>NC_088687.1:27685080-28885080 GCF_028017835.1 Emys orbicularis | reverse complement strand
AAGGAGTTCCAGGGATTCTAGGGATGAACATCATTAGTGAGCTGAAGGAGCTACTCTTACCAGGAAAAGGGACCAGGAGGATGAACTGTCACGAGCACTCTACGAAGAATGCTGTGCTGAGTAAAGTACTGGCTCGAGCGGAGAGGCAGAGTCTTTCTCTGGGCCCCACAAGGCATATGGGAAATGTTAAAGTGGGCAGAAAACGGAAGACCATTATTCCTCCTTGGAGAGGGAAGATCCTTGACGAACACAGCTGTGTACCAGGAAATGAGCTGCAGGTGACGAGGGAGAAGAGAGGACGAGTTACCTTTCTTCAAGAAAGATGTGATGGGAGACTGCCAGTTCCAGTTCAAGCGGCACGCCAAGGGCTGATTCCTGCACATGTGGCTAACATAAGGGCGTTGCCAGAGAAGCATCAAGAAGTCTTTTCTAAGGATGAGGTGACCAATTATGATGACCAGGTCAAAGGTCACCATGACAGGCTGAAGACAGCCTGGAAAGTTGCTCTCAGTACAACTAAAGACACAGCCCAAAGTAGGAAAAGGACTTATGATAGCAAGTCCAGTGGGGCTCTCATCAGATCTGGTGACTGTGTACCAGTTCGTAGCCATAGACGCTGGAGATGTAATAAAATACAGGACAAATGGAAGCCAAATCCCCACATTGTAGTCGCTCACAACAATCCCGAGCTACCAGTTTACACCATCCGGCCTGAACGAGGGGGTCCTGAGAGAGTAGTACATAGGGACCAGTTGAAACATTGCACTCTTAGTCCAGATAGGGACCATAGGAGGCGTAGATCAGTACACCCCGAGGAGGCTGAAACCAATTGGGACATGGTTCTAGTCCCACAAACCGAATACAGAGGGGGACAAAGTGGGGCAAACCCAAACCCTAATGAGAATGGCCAGATCCTTCAAACTGACCCAGTATTACCTGAGGATAGGGAAATAGAAAATATGGGTAACGAACCACCAGTCTTAAGAAGGTCGCAGAGGGCTAATAAGGGTGTACTTCCTGTTAGACTTAGAGATAATTATGTTATTGGTTCTATGTAGTGTTTTAATGAATATTGTTATGTATGGTATTAAGAAGTAGATGTGGAATGTTAAATATGTTAAATGTTCTTTTAATAATTGTTAATGGGTTGTTGATATAAAATGATGTGGTTATATGTTGTTACTATGGGGCCCGGATGTACCGGTGTGAATATTGTGGATGTGGCAGTATTTTAGCAAGGGGGAATGTAAGGGGACTGTTGCCCCCTTACTAACATTCAGTGGGGGTGTTTTGATTGGCTTGCTCCCAGTACTAAAAGGGGAAGGGTCGATGGCAAATCAGGAGCCTGAGACTGACAGTCCCCAGGAACAATGGGGAGAGGCCAATGCTCCAGATCAGCCTGATTGACAGGGCGGGCAGGCTAATCAGAGGGTCAGGAGGCGAGGGAGGTCCCGTCCTCCGTGTGAGCTGGAATTGCCTGGGTCAGACAGAGTGGGGCCGAGCTAAGGAGAAAGCAGGGGCCCAAGCTGAGCTGGAGAGCAGAACCGTGCCAGATCCAGAGGGGCCAGAGGCGCAGCCACAAAGCCAGAGCACAGCCAGGAGAGAGCAGGGGCCTGAGCTAAGTTGCTGGGAGCAGAGCTGCAGCCCCAAAGCAGAGTCACAAAAGCAGCCTGCAGAGCAGACCTGCCCTGGGAGGAGAGCTGCAGCAACCAGAGCCAGAGAGGCCAGAGAAGCAGCCCAGGGAGCTGGAGGCAGAGCAGCAGCAGCAGCCGTGCTGAGGCAGAGTGGAGCTGGAGCTGGGGCTGGAGCAGTCCGGAGCCGGGTGCGGTGAGCAGCTGGGGAGAGTGAGGGGGACCCTGGCAGTGGGCCCAGCACAGGGAGATACCTCAGCCAAGAGGCCTTGCAGGCCAGACTTGGAGGGGGATCGTAACCCTGACAGGGCGGGGGCGACGCTGGGAAGAAGGGTCCTGCCACCTAGAGCCTGAGAGCGTGTGGCCACCGCCAGAGCAAGTGTCCAACCCACAGCGTCCCTGCAGCACAGCCAGGGCCTGAGAAGGAGGCCCGGGACCTACAAGGAACAGACTGTGAACTGCCCTGACGTTCCAGAGACACTGCTTGTGATATTCCCTGCCTCAAAGCAGGGTGATGTGTTTCCTTTAACCTTTTCCATTTTTCCTTATTCTTTTTTAAAAGTAATTGTTAATTAAACAACTTGTATTTGCTTTAAATTGTATAAGATGATCAGTGGGTCAGGGAGGTGCCCAGTGCAAAGAGAGTACCCCGGAGTGGGGACACCCTAGCCCCTGTCCTAGGTGACCACAGCAGGGTTGGGGGTCAAGCCCCCCAGGAATCCTGGGCCCAGCCTTGTCGGGGTTTACGAGGACTCTGCCAGACAGGAGAGTGGAAGGGGAGTCCTCAAGGGCAGGGAGGCCTCTGGGTAAAGGAAGTGGGAGCGAGGACTCGGATCCTTTCGCTAGCCCACTTCACCGGGGTAGTGCAGAAGCCAGGAAAGTTCCCCACAATAGCGGGACCATTCCCCCGCTTACATTTACTTAAGCTTAAGTGGTGCCTTGCATTCAGTGATCTCCAAGTTCTTTACAGTCAATCCTCCAACACTCTGTTAACCCCGTTTTAAAGAAGGAGAAGCTGAGGCACATTTAGGTTAAATGATTTTTCCACAGGTCACGTGTGAGGCTCTAGCAGAGCTGGTAATAGAACTGAGGAGTCCTGATCTCTAGTCTCTTGATTTCACTGCTAGATCACAAAGCTGATGAAGAGCGTATGGTAGGGAACACTTTCCCTTTTGTGACTTTATTAAGAACATCTTACGTTAATTACAAGCCCACTCCTTATACAGTTATTGCTAGAGATGAACTGAAAACAAAACCACAATACTCCTGGACTGTTGAATACTCCTGGACTGTTTGATCAAGATTTGGACTTTGCACATCAGGCTCACCGCTAGTTATAGTACACCTCATTTTAGATGCCTATTGCAAATCTTTGTATAAAAATATAAATCCCTGTATACAGTGGGCTTGGTTCTCATTTATACCAAGGCCTATTAATACCACTGCAGCATTGTGAAGTGGCCTTAAAATAGATGTAAATGTGGCCTGAGAGTAAATGCGTATCAGACCTGTGGTGAGTATTGAAGTTAAATTATGTGTACCTTAATACACATTAGAGAAATTGGCACTGGTGTAAATACATCAGTGGGCAAGCTTCATGGACATAATCCCCACTTTGTCAGAGCCACCCATCTATATTAGGAATTGGTACTTTTGGCAGCATATTGATATAGTTACACCAGTGCACAGAGCCTCTGGCACCAAGGACAGGAACACATGCAGAAGACAAACAATGAGGACATATGAAGAACAAGACCTTGTACAATGCAGTTCTGGGCACTGTTTAAATCATTGACAGCAATGAAAATGGTTACAGCAGAGTTGTACAAGATGCTTCTGCCACTGCAGTATATGCTTGTAGTGTCAGGCACAATGAAGACCCAGTCTCAGTCTCTGGTCAAAAACGGAGCGCCTGGCCACCCTAGCTTCCCCTCTGGCTAAATCAACATTTACAGTGATATGGAGAGAACAGATACTGCATGCCCAGCTAGCATGGGTATAAAAAAATAGTGTAGCGAGTGAGACATGGCTTTCCTTGCTGCCTCTCTATTGCCAGAATCTTTCACTACCATGTGTAGCTACACACCACAGTGACATGTGTGGATGCAGTGTGCCTTTCACTGCAGCATGTAGCAATGTGGCTAGTCCCTGTACTCTACATGCCACCATAAGTGTAGACTTAGCCTTAGACAATCCACCCACCTAGATAGCCCCAAATACTTGTACCATTTTGCTCCCCATACAGCCCCCACTCAGCATCCAGTTACCCCTCCACACAGGCCCCAGTCTCATCCTACCAACCTCTATATACCCTTCACTACCCCCATCAAGCTGCCAAGTTTTGTGCAGCTCTATGACCTACCCCACCCCCCAATCGCTACTTGGGGAGGGTGTGCTGACCATCAGGTGACATTTGTAGCTATATGCAAACTTGCCAGTGCATGAATTGACATATGACATGTATAGTTAGGGTGACCAGATAGCAACTGTAAAAAAACAGGACGGGGGTGAGGGATAATAGGTGCCTATATAAGAAAAAGTCCCAAAAACCGGGACTGTCCCTTTAAAAACGGGACATCTGGTCACTCTATGTATAGTAGACAAATGTTTAAGGTAAAAATAAGGAACCCCGGACCTTACAGGGTGAGAGGAGCAGAGGGAAGCTTGGGACAAGGAGGAGGTGACTGAGAGCTCTTACCTTCAGGTTAAACTGCTGTGATTAGATATTTTTCAGTCTTTGCAAACTAAACAAGTTTCTGGTCTTGGTGAACAGAGGTTGTTTAGATCTAAATTTGAAGTCATTGTGACTGCTTCTGGACTGGGTTGTGTTTGTTGTTTCAAGTGCAATTGAAATGTCCCACTATTTACTGCATGAATGCATATCATAGACCATACGGCACTCAGTTACCATTCACAAACATCAGAATGCTGCCAGAAATGACCTCCGCACGATAGACCAATTTTTCAGGTGTATACCAGCTCCTGAACTGCATGGACAACACTTAAATGTATTGACATAGCCCGCACTGTCACATACAAATCTTAGAGTTAGAAACACAAATACCCAGTTCGCATGTCCATTTTCCCCTTTGCACATTCAACTAGAGAGTGTGAAAATGTGGCTCTGTGTGTGTATTTATTTAAGAATATGGCGTTGCTGACTTATATTTTAAGCTAGTTGCCTGAACATTGTCTAGAAAATAATAGATGCCTCCTCATAAACTTCTGGAAATACAAAAACAGTCCTTCAGAATAAAGATAAAGTAATTTGGGCAGGCTGATTTAAACCATAATGGATGCTTGCTTGAATTCTCTCACCTTTTGTATTGCTGCATCCAGCTGGCTAGCCACTATACTTACATACAGGTAAGTAATCTGTGTTTGTTACATTTGCTCTGCAATTTAGCTGATGTGCACATGTTAACATACACAAACATTTAAACATTCAGTCCCGGTGTGAAGTGCTCTCTAGAGAGAGGGGCTATGTTTGCAATTTAGGCTCCGGGGGAAACAGCTGAATAAATTGCGGTAATTGTGGTTTGAAATGATTGTCTAGGTTAAACACCATACAGGTTTCTACCACATGGTAAGTTGCTCAAAGTATAACTATAGCTTTTATTTACTCCTTTGAGCAATGAATAGCATAAATAGTCTTGCATGACATATTCTTATACACAGTGCTGTAATTGTTGGATCTGAATAAACCTCCTGTGTGAATTTATGTACTGTATTGCTCTGAATCTACAGAATCATGTAAAATTGTGTTTTTTGTGTTAAATACAGTCTGTTCACTCTGATAACCTGAAAGATGTGGCAGAACAATGTTCAAAATATAGTTAAACCATATCATCACTGCTCAAATAGTTCTAAAATACGTAAGTGTAAGAGAAGGCTAGAAAAATGTAATGAATTCATATTCTTTTCTACAGAAATGATTCTGGTCTTTTTGGTGGTTATATTTAAAAAATTGCTCTCATGTAGTTAACTTGTATTCAAAAGGGTCTGTTATTCCCTTCTTACAGTTACATGCTGCAAATACTACTGGCCTCTATCAAAGGAAGAACAGACCCCAGAATATGGATTAAAGTATCATGAGTTTATAGCAGGGGTGGCCAAACTTACTGACCCTCTGAGCCACATACGATAATCTTTAGAAGTTCGAGAGCCGCAAGACACAAACAACCTTTACACGTTCATTTTTTAAAAATATCATCATCCTACTTACTGTATTACGGCTAATTACTGCTAGAGCTAGAGGCTTTGTGGGTTTCCATCCTGGTCGTAAGTCTTTGGAAATCTGGTTGATGTTGTCAAGGCAGTACAGAGGAGCTTGGTCAGATGTTGATTTGTAAGGCCTGCATGATGTTTCGATTTTACAAACTTCATTATGGAGTATGGCAATTCACAGCAGTATATTGGGCCGAAAATTGAAATGAGTCACACACTAGTCTTTTTGAGTTCAGAATACTTCATTCCTGGCACTTGCTTCCAGAACTCGATTGAAGACTGTGATTTATGCAACATCTTTAAAGCCTGGTCTTCGTGGAGTTCCGGTAGTTCCATTTCTACAGTAGATGTTTCTGTAATCCCGCTTTTGGGAATCGGACAACCATCGTTGATCACATCAACCATGAATGGGTTTACAAGAAAGGCGAAGCAGGATCTCAGCTTATGCAAGTCTTCAAACCTGGTCTGTAAGTCACCAAGCAGTCCTTGTAATTTACCTCTGTATTCCTTGAGTTTGTCTTCTATTTTGATGTCAGGGAATGTGTTTACCCTACTCTTGAGATAGGGAAAGTGGTTGAAGTCTCTTGACACTGTCTCTTTGCAGAAGATGCAACTTGTTCTGGAAGCTGAAGACTGTCTGAGTAAGGTCAGAAATAATCTTATCCTTCCCTTGGCGTGCCAATTTGAGAGTCTGCAGAAGCTGCATAATATCAATGAAAAACATCAGGTCCTACATTCATTGCTAATCTTTCAGTTGTGGATCTTTCCTTTTCTTCAAGGAAAGCATTGATAGGCTCCAACAGTTCCACAAATGTATTTAAGACATCAGTGGTTAATAACCACCTCACAATACAGTAGAAAGCGACATCATTAGGTTTGTCTTCAAGATTCATCTCTTCAATGAAATTTTTGAATTATCAATGAGTCTTCCCATTTGAGCGGATGAAATTGACAATTTCCAAGACAGTTTTCATAACATTTTCATACTTCAAGTATCTGCCTGTGAGATGTTCATGATGGATGATGCAATGAACAGGGAGAAACTCTGGAAATTTTGGATTGCTTTTCAAAAGACCGATAAAGCCTACTCCCCCCACCACCACCATTGCAGGTGCTCCATTCATTGCAACACAGTACATTGGCATTTGTCAGTGCTTTGTCAAGTGTGTTCTTTATGTCAACACCATGGGTTGTTTCTTTTAGCGCCACTAAGTCCAACATTTCTTCTTTCCCAATGACATCCGCAGAAACATAGTGAACAAATGTCGCTAGTTGTGGTTTTTCTTGAATATGTGTGGATTTGTCAGCTGAATGCTAGAAAATTCTTTAGATCATTTTGCATATTGCTTGCAACATCAGCACTGATCTGGGAGATCTCCCTCTCTGTAGTGTGATGCGAAATTGGAATTTGCTGTATTAGTCGTTGGAATTTTGTGTTAGTTGGATCTAAAATTGCAACAACTTCTGAAATATTCTTCATAACACATTCTCCATCAGAATACGGACGTGTTGCATGAGCGATATTCCATGCCATAACAAAACTAGCTTCAGTCGTTGTGTCAGGTTCCTTACTGAATGCCAAAAGTAGTGTCTGTTGACTGTTGAGGTGTAATTTTAATGTGGTTAGCTTGTTTTTCCTTAATTCTGATCCAGGAGAATATTTAGAGGAGAAGTTGTTGTTGTGATTCGTTTCATAGTGACGTTTCAAGTTGCTTTGTAGTGAGAGAGCAATGCATTGCAGATAAGGCACGGGGTCTGCCATCTTTACTAGTGAATGCAAAATCTTCCTCCCATTCTGGCTGAAAACTTTGGTTTTCTTCTTCATACTTGCGCTTTTACAGTTTGAAGATGTCATTGTCCTCCACAAAATTAACATAGCGTTAACATTTAAATCTAAAACTATTCAGCTGCAACTTGTGAACAGTAAACACAGCCTGTCGTGTGCCGCATGCAAGGAAATCACAGCACATGAGGTCTGCACAGCACTACAGTGTCACGATTTCCTGTTATAATAAGCATGTGCTGCTGAAGCTGGAGCCTAGGCACCACTTGCAGGGCTGAAGCCCCAGCACCAGCTTGCCTCCTCCTGTGGGGCTGAAGCCCCCAGCAGCAGTGCCCCTCAGCCTGCAAGGCTGAAGCCCTGAGCACTGGGTTGCTGCCTCCTGCAGGGCTGAAGCACCAGCTCACACCCATGGGGCAGAAGCCCCGAGCTTCGACTTGCCCCCCAGCAGGGATGAAGCCCTGAGCCATGGCCCCCCACCGGGGGTGAAGTCGCAAGCGCCGGCTCAACCTGCTGCGGGGTGAAGCCCCGAGCCTTGCTGCCCCACCATGGGGCTGGAGCCGCAATTGCTCGCTCTTCCCTCCTCTCCCCCCGTGCCTCCCCCGGCAGAGTGAAGCCTCAAGCTCTGCGAGCCATGGTTTGGCCACGCCTGGTTTATAGTCTAGTATTATAGTTATTTATCATGGAAACAATGATTAAGATTTGACTCATTGCCCTGTTCTTTGATTCATATCCGTATAAGTGAGTTACATTAATGTAACAATAATGTAAATGAGGAAAATCAAGCGCGCTGTCTCTGTGTAGGTATATGTGTAATTATAATATACTTCTGTCTGCATATCTGTCCATGTATTTTTTTTGTCTAGGCAACTGTCTAACTATGTAACTAACCAACCACAAAGGACTCAATCCTCAGCTGGTGTAAATCATTGTAACTGCATCACAGTCAATGGGGACTCTGCCAATTTACACCAACAGAGGATCTGGTCCCATGTTGATACATATGTATATATTATAAAATATTAAAATTGAACATGTTAAAGATTGGGAATCAGAAACGCTGGAATGCATAGAGCATCTCCAATCCAGATGTGATTCATACTCATTAGCTTTGAAACACTGATGAAAGAAGCTTTATGAGCTGGCTTTTCCATCAGAGCTTTAACTGTTTTACTTGAATTGATGACACTCCAATGACTACAGCCTTCTCAAAATAAGCAAGAGAGTAAGCAAAGATTGGAAATACATTCTGTTCCTACTCTAAAGGTCACTGCTTTATCAAAAGGCTTAATGCCCCAGTTACAGAACACAGGCCTCCCATTCAGTTGCTGGGAATATCAGCAACAGGTTACTGTATGGGAAATGTAACTTTCATTCATACCGTGTAGGGCTGAATGAGGCTTGGCCTTTGCTTGGGTACAGTACTGAGTGTGGGGAGGGCTGGCACAAGACTTCCCCCCGGCCTTGGACTCCCTGCCCAAAGTGACGGTACTATTATTATTTTTATATGTATTAATTGCTTCTGGTAGCTCCCACAATGCACTAGGCACTTCTGTAGAGGTTTCAGTGCTAAGGAGTTTTCAGTAGCAGTCCCTATGCTCCAGGGAAGACAGGGACTATTTCATGGAAGTGCCCCAAGAGGTGAAAGCCCTTGCTGCAGATAGAGCATGCTGCACCATCCTACTGGGTAGTACAGCAGGTGCACTCCCTGGAGTTCTTGAGATGCAGCTCCTCCCGGAGCTCATTGCTGGGGGGAGTGGATGCTCCGTGTCAAACCAAACACAGCTCTGAGGAGAAATTATCAAGTTTGGATTGTAATGTGGTGAACGGAAACTCCCCTCCTACAAAACTACTGCTGAAAACCTCTTCTGAATAATGTGGATGTATCCAAATGAACACCAGACAAGGCCAATTTAAAAAGTCATTAAAGGAAAGTAGTAAAAGTAATTAGTGAAAACTGACCTTTTCTTGTAATTAAAGTGACTGAGATACACAATGTGTATAACAGTATAAACAAGTCAACATACTTAAGACTCAATGAAGCGTCATCTGTTTGGGTTTGATCCTATATAGCACAAGGTGAATGGACTACGCTTGTGGGTAAGCATTCTAGGACTGGGAACTATGCTTAGATTCTTCCATCAGTTCTTTTCTGGGGATTAATGAATACATGAATAAATAAAATTAAAAAAAATGTTTCTTTATAGAAGGAGGAAAACACGTGAAATGTTCTGTTGATGTTTTTACAAAAAATTTTTTTTAACCTCCCAGACAAAATTTATGTACCATTTAATGAAGGAGCATGAGGAAATAAAACACTGCAGAGTGAGATAAACTTCTACTCTGTGTGCCCTTAAGAAGATAACATCTGGTTTCATGATGCAAGAGTTTTG
Source organism: Emys orbicularis (assembly GCF_028017835.1). Classification (NCBI taxonomy): domain Eukaryota; kingdom Metazoa; phylum Chordata; order Testudines; family Emydidae; genus Emys; species Emys orbicularis. The sequence goes on along the minus strand of NC_088687.1, from coordinate 28,875,049 downwards.
AAATTAACTTCTGAATGAAAATGAAAGAGATCAGGTCCAGTGTTGGATTTTTTTGGTGTCCAGGATTTAGAAGGGAAATTCTACTTCATGTTATCTATCAGGAAGAACATATAAAGTGCATTTAGTTTTACAATAATTTGAAAATATATGTGTAATTGTTTCTTTTTTCTGTCTAAGAATATGATCTGTAACGTTATTCATTTATTTATTTATACATACATACATACATACTACAGAAGTGCATAGTAATCCCAACTGAGATTGGAATTCCATTGTGCTAGATGCTGTACCAATGTATAAAATACTCTTAAATAGCACTTTTCATCAGTAGATTTCAAAGCACTTTACAAAGGATTTCCGTATCATTCTCCCCATTTTACAGACAGGGAAACTGAAGCGCAGAGCTTAAGTGACTTGTGCAAGGTCACTCAGCAGACTATTAGTAGAGCTGGGACTAGGCCTCAGTCCTGTCTTCTATCTATTAGGCAACACTGCCTCCCCATATAGTAAGAGACAGTCTGCCCCAAAGATTTAACACTCTAAAGATGTAAGATGTAGGGTCTGAGAAAGGAAGGATTATTAATATTTATTACAGCAGAATACAATTCTGTTACTAAAGGAAATATAGCTTACCCTCTTCCACCTTTACAGGTAAATGCACTTTAGGTCTCCCTCCCTGATGATCATCCTCACAGCGTTCATCTATGTTAGTCCCAGGGGCCTTGCAGATTCTTGAAAGATAATGTGTTCGCAGCACTATGACTTCGTGCTGTTTCTCATATGCATCCACTTATAAAAGCAGAAAATGAGGGGACTGGATAGTTGAGACTGATCATTGGCTATGGAGCTGTTTACCTCTAGGTCACCAGTTCAAATGTGGTTGAGGTTAATGGTGTTACTGCTTTGCCAAGTGGTAGCAGGTTTTGGGGTGCTGCACTAGGACAGGAATTCATGACATAGATTCAGGGTATTTTTAGAGTCATTTATTTTCAAAATGTTCACAAATTCTGTTAACTTTGAACAGAAGTGGTCAGAAGTGCACACGGCAATTCCACACACACAAACCCCAGGTAATGCACTGCTGAGTCATTTCCGTTGCCAAGAAACAGCTCCCTTGGCCTTTGTCCGTTTTGCTTTCAATACCCTGCTTGTTCTCTCTTGCCTGTGCCCTGTACTTTTCCCTTGGAAAACCACTTAACCCAAAGTCACTAACCTTCAGCAATGTGGTTCCCAGGGATAGTTGAGGTAGACTGGGGGCATTAGCCCAACCTTTCTGTGGCTGCTCTGCACAAAGAAACTATATCCAGTGTCCACTGGTGCTGAGTACTTAACCCACAAATTCCCCTTATGGCATGAGCCAAAAAGCACAGAAGCAAATGGAAGAAACTCATTGACTTCAGTGGTTTTTGGATCCTGTCTTTCATGGCTTTGGGATTCAGTTCAAGGGTAAGCTCAACCTGTGCAAATTGCATCTTTTCTTGTCTACCGTTAAGGTTTGCATGACTGCAGCTACATTGATTGCTGAACTGGGGCTAAACATCAGTATAGATAAGGCTAAGGCCTTGGTTTGAGGTCTTTAGTGATCCATCTCTTGGGCCAGGCCTTCTGTTTAACCCCTCAACAGGCAACTTTCATATGGAAAACTTATATTGGTAATGGATATCTGGTATTTCATTAACATCTTTAACACAACAGTAATTACAACTTGATTGGCTATTCATGGTCATCGGTGAATTGAGCTACTGATGTCAGTAACAAGTAACAGGGGCCATAAACCAACTGTCATAAAACCACAGATACCTGCAGAAACGTATTGGTACATATTATTGAAGCATGTCAGTTTACCTTTAGAATAGTATGATTGCAGCACTGAAGACACATCCCAATCTGAAGGGTAGAGTTAGTCCACCTTGTGAAGGCTGGAGACGCAACATACTGGTGATTTATTTATGCCAAATAGCATTAAGAAAAAATCTTCTGGGAAGGGCTGATTTTTTTCCCATTGATTTCTGTAGACCAATAAATTATTTCAAACAGCTCCCTTCACTTTTAGCTGCCTAGCTATCATCAAAGATTTGTTTTGTGTTTGATTTTATGCCATTGTCAAGACTTGGGGATATGTTTCCTCTCTATGGTCCATATTAAAGCATGCCTGCAGTACTCTCATGTGTGAGGGTGAAACAGCACTTCCCTCTTTGAAGGCATTACTAATCTGTGTGACCTGGCAGCAACACAGTTTTAAATTGCACATTGTGAACGTTGTTTGAACGTGAACAGTTAGAAGAAAGCTGGGGTTAGATATGGCCGAGTGTGTTGGTCAACAGAGGAATCAGCTTGCCAGAAATGGTTCTTTTATGGCCCAAGGCAATAATACATATAGGCCAATACTTAGACACCTAAATATGTGGCCTGATTTTCAGGGGTGAGGTGCACCTCCTGACCTCCATTGAAGTCAGGGAAAGCTGTGACTGTGTAGCACCATTTACAATCAGGTAACTTAATTAGGTGTCTAAATGTGGATTTAGGCGCCTAATTTTATTCACCCACATTTGAAAATTATGACACTAGCTTAAATAGGACCTCAACCTGTGAGCGGTTCAGCATTATTGAGCTACAGAAGCTGTTGTACCATACAATCAAACTGAACCTAAATTAAGCTGAATTTAGGTTCTATTTTGCACTGCTGAAAATCTTCATTAGAGATTTTTGGTAGTCAAATATCATGGAGATGAGCATGGTATAAACATTTAGATTTGGTGTTTCAAGGACATTTGGAGGGCACAATACCTGCAAGAAGTGTTTGAAACAGCTTCATTTATCATAGTGATTCCCTTTCAAAAAGCAGATAGTGTGCTCCATTTAGTGCATGAGTAATTTCAAGCGATGTGTCTAGTTTTCTGATGCTTGTGCTAATAGAAAAGTAGCCTGTATTTTGTTGTACATCATCAAACTTACAATGATCAGTTGCCAGGGACAGGGAGTAGTGGGAAGGCAGCACATACTAATGTTGGGTGAAGACAAACCTCAAAAATCCCCTTCCAGCTGAGTGTGGAACAGGACTGTCAGGCTCCAGGAGTCATCTAGTCTTGTATTCTTTAGTCAGAAGGCTGGCATCTGTAAAGTAGGGCCTGGACTCAGAGGAATGGTGGGGAAATATTCAAAAGCTCATTGATGGCAAAACTGTTTTTTGGGCGGGGTGAGGAGGGAGGCTGTGTGTGTGTGTGTGGGGGGGGGGGGCTGTTGAAAAAACAAATATTTTAATTCTTGTCCAATATATTTTGCAAAATGAATAGCACTTTTAGGCAGATAACTCTGTTAGCAATTTTTGCAGGAAAATTTGGTGGCAAACTTCCTCTTGAAGTAAACTCTCCACCACATTCACTATCCTGACTTTCACCATGATTCAAAGGGAGGCTAAAAAGCCAAACTCCTACCCACCTGCACTCTGCCTCCTATTTAAATTACAAATAACAAAAAAATGCCCTTTGTCTTTGATCCTGCTAATGTGCTTATTTGTTCTCTGAACACAAAAAATCCCCGAATAGAATTGCTAAATATTATTTATTAGGGCTGTCAATTAATCGCAGTTCACTCGTGCAATTAACTAAAAAAAATTAATCGCGATTAATCGCAGTTTTAATCGCACTATTAAACAGTAGAATATCAATTGAAATTTATTAAATATTTTTGGATATTTTTCTACATTTTAAAATATATTGATTTAAATTACAACACAGAATACAAAGTGTACTCTGCTCACTTTATATTATTTTTTATTACAAATATTTGCATTGTAAAAATAAAAGAAATAGTATTTTTCAATTCACCTCATACAAGTACTGTAGTGAGATCTCTTTATCATGAAAGTTCAACTTACAAATGTAGATTGTTACATAACTGAACTCAAAAACAAAACACTGTAACATTTTAGAGCCTACAAGTCCCCATAGTCCTACTTCTTGTTCAGCCAATCGCTAAGAGAAACAAGTTTGTTTACATTTACAATGTCACCTGAAAGTGAGGACAGGCATTTGCATGGTACTTCTGTAGCCGACATTGCATGGTATTTACGTTCCCAGTATGCTAAACATTCATATGCCCCTTCATGCTTTGGCCACCATTCCAGAGGACATGCTTCCATGCTGATGATGCTCATTAAAAAAAAATGCGATAAGTACTTAGTGACTGAACTCCTTGGGCAAGAACTGTATGTCTCCTGCTGTTTCACCCACATTCTGCCATATAATTCATGTTACAGCAGGCTCGAATGATGACCCAGCACATGTTGTTCGTTTTAAGAACACTTTCACTGCAGATTTGACAAAACGCAAAGAAGGTACTGTGACAGACCCAGACCAGTGGGGTACAGGAGTCTGGTAGAGGGCAAATATACTGGTCACTGGATGAGTAGTTTTCTGTTCCCTGAGTGACCAGAGCAGGGGCTGCACTAGAGTAATCAGGAACCTGCTAGAACCAGTTAAGGCAGGCAGGCTAATTAGGACATCTGGAGCCAATTAAGAAGAAGCTGCTAGAATCAATTAAGGCAGGCTAATCAGGGCACCTGGGTTTTAAAAGGAGCTCACTTCAGTTTGTGGTGCGAGTGTGAGGAGCTGGGAGCAAGAGGCGTAAGGAGCTGAGAGTGAGAGGGTGTGCTGCTGGAGGACTGAGGAGCACAAGCGTTATCAGACACCAGGAGGAAGGTCCTGTGGTGAGAATAAGGAAGGTGTTTGGAGGAGGCCATGGGGAAGTAGCCCAGGGAGTTGTAGCTGTCATGCAGCTGTTACAGGAGGCACTATAGACAGCTGCAGTCCACAGGGCCCTGGGCTGGAACCCGGAGTAGAGGGCGGGCCCGGGTTCCCCCCAAACCTCCCAATTGACCTGGACTGTGGGTTCTTCCAGAGGGGAAGGTCTCTGGGCTGTTCCCCAACCCACATGGTGAATCTCTGAGGCAAGAAAATCCACCAATAAGCACAGGACCCACCAAGATAGAGGAGGAACTTTGTCACAGTACCAATGTGAGATTTCTAAAGAGAGCTACAGCACTCAAACCTAGGTTTAAGAATCTGAAGTGCCTTCCAAAATCTGAAAGGGACGAGGTGTGGAGCATGTTTTCAATAGTGTTAAAAGAGCAACACCCCGATGCGGAAACTACAGAACCTGAACCACCAAAAAAGAAAATCAACCTTCTGCAGGTGGCATGTTGCCCTGTGTGCAGAAATGTCACAGAAGCCACTGGGAGTTCAGTAGCTGTAAAGCTTCAGAATTGGGCCCTTTGGCCCAGATTTTTAAAGATATTTAAGTGTTGTGCCACTCAGTATTGCAACACTTAACAGACTTAGGAGCGTAAGTCTAACTTTCAAAAGTGACTTAGGCACTTAGCCTCATAAGTCTCATTGCAAGTCAATAGTATTTAGGCTTCTAGAGCCCAGATCCTCAAAATATTTAGGTGCATAACTCCTATTGAAATCAAGGATTCAGATTAAGGGTCTCAGCCCAAGTGCCTAAGTCACTTTTGAAAATGAAACCTAGGCTCCTAAGTCTATTCGGTTTTGCAACCCTGCGTGGAGCCCCACCTAAAATACCTTGTAAAAATCTGGGCTATCATGCCTTGTTTCTGTATATCTTGGAATAGCTTCTTAGGGTAAATAACCTGAAATCAAGAAGGGAAAAAACAAATCTTGGCACAGAGTTACATTTTATTTACAAACGATAACTTAGTTATCAGCAACACTGTTGTTTCCTCTTTGTTCTTTAGATGTGATTTTGAAAATGAGATTCCCTTTACTTCATCTCTTCCCCTGACTCATCTTAAGAAATCTGCCTAAAATCTCCCTCCCGACAGGTCAGACAGCTATCAAAGTATTTTGTGCAGATTTTATTATGGGCTTTCACTCTTCCATCAATCACCTTCCCCTTGTGCAGGTGCAGTGCGTCCTCAGATGCACACAACAGCAGGTGGTGGTGGGCAGGACTCTGATAACCCCCGCTCTCAGGATTAATGAGTAACGGCTCAACCATCTGACAGTAGCATCCCAACAACCTTTTGTTTTTTCTGTGACACAGCTTCCCCTTCCCTAATCTTACATCAACTCTTTTATGCTGAGATCTTTATAGACATAAAGATCCGTGTGGCAATCTGTGTATTATATATTTATATTTATGCACACCTATTTATATGTTAATTAGATAATTACTTACCATTTATATGAAATACATTGGGTGTAATAGTGTTGGCTTAATCACTGGTATAATAGAACTTGGCATAATGTTCACGTATTGCTTATTGTTGCTCTTCTTGTTTAATGTTTATGGTAGTTTAAAAAAGATAGAGCAATAAACATTAGCAGCATTAAGCCATTCCATTTGTATTATGATAATGCCTGTTGCAACTCCATAGTTAAGGCTGCGCTGAGATGTCTACTTAAAGCAGGATTTAAATCCCTTTGTTTTATACTTTAATGATGAGTACTTCACCCGTATTACTATGGGTGTGTCTACACCCAGCCGCTAGTTCGGCGGCTGGGAATCGAAGTTCTGGGTTCGACTTATCGCGTCTTGTCTGGACGCGATAAGTCGAACCAGGAAGTGATCGCCGTCGACTGCCGTACTCCAGGTAGACGAGAGGAGTACTGCGGCGTCGACGGGGGAACCGCGGCGTCGACGGGGGAGCCTGCCTGCCGCGTGTGGACCGAGGTAAGTTCGAACTAAGGTACTTCGAACTTCAGCTACGTTATTCACGTAGCTGAAGTTGCGTACCTTAGTTCGAATTGGGGGGTAAGTGTAGACCAAGCCTATGAAGAGGTATAGCAGCATGAGAGGTGTTGCTACTTAAGAGTTGTATTCCTCTCTATCTACAAAAAAAGGGACTGATCTTGTACTGTGCTGGGCACCTGCCACTCCCATTGACTTCAGTGGCAGTGGTCAGTGCTCATCGTTTCTCAGGAGTGGGACCTAATTATCCAGGTCATTATTGGTAGTGTACATGAGCTATTTCTGAAATTGAGTGAGTTTCCAGTAGAATGTGAAAAAGTTTTTGAATTCCAGGCACAAGACTAAATACAGTATCAGAAATGTGTGTATGGGTTCATTGTATTTTCAATTTGTCAGCAATGACAAATCGTGGTGCTCTTACGATTGTTAGGGCAATGCTTTCAGATACATATATTTTAAAGAAAAGCCCTTTATTCTAACCACTATGCGCAGTTGGAAGGACTGTGGGAGCTGTCAATGCCAAATGTACCCATCTTTACCATTAAGCACTTCTGTTGTCTCAGGGAGAGCCCAGGATACGCTTTTGGTCTGCAGCACTCCTTGAAGCCCAATATATTATGTATTTGTAAATACAGAGCTAGCTAGGATTTGTCTACACAGCTGGGTATGTGTCATTATCCCCATCTTGCAGAAATTAAATGCCCTGCTCAAGGATACACAGCAAATGTGTGGCAGGGATAAAAATAGAAACCAGTTCCCCGGTCTTGCAGTCCAGTGTCCTGATTGTTGGATCATTTTGCCTCAAATATGTTGGAGAATCAGAAGGAGTTTTATGGTTTTTAGTGAGGGAGGAATATGACCTCAGGTTTTAAGTCCTCGTGACTTGAGGGCTGATACTCTTATTTTGTGATAAATATTTATTTTATAAAGTGAAAGGTCAGAAGTCCTCTAGGAACACACAGACTTAGCAGACTGAAGCACCCTATTAAGGTTTACACTTATGGAGCAGAAGACCCGCAGGCCAGTAATGACACTCTTCATTCTTCTTACAACAGTCTGTGAGCAGCTGTATGAGGTAATGTTTACTTACACAAGCCGATTGGGAGGCCTAACTCATTAATATTTGTAAAACTCTTATATCCTCAAATGGGAGGATCTTTGTTCTATGTTAGATCCACTGCTGTGGACAAAAGTAATAATTCACGCCTATTTCTGTCTAATTCAGCAGAATGGAGGTAAAATCTTTTTTTCTGAGCTAGATAGAAATGAAAATATCCTGCTGCTGGCATTTTTGCTGACTTAGCCATGCCCGCCTGAGCTCTCAGGTGGAGAACAGTCTCTTCTGCAGTCTGTGAGAGAGAGCCTTTTGCAAGGGATAATTTTGCTTTGGAAAGCAAGTTTCCTTTTATATTTTTCTAGGAATTTTCCATTTTGAGATGGAATGGAATAGAGTGGAGTGCTTGAAGTGGATTCCTTTCACACCAGTCATTTCCCAAATGCTCACTCCCAACTGCCATTGATGCCCTGAAGTATTATTCCTTCTCTTTTCATCACAAAAGTTAACCAAAAGCTTTTAATAAAACAGTTATATCAACTGTCTCTCTCCTCTCCTCCACCCCCCGAAAACAACAACAACACTGGGCTGATGTGGCCAGTTGAGGTACTTCTTGGGGCCCCATGACAGATTTTGCAGTATTCAAACTTTTTTGAGCAAAAATTGTAACTTTTAGTTGCTGTAGTTATGGAAAACACCTTTAAAATGTTTCTAAACTGGTGCAAACCTAGGTGATCATTCTGAGTTTTACTTCTGAATGTTTGGCTTTGGATTTATAATATCAAGATTAACGTTCAGGAGATGCAAACCCAGGCCAATCAAAACAGAAAAAGGAAATTAAACCAGTGAGCAATGAATTTTGCCAAGCCCTATATTTGGGTCTAAAATTAATGTAATTCCTTGTTGCGAGAGGCTGTTCATGGATATATTGGTAGCTTATTGTGCTGGGCTTTGTCCTTTGCTGTTCCTCTCTCATAGGCAACTAGTTCACCCTACAAAACTGGAAGGAAGGAAAATTCTTTCTCCAGTATCTATAACCCATACTTTTGATAGAAAATGGTTACAGATGCTGATTACTTGTGTGTATATTGTCAAATAACACTACAGAGACGCAGTGTCCAACGTTAACCAGACAGAGCCCAAATGCTCTATTGAGATACAGCACCTCTGCACCACTGAGGAGGCACGAAGAGGCTAATAACTGTCTGCAGATAGCCAACAGAGAATTCATCCCTTGGAGAGGAATTCCCTGCTAGTATAAGTATGCCGGGCTCTGAGCCCTGCACCTCTGTTCCCCTCCATTCCTCTTGGCATAGGGACAAAGAAAGGGCATGGCAGAGAATGAATCTGGGTGTGACACTGTGACTATCCTTCACCGTAGTAGGGTCCATTAGAACATCAGAACGGCCATCCTGGGTCAGACCAAAGGTCCATCAAGCCCAGTATCCTGTCCTCTGACAGTGGTCAATGGCAAGTGCCCCAAAGGGAATGAACAGACAGGTTATCATCAAGTGATCCATGCCCTGTCACCCAGTCCCAGCTTCTGGCAAACAGAGGTTAGGGACACCATTCCTGCCCATCCTGGCTAATAGCCATAGATGGACCTATCCTCCATGAATCTATCCAGCTCCCTTTTGAACTCCTCTAGCTCCCTTTTGAACCCCATTAGAAGATCCTAAAGCAAAGGTGAATCTATCAGGCGAGGACTGATGGTCCAGTGAAATGGATGTGACCCTGGGGCCTGAAAGACATGAGTCTTCCTCATTTAAAGGACTCTATCCTGCTCACATTGAAGTCAATGGGAATTTTGCCATTTGCTTCTATAGGAGAAGGATTGTAAAGCAATAAATGTTGCCTTTTGGGGTTGGTTTTTTATATAAAAAGTTCTCTTATAAAACACGTTTCTTCTCATTTTTTCTTTTTAAAAATGATTTTCCACATTTTCCCCAATACTGTTTGTTTCAGAGATTAAATTTCTTTGTCTCCGGAGATGTCTCCAAGTAGGAATCCATCTGTCCTACTCCCACGGTCTCCCACTCACTCAAACACACTTATATTCCTAGCCCACCCATTCATCCCAGGCCCCGTACCTTCTAGGTTTGTTCTTTCTGTAGTCTTGCGTGACACTTGTCCTCTTTTCCAGGTCAGAGGTTAAGTGCCTTTCTTCAAGGCAGGTTTAGATATGTTGTAGTGAATGATCAGTGGCATTCCAAAAGTCCACCTCCATGATCATCTTCATAAAAGAGGAAGATCATTCTTTATATTGGTGTCCAAGTGCTAAAAACAGCTAGAGGAATCTCTCTTGGGGGAAGCAAACAGTAGGTGTATAATTTGTATCTGTCAGCTTGCATATTTCCATGTTTGGTATCAGATTGTGATTTGGGCCCATCATATTTAATGAGTAGGACTGATTAATTTTTTTCTAATTAACTGAGTTCTCTCTCCATTGATAAGAAGCTGTGTCTGGGCAGTTTGTAAACTCAAATCTCACTATATAGATGATGAACAAGATAATTTCAGTGATGTTTAATTAGATCATATGGTGTTTTATTGGGTGATATCTGAATTAGTTTGGATTACCACTTTAAAACGTGGGTAGAAGCAGTGAATTGCTCTCTTTTGATATTTAGGGAGAAGTTGGGTTCATATGAGGCCAATTCTCTCTAAGGATTGCTGGCTTTCCACATTTCTCTCATGAGCAAATTAGAGAGCATTATACATAGTAGCTTGGGCGTGACTTTTCCAAGTGCCCATTATCTAGCCCTATGAGTGTATTTGTGTATTAATTTGAAACACTGTATACATGTAATTACCTGATTTATATCAATTTAGTTTTATTTGGCTAGAAATGAATTTAGCTTAATCAATATAAGACAGAATTAAATAGATCTAGATGGAAATGGTAGAATTATCAATAATAATGCAAAAAAGGCAGAAGTGTTCAATAAATATTTTTGTTTTGTATTTGGGGAAAAACAGATGATACAGTCTCTTTCAATTCCCTTAGTACCTCTGAAGGATATTAAATAGACGCTACTAAAGAAAGACATTTTTAAATCAGCAGGGCCAGAAAACTTGCATCTAAGAGTTTTAAAAGTGCTGGCACAGGAGCTTGCTGAACTGTTAATGTTGGTTTTCAATAAGTCTTGGAGCATGGAGAAAGTTCCAGAGATTGGAAGAAAGTTAATATTGTACCAGTATTTAAAAAGGATAAATGGAGTGGCCTGGGTAATTATAGGCCGGTTAGCTTGACATTGTTCCTGGGCTTGATATAGGACTCAATTAATAAAGAATTTAATGGGGGGGGGGTAATTAATGCAAATCAGCATGGGTTTGTGGAAAATAAATCCTGTCAAACTAACTCAATATCTTTTTTTGATGAGAATACAAATGTGGTTGGTTGATAAAGTAATATTGTTGACGTAATATATTTAGACTTCTGTAAGACTTTTGACTTGGTACCACACGATATTTTAATTAAAAAACTAGAGCAATATAAAATTAACATGGCACACATTAAATGGATTATAAACTTCCTAACTAATAGCTCTCAATGTAGTTGTAAACAGGGAATTGTTGTTGAATGGGTTTGCTTCCAGTGGGGCCCTGCAGGGATCAGTTCTTGGCCCTATGCTATTTAACATCTTTATCAGTACCTGGGAGAAAACATAAAATCACCACTGATAAAGCTTGCAGATGACACACAAATTTGGGGACTGGTAAATAGTGAAGAGGACAGGCCACTGATTCAGAGCGATCTAGATCATTTGGTAAACTGGATGCAAGCAAACAATATTAGTTTTTAATATAGCTAAATGTAAATGTATACATGTAGGAACAAAGAATGTAGGCCATCCTTGCAGTATGGTGGACTCTATCTTGGGAAGCAGTGACTCTGAAAAAGATTCGGAGGTTGTGGTGGATAATCAGCTGAACATGAGCTCAGCATGACACTGTGGCCAAAAGAACTAATACGATCCCGGGATGCATAAGCGGGAATCTCAAGTAGGAGTGGAGAGGTTATTTTACCTCTATATTTGGCACTGATGCGATCACTATTGGAATACTGTGTCCCATTCTGGTGCCCACAATTCAAGAAGCATACTGATAAACTGGAGAGGGTTCAGAGACGACACACAAGAATGATTGAAGGATTAGAACACATGCCTTATAGCATCAGTTCTCAAACTTTAGCAACCCGAGGATTTAAAAAATTTTTGCGGACCCCCAGGCCGCCCATTCAGCCCCACCCCCCTCTTCCCGCCCCCACATAATGTTTAAAGGAATAGATATTTAGCATAAAAATCTCTGTGACCCCCCACTCATGAGAATGGCAGTACATGACTTCAAGTTTCTTAGGGCCCACTCCTACAGCCCTTACTCAAGCAAAATTTCCATTGAACTCAGCAGGAGTTTTGCCTGAAGAAAGAATAGAGGCTCTGGGTGTCTGTGCATTAGCCTGAAATACACATTTCAAAACAGAAGCTGAGATTTTTGTAAAGTAATAAATTATGGAATACTGAGCCTTGGAGAACTGCTATATGGCAGAATGGGCTTCCTTCTCCATCTCTAGTTTCAACTGTCATATGATTAGAAACCTAAACTTCCTGAAGTGTTTGTGGGGAGTGTCTGTGCTTGTTTAATCAAAGAACTCAGAAATGTGGAGAAAAAAGGGCAAAATTTCTAAAAGAGCATTTTAAAATGTTACCTCTGCAAGCTAGTAAATATTTCACTAAAATTAGGTTGAATATTATTATTCTCTGAATATTTATTGTGCTAAGTGTGAAGATTCAGAGCAAGATTATCAGATCCTATTGATGTCAGTGCAGCTCTGCCAATTTACACTGATGAAGATCTGGCCCTAAAATTCTATAATGAAGTGTGAAATGGAGGGACATGAGTCTTGCTTCAAGTGCAAGTTAGAACCTTGTCTTAACTGTGGAGTTTGCTACTGACACCTTCATAAAATTATGTCTAGCTATTACCATAATGATAGGTACAGTAGTGTATAGTTACACTATCTCCCTATTGTGTATTGGTGTACAGTCAAGTATTTTTCTATAGGGGAAATCAAAACACAAAAAGTACATGAAAGTAGGGGCCTGACATTTGGATCAGCAGTCCCTCCTTAACTTGTCCCATTGTATCTAGATATTACAGAAGTCTAGCAAGAGCCACCTTTTAGTAGGGAGCAGTTTTTAAATACCTGAGTTACCCCACTCCCCGAACATATGCTTATATGTGTGAATAGGTGGGTATGTGTGTAGTAATTTGACCCTTAACTTGAGCAGTTCAATTGGTGTCTTTAATATTCTGTAGGCACAGATCTAGGGGAAATAATTATCTGTCGCATTTGTTGCTGTAAAAAGACATTGTATTCATTTCTACATAAAACAAATGTAGAAATCAAATGATATTTTGAAATGCAGCAGACGAGCTATGTGATCAGAATGGGCATCAGTGATTTTTAAAGTGTAGAAACCCCTGTTATGGCAACATGGAAAACCACCATATGGAAAAAGTGCAGCACCAAATAAAAAATGTTAAATTACTTTTCAATGGGATGAATAGAGAAAGCAATACAGGTAAGTTGTCATCTCACACACAATTAATATTTGGTATTTAGTGCTTATAATTATGAACAAGAATAATAATGTAGAAGAAATACATTTCCAGACTGTTAAATGAAGAGACATTGGGCAAGTAAAAGTAAAAAATTCAGAGGTCATTCTAACTCTAGAGAGTGGTTAAATTGGTGTAACATACACCTTTTCGCCTCACTGTGATTGTAAGGTCATGTCTACACTTACCGGGGATTGATGCCACTGCAATCAATGCAGCAGGGGTCAATTTATCAGGTCTAGTGAAGACCCGCTACATTGACCGCAGAGCGCTCTCTGGTCGACTCCGGTACTCTACTGGAATGAGAGGAGTAAGGGAAGTCGACAGGAGAGCATCCTGTGTGGTGTAGACACAGTGTGGTGTAGACACCGCAGTAAGTTGACCTAAGCTATGTCGACTCCAGTTATGTTATTCATGTAGCTGGAGTAGCGTAACTTAGGTCGACTTACCCCAGGAGTGTGACAAGGCCAAAGATTCACAGTACATTCCTCTAGGTTTGCTTAGACTCCCTCTCCCCCCATACACATCCCTTCTAAATTTGGTGTATGGCGTCCCAATTGGGGTAGTACACAATCTAAGGTCAAGAGAAAAAACTAGTAAGAAACCCAATGAACAGTTTATAAGAACATATATTGTGTAGGCTGCTTCATGTTTTACCCTACAGCTTCTTACACCTTCTTCCAGTTCACAGTATGTAAGCTGCACCAATTGAGACTCTCTTATGCATTGGTAAATGGGTGTAGGTGGGCTAAAGGGGTCTGAGGGCCAACTTGTAAACCATTTCTCAATTTGGCCTATGGTCTCCACTTCCCTTCCTCTAATCATATAGTGTAAAAAGAAAAATAAGGAAGGCATCTGTTGTAATATTAGAAAAAACACCACACAAACAGCTTCCCTTATTTCAGGTTTGTCCTACCGGCTAATTTTTCATTCCAAACATTCACATCACTCTAGCAGTATCTAGTGCCCATGCACCGTCTAGTACCCCTCCAAAGTAAGTCCCACATTAATACTGTGGTATGCTTTCTAGTACCAAGCTAAAATTAAATATGGCACATTATCAGTGGTTTATTTTATTTTAATAAAACATGCCATATGTTGAGATTTAACACATCCGGTGAGTTGTCTGTTTTAACCATGTATCCAAAGCTGTCTGTATAAATAAATACAAGACATTAATTTATTTTCAGAGACTTTCATGAATGTTTTTAAAGAGATTTTATTGTTGAAAACTGAGTTTTCCTAAACAATTTGGAGGAACAAAAAAAAATTCCACCGTTCTCATTTAAAATGGACACACTTAATCAGGGAAAGACAGTTGGATCAGCTGTCTACATTTTTTTAAATTTAAATTAACATTTTATTGTGTTTTATATAAAGATACATAAAAGATTAAAATACTATGCAAAAGGCACATATACAAAGAATATACAAACAATACTACAACATATGGCCATCTACTGCATTAAGTCTGGTACATTATAGCCCTGATTCTGCAACCAATACTAATATTAGAGTAGTAGTTATGTTAGTAGTCCCAGTGAATATAGTGGGATAAAACTGAACTCATTAGGACTATTTGTATAAGGTACTATTCAACATGAGTAAGGTTTGTGGAATTGGACTGATTAATGACCCAATCCTATCCCACTGAAGTCTAAGGGAGATTTTTTCCATTGAGATAATCAGGATCAGGACTGGGTCACAAGCAGAGGCGT
Source organism: Emys orbicularis (assembly GCF_028017835.1). Classification (NCBI taxonomy): domain Eukaryota; kingdom Metazoa; phylum Chordata; order Testudines; family Emydidae; genus Emys; species Emys orbicularis. The sequence goes on along the minus strand of NC_088687.1, from coordinate 28,859,944 downwards.
AGCGAGCGCCCTCCGTACCCTCCTACCGGAGGGGGCCCCGCAAGGAAGGGGGCCCCTAAAAGTGGCAAAATAAATACCGCATTCCAGTTTCTGCATTGTAAGGGGCCCCGCGCAGACATATGTTCGGAGGGGGCCACGTTCTTTGTTGCTACGGCCCTGGTCACAAGTTACTACTCTCTGCTACAGTAGCAAACATTTTTAAGGTACCTCTTTCCCTAACACTGCTTCTGCAGTGGAGCAGCGGGTCTTGCACTGAGTTCAACACCCTTTGGTTTGCTGTGATGTTTTCTTTCTTATAGAGAATTTTGTTTTTTAAACATCAGCTGTAGAAGGATTTGTATTGTTCCAGTGCATTCTTAATAGTGGATCAGCTTTTCATTCTGAATAGTAAATATTTAGTATGATGTTCAAGGAAAATTGGCAAAGCAACTCTAATAAAGTTATTTTCCTGGTGCTCCAAGAAGTGACTGATGAATAGCACTGATTGGAAATAGACATGATATGGCTAAGTACTGTGTATATACATAATTTTGTAAATTTACTGCAGTTTTGCTGCACCGCACTCTGACAGTTTCAGTCCTGCAAATGGATTACATAACTATAAGCTGTATACTGCTATTGTTCCATTCACACAACTCCTATTGAAGTCAGTAGGATTTTTTTGCATTAAAATCAATAGCAGAATATGGTTTATTGTGCCAAATAAAGAGACAGAAATGAAAACCCAAAGCAAAAACAAATCCTCTTCATACCAATCAAAGCAATTCTGGCTAAACTAGAAAACTAATGACTGCAGCATGGGAATTTTAGTTTTTGTCTCTTCATCTTTAGAGGAGGGAGGCACTTGTGAAGAGGTGGATGGACTAGGAAGTTTGAACTCATAGCTGTTTGGTAGATTAAGGGTGAATCTTGCTAATATGGTGAAAGGGAACTGGTTTCATTATGCTTTTCATTAATAAAATAAAGTTAACACCACCTTGGATTAATGCATAATTACTATCTATCAGAGTTAGAAGAATATGCAAAAACTGTTCTATGGGTGAGTGCTAATTTTGGGACATGTTCTGATTTCACTTATACTGGTATAAAATCAAAGTAACACCACTGAGGTCAATAGAATTATTGTTGATTTACCCAAAGTGAGATGAAAATCTGGATATTTGTGTGTGTGTGTGTGTGTGTGTTTGTTTTAGAGAAACAATTGTTCTCTAGTCTTGCCAGCTTTTTAAGCCTGATGCCTTAACTGCCAATAGAGAAGTAAATAAGATGCACTTAAAAGTTCTTGAGTAAAACATTATTTCATAATTTGACACTCAAATTAATGGAAGAGTGATTTGTGGAGTGAACATCAGAAGATTGTCCCCTCTCTCTCCTTTTTTAAAGTGCAAAGCATTCCACCCATTTCATCTTAATTTCAGAACTTTTGTGCTTTGTGTAAACTCATGCTCCTCTCCTTTACTGAGGTTTTCTCTTCAGTCTTTTTCACTGATCCAGTCCAGCCTTCTTACTTATTCTCACTCCTCAGAAGGAATCAGTATCCAGAATTACCAGATCATATTCCAAATGAATGTATGGCACACTAGGTGCTTTCTGAACATTATCTTCCATGGCTGTAATTCAGTTATTCACACTGCTTTGAAATCCCTTCTCTGCAAAGTAGTGCAATTTGAGGAGTGTGTGTTTGTGCCCAGACAAATACTTTATTGCGAACCTAATGAGGATCTTCAGGTTCTCTGTGATGAAGAAATCTATTAGGCAAGCAGCAGAAAGCTCTCAAGCCTTCAAGGACCTAATTCATCATCAATATTCACACCTTTGGCAAACTAAATATACCACTAATCTTATTCCCAGTGCATTATACATTGGATCATAAGAGCTAAGGTTCAGTTCTAGTTGTAAATAGAAAATAAGTTTTATGGAGCTATTCTTTTCAAATAATTTTTAACTCGATGATCTGCTCTTATAAATAAGTAACGTTTTTTAAAAAAATGAGTTCTACTGATGAGGTTAATTCGCTAAACAATAACTTTTTGCAGATCTGTATGCTAAAGCACATTTTCTCTGTGTATGGCTTGAATGGAGAATATTAATGCCTCGGGACTTTGATATCAGAGCTATTGTAAACGTGCAACTTACAAATATAGAATTATTTTTTAACATAACTGCACTCAAAACAAAACAATGTAAAACTTTAGACCCTAGAAGTCCACTCGTTTCTACTTCTTGTTCAGCCAATCATAAGACAAACAAATTTGTTTACATTTATGGGAGATAATGCAGCCCGCTTCTTATTTACAATGTCACCTGAAAGTGAGACCAGGTATTTGCATGGCACTGTGTAGCCAGGGTTGCAAGGTATTTACATGCCAGATATGCTAAATATTCACATGCCCCTTCAGACTTCAACTCATAGGCTCTAATGTTTTACATTATTTTGTTTTCGAGTGCAGTTATGTAAAAAAAAATTCGACATGTGTAACTTGCACTTTTATGATAGAGATTTAATGGGCAGCAGGTTTAAAACAAATAAAAGGAAGCATTTCTTCACACAACGCACAGTCAACCTGTGAAACTCTTTGCCAGAGGATGTTGTGAAGGCCAAAACCATAACAGAGTTCAAAAAAGACTAGATAAATTCATGGAGGATAGGTCTATCAATGGCTATTAGCCAGGATGGGCAGGAATGGTGTCCCTAGCCTCTGTTTGCCAGAAGCTGGGAATGAGCAACAGGGGATGGATCACTTGATGATTCCCTGTTCTGTTCATTCCCTCTGGGGCACCTGGCAATGGCTACTGTCGGAAGACAGGATACTGGGCTAGATGGACCTTTGGTTTGACCCAGTTGGGTCATTCTTATGTTTTTAAGAGATTGCAGTACAATACTTGTATGAAGTGAATTGAAAAATACTGTATGTGATAAATGAAGAAACTTAGTGAAAACTCTGGCCTTGGCTACACTCGCAGATTCACAGCGCTGCCGCGGCAGCGCTGTGAAGCGCAAGTGTAGTTGCGCCGCCAGCGCTGCGAGAGCGCTCTCGCAGCGCTGCAAGTACTCCACCTCTCCGAGGGGAATAGCTTGCAGCGCTGCGAGCGAGCGTGCAGCGCTGCAGGCGCTGATTACACTGGCGCTTTACAGCGCTGCACTCGCTGCGCTCGGGGGTGTGTGTGTTTTTTCACACCCCTGAGCGCAGCAAGTGCAGCGCTGTGAATTGCCAGTGTAGCCAAGGCCTATGATTTTTTTGTATCTTTTGTATGATTTTTTGAATCAAGAATCATAGAACAATAGTGTTACAAGGCACTGCAAGGGTCATCTAGTCTAACCCCCTGCCAAGATGCAGGATTTATTGTGTCTAACCCATCTAAGACAGATGGCTATCCTGCCTCCTTTTGAAAATTTTCAGTGAAGGAGCGACCATGACCTCTCAAGGCAGTCTGTTCCATTGTCCTACTGTTCTTACAGATAGGACGTTTTTCCTGAGATTTAATATAAATCTGCTATGCTGTCGTTTGAAGAAACTACTGGTCTACTGTTTGCATTCCTCTCGTCCTATTAAACACAAAAGCTAGAAGGCAGGGACTGATGGGCGATGTTGACTGAACTACTCTTTCATCTCCCGCTACTGAAGTATAACTGAAAATTTCAAACACCTCCATGGTTGTGGATGTTTAAGGTCAGAACCAGACTTCACAGCTTGGTCCTTAACCAGTTCTTTTTAGGTCAGGATTGAGGCACATTGATAAGCTGGCAAAAGGAAGCATGGACTGCCACTGCCTATACTCTACCTTGTGTATTTTTAAACAGTGAGCTTAACTCTGCAGGGCTATCAGAGGTGGCACCTTTCACCAGCACTAAATTCAAATGTGTAGATACTCAAAATTAAATAAAATATTTGTTTCCTTTAGAAAGTGCAGGGCTAAAATCTGAACTGTTGGGCTTGTGGTTCTTTTTAAGGATCTGATAACTGCTGTAGAGAAGATTTTCTGCTTTCAGGCTAGTGCTGATTCTGGAAGTGCTTTGTTAGTTCCAGCAAGCCTGATTCTGGATGTAGATATGTACAGGTTAAGAACATAAGAACATAAGAAAGGCCGTACTGGGTCAGACCAAAGGTCCATCTAGCCCAGTATCTGTCTACCGACAGTGGCCAATGCCAGGTGCCCCAGGGGGAGTGAACCTAACAGGCAATGATCAAGTGATCTCTCTCCTGCCATCCATCTCCATCCTCTGACGAACAGAGGCTAGGGACACCAGGTTAAAACTCTTCATATGTTTTGTTAATGCAAAAATCAACCACAGAATTTTTTTTGTAGCTTTTGAAATATAATTATCTTTATGCATCTCCGTGTCACTAAATTGTTTGTTGGATTTCCCACGAAGACTACTAAACACATTCTGTGTTCTTATTAAAATGCAAATTTGAGATAAAAGTCAACCTTCCCCTTTTTACTACAGCCAAACTGTAATTGGAAGTATATAGCTGTAGTATGAAAAATAAGCCAAAAGAAACAAATATCATGCAGTAGTTGCTCTTCCTGGGCAGGCCTGACTTAGCCGTGCAGAGAGACTGTACCCTGAAGCTTGCTGTCAGTCCATTACTAGTGCCCATCTCTAGAAACTCTTGACACATTACCAACACTGCAGGAGATGATAGCAATTAGCCCAATTTCCAAATAAAACTATTCAACCTAATACACCAATTTAAGCAAGTTGTAGGATTAATGATGCTGCCACTCTGACATAGAGGTAAATCACAAAGACAGTGTATCTCCACTAAGTTTATAAGCAACCAAATGTAACTAAAGCAGAAGTAGAATTGTATATTTTGTAGAAAGGTGCTGTTTCTAAGTTACAGATCTTCATCCGGTATAAATCAACATAACTCCAGCGATTTCAATGGAGCTATACCAATTTACACCAACTGAGGATCTGGCCCTAGGTGAGTTTCTGGTGCAATATGATTTAAGAATAAAACAAATACACGTGCAACTCCATATGTCTCAGCACAGATTGTAATGCTACAAATGCTTTGGTATCTTGGAGCTGCATCTTCATCTGTGAACACTTCACTTGTCTCCCTAAAGGAACTGTGGACTGGAGTGGCTCCCCAGCAAATTACTGCTAAAAGGAAAATCAACAAAGAACTTTTTCTTCATATTACTAAACATTTCAGAATTGCTAGCAGTGGTTACACACTACTGAATGTTAATCATATTTATAATTGTAGTAAAAGACACCCCATGTGCTGTGGTAATTAAAGCACCCCAATGTGTGCCACATTAGGCTTGAAAAGTTTAATATTCTTATTTGAGGAGTGAGAAGTAAAAAGGAAATGAAAATGGTTTTATCTGTAACACACTGCCGAATGAGCCATCTGATGAGCCATTTTGGAGATAATGTGAGCACCCCAAAAGCTTTAGACCCATGGGATGACGCACGTCATTTCAGGAAGATCCTTTTTTTGTGTGTGGCAAAGTTAGGTGGAAGGTTCGCAGACTGAGCTTGTGATGAGGAGCTAGCTTCAGCTTTAGCTGTGGGGTGACTACTGCTGCCCCAGAACAATTGCTCATGCATAATACCTGGGGGTAAATGCACAAACATGGGGACTAGGTTTGCCACATTCCTGTCACGGGGATCAGCACAGGCTTGAGTGTGCTCTATCTTACATCTCCAAGGCAAAAAAGCTTATGTATTAGAGCCCAGTTATGAGTTAATGACTTCTTGCTGCTTTCTCACCTCTATTTAATGCCCTTGCCTTTTGACTGGCACCTCTTTTTTATATGGCCAAAACCCACACTCCTCCTTGTAATCTTCCTTTTCAGTTAATTTCTTCAGGGGCCTGGTCCAAAACCCACTGAAATCAGTGGAAAGACTCCTAGTGACGTCAGTGGACTTTGGATCAGGCCTTAGTAGGGAATGTTTTTTTGTCATTTTGCTTCTGTGCCACTTTTTGGGGTGGCTTGGCCCTGTAGGTGCGGACTTGTATAGAAAAAGATACTGGACTACTGTATGAACGGCTGTGGCTACTGTTACCAGGTTGTACAGGGCATTTTAATTTGGAAAAAATATCCAATAGTACATTAAAACTTCCACATGTAGGTAAGCCTAAGAAGAAGGGGGGAAAGAGGTGATTTTTATTTAATAATAATTTGATAAATCCTTTTAAACTTGATTAGTGGGAGTATTCAATCTATATTGCTGTTCTGTTCATTCTGTTTGCAAGTTACTTTTCTGAATCTATATTCAAATGATAAGACATTTGGAAAGAGAGCAGATGAATTACCAGCAGTTATGCTAAATGACGGCCCTATGACACTGTAGCCTTAGCCGTAAGGCACTTACCACAATTGGAATGTTAATGATAAGGCAATTTAAAGTAAATTGAAATAGGAAGAGGAGCTCTCCCCTCACCACAGTGCTCTGAGAAACCCTGCTCCCCAAAGGTAAGGGAGCAGAGAGCTCTTCCTCTGGTCTTAGTGGTGACGGTAGAGCTCCATTTTCCCAGCAGCCTTTTATTTTAACCCCTGTAATAACATGCAGACAGCAAGAAAGAGAAGAGGAAGTGGAGTGGTTGGTATCTACTAAGTCAGTGTTATCCTTTGATAAGGAAGAGGGTGGTGATAAGTATAATAAGCCACTAGTGCTAAAGAAATGAGAAATAAAAATGAAACTGCAGTGTAGACTACAGATAAGGAAAAGAGAAAATGAAAAATAGACTAAACCACAGGATATTGTGTGTTCTGTACTGTTTTTCAACCTCAGATACCTATTGTGACACATGCAGCTAAACATGGTGCCATCAGAGATTTATAATATATGCAGAAATCAACAATGTTCTGCAGTTGTACCACCTTGAGGTGTGATCTTGTTAAATCTCGTAAGCTAATCAGGGTTTGTCCTGATTAGTATGTGGATGTGAAGGAACACTTAGGTTATTCAAGAAATAGTATTAGGCCCTCAGTAGGTTGTGCTCACCCTATTAATAAACATGGTGCTAAGGAACACTGATATTGGCAGTAAAATCATATAGTTGAGATGTACAAAAGTGGTCCCGACTGCTCATAGTCATTTGAAATTCTTAAGGCACTTTCACAAGAGTAGGATTGTGCTGGCAAGATTTCAAATGGATAATTACATTATGTGGATCTGAAATTCCCCTTCAGTTTCAGCTGGTTGAAGGTATTCTTATACTTTTTGTTGCTTTGTGGTGCAGCCATATTATGTCCCTTGAGTTAATTGATGTTAACTATACACTATCCTTGATTGAAAATAGAGTGTAGGGGAAAATCCTGCACTGGTGGACAGCAGGGCCGGCTCTAGGCACCAGCAAAACAAGCTGGTGCTTGGGGCGGCACATTTTTAGGGGCGGCATGGCCGGCGCCAGAATGCCGCCCCTAAAAATGTGCCCCGGCCGCCCTAGCTCACCTCCGCTGCCGCTCGCGCGCCGCTACTCGTCCTCCCTCCCAGGCTTGAGAGCCTGGGAGGGAGGGGGAGAAGCGGCGCCCGCACCGCGGCCACTCGGAGTCTCCCCCTCCCTCCCAGGCTCTCAAACCTGGGAGGGAGGGGGAGATCCCGAGCGGCCACGGCGCGCGAAACAGCTGTTTCGCGCGCCGCTGCTCCCCCTCCCTCCCAGGCTTGAGAGCCTGGGGGGAGGAGGCAGGGCTGGGGATTTGGGGAAGGGGCGGAGTTGAGGCGGGGCCGGGGGTGGGGTAATTAAAAAACGGGGGAGGAGGGGGGGGGCAAAATTGTTTTTGCTTTGGGCGGCAAAAATCCTAGAGCCGGCCCTGGTGGGCAAAAATCCTAGAGCCGGCCCTGGTGGACAGGATGACTTAAGCAGGAACTTTGTGCTTCTAAATTCAATGATAAAAGTAAGCATATGAAGCTACAAAAATACAACTTGAAAAACAAATTCAAACACTTTTCTTAAAACAAAACAGAAGCTTTAATGTGCCACACAGATAAATAGTAGGTTGATAGTTATATATACAAGATGTGCATGATATCTACATAATCAAGACTGTAACTCACAAATGAGTGTAAAAGCATAAACATAACAGACCTTATATCTCAGAAGGCCTTGGCATGTTTATTGGTTTCTCGGGAGCCTGTCTGGCTGCATAGATCCAAAGGAGACAGGTTTTCAATTATTCCTAGTGAACAGGGAGGCCAGCAGTGCAGCACTGCACCATTGATTACTCTTCTCTGCCTGGTATCCCAAATGTCTTGGCAATTATTAATGTAACACTGACTGTGTGAGTCATTTTCCATTAATATAATTTGGTTGAACTACGTATACATGCAACTTTATTCAAATGAACACTGAACCTACTCATGCTAGATGATTCCTTAATCATTCTAACATGGAATGAACCAACAAACCTGCTCCTCTTCTTCCCCCCAGGAAGAAAATATGCATCCAGAAGTCATCTGGTCTTTATCACACTTGTAGGTGGCTTTATTGCTTACATAATGTATCATTTCACAATTAATTCTAATGACTGATCTCCCGGATTGCGACTTCTTGCAATAGGGACTTTAGTAATGTGGAGAATAATAGAACACTGAGGAGCGTTTTTAATAAAGTGATGCAGGTGGAAGATGAGCCTAGAAATCTGATTACCAAGTGAATGTGTCTTGTCTTCAATGCATGATTTTAGTTTATTTGTAAAAATACTTTCAGGGAGCGGTCTGGAGCTTGATGTTTTACCTTTGGATAGAACTTGTTCAGGAATGATTTCCTTGTGAGCTACATGTAAGATTTTGAGAAGGATTCCATTAAAATATGTAAATTTTCCAACCAGCTCTAGCCAGGGATCTTAGTGCTGCGATATATATCAGTTTATGAAGTTATCCTTTTCCTCCAGTAATCACTTTCTCTCCATTGCAGTTGTATTACTCCCAGGGCCAGAGAGGTTTACTGGGGAAAGCTGGTTCTAGACCTGAGCCCTTCTGTGGAACTTCAGGGATCTGCTTGGATTTCCAGGAATCAGATAGTTTGTGTATGTTCTCAACAGCTAATTCCAGCAAACCCCACCCACACCTCCTAGTGGAACAGTTAGGGAGGACTTGAGTTGGGGACTCTTGTGGAGATTGCTTCCCTCTCCAGGGTTTTTTTCATGGAGGGGATGATTTGGGCAATGGTCATTATCAGTAAAGCTGATCTACTTTGGAAACATTCTAGAGAATGTTTTTGCTTTATCCCTATAATCACCTTCTTTCTTTCGATCCTTCTCTGTATTGGAGTAGAATGGGTATGGAAAAAGGCATGTAAGCTTCTCTTCCCCAGTGTTAAAGAAATATTGTTAAACACAAGCTTTATTTTTGTCAGTGTGACAAAGTACATTGTTCAGTCACTTGGTTGCCACATTCATTCTTTAATTTTTTTCAGTTTTAATCTCTTCACACCGAGTCTTCTAAAGGGTGAGTCAGAATGCACTAATTAAAATCCAGCTTTTAAAGCACACTCTCTTCATTAGAGAACTGAATGGCATAGGAGATCAGTAATGGACTATAGAGCTTTTCACCTCTATGCCGCTTGTTCAGTTTCAGTCTGGATCAGTAATGCTAGCGCTCATGGGGAAATGGGTTTTTTTATGCATAAAATTTTGACAATAATAATTGTCAACATTTTTCTTCACATTTTTGGGGTTTTTTGTCTATAAACCAAACATCCTTTGGCGTTTTTTCCAGTGAAACCCCAACTTCTTTCCCTTTTTTGACAAAAATGGACATTTCTCATAAATTGTTTTGGCAAACAAACTGTTTTTTTCATCAAAATATGTTTCAGTGGAATAGTTTTGGCCAGCTCTAGTGATGACAAAAGACCATTGCGATTTAACGGTCTGTGTGAAATGAGCTGGTGGTCTCAGACCACCTTCTCGTAGATAAGCCTCTGCCATCACAATGAACCGCCATCTTACCAGAGCCACCATCTTATTCCTTTCTTTACTTTTCCCAAAATCCACAACATGAGCTTTCCAAGTCAGAACTGAGGCATGTTGGCAAAGTAGAATAGTTCAGTGGTTTGCACATTGGCCTGCTAAACCCAGAGTTATGAGTTCAATCCTTGAGGGGGCCATTTAGGGATCTGGGGCAAAAATCTGTCTGGGGATTGGTCCTGCTCTAGAGCAGGGGGTTTGACTAGATGATCTCATGTGGTCCCTTCCAACCCTGATATCCTATGATTCTAATAAGGAAGGTTTTCATTTCTGCCTCCCTGGTTGTAACTATACTTTGGCTTTGGTTTATAGGGCTGTCAGTCTGGTTCACAAGCAATGAAAAATTCTCAATTTAAAAAATATTAATTTTGCATATCTACTTTACATTACAAGTGTGACTGTGATACAAAATCTGTGTTACAGTGGAATCCTAAATGTTATAGTAAGATAAATGATCACAATAAACTGGATCATAGTGTTCATTGAACTCTCTGATAGTCACAACTAATTTACACCACTGAAAACACCTATTGTTTTCATCTTATCCAATTGCAGTATCCAAGACATTTCCCAAGCACATATATTTTATGCAATTGTGTATACATGATTGTAGCTTACATAGTTATGAATGGATTTCTGATGAAGAAAGAGATTGTTCTTTAGGAATTTGGACTACTGACTGTATTTTCCCATCAGGAAGTGGAACATTTACAGGATGTTTGACAGCCAGCGTACACTCTAAAAACATAGGCTCTTTAACAGCAAATTAATGTCATGTGCCAATCATAAAGAATGCCAGAAAGTCACTTTCTTTACCACTGAACTAGGAACTCTTGTACAATAAAGAAATCAAGTACTCTCTTTCCACTTTACTGTAGAATTTCTTCCTAGATTCTTCCCCAGCTCCTCCTTGGCTTCCTCTTGCAGATGTAAATAAACAGTACACAAAACCTTGCAGAATGGGTGATCTGACCAAAAGTTCCATTAAAAAGCAGCAGATTATTTATTATAAATTGTGATGTTATTTATTCAGATCCCTGTTATTAGGAATTTATTTGTACAGTGTGTCTGTATTTGCTAAAAGTGGAAAATGTTTTGAGAATAATTCCTCATAGTAAAAATCGAATGGTCCATGATGCAAAATTCTGATCTGGGTTTGAGTCACAATACCTTCCCCTTTCAAAGTGTGTAGGGTATTCCTATTTGAGGTTCTAATGCTGCCAATTATAAAGGGAAGCCTGAATCTCAAAATCCACTTCAGACAGAACTCTAATTAAAATATTCTTATAAACTAATATGATTTTATGAATTAATAGAATTTGTCTATTAACATTGCTGTCATAGCCATGTCACAAAAATTGCACATGTTTCTCAGACTATTACTTTTGTGTTTTATGTAGAGCCTTAGAAAAGGCTAGAATATTTCCAAGAATGTTCTCAATCCCAAATAACATAAATTTTAAGGTCCACATACTCCTGAGGGCAAAGGAGGAGGTGGGGGTGGGGAAGGGAAGAGGAGCTCATTTAGTGTGTGGATGCATGCATTTAATTTTTAATTCAATTAAATATTTAATATACCCAACATCTTACATGTGTATCTAAGACCATTTCTTTGTAACCAGCATTGACTTAATAACACTGGTCTACAATTTTTGAGAAGTCGTCTGCTTCAGAGATAAAATGTGCTATTTATTATGTATTTTGATGTGCTGAATTCAAATATGACAATTAAAACAACTGATTGGCTACTGTTTCTAAGATATTTAAGTTTTTACATTTTATGTCTATGTATATAGTAAAGTTTTAATCATAAATTGTAAACCTAGGTCTTTTCATGTGTTTATGGTTGCTTTACATGATAATATTTCACCTGTCCTGTTTATGTAACACTTTAAAAATCAGCAAAAGGGTTATATAAATAAAATTTATTATGAAACAAACGGCAAAAAACTATGATGTACATAGTTTAGTCCTATTCAGTGTCTACTCGGCGCTTCTTGGCTTGTCTCTTGTATTCATTAAATGGAGCATCTCTTGTAACTGTCCAGCAATAGTCTGCAAGCGTTGATGGGCCCCATTTGCCCTGATAGCGTTTCTCCATTGTTTCAATGTCCTGGTGAAATCGCTCGCCGTGCTCGTCGCTCACTGCTCCGCAGTTCGGTGGAAAAAAAATCTAGATGAGAGTGCAAAAAATGTATCTTTAGTGACATGTTGCAACCAAGGCTTTTGTATGCCTTGAGGAGGTTTTCCACCAACAACCTGTAGTTGTCTGCCTTGTTGTTTCCGAGAAATTTTATTGCCACTAACTGGAAGACTTTCCATGCTGTCTTTTCCTTGCCACGCAGTGCATGGTCAAATGCATCATCTCGAAGAAGTTCACGAATTTGAGGACCAACAAAGACACCTTCCTTTATCTTAGCTTCACTTAACCTTGGAAATTTTCCACGGAGGTACTTGAAAGCTGCTTGTGTTTTGTCAATGGCCTTGACAAAGTTCTTCATCAGACCCAGCTTGATGTGTAAGGGTGGTAACAAAATCTTCCTTGATTCAACAAGTGGTGGATGCTGAATACTCCCAGGCTCCAATGACTGTCGGAGTGGCCAATCTTTCTTGATGTAGTGGGAATCTCTTGCACGACTATCCCATTCGCAGAGAAAACAGCAGTACTTTGTGTATCCAGTCTGCAGACCAAGCAAGAGAGCAACAACTGTCAAATCGCCACAAAGCTGCCACTGATGTTGGTCATAGTTTATGCACCTCAAAAGTTGTTTCATGTTGTCATAGGTTTCCTTCCTATGGACTGCATGACCAACTGGAATTGATGGCAAAACATTGCCATTATGCAGTAAAACAGCTTTAAGACTCGTCTTCGATGAATCAATGACCAGTCTCCACTCATCTGGATCGTGAACGATGTTGAGGGCTGCCATCACACCATCGATGTTGTTGCAGGCTACAAGATCACCTTCCATGAAGAAGAATGGGACAAGATCCTTTTGACGGTCACGGAACATGGAAACCCTAACATCACCTGCCAGGAGATTCCACTGCTGTAGTCTGGAGCCCAACAGCTCTGCCTTACTCTTGGGAAGTTCCAAATCCCTGACAAGGTCATTCAGTTCACCTTGTGTTATGAGGTGTGGTTCAGAGGAGGAGGATGGGAGAAAATGTGGTTCCTGTGACACTGATGGTTCAGGACCAGAAGTTTCATCCTCTTCCTCTTCCTCGTCTGACTCAAGTGAGAATGATTCTGGTGCATCAGGAACCGGCAGTCCTTCTCCGTGGGGTACTGGGCGTATAGCTGATGGAATGTTTGGATAATGCACAGTCCACTTTTTCTTCTTTGACACACCTTTCCCAACTGGAGGCACCATGCAGAAGTAACAATTGCTGGTATGATCAGTTGGCTCTCTCCAAATCATTGGCACTGCAAAAGGCATAGATTTCCTTTTCCTGTTCAACCACTGGCGAAGATTTGTTGCACAAGTGTTGCAGCATATGTGTGGGGCCCACCTCTTTTCCCGATCTCCAATTTTGCAGCCAAAATAAAGGTGATAGGCTTTCTTAACCATAGTGGTTATACTGCGCTTTTGTGATGCAAAAGTCACTTCACCACAAACATAGCAGAAGTTATCTGCACTGTTCACACAAGTGCGAGGCATCTCTGCTCACTTTGGCTAAACAGAAATGTGTCCCTTTGCAAAATCAAACACTGACAAATAAGAGAGCACAACACTGTATGATTTCTAGAGCTGATATAGGGCAATTCGTTCAGCAGAGTGATGTAAGCTTCGTTATGATTGCATCATCCATGACTTCTAGGAATAACATGATGCAATTCATATCATGTATGACGCAATACCAGCTTCAGATTGCATCATTCATTGTTTTGCCTAAAAAGCAAGTACTGTCCAAATCCAGTCATAGATTTATTCATAGATCCAGTCAAAGATGTATTTTAGTCATTTCTGGTTTAAATTGAGATCCCTTCCCTTTATAACTCACTTATCCTCCGCCATTCCCAAGTCAAGGGTCGTATATACTGACCCAATAGCATATCTTGAAAACTAGAGCCAATCAACAATTTTAAGCATCATTTTCGTTCTCAGTGACCCAGAATTAGTAAAGTTTGACTACATTTATTTCAGAAGCATTTTGGCTGTAGAGCAGTGTAACAGAATCTAAATAAATAAATACGTAAAAGGGTTTACATACAGTGTTGCAGGGCAGAAGTAGATATAAAACTAGAATAAACATAACATTAAAAATCTATGATATATTTATATAGTGCCACTGAAAATTTGATCTATAGCATCTCAGTAGAGGCATTTATAAAGGACCATTTTTGCTTTCATTCTGGTCATTGGAAGTTTGTTCTCTGAGAGCAATCATATTAATATTCTCCCCCTAACCCCCCCACACAATCCCTACTAGCATAATTGAGAATTGTAGGCCTGATACGAAGCTTAAGTTATCATTTACAAATACCTTTATGAATCTCAATACAGTGTCTTTCTATATAACTACAGCTACAGATTGATAGTACTAACTAAACTATAAAGCTTACTATTCTCCATTTTGAGCATTGAGTCAATTTGCAGTTGACAAATAATGCCTTGCTGGCTTGATGTATCTGATTTCTTCAGTTGAAGTCTGCTGATTGTGAGATCAGTTTAAATACTAAATACATATTAATGGGCGAGGAAGTGAGTTTTTGCAGAACTGGGAATCTTGGTCTTCTGCTAAGCCCACCATATCAGATTAAAATAGTGTATGTCTCAGCTTCCCAATGCAAACAGCTGTCCAAGAGAAACTCAACTGATTAAAACAAGCAAAGTTTGCCTCCTGAGCTTTGCAGTGTCCAGCTGCCTCTGCCATATTGCTGGTGACTGTTTAGCAGAAATTTTGTGGGGCTGCTGGGGGTGGTTCTGGGAGGTATCAGGAAATGAACTGTACAGTCATGTTCCCTCTTTAATTTTGGATTGAAGAAGTGGATGGCTATGTGTCGGGGTCATTCATGTAAAACCCAAGAAAACATCAATAAGTGCCATATACTCCAGTGGGAGATAGGGGAAGTAGTTCATTTCCCTGGCAGTTGGCAAGCATTTAATTTTTAATTCTATTAAATATTTAATATTCCTCATTTAGTATTCCACCATCTAACATGCAAACTGAGTTTGTTTAAAAATGCATGTCTACCTTGTACATGCTTATGTTTAAGCATGTGAGCAGTTCCATTGCAGATGAGCATCGGTTTAAGCGTTTTGCTGGCTCTAGACCTTAGGGCCAGATCCAAAGCCCATTGAATCTCTCTGTTCTCCACTGACGACAGTGGCCTTTGGATCAAGCTCCTGGATTTTCCTTTATACAAATAATAAATAAGTACTACAGCACTGTACAGTATTTTGTATTATAGTATTTTGGGACATTACAGTAGTATTCTCTGTTTGTTTTAATAAGAGCCTTATTGGGCAGGTGTTTGGTGATACTGGCAACATGCACTTCAATGAGGCCTGCAGCTGGCTGGCAATGTTTTCGTAAAAACATTGCCCTGTTAACGATGATCCTGCTGGAAAATGGTGTGTTTTGCTGACTGACTGTTGCACATGGTTCTTACTCCGCCTAGAGATCAGAGATTTGGGAGTGACTCACTAAAGAGAGAGAAGTAGGGTTTGGGAGATTAGTGGTCCTAGAGGGCAACTAACCTTGTTTAGAAGACTTGAGCTGGATTATGTGTTTCATTTTGACTTCCTTTGTGAGCGAAAGCAAACTTCAGACAGATGGTTTTGACCCACTACAACTTGGAACAGGGTGGGAAAGCCACTCACAGGACCTTCCTTATCCCTCCTGACATTATCTATAAATGAACATCACCCCCAGTGCATTCAGTAACCTCCATGTACATTGTCTCTCTCCTTCTCCATCTCAGTTCTAGGTGATTTAGCATGTTTCAATCTGCTGGGCTGGTAACGAGTTATATCATGTGGTTATTTAATTGTATAACCACGCCAGACTGTTTTAATGATTGCAAACTGCACTTGCCAGGTTAGTTGCCCATTTTTATCTGCACCCCAGTTTAGGTCTCACAGATGTCAGAATCTCTGATTTGTTGGATCATTACTTATATTAATCCTTACCCACATTAAAAAGCCCCCTAAAGTCAAGAATCCCTTGGGCTTTTGAAGGCTCAGTGGAAAATGCGACCATTAAAGTATATTTAGTGAAGATATTTAGGAAGAGGCCCCTGGCACTGGAAGGGAAAGGGGCCTCAGGCAAAGGACCTATGTCAGGCCATGTGGGGCTTCACAGGGGTACTGCTGAGGTCAGAACCCTGGCCCGGCCAGGGATCTGCCTCCGACTCCCAGGAAGTTGCAGGGGATCCCAGCTTCTCCCAGGGCCCTCGTTGCCTCAAGCGGCCCCGGTGGCTAAAGAACAAGCAGGTCGACCAGCACTGCAGACACTTTGCCAGGCGCCAGACTCGGCTAAAGCCCCAACACCTAAGGGCAAGCCGGTCATGGGACCACCTCATAGGGCAGTGGAACACCCTCGATCCCTGGACCGCAGGTGCAGATCCCCATCTCCGTGGCCTAGGACCCCGGCACCGCATCTCCAGTCAGAAGACCCAGGTTCCCAACACCGCACTCTCCCCCTATGAGGCATGGGACACCGGAGTCAAGGTACTGGTCTTCCCGCCAAAGATCGTCATGGTTCAGGTCACCCTCTCCCAGACGTTGGTCCCCACTGAGGCAGGGTCACTCCCTGTCATGACACCGGTCTCCATGCCCCCAGTACCGCTCATCAGGCAGGCACTGATCCTCACCTCACCGGTAACCAACCAGGGTCAGTTAGCAGGGTCAGGTCTTGACAGCTCTGCCCTGGTTGCCAGAAGGGCAATGTTTGGAGTCAGACTGGGAGTTCAGCCCCTTGCCAAGGAGGGGTGATTCGCCACCGACCCACGAAACTGGGGCAGCACCTTCAGCGATGGCATGGCAGCAGGGACAGTGGCCCACTCAATGGCCATACTGGAACCCATGGGGCATGCCCATAATGTCGGTCCCATATTCCCACCAGTCCTCCCTGGCCGCATCGGACAAATCGCCGTCGGCACTGGAGTCAGAACATGGTACCGAATCCGACGTGGGGGCAGCACATCGGACTCCAGCACCTAAGGAGCCATCTCCAGAGAAGGAAGGGGAACCCGCCTCTCCCCAGGCGGTGCAGTTGTTGTCGTCGTCTCTGGACAAAGCGGTGGCAGGTCCCTCCCAACTCCCCCTCCCCCCGACAACTTCAAGGAACACCAGGCCCTCCTTAAAGGGTGGCTACCAACCTGAACTTAAAAACTGAGGAGGTTGCAGAGAAGTCCGACAACCTCTTTATCATAATATCCTCCTCCACCCCGGCCTGGATCACGCTACCCATCCACCCATGGGTCCTTAAGATTGCCAAATCGTCGTGGCAGGACCCCCTCTTTGATTCTGCCTACTTCCAAGAAGCGGAAAAGAAGAATTTTGGCCCTGCAAAAGGGTTTGAATATATGTACACACACCCTCCAGCAGCATCACTGGTCGTGTCCGCTGTTCATGAAAAGGATAAGACAGGGCCAAGTTAGTGGCATGCCAAAAAACAAAGATGCCAAGAGACTGGACTTATTTGGCAGAAAGGTTTATTCGACGGCAAGCCTGCAATTTCGGGTGTCTAAACACCGACCTTGTTAGGCAAGTACAATTTTAGCCTGTCTTATTGGAAACCCGGGGGGGTGGGTGGGCACAAGCCCACCCACTTCTAAAGGCCCCTCCCCCAGCCTAGCGGGAGGGACTACTGGATCCAGGGACCAAACGAACACGGGGAACAACAAATGAGAAAAACAGGGATTGCGGTGAAGGTCATAGGTTCAAAACGAGGGTACTGGATGGGGACACCAAGCAGAGAACCCCGGACAGCGCCCACTGCTCCTCAAAGGTGTCAAGGGAGCCAACGGACGCTGCCCAGTGGAACTCTGCCCGGATGCGTGAAACTGGGGAGGAACGGAAATAGGCCCCACAGTCGCAGAGCACCCCCTCGTCCAGCATCCTCCTCCTGGTAGTATAGATGGAGAGTTTGGCCCAAGCCAGGAGGAGGTTGACGAGGAGGTCTCGCGACTTCGTGGGGCCACGGATGGGGTGTGCATAAAGGAACAGGTGCGGGGAAAAGTGCAGCCAGAACCTCAACAAGAGGTTCTGGAGGAGCCAGAATAGGGGCTGCAACCTGGCGCATTCAGGATAGGCGTGCGCCAGGTTCTCCCTCACGCTGCAAAAGGGTCAGGCCTCGGGTATGGGTGTGAACCGTGCCAGGTACACGCCCGTGCTCACGGCTCCGTGAAGGAGCCACCAACTGATGTCCCCGGCGGGCCATGGGACCAAGGTGGAATAAAGGCTGGCCCACCAGGGCTCCTCACCCTCTTTAGGTGGAAGATAGTCCCGCCATTTGGTGTCGGGGCGGGACGCGAGGGTGAGGAAATGCAGTGTGTGGAGCACGAGTGTGTACAGTTGATCTCTAGGCGCGGTTTGGAACCGGACCGGCTGCAGGGTGCGCAGCTGGCTCGGGGTGTGGGAACGGGGAGGCCAGGGGGCCTTGCGGAACAGGGGCCGAATAAAAATGTCCGGAGGGCCCGGGGTGAGGGGTGGGCAGGGAGCGCCCTCTCGCAGGGCCTGCTGCAGGAAGATGAGAGAAACGGGTGACAAGGCGGCCTCCACCTCCTGGAGTACGTGCAGGGGGGTCGGAAGGGTGGAGAGCTCCATGCGCCAACCCAGCACATGGGGATCCACCCAGTCCCCCCCGTCGTAGTCCAGGAGGTCTCCGACCCTAGTGGTTTCTGCCAGGACCAACCAATTTTAGCCTGTGGGACTCCCTGAACAAATTCAAGGTGGCCCTCCCACAGGACCGAGCCCAGGAGTTCGCCGCTTTAGTGGACAAGGGCACAGCAGTGGCAAGGGGGGCCCTTCAAATGGCCTGGGACGCTACTGACTCAGCGGCTACAGTGGTCGACTCTGCGGTGGCCATGAGGCACAGCTCCTGGTTCCAGTCCTCCAGGTTATCCCAGGTGATGCAGGTTGCTATACAAGACCTCCAATTTGAGGGGGAGGGGCTCTTCTCCGAGCTCATGGACTTGAGACTCCCCGGCCTTAAAAACGTCCCGTGCCACCCTGTGCTCCTTGGGCCTCCATACTCTTCAGCAGGCCAGGAAGCCGTTCCGCCCACCACCTCCACAGTGCAGGTCCTGGGGGACTCCCCGGCTGGGCACCTACAGGAGAAAGGATGGGGTCTAAGCGGTGACAACCATCATCTTCCTATTCGTCTGCTCAGCCTGGCCTATCTAGGAAGCAAGGAGGCCAGCAACAGTCATTTTGAGGATGCGTTTGAGGACGATGCCCCAGTCGCTTCCCAGGATCCTCCCTCCCACTCTTTCCTCGACCGCCTCCGCCCTTTCCGGTCAGCCTGGTTTTGGCTGACTTTGGACCATTGGGTGCTCAAAGTAATATCCTCAGGTTACCCCATGCAGTTCGTGGCCAACCCTCCCTTCTACCCCTCTTCAGGGACCCTTCTCATGAACAACTCCTCATCCCAGGAAGTCGAGAACCTCCAGCACCTGGGGGGGTGTGGATGAGGTCCCTCGAGACATGAAAGGAAAGGGGTTCTACTCCCACTACATCCTAATCCTGAAAGCAAAAGGGGGCCTCAGATGCATTTTGGACCTGCATCGTCTCAACAAGTCTCAAAAAGTTGAAGTTTCGCATGGTCTCCTTGGCCTCCATCATCCCCTCCCTAGATCCAAGAGACTGATATGCTGCCCTCGACTTGAAAGATGCTCGATTCGGGGGATTGGACGCTTTTCTGCTCCCATGGTCCAGGGCTCTGTTGTACGCCTTCCCTCCAGTGCCGTTGATTCACAGAGTCATCATGAAAATCAAGCAGAACGGGGCAAAGGTGACCCTCATATAGCGCTGGCTTGGCTGCGCCAGCACTGGTTTGGCATGCTGCTGGACCTCTCTCTAATCCTCCTTTTCCCCTGATACATTTGTAATATCCCTCTCTCTTCCGCCTCAAACTGTTCTAGATCTTCGTTTTGGCTGACATTAATTGATAACTCATCTTTTGGTGGCCTTTATTTTTTCCATGAACAAATCTTCACTGACAATGTCTTCCTTTTCATATTTCTCACACCTAACATTCCCAGCTATCATATTTTACCTATCCTATATTCATCACCATGGTATGTGAGCACCTCAGATCTTAATTCAAGATTTTAATTTAGATTATAATGTTGTTGGGGCAGGGACAGTGGCTGTGACTTCTATGTTTGGGATAGTATCAAACATATTGTCAATATTCAATAAGTAATAAAAGATATTGCAGTGGTCCCTAGTGAATTTACATTTAGTTGAAAAAGGTTTCTTTGCATGCACACTCGTATTTAGACTGTGTATGAAATATGTTATCTCCAGTTCAGTGTCTTATCATGAACACACCGAAGTGAACTGGTTTACAATAAGTACTTTAATCAAAGACTGATTTTTTTTAAGTAGTTTTATTTTTCTTAGGTTCATAGACTCTGATCCAGGAAAGCACTTAAGCCAGTGGTCCCCAACCTTTTTTGTCTGGCGGGCGGTGGACGAGCATCCGCCGAAATGCTGCCGATAAGCGGCAATGTCAATAGGTGTCGACGGCATTTTGGCGGATGGTCGTCCACCGACTAGTACACAGGCGCACTTAGACACTCTGGCAGGCGCCATGGCGCCCATGGGCACCGCGTTGGGGACCCCTAATTTAAGCAATAGCAGTGGCGGATTAGCCACTGGGCCACAAGGCCCATGCCCAGGGACCTTGGCCAATTTGGGAGCCCCTGGAAAAATTCCCCCACCCCTTCCACCTGCCCACCCAGTGCTTCTGCCGGGAGCAGGGCAAGCTTCCACGCCCCGACCTTGCTCCCCGGCAGGAGCACCGGAGTGGGTGGAGGGGACTGCAGGTGGAAAGGGTGGGGAGGGGCCCTCATTTGTTTTGGCCCAGGGCCCCACAAAATCCTAATCTGTCTGAGCAATAGCTTAAATTGAACATTTGAGTAGTTTCGCCAATGTGTGTTAAGTATGTGCTTAAACTGCTGTGCCGGACTGGTGCTTTAGTTAGATTTTCTGTCACTGACTTCTGCTCTCTCCCTTTGTTGATACGTTTGCAAAACCTAGCAGTTGTAGCAGCTTCTGTGCTGGTCCCAAGGTGCTTTGATGGGAAATCTTGTATGTTCTCATACACAATGCTCTGTGGTGCATTGCTACCAGGGAAAGCATCAGACCACATGGTATCTGAATTCAGAGATTCTGGTTTGGAACAGGAAGTTTGACCCAGCTACTGGCTGTGTCTTCAGAGCAGGGCTTGAACAGTGTGCAGTTAATAAGACATGGGTACCACACATTGAATAATGAGGTGAAATCAAATTATTGAATAGCTGCTCATTAAGTGAGTACTGTACATTCTGTGCACTAAACTAAGTAAGGGTGCTAGGGAAAAATATGTGATCATGAACTGAAGACTATAATAATTCATACACACAAGGGGGCCAAATAAAGGTTGCACAGACAATGCCTTTTGACTGACTTTGCACCTTTAATGTTCTTTAATGTTGTGTGTGTGTGTGTGTAAACGAAGGTAGAGCGAGCAGAATGCCACAGGAATTGCCTTTAACATATTCACAAATTCAATACAGAATTTCATATGCTGTGGCATTAATAGTTGTATGAGCTTATGAAATCCAAATAAGAGGAATAAAGAGCAAAAGAAATTACTGTTAATGACTGGCACTTCTGACAATACTCGTCACAGTAGCAAGGCACAAATGGAATTTGGACTTGCAATAAATCATCATGTTTGTTCTGCTATTGGCTCTTTGCGTTTGCAAAAATGCTTAAGAAAGCTGCCAAGAACATCTGTTGGAGCCTTGTCATGATGCTTCATTGCTCTAATTTTTCACTTAGAGCATTCCAATATTTTGCTCCCAGCCAGCTGGGGGTATTATCCAATAGGAAATTGTATCGATGCAAAGTTGTCTGAGCTCACCGAAGAAAAATAGCTCACGACCCACCTTTTTTATGCCCCTTACAAAGAGGTTTTTATACAGTTCCCCACATGACATTTTTATCACAGTTTCACTCTTTTCCTGCCCTACTGTGACACTCCCCCCCCCCCCCCCCCTCCAAATACTCATTTTCTTCTGGTAACACTTTTTAGCCTTTGGTGCAACTGTGGTGATTTGTAAAATACACGTTTTACAGTTAAATTATCTTGTAAGAACTCAACCCATGCATGTAATCTTAGTATGTTAAACACACACGTTAGTAGTGCAGTTGTGTGTTTTTTCGCCTGTGCAGTTCTATACCTGAGGAATTGAAAGTTATACCTTTAATACATAAATGCACAGTAGCACCAAAACTGGTCAGAATGGCCCTGATCCAATGCCTGTTGAAGTCAGTGGGAGTCTTTCCAGAGACTTCAGTGGCTGTTGGATCAAGCTTGTAATTTCTTCTCTCTAATGGGCAAACAATGTTTTCCTTGTCTGTAGAAGAATTGGTTAGATAATTGAAAACCAACTGTTTGTTTAGGCACCTGTGCTTATGGTTTCTAACAATAATAGTACTTGGTGTTTTTCTGAATGAAAGTCCTGTTCTCCTTGCGTGGTAATAGAGACATTGAACACAAAACACATGATCCCCGAGAATGATAGGCAAGCACCTGGTTGTTCTTGTTAATCTGGGAGCTTTCTCCTGAATTCATAATGCACAAGGCACTCACCTGGGATGTGGGAGGCTCAGTTTCTAATCCTTGCTCTGAATCAGGAAGGAGCAGGACATTGAACCGGTATCTCCCGTGTACTAGGGGAGTGGCCTGACCACATGGCTCTGTGGGGTTGCTTTTGCTAGTGACTCTGGTTTTCACCAGAAATTCCATCCTGGACCTGAGAAACCTTTTGAGACAAAAGTTTAATCAAAACCGACCCTTAATCATGAACAGTTTTTTGGTTTCAACAAATTGGCATTTTCCTACAAAAACCCATTTGGTTGAAAAATCCCCTACCAGCTCTAGTGAAAACTCCTTAGAAATGTAATGCAGCTGCTTTCTGATCCACAGCTTCTACCTTCCTCTGGGGAGACAGACCAATGACAGACCTGCTACCTGCTGTGCTGCCAGGGCCCTATGTCTGTGAGAGGCCAAAACACCATGCGGTGAGGCATCTAGATGCCTTGAGATCTGCAGAGTTGATGACAGGATTCCACACAGTCTCTGTGTTTAAAAGGCTATGCCCCTTGTGCCAACACTAATCCTTCTGCCAAGGGGATAATATGTCCGCTTCTCTGTGTTTCGAAATTCAGAGGTTTTTCATTCCGCACACTTTTGCATGGGAGAAAGATGGAGACTGATTGGTGTGAGTGCATGCCTCTGATCAGTTGTATTTGGAGAATTACAGGAACACAGGAATTGCCATTTCAGATCATACTAGTGGCCCATCTAGTCCAGTATTGGATCTCTGGCTATGGCCAATACCAGACACTTCGGGGAAGGCATCCCCAGAGAAAGTTTAAAATGAATTAAAAACAGTGGAGACAGTCTTCTAATATAGTTGGAGCAAAATTGTACTTCTAACTTCTGGGACTGAGGTGTTCTCTTACGACAGGTTGCCTAATAAAAGTGGCCTTTAGTTCAGGTTTCACCATATTCAGAGCAAGTCACATTATATTATAGGTCCAATTTACAGCCTATCGGACCAAAATAGGTGAGAATCTAAAAATGCTGTGGAGCCACATTGGTCATTGTTCAAAACAAACAATGCATTCTGCCCTCCAATTGTTTAAACCTTCTTCTGAGCTGGAGAGAAAATTTGGAGAAGAAGCCAGCCCATATGATCACTGGTGCAACATGTCCCATTTTATTTACATTCCCATCATATTTGAAATATCAAACTACTGTTGAGACAAGGTGGGTGAGGTGATATCTTTTATAGGACCAACTTCTGTTGGTGAAAGAGACAAACTTTTAAACTACATAGAGTTCTTCATTTGGTCTGGAAAACACACACACACTGTCACAGTTAAATACAAGGTGGAACAGATTGTTTAGCATAAATAGTTAACACACATTCTAAGAGACCATTTGAGGTGAAGTAGCTTATTAACTCCCCTGCCGTCATAGGACAAAATAAGGGGTAGGGGGTCAGTGGGTTACAGATTGTTGTAATAAGCCATAAATCCAATGTTTTTATTGAGACCACAAATTTTTAGTGTTTAGCAAAGTTATTAATTTAAGCACCCAGGCTCATCTTTTGAAGGTGTTGTGCAGGTTTCCTTTTGAGGATGAGGGCAGAGTGGTCAGGTATAGTGATCGTTTTGTGAAAAGTGTTTGCCCATGGGTGATATGGCGTTTTTGTCTCATATTTTCTCAAATGAGCACACATTGGTTGGTCCAATAAAAGCGATTACCTCACTCACCTTTTCTCTCTAATATTCTGGGACCAACATGGTCGGCTACAGTAGCAACAATACTATTGTTGACTTATATAGAGGTTGAACATTTGGAGAAAATGCCTCTAAAAAGCTCAGTTCTAGCTGAGGCCATTACATTAGTTTTCCATAATATGTTCATGTAACAATTGGTTGGTTGTTTTCTGAACGATTACAAGATGTACTTTATCCCTGAACTGAACCAGCCAAGTTTTTTAGTTGAGGTGTGGTTAGTAGTCATATCTGTAGCAGGAGTGCCCTCTCGTGGTGGCTGGGAAGAACAGCATTATTAGACAATAGTAACTTATTTCAGAGTGGTAGCCGTGTTAGTCTGTATCAGCAAAAAAAACCAAACCAAAAAAACGAGGAGTCCTTGTGGCACCTTAGAGACTAACACATTTATTTGGGCACAAGCTTTCGTGGGCTAGAGCCCACTTATGCCCAAATGAATTTGTTAGTCTCGAAGGTGCCACAAGGACTCCTCATAGTTTTTGCTAATAGTAACCTAGTTCATCACTACAGGATGGTGCTGGCAAATTTAGCTTGGAAATTATAGTCTGACAATTATTGGGCAAGTTAAAGAAATGTGCACTGAATAAAACACTAAAGAAATTCACTTTTTAAATAGAATAAGAGAAATATTCTGAAACTCTAGAGTGCAGTCCTGAAGTTAGATTACTTGTAGTAGTCAAGAACCATAGAATGTTCACTATTCAAATTTCTGACATTGAAGAATAACCAATAGCCAGGTGATTAGAAGGATTACTTGGGATGTAGGAGAACCAGGTTCAAGTCCCTGGACACTTGTACGTTGGTCTTCCGCGTCACAGTTGAATGCCCTAATCACTGGGCTATTCTGGGATTGGGTTTTTTTTCTCATGTTGACCAGAAATTTTATCCTGAACCTGATGAAAAATTCCAGATGAAAATGTTGTTGAAATTGTTATGTTCTCAGGAAAAGTTTCACCATATCAGTATTTTTCAATGAAAAAGTGTTTTACCAAAAATTTCTGATCAGCTCTAGTAAGAAATTCCCGATAATTGTCCTTTCAGGATGAATGCAAACAGTGGTAGATACATTTTAACTAGTATAAGTGGCAACTAGGCACTATGGAAATGGACACCCTAAAAATGCCTTAAGTAGATTAGTTTAAAATGGATAAAGAGTAGAACTGATTCAATGCTGCAAATATGCATTGTGAATATTCACTTGAATTCATTTACTGTGCTGTGCCCCTCCGGAATGTGGTTTTACATGAACATTCAAGAGATTTGGGCCAGTAAAAGTCAATGTTCATGGAGGATGGGACGCTGACTGTGTACCAGCGGCATCAAAACTGAGGTAGGGAGAAGCTTGACATATCACAATAAATATTTCATGGACTTCCTGTGGACATATGGGACCCAGACATGCGTGCACAGCTCCCAGAGATTACAATAGTTACTGCCTGTTTGTATCTAAAGGTTTGATTCTGTGTGTGTGTGTGCGTATGAACTTGCACTAAAAGATAACTGGCTCAACCCTTTGTTACCTTTGTGATAAGAATCTTTGCTCACTTTAAAGTCTCAAATATCTGATCTAAATCTGTTCATGGGTACAATGCAGTAGCTATAGTAGTCATTAAGGACAAATGCAAAGTACTCCACTTAGGAAGGAACAATCAGTTGCACACATACAAAATGGGAAATGACTGCCTAGGAAGGAGTACTGCAAAAAGGGATCGGGATGGGGGGTGTCATAGTGGATCAACAGTGTAACACTGTTGCAAAAAAGGCAAACCTCGTTCTGTGTATTAGCAAGAGTGTTGTAAGCAAGACATAAGAAGTAATTCTTCTGCTCTACTCTGTGCTGATTAGGCCTCAACTGGAGTTCTGGGCGCCATATTTCAGGAAAGATGTGGTCAAATTGGAGAAAGTCAAGAGAAGAGCAACAAAAATGATTAAAGGTCTAGAAAACATGACCTATAAGGGAAGATTGAAAAAAAATGGGTTGGTTTAGTCTGGAGAAGAGAAGACTGAGAGGGGACATAACAGTTTTCAAGTACATAAAAGGTTGTTACAAGGAGGAGGGAAAAAATTGTTCTCCTTAACTTTTGAGGATAGGACAAGAAGCAATGGGCTTAAATTGCAGCAAGGGGAGGTTAGGATGGACATTAGGAGAAACTTCCTAACTGTCAGGGTAGTTAAGCACTGGAATAAATTACCCGGGGAGGTTGTGGAATCTCCATCACTGGAGATTTTTAAGAGCAAGTTAGACAAACACCTGTCAGGGATGGTCTAGAATAATACTTAGTCTTTCCATGAGTGCAGGGGACTGGACTACATGACCTTTCAAGGTCCCTTCCAGTTCTAGGATTCTATGATTATTACACACACTGCTGTTCTCTGTTATACCCCAAACTCCCCATGCATGACTCCTGTTGACAGTAATAATAGTTTTGCTCAGGGACACAGTGATGTGTGTGCAACGGTGATATTTATAGCTCTTTTCATTTTTAAAGCCTACTTAGATTGTAAACTTGGTGGGGCAGGAACCACTTTATTATATATGTATACAGGGCCTATCACAATGGGGCCCCAGTCCCTGACTGAGGCCTATGCATACTACTACCATTCAAGTAATAATAGACACATGTTATACACACAAATTATTCCTCACAAGCCCACCATGAGGGGTAGTAAAAGTAGTGTTGCTCTCATTTTACAGATGGAGAAACTGATGTCGAGAGGTTAAGTGCTTTGTCAAGGAGCACTGAGGAAGTCAGTGTTAAAGCCAGTAGAGATCCAGGGTGGGTCTGAGACTAGAACTTTGTCTATCCTGAAAAGTTCACACAGCTAATTGTTCCTTGTTTTGCATGGTAAAAAGTCATGCTCTTACCCACTTGGCCTTTTGTGTTGATGTAAATGTATTAACATCAAAAGTCAAAGCTCGACTTGTTTTTTCATCTAGCTCAGAATATGCGTGTATTGGATCTGTCAAGCCGCATCACAACAGTGCCTTTGTTAAGTTCTTAGCAGTGCTGCTTTTATGGTGTGATACTTTTTGAAGCTCCAAGGAGCTGTTTCTATTAACATTACACAAACATAGCATTAAATCATAAAATCAAAACGCAACATAAATGTTATCCAGTGAATACTATTAGTTTGAATTTAATTGAATTTTATCCAGAAATGAGGCTCACTCTCAGTTGGTGAGATAAAGACGGACTCTTGCAAGAAGAGTACTTGCAGTCTATCGTCTGGGAGTCTGAAGGGGAGAGGGAATGGATTAGCAAATCCTTTCAGGGAAGAGGTGGAACTAAATTCTAAAGTATTTTATTATTTTACTTGATTGTTTTGAAAAGTGCAAGTAGTTTTGTTTAAATACCTAATGGTTCTCCAATTCCTAGCAAAATAGAATGTATTCAGACCTCTGTTGCCTTTAAAACCTAACCCCCAAACAACAGAAAAATCAATCTTCAGGCAATTGAAATTATGAGCCACTACTTAGAGAGGTGGTGACTAAACTATGTTGCCTGTTTTGGAATAAAGCCTCTGATAAGGACAAGATGATTTGATTTTAAGAGTGTTTACTGGCTGCCAAGAAGTAGATTTGTTCCCTTTTCTGTTGCAATCAGTCCCATAGGAATAAAACACCAATAATCTGAAAAGAAAATACCATATTATAAGTATAGTTTTCAGGTCAAACTTCAGCATGAATCATCATAGGTGCCGACTCCGTGCGTGCTCCGGGGCTGGAGCACCCACAGGGAAAAATTAGTGGGTGCTCTGCACCCACTGGCAGCCAAACTCCCCTCACCCCCCGCCCCGCCCCTCATCCCCCCCCCCGCCCCAAGCACGCTGCGTCCCCACTTCTCCGCCTACCTCCCAGCGCTTCCCCCTGACCGCCACCAAACAGCTGTTTGGCCACTGGGGGGGGAGAGGAGCGGGAACATGGCACACTCGGGGAGGAGGCGGGGGGGCTGGGGCGGGAATTTGGGGAAGGAGTTGGAATAGAGGCAGGGAGGGGGCGGGGACTTTGGGGAAGGGGTTGAAATTGGGGTGGGGCAGGTGTGGGAAGAGGCGGGGCAGGGGCGGGCTGCATGGAAGGAGTGGAGTGGGGATGGGGACGGGGGCAGAGCGGGGGTCGAACACCCAGGGGAAAGCAGGGAAGTCGGCACCTATGTGAATCATAGAAGATTACAGTTAGAAGGGACCTCAGGAGGTTATCTAGTCCAACCCCCTGCTCAAAGCAGGACCAACCCCAACTAAATCATCCCAGCCAGGGCTTTGTCAAACTGGGCCTTAAAAACCTCAAAGGAAGGAGATTCCACCACCTCCATAGGTAACCCATTCCAGTGCTTCACCACCCTCCTAATATCCAACCTAGATCTCCCCCACTGCAACTTGAGACCATTGCTCCTTGTTCTGTCAGTCCTTTGGAATGAAGTTCAAAAACATTATTACTAACAGGAGTTATAGGATTAACTCCCCTGTCCTCACATATGGCGCCATGCTGAAAATGTGCAACCTAAACTTTTAAATATTTTGTGATCTACATGACTAGCTGCTCCACTCCTTTGCTAAAGGTTACAGATACATGAACTTGAGAATAGCTCATTTCATATGACATGGTATGGAAGAAAAAGGGAACTAATTTTCTTGACAGTGATTTCCCTGAGAATAGAAACAATGAGCATAGATTTGACAGTACAGATTTAAAATCATAATCAGTTTGGGCCTCTTCCTAAGATGAACATAGTGAAACATACCCTTATCCAAGCACATTTCTAAAATGGTGTGTGTGTGAGAGAGAGAGAGAGAGAGAGAAGCTGTGTTTTAAGCAGTTTATATTGGAATAGAGTGTGATTACAATACCACTTTAATAAAGAGCAAAATAGAGATGAAATTCAGTCTGATTCTGAAAATGTAACATCCTTCTCCTGATTTCTGAATAATAAACTGGCTATTTTTATTTTTGGGTTACTGAAGAACTCATGAGTGAATATTGAGTCATAGATTTTAAGACCAGTAGGGGCCATTATTATAATCTAGTCTGACTTCCTGCATAACACAGGTCAGAGAACCTCATTCATTAACTTGTGGCTCAAACCCATAACTTCTCTTTGAGTTCCAACATATCTTTTAGAAAGATAGCTAGTCTTAATTTAAAGACTACAGTCCACCACATCCCCATGTAATCTACCATGCTCCTTGGTCTATTGTTGCATGGCACATGTACCTGCTCTCTGCGTCGGCTGAGATTTTCAAAGGATCAGCCGAATGCTTGTTGAAATTCAACTAGGTTTGGTCACTTGACTCTCTAGGCTCCCTTGAAAATACCTGTTGCAGTGTCAGAAGTACCTGACCACTCTAGGCCAAATCTAGCCAGCTACAGCTGAGAGGAAATGGGACCTTAATATAAAAAGCAATCCAACTAGATTCACTGTCAAAGCAAATACGTATGATATTGGCAGATGGCGTGGTGATACGGCACTTGAAAATATACCCAGTGTACGTATGTTCTATTATCCAAATGATGTGAAGATCAGGCTACTTCAATCAAAATTGACCAAATTTAGAATTATTATTTGTTCAGAAAATAGGATTGGTACTCTGTTGTGCTAAGCACTGGACAAATACACAGGAAGACAACTGCCCTGATCCGAAGAGCTTTCTTGGGTACTCATCACTGGAAGAGATGTGTAACATAATTAAGCTCCAGGATATGATATAGATACAAGTACATCTTTAGGAGTAGGAAGCCAGTGACTAAGGCTGTTGCTAATACCCTTATTTGGGGGTAAAAGTTCAGATGAGAATGTATATATAACTCAGAACTGCACAAGGCCTTGGCCTACTAGGTCATATGCTTTTGGAGAATATATTTTAGTGCTAAGACTACCATAAAGGGCCTGAAAAATCCCACACTCTAGGTTTTATGCCATAAGTCCCCTCGGTTGCCTTGTATCCTAGTAGTAAGGGATTGTGTCTTTTTCATCCCTTGTACTTTCCTACCTTGTTTGTGTTCAGTCCTTCCACGTTTATTACCTGGATGGTTCCAGCGGCTGCCTGGAATGCAGTTGACTAGCATAACTTCAACTGGAGCAGGTTTTGATCATACCCAACTTTCTTTACCTACTGAGGAGCATTGAGGACTATACATAGGTGATTGCCATATATATGTGTGATATTTCTCCAAGATAATTGTATTTTGATCATGGCATGGTAACTATCACAGTAAAAAGCAAAGTAAATGTACAGTGTAGAAGTCTGACTTCTTTCTTTCCACACTGTGAAATAGTAGCTTTTCTTATGGTAATATGTGAAAATTTTAAAGAACTACAAGGTGTAGATTGGACAAGAAGTTTTCATATTTCAATGATTCTTAGCTTTTAATGGCAAAATTCTATAAATCAACATAGACTTAGTATAACTAAATGCATAATTTTATTTCATTCCTGGTTGATTAAACAGAAAAAGTAATTCATGTAAGGCACATGTATTGAAATATATATTTGATAGCCCTTTTGTTTTACATTTGTTTTGACTGACTCATCTCAAGCCCATAACGTGCAAATCAGCCCACATAGGAGGACCCATATGGACCCATAGAGGAGTCTAGCGATTTCAATGGAACTTCATGTCAGCATAAAAGTGGACCTGTGTGCCCTTTGTAGGATCGAAGCTGTCAGTTGTGATCATTTTAGGCAAGGGTATGTGTCCTAGTCTGTATTTGTAATGTGCTGTGAAATATACATCGTATTTATAATATTAGTGTTTTAAAATAACCCTTATTTTAACTAAACAATTCTGATACCTCTTAGTTCACCATGAGTTTGAGCTGTACCAGTGATTGAAACATAGTTTATTCAGCATGATGGAAGACAGTGCAAATGAACATAAAACTCCAGAATTATAGATTATGCTTTCTGGTATAAGGGGAAGTCAAAATGACTGCTGACTTTTCCATGCCAAGGGGCCAGTTCTCCCCTTGATACACATGCTCTACTATTTATATCATCAAAATGAAAACAGATGTCTCTGTGGTTAGGAAGGATAATAGTTTCCATTCAGCTGGCCAGCCAGTGGTGCCATTGCAGGGGTCCCTGAGTCATGGGTGCCCCACCCTCGCAGGACCTAGTTGAGATGCTGTTCCTGTTCCAGTGCCACATTTTGTGGAGTATGAACTCACTTTGTTCTCACGGACAGCTGTGGTGTAATGATAATTTGAGTTCTCTGAGAAATCAGGAACTGTATCCTTATCATGGCCCTTGGATACTTTACAATTTATAATCTCCTTCTTTTTAACAGGACACCTCCATTCACCATTTCCCTATTTCTCCCCACAAACACACACTGAAGTTTGAGATCCATTCCCTAAAGTCACTTCCACCCATGGGAGTAAATCTGCCCGTCTCTTCACCCACCCCCATGCTGGCATATCTAGAACAGACTGAGGAAACACAATGGGGGGGGGGAGGGGAATAAAATCACGAGCCTGGCAGCTGGGCCGGGGTGGGGGGCAGATTCACTTAAATCTGCCATTGAGTTATTTCAAGTCCTTTTGTAGTCTTGGGTCACTTGTAAGTGGTATGGTTCAGCTATAAACATAAAATCATGTGTCGTCTGCTCTGAGTTTGTTTAGAATTAAAGGGAATTCCATTTCCACAGTTAGGGGATAACAGATTCCACTGACTGTAGACTTCCATGGTTCATGTGATTCAGTCCCATGGGCACATGTGTTTAGAGCTTCTGGAAAAGGAGCAGCAGCCTGCTCTGACGTTCAGAAGAGAGGTGGGGAGGAGGGAGAGTGTTAGTGTACTCTTGGTTGATCATTTTTAACACTAATGACTTGATGAAATGTGAAATCTCTGAACATATAGTGACAGTCAAGGGGGAACATTTGGAGAACTCAGCTGAATTGCAATAAGGTTTCCAATTATTTCAGACTTGTCAAATGGAGTATCCTTTTGAAAAGCTACATTTCTTTTGTAATGATCTCTGTAGTGCACTTTCAAATCTCCATAATAACAAGAGGTTGCTTCGGAGAGTGGTTCAGATGGTGCCACTTTTTGTTGTTGTTGCAAGATTTGTTATTTCCCAGGCTGTCTTTCTCAAATTATTCCCCTCAATAAATCCCTGTTCGTTAACTAAAGATGGTAATTAATGAAGCCTTACTAGTATTTTCATTTTAGCAATGAATTAGGGCCCAGCCCTGCTAGATGCCTGCCAGGACCTATTGAGTACCCTCAGCTCCCACCTGAAATTAATGAAATCTGAGAGTGCTCATCTCCTTTTCGGGATCAAGACCGTGGTGATTTATATATATTTGGATCTGTCAGGCACTCCTCTTGGTGCCGGGGAGCACACTTTGCTGCTGATGGTGATTTGAATGTGTAGTGCAGTGGTTCTCAAACTTCATTGCACCGCAACCCTTTTCTAACAACAAAAATTACTACACGACCCCAAGGTGGGGAACTGAAGCCTGAGCCTGCCCGAGCCCCAGGTGGGGGGCCAAAGCGGGGGGCCAAAGCAGAAGCCCAAGGAATTCAGCCCCAGGCAGGGGGCCTGTAACCTGAGCCCCACTGCCCAGGGCTGAAGCCAAAGCCCGATACCCATTGCTCGGGGCTGAAGCCCTTGAGCTTCAGCTCCAGGCCCCAGCAAATCTAATGCTAGCCCTGGTGACCCCATTAAAATGGAGTCGCGACCCACTTTGGGGTCCTTGACCCATAGTTTGAGAACCGCTGGTGTAGTGTATATGCATGCATGCTCTATTGCTTCCTATAGCAGAGCCAAAGTGAGCAGGACAGGTTCCATCTTAACAGAGAATACTGTGCCTCCCCATTACACCCCCCCCTTCCCTAACACCTCTTTATCTTGCTTATTACATCAAATGCAGTAGCCTCAGATCTAGAAAGCTGTTTACAATATTTTTGTCTTAAGTACAGACCCAAAATAAGACCAATCACTCCAGTCTGATGTAAACACAATATTTGACCAGCATGCTGATGCAGGAGCCCATTGTCATTGCCCAAGTCACTTTGATCTGTCTCTATATGAAAATAATGTACTCAGGGCTGCAGTCCTGCTTCAAATGTAGTACTCTGGAATTGATCAAAAAAGTCCCTTTGACAAGAAGCCAAGCTATTTCTTGACAAAGATCATTCAAAATAATCTAAAATTAACTTCTTAAAACCAAAAGTGATCTCTTAAATCACTGAATGTTGTAAAACTGCTGAGATAATTAAGAATTCTACTCATCAGCAGGCAGCAGAATCCAGATACAAATAATATTCCACAGTCTTTGAAATCCACACAAGTATTGGAAATTCATTAGTGTGTGTACCAGCACTGTTCCCATTTGCCTTTTTAATTGTCTATAAGCAATCTTTTATTGTAAAATCCAATATACAAGGAATTGGAACTCAGCTGTTTTTAAAAATTGCTGTGGTCTGGAATTTAGCAAACACTAGGCCAAAGACAAATTTTTAAAAATAGAACCTCAGTGCACTTTATATATACAGGAATGCAATAAATCAGACCTTCTGTGGTTCCTGATGTATTTGTGCCTTTATGTGACTCAAAAGTGACTTTGTCTTTAAAACCAATATTTCACAGACTAGTTTATAAAGGTTACTGAAGGCTTGAAAATATGACCAGGCATCTACTAACCAGAGGACCTAGTCTACTAGCCAAAGACTGTTTACAAAAAAAAGAAAGAAGTGAGTCCCCTCTAGCAAAGTCCAAGAACAACACTGCCCAAGGCCTACCCTTAGACACCCCTGTTCAGTTGCTGGGAATGGTAGGGAGCTGTCCTTACATCCAACACACCTGTCTACCTCTGGGTGCTGGAAAGAGGAAGGAATTTTCTCTATTTCCACTACCCCAGGTACCTTCGGGTGCTACAGGGCAGTTTCTCCAGTCATCCATGCCACTCTAAACTTTCTGGCTTGTGGCAGGATGTTGGTGGTATTCCCATTACGCAAGCTCATCTCAAGCCTCCTGACTGCTAGCAGAGGTGGTCTCTGTCAGAACTAGATAGCTCATGAAATGGATGATGGGATAGGGTAATATCCACCTGCCCCCACTAGAGAATAGCTCCAATATAGTCTCTCCTGTTTTCAAAAGGGTAATAGCTAAAACACCAGTGCACACAATTTTAGCCTTGATATTGTAGGTCATTTAAATGTAATTCTTTATGTGGGCAGGGCACTCAGATTGTATTTGCAAGTGTTTCATGAAATAACTGTACAATCAAGTCAACATATGCAATTGCTTTTATCCAAAGCCATATTTCTTTAACAACAACAACAACAATGTAATGGATGTGTTTGAAAATTTGTGCACACCAAAGCTGTATAATCATTTGTGAGAGTAACTTTATCTTGTGTTCAGGCAGTGCTTCTACTTAGGATTATGTCAGCACTTGTATTTTTAGTTGTGTTGTAGCTAACAAAGGTGTAAAATCTAGTGTAGACAATACACAACTCCTCACTAGACGTTACTATCATATTAATTTACAAACCATCCTGCTGGTAAGATCTCTCAGACCTCTTTTAAAGTTTTTCATGTGGGTTGTGACTAGGTGTGTAAATTTACCAATGGGATCCTGGTTGGAACAAACCTTTTCACACACTTGGGCTACTGATTACAGCACTTCCATCAACAATTACACCATACTTTAGCCTTGTTATAATCTGCCCCTAAAGATTATACTTAAAGTGCAGTAATACTGCAAACAGAAGTAGCTGTATAACCTGTAACTGAAAAAGCCTTTACTGCCACCAATGTACTCCTCAGAAACTATTCCCTTTACTGATTTAGCAGGGCTTGCCCAGCAGGGGGCTATCATTCTCCATTCATTTCCATGGACGCATATCAGAGGAAATACACTGTATTTGTCCAGTTTATCCGAAATCACATTTCCAGTGGAGATGGGCTCATGACACAATATTCAGATATAGATTCTAAACAATTAAATTTTCCGGAGGTTTGGATTTCAGTTCAAGTTCATCTTTAATTTCCATGTTCCAATATTAATTTCTATTGATAAAAATTCCGAAGACTATTCTTATTCTCCTTGATCCTTGCCGTTCACACAGTATTTGAGCAGTGAATGATATGGATGGTCAGATTTCTAGTGTTCTTTGGGTAGAACAGCATTGCGTGCCATCCCTTATTAATGCAGGTTCCGCTATAGCAGGGCCAAATTCTTCGCTGATAAATGCAGTCTGCTGAATTCACACGAAGTCAACTAAGGTCAGAATTTTATCCCCCTAAAGGGTCAGTTATGCTGCATTTCAACTTTCTGAAGCATTTTTCAGTTTTCTGTTCATGATGTTTAACTGATTATATATAATATTACTGTAGAGTTTAGGGGCCCCAATCATGGACCAGGACCCCATTGTGGTAGATGCTGTACAAACACAGAAAAAAAAGACAGTCTCTGTCCCAAAGCGTTTGCAATCTAAGACAAGAAACAACAGAGGGACACGGAGACCCAGGGAGTACAAGGAAACAGTGAGATAATATTGATCAGCATGATATGTAGTAGTCTCAGCACACCAACAACTTTCATAAATTTTTATTTGATGGGATTGTGTTTTATGGGCTCCATTGTGGTTGGCCCTTTGTGGTTGCACAAAGTGGAGGGAAGGGTTTCCCAGGACCGTCTCTCTCTTTCTGTCCACCCCACACAGGAGCCACTACACCATGCTAGCTCTCTCCGTGGTGCTAGCCTCCCTACGGGATAGGCCAGGATGAGGCCACGCCTACCCAGCAGAGCTTGATTATTACAAAGGGCAACATGTGCTGCATTTCAAAGGGTGGCGGAGCTTCAGCTCTAGTGTGAACTTCATGAGAACCCCAGGAACACAGTTCTTCTGAGTCAGACATATGTCAACCTGGGATTCCCTGTAACAAGGCCACTCCATCCACCTACTGTTGTCCCCAATAAAATGTGCATTGAAGGCACAGTCCAGCTATCTATGTTTAGTGTAAGGGATTGCAAATTAATTCTATCTAGTAGATCTAGTCTTTCTATAGGCAGATTCAGTCTTTGGGCCCTATGAAGCCCATGACCACAGGTCCTTGTGATTTTGGGGAAATAAAAATGTTAAGCAGTCTGAGCTTTCTTCTTTTTTAAAGTAAGTTTCTAGTCCCATTTCATTATGAAAATTTAAGCTGATACATGCAAATACCTCCGTTTGGATGAAACAAGCAGCTGGGCACCTCTACCTACCCTACTCACCCATCAACCCACGTAGTTTGTATGTGTAACAATGTGGTTAAGTTTGGGGCACGTCTCAGAGAATAACTCTCCTGAGAATCCTTAGCACAGCCCTTTCTCCTAAGACCTATATGAACAGGAATCTGATATAGCTGGGGTTGTGGTGAGCAATGGCAAAAACTTGCTTTGAAAGCAATCCCAAAAATGCTAAGGCAAGCTTTGGCTATAGATATCCTGCAAAGTATTGCAGTACAGCATTTAATCTCTGTTTCATACAGCTTTGCTTGCACTAAACAGAAAAGATTTAGATGTACTGCTAAACAGAAAAGATTTAGATGTACTGCTGGCTTTAGATCAGGCTGTTCTAGCCATCCTGGACTTGTAAAGAAGCTTCTGATACAACAGACTGTAAATTTGGCTGCTGAAGGCACGAAGTTGCTGGTATGTTTGGAACTGCTCTCAGTAGTTTGAGACATACCTACAAGATAAGAGTTAGTGAGAACTGATGGACAATTGTGTGTACTCTCTGAGGGTGACATCCAGACCAACTACAGAAAGCTCAAATACTCAGACTCTATATGAGTGGACTATGG
The DNA here is from genome assembly GCF_028017835.1 of Emys orbicularis. Lineage (NCBI taxonomy): Eukaryota > Metazoa > Chordata > Testudines > Emydidae > Emys > Emys orbicularis. The sequence goes on along the minus strand of NC_088687.1, from coordinate 28,822,688 downwards.
AGCAGTTGGGAAGGTAAAATCCACCCCATCATAATCTCCAGTGTTATCCAGATTACTGTGACTAATGTTACAGTTAACATATGTATAGAGATCACAGACTAAATAAAAGATGCCTCATATATTTGCACTCTGCATTTTTACACATCGTAAACTATAGAAAATTACTAGTTATTTTGTGTCGTCATTCCCTTATTTGGGAATAATCACATTGGTGTGCATTATGTTTAGGGCCAAATTTGAAAAAGTGTCTGCATGAGTTGTGTGCACACACATCCTGATTTGCATACATATGTACCAATAAACATTTAATTCAGGGTTTGAATGGACTCACCTGAATGACGTGAGTAGGTCATGTGCAAAAATGCATGCACGTTTTTATATGCACAACCTGCTGCCTATGTGAATTCTTCCAAGTTCAAACTGAAAGGGTTTCAAAAATCTTTTTATGACATCTGGGTCACATGGACTCCCAGCTTCTGAAGTTTGACTTGGTTCCCATTTGAATGAATCCAGTTTTCCCCTGATGTGATCTTGCTGTAAAAGCATAGGTCAGTTTCAGGTTTGTGACCATATGTGTGAATTTCCTGGTTTGTCTGACTCTGCAGGGCTCAGCTATGAGGTAACAGAGCTCTGGCTTCAGAAAAATAAATATTTCATGCTAAATTGGGTTATGCTATAGTGACTGTAGTCTGAGCCAAAATACTATAGCTGGAGGAATTTGTGAAGGTAATTGAGTACTGAGCCACACAAATCCAGGTTAGTCAGACAAACACAGGGAAAAATTTTATTCTGACTTTTCCAGCTGGATCAGACAGTTCCGTTGAAATGCAGCCCCCTTTCTCTGGGAAATCAAATAAAATGGTTTCTTTTTAATCACAAGAGATTGGTTGAGGCAGTCAGGGAAACAGGCGAAATACATAGAAATGACTTTCAGCTTCACTTGCCTCTCGTGATCTTCTCCAACTAGTTATACTTGAAATTGAAATACACTATGTTTCAGCAGGCCTGACAAAGTTAATGGGGCATCCAGCTAGGATGCAAAAATTCACAACCAATTTTTGCAGAGACAAGGTGGGTGAGGTAGTATCTTTTACTGGACCAACTTCTGTTGGTGAGAAAGAGAAGCTTTCGAGCTACACAGAGCTCTTCTTCAGGAGCTCAATGTAGCTCAAAAGCTTGTCTCTCTCACCAGTAGAAATATTACCTCACCCACCTGGTCTCTCTAATATCTTGGGACTAACATGGCTACAACCACGCAGAATACAACAACTTCTGCAGATAGTTTATAGACACAGACGGCATTTACATAGCCACCCGAATCCTCAAATACTTCTCATTAGTTAGGCAGGAAAATTGAAAATACTCCTCCCCACTAGGCTCTTGGTTTGCTGTCTAGCCAGTCCCTGGGAGGTAACAGTGTGACTGGCTCCTGCTTCCGATGTCCTAAAAGCAGTAGCAGTGAGTGTGGTTGAAAGGACCTGCGGAAAACAGGCATGCACAAAGGGGATGAGAAGGCACATTTAAGTTTTTAACTAAATGGCAGTGGTCCTGATCCAAAGCCCATTGAATTTGGATGAAGTCTTAGGGTATGTCTACACTACCCGCCGAATCGGTGGGTAGCGATCGATCTATCAGGGATCGATTTATCGCGTGTAGTGTAGATGCGATAAATCGATCCCCGATCGCTCTCCCGTCGACTGCTGAACTCCAGCTCGGTGAGAGGCGGAAGCAAAGTTGACGGGGGAGATGTGGCCATCGATCCCGCGCCGCGAGGACGCGAAGTAAGTAATTCTAAGTCGATCTAAGATACGTTGACTTCAGCTACGCTATTCTCGTAGCTGAAGTTGCGTATCTTAGATCGATCCCCCCTCCCCCCAGTGTAGACCAGGCCTTAGTTGATTAAGTTAAAATATAATTCAGTATTTTCATTGATATGAAAACAAAGAAAAAGCCTAGTTAAAGCTACATTTATAGGCAATGCAACTTTGTTGCAGTAAGAAAATTGCAAAATGTGTACTATTGTCAGTGGTATAAATCTACAGTTGTGTGCACCTGGAGAAAAATGATTAGTATATTGTCCCTTTGCTATGCATTCAAAGGTCTTTACTCCACATTTGGGGTGGGATTTTCAAATGCACTTAAGTGACTTATGAATGCAGGTCCTGAACTTGTGCTTCTAAGTCACTGAACTGCTTTTGTAAGGCCTAGCATACACTTAAATATTAAGTTGACTTAGCTAGGTTGGTCAGGGATGTGAAAAATCCACATCCATGACCGACATAGCTAGGCCAACCTAATCCCCAGTGCCGATGCAGCTATGTTGTCAGAAGAATGTTTTCATCAGCCTAGCTACTGTCACTCAGGGAGGTGATGTTCCTACACCAATGGAAAAACCCTTTTTGTTGGTGTAGGCTGCATCTATGCGATGGGGTTATACTGCCATAATTACGGTGCCGAAAGTATACCAGTATAGTCCCCATAGTGTAGACATACCCTAACTCTCACCCTTGGTGCTTAGATTGTAGGACAGGTATGGAAATAATTTCTCTGTCAGGGACACAGTTTGAATGCTAAGCAAGGTTGATTTTGAGCATGTTTATGGTTTGAGTCTAACTGCCATCTCGTCCCGGTCTCTATTCCTGAATTATATAACTCTGCTGGTGACACTCATGCTATCATTGGCTGGGGGGAAATCATGAAATCACTATCTCAGTTGTGCCATCTATGAAAATAGAAGTAATTGGGAGGACTGATTAGTTAATATTTGTTTGTGAGATCATGATGAAGTATTTTTTTTGTAATCGTTACTATTAAAATGACTGTGCTCTGGTGTACAAGAGATATATCTGTGACTGGTATTAAAGTGAACATTCACCAAGGCACAACACATTTACAGCACTGTACAAAGGGAACTTGTGGAGTTTCAGATACCACTGTGGCCAATTATGACCTTTTAATGCTGACTATTGTAGATTAGTACCATGAATTGTAGCCCTGGTTGTATCTCAGAGAAGGAGGAAGAGAAGGTAAGACAACCTAATTTCTGTTAAAGATTGTGACATATAGTTTTCCCTTAGGCAATTAGTTTTTCCATTTCATGTTCTCTATTGTTTCTGTTCAATTAATAACATGGATTTGATTAAAATACTGAAAAAATGCTGGAATATAGTTTCACATTTAATCTTTTCAGTACATGTTCAGTGATTGGCCTAGAGCTTTCAGGAACATTTTATGTATTCATACGTATAGTAATGTGACAGTGAGAGAGTGAGCCTTGTTTTCTACTTTTAAATTTTGCTCTTCCATAAAACATCAAACAATAAAATGAAGTGTTTACAGGACAATATGCTTGCTAATTCTCTCGCAGAGTTACTGTACTTTTAAAAGATGGCACCACTGTTTTGTAACTAACAAGTACATTTATTTATTAGTTTTGTAAGAGTTTGGGTTAAACAGTGGGAGGAGAAGATGGAAAGGAGGCAGTAAACAAATATAGCATGATGGGCTTGAGAGTCCAAATTTAGACACATTTTTATACTTTTCATTAGAATTAGTTTGAATTTGTCTGTGAAAGCTAGCGGCCATTTCAGTTACTAAATGTATTGATGTATACAGTTAATCAGAATTGCTTTAAATAGCTGAGTTAAATACACTGTCAGTATCTAGGAGCCTTTGGTTTCATTAAAGTGCTGTGCACTTGTTATGCTGGATTTCTTATTTAACACTTCTCCCTCCCCCACCCCCACCATCAAAGGTATTTGGTTCTCTCTTGATTGTGCCTGTGCACATTCGTCTCCAAAAAGGCAGAGTCCAGAGAAGTACCATATAAGTGTTTCTTGATCAAAAGCGGGAATAATGTCTGTCTGACACTTAGCCCTGGTAGAATAATAGCACAGTTAGGTCATGTGTACACCAAAGGGAAAATTCAATCTAAGCTACGCAATTTGAGTTATGTTAATAGCATAACTCAAGTTGACGTAGCTTAGATCTACTTACCACGAGTTCCACACTACACGACGTCGATGGGAGACGCTCTCCCGTTGACTCCCCTTACTCTTCTCGATCAGGTGGAGTACAGGAGTCGATGGGAGAGTGATTGGCGGTTGATTTAGCGAGTCTTCACTAGACCCGCTCAATTGACCACCGATGCATCGATCACCGCAGCGTCGATTCTCCGGTAAGTGTAGATGAGCCCTTAGTTAACTATATGTGTAAGATGTATACTGCACTGTATTTGAGAACAACTCTAAATTTCATGCAGAATTACATTTTACCTTTTTTCTAAAAGGTTGCCAGTCCTTTTTTTAAGCCACACCCCTGCCAGTTATTAGTTGTTTTCACCTAAACCTGCTTTTTGGCTCTATCTCTCTTCCTGGATGCTAGGAGGTCAGTGGGTGGGGGGCACTATCCCCATCCTAGTTGGTAGTTGGAGTCAGAAGCTGTTCCCACCATCGTCCCCTGCCTCGTCCCTCACACAACCATTAGAACATTTTTCAGCCACGCTTCGTCTTCCCCACAAGTCTCCTTGGCCTCTAGATCCTTCCTCACACCCATCTCCATGATTATTGGGGAGGCAGAGGAATCTTTGATGGATCCAAAATCTTCCCCCCACTAATATGTCTGGTGCTATGCCAATGTTGATAATCAGGGGATCAAGCCAGGAGGCTAATTATTGGTCCTTGAGTTTTAACCCAGGCAAGGAGGAACTTTAGCTATAATTAAGTACCCAGACAACCAGTGGATCCCATGACACATCTAGGATCTCTAAAACGCACAGTGCATGCAAAAAATACACAGAACATTGTACAATGTGAACTCTTGGAGCCAAATCACCAAATTTTGGAGCCAGGTAAAAACCTATTGAAGCCAATTAAATTATCCCAGAGATGCATCTGGCTCCTGAGTTATGGAGTTAATGATGACAAATATGTTTCAGAAAAGACACATTTTTCTCTGGTGTTCTGTTCTTTTTGTCTTATTGTGCATCTGCCTACTCTCCCACTCCCCTCCTACAAACCATTTGTGGCAGAGTTGCGGTATATGCTGTTGTCCTTGTGCAGCAGCCTCACAGTGCATGCCTCCTATGAAGAAATATTTTTAGGAAACTATGTAGGAGGTAACCAAAGTTTTATTGAAAAGGATCTATAATATCCAATCTTTTGATTGATGTCTGCAGAAGGGTTTCTTCTTTTAAGATCTATGAAATGCTGCATACAGAAGGCAGTGACTGATCATTTTCTGCTATAGTTAGGGAACTATCCCTACAGTAAAACAAAATGTTTCCTCTCCTTAGGAGAGCCAGGTCATGTGCTTTGTGTTCCTTCCTTCAAAATTGGATACCACCATTTCTTGGTTGCAGTCACGATACTCTGTTGAAGGACATGTTTTTGGCATGAGACAAATACAAACTCTGACCTCTGCTTGAATTAGAACTGTTTTTATGGGGTATGTAAATAATTTAAATGGCAGTGAACTCCAGGGCTAGTCTTAAACCCTGCTTGCTCAAAAGTCAGCTGGAGAATGTGCGCTACCCTCTTCCTGCTCTAATGTTTAGAATTTTTGATGCCAGGTGAGACACAAAAGACCTAAATCCTCTACTCAGGGTGCTGAAACCTTTTGGAGTGTGCACCACATTCTCTTGCATAAATTGGATAACAGCCCATCTCCCTCCCATTCACAACCTCTTGACAGCCTGGTACTGTAATATCATGTAGTAATCAGTGCTATGTGCTCTAAAAATACATAGGAAGAGACAGTCCGTGCTCTGAAGAGTTTACAATTTAAAATGTCAAAAATAAACAAAGGATGGGGGTGAGAAAGGCCACAACATACATATTTGGGGGTTTTAGTATTTATTTTTTTTCATTTAACTCTCACTGCTTTTTCTCTACCTCATTGTTTTTATCTATGTAATCTTTGCCTTTACAATCTTTGTTCGTTTTTTGACAACCCCACCTTTTATTAAGATGTCTAGACAGGATAAATTGACCCTTATTTATTTTGCCGTCTTCCACTCCCCACCCCCCCGCCCCCAAACCTTTAGTTAACTACTGTGAGGAAGGTTAAGGAGCTATCTCCAGTGCTCATTTGCAAAAGGCCAGTGCTGAGAGTTGTTCCTGGTGAACTGCAGGCTGTCAGCAGTCTTGTTCTGCAAAGTGTGATCCATCTGCTCTCTGCTGCCTCTGCCTTCCCTTGTTGTAGGCCATCCCCGGAGGTGGAATCTCTTGTCCAGCATTGTCTGGAGTCTCAGGGTATGTCTACACTACGAAATTAGGTTGATTTTATAGAAGTCGATTTTTTAGAATTTGATTTTATACGGTCTATTGCGTATGTCCACACTAAGTGCGTTAAGTCGGCGGAGTGTGTCCTCACTACCGCGGCTAGCATTGACTTACAGAGCGGTGCACTGTGGGTAGCTATCCCACAGTTCCCGCAGTCTCTGTTGCCCATTGGAATTCTGGGTTAAGCTCCCAATGCCTGATGGAGCAAAAACTGTGTCACGGGTGGTTTTGGGTACATGTCGTCAGCCCCCCTCCCTTCCGTGAAAGCAACAGCAGACAATCGTTTCACGCCTTTTTTCTGGGATCCCGTCCGCTGGACCCGCTCAGCCCGCTGCCTGCCTGGATGATTGGAACCCCAGGCAGGCAGCGGGCTGAGCCGGGCCGGCGGATGGAGCCCCAGACTGGCAGCGGGCTGAGCGGCTCAGCCCGCTGCCGGTCTGGGGCTCCATCTGCCGGCTCCTGCCAGCCGGGGTCCCGCTCAGCTGGCAGATCTCGGTGAGGTTGATCAGGGGTGCCTGGACAGACGTGGCTATCCTCCTCTTAGAGCACTGAATGGGAGTGACTCCAGGTCATTCTCTTCTTTACGTTTCATCTCATGGAGATTCAGTCCTGCCTGGAATATCATGCGAGCTGGAGGCTTCTGCCTCAGGCCTCTCCTCCAGCCGGCATTACCGCGCGGTCGCACCTACCCCAGCCTGCCCCTTGCTCCCATGGCTCATGAAGCCTGGACAGTAGTAAGGAGCAGTTCAACTTGTGGAATGACGAAGGATTGCACTTTATGGGCCACATTAAGATTATTTCAGAGTCCTAGATAGCATTTAGTCCCTAAAAAAGGCTTCATGAAAATTTTCCCCCGCCCCTAACAAAAATGTTAATTTATCAGAGCAGCTGAAAGGATAAGGAACCTGGGACTATAACTTAGAGAGAGCTTCCATATTATTTAACTCATAATTGATATAATTCAAAGTAAAATTTCACAGCACGGTCTGTTCTAAGACTAAAAATGCAGGTGGGGAGTCAGAAAAAGGAACAGTGACCTGTTTCCGCCCGGTTTCAAACTGGGGACGTTTTGCGTGTTAGGTGAACGTGATAACCACTACACTACGGGGCTTTCGCATGTTAGGTGAACGTGATAACCACTACACTATGGGGCTTCTCTTTTTTTGCCACAGACTTTGCCGAATGCACAGGAATGTTTTCTCTAGCTACAGAAGCTACCTAATGCAATGTCTATATCTATGGCCTTCCTGCTCACAAAGCGGTCATGCCCCCACCCAAGGCTGAGACAGCGCGGAGTGCATGTGACACAGCGACCTGGCTCAGGCAGGATCGCTAGTGAGACATGATACTTTTGCTGTTAAGCAAACACAGCAATTCTTTCCCGGCCTCTGCCACTGAATGCCTCAATGCATTATGCTGTGCCCTATCAGTGCAGGAGGACAGCATGAGCTCGGAAAACATGTCATCGCGAGTGCGTTTTTTTCGCCTTCTAAGCTGCGATAACCTCAGGGATGGAGATGATAGGGGGAGCATAGAAACGTTCTGGGGGGACTGCATGGTCACCTGTGCTGCTGAGTGCTGCTGAGTTTGCCACGCTGGCCAAACAGGAAATGAAATTCAAAAGTTCCCGGGGCTTTTCCTGTATTCCCGGCTAGTGCATCTGAGTTCAAAGTGCTGTTCAGAGCGGTCACAATGGAGCACTCTGGGATAGCTCCCGGAGGCCAGTACCATCGAATTGCGTCCACACTACCCCAAATTTGACCTGGCAATGTCGATTTCAGCGCTAATCCCCTCGTCGGGGAGGAGTACAGACATCGATTTTAAGAGCCCTTTAAGTCAACAAAAATGGCTTCGTTGTGTGGACGGGTGCAGGGTTAAATCGCTCTAACGCTGCTAAATTCGACCTAAACTCATAGTGTAGACCAGGGCTCACAGCCCCGCGGCATGCAAGGCTTGGCAGGGGCTGCAGCCAGGACTGCGCGCCTCAGCCCTGGGGCTGCAGCTGGAGCTGCGCACCTCAGCCCCGCAGTGTCCTGGGCTTGGCGGGGGCTGCAGCCAGGACTGCGTGCCCCAGCCTCGCGGCTTTTACCCGGGGCTGCAGCTGGGGCCGTGTGCCCCTGCCCAACAGCTGCACCGGAGGCCATGTGCTCCTCGTGGCTGCGCACCCCACTCTGGCCACTGGACCTGGGGCTGTGCTCGGCTTGACAGTCCCCACCCCCATGGGACTCCATTCCTCTCCCCTACCTAGCTCTGCCACCCCCTCCCCCCCCCCCGGTTATTTTTAGTAAAGAACTGGACAGGTCATGGGCTCCGTGAATTTTTGTTTATTGCCCGTGACCTGTTCGTGACTTTTACTAAAAATAACTGTGATAGAATCTTAGCCTTAGTTATAAGCAATGCACTATTGGTGATATCTGTGGTTCATAAATGTCAAAAAGAGAGTCTGGACTCTTTGCAACCTATTCTCTCCTTTCTTTTGCCTCGTTAACTGCCTCGATGTTTCTCACTCTGTTGGTGGCTGCCATTGCTACCTCTTATGTTCCAGTTGTGAAGCTACAAAAAGCACTTCCTGTGAGCCAATGTTATGGACAAGGAACAGGGTAGTGGGAAGAACCCAGGAGGGAGTCAGAACATAAGCCAAGGGCGGGTAGGCCTTGGTTACATTGCATTCTCATTAAACACATGTTTATTTTGCACTTTTTGTCTGGGCTTTAAAGGAGAAACTGGGAATTCACCATAGAAGAGGGAAGCTGAAGAAGAACCTGAGTTTTGCGTTATGGTGATGGAATATATATTTTGACTTTGGGTTATTTTGGAAACATTTATGTTAATAAATTAGCCCACAGTAAGGACATAATTGAACTGAAGCGCAAAGATGGAGTTTGAGGAACCTAACGAAGGGGAAACAGGATGGGATGCTTGTGGGGTCACCTTGAGCCATGAGAGGGTGCTCCAGGAAGGCCTGCTCTGTTACACTGCCAGAGAGAGGGATTATCACATGTAAGTTCCCGCTGCCTGCAGGCAACTCTTGCTGTGCACAAGGAGAAGGAGATGCAGTGGGGCCAAGCTGCAGCTACACTGAATTGTGTGTGGTTTCAGGGATCGTACAAGTGCTTGTAAAAGCTCTGGTTTAATCTCAGCCCAGTTCCAACTGGCTGTACCTAGCAATAAGAGCATCACAGCACCCTGTCCAGACTCTTCCTCTGGGAAGTTCAGCTTTTTTAAAGGCACAACCTCCAATACCAGAAAGGGAAGTTTTACAGCAGCTGCAGCCTACCTTTATCCCCACCTGGCTGTCCAGGCACAGCCTGAAGTTTGAAGAGTTGGTATTGTGAGGGAGCATGGATCCTCATTTCCTTCCCAACCTCCTACGATAGACAGGGGAGAGCCACTCCCTTATCCATCCACCTGCACAACAGTTAGGAGAAACTGCCAGCAGTTAGGAGTTTTGGATGCAGTGATCATATTTGCATACACACATTGCATATTTAGGCATCCAGCTATATGACTGGCACACACAAATCGATGCCTGTTTTATATATGCATGCATGATAATTATATATGGAAAATATAAAACAACTTTTTGAAAATTTGACCCTTAATATTTGTGGGATCATCAAAGTTAAATGTGGCATCTTAGGTCTGTGGTAATAATACATAATAATAATAATGCATGGTAATAATACTCAACAAACACAATTGAGTTAGAGGGGTATAAACCTAGTGTGAGATAAGGATTAGGCCCAAGATTTGAGCCACTGTCATATGTAACAGATCACAAGACATCTGTTAATGTTTTGGTCATGCCGTTTTATCATTAATTCATAGTGTCTAGTTTTAGTAGTTGTCGGGCCAATTTCATCCTTGGTGAACACCCACTCAAGTTAAAGGAGATAGACCAGGGATTGATTTGGGCCATCTTGTAAAGAATATTTGGTGGATTGTTTTCCTTTTCCGTCTTTAATTTGGTGAGTTTTAGTGCTGATGTGAGTGAGTTGCAATGTCCCTTGCATAGCTGGCATGGTCTGAGCAGATGCTATGCAAAGATCTTTACTGCATCTCAATGCAGCATCCCTGCTCTTCCAACCCAGCCCTGGGGCCTATCTGACGCTACCTGTTCTGTGGTGGGTTTGGAATGTGGTCAGATGTCCACAAGAGGTTGGCTGCTCTTTTTAACTACACATGTCTGGAAGTTTTAGCATCTCCTGTTTCAATAAATGAGTGCTTAACGTATTTACAGCAGCAAACTACACACCAGAAGATGGGACTGGTATTGTGAGATGGTGCTTTAGCTGGGTGATAAGCAGCCAGGGGATGACAGCCCCATCTGTCCCTGATATTAAAGCTATACATTACTGTCTGTGATGTTTGGGGAGGGGATGATTATTTTTGTAATTAACAGGATGTTCTTTCTATCTGTTTCTTCTTGTCTCTCTCTTTTAATCCACAACAGTAATCATCCCTTTTTATTCCCAGCACAGTGATTTGTAAGTCATCTTAGCAAATGGCTGAAAATAGCCTCTGGCAGTGAATAATAATGACCAATATACTCTCTATTATTATTATTATTATTTTTCCTCTGTAGAGTTCAGCTGGCTTGGGCAGGCTGAGCTGTGTGCTCTCCTTGCTAACGTCCCCCTCAGAGCAGCATTTGGTTTGCTGCTTAATGCTGCTCTCCTAATGCAGTCTCACGTGGATCCATAAACGACACAATGAGGACTTGAATATTCCCAGCCTTTTTCAGGCTCAGTCACCCGTGCTTTAATACAGAAGTCGCTACCTGCAGGTGAGCAGGCTGCAGCTGGTCTCCTCTGAACCCAGCAGCTTTTGCTTCTGTTTTTATTTTAATTTCAATTTAAAGCAAGGGAAGAAGGAAAGGAAGAGAAGGGGGGAAAGACCTATCATGTGCTCTAGCACAGGCAGTCGCAGCAGCAGCAGCAAGTCATTAAGTCAGACTGCACCATTTTATTCTCACCCTGCATAGAGGTGATGCTGGAAACTGGAAGGAGCTGTCCACCCTTTTCTCCAGTTGATGGTTACACAGAGGTGGCTTCTTCCTGGCTCTAGTCAGAAGAGACAGTCTGTCTGGAGGAGTCTCAAAACACCTTCCTAATTTGGTGATGTGTGTTTAAAGGATGGATTTTTTTCAGCTGATCTGAAGCTTGTCTTCACTGACGACCACAGCAAATGTGAAGTGGTTTCAGGCTGGTATTAGGAGTTCACCTGACTGCTATCTACATGTGTGTGTATGTGTAGCTGTGTGTTTGGCTTTGATTTAGAACATGTTTATGTTGTGCTGACTTATGAGTGCTGCAGAGGCCGTAGCAGAGCTGTGACCTATCACAAGATGCTGAAGGAGGAAGAGTGGATTATACTGTGAAGTTTTGGCTCACCGGCAGGGTCACTGCGAAACCCCCCCACAAATTGTCTGGATATCCGTCTGGTGGATATTGATGCCTTGGAGCTGGTGTTTCCCTTTCCAAAATGGCTCATGCTGCTGCATCTATTAAAAAAGTTCGGGAGGCCGAACTCGATGAGAGGGAAAGAAATCTCGAGAAGGAGAGGAAAAAGCAGCGGAAAACCCCTAGGGAGCGGGTAGATCGGAAACGCAAGGTATGAGGAATAATTCCCACCCACACCTTTCCCTCTCTATGCAGGGCATGGACACAGGTGTCTGCAGCAGCACTTGTAATACTCTCTCCTTCGCCTTTCTCGGTATCATATTTCCCATTTGCCTCCTTCCCCATCATTTCTGCACTCAGACTGCACCTAGGCTAGCTGCAATGAGAGGAAAGTGCTACCAGACATGGCAGCCCATAGCCACATAGATACATGCAAGTAAAGATGGCCAGGGGCGCTAATATTGCCTTCCTTCCTCAATCCCCCAAAGATCTGGAGCTCTGTTTCATCATTCAGGGACCAGGTGTTTCATGTCTCCAGCTGATCTGAAGCAGTTGTCAGGGAGGGGGCGGGTGTTGATTTTGTGCTTTGCAGTATTAAGGTGCATTTTGTGCTTTGTGATATCCCTTCCCCCCTTTTCCTTCCTATTTTCAATCCATGCCTCTTAAATTATTAGCATACAGCGTTTTCATCAAAGCTGGATGCTACATACAGACTCTGTTCCAGTGCTGGATCTATAGGCTGGGTTGTTATTCAGTCAGGCATCAGTAACTAATACTGTTTCAAGCTGTAATTCAGTATATTTACACTGTATACTGCAGGTGTATTTTTTTTAGCTTTGGTTTAGAACACAAGTCTGCAGTCTGTCATTTTCTCTTCTGCTGCTGATGAACTGTGGGAAATAGCTTTGGCTACTTTTATTTCTGATTTTGGAAGGTTTCTATCAATTCATAATTAGATACTGTTATTCTTAAAAACTGTATTAGAAATGAGGAGCTAGTCTTAATTGATTGCATCCCCCTCCCCTCCAACCAGCAACCCAGAATTAAAAGATACAGGTACACGATTTATTTTCCAGATCATTGTATAGTTTCCAACAAAGATGCAACATTTTACCAGTGTGAGAAAAAATAGCAAGAATTGAGATTTATGTACCTTAACAAGCTGTTGTTAAAGATGCCTTTAGGACTAAATTGCACTGAGGATGCACCTGCTGTCAGTCTTTTCTTGACCATTATTCTTTTCCTGCCATATCAGAAATCTCTAGCTTATTGTTGTGTGCATTTTAACACATTTCTGACATTACCTTTTGATCCATTCCTAAATAAATTGCTTACTGCATAGTACCCAAGATGGGTAATTTTCTCCCTTTCTTTTTGTATTGCATTTCATGTATATTCTCTTGAGACCCACAGGTTTGTCAATAAAAGGCAAAAAAATAGGCTCTTGCAGTACTACATTTTGATTTACAGCTCCTTTTAGCAAGCCTTTGGAGTTCCAAATCCATCTATTCCAGTGGCCTAGCTGAGAACTTTGGAATTCATCTTATTTCCATATCATTAAGTACTGGGATGATTTTTTTCCGACTGCCTGCATTAAAATAAATAAATAAAATTACTAGGCTGCTTGATATCTTATGGGAACACTGATATGTTCTCTCTAGATTTTAAAAGGCTTTGTTTAAGGAGTTCATTAAGTTGCATTAGAATTCTTTTTATCAGAGCAGCAATGTCATTTCTAATATATGTAGTGTTTGGATGCCTTGAACAGAGCTGCTTGGGGCAGACTGTGATTACTTTACTAATCCCCTAAATGGGACACTACAGCATAAGGTATTTTTTATGATTACATTTTTGATTGTGGAAATTCCCGAAAAATAGTATTCTTTCTCTGCTGGGGAGGGGGGGGGGTGTTTGTCCTTGTTGGAGGGCCTTTACAGGTATACCATTGCTCACACGCACTCATGCACGTACATGGCCAGAACATCGGTCATTTTCACTTATTTGCCTTTCAAAAAGCTTCCCTGGTCTGTACATTTGTTTGTTTCAGACATGGTTACTATGACCTTAATTAAAGCTGGACAGAATTAAAGCTGACCTTCCTTTCCCAGAGTGCTGCATAACCCTGATTGGAACCAGGCAGACTCAGGACTGTCCGCGTGTTTATAACACGGTAATAGAGTTGGTTGATCAGAGTTTCATATCTCAGAAGCAGCAGTAGGTCATTGCTTGGGAACTATGGGAAATACCAAGCTGCTGTTTGCTTTTGTTCCTTGTTAATATTCAGCCACTGACCTCACTTCTGTCTCCCTTTTACTGCAGCTGCACACTCGCTGTTACATAAATAGCTGCTTAGGATGCACAACAAACTTGTGTTCAAATGGAGTGGGTGTGGCTTAGATTAACAAATATCTTTTTTTTGTTCGTTTTGTGTGAGATACATAATGGCAGAAGCATGATGTGCTATGCTGTGTGTATATGATGTGTGGTATATAATAGATATGTATGCATTTAAATTGACGAAGGAATACAAATCCCTCTACTGCAAAGTGATGAGCATGTCCTGCCATGTGATGAGCCCCCTCAGTTCCCTTCACTGGGAGATGAAAGCCATCAGCATATTGCAGGTCAGGCCAATAATGGCTACAAATAAATGAGTGGTGCTTGATTACTCTCTAGCATCTGGTGCTCTAGTAAGGCGGGGGATACTGTTCTAGCTTCACTATCTATTTAAATTCCATTTTGTCGGGTTGGCTGGATTTTGAGTACAACGGGGGTCCATTTTGTTTGTGGAATCAGTAGTGGGAGTGAGAATATGATGATAATGAGGTGTTGGAAACTCTCTCTCAAATATCTCCTTTAAAGATCTGTTGTATACTGTGTATGTGGGCAGCGCTCCGTTGGCCCAGAAGGGAATTTCTCTTACTTTCTCACTGGCCCTGAAGCGTCCTGATTTTGCCAGAGGAGCAGGATAAGGTTGACTAATTTAGCCCTCCCCTGCTACCAGGACATGGGGTCTTTACTACTTTACTGTACTTCCCCTATCTTCCAGGCTACTGCAAGGTATGTGTTGTTTGCTGCTTTACTCCGTCCATAGCCTTTTAACTTTTGGTGGGGGCGGGGAGGAAGGGAGATGTGTTGCATCCTGCTTCTCCTCTTCTCCTGAATAGTGGTAGTGCCTGCTACTGCTTATAAGTTTCCGTAGTAGCAGCTGTGTAAAATGATATCAGTCCTCTCAGTTTCACCAGTGTTTACAGGGCTCTGAATAGCAGCGGTGAAACCAACCAGAATCTTCTTAATTTCACTGTTGCTGTAGCTTGACATAGATATGAACAATAACAGAGGCTCTGGAACTATCTGCCTGCAGAGTCAGGAAGATGATATTGCATCAGTGTTCACACTTCCTGTAGTTCTTGTTTGAAGGCTTTCTTCACAATCATTGAGCTAGAATGTTAATTTTGAAGAAACTGAAGCTTTTAATTCTTTAGAAATTGATGGGTTAGGCCCCATCTCCACTCACTGGAAGAAACCTCCCATTTACCACTCTCAAAAAAGTGAAAAGATTCCCCCCTCCGCCCCCCCCAGAATCTACTTTTGTGCATTCTGCTTATCAGTTCTGGGCCTGATTCTCCTCTCAGTTGTACCAATTTTACCCTGGTTTAACGGCAATGACTCTCAGATTTACTCTTGCTTTACAGTAATGTAACTGAGAGAATCAGATTTCTCAGGGTCCTTCTGTATATAAAAAGAGTAGATAAGTAGAGCCCAATTCTGCTCTCCTTGTAGTCATATGGAAAAAATTTTCAGTTTTATATATACAGAGCTTATGTATAATATAATCACAGATATTGGTATATGCAAATACAGTATAAAATATACATAGGCAAACATGAAAAAGACAACATACAATACAGTACATGGTTATATTGGATACCTAAATGTCTCAGGTGCATTAAAAGCTCAAAGCCATAACAGGTAATATCTGTTATTGGACCAACTTCTCTTGGTGAGAGAGACAAGCTTTTGACACAGCTACAATGTCTAAATCCTATTTTCAGAGGTGTCTTAGGCCCTTAACATCCTAAGTCCCATTCACTTTCAATAAGACTTAGGGCTAGTCTACACTGGCAACGCTAAAGCGCTTTAACGTGGCTTGTGTAGTCACAGCAGAGCGCTGGGAGAGAGCTCTTCCAGTGCTCTAAAAAACCCACCTCCATGAGAGGCGTAGCTACCAGCGCTGGAAGCATGGCTCCCAGCGCTGGTACACTGTCTACACTGGCGCTTGACAGCGCTGAAAATTGCTGCGCTCAGGGGGGTGTTTTTTCACACTGTAAATTGCCAGTGTAGACAAGCCCTTAGGCACTTTTGAAAATTTTACCACAGGTCCTTATTTTGAAGTGTTTACAGTATTGTGCCTTTCATCCAAAGTTCTCAAAGAATCTGCAATCATTAAGGCTGTGTCTATACTGCTCTACCATTTGGACTACAAGAGTGTGAATAGCAGTGTGCACCAAAGTCCTGTACTGCATCTCCACTGTCTGGGCACTGCAGGCGTGAACTAAAAGGTTCCCAGTTTGCATTAATGTAGTTCTGTTTGAAAAGGATTACAGTCATGTGAACTAGGAACCTTTTAGTTTGCACCCGCAGTGTCCGTCCTGGTAGGGTGACCAGATGTCCCGATTTTATAGGGACAGTCCCGATCTGTGGGTCTTTTTCTTATATAGGCTTCTATTACCCTCCACCCCCATCCTGATTTTTCACACTTGCTGTCTGGTCACCCTACATCCTGGAGAGTTACAGTACAGCACTTTGTACTAACTGCTGCTCACACTCCTATAGTTTGAATTGCACAGCAGTATGTGTAGACAAGCCCTAAGCCTCACAGTGCTTTTGCAAGATAGGTGAATATGATCCCCATTTTATAGAAGGCAATCTGTCCCTGGCATTAACCACTACACAATACTCAGCCATCTGTCTCATTCACATTCCCCTGTATAATACATTTGAAGGCATTCAGAACGTCCTGCTTTCTCACATTCCAAGCAGTTCTATTTTTCCGTAGGTGTTGTCTGAAGCAGATTTCCTTATGCCACACTGTTGGAGGGGGAAAAAACACTTTATACTGTACAAATATAATAGTTGATCCGATTAAAAAATATACCTCCAAAAGGCTACCTATAATGGTTCTGCTGACCTGCATGACTTTGACAACCTATCCTAACATCTTCTAAGGCAGCTGGAACATCCACCTCTTTTCAGTCAAAGAAAGGGAAATGAAACAGAAGTATCTCAATGGTGCTGTCTGCTACCACCTTCAATACCCTAAGGGATGTAAAAACTCGCATTCTACTGCTGCTAGCCAATACACACAGAAGGACAAAGACAGAGGTAGAATCAAAGTTCTGCTGCTGTCAGCTAACTTCAGAAGATGTGTGCGTGCAGCAGAATTTAGCACCAGGTAGGTAGTCATAGTCCCCTGAATATTTGCTGAAGACAGTAGCCTTGAATTTCCTAGCATTCGCTGCTTTCCCTCAATATCAAGGAGTAAAGAACATGCTTTCCCTTCATTAAACTCCTGGCATGGTGCAGTTTTCGAAACTGCAGAGAGAAATCATGTTTCATGAAAAGCATGTGACCGGAGGGTTTGGAAGGTAATGCACTTATTGAACGCTATGCTTAGAAAATCATGGTTCTTCTTCGAGAGATGGTCCCTATTGAATTCTACTGAGGGTTATGTGCATGCTTCTGGAGCCAGAGCTTTTCAAAGTAGTAGTGTCTGTTGGTCCTTGCATGTGCCTTTATTGTCTCAGGCGAAACCACAAGGCAATGCAAAGGGTGGGGCGGACTGACCATGTCTTCAGTTCCTTCTCACTGCTCCATGGTCTGAGTCAGAGCTGCTGGTTGTTTTCATCCGAGGTGACACACTTTCCAAACTTCCCAGACAAACTTTTTATTCGTGTACGTAATTGGGATTTTACTGGTTTTGTAGTTTTAGTGTTTGTAGTAATTTGTGTAGGGTTAAAGATTTTGCAATGCCACTTTGGTGGTTTTTTGCCAATCTACTATCCCCTCCCCCCACACCTGTGTCTGGGTCTGGATTATGCCGAAGAAGCTGGGATTCAAGGTCTGCCCTGCCTGCCCTTGATAGTTTTTTGAGGTTTAGGAACTCGCTGGGCCAGGAAAATGGTCACTTGTTATGTGATGTATAGCTCAGTCTCTCTGGAAAGGGCCTGCATTGCCTGACTTTACTGTAAGGGTGTGCATGGCAGTGGATAGTGCCCAATTAATGAATTCCCCACCATTCTCGGAAAGGGAAGAGAGATTCAGAATGAGATGGCAGCCTGGGGGAGAAATATACTTCAGGGAGAGATCTGGGGGTAGGGCTTTCCTCCTTGTTCCTCAGGGTCTTGGCTCATGTAAGACAAGATGCTTATTGCCTCTCACGCAGTGTGGTAAGCTGCCTCGTTGATGTGTTTAGGACTTGTGTTTAGCTCTGAAAAGGGAAGTGACTTTTCATCATTTCCAGCAAAACACAGTTCCCATATTAAATTAAATTAAATTAAATTAATGGAGATATCCCATCTCCTAGAACTGGAAGGGACCTTGAAAGGTCATCGAGTCCAGCCCCCTGCCTTCACTAGCAGGACCAAGTACTGATTTTTGCCCCAAATCCCTAAGTGGCCCCCTCAAGGATTGAACTCACAACCCTGGGTTTAGCAGGCCAATGCTCAAACCACTGAGCTATCCCCCCCCATGTCTGAACCTTTCTCAGGCACCAGGGTCCTCGTTGGACTAACCCTGTTTGGGCTGGTCTGTTGTGGCATTTACTATGTGTTTTTTTACCCTCCAGATCAGTGACTGTATCTTCTATGTGTCAATGTTCAGTTGATGACCACAACAAACTTCCTTTCTATTCCATAGGATTCCAAGGGGTTCAATTGCTTTTTTGTCAGCAGGAAAAAGCTTTTGGTGTTTAATACTTGATAAAAAATAGTAATATCTTTTTATTTAGATGGCACCATGCTTTAAGGCCATTGAGCTCATAACTGTTTATTATATACTACTTGTTATTGACTTAATATCTGCAATGTATATGGCATATTACTGCCATATAGGAGGGCAACAAAATTAGGCAGACCAAACATAAACAGCTAAGTTTCAGGTAAGAGAAAGGGAGGAGACAGTGTCAGACAGGAAATCTAAGTTGAAGAACTAAGTGAAAAACATAACACTGCCATCACATCATCCTGGAAAAGGAAACAAGGCCCAATACAGTATAGAAATGGCATAAAACCAGGTTGGGAGAATGAGATTGACCTTTTCTGTTCCCCTCAAACTATATAAAATAAAAAACAATAAAGTATTGGGCTTTGTCTGAGAGGATGCCGTGTGTATATAATAGACAATTAAGGAACACACAGTGGCTATCTGTGCTTAAATGTATAATAAAGTCAAGTAATAGTATTGCTTTATACTAGTTTTTTTTCCATGAGAATTTCATGTTGTCTAACAGTTAAACTAGGAATAATACACACAACATCAAGAAATAATAAAAGCCAAGGAATGTAGTTAAGGCTGACGATTACTAATTCCCTTGACTATGAAGGAAAAGGAAGCAATTTCCACTTCCACTTGGAATTTCCTGGCCTTTTTATTACCTTTTTATTGGTTTATAGTCCAACCATAGCAGTATTTATATGCAGTTTTAAAATTTAATTTCCTTGGCTATTTTTTAAAGATAAGTTTCATTCTATTGTGACAGGAACATAAATATATGTAGACAGTTTTTTTTTCAAGATACATATCTATCCAAGTGAACTACTGGTCTCTTGGATAAATATGCATTTATACATCTTTTAAAATTAAATTACTACATATTCAGTCTTCTTCAGGAAGTTTTGTGCCAGTGTGAAAGTTTGCAATAGACTGGACACTCTATTCACTAATGATATCAGGGCCCTGCTATTGAACCCAGGCCTGCCAGGTTCTTAGGCGAAAACCTTAGCTGCTATGCCAGGGCAATGCACTGAACTGGAGCTCCTGACCAACAGCCTTAGAGCTAAAGGCCTACATGCCCACAGCAGCCATGTCCCAGCCCCTGATTGGAGGGACAGGCAGCACTGTCACTGGTACCTGAACTATATAAAGACCCCAGCAGGAAGAGGAAGCTGTCTGAGCAACAGGCCAGTACTGCTGGTTGCTCCTCAGATGGCTAGGCCTTCCTTTTGGGGCCACTTATGACCCTCCCTTGTTGCCTTGCTGCCTCATCTGACCCTGCCTTGCTCCTCATCTGACTTTGCCTCCCCAGCTCACTGACCCAGCCCGTTGGATTGGATATTTTGGCTGTTGAAACCTTGGTAGAACTCTGACCACTGCCCTGGACTGCCCCTGATATGGACAGACCTGCCTGCTACCCGCGCACATGAGAGTACTGCTCTAGATTGCCCCCTAGCCTGCCTCGGTCACCAGTTATTACAAATGTCTAGATTGTACCTTTGCCTTACTTCCAGAAATGGTTCTAGAGCCAGGCGAGTAGGGTGATAGCCCTGGGCATAAACTTCCAAGGGGTGGTAAACAGCTGTGCAGCTCAGCTTTCCCCCCCCTCTCCATTCTTGATTGACTATCTTTTTGGGGGGGAGGGGGGGTGTTCTCTGCTAGCGTGCTTATTTGGCTGAGTATGGGAGTGAGGCCTCACGCCACATCTTTTCTTGGCTGAGTAAGGCATACTTGGGCTTAGGGGCCAGGTAAGGTGTGGAGTACAACCTCTGCTCTCTGATACTTCGTTCGATAATGGGTGGTGGGGAAGAGCCAGGAGTAGCCATATCCTTGCTCCCCCCCCCACTCCCTTCCTACTACTGTGGGAAGGCGTGGAGGAGAAGTAAGCTGCACCCTTTTACAAGGGTTGCAATGACTCCCCCCACCACTATTCTCAAAGCAAGAGGGGAGCAAGGGAGGAATTGTGCCTCGGGGGGTGTCTGAGTCATGAAGTCTCCCAGAGCTTCTGGTGCTGCTTAAGCACCACTCCTTTCTTATAGCTGGACCTAAAGTCATAATCTAGCCGTTAAGGTGTAAAATGGCACAAATATCTAGAACTGGCTCTATATTTCATGATTTTACTGCAGCGGCACCCAGCGGCACTCAGTGTCATGGGTTCATTGTGCTGGGCACTGTACAGAGGAAAAACTGTCCTTCCCCTGAGGAGCTGACTCGATCGTTGTTTGCAATGATGATATCCAATTGAATAATATGCCTTCAAATTTTGTTGCAGGATTGTTCCATAGTGTTAATTGCTTCCATAGAGAAATATTAGCCAGGAAAGAGTTGAGTAATGGAGTCCAAATTTTCCACGCGTGTTAATTTCTTTTCAGTAAAGGGAACTTTTGCTATAATGTTACTTTATAAAAAAGAGCCATCAAAAGAGGGAAAACAGGCAATGCATTTCTTGCACCCGGTGTCCCAATCCATTCAGGGGCCTCTTTGCAATAGTTTTACAAATACGGATTCCACTTCAGTAGCTACAAGGTGGTCAAGAATTGAAGAGAGGAAATTTTAAACCTATACAAGAGGCATTCCTTGTAACCTTTTTTGTTTTGTTTTTAAACTGCCTTAGCAGAAGTCTTGTAGTGGTAGCATTGTAAGCCAGACTCTACGTTGCCAGAGAGAAGCATCATTGGAAGAAGGTTTATTTCATGCAATTTTTGATCAGACATTTTGAAACCATATTAGGAATGAAGTTTCTCCACCTCATAGCTAACCAATCAAATAGTAAATAATGTTCTGCAGTGTTAGCTGAATAATATGAATCCATATAGTTATTAATGTTCTATGGACCTTGAGAGATCACAAGGTCCTGGTATACATCTGCCAATAAAGAGGGCTTCCAGAGCTCAGAATCGATCAGTCGTGTGTTTGAACACAACATGTAGGAAAGCCATTTTGTTCATAAAAGCGGTGATTTGGAGTCTGAAAAATGTGGTTGTTTTTTAATACATATTTTAAGTTGATAGCACCCTTCACTAAGTAAATACTTGAACGTGTCTTCTCTATTACTCAGTGAATACAGGTGTATTGAAAACAGTACTATTTGTATACAAAGTGAGGAGTTGTCCCATAGCTAAATTGTTTACTGTGTCTTTTTAAAACAGTCTGGCAATATTTTATTACTATTGCACGTTGGAACAAAACCATTTTAGTGTAAATGCAATAATTGAATGCGTTATTCTGCGTAGCGTATGTCAATGAGATCTACACGGTCATCCCCACCAGCCTCCGGTCATATTCCAATACCCAAATGCAAGTTTAGATACGAATGTCCATTAGTGCACACAAAATAACACTAAAAATAGCTTAGAGAATAGGACTGCACTGGGGATAAATCTGCTATCAATAATTAAGTGTTCTACTTTCTAACGTAATTGAAACCTTTCACCTTGAAATATATTTCTTTACTCCTTTCTAATGATCATTTAGGACTTGTTTCTAAATAGACACCTCAACTTGCAGTCTTTGCTTAGGGAAATTTCTGTGACATCAGTGGGAGTTGTCTGTGATGGGGATTGGAAGATCATCCCCGTAAATTTCTTACCACTGACTTCATGAATTAAGTGATTTTGTTTTTCTTTTTTTATTGATTGTGAAGATATTTTACTCTACCTTACTTTTTTCTCCTACCTAACAGCTAACATTCTCTAATTCCTGAAATAATTTTTTAATATTTTATCAGATATTCTGCCTTTGTTATATGCTCGTGGCCAACCACATCCAAACTGATTTTTTAAAGTTAGCTTTTTACAATTTTATTTTAACACAACTCTAGAGCTAAATGATTTAAGGTCAATTACTTACTTGACTCATTTAGCCTCTTTGCTCACAAATTATCTGAGCAGTTTACAATTTATTAAATAATTTATTTGTTGCTTGAAGCTATTTTCAATAATTCTTGGTCTGTACATGGTTCATGAGGAGTTCTCTTTTGGGCTATTGTCATTCTAAATTCAATCTGTTGGTTAGTTTTGTTGAATATGTGATATGACTGGATAAATGTAACTCATGGAATCTGGTGTCTTATGAGGATATGTACCATTTACAAGTTCAAATATCCCTTTCTGAAAATATATTTTAATATGCACTTATAGGCTTAGGGCCTAACCCAACTCTCATTGTCGTCAACGGAAAGACTCAACTTCCGTGGGAGCTGGATAGGGCAGGGCTGCCCAGAGGATTCAAGGGGCCTGGGGCAAAGCAATTTCGGGGGCCCCTTCCATAAAAAAAAGTTGCAATACTATAGAATACTATATTCTCGTGGGGGCCGCTGTGGGGCCCGGGGCCTGGGGCAAATTGCCCCACTTGTCGTCCCCCGTCCCCCCCCCCCCGGGCGGCCCTGGGATAGGGCCCTCTGTGAACATTCCTGTCAGTAAACTCATTCACTAGACTATTTACAAAATGGAATCAGACATCGATAAAGTCAATTATTTTTTTGTTTGAGTAAATATTTGCATATGCCTTTCTGAGTTGCTTGTCCATCTCTGTACTATCCATAAAGAGTGGAAACTAAACCCTACAAACATGGAAGGCCAAATTTTGCTCTCACTTACTAAATTCAATCAGATTGTGCATGTGCTAAGGAGAACAACATTTGCCAATGTGTGTCCAATATAGAAATGGAGATCACACAGATATAAGTGGAAAGGAACAAGAATAACAACTAGACACTTCCTTTGTGACATAATATACAAGTTGTCTATGCACTTCTATTTCAGAGATTGAGAAATCAAGAAATAGAACTATGAAGATGGGATGATACAGTTAAGGTCAGGAGTCAGGACACACTACTTGATATGGGACCAGCTTCTGAGCTTAGTTACATTGTGGCAAATTCACAGAAGTAAATGAATTTATTCTGAATTTACAGTGGTGTACCTGAGCTAAGTATTGTTGCTGATACAAGGAATGTTTCCCTGTCAGATGATGTAAGTGTTATAAAATATGTTTGTTTGCAGTGTTGTTGTAGCCGTGTTGGTCCCAGTGAGTTTATTCGTGAGTGTAGCGATTGTCTGGTTTCACCCCATAGTTGACTATGCTCTCCAATGAAAAATGATAAAAGACAAAAACTTTTCACAGAATGTTCACTCCACATCTGATCTTTCCGTCCTCATCTTCAAAGGAAACTTGGATAACACCTTCAAAGCTTGAGCCTGGGAGCTTAAATTCATAACTTAGCTACACACTAAAAATCATTTTCTTATGACATTGGATTTATGGCTTATCACAACAATCTGTAACTCACTGACCCCCTCTCCGCCCCCTTTTTTTTTTATTTGTCCTGTGACCTTGAAGGGTGTCAACAGGCCACTTCACCTTGAATGGTCCCATAGCATATGTATTAACTATTTATGCTAAACAATTTGTTCAACCTTGTATTTAGCTATGACACTCTTAAGTACTTTTCCCAGACCGGAAGAAGAGCTCTGTGTAGCTTGAAAGCTTGTCTCTTTCACCTACAGAAGCTGGTCCGATAAAAGATGTTACCTCACCCACCTTGTCTCTCTTATAAAATATTAGCATATGTAGTATAATATATAGTGCAAACCCTTACTCACCTGAGAGGTCCCATTTCACTTGAATTAGGCCTGCATGCATGAGTAACTGTTCACAGATCCTTAGCAGCAATAGTTATATGGATTTTCCAGCAAGGTATGCTCATCCTTAATGGCGAGGTTAAGGCATGGAAAAATGCAGGGAGACATAATTTTGCATATATCATTTTATAAATAGTTTCACTGTAACAAAAATGTGCCACACTCTGCTTTACACACCAGTATTCAAGTTCCTATATGGTGAGTAGCTCAGAGTGCATTTAGGAAGAACCAATAAAGGTTAAACCACTGAAAAAGCATTGAGGGACCATAATGACAAACCCCCCTGTGCTATCCTAGATTTAGTAATGCAGGCTTAGTGTTAATTATTTACTGTTTCTTGCTCATGCTATGCCAGGATGTCTAATAAAGACATGTCACTGTTTGAAACCACTGAAGCTGACAATGTAATAGAAAACTTGAATGGATAAAAGGGCAGTTAACCCTGCTGCTCTTTTCAGGCCAAGGTTTAAACAGGAAGGGATCGGCTTTGTTCAGCATGCTTGCTAGGGTTTTCTGTGGCCACTGAAGCAGCGGAGCTGAGGTTGAGGTGGTGGTGGTGGGGGGGGAGATGGGGAGAGTGAAGAGAAGGGTCAGAAAGAAATTGCACTATGTTGATATTACTGCAATCAACTTGCATCAAAGAGAGTAACTGCAAGTTACCTAACACCTGAGCCTGCTGTTCCGATGAGCTGATTGAGAATATGGTTTGCTCAATAAGCATTTTCCATCTGCTACTGAAGAATGTGGGATTAGCACGGTTAGAAACAAGATACTGAACTTGATAGACCAGTGGTCTGCCCCAGTGTGAAAGTTGTACACTGCAGTAAACTAAAAAGAATTGTGATTAGCATGTAAAATTATGCTGATGTTTAAGCTCTGGCAGAAGGAAAAATATCCCACTTTCAAATGATGTCTATGTAAATTTCTGTTTATATGTTGCTGCTTAAAATGTGGTTTGATACGTTTTGGACATTTGTATGCAGAGAGGACATAGTGTGGTATGAGAAATTTAAAGGTGCTTTTATTTAGATTGGTAGTGAAATTATTAGCAACCAATGCTGCAGGAGCATCAATAATGCAAGTAAATTCCATGAACTGATTTGAGCTTGAGCATCTTGAAATAATTGACATGCCAGGCTGTTGAGAACAGTGCAGATGCTCTGGTTTTAATGGTTGTGGTAGTCAGGGTCCAGACACCCCGAGGGCAAAACAGGGGGTCTGAACCCCAACGAATAAACAGTTGAAACAACTGGTTGTATACAATATTTTTGTGTATAAATATGCATCAGGTAAGGGCTTCTATGACAGCTTGTAAGGTTCTGAACTTGATGGTCATTAGGAGATATGTTTACAGGTTATGGTTGTGAATGTATGCATGTATATATGTGTAGAACATTGTAATTGTAACTAGGGAGCTACTACTGCATCAACTAATAGCAGTGTGGGAAAGCAATCAGGCAGGGAGTGGCAGCTCCCAGGTTAGTTGTGTACATAAACTAACGCCAAGCACCTAGCATTGTACAACCCAGGGAAAGACAATGGTGGACCATTAAAGTTAATGGAAAGACTTTGAAATTGAAAAGAAAACCCTGTTTTTGGAAAACTAAGGAAGGAGGATAGGTCCATCAATGGCTATTAGCCAAGATAGTCAAGGATGCAACCCCACCTTCTGGGTGTCCCTAGCCTCTAACTGCCATAAGCTAGGAGTGGACAACAGGGGATGGATCACTCGATAATTGCCTGTTCTGTTAATACCTTCTGAAGCATGTGGCACTGGCCACTGCCAGAGACAGGATACTGGGCTACATGGACCATTGGTCTGAACTAGTATGGCTGTTCTTAAGGAGTTTCCCCTGCTCTGTGTAACCGTGAATTACTATAGTCTTGAGAGAAGGGGGTGGAGGGGAATGCCCGCAAACCGTGTTAAAAGGGAAGAAGGTGAAGTGAAGACCAGCATCTAAGCAGGATGCTGTCTGTGAAACACTGGATCCCCTCTGGGACAGAGGGCACTCTGGAAAACTATTAAGAGATAATAGTTGTTTGCAGTGATGTTGCAACTGTGTTGGTCCTGGGATTTTAGAGAGACAAGGTGGGGGAGGTAATATTTTTTATTGGGAGAACTTTAGTTGGTGAGAGATCCAAACTTTCGAGCTTACACAGAGCTCTTCATCAGCTCTTTGTAAGCTTGAAAGCTTGCCTCTTTCACCAATAGAAGTTGGTCCACTAAGATATTATCTCACTCACATTGTCTCTCTCTGAGGCCTGGTCTACACTGGGGGGAGGGAAGGGGAGGAGTGTCGATCTAAGTTACCCAACTTCAGCTATGTGAATAATGTAGCTGAAGTTGATGTACTTAGATCTACTTACCACGGTGTCTTCACTGCGTTAGGTCGACTGCTGACGCTTCCCCGTCGACTCCACCTATGCTTCTCACTCCGGTGGAGTACCGGAGTCAACGGGAAAGCTCTTGGTGGTCAATTTATCGTGTCTTCACTAGACGTGATAAATTGACCCATGATGGATTGATTGCTCTGGAGGTAAGTGTAGACATGTACTAAGAGGCAATAGCTAACTTGTTAGAGAAGGGAATTTAGCTTATACAGAAGTGTAAAGCCTGAGGTTGTGTCTTTGTTTAGTTTCTGTGTAACTTGTGTGTGTTTTGCTTTTCCTTGCTATTTCATCTTTTAATCTATAATTTTTCTATTAAATAGCCTGTTTATTTTTGCTCCAAGCAGGGCTTTGTTGTGCAAACTGTGTGGATTGTGTGTGTCAAAGTGAACTGTTAATTGGGGGCAGGTTTCACTCCTTCAAGAGTGATGAACCAGATGGGAAAAGTCTGAGTGTCAGGTAGTTAAGAACTCGGGGGACAGATTTTGGGAGATTTGGGACCAGAAGGGCTATTGCAGCCACCTTGCAAGGAGTAACTAGGCTGGAGGAAGCCTAGGTGAAACATTATGCTTGTAGGCTGGCTGCTGGTATCAGAGCTCTGAGCCATAACATTAAGGCACCCACAATTATCAGGCAGGTGGTGATCCCCAAAACCTCACAATGGTTCCAGAAACATTTGTAAATGGGTTGTTTGAGACTAAAAGTGAATTATATTTGCAAAACAATCAGGTTACCCAATGTTTTCACTAGCAATGGCATATGGTATGTAAATGACTTAGAGTTTTGCCTGAATAATTTGTGCAGGCTCCATAGCAACTAGATAAAATGAAAGATACAGCCTCATTATAACTACAGTGATCTCTCTTGAAAAGCCAGCATTTACCAGCTGTTATCACACCATGGCACCTATTCTAAGTATACTAAAGCACTTCAGATACCTTAGTGTGGTAACTCTTGGTAAATGATTACTTTAAATGGTGATCACATGCCAGAATTGTTTTTAAGAATACAAAAAGGAATAAAAAACATGCGAAGACTTACCTTTGATTGTCACAAGGTAAGTCACCTTTGATTGGCAAGCCGTGGAAAACAGTCTGTAGCATGGTCCAAAAGGTGCAGAAACCCGTTCATACATTTCTTTCCTTGTAGTAATTCCCTACCTAGCTCTTTTTACCTGAGAGACACTAATAAAGTCTAGTCTAGGTAGGACTTACTCCTCTAAAATGGTACCTGGTGGTAGCCCTGTTCAGCTGTGAAAACTCAAGAAAGAATCCTCAAACAAATGGAGTCTGAAACACTTTATTCCAATGCACAGAACTGAACAGTACATGGTAGCAATAGAGAATAGCTTCAAAGAATCCTCATCCATAACTGTCTTTCCAGAATTAATTTTGAAACCTGAACCGTTACCATAATCTGTCTGGGAATCAGTTAGTGCCTGTCTCCCCCTAGTGGAGCATTACATATTTTATTACTGTCCAGCCGTGCTGGTGGATGTGATTTAATTTGGCTGCAATGTCATTCACTTAAAATATCTGGGAGTACCTGGCAACAAATGGTACAGTGCAGGTTACCATCCTTTCCTTAATCATTTCACATAAACTCCACCCTCCCTTCCCTTGCCTCATCCCAGTAAAGAGGGCCTCATTGTGGCTACATGGGGTATAAATACGTCTTCTGGTCAGCACCAAGGGCAGTGCAGTGACCCTTCCTGTCCATACCTATAAACTTCCCCCCTTTTTTCTGTTGCATGGCAGTCCTTAAAGGGCAATGCCCCTGTTCCTCCAGCTAGCTGGACAAAATCCCTTCCGTGAAGGGTACAGTTGGGCAAATTCGACTTTTTTTTTGCCAATTTGTGTACATGAAAGTTTTCCAAAATGTAGCATCTCTCTGGAGGGAAAAAAACAGTTGAACATCTGAGGATCTACTCTACCAAAACAAAAAACGGTCTGCCATATTCTCACAGCTGGTATCAACTGGTGTAATTCCATTGACTTCTGTAGAGTTACACCAGTTTACACCAGCAGAAGGTCTGTCCCAATAAGTTTTGTTTTTAACCATTGGTGCAGAGTTCTAGAGAAGAATTTAATGCTTGTTCTTGGCAGTGGGTATGTGGAATAACTGCATTGAAATGGAAGAGAAAAGCTTTGAGGCAATAAGAGAAGCAATGTATTGCTTGTTCTTGAATTTGTACATAGTAAGAAGGGCAAATTAGCCTCTATTATCTATTTAGGCTTAATTTAACCATATTTGTAAGTTATTTGTGGTGTACTGAGCAATAAAATGTTCTTTTTGTTCTAGCAATACTTGATATTTTCAGCAATGAGCCCTGGTACAGTCTAAATCATTGGTGTGTTCTAGTAATCATCATCAATCCAGAATATAGGAAGTGGTCATTGATCACTCACTTTAAACCGTCTCTGACTAAACTAATTGTAATATGCAAACATGATGCTACAAGGTCAAAACAGTTGAGAAGCAATTTTATTTTTAGAATTGATCTTGGAGGGAAGGACATTTAAGATTATAGCAAGAAAAATTAGCTATTTAAACAACTGTCAAGGTAGGACACACTTAATTAGATAAATAGAAACATAAGGGTGAAATGCTGTCCCCATGGGAGTTTTGCCAGTGATTTAAAAAGGGCCAGGATTTTATCCAGAGTGACTGAAAAGCTGTAGATAATTAACCTCAAGTTTTGTAAGAACTTCACACTATAACAACACTTTGCACTTTACATCTTCAAATTGCTTTACAATATTAGCTTACGCCTCATAACACCTCTATGCAGTAGGTAGGTAAGTATTATTAACTCCACTTTATGGAAAAACTTGCCCAAGGCTGCAAAAGGGAATCGGTGTGAGAAACTGATCACTTGAATTACTGCATGCAGTTTTATTGGAACTATACTGCTACACAGGAGTAATAATAGCATAACAAGTTTTATGGTGAGAAATACAAGACAATAAATACAACTTTAGGGCCAGGTCCGGCAAAACTTTTTTCAGGCAAAACCTTATTCAGGCAACCTTATACAAATAGTGCCTCTGAAGTCATTGGTACTGGCATGAGTAATGGTTTTGCAGGACCAAAATTACGTTTTGTATAGTCCCATTTATACATACTGTATTCCAAAATCTTTTACGGACTTTGTACAGTTACAGAACTAAAATGTTTAGCAGGGAGAGAAAGAGATTAAAAGTTTTAAGGAGAGAGAGGTGTGCAAATGAGATGGTGTCCTTGAGGCAAAGAAACACAGGACAGCTATTTCCAACATCAGGAGCTGCAGATATTCATATACTATGAATTTAATGCCATTTAAGTAATTGCTTGTCTCAGCATTTACAAAAAAGCCTAATGTACTTTGAACTTCTTTGAAGATAAATTTCAAATATTCTGCCTTTGCCTTTAGTGATGATAGTTTAAAAAGTAAAGTTCCACTGGTTGAGCTTCCCCCGTACCGTGCTCTCCCATTCTTAAATTTGCTCAGGTATATATGGAAGATTGGATACAGAAGTCAGCACTAGAATAGCAAGAACAAAAGGGATATTTTGGAAGAATAAACATCTGATAAGACATGACATGAATCTGAAGACTAAATACTGACTCTTAAAAACGTACATTTGGTCTGTGTTAAATTATAACTGTGAAATATGGACCTTAAAACAATTGATAATAAAGAAATTACAATCTTTCTAATTATGGATTTATAGAAGAATTCGGAAAATATCATGGATAGACTGAGTAACCAATGAAAAAGTATTGGAGATAACTGAAACTCAGCAAACACTAGTCAGAGATCTTATGAAAAGAAAGATCCAGTTTGAAAGGCACATTATAAGAGGTTCAACAGGCAGTGCATGTTTACAGGCACTGGAACATAAGAATGGCAATACTGGGTCAGACCAAAGGTCCATCTAGCCCAGTATCCTGTCTTTTGACAGTGGCCAATGCCAGGTTCTTCAGAAGGAATGACCAGAACAGGTAATCATCAAGTGATCCATTCCCTGTTGCCCATTCCCAGCTTCTGGCAAACAGAGGCTAGGGACACCATTGATGGACCTATCCCGCATGAACTTATCTAGTTCTTTTTTGAACCCTGTTAAGGAAAAGTTGATGGCAGAAGAAATAGTAAAGTGAGATGTGCAGTAATTTTTAAGATGTGGGGTGTGAAATCCTGTCCCCTTGACTTCAATGGGACCAGGATTTCACCTGTAGTATGTATATAATTTATAATGGCACTAGTGTTTTGTAGTGAAGAGTCCACCTACTAACAGGGTTTAATCAGTATACAATGTGCAAGTTATGGGTAGTCTGCATCGATATACATAGTCGTTTAGTAATATATATATAGTCATAATTCTACATTTCTGTGCTGAGTTGTTTCTGCCTCCTCAGTTCTGATGTGAGGCCTTGTGTTCTGCTAACATGTTATACATGTGAGTTGTCCTGTTGGACTATCCATTATAAATGGTAAAGAAAGGGATATTTTATGAGAAACCTGCTTAGACAAATATTGTACCTTGTTGAAATTAAGTTTTCGTCATTAGCGTGTTTTGTTTTACTTGTAACCATATCTGTCTCTTCTGTTTGTACTTATTATCACTTAAATATCTATTCTTTGTTGTTAAACTTAATCTTGTTTTATTACAAAAACCATCTCAGTTTTGAGTATTAAAATGAAGGGTAAAGTCCTCATCTAACAGGCTGCTGTGTATTCTGTCTCTTTGGAGGCATTGAACTTAACTTCAGGGACTGGACACTACAGGGGAGATGGTTTTGGGGAGACTCGAGACTGGAAGGGCTGTTTGTGTCACCCTGAAAGAAGTAACTATGCTAGTGGAAACCACGGTGAAGCCATTGTGGTGTGAGCGTGCTGCTGGTATTAGGGCTCTAAGCCAAAGCTGCACAGCACAGAAGCACAGAGGGTTACAGGGCAGGTGGTGACAGATCCCCCCACTGGTCTTGGTGAACCCCCAAAGCAACACAACTTGTTCTTTGGTGGGTTTTTTTTTTTTTTTTTTGGTCTGATAGTTTATTTGCCACTGTTTTCTTTTTTCTTGTAATTCTTTTTCACAATAAAATATTATGGGAGTATAAGAGTGAAAGCTTTTTTGCACTACATAAAGGTAATTTTCTTATAATTAGCTCGTGCAGTAAAAGTGTGAAGCCATATTGTGCCGTTATAAGTCATGGAAGGAATGTGAGAAGAGATTAAACATATGCTGTACATTGAGTGCAATTCTGCCGTTTAGCAAATCCACTCATATAATTTCATTTTGGTTCCAGTTCACCAAGGTGCTGAGCAGTTCTTTTGAGATGCTGATTTCCCTAGGCTTCCATTTGCGATAGAGGACACTTGTCACCACATTAGAATAAGGCCCTAAACTGGCAAATCTCTGCATAGGAGGTGGATAACAGAATCTATACTGGATCCTGCCACTTCGGTTTCTGCTCTTCCTAGTCCTATAGGATGTGACTGAATTATGCTACTTAACTCTGAAGTTATGTCTACACAGCAAAGAAAAACCTGTAGCTGGCCCATGCCGGCCAACTCTGGCTTGTGGGGCTTGGACTGCGGGGCTGTTTCATTGCTGTGTAGATTTCGGAGTCTGGGCTCAAGGACCTGGAGGGTGGGAGGGTCCCAGAGCTCAGACTCCAGCCTGAGCCCAGAAGTCTATCCTGCAATGAAACAGCCCCATGAGCCCGAGTCAGCTGGCACAGACCAACTACGGTTTTTCTTCACTGTGTAGACATATCCTGAGTGGTCAAGGGAGTCTTATCTCTTCTAGGGCCCAGCCCATTCCAACTGAAGTCTAATTGCAAAAATCCTGTTTGACTTCAGTGGGAGCAGGAGTAGGCTCATAGAGAACATATACGAACAGCCAAATATTTACCTAAGCAGACAGCTACTTTCCAGATATACAGTGGCTGCTATCTTCCTTTTAATGAGTCATTATTCTGCAGTAATAATTAAAAAAAAGAACTTCTTTTGTCACTTTAATTGCAATAAGGCAATAGGGCTTTATAAAAGCTTCACACATGATCTATTTTCTTGTACTTAACATTTCATTTCATTTACCTAACTTCAGCTCATTAAACTATTTATTATATAATGTTCCTTTTTTAGACTAACTTTCATTACATAATATGCATTGTCCTTCATTCTACTTGTCTGCTTTTTTAGCTACAGTTTATGGGGTTGTATAAATGTTAATTTTCTGGCACTTCTACCCTATCTGAAATATAAAATGGAGAAATTTATACAGGAACTGGGGTCCAGTGGATAGGGCATTGGACCAGGAGTCAAGATTCTAGCGTCTGCCACTGACCGGTTGCATGACATTAAATTGTCCTGTACATACGCCAGTGTCCTCCACTGTAAAATGGGAATAATTATAATTACCTTCCATTGTAACGTGCTTTATAATCCATGGACAAAAAGTACAATCTATACAAAAGCCAAGTAGTAGTAGTAGTATGTTAACATTTATAAACTATTATTAGTATTTATCCCTATTATTTTTCACAGTGTAGTTTGTTGAGATAAACCAGTTTTAAATTTTTTAAAAGTTTGGCATGCTTAAAGTTTTTCAGAATGTGTAGGATGAAGAGCATTCTCATACATTAATCTCTGTTGCCATAAACTATTACACTGATAATTACTGTTTTTTTTTTAATTTATTTGTAGAAAATTGGCAAATGCAGTGCTGTCACTTTAAAACACTGGCAGATTTGAGGTTCTGTAGGTACTCATCTCATGGAGATTGTGATGTCTAGCACATGCATTCCATATATCTTAGATTTCCTTCTTAGAAGGTGGTAATCTGGGTAGTTGTTTTTAATTTATTATGTATCCCAGCTAGCAGTAAACATTCATTATGGACCAAAATGCTAATTTAAAGTTTTAACTCGAATAGTGTCTAAGGACCCAATTCTGCAGTCCTGTTCAGTCTGATTAACACTTATTCAAGTAATCCCATTGACCACTTCAATCATGCTACTCACCTTAGTAAGTGCTACTCACTGATGGTATGTCTACACTGCATACTCCTTATGGCAGTGTATAGAGTACATACATGGGTATAAATAGCAATGTAGACAGTAAGGCACTACTTAGGCGAGTAGAGTAAAGACACGTGAACCCTAGGGTATATACCCTACATGGCTCTCCACATGCCCAAGCAGTGCCTCCCACATCTACACTGCTATTGTGTCCTGCTGGTGGAACGTTTCCCCCGCTGCCTCCCCCTTGCCAGAACCTTTCACTGATGCCTGTACCTACACACTGCAGTGTGAACGCAGCTTGCTTTTCACTGCAGTGTCGATGCCAGTGTTGTGCAGTGAAGATGTACCTTGAGAGTAAGGATCGTAGACTCGATCCCCAAAAGAAATTAAACATAGCTCTAATTCTGCCCAGTAATAATGACATTCATCTAAATGGAAATTTATTCATTTTCCAGTATCTGAAATGGAAATTTTGTGACTCCCACTGGGGAGAAGTTCACATCTCAGTGGATGCCACTATAAACATACTGAAGTCACAAGTGCAGTGTTAAAGAGGAATGGCTTGTAGAACTCTGCAGCCTGTTTTCCACATTGCAATTCCCATGGGCCCAATTTTGGTCCCCTGCCATAAAGTCTGAATAAATCAGCTGTAAGGTTGGTAAATTTGCGCCCTTACAGATCCAGATAAAACCTTAACTCTCCAAAATGGAACATTGCTATAAATTATGAGCTATGAACATCATCATCCTTAAGCAAGTTAGCCTACCCAACCCCCACCTCTTCCCACCTACACATCAGAGTCATGCTCCTTTGGAAAGAAATATATTAAATAACCTTTGCAGGGTGGAGGAAAGAAATGTCAGTGCTAAGAATTTCAGGATTGTATTTCAGCTTTCTTCACTTCTGGGAAACCTCAGGATTAATGGAATAAAAATTAAGTGTCATATTTAGTAATGATCCATTATTGTATAGAGCTTAGAGCAGGGGTGGGCAAACTTTTTGGCCTGAGGGCCACATCTGGGCATAGAAATTGTATGGCGGGCCATGAATGCTCATGAAATTGGGGGTTGGGTGCGGGCTCCAGCTGGGGGTGCGGGCTCTGGGGTGTGGCCAGAAATGAGGACTTCAGGGTGTGGGAGGGGGCTCCAGGCTGGGGCAGGGGGTTGGGATGCCGGAGGGGGGGGGAGGATGAGGGCTCCGGCTGGAGGTGCAGGCTCTGGGGTGGGGCTGGGGATGAGGGGTTGGGGGTGCAGGAGGGTGCTCCGGGCTGGGACTGAGGGGTTCGGAGGGTGGGAGGGGGATCAGGGTTGGGGCAGGGGGTTGGGGCATGGGAGGGGGTCAGGGGTGCAGGCTCTGGGCGATGCTTACCTCAATCAGCTTCCAGAAGCAGAGGCGTGCCCCACCCTCCGGCTCTACGCGGAGGCGTGGCCAAGCGACTCTGTGTGCTGCCCTGTCCATAGGCGCTGCCCCTGCAGCTCCCATTGGCCGTGGTTCCTGGCCAATGGGAGCTGTGGGGGCAGTGCTTGGGGTGAGGGCAACGTGCAGAGCCCCCTGGCTGCCCCTACATGTAGGGGCCAGAGGGGGGACATGCTGCTGCTTCCAGGAGCCACGTGGAGTGAGGCAAGCCCCAGACCCTGCTCCCCTGCGGGAGCTTGAGGGCCAGATTAAAACGTCTGGAGGGCCGGATGTGGCCCCCGGGCCGTAGTTTGCCCACCCCTGGCTTAGAGTTTAAAATATTACTATCTCTGTCCTTTCCATAGGAAGTTAACATTTAAAATTGGAGAGGGTAAAACATATGATTTGAAGGTAATTTATATACAGCAAGGCCCTAACTTTCCTTAGCAAATGACTCTTAACATAATTGGGTCCCATTCAGTTTTATTTATTTATTTATTTTGACCTTCCATTAATGGAGAGATTGATTTGTCACTAAGTTTGTTTTTTTTAATCTGATTAAACTATAAAGCTGCCCTGACTTCTCAGCCTCTGCTTTGTGAGATAGTGGAGCTATGTGTTAAACTTCTTCCAAAGTATGCAGACCCGTCTGATGAAAGAAAAAAAGTCAGTAAAGCTGAAAAAGATTGTCTGGTAACGAAGGGTCCTGTTTTGCCTCTTATAGAGGAACTCCCACTCAAGTGAACGAGTATCTCTTATGGATTCAGAGGGCAGAATTTGACTTTGGCTCATTTAAACTCTGTTTTCTGTGTGTGAGTTATCATGGATCATTTCAGTTGCAGTCTTGTTCTGAGAGTGAACCAGGCCACAGAAAAAAAATAATCTGTTGTCACGAGGAACTATCAAACAAGAAAGTCACAATGTGGTTGCAAGACATGGAATGTTCCATTTAATTAATCATAATAGTATTGTTGGCAGATCTGGAAAATATTATTTGGTGTCTTTAAAGCTTGATTATATGTAGATGCTTGACTGACTCTTAAATTCATACAGCACAATCACAGTTAATTCCATATAATACATTTACCTAGGAAATTATAGTTATTAACATTTGCCTACAAATGGTTTGGTAGCTTAGTGTATATCTTTCCTGCACTGGAAAAGGGCTGGCCACACTCAAGTTGTTCCTGCTTTATTATGCTGGAAGTTTATCTGTGGTCCTTCTTTTCTTTACTATCATGAACTGTTTGTTTATTTATTTATGTATTTATTTATAAATCTCACGCATTGCTTTGGGATCTGGGAATGACTTACAGTTATTTAAATTGATAAAATTTAGATGTGTGAAATGTGCATTCAATATCAAAAGTATTTTTTCTGTTATTTGAAGAAAATGTAAAAAAGAGGGATCATCCTAAAATTCCTAATTCACTATGTTCATAACCTTAGCATTTATCTTGCTCCTCTATCCTAGACACAGTACTCAATCCAGTGTGTAGATTACCAAGATTTCCTCTGAAACAGGGAGTGGAGCAGAGATTAGAAAACATTGTTTAGGGATTGTACCACCAGTGCATACCAGATCACTACAATACTGGAAACTACATAGACACAGCAGTCTCTTTGGTTGAAGATATAAAAGAGATTAAGAACAAGAATTTTACTAGATCAACTGTCCCTAAACACAGAAACTCTTTGATATAGACTGAGACTGTTCTGATGACATCAGTCTTTGGAAAAGAATGGGGTTACTGCTACAGGATGTCTGCAGATACTGTAGGACCCCAAAACAACAAACTGGCCCTTAAGTGATGTAGGGAGTTATGTAGGGAGAGTAAAGGAGTGGTGTTGGTCATTTTGCAACACTGCCTCAGGGCAGGATGGTTTAAGGCAGGGGTCTCAAACACGCGGCCCGTGGGCTGCATGCGGCCCGCGGGGTGATTTTCTGAGGCTCGTGAGCCCCTCGCAGCCCCCCCGCCCTCCCCCAGTGTTTACCAGAGCGGCGGCCGGACGTGCACCGGGAGCAGGGCAGGCTCCCTGCCTGCCTGCCCTGCCCTGCCCTGCGCAGCTCCGGGAAGAGGCTGGACCGTGGGGAAGGGGGGGCGGAGGGGCTGCGTGTGGCTGTTGCTTCAGGCAGCGCCCCCAGCAGCTCCAATTGGCTGGGAACGGGGAACCGTGGCCAATGGGAGCTGCTGGCGGCGGTGCCTCAAGCAACAGAAACACACAGCCCCTCCGCCCCCCCTTCCCTACGTTCCAGCCTCTTGCGGGGGCAGGGCAGGCAGGGAGCCACGGGGAACCGTGGCCAATGGGAGCTCCCTGCCCCCGGTACGCGCCGGGACAGATCCTGCCCCCCGAACCCCTCCTGCAGCCGAACCCCCTGCCCTGAGTCCCCTGCCGCACCCTGCACCCCGATCCCCTGCCATACCCTGCACCCCTCCTGCACCCCGACCCTCTGCCTCACCCCTCACCCTTCCTGCATCCCAACCCACTGCCCTGAGCCCCATGCCGCACCCTCCTGCGCCCCGACCCCCTGCCGTACCCTGCACCCTGACCCCTGCCCTGAACCCCCTGCCTCACCCCGCACGTCTCCTGCACCCTGACCCCCTGCCCTGAACTCCCTGCCACACCCCGCACTCCTCTTGCACCCCAACCCACTGCCCTGATCCCCCTGCCGCACCCTGCACCCCTCTTGCATCCCAACCCCCTGCCCTGACCCTCCTGCTGCACCCCACACTCCTCTTGCACCCCAACCCACTGCCCTGATCCCCCTGCTGCACCCCTCTTGCACCCGAGCCCCCTGCCGCACCCTGACCCCTTGCTGTACCCCTCACCCCTCCTGCACCCCACACCCCAACTCCCTGCCCTGAGCCCCCACCACACCCCACACCCCTCCTGCACCCCCTGGGGGCAGGGAGGGGGCAGAGTTGGGGTGGGGATTTCGGGGCAGGGGTTGGAATGGGGGCAGGGAAGGGGTGGGAAGAGGCGGGGCAGGGGCGGGGCCTCATGGAAGGGGTGGAGTGGGGGCGGGGCCAAGGGCGGCGGGGTGGGAGGTGTCAGTAATGCGGCCCTCGGGCCAATGTACTAGTCCTCATGTGGCCCTCATGGTCATTTGAGTTTGAGACCCCTGGTTTAAGGTGAGTAAGCAGAAGAGGATGCGTAGTCAAGGATCCAAAAAGTGGGACTGAGAGCCTGACAAATCCTCTTAGAGAGATGATGTGTTGGTGGATGTGGTCCTCCTAAAAGTGCTCACTTGGGAAGTCGGTCAGAATCCTGCTCTGGAGCTATGCAGGTGCATTAAAGGGGAAAAGGCTCCATGTTTTCTTTACATTGCCGCCATACAACCCAAGTCAGAATTTTCTCCTAAACCTGAAAGTGTTTCTCATAGTTACAAACCTGAACGCTGAAATCTCAGAGCCTGCCTTGCATAGCAAGAGGTTTACCAATGAATGAACTTTGAAATTATAGTATCATTTCATATATTACACAGAACACCTCCTGTTTTATGGCAATGGGCAAAGCAGGAAAAGGCATTCTTCTCCTTGACTAATGTTCTATGCCCCAGTCAGCCAACCCAGGAGCTTGTACTGCCCAATGAACGCCCTCTTGTTAGAATAGTATCCTCAGTGGCTGACTGTTGCCACAGGACAATCCAGGGTGTACAAACTGCCTTTCTGATCCCACCCTACCTTGGAGGACTACCGTGCTGCCTCTGTGCTTAGTCCTGGGCTTCCTATGCTTTGTCGTCGTCAGTTTAGTAAGCATTTAATTCACAGCTTAAGTCTTCATCATCCTAAATATTTTTAAAATATAGATTTGACATTTGGATTTTCTTTCTTCTGAATGGGCATTTTTTCCTGTAAATCCCACACCACTAGATGTTACTGCTGAGCTATATAATATGTTGATGGGTTTTTTTTCTTTTTGAAATGTCATGTACTGTAAGTTCATTGAGACATAGTAGACTGTATATTTTTCAATTTTCTTTCAAAGGACAGAGTAGGAAAGACCCAGTTCAGTTGAGCAGCCTCTCCTAAAATTTGTTTGATACTCAGTTATGCTAATAACTGTCTTAATTGAAATGACCTTAAAACTAATATTTCTTTCAGTGTGCCTCTGCCTTTTGGGTTTCATCTGTTCCTCCTGGGAGTGCAGAAGTCAACATTAAAATATTTATTACTTTACGTATTAATATGGCATGCACCATTATTATTAAGCAAAAGGTACATATCACTGCATCATTAATAACTTGCAAATGGCAGTTGTAAAGATTTGCAGTAGCATATTGTATCTGTGAAGCCTATAAGTTAGGCTTGATAGGAAAGTAACATTTTGCCATGTCATCACTAGGGTCCTGGTCCTGGAAGGGATTCAGCATCCGTCAAGATAAATCAGGTACACCTTTTTGAAAGGTCAGAGATGTGAAACCTCAGGTGAGAAATGAGACTGAAAGTTTATATTCCTCCAGCACCTACAGCATATAACTTATTCTTGCTAATTACTTTCTGTTCAGAGTCAATGGTACTGCTTCTACTTGGAAGCAAACATTCAAGGCAATGTAGATGTTTAACATAATCTGTTAACTCAGGTGCTGGAGGAATATAAAGTTATGCAGTACTTGACCCAACGTGACACTGATTAATACTTTGGTAGTCCTATTCAAGTCTCTTCGCCGTCCTGTCTACTTTACAAATACCATTGATTTAAAAAGAGTTGAGAGAATAATTCATAGGAAATACATTTTATTTTCTGTTTGTGAGTTGTCCATGAACAGACCTTGAAATTCTCAAATGCATTCAGAATTACTAGTGAATTTCTTCAGTGAGTACTTCTTGGTATACAGATCATTCATGAATTGCACATAGGTACAATTTGTGCTCTGGTTACATAAGTAATGTGATAGTATTTTTGCTTACTGATTGGATAATTTACGTAACTCAAACTACAATTTTGATTGTAGTATTTCAAAATGTATATTTAATTTGCAAACTCCTATATTCAATTGTAATATTCACAGTTCGTGCTGTTACATATGCTTAGTTATTTACTGCACAAGGTATTGTTTACGTATCTGGATTGCATGATTTATATAATTTTCAGGCACAAAGTATGAATTTTACCATGCAATATAAAATAAAAAATTTTCTTTGGGTGACTACACCTCTACCCCGATATGACGCGGTCCTCGGGAGCCAAAAAATCTTACCGCGTTATAGGTGAAACCGCATTATACCAGATAGGGAAGGCTGTGCCTCCCCAAACAGCCTGGCCCCGCCCCCTATCCGACCCCCACCTACTTCCGCCCCCTGACTGACCCCTCAGAACCTCCGACCCATCCAACCCCCCCCCCACTCCTTGTCCCCTGACTGCCCCCTGAGACCCTCTGCCCCTTATCCAACCCCTCGGCCCCGGCCCGGCACCCTTAACACACTGCTCAGAGCAGCGTGTCGGAGCCGTCCCTAGAGGGGTGTGGGGTCTGGGACAAATCAGCCTCCCCACTAGTCTCCTCACTGTCCGCCCAGCGCTCCCGCCCACCCGCCACTCGTCTCCTCACCCCACCTACCTGCCCGCCGCTCGCCTCTCCGCTAGTCTCCTCACTGTCTTCCCAGTGCTCCCGCCCGCCCAGCTGCCGCTCGCCTCCTCACCCCACCTGCCCGCCTGCCCGCCCGCTGCTCACCTCCCCGCTAGTCTCCTCACCGTCTGTCCGGCATGCCTCCCCCCGTCCGCCCAACCGCTGCTCTCCTGCTTGCCGTCTTCCCGCCCGCCTGCCTCCTCACCCTCCTCCTGCCTGCTGCTCACCTCCCCATTCGCCTCCTCACCCCTCTTGCCACCTCTT
This sequence comes from Emys orbicularis, assembly GCF_028017835.1. NCBI lineage: Eukaryota > Metazoa > Chordata > Testudines > Emydidae > Emys > Emys orbicularis. Next base: position 28,781,746 of record NC_088687.1, on the reverse strand, counting down.
GCCACCTCCTCCCACCCTTAACACACTGCTCAGAGCAGCGTGTCGGAGCCTAATGCGCTGATCCGCTGGAGCGCGCAGCCCCGCCCCCCATAGTGCTGCTTTACCGCGTTGTATGCAAACCCGTGTTATATCGGGTCGCGTTATATCAGGGTAGAGGTGTATTTGAACATTTAAGCTTAACATTTGTTTTCCAAGAATATTACATTTCCAACATTTGAGTATTCAAAAGTTCGCAAAATGAGGACATGTAAGGGCTGTAATGTGCACCACTCAGATTTCGTTTTAATTCAAATGAATATTCGTGGTTAAGGTTCTAATTTGCACCCCATTAAAATGCGTAGTGTTTACAGAGTGCTTCTGGAAGATTGTCATCTTTTATTTATCACCCATCACAAGTGATTTCAGTCTGGGACAAATGCATTAGCTAGAAGCAATATAAAAACAAACTTCCTAATTAATGTATGCAGGCATATGAGAGGCCAGGCAAGTTTCATTTCACAATTCATTTATTTTTTTCTAAGACTGAGATGATGAGCCCATTAGAGTTTACCTCCTAAGAAGATAACTTTGCGTAAGAGTAGAAGCATGGTCTACTGGTTAAAGCTAAGGGCTGGGAAGCAGTCGATCTAGGTTCTATTTTGGTTCTGATAGGAACTTGCTGTGTGACCTTAAATAAGTTCCCAAACATCCTTGTGCCCAGTTTCCCTTTCTGGGGGTAATACCCTACATGGCTGTTCTGAAGCTTAATTCATTAATGTTAGTAAATTCCTTTGAGCCCTTGGGATGGAACGTAATATAGAAGTGCAGATATATTATACATCATGTAATGATTCTTGTGCTATGGTATGGTATGGTATTGTATGGTATGTTAATGTATGGTAAAAATCCTAGCTGGAATCCTATTAAATATAGCATTAAAATATAGTGATATGTTTTTACTGGTTGTAGTTCAACTAAAGTGTCATTCCATTTTCTAGTCTGTTTACTCTCAAAATGGATATATATATGTATTCAATTTATATGCATTTGTTCATTAATTCATATAACTATGTTTTGGTGTGTGAATGTGTATGCATCCTCATACAGGAGATATCCAATTTTAGAGACTTGAGCTTAACCAGGTGAAGAACAGCTCCCTAAACCAGATTATTGAACACAACAGAAAACTGTTTAGTACTAGATATTAATGGAAACCCTGCTTACGCTAGACATATTTAATGGACCATGAAATAATGGGTAGGCACATGAAGCAAAACAAACTAGAAATCATACAGATGAAATACTGCTCCTTATCAGCAAACGTTAATTACAACAAAAGAGTAAAAGCTTACATTATTGGCTGCAATACTAGCAGAAAAAAACGTTGTTAGGTATTGACTCCTTAAGAGTGCTCTTCTGACATTTTTGATTGAGTACAGAGATGAAGAGGATAGTGAATATATAATCTGTCTGGTCCTTTTTTCCCCTTCCACTGCTTGAAATGTTAGGTGACTCTGATAGTACCTATGTTTGCGTATCCTCAAAATTCTTATTAGCAGGACATATTTGGTCCCGATGTGATGAGTGCCAGAGACTCCAGAATTGCTATTGCTGTGGAGAGAACTCCATTGGTTCATCTGACCAGATGTAGCCTGTTATGACTTCCTGGCCCAAAAGACCCTCCTTAATTTAGATTGACTGCATCAGGCCAGGAATAAAGATTTGAGTATATTCTTGAATCCTAGTCAATGGGAAAGAGGCTTTCAAAACATTAAAAGCTGTACTATTAATCTACGATGAAGGCGGATTAAGCAGAAAATTATATTTCGTTAACACTTGTCCCCACATCAGTTGCAGTGGCCTTGCCAAAACAGACTCCTCCTGGAGGTGTGGGTCTCACAGAGCCACACTGGCTTACGTGTTTTGGGAACATCTCAGGATTCAATCCTTTTGGCTAGAAGTAGGTAGGAGAATTAATATGATAATAGCTGCCTCCTTAAAAATTACTTCTCAGAACTGTGTTTTCGGATACATTCCGTTTTCTTGGAAACAATCCAAAGCAAGGAAAGCAAGGTTCTCTAGGGCAGTGCTTGTATCCAAATGATTCTTGTTGCTTAGATGGAAGAGCAAACTGCCTCTGGGGATAGAAGCTTGGCACCGCGACTTGGCTGATCTGGCGGCTAAAGAGCAGGTAACATTTTGGAGAAGAGGGACCTCAGAACAGATTAGAAAAGATTTGTTCTGACTTTTTAGAAATCTTTGATAAATTTCTAGTAGATGGAAACTGAGACATTACTCTCCATTAGTCTCCCTGCCTCCCTTCTTTTCATTCCTTTACTTTTTTGTTCTTTTTTGCTTTTTGTTTGGTTTTTGTGTTCTCCTTATTTTGGGGAAAAAATAAATATAAATAAAAAAATTCTTAGTAGCAACTCTTAAAAGCAGAAGTCCTTAATATCCCTCCTTATCCATGACCAGTAATCAGAATGTCACTCTCATGTCACTAAGATTTAACTGAAGTTATTGTCACTGGATGGCAAGGTCTTTTAGGGAAGGTAGAATATGTAGTTCACATAGAACAAATAATAGAGCAGTGATAGGAGGTTCTTTCATTCAAACTATATTAAAAACCAAGATGCACCACGAATACACAGTATGGTTCTAACCACTGGGAAAAGGCAACAATGATTTTTTTTTTTGAACAGCTACTACCTGTTAATATAAACAGTAATACCATTGTAAGTATTCAGAGAAAAGGTGCAGATTTGCTTGCTAAAATCTTTTGACTTTTTACAGAGAGCATTGTCAATTCTGTAATACTCAACGAATATGGATGAATAACACTTTACTGTAAAATGCTGCTTAGTGACTAAGTAGACTTAGTTGGGACTAAGGATATTATTTATTTTTCCGCTGTGCTTAGGAAGACTTAACTAATTGAAATCAGTAGTGTTTGAAACCTTTTTGCACACTGAAAGGCATGTGTTTACGCAGTCTCCTAGCTGCAGTATGTTTTGAGGTAGAGACAGGTTTTGCAGGAAAATATGAAAACTGTATCTGTGAAAAGCATATAAAATTTGCTAGAAGTCAAATTCACCCTTCCTATACCTCAAACAAGAATAAGTTATTAAGGAAAATCATCCATATCCATATGACATAAATGTAATAGAAAAAACTAACATACAGGGAGCCTGGTTAATTTTTTTTTTTAAATAGTGGCAGCAACCATACAGATTTTCGGAGAGAGAAGATGGTGATGGAGGATTACAGCAGTCAGTACTGGGACCATTTTCTTCACTTTACTTCAATAGCCTGGAAGAAATAAAATATAATGGTTTAGGCTGGGAGTTTCAAAGGGAGTCCAGCACCCAGCTCCTACTGACTTGTAATGCAAGTTGGATGCCTAACTTTCTTATTCCCCTTTGAAAATTCCTTCCTTAAGCGGTTCATTGCAGAGAAATATGAGGCAGAGGAGAACCTAGGAGTGAATCATGAAGTAGTTTTATTTGTGCATAATATAGGAACCCGTGTTATTCAGAAGAAAGTCTAGGATGACTATCTTTGGAGAAGAGGATTGAAGGTTCCTTAGCGAGGTATGCCAAATTCTGGATGAAGTCGTTTGAAGAAATGATACAAAACTTTTAAGACAGCATCACAGTTATATCATGGAGCAAAAATTGGAGCTAATGAAGGGCTAGGGTTTTGAGGAATTTACCTGGCATTGCATTTAATTGTGAGCAGCTGATTGCTATATATGAAGTGAATTGCCACCAAAAGAAATAGAAGCTGCACGTTTCCAAGAAAATTATAGTATTTGATGAGCAAATTATTGTGTGTGAAGGGGATGGGAAATGATGTTACATTTATAACTCTGTGGGCATGATAGGTCTGAATGGGATTCCTAGCTTTCCCATTGAAATTTCCCTGAATTTCAGTGCAGTGAAACCTTTGCTGCAGCCATGTTCTTACATTACTGCTCCTAATAAGATCCAGCAGTGTTAATCAAAGTGAAGTAGGGCACAATTAAACAGAGCTAAACACTTGTATGCGTTACATAAGTACAGTAAATCTGTTTGATACTGCTTGCTTCCATCACTGCTTATAAATAGCTTATGTATGATAATATACATACATTTTCTAATTACTTGTTTAGTTATCAGCTGTACTTCAGTCCAACCACAACCCATTCTCTGTATACACAGCAAACAGAAATATTGTTACATGCTTTTAGGTGAATACCTTTCACACTAGAAAACAAACACGATGAAGACTCAAGCCCACAAAAACAAGGAAGTTCAGAATGAAGGCTGTCATTTTAGCCACATACTCCATCCTTAGCTCACATTGTTTTGCTTAGGATTGTGGCATTATTCTGACAGTGTAACATATTTCAGTGCATTTGCTTAAGATTTCTGCAATATGTGAACATTGCACACTGAATTAAAAAAAAATTAAGGTCAGTCAATTAAGTTATATCAGTCTAATTTTTCCCAATGGTTCAGCCTGGAGTTTGTCTTAACTGTGATTTTTGCTTGTTTTGTGGTTTATAAGTCAGACTGTTTATGGTGGCAGTTTCTCTTATGCTTTAATCACTGTCTGAGTCTTGAGTTAACAAGAATGTTTAAAGATTCAGTGAGCCAGGGAGGAAAGAAGAGGAAAAATAATCTATTGTCAGTATTATGATAAACTATATCAAATAAAACTTACAATATTGTTGCAATGTGTGGAATGTCCTACCAAACTAATCATAATAGTGTATATGGCAGGCAGTCTAGGAAAATATTTGCACTCCTGTAACGCCTTTCACTCAAAAAGCTCAATATTTTTTACAAATATTAGGTAAGCCTTACATCTGTCCTGCAAAGTATGTATGTATTATATCCATTTTAAACATGGGTGAAGCAAAAGCAGAGCTGGGTAAATAACTTAGGAGTTCACACTTGCATTATAAAATTAGCTCATAATGAAAGATTTTTGGGTAGATTTTTAGTAAATTTACTCTACAGTTCCTTGTTGTGTTTTGGAATTCTTCAAATAGCAAAATATATTTTTTAAGATGGTAATTTGCTCTTTGTGAGTGGACACATACAGAAGCACAAATGTGGAGCAACATACATATTTTTGAACTGCATGAGAAAAATAATACATCCGTTTTAGTTAATATTGTATATTTGTAGATTGTATGTCCATGTGCTGTACATCACTAGCCACAGAATCATTTGATGCAGCAATATTTATTAGACCTCAAAAGATGCAGCAGGCCAGTAAACTATACCTTTTGACTTGTTAGAGCTCAAACGTAATCATCCTCACTTGAATTCTTTCTTTTGTCTCTGATGTGTTCTGTGAAACAGTGGATACTCCATGCCTCTTCCCCAGGGAGGCTCAGTTGCCCTCATATTTGGAAGGGGGCTCCTGGCAACTCATGCTAGACCTTTGAGATTGTACATTTGTATTGGGTTTAGTTTAAAAATTTTTTTTACTGAATGGGAAATGATCTTTCTCTCACCTACTCTCCTTCAGTACTACAGTATCTGTAGATGCAGTGAGTAAAGGAGCAGGTTATCTGTTTTCATATTCTTATTAAGGGTTTAGAAACATATGGTGCCTCCTGGATTAAAAGATCTGTCAAGGTCTAGAGAGGATTATTATGCTTAATATATTGAGTGATTCAGTGTATGGAAAAGAGTGGAATGACCCTTCCTTTTCCAAATGGCTCAGAAAAGACCTTTGTAATTGATTGGCTAGTGAACTTGAAAGGATTGTGGTTGTGGTCATTTGATGATCATCTGTTTAGAAAAGTAATTGAATCTTCAGGGGATTTGTTGTTTTTATGTGTGTGACCAACTATTAACAGGCACCAGAAGAAATATGCAGCTACATCTCTGGGAGGACAATGATCACATCAGAATCACGGTTATAAAACATAAAGGGCCAGATCCTCAACTGATATAAATCTCCATAGCTTCATGATTATCTACTCTAACAGAAGATCTGACCCAATATGCTCCCCAAAAGCCCATGAGCCATAGGGTACTGGATCTTTCTACAGAAGAATCCAGAGGAGTGGAGGACTTTGAAAGGTCCAGTAAACTCTGCATGTTCATCTTCCGTAGATTCCAACAAATCCTCCTCTCATTGTTGGCTCAGGAGGCTCTGCAGTAGGCAAAGGATATGTGGCCTTTCCATGGATCCTTGAAATTCACGAGGAAGGAAAACACCAGTGAAACAGAGCTCTTCACACTGTCACTTTCCTCATTTTTGACTGGCTTACTTGGCTATGAGAAGATAAACAGGAGTTTGCCACATAAGGAATATACTTCAAAAATAAGTGCCAAGGAATTGTATTGATAAGTTTAGTATTGACCGTATTCAGCTGCTACCTTTCTTTCCCTCTCTGTATCTCTATTTATCTCCCTTTCTCTGTCTATTTTTATGTAAATCAGCAACATATATTGATATACAAACACTCTTGTTAAATTAGCCTTCTGTGTCAAACAGGTCTTGAACATGTCTTGAAATATCCTCAATAGTACAGGCAACTAACCTGTAACAAGTATAGTAGGGGAAATTTCTTCATAGCAGTACAGGGCAGCTTGCTTATTCTGGTGCTGTACAGATAAGTGTGATGGTCCCAAATGCTGTTTGAGTTTAGCAGACAGGGAGCTTTGCCCTTCTGGGGCTGAGTAGCAGTATCCTGGGAGAGTAAATCTCAATCTGGAGATTAGATTATGAGCTTGATTTCACTGTTTCTCACTTATAAATCTTTGAGTTGCAAGTGTAGAGCCTAAAAGTAGTCTCAAATCAGTGGTCTCATATGCTGTCCGGGGACTGGAGAGCCAGTGTGAACGGAGATGCCACTGTTCACTCAGAAGGCCTTTGGAAAAGTGAAAACAGAAATCGGTGTCAGTAGAAATACTGGAATTAAAAGAGTAAGTGTTTGTTATTGGCAATAATACATTTTATATACATTTTTTTTCTTGTTCACATTGTATAATGAAGAATAAACATGAGTCTAACATGGTGAAGTACAGTAATATACGTGTATGTAAAAGAAAATTTCCTTTGCCTAGTCAGTTTTTTAACCTAAAGAGAGATCTGCTCAAGCACAAAGACATTCTATTTTATTTTTATCTTTTACAATTGCTTTATAGACTCTTAGGAAATATCTTCTATCTTTATTGATGTTACTTTTTATTCTCATTCTTGGAACAATAAACATAGACCCTTTCATGTTATACACTGTTTATGCCTGGATTATGTTAAATGAAGTGAGTGAGGACTAACATTTCAAATTATGCAAATAGTGTAAAAATTGATCGTGGTAATATAAGGAATGCAATAAAAATTGTTATGATGGTTTTAGCCAGGCAATATCCTTGAAAAAATATTAGAAAATGTTTGTGACTGAATTTTTTAGAGCAGGGTGTAATGAGTTCATTTCATACATAGAAGAAGATTACATGTTCAATGTGTTATAAATATGCATATTAACTAGTGGGTCATTTGCCAATGGAGAGTAACTGGTTAATAATCACTATGAATAAATATTCGTAATAAATGTAAAGAATGTTGGCCGTCAGTCCCCTTAGTGTTCTAGTTGCCTTAAAAAAAGTTAAACTATTTTCAAATGTAGGCAATGTGATTCTGCTCTTTTTGTCTTTGATTTTAATGGGAATAGGATCAGCTATAGACATTAGATTCACTATGCATACTCTGTAAAATACACTTTAAAATTAAAACCATTACTGAAACCAAAAACTGAGGATTTTAAATGAAATATTTGCAGAAAAATGTTTGCAAAGGAATTTAATGTAGCTAATTTGGGAGAAAGCAAACAAGCCAGCCCTGCCTGCCTTGGATTGCCAATATTTCCATCAGTGTTAAAGTTTGAGGTACACAAGGAATTAAAAATACAAATACCAGTCTACTCTGAAGTCTCAAAAATTTTGCTTTGGGTTCAGTCTTTTCAGATTTGTTCTTTAAATTTTAATAATCCAAACCTGTTCACGTATCCCTAATGTATACAAAGCATATATTAAGTGACTACAATTATATTATACAAGACCCATCATGATTAATATGTACAAGGAAAAGATAATCATGTTTCATATTTTTGTACTGACGTATACAGCACTGCACATGTTCTGCTGCTGGATACATTTAGTAATATAGGATCTAGTGATATAGTAGGAGATTTAAATAAACCAAACCATAATAAAATCATAGATTCTGTTGAATGCTCTTGGCTAACTTGCTTTTCCAGAAGCTGTCAAACATGAACAACTGAGGTAAACAAGAATGGTAGATGAAATTTCTAACAGGACTAAGTCAGGTTCATTCTTGCTGTAGCTATTTCTCACATAAACACCATGATTTGGAAAAATTGTTTTTATGTATTGTGATTTTTGTCAATTTCCTGGCTGACACATTGCTGTTCTTGATCCACTAAATATTGTGAGATGAAATTCCCAAATAGACACTGCTCAGGATTTTGCCCATTGTTTGTGTTCTGGTTCTGTGTTTAAAAGCAATATTAATATAATTGCCCAAGGCTTACTGTGAATTCGAGGCAGAAATAGTCTGTTTAGCAAATCCTATAGCATGATTTAAAATAGAACAAATATATTGATACTAGTCTCGGTGCATTTTCATATTCCTCTCTTTTACCTGAGAGCCATTTATGTTAGCAAGACTCTCTATCCTGGCTTTTTGAACTCTCTGGCCCAGATTCTCTGGTGCGATTTGTTCACTTTGCACTACTCAGTGGGGGTGCAAATAGGATGGAAGGGAATTCCCTGTTGTCCTACAGCTGTTGAAAGCACTAGAACTATCTCCTGCACTATCCCTGTGTAGGAGGCATGCCACAGGTGGGAGGAATGTGCTAAAAATTGGAGTGGAGCGGAGCTTCACTACGCTAATTGTCCATTGACACACGTTAGAGTAGCCCTAGGGATGTTTTAAATAATACTGGACTGGTTTTAAATCAGGGAAGTACCAGTTCCTTGATTCCTCCCACCTTTCTCCTGGACCAAGCAGAATTCAGACATGTGGGAATACTGAGTCTCTCTGAGTCTTCTTCCAAGAGTAACACTGCTCTCTCACTATCCTACAGTCTGAACTCATGGACAAGTTTACGTGAGGGGCATGAAGTGAGGAGGAAGTGTGCAACATACACTGAAATAAGATTCCTGTTCTAAATAACTACCTGCTTTTTCAGAGCAACACATTCATAAGCCCCTCGGTGATTCATCCTGACTCCTCCCCAAATGGAGAGAATAGACCTTGCAATATGTGTGAATATTAGACTCTGGTAAGCGAAAGGGAGAAGTGACTGTCAGCAGATTAAATTGAGGGAGCTCCTGTTTGAGCAACTCAGCTGGCTTTCAACTGGAGCTATCACATTGGAAGAGAGGTGGCTTCTTAGGTAACCTATTACAGAACAATATAGAGTTTTGAAGGTCAAGTCCAACATCTTGAATTCCATCCACAGGCTGCCAATGCTGCTCTTGGAGTATAGACACTATATGCCCTCAAAATTATATCCCCTTTAATATGTTGGCCTCTACAGGCTGCACCTGTTTCAGCTTCCAAGTAGCCTCTGGTGTAAGCCATGGATAGGTGTAGCAAAGTCTGTATGTAAAATAGTCTTTGTACCAAGAACAGGTGGAAAAAAGTGCTCTTAACCACAGCTACTACTTTGACATCCAACAGCAGTTTCATGTCCAGAAGAACCCTTATACTGCACACCTGAGTCACAAATTCTGTACTTTTATGAATGATGGTGATATAATCTTTGCTAATTCTTCTGGTTGCTTCTCCCATTTTATCATCATCTTAGGTCAGATCTTAGCCAACTGCTTTCCATCTCAGCCCTAATCAGCAGAATATAATATAATGGTTTATATTTATATGTGGCCTGGTGTCCTCCCGGTGGGAATGTCAAACACATTCCACTGCTTCCTTAGCTTACTGAGTGGTAGAGGTCTCTGTTTTTCAGCAGAAGGCCATGAGTCCTTTTCCCCCCATGTTCTGAATTGATATACGTATATGTGGCCACATACACAGAGATTGTAATAACAGGGCTCTATGAATGACCTAACACGTTTTCAAACACTGTGATTTCATTAAAAAAACCAAAGAAAACCAATATTTACAGAGGATGTAGTGTGAATTGTTTAAACTGGTTATGCATGTGTTATGCTAGCTACAGAGATATTGAATCCTGTTCTGTTTTCATCTAACAAGGTATAAATCTGGAGTAGCTTCACTGGTTTCAGACAAGTTACTCTGGATTTACTCTGGTGTAATTCAGAAGAGAGTCTGGTTTATTATTCAGAAACAGGGACTAAGATACTTTAATGTCTACTCTAGAGCTTCATAACTGAAGACCAGGCCTTTGTTTTTGGTTCGTTGGCCGCCGTCTTAGATGATAGATTTGAAAAACAATAGTGCAGCCCAGATAATAACAATAATCGCAAAAAGAGCATGGGAACTTACAAAGATATTGCAACTATGTCCCTCCATGAGGACTTCGAATCCTACATCCCAAGATACTTACTTTGTTTGAATATCATGCCCTAACGAAGTTTGGCAAAACATGAAAATGTTTGCTTTCTGAGTAATTTGCCCTAATGACTTTGAACCATTTTGACAAACAACAGTGATATTGTTAAAAGGACTCTGGCAGAAAGCTTATCCCTTGCTCTGTCAGATGTCTACACAGATTGTAACTGTCTACAAGCGTTATTTCTAAGGAATGCATGCTGCTCAGTATTCACCATCGTTTCCCCTCCAGCTGATGCACTGGTCTTTCTTTTCTTTTTTTTATAAGTTTGTCTCGTATTAATTGACCACTTTATGTTAGGAACTAGTGGAACAGAAAAGCTACCATGGCAGGGGCTGCATTAAGCACTCACAAGGATGTCTGACAGGAATGGTGCTAGTTGGTCAAATAGGTCCTCTCGTGTTTGGGCTTTTAATATGGGAAATGAGGCAATTTAATCTAGAAAAAGTGTCTAACCAGCTGCCCAGTGAATAGATTGGTCATTTATGTGAAGCTGTTCCTTGGAAATCCATTGTTTTTACAGCTGTAAAATTTATTTCTGAGGTTGTTTATTCAAATCTGTTTGGGCAGAAATCACCAGCAGCAGTAAAGCATAATGGATTTAAGCCTTCACACTTCTCAATTCCAGCCCTCTTCAAAAATCTGTGATGTGCTATGGCATCTCATCACAAGTAGATCTTTTAAATCAGTACTTAGTGCCTACATCCTCTTGGGATCCCTTGGTTTTGCAGATGTTCTTTACTCAGTGAAACGATCTGCACATGCAAATGGGTCACCTCCTCACACAGCAAAGTCCCAGTGAGACTTTGAGTCCCATGAAACTAGAGAGGAACAATTTTTGTGCTCATTTTAGAACCATTTCCTTTCTCTGTAAGTGTTGTTGTCTTTCATACATTAATGACCATTTTTCTTAGAATTACTACATCCATGCAGTTATGAAATGAGACCTATCAAAAAGAAGGAACAAGGGTCTGCACCAGCTGAGGAGGCCAGCTGATGGAAGAAGGCCTGAAGAAGCTAAAGCTCTGAATAAAACTGGGGACTTGTGACAGTACATAGCACAGTAGTGATTTTAAAACAAGATGCCATTGCCTCTGTATGCTGTTCTCATTGACCCTGATACAGTCGTCTAAAATGTGTAGTTGAGCTGATTGAGGCAAATGGCTTGTTAGCACATCAGCAAGTTGTGCTATTGCCTGCGAATGTTTTACCCGCCATTATAATTAACAGATAAGGGTGATCTGAAAGAGACAATAACCTGTTTCTCTGATTTTTTTTTTTTTTAATGTTGCTTGATTTGTGCATTTGGCAGAGCTTCACAGGCTTTCCCTGTTTGTATAGGTCTTCCACACAGCAGGAGGGAGAGAAAAGTTATTTATAAAAAGAGAGGCATGTTTGTGCAACTAACACAAGGCGACTCATGAGAAGGTGTAATCCCTGAAATTACCTCTAACTCCTTTTTAAAAAAGGAATACATTTCAATTTGACAGTATCCCTTTAAGATGAAGAGATGGTGTCTTTTCTCCATTCAAGTCTCAGTCTAGCAAAACACATAAATACCTGCTTAACTTTAAATAAGCATGTGTTTGTGTTTTACTGGATCAAGACCTCCGGGCACATGGCTTTGTTGCACATATTTATGAATGAGACTCTGTAGTGGTAACTCAGTGAAGGAGAAAATGAATTTATTTACCGACAACTGGAGTACTTAAAATATCCCAATATAGAGCAGATAATGTAACCATAAGAGATCTAACCTCAATTCCTGACAACATGATCTTTGTGTAAAGAAATGGTTCGGTGTCACAAATGAGGGAGCATGACCTATTGATTTGGTATGACTGGATAGGAGGGGGCAGTTCATTGCAGTAAAGAACCTCTTTGACACACTAGTTATATAGATACCAGAATATATACCACACATGGTGATGATATTCAAGTAATAAATTGGAGATGCATGTGATAAATGAATTTTTCATACAGCTTAACTGTTCTACTTGCCCTCTACCTATTAAATCTGTCACCCAAGGACTTAAGTGAACTTTCCCTGAACAATTTCAACTAACTACAAGTTCTGTTTTAAACCTTTGTGACATAACAGTATTTCCTCTTTCTTCCCCTAATTGTGGGGCAGCTTTTAAGTATCTGAAAGTTAGACCAAAATAAAGCCTGTAACTGTTGCATCATAGAAATGGGAGCCTCAAGAGCACCTGAGATTACTTTTTACTCATTTTTTTTTGGTTGGCCTGATTTCAAGTTGACAGTGTCCTTTTAAAAAACCAAAACAGGAGGTGGGTGTCAGTGTGTGTGTGTGTGTGTGTTTCTTTTTATGTGTACAAGCCTTAGTTATATGAACTTTGTCTGAGTCAAGGATTTGGTGTTTTCTGTTTTTTTGCTATTTTTGTAATAATAGATGTAACAGGAGCTGGGAATTACCATTGTCTGAACCATTTTAATACTGCAATAGTTTGAAACTTGAAAGAGAAAAATGTTGGGTTAATGCTTCTGGCTTTTGAGGAACATCATTCAGTTTCTGAGGAATTTCAGACCAAGTTCATGCTACATATACACATTTCCACTCACGGATTGAATGCATATCCCTCAAGATGATGTTTTAGCAAAGATACAGCATGCTCTACTATAAGCCAATATTTACTGATACACTGGCTTTAGAGATGCATTTGCTATCTGCTATATTTATTTCCTTGTTAGTTTTGCCGGTTTTAAGCTCTGCAGGGGAGGTTCTTAAAGTTAAGGAATAGTGGGCTAGTTCCAAAAGAGGATGCTCAATACAGCTGTTATTCTACCTGATACAACCCTGAATACAAAGGCAAAGGGAAAACCTTTATACTCTGATTTAAAAAAAAAATGAAAATATGGTCTAGACAAGATTTAACATAAACAAAAGGGTCAGAAATTGTTGCTTAAATTACAACTGAATATCTATAAAACCATAGCCCACATACAAATCAATCCAAAATGAGCTCATCATGATTAATAGATGAGTGAACTTTAAATGACAAAAGAATGATTAATATAAATGGTCATGAAAAAATGTGCTCATACATTTTGATTGTCTTTTGTTTTGTTACATACCAAATAGATGCCATTTGAATTAATTAGGGTTTTCTTGTGTTGGAAACTTGCAAGACATTTAGCAACATTCTGAAATTTAGTGCTTTGTATAAACACAGTCAGACAGAGAGCAGTAGGAAAAAAATCAAAATAGTCAAAGGCATGCAACTGGGTAATTCAATAACCCTCACATGTAGAGGCATTTCACACAGTAGGACTTCAACTCTGTGTGCTAGGCAGGCTGACTGTATGCTGGAAAGCAGCTCCCCCCTCAACTCCATTTACATGCATAGCTGGCCTAGTAGGTGTAAAAATAGACAGGCAGCGCCTGAATTGGAAATGGTCACTGAACGCTGTCTGCAGTTGCTGGGGTTTCGAGTTCTCTTTGACACAGGCCAGCTAGAGAGGAGGGAGGGAGGGAAGGTATTCAAGGGAGCACAGCATACGAGTGAATGATCATCTTTCTGCATTGTTTAAGTCAGCTGCCCTTTGGGAACACTGGGCACAGTCCATAGTGAAGGATAAACCCACTTGCAGGAATTGATAGGAGAACTGATATGGGCAATGCACCAGTTTGCCAGTCTTGTCACACAGGCAAGAGTATAAGAGCACAAGGGAACATACAGGATTTGGATAAAATTCCTGATTACTATGGATACAACAATGAAGAAAGCAAAGATCCCGAGGCTCAGGTAAGTCTTAACTGGTGAAACAGATGAAAGACAGGGGGGAAAGTTAAGGTCCTAGAACTATAGATCTTAGACTTGAAAGGGATCTCTTTGCTCAACCCTTTTGAGGCTGCTGGATAGTAGCCTGCCCAGTTAAGCAGTGTGTGTGTGTGTGTGTGTGTGTGTGTGTGTTTAAGTTGTTGCATTTGCTATTGTGGCACTAAGAGTAATGAAAAAGACAGCTGGCACTATGCTGAGCAGTAGCTTGAATATATTTTCAGGTACCAAGTAGTCTAGGAATGTAGGCAGCAGAGGACTTCATGTGAACTTAAATGCTATAAAAGCATGGATATAATATAGTATTTTAGCCTATCTTACTGCCATAAATCATCCTACATTGATAGATTAGTCACAAATTATCACTGGTTTCACTGTTCTCTAGAAATCTAGCAACATTATTTCTGGTTTTGTGGCTCTATAGTAGGGACCCTTGCCTGCAAACCCTTAATCCCACGAGTAGTCCCATTCAAGTCAATGGGACTACTCAACTACAGAAGGACAATGCAGATGAGTGTTTGCAGGAGCTAGACTTCGGTATACTTATTTCTTGCAATGTATGACTATCAGATTAAAACATACGAGTAACTTTCCTGCATCTAAGAGGAAAAAAGCAATATGAATTGAATTTCTGTGTTAGTTAAGCAGCAAGTGAAGTGCCCTTTTCCTCTGTTGCTCTTATTCCCCAGGCTCAGTATGAATAGAAAACTACAATCCGGGCCAGATCCTGGCACCCTTGCTCTGACTAGTCTTTTACTATACAAGTAATCCCACTGAAACAACGAGACCAAAAGCGTACTACTCACTGAGTGTCATACAGAGTTCGCACTTGAGCCGACTGAGTTACTTTTGCAGTTAGCGCTGTGGTCACCAAAGCTAATTGCCTTGGGGGATTTAATATATGCAGATATTGACTCTGATATTCACTGACTTATGTCATGATCTCAAACGGCTTTTGGGTCAACTCATTCACGAATACGTACTCCGGATATGTTCCTTGGTGTGAATATACCTCTGTCATTGTCTGCTCTGGTTGTCATGGTGAACAAATGACCTACAAGGGATGAAGTAGGAGAGGGGAGAGAGCATCATTGGCAGAAGATCTGACTGTGACCATATGAATCACAGAGAGGTTTAGCTCTCCTATTCCATGGATGTGATAGAACTCTCAGTTCCAATCTTGTCATCTGCGCAATCTCCTACAGCAGAACTGTTCTAGGGTTTGGGCTATCATTCAGCTGCACCGTCTTCATGAGATTTCAGACCAATGTTTCTCAGTGCAAGGAGTTGTCAGTATAAATCAATGTATTTGACATAATAGAAGCAGTGGCAAAGACCAAGGAGCAAACTCATCTTTCCCTAATGTACAGCCATTTTCACAATCCGAGGTTCTGGCTTCACTAGGAGTATTCAGCCAGCCACCTTTGAGATGGATTCATGCCACTTGTGATCGGTGAAAATTAATGAGGAATGCCTGAATCCTTTATAGAGAGAGCAAGGTGCCTGAAACCTTAAAAAACCTTTAGCTTGGGATTTTAAAAAAATCCTTTTTTGCAGACTCTGACCTTTTTCTCCATAAGGTGAGGTCATTGAGAAGGTGGTAGCAGGCCAAATGCAGCAAAATTATTTTGGATTCTTATCAATCAGGTTTCAGCGCTGCCTGTGGCATGGAGGCAGCACTACTTTCGTTGGCTCTTCAGGGCAATGGGCAGAGATCAAACATCCAGCGTGACACTGTCTGTAATACTATTAATCATGAGGTTCTTTTGATTCCTATGTGGCACTGGCAGAGATGGAGGGAGTCACTTTAGGGCAGGTTTCTCATTCAACTTGTAAAGGACCCAGAAAATTACGAAGGGCAATTGCCTTTCTTGCATTGGCTTGTGGAGTCTCATTGCATTCACTGTTGTCAGTTCTTCATACAAGATAGAAAGAGAGCTCTGTAAAAGAAAGTGTCAGCCAAGTTTTGTGGTGACGTGCGAAATACAGTGACTGTATCATCTCTTCTGAAATACAGGCCTGGTATCTGCCACAGTACCTTGTTGTATTTTTATGCTATTATTTGCTACTTAACCGGGACCTTGTTTTACTGTCCTACTTTCAGCAAGACAGACTGTGGGTCTTAGTGACCAAAGGAAAAGATTAGCATCAGGCTGAGGATGGTGGCTCAGTGAAAACTTGCAGCAGATGCAACATCCAAAGTTTAATTCAGTTGGTGTACAGCCATCTTGAACAGCTAAATTGTTTTGATTAATCTGATCCCTTCTAAATTGAAATTAAAAACAGCTTTCTCTGCTGCTTCAGGCCCCACTCACTAAAGAAATCATTCCGTGTGTTGGAAACAGTACTTTCACTCAGCTGTCCAGAATTGTCTGTATTGTGCAAAATAACTTTTTCAGGTGAGATGTCAAACTGCTGGATATGGTGGTTTTTTTGTTTGTTTGTTTTAAGCAAGCAGGGCTCATTTTTAAAAGGCTATTAAAAAAAATCAAGTAACTCTGTTAAAGATTTTAAGAAAATAAACTACTCTAGACTGATTTTTATTTTTATTACTAAGAGATCGGTCTCAAATTGCAGAAAACCAGAGTTTGACAGACTCACAATAATTTTTCTCCCTTCCTTTCGTACCCTCCTTGCCTAATCTTGCTGCTACTCTAATGGAAGTGTGGTCTGATCACACATGTGAGTGTTTGAGAGTAAGTAGAATAGACTGCTTCCTGACCTTCTGGGGGCATGACTTCCACTATGTCATTCTGAGGAGGAATGTTTCCGTCCTGTGGTCAGTGTATTGGACTTGGTGGAACATAGCCATTTCCTTAGATTTTGCATGAAGGCAGAAAATGCACCTGGGTAAGTTTATACTCAAACACGTGACTAAAACCTTGTGTGACAACTACATCGAATTTAAGTGAAAGTGAAACCAACCTTCATAATACTTTAATAGGCTAATACAAAGCCATGGAAAAAACATTCCCAAAATAGGGGGTTAAAAATAAAGGTCCAAATCAGAGCCTGCTCACATTTTGGACTCTTCAGATTTTGTCCATTATAGAGAGACTTGATGATTTGGATCTGACTTTTTGGTTTGTGGTCATCCAGCTTATCTGAATATTGTGTGTAGCTGAAGGAAAATGTTATTCAGGCCTGGGTATGGTACTTGAGATTTGGGTACCATTATGTGCTCGGATAAGACATTTTTAATAATTTCAGATACAGATTATTTGGAGACTAAGGACCAAATTCCCTGTATTTGGCTCTAAAATGGTGGTGGGGTTTTATGGATTATATTCAACGGGGAATTAAGGAGAGAGGATAATTTACTGATATTATTAAAGTGAAGTATAAAAACATACAAACAGCAGGTGTGGCAATTAATAAAGAAGAACAGAAATGAGGATTTCATCAACCCTGAATACCATCTAGATGTAAATCCCAGTCAAGGGAGTAGTGGTGGTCATCTTAATATGAGCAGGCAAAAGGAGATTATCCAGAGGCCAGCTGGTTACTTGACTGGTTGCATGAATCCTATGGAAGCCTATGAAACCAAGTCTGGTCTCTCTAGCCACAATGGGCATAAATGAAAACTCTACATTCACCACTCCAATAACTGTGGTATCTTCCTGTACAGTTTTTAGTTTAAGATCTACCCTGTTACCAGAGTCTCAATGAAGGAACAGGTGTTGAGTTTTCAATAGTACCCACTCTTGTCTGTGTATCTACTCTAGTCTATCTCACCGGAAGAAGAAATTTATGTTAACGGTAAATGACTTTGACTCTGTGGTTGTTCAACCACACATGTGTTCTCAGTCAAAAGGCAAAGTATCAAAGCTACTGTTGGATCTTTAACACTCACGATGCTAGTAAAATTCTTTCGCATTTAAACATTTCCCTCTATGGTTGTAACAAGGCATGTAAGAGATTAGAAAAATGAAGAGACTAATACAACTGGGATTATTATCTAACACTCTTTCACTTGACTCCTTTCTTGATTTTTGTTATGACTAGGAAAAGAGAGAGGATTTTTCCAAGATATTTTTAGAAAGTCTCTTAAAGGTCCATTCTAATGCTCTAAAGGTCTTCTAATATTCTAGTCAGTAGTGTATAAGGAGAGGGGCTATTTGTTTTTCTTTTTCTAGGATGTTGCTGGCAGTGGTAAATGTTGCCAAATAAACTGTTTAAAAATCGATCAGCCTCTGAACTTTGTGCCTCCACCTCAAGATATCGGTGAACTATGGAGCTGTAAGTGCTAAAGCTTGTTCCTCTACTCCCTATTCCTAGTTGGAATCTTGGTATGGAACTAACATTTGAGAGATTGTGCTAAATAACAATGTTCTATGAAGGAAGTGAATTGGTCGTGTCTCATTTGAGGGCATCATGAGTACTGTACCTTCTTGGTGCAGAGAAGGTTTATATGTTATCTTATTCAAATTCCAGTGTTATGAACGTCTCCATTATGCAATATATATTATCCAGTGTTGTTATATATATACCTATCTCATAGAGCTGGAAGGGACCCTGAAAGGTCATCAAGTCCAGCCCCCTGCCTTCACTAGCAGGACCAAGTACTGATTTTGGCCCAGATCCCTAAGTAGCCCCCTCAAGGATTGAACACTCACCCCTGGGTTTAGCAGGCCAATGCTCAAACCACTGAGCTATCCCACCCCATTTAAATGTCTTAAGGAAAACAGTTGAATATTTTTCTATTTTTTAGGATTATCCAAACGTGATCACGGCTTTTATTCTTTATACCCAACTTTTTTGGTTTTTAATCCATAAACTCTTTCAAGGTTCTGCTTTCTAAAGTAATTGTGACCAGTACAATCTGGACTTGGATCCATTGATTTGAGTTTCCTTACCTGGGACCTTACATAAAATGTTTAATTTTAAGCACATGGGACTACTCACATGCTTAAAGTTAAGCTTGTTCTGCTGAAGCAGGCTGTATTGATGATGAATGATGAAACCTAACTTTATATTTTAAAACCGTATTTGGAAATCTGACATGGCACAATGTAGCAGCCTCAGCTTGGGTCATGCAGCAAGTCAAAATATGGATTCAAAATTTTCACAGGACTGTCATAGGGTGCCACTGATTCGCATGCCTTCCTGCTGCAAGCTATGGCATGACTGGCAAGCCTGCCTCAGTTTCCCCTCTGAATCCATGCACACTTATCCTCTAGTCCATCAACAGTATTTACCACCAGAACATAGTTGATAAGAGTCTATATAATAAAAGTTTCAGACATGGAGTTCATTTCTCACCCCTGGGCAAACTGTCATTAAAGATCACCTGATGTCTCATCCCATGACACCTCACATATCACACACCAGCACCTTCCACCATGCATGGACTCTCTATCAGTCCTCTCCTGTCCTTGTACCAGGACAGCTACCCCAGCCCTTCCAACTGGAGTGAAACCCTGCTCTTTCCCATGGGAATCGCTCTCTGGGGGAGCATCCTGGCGAGGGGAGCATACTTCCAGGGCCAGCTCCAAGTTTTTTGCTGCCCCAAGCAAAAAAAATGTCCCCCGCGCCCCCCCCCCCGGCCCCACCCCAACTCTGCCCCTTCCCCAAATCCCTGGCCCCGTCTCCTCCCCTGGGTGCGCTGCATTTCCCCTCCTACCCTTCCCTCCAGTCCCAGGCAAGCCTGGGAGGGAGAGGGGAGAAGCGGAGCGGCGGCGGGCTCGGGGGAGCAGGCGGCAGTGGAGCGGAGGTGAGCTGGGGGGGGAGCGGTTCCTCTGCCCCCCCCCCCGGGTTACTTCCTGCGGCCCTCCCCGCGCACCCCACCGCCGCAGCTCACCTCCGCTCAGGGCCGGCTCCCAGCTTTTTGCACCCCAAGGAAAAAAAAAAAAAGGAGCCGGAGTGCTGCCCCTTGTTAAGTGCCACCCCAAGCACATGCTTGGAGTGCTGGTGCCTAGAGCCGGCCCTGCATACTTCATTTCCCCTGGCTCTCTCATAGTTCCTCTGAGTCCTGCTCTCCATTCCTGGAGATGTCAGCAGGTAAGCTTCTCCACCATTCCCCTGCCATCAGTCCTCTTTGACCCCTGGCTACAGTTCTCCAGCTTAGAGCCAGCAGGAAACTCCCTCTGCTGCTGCTGCTCTTGCCTTCAGCCCTCGGCTTGGGGAGGCCAGCCACCAAACCCCCTCTTGCTCCTCTCTTGCCTTCAGCCTTCTCCCAGGAACCACAATCAATTTCTGGCAATTTTCATCTCCTTACATTCCTGACTGAACCAGTCTGCTCCGACTCACTGGGAGTCTCCCTAACCTTTTTTTCCAGCCTCCTTGTGCTGCCCGGCCTTCTTAATTAGCCAAGTGGGAAGGCGCAGCTACTCTAGCATGGGGGAGCTGGATCTGCTTCACTTACAGAGGTCAGCCATCCCGTGAGAAGTGCTATCTCCAAATTATTCTTTGCTCTCACAAGTCCTTCATTGACTTAGGAAAAGGCAGCTGGCAGTGAGTCCACTATGCCAGACTAATGAATATGGTGGGAGGACTCCTACAAATGTCTGTGGTAGCTAGAGAGCTAAGTACCACAAAGGTTTTATAGAAGACTTTTGCAGCTTGGATTCAAACCAAGGTTGATTCTGATGCTTAACAAGTTTTTGCATCACTGTTTGCTGCTACTGATGACGATATTGGCTCAGATTCAGCAAAGTAATTAAGCATATGTTTAAGTCCATCTCTATTCAGCAAAGAATGTAAGCACTTAGTATAATGAACATGTTTCAATTGAAGTCAATAAGACTTAAGCAGATGCTGAAAATTAAGCACACACTTACGAGCTTTGCTGAACTGGGGTCCTTATTGGTTTTGGAAACATGATTGGGTTAGCACAGGGATCGGCAATGTTCAGCACGCGGCTCGCCAGGGTAAGCATCCTGGCTGGCCGGGCCAGTTTATTTACCTGCTGACGCGGCAGGTTCGGCCGATCGTGGCCCCCACTGGCCGCGGTTCGCCGTCCCGGGCCAATGGGGGCGGCGGGAAGTGGCGCGGGCGAGCGATGTGCTGGCCGCGGCTTCTCGCTGCCCCCATTGGCCCAGGACGGCGAACCGCAGCCAGTGGGGGCCGCGATCGGCCGAACCTGCTGCGTCAGCAGGTAAATAAACTGGCCCGGCCCGCCAGGGTGCTTACCCTGGCGAGCCGCGTGCCAAACGTTGCTGACCTCTGGGTTAGCATCTTTACATAGGAAGGCATCTTTACATAGGAAGACATCTTTACATAGGAAGACAATCTCAAGTCATCTGGAAAGAGGAACTACTGATGGCTAAGAAAAACATAAATGTTGTATGGTTCTGGAATCCTGAAGAAGCAAAAAAGTCAAGGGTGTGGAACAATCATTACTGCTTTGAGAGACAATAACAGGGTACAAGGAAACTCAAACATTAATAGTGAAGAAATGGGATTTTTCATGTTAGAACCACAAACCATAGCAATTGAAAAGTAGTTTTTCCCTAAAATATCCCATTGGAAAGCTATTCAGAGCTCCAGAATCCTGAAAAAATCTCCATGCTGAATGCATTATCTCTACCTTGTATAAACTTGTAATACCCCAGGAATTGTTAGCAAGACTTTAATTTCCCCATTAGTTATGTTTGTTGAAATAAAAATATATGTGCTGGAAGTTAGAGGAAGCTCAGTGTGTCGAATACAACTTGCTGCGGACCCCTTTATCGCTTAAAAACACAAATCTCTGATGAGACCTAGTATGACTTGCTATGAAAGTGTCACTTACACATATTAAAACTACTTGGGAAAAGCTTTAAAACCTGTATGAATTAATTTATCCCCAAAAAGATGTTTGAGATAACAGCGTACGTGAAAGTTGGACCTTGTTTTATTTTCTTAGCCCCTTTTCTGCAATACCTTGCTAAGCCTATTCTCTGTCATAGCTGGTAATATTTTTTTCTTAGTGACACAATAAATCTTAAATATAATTACACACTTTATTTCTTTGCGGCTGCAACTTCTTCCTCTAGTAGAAGAGAGCTATAAGCACCTCATATACTAAATAAAGGCAAACTATATTCATTCTTCCCATCTACTTAGGCGAAGCATAACTTTTGACTCCTAGCTATTCCTTAATAGGACTTCCTATGATACTCAGATTTTTATCTAAATGTATATAAGCCAATATTAATTTGTTACAAATGAATATAATTTTAATGACTACAAAGGTCTAACAAGAAACTGCATCTAAAATAGTATACAAAACAAATGCAAATATTTTTTCTTGTATCTCTTTCCCCTGCATGCTTTTATTATAACAAACAGTGTTTTTGTAATAAGTAGCAATAGGCCTGGTACCAGAGTTTGGATGCATATGCCAATCTCTGTGATGGCTATGGTGTTCAAATGCAGGATTGTGATGTAGACCCAGATCAGTTGCTATATTGCAAAACTACCTCCACTGAAAGTTTTGTCAACTTTTTAGTCTACTTCACAACATTCCAAGATGAACTGATCTAATGGCTGCAAATGCCTAAAATACACATGAGAAGTATTCACATGTGCTGTATGTACCCAAAGGAATAGAATTCTTTTTACCAAAACCTTTTCTGACAACTGTCACCTCCAGCCTTTGTAGAGGGGTAGTAAGTATTAATGGGTCAAAGCCACTGAGATTAAAGCAATAGTTAAATTGTTCTCCAAAGAGAGACCAATCAGTTGCATGCTGATAAAGAGTCCTTGGCTTGTGCATGGACTCCCATACAGGAAAAGTTGCCTTTCCCTTTTGATTGTCTTTTCAGTAATTCATATGATTAAGTTCGCTTGCTGGTAATTAGGTTTGAGAAGATGAGATGATTGCAAAGTTTTGTTGTGCCCTTTCCTTATACATGAATGCTATTCAAAGAATTTTGAATAATGTACCTATTTGTTGATTCAGATTGCTGTTTTAGTTTTTAAAAAAATGAGCTCTGAATTAACTAATTCGGTGCCTTTTATAAGGAAAAGGCATATGAGTAATAAGAAGATACCTGTGCAACTTGCAAGTATGGAGAAATTTGCACAATTGGTTTGCGCACAGAAACAGTAATAAAATTACTGAGTTGCTTGAAATTGACACCTTACATGATAATTGGGCAAGTCACTTAACTACTCTGTAAAACCTATCTCAAAGGAAAGTGCATTGGAAATGAAAAATGCTACTCCATATATAGTTAGTTTGCGTATGAAAGCTGCATACTCTTAATAAAGCTTGGGACATGACTCTTCATTGCTGATATCATTACTTCTCTTTATTCAGCCTTTTACAGACCTATCAGGGTCAGATCACTGAGCCTATTTTACTGCAAGTGAAAGACTTAGCTTTGCCAGTAGCCTGCATATCAGAGAGTTTGATAATGTGCTGTGATACTCCTCTCAAAAAATGCCTTGGCATTCTGGCTCATAGCTCCATCTTAAGCTTGCTATTCACAAAGCCATGTCACTGTTCAACGGTGATGCCCTCTGGAGAGCACCAGCACTTTGAGATCAGTATAGAAGATTGTTCTGAACATCGAAGATAAGATGCAAATGGCTAAGAAATTGTAGCTCTCAAGGCTTTGCAGCAAAGGTTTCTACATAAAAATTTCTTCTTTTTGAGTCTCATTCATTTGAATATGGTGAGATAAAACAATTACTTACTATGTTGGCAAAAAACCTTCATATAAAATATGCAGTGTAAGGGTGCAGCTTCTGTGCCGTTTTATAGAGTTACACCCAATTGCATGCTGTCTGGTTTTAAACAGATGGTCTCTGAAACCAGAGATTAATCAGATCAATTGGGACAAAAATTTAATGGGTTGCCCCAAGGATATGATGGTAAATTTAACACTATAGGAAGTCTGGCATAATACAAAACTAATGAGAAATGTTTTCATGTTATAAAGTGTGTGTGTGTGTGTGTGTATATATATATAGTCTGCATCTTGTAGCTGCTTGGAAACATCAAAAAAAGACAAAAACCGGATCGTAGACCATGTGGCTTTATTATTGTGGATGGCTGAACCACATATACTGTGTTTTCCAGACATTACTTGAATATTTTAATGTGATGAATAGCCAAAGAATGAAGGGATTTTTTAATGGACTGAATTCCACATTAACAGAGTTAACAAGCCATCAGCATTGCACTATGAAAGCAGCTGGTTTACAAACACTTTGCCACTCTAAATATTGTGAGTGGTTGTAACACTGTCAAATAAAACCAGAAGCTCTTCACAATGGCAGTTTCTATGTTCCTGGACAGAAATGGTATATATCATCATGATAATACAAGGCCCAATTTCATTTGAACATTTTTAGAATTGGTAATTGATGGCATATAATAGAGACAAGTTAATAAGCATATTTTGTTGCTCACCCGTCCATCAGGATCAGAGTTCTTTATCCTTCAAGGTCATATCCAGCTAAGTGGATTCCATAAGATTGGATCTGTGTGTTTTAGAGTGAACACTTTAAAGGTGAACTTAAAAGAAAAAAAAAGAAAAGTTCTTTGAGATCTAAGATCATTAGTAGAATACATATTTAGACATAAAAGTTACTATATAAAATACATTATTTGCTTAACTGCCCATACTTCCGTTTTGAATTTCATGCTTTCCTCCTTCAGTTAACACACTGTGTTTAAGGCACAGGAGTAGGTCAACAGGCTGTTCCTTCATCAATTTTCTTTGTGATTTTGGACAAGACAGTTATTCTCCCTCGTTATTTCTCATTTTCCTAGTTTGAAACACAGGCCGTAACTTGCAGGGAAATGGTGAGATTAAATTCCTTAATGTTTGCAAAGTGGTCTAGAGGGTGCCATATTAACTGTAAAAGATTGTAAATGTTATTTTTAAAGCAGTGAATGGAATGTAGTTCCCTGTGCTATTTTATCTGTTAGTGATGCCATTAACTGTTGCAGTACACTGTAGTTATAGCAGGTAAAAAGCTATTAACTTTTATAAATATTTTGTATATAGAAAGGGAATTTTGAACCTCTTTCCCAGTCATAAAATTCCAACTTGGTCCCTATAATAATACATTTTGTTTTGCAATAAAAATGGCTTAACATGGTAGACTGGATGGCTTTGGTAATTTAATAGGAAGCCTGTCACCTTGTAACTGAAAAGTGAATCCACAAAATCAATAGGATTCAGACATAAAGGTGAATTTTCATTCTCAACTCACCTGATCATGCCTAGCATTCCACTGAGTTCTAAACACAGGGTGGTCCCTCACCATATATGCTGTAATAGATAAATACAGGAAGGTGGATTGAGTAGAGAGTTTCACTTTTAACTATGACTTTCCTGGCTATAACATTTTTAGAACGTCACTTTGATAAGAAGAAGCATTAATAGAAAGCCAAGGAAGAAAATAGGAATCTGAACAGAGCATGTGAGACCCAAAAGGAAGACTTCTAACTATTAAAATACAGGATTACTTTCAGCAATAGTGTATAGCTCAATTACTAGGAGTCCCTAAATTATATGTGGTTTAACAAGTGTTACATGCAGGCAAAAATTCTGGCATTGGTACTAGTCCTGAAGCAGAGGTTGAAACCACAGCCAGTGTCAGCAATGCTTTAGCAAATATTATTTCTCTAAAGTGTTTTCCTCTTCGCCTACCTGTGTCTAATATCTTAAGAATTACAGTAGATACTAATAAAAGTAAATTTGTATTTAAACATTCATACTGGTTGCCACTATCATAGTTAAGATTAGGTCAGGAGTTTCATAATACATTTATATATGTTCAGTGCTTTCGGAAAATGTCTTCATTCTGGCTGAAATTCTTCAAGTTGAGTCACAAGCAAAAAGTGACTTTAAAATAACCTAATTTTTGTTATATAGAAAGATTTGAGCAAAATCACATCAACTGTTTTTGCACTATTCGACACGGGGTGAAAAACACTCTTTCCAATTCAAGTAAATTTTAAGATTTTTTTTTAACTCATACATAACTCAAAACCAACTGAACATTGCAATATGACCCTTTTTTTATGAGTAAATAACAAAAGCAAAACTATGAGCATTTTAAAAGTTGGTTTTGCACATTATGGCAGTAACTTGTTAGCATCAGAGCTAACATCGTCAGTTACATGTTATGTTAATTGGGACATCATACCTAGTGCCTATGGAGAAAGTTTTCAACATAAAAACCTTCCTCTGCAGACAGTTTAATACAGAAAAGGATTCTGAACTGAAATTTTTATGATCCTGCATAGCTTATACATTTTCCAATAATGAATCTTTTTTCTATAAGGGCAGAAAACATCATGAAATATTATTGGGTATTGTTTGAGAAATAGTATGTGTTCATGAAATTACTACACTGTAGTTCATAGATATGGGGGCAGAGGTAAAGTTATATTTTACATTTCTAGACTTCTGAACACGACTATTTCTGAAGCAAACAGGGCACAAAATGAGACAGTTTGTGCTCCAAAGAGCTTGCAGTCTAAAAAGAGAAACAGAAGTTGGAATACAAAGGGGAAAACAAGAAATCAGGAAAGAAATGTGTCTTTAGTAGAGACTTGATTGAGGATAGAAAGATGGCTTGGAAAATTGGTATGGAAGAGGGTTGACAGAAGAAACAAGGTCAATGGACATTCAAAACTGGCATCATTGTTAAATGATTAACCTTATTATTATATTAAAGAATTTTTTTTGTATTTTAATGAAATAATAAAAGTGGAAGTCACCAAAATATAGGAAGCAGATTTATTCAAAAGGAGTACAAGGAGTGTTGCTGTTTACAGAATACATTATAACCAAAGCATTATGCACAAAGCTAAAATATCTGTTAGCATTGCATTGCAAATAAAGAGGAGAATTAAACAAAACTATCCCAAATTCCCAGTATTCTAGCACCACAATCTTACTGGAAGATCTTTTGTAGTGTCACCCTGATTTGTGATGAGCACTTGGGAAATGTACCGCAGAACTGTATGGTAAACAATATTGGTTCTATCACAATTGCTGTAAAAAATGCACATTTCTTCCAGGGGCCAATCAAACATTACAGTAACTACCTGTGATAGGGTGTATTCCCCACACTGGCTCTAAAAGGGTAAATTAGGACAGGTAGTCTACAAGGAGGCCACTAATTAGAAGCAGGCTCAGCTGGACAGGAACGGGAGGGGCCTGTATAAAGTCCAGGAGCGGAGAGCAGATGGGAAGGAGTCCACAGTCACTTCCTGAGAGGAGGGAGAGTAGGTTGGCAAACCCAAAGAGGGAGGGGAGCCAGTTGTATAGGAAGAAACTGAGGGAAACAGCAGCAAGGGCTAAGACAGTACAGGTCTTGGCTGCATGTTATAGGGTCCCTGGGCTGGAACCCAATGTAGAGGGTGGGCCTGGGTTCTCCTACCAGCCACTGGATAGTAACACAAGTGGCACAGGGCATTGGAGATGTCAGCCGGACAGCTGTTCTGGGAGGACTGCAATTTCCCTCGAAGGGGAGGAACTTAGTGACCTGGCTAGAGGGCCACGTCACAGACCAGAAGTTGCAGCTCGGAGAGTGAGAGAGGCTGCACACCGAGAGAAGATGATGGGTAGAGAGGCCGCTGAGAAGAGTGCAGCACCTGGTAGAGCTAATTCCCGGAACAGCCAGGAGGAGGTGCTATAAGCGGTGAGGGAACCCCATCACACTGCCACTCAGGGCTGGCTCCAGGCACCAGCTTACCAAGCAGGTGCTTGGGGCGGCCACTTCGGAGAGGGGCAGCACGTCCAGCTGTTCGGCGGCAATTCAGTGGATGGTCCCTCACTCCTGCTTGGAGCGAAGGACCTCCCGCCGAATTGCCGCCACAGATCGCAATCGCGGCGCTTTTGTTTGTTTGGCTGCTTGGGGCGGCCAAAACCCTGGAGCCAGCCCTGCTACCACTGTATTTTTTACCTCAGCAGAGACCTCTCAAAATAATATGTTAGAAGGAAAACACGTTGATGCACCAAGATTGTCAGTTTGTTACTTTCTACTGTAAAATACCAGTTGAGTATTCTTTAACGGTTAAGTGCTACACAAGAAATGCAGCGCAGCATCATTCATTTTTATAACATGGGATGACATATAGCTCCCATGGTCTTGTATGTTTCATTTTGATGGCTATAACCATGCCTAATTCTTAATGGCCAAAATCTCTGATTTGCATGTGCAAATACAATTTAAGTGTGTGCAAATTAAAATTTGGGGGCACCTAAAATTGGGTGTCCATAAATACAAGCTTCTAATATTAGGAACCCTAGATTTTGCTGGTAAATGTGTATGGTGCCTAGTTTTCCTCTTTCCTAGAGATGGCCTTGATTTTTGTTGGCGGTACATTTTCTTTTGGAGAGAGTGGAAACTTGACTGTGGTCTGTGAATCTCTACCACCTCTTAGAGAGCTCAGAAGGATGTGCATAGGAAGGGAAAGTGCATTTGGTAACAAACAATACAATAAATTCTGTGTGTTTTTATCTTCATTTTCCCCCCCAAACAAGTCACAGTGACAGGTGGTAACATCATGTAGTCAACCAAAAGTTGAAGAATCAGCTGGACTAATATTCTCAACTGCTGTGCCATTGAGAGGTGTCATGAATTCAAATGAATATCTGCCCATAGGGAAACAAAATACTTCCCCAAGGATTTTTCAAGTGATGGAGAAAGTCTGCAATAACTAGAAACCATGGTTTCACAGCACCTCAAACTACAGAAAACCCTGACATGGATGAGTAGTAATAAGATTTTCAGAGAGTCGATCTGAATTTATGAGAATACCGGTTGGTAAATTATAGACACAGCAGTATTGGTAAAAACTTGCTTCTTTAGACCTTGACAGTTACAAGGAGGGAAAAAAAAGATCTTGTCTTAAAAAACTGCAGAGTTGCAGAGTAAACTGGCACAGTAAATTACACACATTAGTACTTTGCCTTACGCGCAACCTGTTAGGTTGTCCAGGCTTTGAAATGTAGTACTGCACCTTTGAAAAGCTCATGAAAGTGGAATATTTCATTGGTATTTGTGAGTCTATAATTAAGAAATACGTAACAATATACCCCATGTTCTGTATTACTATGGTGTCTAATATCAGTGTAACGGGGTGGCTCACCCTTGGACTGGAGGGCGAGGCAAGCCTGATTACAGAATGAGCCACACCTGGTGAGAGACCAGGTGACTGCAGCCTCCTACTGCTGTAGAAGAATGGAGACAGCTAGGACTGAGCAGGCTCCAGTAAAGTGTCCTGGGAGTTAGGACTGTGACGCCAGCCAGATAGGGCCCACCAAAGCAGGAAAGGCCCTAGGCAGCAAGGCCTGGGTGGAGGATGAGAAACTTTTGTTTGTGTGGACTTTTGGATGAACTTAAAAACTTTATTTAATTAAGCACAACCCAAAAAATGATGGGAATGGACCAAAGAGTTTTTTGAGTTTCTTGAACAGCTCAAGAGAGGAAAGCGAGTTAGGCTGCCTGTAGCATGACCCTAAGCCACATGAGAGGTGGCTGGACAACTATAAGCAGCTTTGTTTGAATTGCTGCTTTGGATCTTTGTCCCTTGGACGTTGGTGTGAGATATATGTTTCAAATGGATTTAAATGAAGAGCATCATTGCTTGCTGCTCCTTTTCTATAACGAAAAATATATTGGCCTACACCAACAATATTCCCTGTTCTGTTTCCTGAGTGTATTGAGTATAATGCACCTGAACGCTATAATGGGGGGGGGGGAGGGTTGTTTCTGACCATGTTCAAAGACCCACAAAGAGAAGAAAGGAAAAAGAAACTTGGATAATGTATTGGAAAAAAACAGTCCAACCAATTAATGTAGAATTACTCTTCAGAACCCAGGGGAGCTCTTATGGTTCTTATCAGTGCAATAAATGCCAGAGATGTCCGTGATGGATAAGTCATTTGTTTTACAAAGATACTGAAACTTTATTAGACTTTAAGATTCTACTCATGCTCTTCAGTTGCTTTCCCCAATATGGAGAAGCAGATTCTGTAAGCGCTCTCAGGCCCCGCTTCCCAACGAGGCAAGTGGTGCAGGAGCCATGGGTTGGGGACTTAAGAGTTTCCCCTCATTCTCCAGAAGGAGGAAATCTGGCAGCAGCAGAGTGGCTTTCACAAAAACAGTAGACTGATGATGTCTTCTAGCTTTTATTGCCATAGGGACATGGTGTTTGTCAGGGGTACGTGAGGTGAAGGCCATTCAAGGACAGAGGGAAGGGTGTTCCATTATTTCAGGGGAGGCAGCAGGGATATTATTTGCTAATTTTACAAAGAAAAACAGTGTTTTTTTTAAAGAAATTGCTAAAAAAAAAAAGGTAAAAAATAGCCAAAGGTTAATGTCAATAAATACAATAATTTTCTAAATAGAATAGGGGAAGGAAATTCAGTTTTATGTAAGAAAAATGAAAACAGAAAAATGTAAAAAAACAAAACAAATAAAAGAAGATGATAAACTGTGCCTGTGACTAACGGACGTGTCTTTCAGTGGCCTGAGCAGTATGTCCCTAGCCCTCCATGGCAAAAGGGTCTGCCTGTGTGGATCCACTTGCAGGACTGGGGCCTATGTCCGTATGTTGTATCTGTTTTCCCCTCACATCTGTTTTTTCCTTTTTATATTGTAAGCTCTTTGAGCCAAGGAACGCGTTTGTTTTCCTGAGTATTTAGACAGCATGAAGCCTGATCCTATTTGAGGACTTTGGGTGCTACCATAACACAAATAATTAACGAATTTGTCTTGTGTGGATTAAACCAGGTCTGCTTCCGGTAATTAACTTGCCTTTGGGTATTCTGGACCAAATTCATCCATGATGTAACTCCACTGAAGTCCACAAGATGAAGTTGACCCATTATTTAAAAGTTTTGGCTGGAATTATATTTTTATTGATAAACTGGAAAACTCTTATTAAAAGAGGAAGCTAATTTTGATTCTGATGGGATTCTAGAAAATCTGGTTACCATACTTTGTTGATGGACCTAGCCAGAATTTCATCATTTCCTCCATTATAAGTGATTAAAAGTGATTCTTTCCCCTATTTAGGAGAAATGTGTTCTCATTCTGTCAAGTTACTGTGAAACCATATCAATTTCCTTCTGAGCAGATACTCTGCCCTAGCTGTTTTTTTTAAAAAGGGAGGATGGTTTGAAAAGGAGAGAATATCAGGGATTTCATTTGAGCTCAATGGGCTTTCACATCAGTGACTTGTAAAGTGCCTGAAGTGTCGTAGGGAATGGATTGTAATCAACATATGATATGGTTCCATGGCAAATGCTGTTTCATCTGTTTGTGCGTTAACAACAAGGAGTCTGGTGGCACCTTAAAGACTAACAGATTTATTTGGGCATAAGCTTTCGTGGGTAAAAACCTCACTTGACACTATAGGCGGCAGTCAGGTGCATCTGCATTCTCAACCTGTACTATTGTGCTGTTCCATACATGACAGGCCAATGATAGAGAAGATGTTTAAGAACATGAGAGGGAGTGCTATGAAGAGAAGGAGAAATAATGTAGGTCCAGTGCGTGTGGCAGTGAGGAAGAGGTGAGAGGGGGAAATTAAGATTAGGCTGGAGTTTTCAAAGGGCCTGAGAGATTTATGCCCCAAACTCTCATTGAATTACAGTGGAATTTGAGAAACTGCTTCTATTAGGTTCCTTTGAAAATCCCAGCCCTAATATTTATAGTTGAAGTACATATTTCCCAGAGAGAGAAGTTTTGGTGGTTCTTTTCAGGTCACTCAGAACCAAAAACAGTAGTGGCACACAGTTGGTGGATAGGGATTTTATCTGGCTTGCTATTGTGCAAACAAAGAAAACAAACTGCAGTTGATCCTTTTAACTATCAAACTAACATATGTTCACTACCCTTTGACTAATGATTTCACACTATGCTTTCACAAGTATGTCACACAAGGTGTAGAAACTTTTGGTCTACTTGATCTCCCACTTGACTGGCCAACCCAGTTTTTCAACTGGTACACAGAGTACACTAAGCACTTGTTCATCCTTCAAACCAAATTCAGCAGTAGTACCTGCTCCTTTTCTCTCTGCTGAAGTCTTGATATAAATCCCCTTGATATAATAAATTCTAAACATGTCTCATCCCAACCTCTTCTTTTACCATCTCTCTGTAATAAGAGCAGGTCTGTCCCAAAGAGCAGGTGTGACCCTTTAAAATAATTATACACTGCAATCAAATCTTCCCTACTCTTATTTTTTTCAAGGCTAAATATGTTCAGCTCTTGAAGTTTTGCCTCATGGTGAAGACCTTTGTAAGTCCCAGGGATCTGTAGTCTTTCTCTCTATGTTTGGATCCATACATATATTTTTTTCTTCCAGTTCTGACACAGATACAAACCTAAACATTAGCACTTCTAAAATTTAAATTTAGATTTGTAACAGACAAACCCAACACACCTATTCCAACATCTGGGCAGCTTTGACAATTGTTTAAAATCACAGCTAAGCATAAATCAAACTTTTTACTAAAAAGAAAAAATAGAAAAAAATCACCTCACCCTTTCTAAAAAATTGCTCCTCAACCAACCTCCAGCTCCTCAGAATCTCCCCTACAAAACTCAAACCTGTAGTATGACCTGAAGGTCAACACATCAAGGATATTTGAGACCAAGTGGATGGGGAGCAAATTCCAAAGCCAAGTGATACTGGCAGGGCATTCTCAATGGGCATCTTTTAAACTTTTAGCACCTTTCCTGCTTTTAACTGCAGCAGTATGACATGGAGAGATTCAGTCATCCAAGGAGGCAGGTACCACACCAATTAGGGTTTTATATGTTTAAATCGACACTTTAAACTCCAACCAGGAACCCCAGGCAGACCTGTTAGTGCAGATCACAGAGCACTAGTCTAATATACTTATGGGATACCTTTCTTAGCAAGTGAACTGTTCTCTACCAGGTTGGTATCTGAATGGACCTAAAATATATCACTAAGTAGAATGCATTCCAGTAGTCTAGTCTTGAAGAGGCAAAGGTATGAATCAAGGTGGTGAGATTCATATATAACAATAAAGCTTTGCACCCTTCTAGCCAGAAACAAATGTAAAATATCACCCTACCTGTGGTTGAAAGCTGTTTTTCCAAAAATAATTGGGAGTCTAACATTAACTTTTAATATAGTTGTCTGGCTGGAAGAAAAGCAAATAAATGTTGGATATCCATGTCCTTAATAAAAGAGCATTGATTGAATTGTGTGTCATTGCTCATGTCTTTACCACTTACACATTTTTGAAACTATGAAAGCAACTGATTGTAGCCTTGGGACTGTTAATTCCTGTAGACATGTAAAAAGTGTCAACAAACAAAAATTGACATAACCCGTAGTGAGTAAATTCCTTTCCCAAATCTCCCACTGACTTCATTAGGGCCAGTATTTCACCAAAAGTGCTTTAATTTCTGGCTTTTTCAATGTTTCTACTTCAAGACAGTTGATTTTTTTTCCAAGGTCAATTAAAAATTACAGTATAATTTTGCTGTGTGTGTGCACACATGTAATATAGGAGATGCTGCATTGCTCAAGATCTCCTTTGATATGGACCAATGGTTGTCAAACTTTATTCATTTGTGGACCCCTAAAAAATGACAAATGAAGGTGTGGACCCATTTGGAAATCTGAGACATAGTCTGCAGACCTCCAGAGGTCCATGGACCACAGGTTGAAAATCACTATTCTTTGGTAACAACAACCTTTTGCAGACGCCTTACACATAGTCTGCTGATCCCCAGGGTTCCGCTGACAATAGGTTGAAAACCATTGATATAAATGGTATCTTTTTCAAACATGTGGCAGAGACTGCTGCTATGTCATGCTTTATGCAATGCCTGATTGGCTTATGCCTCAGGCTATAATGCGACTCTGTAAATCCAAATTCCTATGCTACCTTTCTTCTCCACCCTGCTGTGTGTAAGAAAGATCGTCTGTTTTCTTAACACTATAAAAGACGATGAAAGAAATTTGCTGAAAGGAATTTAGAAGGAAATCTTTTAGTCTTGGCATGAAATACAGTAGTAAAAAGAATAGGTCTGATGATATCCATCTGTTGCAGATTAAAATAGGTGGGAACCAGTGATGTAAATTGAGCTCCTATGGAGTGATGAAGAACAATGGTGGTGGAAATAAATGGATCAATGTGATTAGTATTATTAAGCTGTACAAAAGCTGGCTTTGAGTATTGTGGGGCCTTCAGGAGAATGGGCTTTACAGTCTTGCCCCTAGAACGGCGATGGGAGTACATGGAAAATGTGTTTAATGTAAGTTTGAGATATTACAGCAAAACTTTAAGTAGCAGAGCGTTCTTATGCCTATTCTTCTGCATCACTATGATCCCAATAATTTCCTCCTGTGCTGGAAAAAATGTTACCAGTCAAAAACATACTAGTAGATTTTTTTTAATTTAGTCTTTCCCTTCAAATTGCATTTTCTGTTCTGCCTAAAGAATGTATAAAATAGCAAGAGTTACTTTCTCTTTCTTTAGGTCCCCAAATCTTCATACATGACCATAATCATACTGATTTAACCCTGCTGCTATAGCACTCCTTTCTTCTCTCTCTGCTGACAGCTGTATTAATTGGCAATTGACTTAACTGCAAGCGCACACAGGTGCATCATTGTGTTTGTGTCTCTTGGCCAATTTGAATTCTGTGCTCTAATTAAAGACAAAGGGAGCAGGGCTAAAAGCATTTCATACTCCCTTGGGTTACTGTTGGACTTTAAATGTGACTATATGGGCAAAAGCAGCATAGGAGGGGAATGATGATGGTTGCGACATTATCTTGGATATAGATACTTCATCCCCTTTGGGTCTGTGGCCCAAGGTTAAACATACCTGCAGCACTGTTTTCCTGGGAAACATGTTAGGGCTGTCTGCAGTGCCACATTTACACACTCTGTTAATCATTGTGTTGACGTCACCAGGCATCACCATCACCCTAGGTAACTCAGGAGGGTGGAAAATCACAAGTGTCAATGAAGCCTTCCTGCACTAGGCCTGAACCAAACTCCTTCCATGTTTAAACTCTAATCGACCTCAAAAGCCAGGTGCAAGTGGAATGTGTAAGCAGCCTGCTATCAGTGGTAACCCCCCTTACCGGTAGCAAGCGGTAATAATGAGGCCTGCATGTTTCTGGCTGAAGGGAAAAAGGACAAGATAACGGTTTAAAGAAGTTACTAACAAGCTAGGCTTATAGCTGCCAAGAATGACGTAACTGCTTAAATGTAATTGCTATTTGCTTAGTAATTGTTACCAGGGACGGGAGGGGTAGAGAGAGAGGAATGGGGGGAGGAAGGGAGGGGTAGTGGGGGAAGGGGGGGGATGAGGCTTGACTGCAAAAGGTATAAAGGAAAAAAAATTGTTTCTGTTAGTGTGCTTGATTTGAGACGTGCCTGTCTCCTAGCACCGCTTTGAGATCTCAAATAAACTTTGTTTGCTTCTCCACCTGGTGTGTTTATTGGCGCGAAGCACACCGGGCCACGAACCTCGCTGTTGCTTGGTCTCGGGCACCCTGTGCTGGCAACAATTGTACTCTGTGTGTTCAAGCTGTTTTATTCATGCTCATCTCAGCTGATTACGGATATCTGATGGGGCCTTCTATCTTTCAAATATGTGTGTGTGTGTGTGTGTGTGTGTGTGTGTGTGTGTGTGTGTGTGTGTGTGTGTGTGTGTGTGTGTGTGTGTGTGTGTGTGTGTGTCAGCCAGGCACGTTCAAATAAGAGCCCAAACTCTAGTGACATTTATCTCTCAAAATGGAAACAACAGCAGGAGAGATGATTGGTTGCTTATGACCCAGGCAAAATGTTAGCAAATACCTTAGAGCTATCAGAGGTTCCTGGTGAAATGTTAGTAAACTATCCGATGTGGGCACATATATAGGAGGGATTCTGTGACTGGCAAATTGGTTGTACTTAGCTAGACTCTGTTCCTTTACCTACTATCGTTAATTCTAACTAGCAGGATTTTTACTCTCTTCCTTCAGGCTAACTAATTTTTTACCTTTGGCAACTGTTGCAATATTTAGCTCAGTCTGAGAAGTCTATAAGTCCTTTGTGCTAATTTTGTACTGTTTAGGGTGTATATGAATCAATGAAGGTAAAATGTATGGACAGTTTTCTTTGCACCATATTGTTACAGCTTCAGCATACAATGTGGATACCTTTGATTATATCAGTGCTGTATTCTCTTTAAAGCAGTCATTTGAATTTTGTTTTTTTTTCTCCTCTTTTCACAGTCTGACAGCAATGCGAGCTTTCTTCGAGCTGCCAGAGCTGGCAATCTGGACAAAGTAGTGGAATATCTGAAGGGTGGAATAGACATTAACACATGTAATCAGGTAAGAAAGACTGCATGGGCATGTGTTTGCTGTACACAAGTATTATATGTAACAGATAAGGACCCTGCAAATAGGAAAACCTTAAATGGTTTTATGGTTTAGATCAATTTAAGACCTTCACAGTCAAGTTCTGAGTCAGTTTGGGCTACATTTTCAGCCCTGGCCTTTGACTTGGAGCATCCACTTTTGCACAGCTGACTATGCCCACAGCACATATTTAACAGAACATCTCTATTGTAAGCAAACAAGCCTTTCTGAGC
Source organism: Emys orbicularis (assembly GCF_028017835.1). NCBI lineage: Eukaryota > Metazoa > Chordata > Testudines > Emydidae > Emys > Emys orbicularis. Next base: position 28,744,864 of record NC_088687.1, on the reverse strand, counting down.
CCCTTATTCCTGGCAGTACCACTATTCAAACCACACTAAAAAAGTGCTTTCTAGCTAAATAAATTGACTGTGTGTGGAAAAAAAGAAGTTATAATTAAATGTAAACCTTGGATTCCCAGTCATACTAGCTGGGAAGGGTTTGTTCCTGGGCAGTTCTTTCTCTTGGATGAGTGCTTTGCAGCTGGCTTACTACTTTTTTCTTCCAGCTCCTCCTCTCCTGGCCTATCTATTGTGGTAACAGAGTGCAATGAGGTTCAGCTTCCCAGCCTTAACAGTCCCCTATGCAAGCTACCACTCCACTGATATTTGTCCACTAGTTATCCCAATCCTCCTCCTCACACTGTTACTCATGCACTCACTCTTTTTCAGACAAATAAAAGGAACTGCTATTTTTCATATTATATGCAGTGGTGTTTAAGGCATATCTGTCCTAGGATATTAGAGTCACAAAATCTTCAGGACCTAGAGAATTCTGTGTAAGCTCAAAAGCTTGTCTCTCTCATCAGCCAAAGTTGAGATATTACCTCATTCCCACCTTTTCTCTCTTATTTTTCATATTCTCATTCCTCTAGCCAGTATTTATTTATTTATTGTTGTTTATTTGTACTGCAGTAGCCATGGCCGGCTCCAGGGTTTTGGCCGCCCCAAGCAGAAAAAAAAAAAAAAAAAAAAAAAGCCGCGATCGCGATCTGCGGCGGCAATTCGGCGGGAGGTCCTTCGCTCCGAGCAGGATTGAGGGACTGTCCGCCGAATTGCTGCTGAACAGCTGGACGTGCCGCCCCTCTCCGAAGTGGCCGGCCCTGGCAGTAGCATCCTCATGACCCAACTGGGGATCATGACCTCATTGCACTAGGGATTGTACATACTTAAAATGCAAAGACAGTTCCTGCCCCGAAGAGCTTGCAGTTTCAATATGTGATGACACAATTTGGGAGAGGGGCACAAAGTAACAATGAGACGACTATAATGAGTGTAAAAAGCAACATTCACAGCACACCAAGTGCCTAGCCATTGTTAAGTGTTGTGTAGGCATTTTTACAGATTGCTCCTCACATGCAGAAGAGAAGAAAGTGTGACGGTGTTTGTGTGAAACTTTGATTAAAGAGCAATAAAGGCTGGTATCATTAGCAGAGCCAATGAAGCGGTTGATGGCTCTAGGCCATATAAGAGATGATAGGTAGAGTGGAGATAGGCCATAAATGGTTTTAAAAGTGAAAAGAAGTAATTTGTGTATGATGCAGTGGAGAAAGAGGAACCAGTGGAGGAATGCAATGTAATTGAAGCAACAAGCCAGGAAGATGATTTCTGCAGCAGAGTTTTGAATCAATTTAAGGACTGTGGGCTATAAAATTATTTTTGCGATCTAAATAAATAAGATAGAGGAGGAGATATGAGATAGTGAATGGTTGTTTTATATGCATTAATACCATGATTAATAACTCTTTGGGGCAGAGACTCTTTTTGTCTGTGTTTGTACCGAGTTTATGACTAGCCTCCTAGGTGTGACAGTAATTCAAATAAATAAATAAATAATATTTAATTTATGTAATTATTATTATAGGTCAGGATATTTAGCAAATTTGGTATTTTGACACATATTCCAGCAGAAATTAACCTAGCCACATTTCAATATATTATGTGTTTGTTTATTAAGTACACAGAAATAAACATAAAGATCTGCATGAATCTAATTTACTAATAAGCACCCCAGTTTGAGTCCACATTTTCTTTTTTATATCAAGTTTTTTTTTTATATCTAGTTTCCCATGATGTTTCCCTATGATGTTTCTAATTACATTACTACAGTTTGATTGTTCAGGAGGTGTGGCAAGTAAACATGAAAGAAGATAGAAACAATGTGTTCGTACAGCTGTTGTATAAATGCCAAAATTAAATAGATACAATAACTAAAAAATAAAGCTATATATTTCTGCTGTTAGTAAGGGGAATAGCATGTCGGTATCAAATTCTGAACTTGGCAGTGGACTTTTTTACTTTTACAGTGGTTCTGCTACGTCGCCAAACCCCCTCTGTGCACATCTTGCTTTGAATTGCCTTTAAGTAAATTTTCCCTATAGGGCATTTAACTCCTAGAGAGTCAGGTGGAGGATCTGTGGATGTTTTCCATAAGCAGGGCATTGAGAATCCACTCAGGCAAAAGAAAGGCAGTTTAAAAGTAGGTTGGGACAGCTACCAAATTAACCCATCTCTCACCAGGCCACATAGGTGAAAGATGGACATTGAATCATTATTTCTCCATTATAACAGCAGATGTCACAACTTGGGGTGCAATCCAGACCAGTGAGCGATTGTGTCACTACTTGCCCAGCAACCCTGGGTGACTAATAGTGCTTTGCTGCTGTAGCTCACAGCCTGAGACACTTAGGCAGCCTACAGGTATGCAGGTCATACTCTGTGTGTTTGTGTGCTGTGTAGCCTGTCCTGGTTCAGCAGCTCTGACTCTAGCAGCCCATCTATGGCCCTACAGCCCCACTCCGGCTTCCACCAGCCTTGGTTACAGCCAGCAAGGTGACCCCAACACACTCCCAATCCCAAATTTTCCCCAAATCATGTGCTCTGTAATGTCCAGCCCTCTTCTGGACAGTTCAGAGAAATAATAAAGTTAGTCTTTTCCTCTAAAGACAGAAAAGCACATCACAGCTTATTAACTGTGGTAAATAACCCTTCTCTGTATGGTTTATGGTAAAAAAAAAAAAAAAAAAAACCACAAATATTTTAACAGGACATAGGTTAAGTGATGCCGAATAAAGTTAGAGAGGGTTACATGCAAAAGTGAAAACATGCATCTAAAAATCTAGCAAGATACACGCTTTGTTCAAGATGGTTTCTCACCTATATTCAGTTTCCAGAGACTTCATCCCCCGTCCCTGGGGTTGAAGGACCGTTCTTTCTCAACTTTCAAGAGCTCTGTTTCCTTGTGTCAGTCTAGTGATGGATGCCAGAGGATGGCTTCTACGTTTTCTTATATCTTCCAAAGTTCTATGACTTTGTTTTAAGAGTCAGGATGAACTCATTCTGTTTTTCCTTTCCGGTGGACTTCCCATCCCACCTTTCTGATTTCTGTGTAAATGGGGCTTCCATTGTTTTGATTCCACCATACTGAATTTACATAGGAGACAGATAGATAACTACCTTCTCTTCTGTCTGAGAGGGAACCTGTTTCCCACTCTTTGGCCACAGATTTTAAAGCATAATATTAAGTATCCATATTTCCTCAGACAGTGATAGTATATACATTTCATAATTATATCAATAACCAATGTGTCATTAGCTTTCAGAAAAGACATCACTCTGTACACTTTTATAATACAGTTATATTGTATACAATCTGTTGATTCAGATTGACTCTGTACACTTTTATAATAGTTATATTGTATACAATCTGTTGATTCAATTGCTTATCACTTGAGGTTCAACGCCTCTGTTTTTATAGACCATTAAATGTTTAAAATGGATTCTTCTGAGGGTTACCCCTCAAAGTAAAGTTTATTCAGGCTTTGAGGAAGGTGACATGGAGTCTGGTGGTGACATGGAGCTTCATGCTCTTTCTTCCTCCACTTGTTAGATTAATAGCTTTGTTTACCTCATATGTAAAAATGGACCTTCATTGTCTTTGCCTGAAGATGGGGCTGGTCAAAGAATTAAATATACATTCTGTTGTCAGTAGCAGACCTGTTTACCAACTACCCCTGACATGCCTGATTTAGTCATAATTCCAGTATGTCCATAACTCTTAACACACATTGTGTACATACTTTACCCAAGAATATTAATGATCAGTGGTGATGTTAGTTTTCAAATGAGATGTCACAAGGTATATTTTATAAAGATTACAATAATAGTTTGTAGGGTGTGAATACAGGGGTGCTTCTAGAAGGGTGGTTCTTCTCATCTATTCTGGGTTTCTAATGCATCTTTAACTTCAGTGGTTGTCATGTACTGGCGATGACCTCCTTGGTTGCTAGAGAGAAGGAAGCTCCTTTGATCATTTAATTCTCAAACTCTAACCTAGCATATAAAAAATTTCAGAAAGCATCTTTTTTGTAATTTTTATAGTCAGTGCTTGACCCTCATAAAGTTTTATGTGGGTTCCAAAGCACTTCATAATTCCAGGGCAGTTTTAAATAGATTCAAATTAAGTAATGGGAGGTTTTACAAATATTGGTGTCACTCCTCCTTTGGGAACAATTGCTGGAAATGCGCACATGATTGTCCCACTACAAGAAAGATAAAACTCCAATTAGAAAACGTACATGCACACAGTGGGAAACATTCTAGAGGTTCCATTCAATATATACATCTCTACCCCCATATAACGCGACCCGATATAACATGAATTCAGATATAACGCGGTAAAGCAGTGCTCCGGGGGTGGGGGGGCTGCGCACTCCGGCGGATCAAAGCAAGTTCGATATAACACGGTTTCACCTATAATGCGGTAGGATTTTTTGGCTCCCGAGGACAGCGTTCTATCGGGGTAGAAGTGTAGATATTAGATATTCCTTTTTACTGCAGGAAAGCAGTATGATCAGCCACCCCCTTCTTCCTGGCCATCAAATATATCATCCCCCACAAAGCATCTGATTGCCATTGACCCAGAGTGCAGAAGTCTGAGGTTTCCCTGGCTGCTTCTGCACGGTATCCGGCAGTGTAAGCAAACACTCAGTGGATTATTTTTAGCTGAAAGGCTTAAGTGTGTCCAAGCAGATTAAAATCTAGTAGCTCACAATCACCGACAGTAAACAACGTCACTAGTGCCGAATGCCAATTAGTACTGTTGCTGTTATTAGAGACTCAAATGACTGGAAAGGGACCAAATTTTTTGGATCTTTTTTGTTTTTGTTTACTAAATCTACAAAGGGTTATAAATATGGAGTATATGAGAGTGGCCCATTTATCAAGTTTTAGTTTGTTTTCCCATCAGTGGTTGGTTTTCTTACAAACGAAAACAGTTGTACAATAAAATTAGCATAAAGAATGTTGAGATCTTGTTTTTCTCCTTGGGTTACTACTCACCTTTGGAAACGCTGTTACTGCTGCAAAGGGTGCCACTGTTATGCACAGCATCCAGCCCGTGCTTTCCTATCACACACTGATAGCCATTCTCTTAGACCAGTGGTCTCCAACCTTTTTGTGCCCAAGATCACTTTTTGATTCTAAGGGCAACCCAGGATCTGTCCCCCCCACCCTCCCCGTTCACTCCATCCCCTCCCCCCATCGCTCACTTTCCCCCACCCTCATTCACTTTCACCGGGCTGGGGTAAAGGCTTGGGGTTCAGGAGGGGGTGAGGGGTGCAAGCTCTAGGAGGGAGTTTGGGTGCAGGAGGAGGTGCAGGCTCTGGGAGGAGGGGCTCAGGGTGCGGTTCGGGGTGCAGGAAGGAGCATGGGGTGCTGGCTCTGGGAGTGGGGGCTCAGGGTGGAGCTTGGGGTACAGGAGGGGGTTTGGGGTGCAGGGTGGGGGTATGGGGTACTGGCTCTGGGAGGGGGCTCAGGGCTGGGGGTTAGGGTGCGGCCTCCCGCCGGGCAGCACTTACCTCCGGCGACTCCCAGTCAGCAGTGGGCACAGCAAGGCTAAGGCAGGCTCCCTGCCTACCCCAGCCCCACACCGCTCCCAGAAGGGGCCAACGCGCTCCTGGGGCGGAGGGAGCATGTGGCTCTGCCCCTCTCTGTAAGCACCACCCCCGCAGCTCTCCTGGCCAATTGGAGCTGCGGGGGCGGTGCTTGCAGGCAGGAGCAGTGCGCAAAGAGAGACCCCTGCTCCCCACTCCCCGAGCTGGCTGCTTCTGGGAGTGGCATGGGGTAGGGAGTTTGCCTTGCCAGAGATCACGATCGACTGGGAGATCCTCTAGGATCGACCAGTTGATCGCGATCGATGGGTTGGTGACCACTGCCTTAGATGAGTTGGGTTTTTTCATCAATAAGCCTGTTCCATGAACCCAGTTTGCATCAAAGAGTGACAGAAGACCTAATCTTGCTAACACACACATGCTTAACTTTTTGCAGTTGAGTAGTGCAGTTTAATTTAGTGGGACCACTCATGCATATGGTTAAGCATGCATATAATTATTTGCAGGATTTATGCTCTTTGGGGACCAATACTGCAAGTCTAGCACCCATGGATCTCCCACTGAAGTCAGTGACAGTTCCATTTACTAAGAACTTGCAAGATCCAGCCATGTATGTCTAACTTGCTGAGAACTTCTAATGAAATTTGGCAAAAATGACCCCTGAATTTGTACTATGGCTGAGAGTTTGCAGGAAGGAAGTAAAATACTTCAACAGTAATTTCATCCAGCTCTGTTTAGGGACTAAGATCCTACAAGGTGAACTAAAATTCGGTGCACAGACTCCAACACAGGCTAAAAAAAAAAAAAAAAATCTACTTTTAGAATGATCAAAAGCAGCTGTCATGTATTGGCCATCGCACTGGGCTCAGCTTACTGCTGGCAGAACTCACACTGTGGTGGGTTCCCAGTGTCGGTGAATCTGCACAAAGCGGGAGTGCAGCCTTGCATATTGATGGGGCAGGCTAGGAAAGGGTCAGAGCCAGGTCACTGCTGAGATATTGTGATCCTCTCATCTCCCAGTTACCTTCTAATGTCTCCTAAACAGCCTCACTAAAATCTCTTGTTCCCTAGCTGCCCTTATGCCAACATTCAGCCCCAAAAGTCGTCGTGATATACCATGGTCTTTGTAGAAAGCTCAGATAATGAAGGTTTTTAAGGAAAAAATTGCCAAAACTCTAACTAAAATTTCATAGATGAGGCCATTATTTTGTTAGAGTGGTTTTAAGAATGAGAACCAAAATAATCACATAGCTCTTCTAACTACTTCAGAAAAGTATCTTGTCTACCAAAGTAAAATAGCAGATGATTAAGCAGTCAAGTGTCACATCAAAGTTTGAATAAAAAAGTGTGTGTGGAGGGGAGATCCTTCTGCACTTCAGAATATAATGTTGTGCACTCTGTGTTATTGAGAGCATAAAGAGAATTACTGGGTTCTTTTTAAAAGTATTATTTGAGGAGTTTCTAATTTTTTTTTTTTTTTTAAAGAAATGGCTTGTTCCAGAGAATTGTCTGTATAATAGGTAGAACTGGGTGAATGCTGGAAAAAAAATCGGCAAATACTTTAAAAACATTTTGGCTGTGTTCTATCCCTTTAGTTACTTTTGAAGATTTATGAGAAGCAAATTTAAATATGTGCATCAGAAACCTGCTTCTAAGATTTACACTCATCCAATTGGGGAACTTTTGTTCTTTCAGATTCTTCCCATTTTAAGAGGAGCCATGTGTCTGTTTTGTAATGAATTATAACTAAGGAACTGAGATTCTGTGTAGAGACAACAAATAGACTGTACCGCCTAGGCCTGTGGTTCCTCATGAGAGGACATGAAGTACCACAAACAGTAAGAAGTGGAATAATTGCTAGTCAAGTCTAATAGAGCTTTTGGGAAAGATGGAAACACTTTTCGAAAGACCATGATAGTAGCACTGCAACTACATCAAGATGAGGGTGCAATATTTTATTATTTTTGACAATGGTTAGACAAAACTCCTCTTTTATAAAAGAATGTTAACGATATTGGGTGAAGCACTGGATCCATTAAGCACCGACAATGGAAAAAGCAGGTACAGTGTGACCTTACATGTAAAATAGAGAAGTCAAAATAAACACTGCATAATTTCACAGTTGCTTGAAATAGATTTATGACTCCTGTGCAATACATTGTGGTGACACCAACTTTCAGCATCAGTGGCTTAGGACTGGTGTCAAGGTCTAAACTAGGTTTTTACCCACACATGCCATACAACATCAATGGTCAATTATTGTGCAAAGTTTTACATGTATTAACATGGTCTGATTCAGTAAGTCAGTTGGAAAATCGTTCCCAGAGAGTAGTTATATATGGTTCACAGTCATGCTGGAAGGGCATAACGAGTGGGGTCCCGCAGGGATTGGTTCTGTGTCCGGTTCTGTTCACTAACTTCATCAATGATTTAGATAATGGCATAGAGAGTACATTTATAAAGTTTGTGGATGATACCAAGCTGGGAGGGGTTGCAAGTGCTTTGGAGGATAGGATTAAAATTCAAAATGATCTGGATAAACTGGAGAGATGTTCTGAAGTAAATAGGATGAAATTCAGTAAGAACAAATGCAAAGTACTCCACTTAGGGTGGAACAATCAGTTGCACACATACAAAATGGGAAATGACTGCCTAGGCAGGAGTACTGCGGAAAGGGATCTGGGAGTCATAGTGGATCAGAAGCTAAATATGAGTCAACAGTGTAACACTGTTGCAAAAAAAAGCAAACCTCATTCTGGGATGTATTAGCAGGAGTATTGTAAGATTGGAGATTTTTAAGAGCAGGTTGGACAAACACCTGTCAGGGATGGTCTAGATCAGTGGTCCCCAACGCGGTGCCCGCGGGCGCCATGGCACCCGCCGGGGCATCTATGTGCACCCGCGTACTGGCCGGTGGACAAGCATCTGCCGAAAAGCGGCGTCATCAAGAGGCGTGGACGCCGAAATGCCACCGAAAAGCCTCTTGACGTTGCCGCTTCTCAGCGGCATTTTGGCGGATGCTTGTCCGCCGGCCACGGTCCTCGGTGACTCGTCGTCTGGCGCCCGCCACCTGGAAAAGGTTGGGGACCACTGGTCTAGATAATACTTAGTCCTGCATTGAGTGTAGGGGACTGGACTAGATGACCTCTCGAGGTCCCTTCCAGTTCTATGATTCTATGAAGTTATTTTTCTGATATTGGCAGGAAATGGTTTAGGAATTTTCTATAAAATGTCAAGTATCTTAAGTGCTTGGAAGGCAATTAGTAAAGATTAAGACAGCAGTGCTTATAGGCCTATTGTTAAAATGAATGTATTTGATTAGCATATTGTTTGGATTCTCATAGTTGCCAAAAGCTATGGAACTGTTTCTCCATGCACTGGGTAATTTGTGTCCTCAAGATAGTCTGTCATGTGGCTTTGGGACTTTCAACTACAAAGAATTAACTGTGACATGCCTCCTGCGTGGTCAGGAGTAAAGAGTACCATTTCCCACTTTTAGCTTCTTGGCCATGGTCATCTGACAATGTGTGCTCCCTCTTTTGCCCACAGAGATTTCCACTGTGAGAATGAGTGGTAGTTTATCGTCTTTGAACCAGTCGTCTGGTCTATGTTCTGCTAGTTCTGATTTTGAAACAAAATTGCTTGTTTCCATCCTAATTCACCCTGGAATGGATTTGTACATCATTTACTAGGGACAGAAGAACCAGCTTGAACCACATCCATCTTCCTGAATGGACTAGGCCTACACAAATTTTAATATTTTGAAGTTGGTTCAAATACATTTATTATTACTTTGATAATCCTTCTGGTAGTAGCTAATGGCACTCCATTGTGCTAGGCACTGTACAAACAGCATAGAAGACATTTCTGACCTGAAGAACTTAGCATCTTACTAGACAAGACAGACGGATATAGACACATAGTAAAGAGGTAAATTGCCTAAAGTTAGCATACAATTTCTCCCCATGGTCCACTCTCAAAACAACCACATCTCCTACCCACCTCTCACTCCAGAGAGGAATCAAACTCTTTACAGCTCTTATTCACCTCACATCCTCCTTGCACCCTACTTTGCTCCCACAGAAAAACATTCAGGTGACATTTTGGCTCTGTTGAAGTCAGTGGCCACTATCACCCTCAGCCTCACCCTGATTGAAGGACTTGAAGAAGAAAAATCCACAAGTGTCTGAAGAAGGGGCATGGCCTGGGTCGTCTTGGATGCTCCCAGGCAATTTCTTCCTGTCCCTCTCATATGTTTGAAAGTGACATTTGGCAGTGTGCCAACCCCAAGCATTCAAACATTATGTGTTAGGCCCCAAAACTCACAAGATTGGCTTAAAAATCGTGACATTTAAAAAAACCTTTTTATTTGCTTTGAGGTGTGTTGAGCCTTTAGGAGTCATGTTTTTTAGTTTTTCCTCTGCAACCAGGAGGGCTAGAAAATCACCTTTCTTTTTAAAATGAGATCTGAGATTCCTGAGTAATTGCATGACTTTTGAGAAGCTGGGCTTCAAGAAAAACACCAAATATTGTGAGACTAGCAATAAAATTGCCGAAGTCGGCAACACTGTGCAGCGGACTCGTTCCCAGTGAAATCCCCTTCCCGTGAGACTGTTTCATCATTCTCCCTCGTTCTCTCTTGCCCTATTCCCCTATTGTGTATTCAGGCAAATATTGAATCTCTCTGAAGAGCTCTCTCATTTTAAGTCTCATGTAGTACTGGAGCTTGAATTTTTGACATAAACTTCTTTCATTGTACCAGGGCCTCTAGAATAGTCCTGAAAGGAGAACTCTTCACATGAATCTTTCCCTCTGTGGATCTCTGCTTTCCTGTTCCATTTAATTAAATAAAGTGCTTTTTGGATGCCAGCCAGCCTCTTTTCTGAGTATGTTGGACTTTACCAGCTGACCTTTTGCTGTTTCCACTGATCATTAAGACTGAATAGAGGCTCTAATGCCATCTATGTATTTTTGGGTTATGCACATTCATTTTATACTGACTTGCACAGTATTCAGTCATATGTAAAGAAGACCAACAGTTACATTAAATCGGCAGAGTGCAGTGGGGAGAGACATGGTCAACTGGTCTAAGCACAGGATTGATCCACCCACTTCTGTGTTCTGATTTGAGCTCTGACACTTACCCACTTACAGTAGTCCTCTTGATCTACTGCTGATTGAAAGAGCAGGTTAGAGCACTGTAGATTTACTCCCCAGCTTGCTGCACCAAGTCTCTCTGTAGACAAGCCCTCATTCTTTCTCTGTTCTTAAGACTCTGAAAAGCTTACCATTTGCAACATGGTGATGGGCTGGGGTTATAGCCATTAACTAGATTCTTGAGGTTAAGAAAGACAAGGAATAAATGCTAGAATTGTACTATTGCCTAGGTTACAAGGAAAGTCCTGGTAGACCACAAGTTCTAAATTTGTATCTTATTCTGTTTGATTTCTAATTGAAGCCATTTGATTGTAAACGGTCAGATTCTGCCATCCTTGCCCTATACTGAGTAATAGCTTATGGGGCAAGTAATCCTAAATTTGACAGAACTGGACTCAAAGTGAATAAGCAGCTGTGGCCCAGACTTGTAATGTGGAGGGAGACAATACACTGTTTACCATATTTGCTGCATAATGGGCCTGGATAGGACCACTGCTGCTTTCAATCAACTCAGTTATTTAACGCTGTCATTTCCTAGCAACACCATGCTCTCATCAGTCGTCGTACTCTCTCAGGTACTTTCCTTAAATATCTATTTGCTCTCTTCAGTCATACCAAGAATAAAACATTTCCTGTGGGTCTCTTCAATGACGGAAGTCATTCCTAGCTAGTGAAACAATCCTACGAGGGGCCAATTTCTGGGCCTTGCACACAGCTAAAATGAAAGAAATATGCTTAGTGGAGTTCTGTAGGGTCAGAAGGGATAGAATCCTGCTCTTTCAGACTAGGGAATAGTACAAGAGTCATTCTGCAGCTGCTACTGCAGCCTTGATGGTTCAGCAGCTGTTTAGCTGTCACTCTGCATGCAGTTTGGATGGTGTATTTATATAGTCATAGATCTATGTGCTATACGCAAGCCCCCAACCTGCTCGGGAAAAGGGTGTGCCCCCTGTGCACATTGGACAAGAAGGTGTACATTTGACTTTAGGGAGAAAAGTCTGTGTACTGCTTTGAAAATGTAGTGTCACATGTCAAATGCGCTGGAGCTCCAAATTTGCCTTTTCCTTTCTTTAGAATGGTATGCTTTTTTGTTGGACTAAGAAATAATTCTTGTGGGTCTATGCCGACTGTCTTTTGCACTGCCAACATATATACCACATGTTTAGGATGATGGCTTTTAAAGATGAACCGTTCATTTTCTATTCTATGTGAAAAAAGTAACAGTCTACAGTATATCCATAACCTCCTAATAAGCTACATATACTTCTTTGTTCACATTTATTATCGTGTTTAGTTTGGATGTAGTCTTCTGTTTTCTTTACAGATGTAATATTTTCACATACTATAAATTTATTTTCTGTTGTGCCCATTATTAAAAGTAAAATATGTTTTCAATAGGATGGATTCCTAGTAAATATTATCTGCTATTTGAGTGCATTTAGAGCACAATTTGGTAGTGCAATCCTTGCTCAGTTATATGCAATAAACTGGAGAATAATAGTCGCTTTGCTAACTTCAAAGTGTCCTATTACTCTAATGGAGCCTGAAGGAAATTCTTTCTGTGTCTGGGGTGTCTTGTACTGCTTGGGGAATGCTGGCACTGTTTATATAGGGAGGACTCTGATGGAGAGCAAGAGGTATCTCTATGTCTCCAGATCATCCATGAGTGTGCCTTCCCCAGGAGGAAATGCAGAAAAGGTGGGGTGGCTTGTTTGGGGGTTTTCTGAGTGTAGATCTCAGAGTTGAGCAGATCTCTTGTAACTATAAGGTCTGCTGTGCAGGGAGAGGTTGGGTAAGCAGAAGCATAGGAAACATACCCAGCGTGGTCAACTCTCTGTTTTAACTCCAGTAATGTGATTTTTGGCCAGTGCTGTAGCCAGTTTTGCAATGAGACAACAAGCTCTAGCCCTCATGTTGTCCAGCTAGGTCCAGGGGAAAATCCCCTCTGATTGTCCACCTTCCCCTTCTCCTGGGGAAGAGCAACCAATCAGAACTGCTCCAGGAGGTGAGCAGAGCTCTCCCTCCTCCCCTCAGGATACAAGATAACATTTTGGGTAGGGGAGATGGGAGGAACTGACATTGTTCTTAAAGAGGGGAGGAGAGAGAGAGGAGCAGAAACAGCCCAGCTGCTAAATTTGGCATGTCCCCACCTCCGACCCTTCCTATAAACAGTGGTTCAGTCTGTTGTCTACTTCCCCCCTCTGCTCTTCACTCCTTTCTAGCCTAGGAAGGGAAAGAGAGGGGGTGAATAACCCCTGGACCTGCCCCTTCCAGGCCTGGAAGGAGGAGAAGGGGACCTCATTGCAGCTTCCCACACCAGGCCTGGGATGGTGGGTGAAAAGCCCTGGAGCTGCAGAAGGGACAAAGATGCACTGATGCTAGTGACAGGTGCGGGACTGGAGGGACAGAGCTGATGTGCATAAATAATTACTGGGCTGGGAGATGGGCAAATGTGGGAATGGAGTGACACAATTCAATTAGAATAGTAGAGCTTGGAGAGAAACTGGCAGCTCCATACCCCATAGTGCAGTCAGTGAGAGCTCTTGCAGGGAGGCCAAAATCAATACTCTCTGCATTTGGGAGAACTGGCAACAGTTTAATTATCACACGCATTGGGAGTGGGCAGCAGAAGTTAAAAAAAACTGAAAAACAGACCAAAAACCACAAGATAGTCTTAGAAAAAAAATCCAATCTCATGACTTTTTGGCCATTCTCATGATTTTGGGGGGTCAGATTCATGATGGAAGGATTGGCTAGTTATGGTTTTGGTATCATGTTTTTGTAGCTAGTGTGTGAAGTTAGAAAATAAATGTTTTGATTTATAAATATCCAGCATTGACATTTCTCGGAAAATTGCAGGGCTGAACAGCAAAGCATGAGGGATGAATGGTGATGTGTTAATAGTCTATGGATGCAGTCACATTACTAAGGACACTATGTACTACTGATCATCACTGTTGTGATAGAGTGAAGTTCTATATGGAACAGTGAAAATAATTAATACATTTTTCAGTTCACTGGCCACCCCAACAAGTAAAATAAGTTCATTTTGGATCTACCCAATACTAAACTTTTTCAGTTTTCTCAGCTAAACAAAACAAAATAAAATAAAATAAAGAATAAATAGTTTTGATTTTGGAGCATTCTTAACTGCTGTTTGGTTAAAAGCAAATTTGGAAATGCCATTCATGGAGGAGGTGGTCTCCCCTTATATCCTATAGCCCAGCAGTTAGAGCACTCACCTGGGATATGTGAGATCTGGGTGCAAGTTCCCATTCTGCCAGATTGGGAGCAGGGATCTGAACTTGGGTGTCTCATTCTGCAGGTGAGGTGCCCTTCACAATGGTCTAGAGTGTATTCTGGTGTGGTCTCTGTTGCTCTTGTTGAAGATGTTCTACTTTGTATATATTCTTAAATATTCATTTGAGCAGGGAATTGAACCCAGTTGTCCTTCTTCCCAGGTGGGTGCCCTAACTGCAAAGCTATTGTTATTTTCACCCTCTCTCTCTGGTCTATGAATATTAAAATTTATAAATTAAAGGGGCAACCACCACTGGGTTGGTGAATGGCCCCTAAGTCTCCTTGTGAATCTAGTGCCAAAAATGGTTTTGGATTAAACTGTTTGGTGAATGTATGTTGAATTAATGAATAATTTCAGTCAATCCAAAACTGCATTTTTCAGCAAATAAACTATTTTGTCTAAAAAATTTCACTCGGCTTTAGTTACACAGCCACATGAAGAGCCCGAGTCCCTACTTTGAGAATAGCACACGGGCATTGAGTTAGTATCCAAAACTCAGTCTCCTTTCAGAGGAATTTTTTTACGCTTAATTTAAGGTCCACAGACATAGACCTCAGCCTAAGCTTTCTCCTGAGTTTTACTGTTCTCTGCAGGACCTCTCTGTCCCCACTCTTTTCTTCTTGTTCCTGCTGGTTCACACAAAGTGTAGCCTGATTTAGGGTGTACTAATAATATTAATTTAATTTATCAATTTAATTCGTCTTTAATTAAATTAATTACATTAATAATAATTAATCATTAATATTAATTAGTATGGGTCTTAGGGTCGCCAATTTGTTTGATCGGAAGATAAAAGTTCTTGTCCCGAGTCAGGCTCCACAGAATTTACAAAGGACCCTCGGGGGTATGACAGGAAGCTCACACTGAGACAAATATAGCCTTATTTACTTATTCCCATAATACAAGAACTAGGGGTCATCAAATGAAATTAATAGGCAGCAGGTTTAAAACAAATAAAAGGAAGTTCTTCTTCACGCAGCGCACAGTCAACTTGTGGAACTCCTTACCTGAGGAGGTTGTGAAGGCTAGGACTATAACAGAGTTTAAAAGAGAACTGGATAAATTCATGGTGGTTAAGTCCATTAATGGCAATTAGCCAGGACGGGTAAGGAATGGTGTCCCTAGCCTCTGTCTGTCAGAGGGTGGAGATGGATGGCAGGAGAGAGGTCACTTGATCATTGCCTGTTAGGTTCACTCCCTCTGGGGCACCTGGCATTGGCCACTGTCGGTAGACAGGATACTGGGCTAGATGGACCTTTGGTCTGACCCGGTACGGCCTTTCTTATGTTCTAAAGGCTTTTTATTAAAATCAATAATAGTAAGTAAATGGTAAAATACCCAGAGTACAAAGTTACAACTGTATTACTGCTATTTAAAAGATACATATGATAATATAGTATTATATGCAACAAAGCCTTGGTTAATACCCTTCCTTGATAACTTGGTGGTAAGAAACACAGGACCAGCCTTGCAGTTGAGGTTTTTTAATTTTGGAGTGAGGGATGCAGTGCTTAGAGGGAATTAATGCTAAGAGCTGTTAAGACTAAATTAGGGTTTACTTGACTAACTTAAACTTAAAATCAAAACCTAATAAACAAACTAAATATAAAACTTAGGGAAACCAAGCTTAGCCTAGTTTCCTTGAAACTTAAAGAAGAAGAAGAAGTACAGCCTACTAATGGTAGCAGTTATTGTAGATAGAATAGATACAGAGAGAGAGAGTAGAAATAGAAAGTAAGTGAGAATACTCTAGCAAGGTGGGTCACCTCTTTTATAGGGCACAAGTGCCGGAAATCCTTCCTCCTATGCCCAAATTTCATTTCTCACCCACAAAATGTTAGGGTACGCTTACCCCATAGGCTAGTATGTTTGTGCGTATTGATGACATGTACATACCACATAAGTTCCCTTGTGGTATACCTGTTAAGTCTGTGGGTACAAAATTGAAAACAACCCTATGCCATTCTCCATTGTCTATTGGTCTAGATAAAAGGTCATAGACATAGGCGTGGGTACTTACCTATTTAGGTAACAAGGTATAGGTCAACTTTACTTTCTGAGTAAAGCAATATAGATATGCTAACTTTGCCTTAGCTTAACATACAGGATATGGCCTGTAGGTTTCTTGCATTACAGTCAAACTTACTTTAATATAAATTTATAAACCTATTACAATAAACCAAATACTTAAACTATAAGAAAAGATATATATATGCAAGCAAGCAGGTTAGTCCTATAGGCTACAGAAGGCTCAAAAAACTTCCATAATTCTGAGTTGAAGTTAATATAACCAACTTGATCTGATCATGATGGTGAGTCAAAAGAAGAACTTTTGTTCTCTGTCCAGCATCCTAGCACAAAATGACATCACATCCTCTCAATGGCAACTTTAAATTGTTACTGTTTTGAATATGTGTATGGTTCAGTTTATAGATAACTATTGCCCCCTATACATTAATAATACATTTTAAAACATTTTTATAAATTCTTTCAACAATGAACTCAATAGGATTCCGAGACCATCTCAGTCTTAACTGGAGTCACTCTTGATTTATACAGATGCCTTGCATTTGAGATATATGAATGAATGTTATAAATAATTCTTTTTGATATTCAGTAATTTTAGTTGGGACTGTAATTTTACAACATAGGTTTGAATGGCACATCAGTTATCTTGACATAGGACAATTCTATCAAAAGATAAAAACTGTACAATCTGCAGGTGCTGAGGGTATATCAGTTGCTTGCCATTCTTTAAAAGAGATGATAATTCAAGATGGAATATATAAGAATAATACCTGGTTTTAGCCTGAGCAGTTAGCCAATATTCGAGACCTTGCAGGTTGATGCCGTTAGAAGAAATTTATGATAGTCAGATCCTTCTTGCATGCAATCCTGTTTATTTTCAAAGAATGCACACAAAGTCCTGATTCCCTGAACATAGTTGGAATCTAAGACGAGGCAGTTTCTTTGCTCACAGCTCTAAGTCTTTTCTTGGCCAGTACTCTGTCCAAAAATCTTTTTCTCTCAAGGCCATGTTACCAGTGCTGGTCTTGATGTCTGCTTGTCCTGCTGCCATCTTTGGCTGCTTGTGACTCTCGCAGCTGCACAAAACGATATCCTACCCCTGCCTTTGCATTCAGACCCAGAGAAAACCCCTTTATACCATATGGTTCAATTCCTACACCTGCCTTGCCACGCAGATCAGTGATTTGTGTGGTGGCTTATGTTGTTTCAGCTATTACTAAGCAAAGAGGCATTTAACTGCTCCCTCATTTAGACTGAATTGAAGGGAACTTTCAAACCCACCAGCACAGCCCATAGATCAAACACACACTTACTGAGAGCCACCCACCCTCCAGCATAACAATAGTGGTGATAGTGGTAGTATTGTGTATGAGTGGTAAGTCAGTAAATTCACATAGCTTCACGAATTCACAGGCTGCGAAAGGATTAGAAGGGAGATGTCTGCACTTTCACAGTGTCACACAATTCTCCCCCCCCCCCCATTTTTAAAGATTTTCTCCTTTATTTCTTTAAGATATTTTTTGGGGAAAATCCAGGGGACTCTTGCGGTTGGGAAGCCATGTTCTGCTGTCTACTCTGTGCCTCTCCCTGAGCCCTTCCCATAGAGGGAGAACTTCTGCACGCTTCATGCTGTTTTCACTTCCCTAACTCCTTGTGGCTTTGTTCATGGGTGGGAATGCATTTGTAGTCTATTCAGTTTTGTCCCAGAATGTAAGGCTTTTCATGAAGTCACCAGACGTATTTGTGAGCAAGCTGATGTTTCTGTCTATCATGGTTAGAGATAAAACTCATTAACTTTAATAAGAATTGTGCTGTGGCTATTTAGCCATAGGTGGTGAGATGCAGTGACACTCTTCACTCAGCCACAACATTGAATGGAATGCAGCATCTGCCTGCAGGATGAGCCACAACAGGCTCTTATTTTCCACTGTGTTTACAACTTCTTCAAAATTGCCCTGGTAGTACACAATCTCATGTGCACATGGCTTCAAGCTTCAGTGCATGGGTCAGATTCTCCACTGTCTTACACCCCATTGGACCTAACTAACTACAGTAGGGTTGAACAGGATGGAAGTCAGTGACAAATTGGGCCCGATTCTTCACTTTGTCATTCCAGTTTTATATCGGCATAACTCCATAGATTGCAATAGAATTGCAATTAAATAAACAGGAGTAACATATAGTGTTGAATTAGGCATACGTCTTGCATTCTCTTTTGCCATCCCAGGCTGAAGCTTGAATTGCAACAGAGCAAGACATTGACTTTTAATTTTCACACTTTTTTTTCACAAAAGGAGAGTTCGTCTGGGGTGGAACCAAGATCCAGCCAGCCAAAATCCCTCTGGTTCATAGGTGACCAAGCCAAAACAACCATTATCAGTGTCTTTTGAGCACATAAATAATAATACTGTGTAATTCTTTAACAATTTTATTCCGAGGATCTCAAAGTACTTTATAAATTAAATAAGCAAGATTCCCAAACACCTTATGGCATATTATTTTCTATATTTTACAAATGGGATAACTGAAGTACAGAAAAATTAAGATACTTGTCATAGGTCACAGAATATCAGTGGTTAGAGATGGAAATACAAAAAAAGAACTCCCAGCTCTGTGCTCTGACAACTAAACATTTCTGCCTCTGCTGAAAATCTTACGAAGTTTCTTTCTGTTTGGAAAATATAAAGCAATTTTCATATGGACGAAGTTCACCAGGTGATTCGTCCTGCCCTGTTCTATTGGAACCAACAGAACTACAGTAGTACTAAAACCCTGTTAATATCATACCCTGCAGAGGCAACCAGAATGAACTGCATTACATTTAAAGTTAAATGAGAACATCTTAAATGATCAAAATGTTTTGATTTTGAAAATAGATTTTAATTTCATTGTTGTTTTTATAGCTGTGTTGGTCCCAGGGTGGTATTAGAGAGACAAGGTGGGTGAGGTAATTTTTTTTTTTATTGGCCAACTTCTCTCTCTCTTTCACCAATAAAAGATACTGCCTCCCCCATTGTGTCTCTTTCATTGACTTCACTGAGGCTTTTTCCACAAATCCTTTCAGACTTTGACTGATTCTGACTTTGAGAGTTTGTCTACCAAGGGACTTAGTGTGTGGCACACTAGCTGGCTACATGGACCCTGTTACCACACACTAACAATTTCAAAGTTGCTGTTTGAGACAGGAGAATGTCAAAGTGCATTACAGAACTTTTAGTGCACAGTAGCAGGTCCACACAGCAAGGTAGTGCTTAGCAAGTAAGTGTGCTGTAGAATCACACCCTGGCTGGCCACACACTAAGTCTCCATGCAGACAAGCACTGAGTGTCCTGAGGCAGCAGTGGGCAGTAATAGGGCCCAAAAGAGCCTGAGCATCACCGACAAAGTGCTGCACACCCATTGCTTCCACTAAAGTTAATGGGAGTTGCAAGTGTTCATCATTTTGTAGCATGTCAGGAAGTGAAAGGGGTAAGTCTATTGAGCTACGTTTCTATTTTCTAATGTCATGAAAGACCTAAAGCGAAATGTGCACTTTCAATCCGAAATGAGCACAAAAAAGTTGTTATTCCTTAGGGTAGAAGCAAACATTTACCTAAATCACATAGGCAAATATTCCCAAATGTAAGGAGGTTTTCTACACTTCATTCAAACTTTTTGTTTCACAGAATGTATGTTTTGATTTTGGTTACACCTGTCAGTAAACAATCTTCATCAGAAGAAGAGCAGGACCTTCTAGAGTTACCAAGCAACCCTTCACAGTTGCTCTGAGACATGATTGTTTTATTAGTAAAGAATGATGCTGAATGCAGGTTAAGTTGAACAGGGAACTTTATTAAATCCTGTGCACTGCTCTGCCCATGTGGCTAAGTTGCTTCCAGCCTAACCATCCATTCCCAAGCCTTGTCCATAACAATCCCTCCAGGGAACATGAACCCTCTGACTCCAGTTCCACTGATCATGATACAGTGGTAGTTAAACTACCTATCCCTCGTCTACACCAGTGCTTCTAGTTTGCTAATGCCATTGGAGTTGTACTGGCACTAGACCATCACTGCGTGAAGTGCTAGTTCAGATGAAGCCTAAGACCAGCTATGAAGAAAGCTTGCATCAACAATCCTTTAATTTGAAGGGTAAAACATATTATACAAGGGACCAATTCTACTCCCATTGACTTTGGTGGGAACCATTTCCAGCCAAAAGTTGAGACTTCAGAGCCAATCTTATTTAAAAAAAATAATAAAAGACAATGCTTGGCTAAGTGTTGGAACTGGTTGGCAATTTCTATGCCTTTCATAGAAACGCATGGGCTCCTTTGTGGATCTAGGGAAATTATATAAGTAATCACTGCTGAATAGTACTCTTGCAAACTCAGCAGGAGATAAGGAGTTGAAACGTCTTTCTTATAGATAGAGAGAACTAGAATCTAGGAGAGAGGTGGTCTCTGCAGGGAAACCCTTGTACAGCCAAGCTTGAGGAGAAGGCTTAGGGTTATGTTCTTTAATTATTGTGAGAGTTAGCAATGAAGCCAAACCCCAGGAAAGAGGTAATTATGCAGTGTGCTTACTTTCAGGATTAAGACAGAACTCCTGCTTTGAAATGTTGTTTAGCATATGACTAGTTTAAACAAAATCCCACCTACTTTTTTTTTTTTTTTTTTGGCAGTTTCAAAAAACATTGTTACTCCAGCATGCTGGAATTCAGCTGACAGGAGCAGGGGAGCCACTTTGATTTACAGACCTTCCATCATAAGAAATAGCAGGAATAAGTCCTGTGGGCAGGAGAATAATTACAACATTGACTCTGGATGGGGAGGAACAAAGCTCAGTTTAAAAGTGTACAGTTGTACAGGTCCTACTACAAAGGATGCAGTGCTTTCTTCTGATATTTTAGTTTAAAAAAAAAGAAAAGAACAGAAACAATTGAGCTATTTACATTTGTACAGCGGATACTGCATAGTCTTTTTGTAAGCTTTTCACTGCCCCTTAGTAAAGCATTTTATATTGCAAACATTTTAAATGAATATTATGCAAAATCCTATACATTTCAATGAGTTTTCACATAATAAGCTATTCATTGTATTGGGGCTGAAGTACCTAATATGATATCCGCAAAAAGAACAGGAGTACTTGTGGCACCTTAGAGCAGGACTGGCTCCAGGGTTTTTGCTGCCCCAAGTGGCGGGAAAAAAAAAAGCTGCTATCGCAATTGCAATCGGCGGCACTCCGGCAGCAGCTCCACCGTGCCGCTTTCTTCTTCGGTGGGAATTCGGTGGCAGGTGCTTCCCTCCGAGAGGGACCCGCCTCCAAATTGCCGCCGAACAGCCCGATGTGCAGCCCCTTTCCCTTGGCCGCCCCAAGCACCTGCTTGCTGGGCTGGTGCCTGGAGCCGGCCCTGCCTTAGAGCCACAAGTACTCCTGTTCTTTTTGCGGATACAGACTAACACTGCTGCTACTCTGAAACCTGTTAATATGATATCGTTAGGCATGTATCATAAGGTATACATTAAAATATTTTAACGTAGAATGGAGTAGCTTTTTGTGTGGTGAAGCTGCTGTCCTCCTACTCTGCAGAATATTAAAATATAGGATATCTTGTTCCTTGCTATTTGCAGGCACAGGCATGTGTGGACGTATGGCACAAACACTCACATCACATTCTCTTTGTCCTACCCTACTACTTTACTCTTTTTTCACTATGTGAGGATTCTAGTGTGTTAGCCATTGTCCATATACTAAGACCTTTCATTGCGATAAAACAGTTGTATACAACTGTAAGGGACAGAATCTCACTTTCCATTCCTGCATATAGAGTCCTATTGATTCTGAGTCTGTGAGATCATACCCAAGTATAATTATCTGACCTAAAATAATTAGAAGAACACTATACCTGCCTACTTACAGAATATGATTTTCAAAACTTTACATCACTGTAGGAAATAATACTGATACCCAGTAGTGTTAGAAAGAAACTAGTGTATATATAATCAACTTTGTGACAAAAGCTCAAGTCACAGTTTAATAAGCAGGCATGGTACCTGCTGCTGAATGTGAGTTAAGTAAACACATCTATCAAGTCTGCAGATCAATTTAGTGTAGCTCCTTCTGATTTTCAGTGCAGGACAGTATATTTCAGTGTGCTAAAAGCATTTATGAGCCTCGTACAATGCCAGCAAGCATCACAAATGTACAGAGTAAATTTCCAAAGCTTAAAATCAGTACAATGGGCCAGATTCATTCCTGCTGTAACTCCACTGAATATAACCTCAAAATCTGCTCAACTTACTCTCCTGAACACAGTATCCAGTGGTGTTACTTCAGAAATGAATCTAGCTCTTTCTGTTTACAGCCACTAGGCCTAGTGCCATTAAGTGTCTCCTCTCAGGAGCTGAGTGCCGTCAGATTCCACCGGGAATTGCAGACTTGAGCTGTCTGTGATGATGAACGAATAAAGACCAGAAGGCTGTTTGTTCGTTCATTCCAAGCCTTTAGCACCTCCAACCTGCTTAGAAACAAGAAGTATGACGAATATTATATAACTCTCAACTGGCTGCAGACTGTGTGTCATTTATGATGCTTGCAATATGGCAAAATAGCAGAGTGCTTGAGGGAAGTGGCAGTATTTATATCTGTCACCTGGCTGATGTACTGTGAAGATCATCACAGGACTGTGAAAAATAGGCTTGCAATTTAAGGTTTGGGAGTGAGATGTGGGGTTTTGGGAGGCTGTCTTATGGGGGGCATTTATTTGGGGCTTGAGACACGGGGTGGGTTTATTTGGGAAGATGGGGGTTGGGATGGTGGGGAGATGAGTGGGGGGCTGTGGCAGGAGGAGGTTTTGTGGGGTTTGGTTTTATTTATGGGATGGGGGCTATGTTGTGTTTATTTGGGGACAGGGTTGCAGGGAGTTGGAGGGGTTTAAGCAGGAGCTGGGAGGGTTGGATGGGCGCTGTGGGAGGGACAGGTTGGATGGCTATGGCAGAGGCAGATTGAGTGGGGAGCTGTGGGAGGAAGGATATTTAGGGGAAGAGGGTGGTATGTGTGTGTATATGAACGCAGGTTGCTGTGTGGCAATGTGGGTGGCCACAGCTGGCTGTGGTTGTCTTTGGCTCGCTCCCTCCTCCTCAGCTTCCCCTCTCTTCTCCCCTCTGCTCTCCTCCCTCCATCTTGCTTGCTCCCTCCCGCCCTTGCAGGCACCAGCCCCAGCTCTGCTCATTGGCACTGGGGAGGGATGGACTCGCCGCTGCCACACCAGGGCATTAAAGAATGAGATGAGCTCAGATAATATGGTAATAGGGGCCATAGAAGTATCCAAGATAGTCCTGTTAGTGAATACAGAGTTATCAAAAATAACGGAGGATATTTGCCTGCTGCAAAATGTGGTTTGTAATTATGTCCTTGTTGCCATGAGACAAGTGTTGTTACTGGAGGAGCTTTGTCACAGAGTACTTGAGCTCAACTAGTATAGTAAGAAATATTGGGCTTATGCAGACAAATAACTAAAGGTGAACCAATATTCTGGACATTAATCTTCATCTTTTACTTGGAGAAAGTGTGCATGTGTATCTTTACAAATGTGATATTTATGACTGGTATGGCCCTTTTGCTTACAGAATGGACTCAATGCCCTACACCTGGCTGCCAAAGAAGGCCATGTGGGACTGGTACAGGAGTTACTGGAAAGAGGGTCAGCAGTGGATTCAGCTACTAAGGTAATATGTGCATGTTTATATAGTTTATTTACAGAACAAAGAGATGAAAGAACTAGAAGTAGATATTTTCCCTTGTTATCCAATGGGCAGTGCAAATACTCAGGAAATTTGCCAAAAACTGCAATATAAGAATATAATATTAAGATAAATACCTCTTTGGTAAAATATAAGGTGTTAATTTCTTCCTAAACCACAGGACCAGATCTTCCGCGGGTGCAAATCAGTTTACCTTCATTGACTTCAATTTATGAGTTTGATACAGAAATTATAGGGTTGAAATTATGTGGCCTGTGTTATACAGGAGGTCAGGCTAGTGATCACAATGGTCTCTTCTGGCATTAAAATCTGTGAATCTATGAATCAGCTGAGGCTCTAGGTTGTAAATGAAGATGGGGACTGAGAAGTATGTGTATAGTGGGAGCCCTTAAAGTTTCACTATTATGAAAAAAATTACCCTTTCTAGTGGCATTTTTCATTAGAGAGACAAAGAATATAGCTGACCAATAGTAGACTATTTCAGAATAGTGAAAATGTGTAAGTGTAACATATACAGGTCCCTATGTACGCTGCATTACAATGGAACCACGTTCTGCAGCAATAACTTCTATAGTATAATTCATCAATGATTATTCTCAGTAATGGCTAAGGAAGGGTTTTCAGCTGTGCTCTGTAGATAGCCGAGCTGTATGGCCTTCAGCATATGTTGTTGTCTAGGTGGTCTGGAACAGAATCTCTTTTCCCTACCCAGTGCATGCCACAGAATGGGGGACATTGTAGTCAGCTTCAGCAGTTCATTTTCTCAGTTCTCAGGAGCTGCTCTATTCTCTAAGAATCCTAGCTGACCAGCTTGCACATCTGATTACACCTGCTCCTTTTCTGCAAGCTGTACTCTAGCCCTGGCTCCCTGACCCCTTTCCTACCTGGTTCTATAGAACAGTGGGGGAAGGATACACTGTAATCCCAGTAACTCCCCTGCAAGCAGGTCCTAGCGGGACAAAGAGAAGGTAAACAGTGCTGAGCACCTGACTGCAGCACAATAATCCATTCTGCAGCAATAATGGTGAATTCTGTGGATTCTTGGGAAAATGGCCATTTCCACAACTGTACAATAACAGAGTTGATGGGGCCCTGAGTGAGATGAATGGGGAAGATCCCTCCTCTCAGAGCCGTTGTTTCTGGCTCTTTGCAGACTCAGATGGGCATTGATTATGCTCGGTTCATATTTCCATGGTTATCTTTGCAACTATTAGGGCTAGAAATTTAATTAAAAAAAAACAATAGCTGAAATTCTGGAGCATTGTTCTGCAGCAAAAAGTGAATTCTCTGGCACTGCAAATTATGGAGATAAGTGAATAACCACGTTACTATATTTTGGCTGTTGAATTCTGACATACGGGGTAATGTTTCTAGAATCTTCATCACAATAAGTCTAGGCCCTCACTCCAAACTGCTTCTCCCCACCCCTGTGGTCACCTCATTGATGGAGACCTAAGGATTCCCTCATTTTACCTTTCTTTAACCCACCCCTCTGACTATGAGCCTTACATTGAACCATGTTTTTTCTAGCCTAGATGGGACTCTTTTAAGAGTACATTAGCACATAATTGTTCAGCGAAATGTCTGTTAGATGTGGGATACTGCCTCCCCCAGGAACACCTTGGCTCAGAGTGGGGCTGGGAATGAAATGCAAATCTCCAGCAAACCTCTACTGCTCTAGCCATTTATGTTCGATTTGGAGAGAAATGGGTTCTCCAGGAAGCCCCCATTGCACTCCCTCCTCCCTCCCCCCCCCCACATAACATCAACCCTGCCTTCAGCTGAGAAGGGCTGTCTCCAGTGCCATTAATGCCAGTGGGAGTCCCTTGAGGACAATATGAAGTGCTTCCTCCCCACTCTGCCTGCTGCCTCCACCCATCTTCCAGCCCTGGTTACAGTCAAGTAATCACGTTCTTTCCTATGCACACTTTACTAAGTGCCAACAAGTAGAAAACAGAGTAAATTCTCTTCTCATTATTTTCATGTTTAGGTGGTTTTTGTCTCTGGTTCTTTCAGCAAAGTACTCAGTATTCAGACTGTTCTTTCAGCCATGTACAAGGAGATCTCACCTTATTGGGTCATTTGGGTTAGAAAGCTCCTAGATCTCCGCTTTCCCTTTTGGAGAGCACATCCACTGAGCTGAAGGAAAAACCTATCTACTCTAGTTCTTTGTCAAACATCAAATAAACCAGCAATTTGTTCTATGCACCAGCCAACCCCTTTTCCAGAACTCCACCCAAAAGGTTATAAGAATATATCCTGGGGAGTTAACATGACAAAATCCCTTTGGAATGCCCTTTGGTGGCATATCCCAGCTCTGTCCCATGCAATGTCCACAATGCTGTGTACACTAAAAAGTAGAACAGTGTCCTATGAAGTAATGCATGGAAGTAGTATTGTGTTCTGAATGTCATAATGATTGTTAATGAGGGATCATTTCTTTTACATAACAGAAAGGGAATACAGCCCTACACATTGCATCCTTGGCCGGACAGGCTGAAGTTGTCAAAGTTCTGGTTAAGGAAGGAGCCAATATTAATGCACAATCTCAGGTATGGTGATGTTTTCCCTCTATTGTAAGTATAATTTGGTGAAGTTTTGTAAAACAAACTTAAGGCAATAGGCAGGCACAATGCATGCTTCCCCTGCACCTAATCCTGACAAATCAACCCAGCCTTGACCTGTGTCATAGATGGTATTCCTTAGTATGTGACTATGAGTATAAGTACCCAACTGCATAGAATGAAGTTGTGTGTTGGTTATGTGATGCATAAACTAGGATTGTTGTTGTCTGAGATCACCAAGGAGACTTTTTCCTGTGTGTTCTAGCAAATCAGGAGCCTCAAATAATCCCACTATGCTAAGATGTTTTAAAATAATATGTTTGTCTTAAATTCTCACCCTGTCAAGCTGCCTGGAATGGCTCACGAGCAAGAGTACCCACCTCAGGGAATACTGTGAAGACGCAGGGCACAAACCCCAAACTGGTTGTGAGTTCTATACTTAGATTTCACCAACCAAGAATCAAGTGTGAACCCC
Source organism: Emys orbicularis (assembly GCF_028017835.1). NCBI lineage: Eukaryota > Metazoa > Chordata > Testudines > Emydidae > Emys > Emys orbicularis. The sequence goes on along the minus strand of NC_088687.1, from coordinate 28,718,007 downwards.
TCAAGCACTATAACAGCCTTAACATGGACTCACAGACAGTCCCCTGGGGTACTCCAATCTATCTTGCCACCCAGGTTAGCTTGCCTTTGTGATAGATGGTCCCTAACACCAAAAATCACAACAGTGTTCAAGCTAGTCCCAGTCCCAAGGGACCAGTCACTTACCTCAGATAAATTGCACCTTAAATCCTACACTAAAGACAATGCTTTTAGCCAGTCCTATAATAAATTAAATAAAGTTTTAATAACTAAGAAAAAGAAATGAGTTATTTATAAGGTTAAAGCAGGTAAACATACACACACAAATGGGTTACGGTCTTAGATTCTAAAAGGTAATAGAAGCTGCTATAATATGAAAGCTCTGTATGTCTTCTAGGGCTAAAGCAGACTAAGCAGCCAGGGATCCCTTGTTTATGCTTAGAAATATTTGCCCCTCAGAGTCCAGGTAGCATAAAGAAACCTAGTTCCTTCTTGTCCAGGATTTTTATTCCCTTTCCCCAGAGTTCAAGCTGATGGGATTTCCTCTTCATGGCTGTGTGGGTGGGTGCAATCAACAAAGGCTTTTGTCCTCTGGTGTTCCACAGTGGTCTATCTGGGCCTTCTTTTTTGGGCAGGAGATGACATCTCTTGTGGAAAACTAGTATTTCACACGTGGTAATGCTTTTCTCACGATTGTGGGTTTCATAGCAAACACTTAAATATTACCTTATAACATGGGATATAGATATTACAAGTGAGATTAATGCATGCAGCAACTCACAAGCATTTCATAAAGTCTGAACACAGTCCTATAACTCTAATATATATATTAACAATACTAACACACAGGTGAGCCAGACTGGTTTCCAGCTATGCATTTGTCAGTGTTTTCTGAGGCCTAGGGGCCTTGGCATGACTTGTCATCTGGTCTGCCAGTATCACAACTCCAACACTTGCTTTTCAGACACAAGGACTAAAAGCATTGCTTTTCATTCTTAACTATTGGTTTAAAAATCTTGTAGATGGATTAGTTTCCGTTATGATAGGTCTCAGTATTCATTCTTCAAATAGTAGGCATTAAATCAAAGATTTGGCATGCGCATTTGATCTGGGGAAATGCACCTTATTTTGGAATGCAATCCAACTGTTAAAAAAAAACCTATTAATCTCTATGGCATGAAGGTTGGCTACTCTTCCAAAATGTACCAAAGAGCATAATGATGTCATTACAGAAACTGACCAATGGTGAAATGCTTGAAGGTAAACGTCTCTCCACCTTTCCACAAGGCTGTAGTAGCAACAGCTGTCTCATTACTGCTATTTCAGACTTGTAAACAACATGTGTTAGGTTCTCAGTAGAAAAGAACAGACTGCAAGCCATATAGATGGTTTGTTTTCAGAGCTAAGAACGTCCACCCCTACAAACAGATACACCTAATGGTTATCGTTGTTGTTGTTGTTGTTGTTGTTGTTTTTTTAGCAATTTGCCAAGTTATCACAACACAGTATTTCAGATACCGCAATTGTTTGGAATCCTAAACACAGGGAAATAATGAATATCTCAGACAGCATTGTTTGGTATGTGTTGGTAAATGCTACTCTTTAACGAAGACAATTGTGCATAAACATGCATAATTGAGGGGGGGCAGTTGGAAAGTGATCTATTATATGTTGAAGAATCTGGCATCTTTATGCATAAGATCATTATGCAATGTATAGTGAGCCAGTGGCATTCTCTGAAGTAGGTCATCAAGCTAAATCCTACTGCTGGATTTAAAATATGGCTGGATCATTTGATGCCCACTGGTAATGTTTGTACAGTAGCTTTGCAAGCTAAGACCATGAGAAAAATGAGTCATACTTCAGAGGGTTCAATTAAAGCCATGTTAAATTCTGCCTTGCTCTTAGTGAACATGGGCTAGATAATGACCCTCACCTCCATTCATTTGTGCTGCACAAGGTGAGGGGGATGGGGACAAAGAAGAGAGAGAGTTGCCTTAACAAAGCAGCTGGGGATTACCAGGTGGGTACCCAGGGGTGAAAGTAATTTACAGGACTTACCGGTACTGCTGGAGTCCTGAGGGGGCGTGGCCTCATCCGGAAGAGGCGGGGCCTCTCAAGATTTAAAGGCCCTGGGGCATCGGCTGTGGCTGGGAGCCCCAGGGTCTTTAAATCAACCGGGGGCTCCCAGCTGCAGAGGTGGCTGGGAACCCCCGGGGCTCAGGGGCAAATTAAAGGGCTTGGGGCTCCCCACAGTGGCAGGAACTCCGGGCCCTTTAAATCCCGGACCCAGCCCAGCAGCCGGGCTCGGGTGTGGATTTAAAGGGCCCGGAGCTCCCACGGCTGCGGGGAGCCCTGAGCCCTTTAAATCCTGGCTCCAGCCCAGCCGCTGGAGCTGCGGGCAGGATTTAAAGGGCTCTGGGCTCCCCGCAGCGGCGGGGAGCTCCCAGCCCTTTAAATCCTGGCCCCAGCCCAGCCACCGGAGCTGTGGGTGGGATTTAAAGGGCTCTGGGCTCTCCGCCGCAGCGGGGAACCCAGAGCCCTTTAAATCCCCGCCACGGAAGCCGGTGCGGTCCGGCACGGCGTACTGGCTCTTGCCGGTACGCCGTACCGGACCGTACTGGCTTACTTTCACCTCTGTGAGTACCCCAGGAAGCATAAAGCTGGCACAGTTGCCTCTCTGCCACATGCTTCCCCTCACTCCAGCACAGGATATGTTTGTGGGCAGGGAGGTGCATAGGTAGAGTCAGAGGTGTCAGTGGATGTGGCCATGTAAATTTTAGGGGTCTGTTGTAGCTAGTGTTAATTAGAGCAGCTCTAAATTATGCCAGGGTCTAACCAGTCCTTGATCTGCTCCAGGATCTTCCCCTGACTGCCCAAGTCCTGCACTGAACACAGCTTGATCAGACCTGGAGATCTGCTATTTCATTATGTGTAATTTCCTGTCTAATGCAGGAGATTGGAAGCATGCAATGACCAGTGATGCAAGCAGAAGGCAATAGACTAACCAATGTATTTATAAAATGGATAGCTCTGTCCCTACCTTCACAACACTCGCATAAAGATCAGGCGTTTGTTTCTGTTGTTTTCTTCCCAAAAGCTTCTTTGCTAAGGAGCTCTGAGGACAACTGATTACCAGCTAAACCCCATACTTGAATTGCATTTAATTGAATGCGGAGGAATGCTATAATGTTGTTCCTCTAATTCAAGAAATGAACTAGTTGCTTTCACAGAGTCTTAATTGGATAATCATCACACACTTTCATAAACTTTCATAAACTGTTGGTTCTAAAATTAGGATTTCAGCAACGCTAAGAGAGATCAGCGTGAAAATATAATTGTTTTAATAATCAGGAACACTTTTTAATATGAAAAAAATAAATGTGTTTTCTGCCAAATTGCGTAAACATTTTCACAGTAAGCTTAGAACAGCCATTGCAGTTTTATTGTTAGCACTGAATGTTCCAGATACTGTATCCAGTCATGCCAACAAGCATTTGCTCCTTGAATTCTGATCCAAATGGAATTGACTTAGAGAATTATGACAGGCAATATGACATACTCTCATCTCTTGCCCACTGAAACCCTTATGTATATGACAGTAGTTTCAACATTCATAATAATGGTGAGAGGGGCTGTTTTACCAAAATATCTGCTGGAAAATCTATCCAACAGTACATTTACCACTGAAGTCAGTCTTCAACTTTGTGGAGGATAGCTCTTAGAGTAAAAGTGAGAACAGCACCAAAGAGATAATGCAACCCTTGACCAGACAAAACTAAGAAAGAGGAAAAGGTAATAAGCAGAAGAGGAATTCACGGGCTAGTGATCATGAATAAGGCTACGTTTTAGTCACAGGTATTTTTAGTAAAATTCATGAACAGGTCACAGGCAATAAACAAAAATTCACAGCCCATGACCTGTCCATGACTTGTACTATTTACCAATAACTAAAATTTGGGCCAGGGCCCCCGGTGCTCGGAGGGGGGCGGTCTGGGTGTACCACGGGTGCTGGGGCGGTGGCCCGGGACCCCTGCTGGTGCGGGAGGGCGGGGGGGAGGGAGAGGGTTTGGCAGGGCTGGTAGGCTCCCTACCTGGCTTTGCGTGTCTCTGCAGCTCCTAGGGGGAGGGCAGGCCAGGGGTGCTCTGCGCGCTGCCTCCACTGAGCACTGGTTCTGCAACTCCCATTGGCCAGGAGCCACAGGCAATGGGAGCTGCAGGGGCAGCGCCCAGAGCCCCCTGGCCCCTCCACCTAGGTCAGGAGTTGCAGGGTCATGCGGGCCGCTTCTGGTGAGCCCCTCCACCTTCCAGGTAAGCACCGCCCTGCACCCCAACCCCCTGCCCCAGCCTTGAGCCCACTCCCATACCCAAACTGCTGCTGTTCCAGGGACTGACCGAGTGTTCGGGAAGCCCCTCAGCCAGCCTCACCGGCTGCTACAAAAGTCACGGAAATCACGTAAAGTCATGGAATCCGTTACCTCTGTGAGAGAAATGCAGCATTAATCATGAACTAATTGGGAGGCTAGTTATCATGAACCAATCAAATCTTCATAGAAAGAAAGTTAATTGCATTAAAAGATTAAGGGCCATACCTTTCTCTTCTCTTCTCTATAGGTTCTTATACTACACTGATCACTGTTGTATCTGAGTGCCTTCCAGAGTCAATACTTGGCACTGGTGAGGCCTGAGAGGGAGTACTGTGTCCAGTTTTGGGCACCACACTTTAAAAAAGGTAGGGACAAACTGGAGAGGGTCCAGAGGAGAGCAACAAAAATTAGAGGTTTAGACGCATGAGACAACATGACCTTTGAGAACAGGATGAAAATATTGGGCATGCTTAGTCTAGAGAAGAGAAGAAGGACCTGATAAGTCTTTAAATATGTAATAGGTTGTTATAAAGAGGGTGATCAGTTGTTGACCCATGGCCACCAAGAGTAGGACTAGAAGTAATAGGCTTGTTTTGCAGCAAGGGAGTTTTAGGTGAAATATTAGGGAAAACTTTGTTAACTGTTTCAGAGTAGCAGCCGTGTTAGTCTGTATCCGCAAAAATAACAGGAGTACTTGTGGCACCTTAGAGACTAACAAATTTATTAGAGCATAAGCTTTCGTGGGCTACAATCCACTTCTTCGGATGCATAAAGAGTGAACCATATATTGAGGAGATATATATACACACACATACAGAGAGCATGAACAGGTGGGAGTTGTCTTACCAACTCTGAGAGGCCAATTAAGTAAGAGAAAAAAAACTTTTGAAGTGATAATCAAGATGGTTCAGTACAGACAGTTTGATAAGAAGCAAGTGTGAAAATACTTACAAGGGGAGATAGATTCAATGTTTGTAATGGCTCAGCCATTCCCAATCCCTATTTAGCCCTGAGTTGATTGTGTCTAGTTTGCATATCAATTCCAGCTCAGCAGTCTCTCGTTGGAGTCTGTTTTTGAAGTTTTTCTGTTTTAAGATAGCCACCCGCAGGTCTGTCAAAGAATGGCCAGACAGGTTAAAGTGTTCTCCCACTGGTTTTTGAGTATTATGATTCCTGATGTCAGATTTGTGTCCATTAATTCTTTTGCGTAGAGACTGTCCGGTTTGGCCAATGTACATGGCAGAGGGGCATTGCTGGCACATGATGGCATATATCACATTGGTAGATGTGCAGGTGAACGAGCCACTGATGGTATAGCTGATGTGATTAGGCCCTATGATGGTGTCACTTGAATAGATATGTGGACAGAGTTGGCATCGGGCTTTGTTACAAGGATAGGTTCCTGGGTCAGTGTTTTTGTTCAGTGATGTGTGGTTGCTGGTGAGTATTTGCTTTAGGTTGGGGGGTTGTCTGTAAGCGAGGACAGGTCTGTCTCCCAAGATCTGTGAGAGTAAAGGATCATCTTTCAGGATAGGTTGTAGATCTCTGATGATGCGCTGGAGAGGTTTTAGTTGGGGGCTGAAGGTGACAGCTAGTGGTGTTCTGTTATTTTCTTTGTTGGCCCTGTCTTGTAGGAGGTGACTTCTGGGTACTCGTCTGGCTCTGTCAATCTGTTTTTTCACTTCAGCAGGTGGGTATTGTAGTTTTAAGAATGCTTGATAGAGATCTTGTAGGTGCTTGTCTCTATCTGAGGGATTGGAGCAAATGCGGTTATATTGCCCGATGCCAACTCTGTCCACATATCTATTCAAGTGACACCATCATAGGGCCTAATCACATCAGCTATACCATCAGTGGCTCGTTCACCTGCACATCTACCAATGTGATATATGCCATCATGTGCCAGCAATGCCCCTCTGCCATGTACATTGGCCAAACCGGACAGTCTCTACGCAAAAGAATTAATGGACACAAATCTGACATCAGGAATCATAATACTCAAAAACCAGTGGGAGAACACTTTAACCTGTCTGGCCATTCTTTGACAGACCTGCGGGTGGCTATCTTAAAACAGAAAAACTTCAAAAACAGACTCCAACGAGAGACTGCTGAGCTGGAATTGATATGCAAACTAGACACAATCAACTCAGGGCTAAATAGGGATTGGGAATGGCTGAGCCATTACAAACATTGAATCTATCTCCCCTTGTAAGTATTTTCACACTTGCTTCTTATCAAACTGTCTGTACTGAACCATCTTGATTATCACTTCAAAAGTTTTTTTTCTCTTACTTAATTGGCCTCTCAGAGTTGGTAAGACAACTCCCACCTGTTCATGCTCTCTGTATGTGTGTGTATATATATCTCCTCAATATATGGTTCACTCTTTATGCATCCGAAGAAGTGGGTTGTAGCCCACGAAAGCTTATGCTCTAATAAATTTGTTAGTCTCTAAGGTGCCACAAGTACTCCTGTTATTTTTGTTAACTGTTGGGATAGTTACCAAGGGAGATTGTGGAATCCCCATCATTGAAGGTTTTTAAGAACAGGATGGCCAAGTTATATTTAATGCTGCTGAGTATGGGGAGATGGAATAGATGATATCTTGAGGTCCCTTCCACTTTTACTTTTCTGTGGTTCTATGAAAGCATGAATAACTCAGGCTAGGTCATTGTCTGCCAAGATGAGATGGTGTCTCCTAGCCAACCAGAGATGATAGAAAATATTACTCATGGATGCTCCTTTGTGAGAGCTCAGCATCAGCAAGCAATCCAAGAGTATTCCTAAACTATGAACTAAATTAACCAATTCTGGATGGGTACCTTCAACCAAAGGAGATTACACCATGGCAGCAAGCTCTGCCCACTAGCATCACCTCTTTCCTGCTCAGGTTCGGTTTCAGCCACCTGTTCCATATCCATGAGCATATCTCATCCAAGCACAGGGCCATCTTGGTGGTGATCGGATGTGGTGAAGGAGAGGTACAGCTGCTTATCACCTGCTCGTTGCTGACACTTGAAGCCATGTCATCCGACCAGTTCACCTAGTGGCTTCATGGAGATGTTGAAAAGGGCTGGAGAGAACCACAAGTAAGGGATCTAGTGAAAGAGTTTCCCATCACTATTTATTGGGGGGATCCCCTCCAGGAAGAACTCAAACCATTTTAGTGCATCACCCTATACCCCGCCATCTCTCCTTACATTAACAGGCATCCCACTGGTTTGAATTAGAGGTTGACTGTCTCAGGTGTGCACATCATTTCCTTAATTATCTACAAATAGACTAGACAAAATGCTGAGAATTACACAGTAGGAAAGTAAGAAGTAAGAAAGAAATGGGGTAGATGATGTAATTGATCTTTCCCATTGCTAGCAAATTCTTATTGCATGTGTGTGTATATACCTCAAGCAGTTAGTGTAAAATAGACTTAAGTATCACCTGGAAAGTGGGTAAAAAGGATGGATGGTCTTTTGGTTAAGCACTGAACTAGGACTCAAAAGATTTGGGTTCTCTTCCTAGCTTTGTCATAGACTTCCCGTGAGACCTTGGGCAAATCACTTAATTGCCCTGTGCTTCAGTTCCCCGTTAATAAAATGAGGATATTAATACTGCCCTTTTTCTCAACATTGCTGTTAGGTTCTCAGAAACACACCTACACATAAATAAAACAGAAGAAGCTAAACAGTTAATAAAAACCCTAAATCTCTCTGGCTAAAAGTGTAAGTTTTGTGTGTGTGTGTGTGGGGGAAATAAGATGGAATGGAAAAGCAGGTGATTGGAGAGAATAGTACCAAGATCATGCTGAATGATTTGTATCTAAACTTCCCAATAGGAAATACAGACAGTAAAAGGAGGGGGCTAAAAGGACAATGGAACAATTATCACTAGAAACGTGTTTTTAATAGACATATTCAGAAAAAGACAAATCAAGAAATAAACGGGATGAATACAGTGAGTAAAGAGAGCCAGGTTATGAGGCCTCTGTAGTGGCTGAAATTCTGGGGCTCTCGTTCTTAGACTTCCCCACTTCATTTTTAAAAATAGACACCACATTAGTAACATCTTAGTCTTCAGGAACAGTTGCTGTTATTAAGGATGTATTACATATCCTTCTCAGCATCTCTGCTATTTCACACTTTATTTCTTTCAAACCTCTGGTGAATATGATCCAGTGGTAGTGATTTAATGCCATTGAGTTACTCAAGTTGCTCCATAACTTCCTCTTTAGAGACTTAAATATCTGTCAAAGTCACACTCCTATACCATAAAAATTGCCTTAACAATAAAAATTTCCCACTGGCTTCTATACAGACTGATGAAGAAAAGGGAGTTGAGACGTTCCTCTCTCTTTGTATTTTTTTCCTTTGGTTTATAGAGTGGCTGCCATCAAAATAATTTACACTTGCCAAAATTGATATCCGAAATACTGTAGTTATTTCCTTAAATTTAGAATAAGGCAATAATGAGCGTATCTCAGGAAAATGTGGATTTTTGTTTAAATAGTGACGACGGAAGGCACAAACACCATCTATTGTCCCCCTGTCTGGTAGGGGGGACAGTGATTCTGAGGCTGAAGCTGTGATTCTAAAGTTTTTATTCTGCTTTGCCCTTCAGCCTTACAGGACCCTTTCCCCCCCCCATGTATTTTTATGCAGAACTTCCAATTTTTAAAATTTGCTACTTTAAAGTTAATAATCATCGCTGTTAATTTTAGGGAAGTACTCCTCTATTCTGATTTAAAAAAACCTAATTGTGAAGTGATTATTAATGGAATGCTTACAATCTGACCCATGCATATTACTTGAGGAGTAATAGATACGTCCTGTATATACTAAAATGAGTGGCTCTAAAATACAATCATTTAAGATACAAAAATTACTAATCCAAACTATGCCCAGTTTGTGCCATCCAGTCAGTATAGTGTGCAAGGGAATGATACATTTGCTCTTAATCATAAAAATGTACTTTTTCCTCCTGGCTATGATCTTGATTTGTGATCATATTGCCTCCCGCAGTGAGTTTGAAGTCATCTTGCTGACGTTCACATGTGTCAGACCTACTCTCTCCTTGATATGCTATGGGATGGTGTGATCTTTAGTAATGCACGTTCCTTTCTCTTGGTGAGCCTAGTGATACTTGCCTACTGCTCTTCCTTGTAAGCATAAAGATTGACAATAGTTCATCACTTAATAGCACAAAATTACTTAGTAACCATCCTTCCAACTTCCCCTCAGTTCATGAGGTAACTGCACAGGGAGGGAAATTAATGACTTCTGATCCAGAGTCTATTCAATCCAGTGGAAAGACTCCCATTGGCTTGGATCAGGTCCTTTGATTGCATTCTAAAACTTAACAATATGCTTTGACTTTGCATTGATTCTCAGACTGGTGTTGGAGGCAGTGGTTGGTTATAACAAGGTACATCTTCCTGTTTTATTGTCACGAATAATTTGCATCCAGTGCCAGTAAAGAATGAAACTCTGGTGAGATCAGATACGTAGCTGAATTCATCTGAACTAAAAAGAGAGTTTGCATAAGGTAGGGGATGTAAGAGTTTATACCAGAAATTTGTATATAGCAATACAATAATTGCAGACATAGACAAGTGCACTTTTCGTTGGCCAGCACATAAGTGGCAGTTTGAAGAGCTACAAAGCCAATCTCTAGTTCAAGGTTTATCAAATTGAATTCTCTTCTAAATTCAGAAAAAGTGCCCTAGGTTATGGCTGAATCAGGATAATTCTTGGTTCAGAACCATGTAAAGATCATGGGCCACCCATTTCACAGAATCATCCACACTGCCCACCAATTTGCTTCTTCCACAGCTGGAGCACTTCCTCACTCTGCTTCCTTGTGCTTTGGGCCATTGCTGAACACAGTAATTGTTTCTCTTTCTCCTTCTGTCTGCAAGTGTCTGATTTTGACCTATGAGTAGGGCCCTACCAAAACCACTTTCCATTTTGATCAATTTCATGGCCAGAGGATTTTAAAATTGGTCAATTTCACGTTTTCACATGTTTACATCTGAAATTTCACAGTGTTGTTACTTTGGGTGTCAAAACCCGAAAGGTGCCCGGGTCTGATCTCTCCCCCCGCCTCCCAGAGCAGCCGTGCAGGGGATGGACAAGTCCTGTCCCTCCACAGCTGAGCAGGGACTCGCAGCTAGGAGCCCCCTGGCTGGGGCACTCCCGGCAGCAGGGGGAGATTGGACCCACCTCCACAAGCTGCCTCCAACTACAGGAACCTCCAGGGCTCCTGCCCAGCCCCAGAGCTTCCAGCAACGGGGGAGGCACTTGGAGGTGAGTCTGATCTCTCCCCAAGAGAGGCTGTGCAGGGGATGGACAAGTCCTGTTCCTCACCAGACTGCCCGGGACGTGCAACTAGGAGTCCCCCAGGCTGGGGTGCTCCCAGCAGCACAGCAAGATCAGTTTTCATAGGGAAGGGCTTATTTCACGGCCCATGACATATTTTTCACAGCCGTTAAATTGGTAGGTCTCTACCTATGAGAAAGTGTTAGCACCATTTCTTGGTCTTTGCTCAGGTAGCACAGCAGATAACCCATGAAAAGTGCCAGCTGTCTGAGTCAATTGTGCTTCTAATCGGTAAACTATTGTAAGCCTCCCACTACATTCTCTTAGGTCATGTCATGTCACGTGACCTCGGAGGGACAGAGATAGCGAATACACATCCACGTCTCCCTGTCCTGAGTTAGTCCTCACCCTCCTCCATATACACCCTGCTCCATACAAGAGACCTCCTCAGAGGCAGGACCTGGATGCCAGTGCACTGGGGAACTGGCTTTAAATTTCTACATCTGAAGTTTACCGTAATGGAAACATTTTTTAAAAATATGAACTGCTGGGCAAAGGGCTTTTATTGGGGATAATGTTGTGCATTTGGAAACTATATTTTAGTCATGTGGAAAAGTGCAGCTGATTCTAAAATGGCTACAGTTGTCGGCACATATTGTTGCCCACATGGGCTGAGTTAGAGAGGTTTGAATTTTAGGTGTCCAGTCTTTTAAACTTCAAGGAACAAACTTTCAGCAGGTGTTACTTGTATGAATACAAATTTCTGATGGTCACTTATGTAATAATACCAATTTGAACTAATGGGCATTTCTTCTACATGTGACAAAAAGGCAGATGGACCCATCTAACAATGGACTCTTTTCTTGATAAAACAGTGCCCTCTAGGCTTGACAGGGGGACCACCCAAGCTCTGTTCTGCCATATGGAGTCACAAATATGTAAAGGGAAACTTATCTCTCCTTTCTTCATTTGTGGATGATTTCTGGCTCCAGTGTGATACAAAGTATGCTTGACAATCACCCACATTAGCAGCCATTATGGATTAAGTAGAACCTCACCCCACCAAAGAGCCTGGCAGGTGAGTGGAATGATTAACTTGCTATTGCAATATTCCAGCATCTGGTCCTATTGGTCTATCAAGACCAGAGTTCTGACTACAGCAGAATCTACAGTGCACCTACTGGTTCTCTCTCAATCTGCTATTGGCAAATGCTTTCTTCTTAGGAGGGAAACAAGAAGTTCTTGAAGGTGACCATTGCCTTCCTGGGCCTCATATCTTCTAAGTCTCTTGGTATCCTGCAGAAAGATAGTCCTGTGGGCTCACATCTATGTGAAAAGTCTTCAGGCATAGCTCCTCTGTCAGGGTTCTCATATTTTATTCAGAGTCTGCTGCGTGGGGCCAGTAGTCCACTAACTGTGACAATATCCCTACTGCAGTAGTCTTGATAGATAAATTTGCTGGAAAAAACTCCCCTGGAGCAACAGCCACAGATGTCAGTCTCCTGGACTGGGGAATTCATCTTGATCATCACATATTCCAAAGGGGAAAACAGTTTGTCTCAAAATGATGAAATTCAACATCATTATATAGAATCAAAATGAAGAGTTTAGACTTGTGTCTGGTATGAATAGGTAAGGAAAAGCCAGGAGTGGAAATAGTGTGTAGTAGCTACAAAGGAATTATCATATTTCAGAGCCCTTCATCTGATAGGAAAAAGCATCACCTCAAATTTTAAAATTTCTGTAGCAGAGTGTAGAGAAAAAATCAGACAAGTAGTATGCTTTAAGTTCATAGAATCTTAGAAATGTAGGGTTTAAAGGGTCCTCAGGAAGTCATGGAGTCTGGCCCCCTTCACTGAGGCAGGACCAAGTAAACCTAGACCTTCCCTGATAGGTGTTTTTCTAACCTGTTCCTAAAAATCTCCGATGATGGGAATTCCACAACTTCCCTTGGGACCCTATTTCAGAGCTTAACTACCCTTATAGTTAGAAAGTTTTTCCTAATATCCAACCTAAATCTCCCTTGCTGCAGAGTAAGCCCATTACTTCTTGCCCTACCTTCAGTGGACATGGAGAACAATTGATCACAGCCCTTAACATATATGTTATCAGGACCCCCCTCAGTCTTCTTTTCTCAAGACTAAACATGCCCAGTTTTTTTTAACCTTTTCTCATAGGCCAGGTTTTCTAAACCTTTTATAATTTTTGTTGCTTGCCCCTGGATTTTCTCCAATTAGTCCCTATTTTCCCTAAAGTGTGGCTCCCAGCACTGGACAATCTCCAGATGAAGCTTCACCCGTGCCGAGTAGAGCGGGACAGTTACCTCCCATATCTTACATATGACATTCCTGTTAGTGCACCCCAGAATGATATCGTGTTGTGGCCAATGGTTCACTCAGGGGTCCATTTAAAGGCGGAAACCTGCCCTCTAATCACTAAATTATTTAGAGTGACCCAGATCCTGAAATTGAGGATTAAGCAAATTGTTCCTCTCCAGAGCCTGATCCTGTTGTTGAAAGCCCTCCAGTCTCTGCCCCTCCCCAGTCTCCTTTGAACTCACATCAGCTATTCCTCTAGACATATTCTCATCTAAGTTTGCTGCCCTTATGGTGATACTTCCAATTAAAAGCATTGGAGGCGTGGCTGCCCTGGTCTCTGAATCCTTTGTCTTTATAAGGACAAGGGAACCCTTAGGAGAGTACAAAATGTCCAACCTAAGGTGCTATCGCAGAGATAAATTTAAGGGGCTTGCTGGAGGCCCATATTAAATTCTGTCATCAAATTGAAGACATGGTTTAGATGATTCTCCTGCCTGTGAAGGAGTCACTTCTCTCAGGATACTCCTGAATCTTCTCTTTGAGAGGTTACTTCCCCCCTGAGTTTATAAACATACTCTTGAAGCAATTATTTTGTCTTTGGAATGGACCAGTTTGCACCACGTGTTGGCAAATCGTGGTCACTCCACAAGGCGTTAACCCTTCTTCCCCTTTTCTGATTGCACAAGTTGAACTATGTGCTTTACTATCAGTAAACTCAGCGGGCCCACTTCTCAAATAGTGTAAATCAAGATAGATCATTTGATTTCAATTTAGCAAAGCCAGTCGACACCAGCTGAGGACGTGGTCCATTGTCTTTCAGTTTATTTTTCCAGCTAAAGGAGAAACTGGGAAAGTCCCACTGACAAACCTGAGGATGCTTTTACAGTAGGTAAAAGTTCAAGCATTTTACTGTTTCATTTGCTTGTCTGGCATGTGTAGAAGCTGGGTACATTTATCCAAGTCATTGTACCTGCTGATTATAAACCCAATTTACCACCAAAAGGTTTCTATTTTAAGAGATTTAAACAAAGACAATGCATTAACAGTGACAAAAGAAGAGATTTCCTCATTCATCCTTTTTTCAATCTAGTCCAGGTTCCTACTGCCTTGTCTTCCTTGCAGCACTTATTGGTTTATACAGAACAATGAGTATTCTTTGTAGTAGTCTAAAGTTATGATCTCAGCAAGTGAGGAGGAGGGGTTCATTAGAATGCCTGTGAGTAAGAGATACCATGAATATAGGTAATGATGGAGAAAGTACAGATGCTGCAGGCTACAGCAGTACATAGTAGTGACTGTCAAGTAGTGTTAGAGTATTTACACAGGCAGACTGTGACCCTAATACAATTCTGCAAATAGCTAAGATATTCAGAAAGCAGCATAACTACCATGCTGATCTGAAATGTGGGATCGGTTGGCTCTATCTCAATTGGACATGAAGATCTTAAGGATAACAGAGGGCACTCAGCCAGTTTTAGTGTGTCTCCCTGGGGTCTCCGCTGCAGCCTCAGCAAGATTATAACTGCTGCTGTGGCTGGATTTACAGTTTAAAATAAACCATGGGCAAGTGCCAAGTTATTGCATACAGGATCAATAAAAATCCATAGAGAAGCATCATGTAACCATCCCTGTTGCTTCCTCATTGAGTCCTGTGAAATTTTTTTAAAAACTGAGTTCTTCAACAAGTCTTCAGATATACAGTAGCATAGTATTTAGCCTGCTGCGTGAAAAAACGCCTGTGAAAAGATGCTGGTTTATAGTTACACCTTTACCTATATAGTATTAGTTACAAGATTCAGTTTTTACAGGGACAGATTGAGGCAGTTTGTGGCCCTTGACACCATATTATAGATCCCCTGTGGCCTGGCACTGCACTTGGATTGGCAGTGGCAAGGGCTTCTGTCCCTTCCCCTGGAGACAAGGAGAATGATATGAGGTCCCTTTCTTCAACCCAGGAGTAGCAGGGCTCACCGCTTCCCAGAAACATCTGGGTTAGCAGCAGAGGGTCTAAGACAGTGCTTCTCAACTTATTTATCATGCAGCCCACAATGTGTTACCTGGGCTGCAGGGGTCGGGTGATGGGACAGTGGTAACCCGAACCCGGACCCCCGACCTCGCGGGGCTGGCCGGGAGCCCCTGACCTCTTGGGGCGTTCCAGCAGCCCGGACCCTGACCCTGCCACTCTGGGCAGCGGGGCAGCTCGGACCCCACCGCGCCGGGCAGCCGGGAACCCGGACCTCACCATGCAGGCTGGCCTTTAGCATACAGCTGAGCTGGGCCGCAGCTGTGTGCTAATTGGGCTGCATGCGGGCCAGGGGTTGAGAACCATTGGTCTAAGATAGAACACCTAGAGTTGGTGTTGAAAATGTCAATTCATTGAAACTAAAACTTTTTACAAAACATATTTGTTTTGATTAATTTTTTGTCAGGAATTTCTGGTTGTGTGTGTGAGAGAGAGACTCTAGAATAGCTAACAGACCAGTGGTTGGGGTGCTCATCAGGGATGTGGAAGACCCAGGTTCAAGTCCTTGCTCTATATCAGGCAGGACTTGGATCTTTCATATCTCTGATGAGTGCCCTAGGCACTAAGCTATACAGTCAGTCTCTCTCTTTTACTCAATGGATATTTAACTATTTATACAAAGTGGAGCAGCTCCAACAGGAGAGAGAGACTCACTGAAGACCCAGGTTCAATTCGCTGCTCCAAATAAGGCATAGCAGAGACTTGAACATAGGTCTCTCACATCCCAGGTGTATGCCTAATGATTGGGCTATTGGCTATTCTGGGATGTCTCTCTCTCTTTCATTGTGAAAATTTTCTAAAGATCAAAATTGCCTAAGTTTCACTCCTCATTGAAACAGAAACAAATTATGAAACCTTAAAATTTTTTACCAAATGGAATTTTTATCCTTTTGGCCAGCCCTAATAACACACCATTCAGATTCATGATGCAATTCACTACTCTCAGAGCAATCATTTCAGGCCACCTGCATACTCAGGCAGACGTTACTATGTCAGTCAAAAGGACTAGTAATTAACTTTTGTTGCTTTTTGTTTGAATGAAAGCTTAGATTCTTATGTAATCACATGACTCCCAGAGCTGGGGTCCTAGACATAGGCCTAGAGTGCTTACATCTTAATCTGCCCCGATTCTTAATTGTGTTTAAAACATCTATGGAAATACCTGAGACGTGTATCCTGGTATTGTGCCTGCAAAATACGCACATGCTCTGACCATCCTAAAATAAAGGTGTGCTCAGACCATGCTTGAATAAAGTTTCAAGTTTAATTCTCTACTACAAGTGAACATATGTATTAGTTTGCAGATGTAAATGTACGGTTATATGTTCATTATTTTGCAAGAGGAACGTAGCTACCTAAGTTGTCTTTTTCAATAATATTTTTACTGTTCATAAATACTGTATCATAATGTAATGATAAAATGTTTATCAGTGTCAAATTATTATTATTATATTTATTATTTAGCATGTATATTACTATGTAATATTTATATTACTGAAGCACCCAGCGATCCAAATCAGGATTAGGGTTCCATTGTACCGGTCACTCTCAGCACACGCACACACAAAGACATAGTCCCTGACCCAAAGAGGACAAGTGACTTATGACTGTCTCCCTTTTCGACCACCAAATATAATAAGCATGTTATACATTTGCAATTTTTTAATATACATGTTATACATCTGCAATTTGGAGGGGGGTGTTATAACTAAAAATGAGTGTCATCTGTCCCTCAGTATAGCCATAATTAATTGGCTGAATGGTCTATGGCAAGCAGAAAGTTAAGTTATATATCTGACCCTGTTTTGGTACCTTATAATCACCTCTGATGACTTAAGTATTGTAAGAGGGTGGAAAGTCTGTGGAAAGTCTTCCAATAATTTCAATGGGTTTTGGTTACATCGAGAATTATGTTAATTTCAAAGTAGGTACATCTTATACGTAGATTTAGTAGCTTGTAGATCTCTTCAGTGGTCATGTGGCATAGAGATAGATAGCACATTGCAGCTTTTGTTGTTTATTTTTCTTCCACTTCATTACTTTGCTGTCACTGCTCTTACATTGCACAGATTTCAAGCACCTGGATAAAACATATGGACCCAATAGGGTTTTTCACAGACCAAAATGCTGTGCTTCATCCTGGGGTAATGTCTGTAAATCAAAGGAATAAAAAATCTAAAATCAAAATACTGTGTGTTAGCATAAGTTTACGATAATATGCAAGTGGATGAGTTAAAGCAAACTAAGACTGTCAGCAAAGAACTTGCTGAACAGTAGTGAAATAAATCAGAACCAAATAGTATAAAAGTGTGTATGTTTACATTTTAATCTTATCTTTGTTGTCTCCAACCGCCATAACCTAAACGTAAAATAAATTGATGTTTCTAAAATGCTTTCACTGCAGATCTGAATTAAAACCAAGGATAAAGGGCAAATACTTAGTGATATTAATTCTGGATGCTGTCCAGCCTGAAAATCCTGCTCCTGCCAACTTCTTTGGGCCTCTGAGTTGCAGAGGGAAAAAGCCAGTACCCAGGGCCTGCTTCTTTGTGCATGACTAATCCATTCTCTTCCCAGTACCCGCCCCCATCAACTGAATTTCTGCTAAAAGGTTCAATCTAGTAAAAATGACATGTTTTCAAGGAGAGGAATATCTTGATTTCTGGTTGACTCTGTTTTAGTCTCTCTTGTTAATCTGTTGTTCTGGGGGAAGTTGGGGGGGATGCAGTTGTGATATTTGAAGCTGCTAAAATTGATGCTTGCACATTTCAAACTGTTCTTATAAGCCAGAAAGCTCTGATACTGTTGAACACTTTAAAAAGCGATCAGTTTCCTGGAGAAGGGTTCTTCTAACCAAAGAGTAGCAGCTGTCTTCTAAGTAGTGCTGCTTGTACCACTTTTAAGGTTCCCTATAAGCTATGAGGAGTGAAGTCATAAATATTAATATATCATAAACCTAAATAATAGAGTTTATCTGTAGACCTTTATATTTATTACTATGATATAAAAATGGAGCGTAAAGTGCACAGGATGCTCATTTTATCAGTAAATTTGTGAGACAGCTGAAGAGTGGTATTTTCTGTATAACCTTTTCTGCCATGACATATTTAATTTATTACAATATAACATTATTTACATGATCTGTCTTAAAAAAAAGTTCAATATTCCTTTTATTGATTTTTTTTCTTTTAATAACCCAACAACATTAAGCTCTAGTGATTTAGAAACTCTTCCCTTACTAAATCCTCTGTAATTCTATCCCTTTTCCTAAATACAATACATTTTCCTGACCTGTAAGGCCAAATCCTTAGAGTCAATGGAGCTCCATACGGGTAGAGCATTGCATCTGGGTGCAGTGAATTAGAGGATTGGAGACTAAATTCTTAATGAGTAGCAGTATCCAGTAGCACTCCAGGATTTAAGAATCCTTTCATTCATAGTATTTAATGAAACTGGAGGTTGATGGAGAAAAGAGATCATTCTGCAATTACATTTTTGAGAAATAATTTTTGATCAAAGATTAAACAAAAATTGCCTCTGTAAGAATATTTAAGTAGAAGCTTCCACTTACATAATTTTATCAGGTGGATGGTGCCAGGTCTTTCACGTGTTGTAAGGATAAGCAACTTGATTGACAATATTACCCAATCAATGCATTTGGAATACTGGACTGTGCATTCAAAATAACCAAGGTCAAGGCCTTGGTGTGTCAGTACTGTTGTGCCTCAGTTTAGAGGATTACACCGCACAAAAAATAAACTGGCAGTGCATAGTTATGTAAATGTATTCCACTGTCTATTTAAATTCCTGCAATTGCAAGTATTTCACACTTGCTTCTAAAGGTTGGAACTGAATCTGTGTATAATGGCAGAGTCTTCCAACTTCCACAGTTGGCTTTCCAACAATCACATTTTCCTCTAATTAACCGATGGCCAGTATGATACCATATGATACCATACTTCACCTATGCTACTACTTGGGGAATTCTGCGCCAAAAAATTATTTTATTTGTCAAATAATGCTATATAATCACACCAGTCTCAATTGTTTTGGTAATTTATTTAAACCACAACACAGAAAAAAAGGCACAGTAACTATTCAGCATTTCCTAAACACATGAAAGTTAAGTTACAAACACTTGGTAACTAACACCCCACATTCCAGTTATAATCCTGCATTTTCATTTAAGTTACATTACAGAACACCAAATACTCCCCCCCTCCCCACAAAAAAAGTAATTTTAAATTGCTCAGACTTGCACACATGAAAGTCAGTCTGTTTTGCTAATCATTGTCCTGGACTAGGCTGGGTACTTTGGGATGTGCTTGGTTCTGATTGTCCTGACATTTTATTGACTGCTTGGTAAATGTTTTATTTACTCTCAGTCTTTTCTTTTTTAATGACTAAGTAAAATAAATTCTAACCACACAGGAAAAAAGTGAGAAAGCACAGATATTCCTAGCTGAATCCCTTACTGTCATTTCTAAGGCTTTCCATCACTCTGGGAATGTAGAGGCCTTAAAACTTTTACAGGTTTTGTGCTCCTGGGGGCATTGACTGAGAATAGGAACAGTTAACTAACAATAGGAACATTAACAATGTTACTAGGCAGGCAGGCAGGCTGCTACATTTCTGCCTCACTGACAGAGCCTGCCTATTGCATAATAAAAAGCCCTACCCCTCCACGCCAGTAGCAAGTGAGAGGGACAGAGTCTCTCTCAGTTGTTGGCACTCACATACCCAGCTCTGCCCCCTGATGGTGATCAACGTCTCCCATGCAGGCACACATGCCCAACCCCTCTCCCTCCGCAGTGATTTGCATCTCTGAGCCTGCTCCAGGCACACTGGAACAGATTTGCTGCCGGGGAAGAGGCGTGTGTCCCCCTGAAGATTTCTTTTGCATTTTTCTGCATTGGGGGGGCCCCACAAAAATATGCGGACCATATGAATTCTGTCAGCAGTACTATGTGAATGAGTAGGGTATTACTCTTTGTGAGTGTGGTTATGAAAATCTAGTCTTGAATGTACACACTCAGAACATAAATCACAGAATAACGGTAAGCAATACTTCAGCGCTAGCTGCTTAGGTTGGACACTATGGAATAGATTCCCATACTCTTACACTGAGTGGTACCTTAGTCCTCAAGTAATTGTTTGAAATCAGTGGGACTCCTTGAGGTTTTAGGTATTACTCAACATGAATAAGGATATGAGAATTTGTTACCTAATTTTTAAGTATAATTTATCCTTTATCTGAAGTGTTGCATCAGGTGATATTTAAAATTCAGAGCTCATTTTAAATCTTCTGGCTGTTCATTATAGAGGGCAAAACTGCACCATTCTTAGGGCCAGATTATGACTTCAGGTGTGCTCCCACATGGGGGGAGAAAAATGTAGAAAGCCCACTTACTTACCTATATGGCCTATCCATACCACAATAGAAGTGCAAGGGAGAGAGAGATACATCTGCTAGTTCCACTCCTATATAGATGGGTGAGAAGGGTAAAGGAATGAACCCCATATGCAGCCCAATTATAGGCTGATGAATATTACTTCACCTGGAGCAAGGATAGAGCCATGAATCAGATTGTGCGTCTCAAAGTCACAATCTGGTTCCTGGTCTGTTCCTGGGGCAGCTCAGCTACACACAACCCATTACTCAGGTCTTGTGGCAGTGAGAAATCCATACAGACAATGCCCCGCTGGTCCGTCAGCGCAATCCCCACTGCGTGCCAGCTCTCAGCCAGCAGGGCCCTGTCCCATTGCCAGATGGCACAGGCTGCGCGCTGCAGTGGCTGGTGAGTGTGAGCAGGCACCAGGTGGTGGCCAGTTACATGGCGCCTCTTCTGCCACACATCAGCCTTTTACGTGTCCTCTCCCTGCTTCGCACCCCCTCAGTCCTGCTGCTCCTCCATATCCCCACCGGCGGGGCACATCCCGCTCCCAATGCTGTGCGGAGAACCAGCCCCTGGTTGGAGTGCTCAGCTCACCAACAGCCTGGCCAGCAGGCTCCTTCTTCTCTAGCCTGGGGCGCTGGCCAGGAGGAGCTGAGCCCTGCATGTGCCAAAGCCCCGCACAGCGCTGGCACAGTGAAGCCTCTCTGCCTCTCAGCTAAGCTCTGGAGGGGCGGGGGGGGGGGGGGAAGCTATTTCCAGCCTGTTCGTGCCGTGAACCCACAGGCTCCACAGCAGCCCCTCAGGCAGGGGCTTAGCACCCTCTTCACCTGCCTCCTCCCGCACCACCATGGCTCCTGCCCCCAGGGAGTGTGGAGCTGCTCCGTCCCCCTGGCACCCTCCCCTGCTGAGCCACCTCTCTGGCTGGGTTCGCTGAAGCCCCTGCAGTCAGGTTCCCTGGGCCCAGGTCCACAAATCATCCTTAGGGTTTAACCCCTTCCTGCCTGTGGTGTAGCCAAGGGGAGTTGGGGGGGGGGGCAGGAGGTGGCTGGGTTATGTCGGTGCCGGTGGCCAGCAGCAGCCTGGAGGTGTTAGTTGCCTTTCGACACTGTGCGGGCACAAGGGAACAAGCTGCTTCCAGCCACAGAGGGGCAGGGGGAAGAGATGAGGTCTGCAAAGACATGGGCCACGTCATCCCTTTGCCCCCCACCCCTACCCCAGCGACTGGAAGCAGCTCCCGTCCCTTCCCTCCTGCATAGTACCAAAAGACTGCTGGCCACATTCTGGTGTGAACCCCGGGCCCAGAAATCTGGGGAGGGAGGGTATGTGACCCTGTGTGCCCCCCCATGTTGCCTCAGGAAGATGTGGTGCCAGGTACCAGGAGAGGCGGGTCAGTCCCGGGGGCCCAGCCAGGCATGGTGGGTGGAGAGCGCCAGCAGGGAGGGTGGGATCAGTCGGTCACCCCTCCCCATGTGAGAGAGTTGTACAGTTGTGTGTGTCACCTCTCCCCATGTGTGTGGGAGGGAGGGGTGTGTGTGTCACCCCTCCCTGTGTGAACCCTAAAGCCTTAAAGATAAGAAGGTAAATAAAAAACCCAACTACGCAGTATTTCTTTTTAGTGGGGGCTCAGTCAACTTGATGTTAATTTGATCGTTTGTACTGCATAGTTCTGATTGATTGCCATTGAACTCACTTGAATATGAGTAATTTTACCAGGTGTCCTGTATTCAGCATAGGGAAATATGGTCACCCTATAAATGTAAGATGTTATGATCTAAACATGTTTTTTGTTTGTATGTCCTTCATTCTTTTTTACCTGGCATGGTAACAGAATGTATAAGAAAACATCTTTTCCACATCTCATCTCTTGCTTTATTATAGCAGATGATTTGCATTCCTTGAGGTTGAGAGAAGCTGACTAAGGGCTTGTCTGTACTGGCAAGTTTCTGCGCAGTAAAGCAGCTTTTTGTGCTCAAACTGCAGACATGAACACACTGCCAAGCCACTCT
Source organism: Emys orbicularis (assembly GCF_028017835.1). Taxonomy (NCBI): domain Eukaryota; kingdom Metazoa; phylum Chordata; order Testudines; family Emydidae; genus Emys; species Emys orbicularis. The sequence continues at coordinate 28,695,608 of NC_088687.1, read as the reverse complement.
GCGCAGAAACTCCTCAGTCGCAGCGCTGCAAAAAACCCACCTCGACGTGAATCGTAAGGCTATTTGCACAGAAGCTCCAGCACTCTATTGCCAGTGTAGACACTTGATTGCTTTCTGTGCTGTAATTGGCCTCTGGAGCTGTCCCATAATGCCTCAAGTGACCACTCTGCTCATTGTTTTGAACTCAGCTGCCCCGAGACATGTGCCCCTCCCCTTTCAAAGCTCCTTTCTGACAGCCATTGCATGCTGGGCTGATCTGCTCTGGGACACAAAGCAAACCATTAATGTGGAATGCTCGTGCTGTTGAACACAGAGGGTGTGTGTGTGTGTGTGTGTGTGTGCGTGTGTGTGCGTGCCCAGGGAGGGAGGCGAGGGCTGATGTCGGGGTTTCCCCCTCCTCCTGCCTCAGGACTGGTTGCTTCCTGCCACGGTCTGAACTTAAGACAGCATGCTGATACACTCTCTGTCCCCCAAAACACACAGTCTCTCTCCCCCCCATACACACACTCACACACTCCCCCAACCCCACGTCAGTTGAAAAGCAGCTGGAAATATAGTAGGATGCCCATGGAACAATGGGATTGGGAAACCTGCATCATGTGATGCTGTGCCTGCCCCATGAGGCATTGCAAACCTTTTCCAAAGCACTCTGTGGCCAGTTGCACAGGGGGATAGCTACTACAATGCACTGCTCTCTTTGTCATTGCAAGAGCTGCTAATGTGGATGCACTCCACCATCACAAGGAGCACAGTGTGGATGCGCAACAGCGGTTTAATTCCAGTGTTTTAATAAAAGTGGTATAACTTGTGGCACAGAAACTTGCCAGTGTAGACATACCCTAACTCTGCTCTGAGCAATGGCATCCTACACAATTCTTAGGTGTAGTGACAGTGCTTTGTATTGTGGCGTCATTTCTCTTGAAGATCAAGGCCCAAACACAGCAAAACACTTGCTTAATTTTAAGCATGTGAGCAGTCCCATCCCTATTCAGCAAAGCACTTGAGCAAATGCTTAAGTTTAAGCAGAGGAGTAGTTCCATTGACTTTATGGGTGAAATCCTGGCTCCACTGAAGTCAAATGGAATTTTCCCATTAGCTGCAGTGGGCCAGGATTTCAGTCAGTGTACTCAAGTGGTTTGCTGAATTGGGGCCCAGATGAACAGGGTGGTTAGCCCTTTGGCCAAAAATTTTCAAACTCACAATGGTAGGCACCTAACTCAGTGGCTCTGCAAATCAAGCCACTTACTATCTGCAGGTCCCATTAAAGTAAAAATGTATTTGTAGGTTAATGGGAGTTGCTGGTGCTCAGAACCCTGGAAAATCTGCCCCCTCCCTACACACTTATCTAAATTGCTAAGTATGGATTTAGCTGCCTAATTTCAGGGACCCAAGACTGAAAAATATTCCTTAATTTATATAATTTACTGTACTGTTAATCTGTGTACAGAACTCTGACAGTAAATATGACTGGTGATCTTAAATGCATATTTATCCATAGAGATAATGTGTATTCACAAATTCACCAATTATGTCTTGGTTTGAATGTGAATACATATCCACTAGTCAAAATGAATATTTGCCTGGGAGATCATTCTCTTGAAAAATATGTAAGTAATATAACATTTTATGAAAAAAAAAGCCTTTTTAATTATGGAAAAAGCAAGGAAATAGAACATTAAAAACCCTGGTGTATCAGAAATTCAGATTTTGGCATAAACTAATAAAACCCAGGAAATTGAAAGATAAAGTGGGATATCTGTCCTTAATTCACCCTTTAAGAGAAAGAGAGTCTGTTCTGTTGAGGTAAAATCCTCTTATGAGAAATTTATTTTTAGATTGGCTGAGAATAATGCTCTGAGTATAATGCAAAACAAAAGTTATCAGAATTCTGAGCATTTTGATTCTTTCATGGAGCCATCCACCACCAGACCCCTGAGTCTGTTAAAGAACTGACTCTTCATTTGGCTTATGGTGACATAACATCTGTAGGACTTGTGTTTACAGGTCAAATCATGCATTCATTATGTCTATCAGTGCTCCCATGGAGTTGATTGAATGCAGGATTTGGCCCTACATCATTAGCATATAATCCCTTCGTTGGGATGCTATACTCTCTCCCATGCAGATGGACAGGAAATGGGCAGGAAGGCATTGGGAATTGGCTACGCCTTGGCTCTGCCCCCTCCCTACACATACATGGACGCCCGCCAGCCAGCACAGCTGAGCCAACACACAGTGTGGGGAGTAGCTGTCACTAGTATAAGACCAGAGCAGATTTCTTCACCCTATAATTAGGGCCCTACCAAATTCACCATCCATTTTAATAAATTTCACGGTCATAGGATTTTTAAAATCTTAAATTTCACAGGTTCAGATATTTAAATCTGAAATTTCATGGTGTTGTAACCATGGGGCTCCTGACCCAAAAGGAGATTGTGTGTGTGTGTGTGTGTGTGTGTGTGTGTGTGTGTGTGTGTGTGTGTGTGTGTGTGTGTGTGTGTGTGTGTGTGTGTGTGTGAAGGCTAAATAAGGGTCACGATACTTCCACCCTTATTTCTGTGCTGGTGTGGTGGCACTGCCTTCAGAGCTGGACGGAGTGGCAGCTGCTGCTGGATACCCAGCTCTGAATGCAGCGTCACTGCTAGCAGCACTGCAGAAGTGAGGATGGCATGGTGTGGATCTTAAAGGGGCCTTGGGTTGGTTGTGTCTGTGTGTGTGGGAGGGGGAGGGGTAATCACAGCACCCCCCCGACCACAGTGCCCTGGGCAGTTACCCACGTCACCCACCAGTAAGTCCATTCCTGACCCCCTGAAAAGTGACCACCCTCTATGCCACACTCACTTCTGTGCTGCTGCTGGCGGTGGCATTGTCTTCAGAGCTGGGTGCCTGGCCAGCAGCCACTGCTCTCTGGCTGCCCAGCTCTGAAGGCAATGCAAAAGTAAGGGTGGCAATACTGCGATCCTTCCCCCACATAGCCAGATTTCATGTGGGAGACCAGATTTCACAGTCCATGACACGTTTTTCACAGCCATGAATTTGGTAGCGCCCTACCTATAACAGTGTACCAGTGAGGTGCCAGGGACAGAATTGTGACATATTGAAGAATGGTGCCAGTCAGGAAAGTAAACTTATATTGTGACGTGCAGAAAAACCATGATAAAATTGTCACAGTAGCAGTTAGAGGCCCCAAACAAGATCAGAGCCCTGTCAGGTTAGATACCATCCGAAACCCATAGTGAGAGTCTCTATCCAGACAACATTATAAATTAGGGTACGTCTACACTACCCGCCTGAATCGGCGGGTAGAAATCGATCTCTCGGGGATCGAATTATTGCGTCTCGTCGGGACACGACATTCAATCCCCGAATCGATGCTTGTACTCCACCAGGGGAGGTAGGAGTAAGTGCCGTCGACGGGGTCGATTTGCCGCCGTCCTCACAGCGGGGAAAGTCGGCTCCGATACGTCGAATTCAGCTACGCTATTCGCGTAGCTGAATTTGCGTATCTTAAATCGACCCCCTCCCCCCCCAGTGAGGACATAGCCTTAAATAGATAAGACAAAGTATAGGAAGGGAAGTAGGCACGCAGAGGTGAAGTCATTTGCACAAAGTCACACATCAGGTCTGTGGAAAAAACAGGAGTAGAACTCAAGTCTCCTGACTCCTAGTGCAGACCATCAAAATACATCAGATATGCTTTTTCCATAGGCAATATATGTGGACTGCATCCTTCTTTGAAAATTGTTTTAAAATAGAGTTAAACAGATGTGGTAAAGGTTTTTCAACAGAAAGGATATCATTCATTTTCATTTGAGAGCTTGGCTCAAAGACTTGTCATTAGTTCGATATTGAGAAAAGAACTGAAAAAAATATGCAGTAAACTGGAGAGGCATAGAACAGGAATAAGCCAAAACATATTACACTGAGATCACTGCAGGAATCCTGTTCCATTTGTTTGAATTGCAGCTAGTCTGTAAAGGGCAATCTGATGATCACATTGACCTGCAAATGGGTAATTACTTTTTGAGCATTAATTGAAGAGAAGAGCATTCGTTGTAGGCAAACAATTGCATTAGACAACAGTGATGCCATTGATCTGCTGTCACCATCTCATACAGAGTCTGTAGGCTTTTAAAGTATGTCAGATACATTCATTAGTACCAATAGCACTGGACATTTCATTATGAGAGATGCTATTAATTCAGATATAATATCTCATCTTAAAGGAAACATCAGAATTAGCACAGAAGTGACAGACTTTCCCTCTCTCTCTCTCTCTCTCTCTCATATATTATCACATGTATAGTTATTATAATGAGGTGGTAACTCCTCTATAATTACAATTGAGACAAGTTTTCTGTTTAACAGCCAATTTTCCTAAGTGCTCTAAAATCCATGTTTACTCAGATTGCTTGAACATTGGCGTTCTTCATCAAAGGCCTGGGGTAGGTTTAATGGTGCAATATTTGGAGACATAAATATAAAGCCTCAGTAATTTCCATGAGTGACTTAGAGAGCTATAGGGAACTACTTATTTTCTCAAATGAGCAATCAAGTGAGCAAATATTGTGTGTGTGGGGGGGGAACCCTCCAAGGATAATGTTTAACAAAATGTACTCCATTTATGTAGTTTTAATTCTTCATCATAACTTCATATTATACTAGTAAATGTCCTATTTTTGCTGTCTTTGTAATGATAATGTCAAAGCAATATGAGACCTCATTACATGTATTCTGAGAAGTGGAGGGATACCATTAATTTTTTTACTGGAATTATAGGGTATGCTGCAGATCAGCAGGATTCTGTTATGTTTGTGTGTGTCTCTGTCATAGACCTTTCTAATTATCTCATTACCATAGGGTCTAGACACCACATCCCTACCTGCTACTGCATGTAACACATTGCCAAATTACTGGCCCACATAGAGAAGGTGGCCCGAATCCTGGTCCCATTGAAATCAAGGGCAAAACTCCCATTGACTTCATTGGTGCTGGATCCAGCCTTCAGAGAATGCAATTCAAACCTAGGTGAGGGAGTCCTTTGTTCCAGTGGTACTGCCTTGTGCTTTTGGTGCAGGAGGTCCAGGGATCTGTCCCTGTTGACTGTTGTAGTTTTGCTACATATGCACATATGCATCTATTAATGTTGTAGACAATTTAGTATGATATTTTATTGTACTGTTTGAGAATTAGTATGTGACCTTGTGATATATGACAAAGGGAAGCAGTTAAGTTTGTGCATGCTACTTTTACTGTGGCATTTCCTGACTTTTAACTGGAAAACCCCTACATTAAGATTTAAAGCTTCATGGATAAATACTAAAACATCCAGATATACCAGAATTAAAGTGAAACCGTAGCTCTGTCGCCTTATGCATAGGCATAGTGATTCAGTATTTGATTTCAAGATCACAGGCTGTTTTTTTCAAATACCAAAACTAAATTTACAAAACACAAAACCATATTTCAGGCCTTCACAAAGAAACAAAACGAAGTACATTTTTCCCCTTTCCAGGTCATTTTTAAATACAGTTATCCAATTTGGGGGCCAAATCTTGATATAGATTATGCCAGATTAAGGGCCTCATAAACCAGAGATGAGTTTCTTAAAATATGGCTTTATTTCTAAGGCTTAATAAGACATTGTTCTTTTACAATCCACACACAGATCTCCCATGCCCCATACAAAAAATGAGGTCCACAACATCCTCTTCCTCCCCCTCCCCCTCAACCTCCATGCATAACTCTCTGTGGATTGGGGCTGGGGCAGATATATTTCATTACCCTTGCACCTATCTGAAACAGCATAGGAAAATGAATCCATCAAGGGACTATACCAACTTTCCTATAGAAGGTCCATTCTTGCTGGGCAACTTCCTTACAGGGGAACCCCTTGCAGGGATACAACAGAACTGTGCTGGTAGGGATTTAGGGCAGAGCTACAAGAGACTCAGACAATATAGAGGAACATAGCCACCCAGTGGAACACCAAGATCCTCTATGTCTATGAGAGAGCAAATCACACCTATCCTCTGTGTGATCACAAAAGAAGCTAGATTTCGAAGAAAATCAGTGCAGTAGTTTTAAAGTTTTGAATGTTTAAATGTGGCAAACCAGTTTTCAAAATTCAATGGGAGTTGTAGGTACTCAGCACCTTTGATGATCAAGCCCTGAAGTGCAAATCCTGATCTTAAGTGAGCTAAGGGCCCCCTACCAGCAGAACCAGAGTAAGGAAAAATTTGCACAGGGGGATACCCATATATAAATATATATAACTCTGTCTTGTATTTTACTTACTGCATATTATCTATGCAAGCTCAGATAATATCAGCTTTCAAAGCAAGTACGCCTTTTTACATATTGGAGCAGTGGAGCATTTTTCATAAACTCTTTACTAGCCAGTGTTTTTCCCAAGGGAATTTATAAAACTGTAAGATGAAATATCGTATAAAGGCACCGTTGTATTCCACTGCCATGTCTATATGCGTAGAGAAGTGGCTAGAAATAATGACCACAGGAGTTAGCGCTAAATGTTTCTCTAAGGGGTTCTGAACTTTAATCATATTTATGGTATTGAGGATGAATGACACTAAGAATGTCAATTCATCTTCAGTGGAAGCTTAAGGAAAAAATATTAACTAATAAACATAATTTAATGTGTAAGTATTTCCTTCCCCATAACCCCTGTGGCTTTCGCCATGATTATAGCAAACTTACTGCTATGAATGATGGGTTTCCTCAGTGTGATAGAAACTCTGTAGGTCATCATCAGCACTATGTGGAGATGCATTATTCACCTCCTGGTGCTAAATGACCGGGTCGTGTATGGGATGACTATAGCCTCCTCTAATCGAGAATTTTATTATCCTGGTCCTACTCCAGAACTAGGAAACTTAGTTGGCAAAAACCCTTCTGCTGAGCTTTTGGGCAAATCGTTTCAACCTCACTTGAAAATCCTCTAGCTCCACACATTTCTAGGAATGTGCATGATGCTGGTGTACGTATTTCTTAGTATTCAGTAACATCAGGATTTTACAAATGGCATAAAATCCATGAAAATAAAGAGGAAAGAGTATAATTGTACAGTGTGAGCCTTTAATAAATATTAGACATTGATCCTAGGGTGTGGTAAATTTCCATTAGCTACACCTAATAAGTTGATGCTGTGCATGTATCCAGGTCTGGGGGGACAACCAAAATGCTTACACAGTATATTCCCCTGCTGCTTTCTTTTGCTGTTCTACCAAATACAAGTTTTTAAATACTGTTTTAGTCCCTGTTGCCTGCTCACTCCAACTCTAATCAGGGGCCATTGTGCCATACTAAATGAATGCACCAATAGGCATGACTTCATTTTACTCTGTGAGGCTCAGAGCAGACTCAGTATGGTGGAACAGGATTGTCAAACAATAGAAGCCAGGAGCAGAAGAGGTTGCTGAGTTATAGGGCATCTTCTATAGATTATTGTTTGAAATCCAGCAGTGATTTATATATTGTCATAAGCACAAGGGATTGCATATCTTCATAGTTTGGCTTGACCTAATGAAGAATGACCATATCCCCAACTTTACGAGTTGGTGGACAAGAAGTATATATGTTTGTTATGGCGCACATGCCATGCACAGGCCAGGATGGACATTTGCAAAATAGCAGATGAAAAGGTCAGCCAGGAAATACTGTAGGGTCTCTTCAAGTATCTTGTAAACTGTCCATTCAAAATTATTTATCTTTAGTCCTTTGCCTTTGTTCAGCAAGTAGAGAGATGTAGACTTGTTTCTTGTTACTGGGCTGAATTCTGCCCTTCATTACCCCCTGGAAACATCAGTTAAGTGAGTGATGATACATGGATGTAAGCGAGTGGAGAATTTGACCTAGAAGCACTTTCACAGTTGGCTGCTTGATCCTGAACTTCTGATGCCAGGTGGGACTTCAAAGAAGAGCACGATGTTCAATATCAAGATGTGTGTCCTTTATTTCTTGAGTGAGTTTCTGTTAAATTACTAACCATGGAGAAAGGTGCAGCATAAGTGCAAGACAGTTAAGCAAAGTATACCTATGTTTAGCCCCAAGAAACCCTCCTAAAAACAATAGGCAATATAGAGTTATAGTCAGGGTGGTTCTATACTAACGGGAGTGTGTACGCTGTAGCGTTTTAAGTGTAGACAAGCTCTGAGATATTTTAAAGTGGAGACAAGGCATATATTTCTGGTATATCAGCCTATAATTATGTGGCCTTCTTAGCTACCAACTGGAAAAAGCCATCAAAAAGACATGCTATTAGCCAGCGTGATTTCTTCTGAATACCTTAGGGCATTTCTAGATGACTTTATACTTAGTCTTACTGTGTAGTCAATCGGGGATCTGCAGTATTGGGTTTTTTATGTTTGGTGGTTTGCATTATTTTATATATTGTGAAATTATATGTATTATTTTAAAACTCTGCCATCTCTGCTTGGTTTCTTTTGAGGCAGGTGTTTTATGGTCTCCGGTGAGATGCCTTTGGTTTAAAAAAAAAAAAAAAAAAAGTAGTAAATAAAGGGAAATTCTTGCTTCCTTGTCAGCTTTCTTAAAACTTTATTGCTAATATTACATTTCTGTTTCATAAGAGGGGGGAAATAGTTGTGGTACTGTAATAATGAACATTCCCAATGTATACTGAGTTGTCCTAAGAGTATGGGAAAATATTCCAAAGTATGCCAGCTGTGAAAGGATGTATAGAGTTTCCAAATCATTGCAAAGCAGCAGATGCTTTGATGTTTTAAAATTCCTTCTTAAAATTTGTTTTTTGCAGTGCTGACAGTGAAGCTTTTTGACTTTTTAAGTGACATAGACAATGCATTCCGTGCCTTCAGTATATCCCATTAATGCAGAAAGTGCAACCTTGTTTCTTTTTATCAGTAGAGAAAAGTGCTGTTCTCAGAAGATATTTTTGCTGTGTGGGGTCTTTAACATGTTTTATGTACAAAGCTCACTACAATGTTTCCTGTTGTGCTTTTTCCTAGAATGGTTTCACTCCTTTATACATGGCAGCTCAAGAGAACCACATTGATGTGGTAAAATATCTGCTGGAAAATGGAGCCAACCAGAGCACTGCTACTGAGGTAAAGCATATACTACTTTTCTACAGACTGTCTCTTATTTTCCTTTCCCTCATGACCCAGATGGTTTCAGAATGAGTATGATTTTCAAACCGAATATTTCCAGACTTTGGGCCAGATCATGCCACTGTGATCTGTGTGTGAATTTTTCTCTTTCTGTGTGTGTGTGAGAGGTGGGGAAGGGGGGAGAATCAGTTGTCTTCACAGTGCAGCTTCTTCCTCCCCATGCTTGGAACCATGAAAAACCCTCTTTGAGTCTAGGTGTGAAATTATGGCCCAATTGAAGTCAATAGAAAAATTCCCTCTGACTTCCATGGGGCCAGAATTTCACCCTACGATCTATGTATGGGTGATGCAGTGTATTGTCCTCCCACCAGCCCCATGGGGAATATGCATTGAGGGATGTTCCTACAGCAGCATCTAGGAGAGGAAGACGTGGCAGCTTGACTTCGTTGGAGCTGCACTGCCAGAGCGCTGGTTTGAAGAGTGCAGAATGCAGAAGTACAAGGTTTTTGATGAAACCTTGTGCCTCCAGCAGATTCTGTGAGATGCCCACCGTCTTCACCTCGGCAAAAATGCCATGTATGCATGCCCTACCCTAACGACCACACGGTGTGATCTGGGGAAGAGTCAGCAAGGGGAACTTTGCAAAGTTTTCTTCCACTGTCCCATGTAGTGGGTTTTTCAATGATCTGGAATCTTGATTCAGTTCCTTTCTGAGCTAGAGCAAAATGTGTGGAACGTTTTGTATGTTCCATAACTAGGACTATGAGGAACATGCCTTAAAATATATATTTAAAGCATAAGACACAGCAAGTCTTGTGTTGACGAAGAATAGTATTGCACCTCAGCTGTCATATCCTGCCTCTCAGAGCAAGTCCTCTTTGAGTTAGGAGTCTCCTGAGTTCACATGTGCTCATCTTGGGTTTGTATGGGTTCTCACAAAATGAAACTGAGAAAAACAAACAAATATACAGAAAAGAAACACTACCAGACAGATTCTCTCCTGCGATTTAGCTCTGCTCGGGGAAGAATAGCGGGAATGGGCCTCAGTGAGCCGATCAGGGTTCTCTGATTCTGAGGTTTGTGCCTGGCTTGTTGAAATAGTAAATGTTTCCAGGTGTGATTAATATAACTAGGAAACCAGATATACCACTCTAATGAGGATACAGACTCACCAAGTAGCATGCTGCTTCATCTTCCGTCAATACATATTTGCCTACAGATCACAAGTATAAGTACACAAAAGTTTGATACTCAAGGCCAGGTTCTGAGCTCAGTGAAAGGGGTGTAAATCTGGAGTAACTCCACTGACTTCAGTACAGTCACTGCAGATTGACACCAGTGCAATTGAGATCAGAATCTGGCACTAAGAATGTAGAAATTGGACCATGGGACCATTCACTTCTTTCCCCAGAAGTTTTAGGCAATGAGCAAAACTCACATATAACAAACTTTGTGTTCACCCTATTTCCCATTGTTCTCTTGCTACCAAATACTGCTTTCCTCTGTCTCAGAAAACTAAGTGGACAGCTGTTGTTCTGTAAAGCCTGTCAACTTTATTATTGTTCTCTCCATATATAACTATTGTGCAGTGTAAAACAGTAAAAGGAAACCTTCCTCTCCCCCCATTTTCATTCCTCTTTTCACCCATTCCTTCTTTTGTGTGCACTTGTTATTTTTCTTCCAATCAGTATGGAAACTCACCCACTGTGGGTTACCTTGGCCAATGAACTGATTTGGAATAGTGTTGCATTTATGCTTGCTTACTTCGTGCTATAGCCAAACAGCTGTCTTACTATCCCTTCATTCAACAGATACTGTATCACTTGATGATGGCTCCTAAAATTATCCTTTCTGTGACTTGGATTGATTGAGATCGTGTTACCATTGCAGCTTTTCTGAAATATGAAATCCTGTGCGATTGCCAGGCAACTTGGCAGAAACAGTGTTTCCAAATCACAACAGAGTTTTGGGACTATCAAGATCTAAGCCTAGCTAAAAGTTCCTAATGACCAGCTTTCCGTCCTCCACAGAACTGCTTTGCATTTTTTGTGGTCAGGTTTGCTGTAAATTCATTACCCTAGAGGATCTGGAGGCCAGTACGGTTACAATTGTTGTGGAAAAAGTCACCCACGCATCATTTTTGGTTCAAAGACTTAGCCTGAGGCCCGTTGATTGAATAAACACCAATGCGTTGGTGTTAGTAGCTATAGGCACTGCTCCCCCGAAGCAAAGCATACAGTAGCTTTTAAAGCTTAAAACCGCAAACAAATTACACACAGTTAAGTAATGGTAATTACATATTAGGAATTAAATTACACATACTTGGGTAATAGTGACCTTATTAGGAATAAAAGAGTTAGGGTCTTTTGGTACTTTCCAGTGTTCTTTGCAACCCTGCCTCGGTATGGGTGCAATTTGAGTTAAGGTCTTTCTGGTACTTTTCAACGCAGTTACAACCTTGCCTTTTATGGGGTGCTATTACACCATTGCCGTTCACGGGGTACAGTAACGCAATGCGGTGGTTACACAATTGATATAGGGGAGGGCATGAGTTACATTTATAATTGCTTCACACTTATAGGTTACATTATTGTTCCACACAAGCGGTTATAATATTTCAAAGCATTAGGCACATATTGCAAATAGTTCCCGCTTCTGGGGCTTTCCATTGGCTCCCCCCCCCCCCCTTGGCCCAACTCCTTCCTCAATTACAATGGTTACGGACTTAACTCTTAGCTTGGTTCAGGCTTCGGGTCTGTTAGCTGTAAAGCAGGCCCAGACCAAACAAGCAAAGGCCTAGACCATTAGGGCTAGTCTAATTTTTCCTCCACACAATTAATCTACAGATGGGCCTGAACTCAATCTGTGGATCGAAATATCTCTGGAATTCATAGATAGGTTTGGATCCAGAGTTCTGTATCTGACTCTCTTCTGCATTCTAAACTTGGCAAAGGCCAATTTCATTTTCTGGGGTTTGGAAGGTGAAGTCATGCTCATTTCAACCCCATGGAAGGGTTCTCAAGATAATAGTTCCAGCAGAGAAGGCTAGTCCACCCAGGGAGTGGACTGAGCTCCCTCCTGCTCCCACATGTGTGTTGATTCTTGCTGGTTACAACCAATGGGAAAAAACTAGAGCTGCCAATTAATCACAGTTAACTCCCACGATTAACTCAAAAAAATTAATCGTGATTAAAAAATTAATTATGATTAATCGCACTGTTAAACAATAGAATACCAATTAAATTTTATTAAATATTTTTGGAATTTTTTTACATTTTCAAATATATTGGTTTATATTACAACACAGAATACAAAGTGTACAGTTCTCATGTTATATAATTATTTTTATTACAAATATTTGCACTGTAAAAATGATAAAATAGTATTTTTCAATTCACCTCATACAAGTAGTGTAGTGCAATCTTTTTATCATGAAAGTGTAACTTACAAATGTAGATTTTTTTTTTGTTACATAACTGCACTCAAAAACAAAACAATGTAAAACTATAGAGCTTACAAGTCCACTCAGTCCTACTTCTTGTTCAGCTAAGACAAAGAAGTTTGTTTACATTTACAGGAGATAGTGCTGCCTGCTTCTTATTTACAAAGTCACCTGAAAGTGAGAATGGGCATTTGCATGGCATTTTTGTAGCTGGCGTTGCAAGGTATTTACGTGTCAGATATGCTAAACATTTGTATGCCCCTTCATGCTTTGGCCACCATTCCAGAGGACATGCTTCCATGCTGATGATGCTCATTTAAAAAAAATGCATTAATTAAATTTGTGACTGAACTCCTTGCGGGAGAATAGTATGTCTCCTGTTCTGTTTTACCCGCATTCTGCCATATTTTTCATATTATAGCGGTCTCGGATGATGACCCAACACATGCTCATTTTAAGAACACTTTTGCTGCAGATTTGACAAAACGCAAAGAAGGTACCAATGTGAGATTTCTAAAGAGAGCTACAGCACTCGACCCAAGGTTTAAGAATCTGAAGTGCCTTCCAAAATCTGAGAGAGATGAGGTGTGGAGCATGTTCGTAGAAGTCTTAAAAGAGCAACACTCAGATGCGGAAACTACAGAACCTGAACCACCAAAAAAGAAAATCAACCTTTTGCTGGTGTTATCTGACTCAGATGATGAAAATGAACATGCATCGGTCCACTCTGCTTTGGATTGTTATCGAGCAGAACCCATCATCAGCATGGATGCATGTCCTCTGGAATGGTGGTTGAAGCATGAAGGGACATATGAAAATTTAGCGCATCTGGCACATAAATATCTTGCAATGCCGGCTACAACATGCAAATGCTTGTTGTCACTTTCAGTGACATTGTAAACAAGAAGCTGGCAACATTATGTCCTGCAAATTGTAACCAAACTTGTTTGTCTGAGCATGAAGTAGGACTGAGTGGACTTGTAGACTCTAAAGTTTTACATTGTTTTATTTTTGAATGCCGTTATTTTTTTATATATAATTCTACATTTGTAAGTTCAACTTTCATGATAAAAAAAATGCACTACAGTACTTTTATTAGGTGAATTGAAAAATACTATTTCTTTTTTTTTACATTGCAAATATTTTTAATCAAAAATTAATATAAAGTGAGTACTGTACACTTTGTATTCTGTGTTGTATTTGAAATCAATATATTTGTAAATGTAGAAAACATCCCAAAATATTTAAATAAATGGTATTCTGTTATTGTTTAACAGCATGATTAATCGCGGTTAATTTTTTAAATTGCTTGACAGCCCTAAAAAATACTCCCAAAAGTTGAGAGGGAGGAATGGCAGTCTGACCTGGCAGTCCCATTGAAATAGCACTGGGAAGCAATCAGCAACTGGTATTAACTAGAGTACTGTGGTGCTCTGTCTCAGAAGAGAGCATTACTGTAGGAGGACCCCAAGACTGGGAGGATATTGTAAGAAGAAGCAACACAGAAGGGAAGTGCTAGGGAAGAGTCAGAGGCAGATGGGTGGATTGCCACAATTTTGTTTCGGGTTCAGGATCCAAATTTGAATCCGGGCCACGATGAGATTTAATTAAACACTGTAATCTCGGATACTAACTCTGACACCATCCAGATCTAGATCAGCAAGTGAGATGTATATATATTTAAAGTGCCAAATTCTGTTGTTGGTTATAACCATGTAGCCCAATGCCTTCAATTACTTAAAAGCCTAATGATTCAATAACATTGTGTGTAGTCAACCCAGGACAAAATTTGTCCCCAAAGCTTTAAATGTTTCAGTGAGGGAGCCACACAACTCACAAATAAGTATTTTTAAACATATGGGATCCAGTCCTCAGGACCAGCCAAACTGCTCAAATCAGGACCTGAAGGAGGAGTGAGGTAGCTGTTATATCACCTGTGCTCTTTCCCAATCCTAAGGGTGACCTAAGGCTGGTTTGGCCCTGGGCTTTATTAAGCCACACACATGTCATCACTTGCATTTAGGTGGTTTCTGGCCTTTGTTTTGATCTGTAAGAGTGATGGAAACCCTATCTCACACGAGTATGTAGTCACAAATGGCATAGGATCTCCAGCACTGTCTTCGCCAGTTGTGGAAACGGTGCTAGTTGAGCATACCAGAAATTCTCAAGCTTCATTGTCTTAAACTCCATTCGGACTCAGCCATTGGCTCGTAATTCAATGAGATCATCTTTCATCAAATCACTATCATTGATAGAATCCAGGTTAAAAAGAAATGGATCCAGTATCCATTTCTTTGCCACATCAAGATCTTCAGTGGAAAAATATCCTTGGAAAGAGTCACTCAACTGTTGCAAATGCTTTGTCACTTCAGTTGCGATGGTCATTCCTTCATTTTCCAAAAAAACTGTTTCTTCAAGAAAAGGAAAGTTAGTGAAATTTCATTTCTCAACACGCTTTATCCAAACTGGAAGTTTCCGAATAAAAGCAGATAACTTCTCTCTGGCCGTTACCGTGTTCATCCCAGTTCCTTGCATAGATGTGTTGAGTTCATTTAGGTGTGTGAATACATCTGCCATGTATGCTAGGCAAAGGATAAACTCTCTGTTTTCGACGTCATCAACTAAATTACTGCTTTGGTTACAAAGAAACTGACTTATTTCTTCACGCATTTCAAAAATACGAGTAAGCATTCAGCCACGGGAAAGCCACCTCACTTCTGTATGGAAAAGGAAGACAGTGTGCTCGGCACCAGTTTCTTCGCAAAAAGCACGGAAAATCTGGCATGTCTCGCACCCCCAGAAAGGGCATCTCGCACCCCCAGGGGGTGTGTGCACCCCAGGTTAAGAACCACTGATTTAGAGCAACCTCAGAATTGCTCCAATTTATGGTGATTGGTAATAGCCCCTAAAGGGCTTTATTTTAGCTGGGAACTGACAGAGCAGAGCAACGTCTTAGTTGGAGTTCTCCATCCCTCCGACGCATCCCCTATGTTGGCTCTGTATCAGTTGGGGATTCAACTGTATCAAACGAGCTGTATCAGAGGGTTGATTCTGGTTGATGGAAAGGAAAATAAGTTTGTGATTGACTGTATTTTTTATCCACCTGAGTTTTGAACAGTTATAAGAGATGGGATTAGTACTTTGCTACTATAGAAAAATACAAACAAATCTCTTTTTGTGATGACCTGCATGAAACATTAGTTTTTAAAAAAAATCATGTGTCTGGCTTTATATAACAGAATTGGGCATGTGCTCATTTCATAATTAAGGATGTTCACCCCTTCTTCCAAACTTCCAGGAATTTCTACTTCTTGTCAGTTTTCAACCCTTCCTTTAGACATTAATTTCTCTTTTTTTTTTCAGTAGTTGCTCACTTTCTATTTGATGTTAAACTCGGGTTAAAATAAAAAAAATCCACTATCCTGAAATTTCTGTTCTTCCAGTCCAGAGGCTCACTTGAGTAGATACAGCAATATGTATGTATGAAATGTGCATTGCTGTTGTGATGTTTAGGAACAAGGATGAGACCACCAAACTCAGTTTCAGATGTGTCCCCCTAATCCAGGATTTGCTCTCAAGTTTCCAGAGGGGAAAGGCTCCTGCGCAAAGCCATCTCACTACCTAATGTAGTCCCAATCTTATTCTGAGTCAGCTGTTTCTTCAGCTGTTCTCCCATTTTAATTCCCAGTACAGAATGTAGTCTCTTGAGAATAAGCTGCTATAGTAGTGTAGCTGTTTCAAAGTCTACTCATAATTTTACACAAAAGGGAGTGAAAGGTATTAGATTAGTGAGGTGCATGCCTGGTTTGGTGAGTCTGGGCAACACCTCAAATATCTGAACAGGTTCAGGTCTTTACCGCCTCTGACGTTCCCCTTTCTCACTATTCCATCTTTCTCTTTTCCTGCTCCCAAGCCAGCCAAATTCTTCTCTTTCCTGACCCCATTACTCGGTTTCTCCCAAATCCATCAGTCTGCTTCCTTCCCTCTTTCTGATTATAAATACAGTAACTCCTCACTTAAATTTGTCCCAGTTAACCTTGTTTCATTGTTACGTTGCTGATCAATTAGAGAACATGCTCGTTTAAAGTTGCGCAATGCTCCCTTATAACGTTGTTTGGCAGCCGCCTGCTTTGTCCACTGTTTGCAGAAAGAGCAGCCCATTGGAGCTAGCTGGTGGGGGCTTGGAACCAGGGTGAATCGGCAGCCCCCCTATCAGCTCCCCTAAGTTCTCTGTGCAGCAGCCACCCAGCAGGCTATCAATTGCCAGGCAGTTCAGCTGTCCCTCTCCCCCATTGCCTTGTGCTGTTCCTGTCCTCTGCCTTGGAGCTGCTCCTGGGAGCCTCCTGCTTGCTGTGGGGGGAGAGGGGGAAGGGAGAGGGGTGCTAATGTCAGGGTGTCCCCCTCCCCCTGCCCCCCATCTCCATAGAGCGGGGGAACGGACGGACATGACAGGGCTCAGGACAGAGGGAGCTTGCTGGCAGCAGCTGCTCTCTCAACTTGCTGATCTACTTAAAAGGGCAGTGTACTTAGAGTGGGGTCAGCATACTTAAAGGGGCAATACGCGTCTCTCTTTCACACACAAGGTGTATGTCTCTGTCTCTCTCTGCCATGCTGTCTCCCCTCCATCCATTCGTGCCGCCTTGTATTGCGTGAGGCTACATTAACAACAATATGTTAACCCTTGAGGGCTGAGCCGAGTGCTAGTTCATCATTGAGCAGTAAGGCATTCCCTGGGAAATATCCCACCCTCTTCCTCCACCACGTCAACCAAGCTTCACAATCATTGTTGCTGTGTACAGTATTAAATTGTTTGTTTAAAACTTATACTGTGTATATTTGTGTGTGTATATTTATATAATATATAGACTTTTGTCTGGCGAATTTTTTTTTCCTGGAACCTAACCCCTCCATTTACATTAATTATTATGGAGAAATTGGATTTGCTTAACATCGTTTTTCTTAAAGTAGCATTTTTCAGGAACATAACTACAACATTAAGCGAGGAGTTACTGTAACTGAACCTTCTCACCTGGTCATGGTAACTTCCTGTTCTCCATGCCTTTCCCAATGCTTCTGTTTTCAGTTAATCCTTGTCTGTCTTCCTTCCTATCCCTTCATCCATCCATGACCCAAATCACGGTCTCTTTTGTCCTTAAGTGCCTTCCTAAGGGTGGGATTTTCAAAATTACTCAGCATTAGCCTAAGTCTGTACCCACTGATGTTAATGGAAGTTTCCTCATTGAGGACAATGAAGTTTTACCACTGAAGTCAATGGGAGCAAAGTCTGGCTAAGACTGGACGCTTTGGAAAATTATATTTTACCAGATTAGAAAAGAAACATAAAGTTCCACACTCTGCTGGATACTCCTTCCCCTATCTCTGCTTGCTTATATAATGAAGCCAAATTATTTCCACTGGGAGGAATGACTACAGCAGCAATATTTGTAATAGTCAGACTTGATTATGTTTAAGCATTAGCAGAACAGGACACATTTTGGTGACTGAGCATTTCAAAGTAAAACTAGAAATGTACTCAAAAGAAAAAAAAAGATTTATTTCTGAAATTTTGTTTCCAGAAAGAACAACTATTGTGATGCTTTGCTGCTTAGAATCAGAGTCAATAAATGACATCCAGCTATCTGACTGAATCACACAGGCAGCATGTAATTTGGGAGAATTAGAAGGAACAACAATAAATGTATCTGGAGATGAGAAAACTTGAGACACACTCTCTAAAAATGGTATATTGTGAGGTATATTGTAAGATGCACCTAAGAGGGGCTCTCCATCTTATTCATGCCAAATCCAACAACGGACCATTTGTTCTTGCAAGTATATCTCCAGAATCATTTGATGCACGATGCTTTTAAATACGGTGAGCATTAAAGGAGATACCATAGGAATCAGTGCAATGGCCTATATGGAATGTACTTGACATTGGAAAAGGACCAGTTTGAAGTGACTAAGTAAGTGCACGTCACAGGTGTTTGAAGACATGTCTGAGATAAAGTTTGTGACTCCTGTGCCATTGACAATTGCTGGCCATTATATTGGGGGTCACAACCCACAGGCTGAAGATGACTGCTGTATACATTTAACATGTGCCTATGTGTGTACAGTACTTATGGGATTGTTGATATGTGCCCTTCTCCTTATGGAGTATATTTTGTTTTCCACTCTATCAGGATGGCTTCACCCCGCTAGCTGTTGCACTACAGCAGGGACACAATCAGGCAGTGGCCGTCCTCCTGGAGAATGACACCAAGGGGAAAGTGAGACTGCCAGCTTTGCACATCGCTGCCAGGAAAGATGATACAAAATCAGCAGCACTCCTGCTCCAAAATGACCACAATGCTGATGTTCAGTCCAAGGTAAAAAGGCTTTGTTTTGGAGGCCTGGGGTAGTCATGTGACTGGGTGCCTCTGGGAAAGGGACATTCATTCCATAATTTTAAAATAATAATTGAAAGTAACTTCTGTGGTAAATGATAAGTTGCTAAAACCAGTATTACCAGTAAAACATCTGCTTTTGCAGTGTATAGCTGCAGGACACAATAAATACGGGCTGTGTACTTTTTGACACATCTTGTAAACCCTTTTAAAATCTGTTCTCTTTCATTATTTATGATGAAGAAGAAGCAAGAATGGAAGCAGAATTACTGAGTTCTCTCAATTAAATAGGATACTGGTTTGTGGCCCATGTGTGCATAGATTGTATTTAATGTTTAATGTATGTTTGAGTGGCCTTTCCCATAACAACAACATAACTCATTTCAACAAGCAACTTCGTTTTCCTTTTCCTGGATGATCTGTAATATTTTTCCTCTTTTTTCCAAACCATGCTGCATCAGATGATGGTGAATAGAACAACTGAGGTACCGAGATCAACAATTTTTTAATTAACTTTTTCTGCTAATTAGTGGTTACTGCTCTTCCTTATGCTACCATATTTCTTTTCTATATTATTTAGCACTAAAAGTGAAACTTAAGGAACTTTTTAAAATGCCTTTACAGTATCTGTAAAGCAGCAACCCTTTCTTTGTTCTGCCTTTGTCTTGTAATTTCCTCCGGCTTGAGAGTGTCATTGTCTTGAGGTAAATTAGAGATATCACATGTGGTCAAAAAGTGTTAAGGGCTAGAGATGGGGGTATGTGGATGGATACATTTTTGAACTCAGTAAAATTAATTATGCAAAAGCATTCATTAGTCAAAACTAAATGAAAACTATCGGCGTGTCAGGCTAATCCAAAATCCTGGCAAAAGTCAAATGCCAAGACAATAAAGATTCTGTCTTTGGTTATATCCATGCCACTCCATTAACTGTAGTGAGATTGCATAGGTGTAACTTGGCCCAAAGTGTTTTGAATCTGTTTAAAAAATCTAAACTCATTAAGGGGATAAATTCCTCATGCACCAAAAAGTGAAATACAATAGATGATTAACCTGTCACATGTATGCATTTTCAGAGTATCAAAGCCAAACATTTAATACATAAAATAGTGCCCTCCAAGAAGAATATTTGTTCAAATCATATTTTTATTTGCAGTAACCAGTAGAATGGGACAAATTGTTTTAACAGAATGTTCAGAAATCCATGCAGGGCAGTGTGGGGGTATATTCTTGCATAATCAAAACTTACTCACAGCAGGCACCATCATGTTTTTCATGTTAATTCTGGAAGTACCAACCCTGAAAGCAGTACTGTAGGGCATGATGTGTCTGCCACACCAACTGCCGATAACTCAGATATCAACCCTAAAAGTATCACCAACCTTGAGGGGAAGGGTTTGTTTTCAAGAATCAAATCATTAAGTAATGTTTTCAAATGCCTTTGTTTAGTCAGTTGGGAGCTTTGCGAGGTGGAGGAGATGGATTTTGGATGCATGTGTGTGCAAAAGTGTCTTGAGTTGTTAGGTATTTTCTTGGTAGCCTAACTCTATCAACAAGGCCACAAATTTAATGAGTGTTTGATTCTACTTAGACCCTTTTCAGAGTGGTAGCCGTGTTAGTCTGTATCAGCAAAAACAACGAGGAGTCCTTGTGGTACCTTAGAGACTAACAAATTTATTTGGCAATAAGCTTTCGTGGGCTAAAACACACTTCATCAGATGCAGACCCTTTTAATCTTGGGGCTGACATTGAAGTAAATGGAACGAGATTAAAATAATAGGCTGAGTGCTTTTGGGAACAAAGTCTTTTGTTAAAAAAATTGTTTCCAATATGTAACATCTGAATATGGTTTGCTAATGGACGAACAGTTTACTATGCTGATCCCAATGCTAAAAAAATGGAATCTGGTTTAGAATACAGTATGTTCAGAAGCAGAAAACATTTCACTGTTCCTTCCATAATCGACGCAGTGTTATAAGGACATAATATATGCAACATTAAGGCCTTTCAGAGGAGATCTTAAAAAAACAAGATTTGATCTGCTTCTCATGAACATTAAAGATTCCCTGGAACTTTTTATAAGACTAGAAGTTTGCTCATTATCAGTATTTCAAATAAATTACTTCATCTTACACTGTTGTGCAGCATTCTGTACTCTGTGGCAGAAGTAGTAGTCACACTCTAGCCCACTACACTGTGGCTACATTTTAATGGGGTTTTTGTTTTTCGGTCACTATACTGTTTTGGAAGTGCTTTGGGATCCCTCAGGAGACAGGGTTTAATATAAATATTGAATATTGTGGTCATTAAACTCTACTGTCTAATAAGTAAAATATTTTGACACGCCTTGAAGATACTTGCAATACAATATGAACATTTGTTGCTTTCCCATACAAAAAAAGGCATTCTCATGCTGAAACTTGCCATTCTAAGAGAAGATCAGCAAAGTAAGAGCCCAACAACAAAACAGGACAGGTTGAAAGCTCTGCTTCAGTGTTGTGGAAAGGAGGAGGAAAACACTTGAATATTTTCTCTGACAGTGTCTGACCAGCTCTTTCTGGTTAGCAGCATAGATTCACGAGGAATAGCAAATAACACAAATGACCAAGAACTAAATGGGAAAGAAGAGCTTTTTGTAATCCACAGTAGGGAAAAACTGCATTCATTCTCTGTTCAAGACCCTATGCTATATTGTAGGTGTGCGAGGTTAGAGTAACATAACACATTTGTTTGCCGAAAGCTGTTAAAATCAGAAGCTCTCTGAGGACACTGATCATATAGCATTGAAGAAATTTGTTCCCTAACTAGGACTGTTTCCTTTTGTAGAGTGGCTTCACACCTTTGCACATAGCTGCACACTATGGAAATGTCAATGTGGCAACACTTCTGCTCAACCGAGGAGCTGCAGTGGACTTCACAGCCAGGGTACGGACTAATCCTTTTTTCTTCTTCGATGGGATAGTCAGTAGATGTGGGAGCCTATCTTTGCTTAAAATTCCTAATCAAAAGCAGAGTGGAAAGTGAAGTGCTGAGGAAATTTCAGCATGTGCCCACAGATATCTTTTTGCATAAATGTCTAAAGAGTGCTTCCAGGCAACTCAGCACATTCCTTGTGAGCTTAGAAGCAAACAAATAGTTAGTCCTAATTAGAAAGTAAAATGCCCCCTTGAAGATGTCCAGAATTTAAACACTCTTATGTGCCGACTCATTTAAGAGTCCTTGCCACAGTCAGGCATGCTATAAAAACAAGTATTATTCATTGGCTTTGCCCTGTCTCCTTAGTTTTTAAGATTTAACAGAATAAGATTATTTACCTTTCCAGAATATTATTATATGTGAACATATCAATACATTAACATATATTGTGAATATATAAAACAGAATAAAGGTACTGATTAACTGAAAGCCATCTTTGCATGAAAAACCGCAACCATAGGCTAGCTAATACAGTCCATTTACTATTCTATGTCACTTAACAATTAATTAACATGTGCATTGCTATAGCTGTCTCCACTGGATTAGGAATTTTTTTGTTTCATTTTTCATTGCCAGAGCCTTGTTGAATTGCTTTATGAGGAACTGCCTTTCAGAAGGATTTCATGTTCATGCTGACACTATTATCCTCACTAATGCACTCTCTTATTTTCCCTGAGAGTTTTCCACCTGATGTGCCGGCAAGGGCATCCTTGCTGAAAATGAAATATTAAACACCATATTCCAGCCTAATTAGGCCCTGGTTTTTGACACAGACTTCTGTTATGAGCTTCCTTTGTATCTGAATCACCATGCTGTGTATGTTGTGTGTATGTTGCAGTGATTTAAATACATAAGTGTGCTGTGAATATTGACTAATTTGGGCTCTGATATACGTTTTGTCTTACTGTGTGATTGTGATGTTTGGTGTTTTGGTGAATGTGCTTCTTTGTTACTTAAGAGTAAATCAAGATACATGTCTATAAGAAAACCCAAACACCAGAAGATCTGTATCTCAAATGACATGTGCACCTAACTCTGATTCTCAAAAACATGCTTGTTTATCTTCTATACTGTATTGATGTTCCTCTTTTTGTGATCCAAACGCAAAGGCATCACCATTATACACTTTCAAGTCCATCATGCTCTTTGTTTGTTCTTTTCATGGTGTAGAATGGAATCACCCCACTGCATGTGGCTTCCAAAAGGGGAAACACAAACATGGTGAAGCTTTTGTTGGATCGTGGAGGGCAGATCGATGCCAAAACCAGGGTGAGTGTTTCTATCCCTGAATATTGTGTTATCACTTCTTGGGTTTTTTTAGCTGGAGGCTTGGAATGTCAACGTTCATAGATAGGAAAACTCAGCTTCAGAGATTGCTTCTTTCCCTTCTGAAAGTGAGACTTTAGATGCATCCATTACATATCACAGGAGAGAAAATGCTCAGCTGAACACAATCCCAAAATATTGAACATTCTTCCCTCACAAATAACACTGAAGCCATTTTTGATACTGTGGGTCAGATTTTCAAAGGCAACTCCATAAAACTATTCCATGCAGCTATTTGCACATGTAGAATCTTACTTCTGTGTTTATAGGGAGACAAGATAGGTGAGGTCATATTTTTTTATTGGACCAGTTTCTGTTGGTGAGGGGGTTCAAGCCTTCAAATAACTCTCCAAGCTTATCAGAAGCAAGCTGCCCACAGACCAGGACACACCAACTCAGGGTGGCATCAGACCCTACCAAA
Organism: Emys orbicularis; assembly: GCF_028017835.1. Taxonomy (NCBI): domain Eukaryota; kingdom Metazoa; phylum Chordata; order Testudines; family Emydidae; genus Emys; species Emys orbicularis. Next base: position 28,671,950 of record NC_088687.1, on the reverse strand, counting down.
ACAACAAATGCAAAACCTGCAGACATATCTCCACTGCTACAATGATCAACACCCCCACAACACACCTTTCAAGATCAAGAGGTCCTACACATGCCTATCACAATGTGTGGTGTACTTCATCCAGTGTACTAAATGCCCCAATAGTAACTATGTGGGTGAAACGAGACAATCACTACCCTTGCGAATGAGCTCACACAAGAAAATGATAAAAGACATGTGGGCAAACACTTTTCACAAAGCAGTCACTTTATATCTGACCTATCAGTCCTCATCCTCAAAGAAAACCTGCACAACACTTTCAAAAGAAGAGCCTGGGAGCTTAAATTCATAGAGGTATACACTAAAAATCACAGATTGAACAGGGACACTGGATTTATGGATTATTACAACAATTTATAACTCATTAACAACCCCTGCCCTCAGCTGCCTCAGAAAACAGCTGCTGTGGGACCACTACACTTCTCTTTCTGTGCAGGTAGGCAAGGCTGAGAAATGATTTGAAGTATTGGCTTAGCTCCCAAAATGCTAGCCAGCAGAGCTGAGTCAGCATTGGAGAAGCAAATAATTTATTGTTGGTCTGTACCAGCAACAGGTTGCTTCCCCACAGAGTATGGAGGAATCACAGAGATAAATGTGACTCTAAATCAACATTTCCTTCCTGATCCACTCCCATGGCTTAACTCTGCCCCTTTGTTACCTATTTGAGATCTAACATACATACATATACCAGCTTGTGTGTGTATGATGGGATTTTTTTTTTTTAATTGCATTTTTGGAATGACCTCTGAAGATGTGCCTCCTTGTGCTAACTGATCACTTCTTTCTCACGCAAGTCGCTTCTTGAAAAATTGACCTGTTCTTAAAGAGATGTTCATTTTTAAGCCTTGATCCACTTAGTTATTAATCTGAGCCACGCCCACAATTAAAAACTGGTTCAAGCTGCAATGTTAATACACGGCTCTAGGTTTTGAAACAACAGCAGTTAAGGTGTTTGAATTCGGATTTTTGGTTTGGCCTGTTATAAATATAGGGGATATTTGCATTCAGTTCCAGGGTTGGATTTCCAACACCATCTGAAAGTTTAGAGGGTGTTTGGAGACTGGTATTTGATTTGGGTCTATCTCACCAATAGTGTGATAGCATTGGAAGGTCTGAGAAAGTGGCAGTGACAGTACATTTCAAAACCTGTATGGTCCTAATCATCTTTCTTGGTTTTTAGCATGTAGTGCACACAATAAACAGCTCTTGAGATTGACTCAACCCTTCTGCTTCACTTTGGCTATTAATTAATTGAATCAGCTTTTTATTGCTTCATATGCTACAAAGGCTGTAGAGATGATCTCTTAATTGAATTAATCATATGATTGTATGATTAGTATTTGATCTGTGATTCTGTAGGGAAGAGAAATACAATCATCTCTGTTTTTTTACTACAACTCTCATGGGAAAATGCTGCCTTTCATGAAGGGCCAGATTCTCCAAAAGTAGTGGCTAAAATACATGCATACAATATGCAAACGAAGGCACAAACAGCTAACTGTGCACCGTACACAAGATATTCATGTACATGCACAAGTTGGGCAGTTGCGTGCAGATGGCCCATTTTGTGCATGCAATTATAGTTTTGAATTAAAGGTACAGACCCCTGGACATTTTGTGTTCAAAATGTAAGCATCTGTTTTGGAAAAGTTGGCCCAAAATAGATGTAAAATAAACTTATGATTCTCTTTGAGAGTTATATCTCATATTTTGTGGACTCAAAGTACAGTTCCACCAGCCAGATCAAAATATCTAATTTTAGGAGACCACCCATTGTCTCCATTTATCACCCCTCATCAGGTGGTAGATTAGCTCAAAGCTGTCAGCTGTCAGAGACAAGGATGGAACCTGAAAAATATCACCAAGTACACACATTCTGACTTGCACAGACTCAACAGCTTCTTCTTGCTTTAATAGTCTACATTCTCTCTGCTAAAAGACACACTGTTGAGGGCAGCTGTGTGCACTTGACAGTGTGGGAGATTCCAGAGCTTTGATTTTGTCTGTTGATGTCTCGCTGTGATGATGTCCTCACGCCAGCATTATATATAGTCTTGGTGTCTTTTTCTTTTTCCTTTGCTTTGTCCGCATGCCTTGTGCTTTGCTATGGCTGTGAGTGTGTAGGGTAATGAAGAGGTAGGTTGTGTGTCGCGTGCCATGCATACATGTGTTTTGCATTTTAAAGGAAAGACTTCTGCCTCCTACTTGGTATTAACACACTTGTCTGTCCATACTTTCCTTTCTATTTCTCCTGGGGAAAGCTTATCTTTCTCCAGCAATGCAGGGTAAAAATGGGAAGCAACAGAATGAAATACATTAGGATGTTTATTCTGTGTTCTGGCAGCTCTGACCTTTACACTTGATTTCTTTGTCACATTAGAACCAGCACTTTGGCCCAGGAAGTATTCATTGATGTCATTCTTTTTATTTTTAACCCTCTTCACCATGTGGCATTTGATGATGCATACATCAGGACAATGAAGGTTTAGTTTAATGTATTTTAAATGAGTCTTAAGAACTCTATACACTGCGCAATAGACACATTATAATCGTCTCATTAGAGCTTTTTATGTTTGGAAATGTTCTCTAGGATTGATCCCTATGGGAGTTTTTTCACCTTCTGTCTTAAATAAATGGACAAACCCTAGTTCTCAAAAAAAATAGTAAATTATGGGTGCACACTCACAGCTCTATAGTTAAAGTTTCACTGGCATTTCTATTTAAAGCCAGGATTAAACCTCTTAGTTTTGTATGGCTAGGGTGACCAGATAGCAAGTGTGAAAAATCGGGATGGGGTGGGGGGTAATAGGTGCCTATATAAGACAAAGCCCCAAATATCACGACTGTTCCTATAAAATCAGGACATCTGGTCACCCTATGTATGGCTAATATAATGTGTCCTATCCAAGCTTAAAGCACTTATTCCTAGAGTCTAGAACCATCTGAGAATTTGCAAGTAAATCTGTTGGTTACATGTATGAGTTATAATTAAGATTAAGATTTTGGCATGGGGGTGGAGGGGTTATTAAAAATCACAGGCAGGACATGGGCGCAATAAACCGTAAATCACGGAAGCTGGAGCCCTGCCGCCTGGGGCTGGCAGCTGGAGCCCGCCAGCTGGGGCTGAAGCAGAAGTCTCAGAGGACTGTTAAAGTCATGGAATCTGTAACCTCTGTGACCAAATTGTATCCTTCGTTATACTCATTTAAAAACAATCCCTTTTTGAAATTTATAGTGACTCTTGCCATTTTCCAGACCTCGTTAGCAAATAAATTCTTTAAAAAAATGTGATGTGGATACTTAACCCACTTACAGATCATTCCAAAATCTAAAACATAGCCTGCTTGCAAAGCTTACTCACAGGAATATTTTTGTTAATTAACATCCTTAGTGCTAAGCAGTTCTCTTTAGATCATGATATTTGTCATGAGATTTGTTATCGAAAGTTTTAGACGATAAAACTTCTTATCATAAAAATTGTATGACTAGAACATTACATGGCAGAATATATTCTCTAAAACCTTACACGACTAATGAGTGCAATGACATCAATTTGTCACCTAACATTTTAGATGACAAAGTTTTAGATAACAAAACTTATGACTTCTAAAATATCATCTAATGAAAAGATCTAATGATAGATGAATATTGGTTTCAGAAATGATTGTACAGATGGTGGGTTATTCTTGGATCTGCTGGGCACATGATGATTGTCTAAAAGTCCATGGCAATTCAAATGTATGATTAAAGGGGGGGTCATGTGATCTGGGAGGGTAAGGGAAGAATCAGGTGGCAACACTTAATTCCAATTTTGTTATAAAAAGACTTCGTAACCTTCCCTCAATGACTGTTTACAGGGGAAATAATCCTAGCCTTAAAAAGGGGGCAATATTTGGTATATCAGAAAGGATATTTCTATTAAAATGCATTTCTCTGATATAAAAGAATAGTGACAGTGGAGATATGCAAATGATATATTTACTACAGTGACATCTCACTGTACTGATAGTAAAGAGACTGGTAAGACTGGTTAGAGCTGAGTGGGAAATGCCTGCCCCATACTGAATAGTTTCAAGAGTTCAACATTTTTTCCTATCCCAAATTGTGATGAAAAGTCAAAATCTTAAAAATTTTCATTAACCTAAAAAACAGCTTTAGGTCAATTTAGGTCACCAAAACATTTTGTTTTGGTAATTTTGAAATGGTTCATTTTGATTTTGACCTTTTAAAAAACTTTTAAAAGTCTAATGAGCTTAAATGTTTAAATTAAGTCATTTCAAATAGGAAAACAATTTTTTTTTGAAATGTTGATACAAAACATTTCAACAATTTCTAAACTTTTTTTTCTCAGCTTTTTTTCCAAATCAGGAAATTTGTGAAATCCAACTATGGTTCATGAAAGGCTCTACTGGTGATATTTTTTGGAGAATGGGTGTATAGTTTTAACTGTTTTTCATTAAAGAACACTGAAATATGTGGGGTGGGGAGGGACAATGGGAACATGGGGTTTTGTTGGCTTTTTGTTTCTGTGTACTTTATTTACCATTTCATACAACGTTATTCACACATCTTTGACATCCTAATGGTGTTCCCTTATTCATGCTACATGATAACAGTATTCTAATGAAGATGGATGAGCAAATTCTCCTGTAATAACTGTGATCAAATGTTAGCCCAATTACTTTAGCTTCAGTTGCAGGTTCATTTGGGTAGGGACAGTATTCTCCTGTGTGAATAAACAGCACCTAGCACAGTGTGAACACAACCAGAATACAAATAAATAGTAATAATCCCACTTCATCTGAACTGAGTCCAAAACCTTCAATATTGGATTAGTCTCATTAAACAAATTCCTCTGCCCAACAAAGGCTCTCTGTCCTTGATACTGAAGCTGTGGCGCTCATCAACAGTGACCAGGGCCGGCTCTAGGCACCAGTGTTCTAAGCATGTGCTTGGGGCGGCCCTTTTCAAGGGGCGGCACTCCGGCCTTTTTTTTTTTTTTTTTTTTTTTTGCTTGGGGCGGCAAAAAACCTGGAGCCAGTGACAGTCTTTTTACTGAGCCATGCCACCTTCTTCATTCACATTTCCTGTGCTCCAGGGCTTCCCCTTTTAGAGTCACCTTTGTGTAACAGAGAGACTAGCACAGCTTCTGGGACTTGCAACTTAATATCAAAGATAGCAGGGATTGGAAGCCTGTTATGATGGAGAATAAGAATGATACCATGGGACTCCATATCTATATATGGGGGCGGAAGGTAGAAGTGATGCCAGTAGTAGACTGAGAGCAATTTAAATTAGGGGAAAAAATTGCTGTAACCCATCTGAGGTGGAAGGAGATCATGGAAGGGAAAAGAGTCTGAGACGGAGCTGGGAAAATTGACAGGCTGGTCACAGAGAGCTATGAGAGTGTGAGGAGAGGAGGAGTAAGGAAGAATCCAGAAGCTGAAGAAAACATTGTGGAAGGAATAACATTTCCTTTCATAAGCATAGAGCATCCTGATAGATCAGAAAAGGGTTCCCAACATAGCAAGATTATAAAGGGTTTCCTATCATAAAACCATTGTGATGGGATCGCAACACAATTTCTCTCCACTATACTAGGAGTAAGGTGAATTTCCTGCAATAATGGTACTGTGACACATTCTCCCAATATAATCTCAGAAAACAGTAACAACACTAACTCATTGAGTGGCTGCTGCCATTTTAAAAACAGTGACAAATGATGTATACCTTTCTTTCTTTCTTTCTTTCTTTCTTTTCTTTCTCCAAAGACCTTCTTAGTGTATTTCAATATTTTTTTGAAAAAAGAAAAGAAAAAATATATGTGGGCTGACATAGCTAGTGACTGCATATAACATAAATAATACTTTGATATAATTCTACAATTATGAAAGTATAATTTATTGTGTCCTATTGGTTGGGCAAACCCAGTTAAGATTTTTTTCTTTATCTTTTAGATTTGTGTTTTGAAGAGCATACATGATCAATTACATTAGAGTGTATTTAATTACAACAAGAGAATGAAGACTTAAAGCTAGAGGCTGAAGTTACATTGATTGTTTTTAATGAGATGATGATTGGCAGTAATAAATAAAATAAGTGGTTTGCAGCCAGAAAAGATAAAGTTTAAGTAAATTAAGATGTCCCACACAAAGGATAATAAATGACAATGAAAAATATATAATAAAACTTTCAAAAGACAGAGTAATCTGTTTAAAGCAAATTAAATTTAGGAGAAATTTGAATTATTTATTTCACAGTGCTGAGTTAAATCTGTTGCAGAATTAATAATAAATGAAAATACGGTGTCTGATGCCTTATAAATAGCTGTACCTAATATTTACACCACAAATCTGGATTAGCACTTAATTTTAATACTGCAAGAGATGGACTGATAAATAAAAGAGGACCTATACAAATGTACTAGAGTGGAAATCTTGAGACTCAATGCTCTTGATGCATAGTACATTTTTGCTATTGTTTGTTAGATTGTATTTTTGCATAGAATCTGTATAATGAGCCTAATCCTGTGAGGTGCAGAGTGTGTTGAACTCCCATTGGATTAAAAAAAAGAGAGTGCTCAGCAATTTGCAGTACTGAGCTTACTATGCATCTTCATAAATGCTAGTAGTTTAGTTGATTTCCAAAATTATTTAAATTGGTAAGGTATTTTGGAATAACCATAATATGATTTTTTTTTAATTACTGTGTTCAGATGTATTGCTTTCCCTTATCTGGCAAGGAAAATGCATAAAGAGTTCCTGATGCTTTACATACAATTATAAAAAAAAATCTGGGTTAGATCTTTAGCTAGTGTAAATCAGTGTAGTTCATTGAACCAGCTTGACTGATGGCTGCAGAAAGCATGACCCTTTGTTGTCATATAAGTCTATTCATCCACCACAGGTTTTTGGTATTTTCCTTCCCTCTTTGTTACTATTGTAGACATTTGTGTGAGAGCCTGATCTTTCTGTTTGGAAGAGCTCATCTATCCTTCCTGCTTCTGTCTCATTTGGAGTATGATTGGCAAGATGCTGAGTGCCTCCTAGAATGCTGAGATCTTAGAAGCTGAAGGCATTCAACACATAGCAAGATTGTGCCCTTCAAGTCACAGACCTGAATTTTCAAAGGGATCTTCTAAATTTTTCCAAACTTCCATATGCAAACCTTTTGTTCAGGCAAAAAATTGACATTGAATGTAAATGCCTGCCGTATGCAACATGCAAATATGAGTTCACCCATGTGCTAATGAGAGTTTTGCAGGTGCAATTTAGAAGACTCCTGTGATAATTTGACCTATAATGTTCACATAATATCATCAACACTTCATATATAAATGTGCTCTACCTCTTTTAACAAAATGACAATCCTTCCCCTCCCCCCCGATTCCCTACTTGAATGCTTTGTAGTGACCATTTCTTATTTCCAGTCTTGCTATTGCATTGTAGTAAAGCATTTTAATAACTATGATATGACAGAATAATTTGTCATAGTGAGCCTGCAGTGAAAAGCTAATGCAAATGATTCATAATTCATTTACAGGTTAAAGAATGGGCAGTAATATCAGCAAGGGGGGGGGTCTCTGAAGTTCATTTTCAGTTTAGACAGACAATTAAAAGGGAATGGAGAAGTTCTGAAATTTTTAGCTTTTATAGTGATGTGATCGACCTTGATGTCATTTCTGAAAGTGAACTGTCCTGTTCACTTGGTTACAAAAGGCCCACAAATGGAATATGGGACTGATAGAACAAATAGCTCATGGATGTTAAAACATTTATGTATGGTACTCAGTTACTCTCATGAGAACAATATATAGGCCTTAAATTCATCATGATAACATACATTACTGGGTGATGAGATGAGTATGGATCCTTTAATAGAGACAGATGCATTGTATTTCTTCACTTCTGTTAACCGTTTTATGGGAGCTTTTGTGCTGCTGGAGTACCTGCTGGCTTCATTTGAAAGCCATGATGTTTCAGCCAAGACATGGTGTGTCAAAATTACATGCTTAGTATTTGGGGCAGCACCTGCATGTATTTTCCCAATGTACCAGGTACACTATATAGTGGTAGGATGATTAAGAAAGATATAACAGGTAAACTCCCACAGTACATTTTAGAGTGTTCAGAACCACTGTAACTTGCTACATGTTGCTAGAGCATACTTATATGTTATAGACTATTGTGTCTATTTTAATTACAATCTTCTTCTTGGTTAGAAGTTCCTGAAATAAACAAGACAGTTCAATTGCACTGTGGCAGTGTTGGTTTGTCCTACTTGCACTATATACTAGTTCCTCTAGTGCAATGTGCTTTTCCCAGTTCAGTTCTCCTCACTTTTGAACAAAACATAAATAAAAATATAGTTATGTTTTTTAAATAATAAAATATCAATTTAAAAAGTCCACATGCAGTTTTCCCTCTGCGAGAGGAAGAAAGAATTAAGGAAAAAGCAACAAAGGATGGATTCTAGTTACATTGCTTAATGCATATGGGAGGCACTCAGATTTAAAAATTTTATTAAAGTGAATGTTTAAAATGAAATATACACGAGTTAAGAGGCAAGGTACTGTACATATGGGGTCAGGCTTGGGTTATGGGGGGTTACAGGTATCATTTGCAAGGATGAGAATATACATACATATCGCATAACCTGCATAGACCCAGATTGGGGTGCAAGAGTTTGTAAAGTGTCAGTGGATAAGTGGGCTCGGGTACGCCACCCATGGAATGAATAAGGAGTCCAAGTCAGTATCGGTGTAGTGGATAAGTACGTGGGTGGGGTACCCTTGGTCTGTCAGGGAAGGAAGTGGGTTATTTCCCTGGTCGGCGGTCTTGGTTACTCAGTGTGGTATTGACGGTGTCCTGTGATGTTTTCCGTATAAATGTCTCTGGACCACCTGGTGGTGTCGGACACCATGAGCTGTCTCATGAGCCGGGCGTAGCGTCGACCAACTCCGCACGCTCTCAGAACTGGCTCGTTGTGGGGGTCCCAGGAGACCAGGGCTCCCACGATCAGGGCGTGTATCTGAACCTCATAGCCCTGGACTTACTACAGTAATGAGAGCAGTATAAGAAACAGAACAGGATAGGATAGAGATACCAAGCTTTTCTTTGTAATTTTTTCCCTGTGGGGCTAGATCCTTGATAAAAGACAAAAAAAAGGATTTTTTTAAAGGCTCAGATTAGTTCCGATTTTTCTTTTCACTAAAATTGAACCTTTTTAGCTATGGAATTGAGCACCATTTTGTGAGCATATCTACAAATTATTCATCTCTTTGGTTTGAGTTGCTCTCCGTTTCTTCACTCTGGGGATTTGTCTTGTTTTCTTGAAGGCTTCACACCCATCATTACTTTTGTTTTGCTATTTTACAAACTAGAACAATATCGAAGATGGAAAGCAAGCAACCACCCATTCTGATTAAAAGATAGAGCACAAAAAGACAGACCTGGGAGAGCAATAACAAATAAACACCTTTTTCCTGAATCCCTCAGGAATGTATTTTCACTTCAGTACTGCTAATGGGAGTTAGATGTGTAAATCCCTGTGACACTGAGATAAGGATATATCTCAGTATATGCAGCTGCAAAATTGATTTAGGATACACTAGAATTTCAGAGCAATAAAAACCCAGCCAACCCAGTTATGCTGCATTCCTTTGTAAGGATACAATTTTGTGAGATGCTGAGCACCCACAAAATCCATTTAAAGAATTGATCCTGCACCTATTGAAATTAATGGCAAAGCTTCCATTGACTTTAATGGTGCAGGATCAGTACCTTAATTGGTGGGAGTTGAGGCACACTTAGCACTTCATGGTATCTGGAAAAATCTCTGGAAGCTAGCAGCTAAGTACTAGAGCAAGAATTCTTCCTTGCAGATTTCAGCTCCTGACTCCAGCTAAACTCTACAAGTCACTCTTTCAAAAAAGCTCTTCTGTATTCTGTGATATTTAAAATTGAGGGCTGGGAGAAACAAAATAATTTTAAAGTATATTCCAGAATCCACCACTGCCCCCATCAGGTTATAACTGGAATAATAAGGTGCAATGGTTTACCATACATTTACTCCTGGGGGAATTCTGCAGGACTGCACACCCACAGAATTCCTGTGTTTTCCTGCAGAAAATGGCAGGGAAGCAAAAGGAAGCTGTGTGGGAGTACAGGTGGGGGGATGAGAATGGGTGCAGTTTTAGGGGGATTGCCCCCCAACAGAGGTGAGGCATGGGGGGACACACAGGGTTACGTGCCATTGCCCCCCCCCCCCCCCATTCCTGCAAGCGCAGAGCTGCCCAGCTGAAGGAGGCTGCATCTCAGCTCCACTGACTCTGCAGTTGAACACCATCTCCTGGGTCCTAGTACCAGTCGTGTTCCTCTTCTGTGTACTGGGAGCCTTCCTGTTTTCTGTGCAACAGTGAGTGCCTGCAGTGGGGCTGTGTAAGAGGGGGTGGGGGAAATGAGCGAAGGGAGAGTGGGGGGAAGATGCAGTCGGGAAGGAAGGGAGGTGGGAGAGGAATGTGGGCGGGAGGGGGAGGGGGATGGGATGGGGAAGAAAAGGGTCTAGGGGAAGTGGGAGCCCAGCACGTGATGTCCCCTCTGCAGCAGCTGGGGCTCCCCCATTAAGCAAGCCCATTGAACCCTCACACTGACAAGCCCTACACCTAGACCTCCTCAACGAGTTCCCCACACCCAAACCCCCATCCCACTGAGCCCTAACGGGCTGCACCTGGAACCCTATCCCATCAAGCCCCACACCCCCAGCACCTGGACCCCCCACATCCAACCCTTCTGCTGATCCCCATCTCCCCCACCTAGACCCCCTCTGCTGAGCCCCAACCATCTTCACCTGCATCACCTGGACAGTCCCATTGCCCCTGCACCTGGAACCCCCCAACAAGCCCCTGTGCATCCAGATCCCCCACTGAGCCGCCCGCACCCAGATTGTCCCTCACAGAAACCCCTCACCCCACACCTGGATCCCCACACACACTAAGCCCCTCTACACTTGGATCCTGCTGGGCTGAGCCTGCCCACCCAAACCTGTTGTGCCTGGCACAGAGGGGCAGGGCCCCGGGGTCTTTCTGGGGCAGGCCCGGCCCTTACACCAGGGTCGGGTGCAGCCTCACTGCTGAGTCCCTGTATCGGGGGAGGTGTGGGCATCAGTGCAGCCAGTGGGTTGCCATGCTGAAGCCACATTTATTTGACAAATAAAATTTGCAGAATTTTAAAATATTGTGTGAAGAATTTTTAATGTTTTGGCACAGAATTCCCTCAGAAGTAAATATATCAAACAAGTAAATTGGTGTCACAATGGTGTATTCTATTACTTTAAATTCAAAGAAAACATCTCAATTACACATCTGTATTGAACAGGCATTGAGTGCTCATCTGAGTGCATGTATAGTAATACAGCATTGCGGTTTGTTAAGGTTAAAATTCTCTATGTTTGGGTTTCTTTTTATATCTTATGTGATTTTCTTTTTTCTGTCATTCAGCACTGACATTTTATTCTTTTTCATCATCTCCCCCCCCCCCCCCCCTTGCATTTGCTTTGCTATCTCTTTCTCTCTCAGGGAAGGACCAGACAGTAGCAGCATTATCTAGAATGCACTTTCCTTTCATTGTTCAGTGTTTCATTGACCCATCTTTCTCTAACACTGCTTTGTTCAGTGACCGAGCAGCCTGAGCACGTGTTTTGGGACAGGATGGTCTTCTGCAATGGAGAGAAAATTTCAGAGATGGTGCTGTCACAGCCAGGGCCAGCTCCAGGTTTTCTGCTGCCCCAAGCGGTGGAAAAAAAAAAAAAAAAAGCCGATCTGTGGCGGCAGCTCAATCGCGCCGCTCCATTCTTCGGCGGCACTTCAGCGGCGGGCCCTTTACTCCCTCTCTTCCTCTTCGGCAGCACTTCAGCAGCAGCTCAAAGAGGAAGAGAGCAACTGAGGGACCCGCTGCCGAATTCCCGCCGAAGACCCGGACATGCTGCCCCACTAACAGATGGAGTGCCGCCCCTTTGTATTGGCCACCCCAGGCACCTGATTCCTTCGCTGGTGCCTGGAGCCGGCCCTGGTCACAGCAAGTTTAGCAAAGGATTATTAGATCTTGCTTGTCATTGAGCCTCGGAAGGAAGAGTCTTTTCTTTGTTGGTTTCTCTCCTGCACTCAAAGTCTTTCCTCTCCTCCTACTTGTTAGAAATTTTCTGGCATAATTTCCTGGCATGGATGTTTACTATTTCATCCCTGTATCAAAAGCAATTGAAGCACTGTGGTTGATTAGCTGAGCATCCTTCTGCCATCACACAGTATTCAGGGAGAGGCAGCACAATTTCAAAGCCATGCGGGGAGTGAGGGAGGGCAGGAGAGGCATGCATGCAATCTCTTCTTTGTTAGTGGGTTTGCACACACAATGTGTTTCCTCTCCACCATTCTCAGAGTGTAACCTCAGAATGTCCTTCACTGATGCAAGGGTGAGCTGGGGGTAAAGCTTCATTCTACTAAGTCAGTTTCATCTAGACATTAATAAAAGGGATAGCTTTTGCTGAAGGTTTGCAAGATTTGCAGGTGCTCAGCACCCACTCAGTATCAGGAACTTGTGGGCTAGATTTCTGAATGTTTGTTCCATAGAGAGCAGTAAGATGGGCAGTCTGGATATATGCTTAACACTTTCCTTTTGCTTAAAGGATGGACTGACTCCACTCCACTGTGCCGCACGAAGTGGGCATGACCAGGTTGTAGAGCTCCTCCTGGAACGGGGTGCCCCACTGCTTGCAAGGACCAAGGTGAGTATCTCATTCACAGAATAAATTAATATCAGTGACAACCCTTCAAAGCAATTACTAGGTACGCTGGAAGGGTGAGGAGGGATATAGGGACATGTCAGTAACCCCACAGGAAACGCTTTAGACTGAATAAATATTTTGGATAGGGTAATCCAAAAGTAAGGTTTTTCTCTTGAAAATAGGGACTTGAACCTTCCACATAAGGAGAATTGGCATACATGAACAAAATCACTCCATTTTCTCTTAGGAGACAGGTTACATGTGTGATATAGACCAGTACTTTTTCAGGACAAGTGGCCTGTTCTCATCCCACACAACAGGAATTAACTAATGTGGTTTCATGGAATCATAGAAGTTAGAGATGGGTCATGTATCCCATCTCTTCGGTCAGGGTAAGATCATTCCCTTTATATTGTCTGATCTTTTATCTTCTTTTGTCCGTTAGTAGACTAAACAATTCCAGAGTATTCCCATTAATGAATAAATATACAACCACCAATTTTTTTTAAAATTAGTGTAATTAAGGTAAAGCCATTTAATATAAAAGCTTTCTTTATTTTGGATATTCCCTCTTCCCTTTAATCAAATTCTCTCTGCCAATCAGAGGATACATTTCTCATCCTACATACTGCATCAAAGGCAGATGAAAACAGGTGCTGGACAACCATACTTATAAAATGATGTGAAGTATCTGAATAGAAATGGAGAATGTCATTTTGTCTTTGTGTTCTTAAGAGATTGATATGGTCATAACAGATTGCATCCTAAATATGCTAAGCACTTTGCCGACATAGAGCTAAACAGAGTCTCCTCGCCAAAGAGTTGTCTAGAATTAATGTATTAAAATTAATTACCATTAATGTTCCTTAGTTACAGTTCAGCTAACTAGTAACTAATACTAACAGTAATTGAACACTAATTGAACTAGTAACTTAAACTAGTTACTAGTACAATTAGTATTCACTTACTGTTAGAAAAATTTTGACTAGCTCTAATCACCACCTTTGAAAAGCAGGTCACTTTTTTTAGGTGCCTACACGTGGATTTAGGAGACTAATTGTAGACACCTAAGTTTGAAGATATCAGTCTTGTGATCTATTTTAAATCGATACGAGTCTTGGCTATTTTACATTAAAAATAGCTTACTTCTTTCATTGCTCTGGGTCTGTGGGCTGTGCCATGGACATATTTGCACTGTCTAACTTTGGATCCCTGTGAGCATCCCGTGTGGGCAGGTTATACAATGGGTGTCTGTATAGAAGCTGGGAGGGGATGTGCAAAGGAATCCTTATGGCTGCACTGGTTCCTTTGGCCGATGTGCTCTTCGTCTGCTAGAAAGAATGGCTGCAGGATACATGCAGTGCTAATAAAATAGTAAATATAAATAAATATTAAATAATAAATGTCTTTGTGACTCCACTGCACCTCTCCCAAAATCTCTCTTGCACTGAGGAGCAAGGGGCCCCCAATGGAGCCAATGGCTGTGGCACAAAAGAAGTCCACACTTCAATTGCTGGTTTCCCAAATTTTGAACATATATGTTCCACTGCGTCAGGGCCCTCCATTATGATGAGGGAGTGGCAGGAGCTGGTCCAGGGTCTTCTAGAGATCACTCGGGCAATTGGTCTGAAGCATAGCCACAGGTGTGGCATGAAAGATCTGTACAGCGAATGGATCCTACATGTTAAATACTGCAGTGATGATCAGAGGGCTCCATTCTCCCATCATCAATACACAATTCCATAATCATACCTGACCTGTAAAATGAAACCTGTGTTAAAGACAGCTTCCCTTCTAGTCCCCCAGTGGAGCTGTTCCGGATTGGAGACAGACAGATGAATGAAAAATAGAAATAAGTCACTTTGCTTCAGTTCCTTCCCATGAACTTCAATATTTTATACATTTTTGTCTTATTTTAAAATGACCTATATAATGCTGAGAGTGGTACAGCAGCCTGCCTGCCGTAGCTCTACCGAGACCCCATTGTGTACATTTGTCAAGAGACAGGTCAAAATCCCCAGCAGCTGATTAGGCTGGAGCTTTCATCCAAACCACTTGATGATCATTTCCTAAAAACTAAGCACATCAAAGTGTTACCATATTCAGATACTAGAGCCTGATTCAGTAAACACTAGCAAATGTAGCAGGATTTTTCCAGGTAGTGAGCACTACACTTGCCTAGTAAGTGTTCTCAGGATCAGCCCTACATTTGCAAACTCTTTCGTAAGTACCATTGCCCTGATTTTCAGAGGTTTGAGGCACACTCAGCTGTATTGACTTTAGTGGGAATTGTGAGTGGTCAGCACCTCTGAAAATCAGCCCACATGTCTTTTGTGTGTATGGTAACTTGCTGCTTACAGTACCATTTACAATGTTATGGCAGGGTTTATTAATAATACTCAACTAGCCTTTTTTCTGTAAACTATGCGGGAAAGCATGACTCATTTGTGTTTAATTACTAAAAGGCCTATAGAAGGTTTGTAATTGAGTTCCTTACTATTTTGTATAATAGTGTACTTTATGTATTTATTTTAACCAAGAACATAAATATGATTACAACTGTATCGTATAATTCCTTGTTGACAGTTGTAACACAGAGTCCATGACATCTTCCCACGTTGGGCTGTGAGAGTATCAGGTCTCATAAACTAAAAAGGGCCAGGGTTGGCCAGTATTTGTTGTTGGAGACCTTGAGGAAAAATAACATGTTCTATAGTATGTGTGTTGGTGATTAAGTAGATGCTTTTCCTTCTGAATGAATACAGACCCTATTGCCTAGCATAGGTTTGTCATAGCCTAGGGAAGCACAGTCCTGACATTAAAGATACCATGAGACTTTTCTCAAGACAATGCACTATAGCTAATTTCCATATTTGGATAACTGTATTCTGCCTGCCTACATTTTCCACACATTTGCCATGGGTTTATGGCATTCTTTTTCACTCCCTTTTACAACTGTCTGTGATGTTGTTGTGCACTGTTAGTGTTAGTGTTACATCCCATAGGTGGCTGCATTTCAGTGCTGGATGAAGTTATTCCTATACATTTCGTAAAGCATGTTTGGATTCTTCTGAATAAATGGCACTATATAATCATGAGTTATTTTTACTGGAAGTTTGATACACTTGTATTTTCTGCTGGCACAGAATGGACTCTCTCCGCTTCACATGGCTGCTCAGGGTGACCACGTGGAATGTGTCAAACATCTACTGCAGCACAAAGCTCCTGTTGATGATGTCACACTGGATTACCTGACTGCCCTACATGTTGCTGCACACTGTGGTCATTATCGTGTCACCAAGCTTCTGCTGGACAAGAGAGCAAATCCCAACGCTCGAGCCCTGGTAAACTTGCCTCACCCCTCTAATGCAACACCGCTGCAGATTGTAGATGGTCCCATCCTGCAAACACTACTGAGCATAGTGCTTACTTCTTTGAGTAGTCATATGTCAATAGGATGTAGTGCTTACTGTTGTAAACGGCAGTTACTGTTGGATGTAGGACTTACACTTCAGTGGGTCTACTCATGATAGTAAACACTATGTTCGCTAGCAAGTGTTTGCATGATCAATTCCTGAGGCTATGCAACCGTTCTTGGAATCACAGTCATTGCTAGCTAACACTATCACACATTCCAGTGTTTTAATGCGTTTGCCATTTTGGCATTTCACGCTTTACCGCACGGTGGTGCAGTTCGTATTTGTTACAACTGTAAAAGGCTGATTGGTGTGGACGAAATACTACTTCTCGAGGTAGACTTTTTAAAATAAATTGTCCAATATTTTTGCTAGATGGCAGAAAATTAGACTTTTACACTTATTGAACTTCCATTTACCAAATATCATTAATCATAGCATGTCCAATTTTTTATTTTTCTGAAGCATAAATAAAAATATTATATTATGAATAATTCCTTGTGCTCAGGTACCTGACTATTATCCCCTAAACAGGAAGAAAAAAAATCATATTTGACTTCATGAATGTCTAAGGCCTTTAAGACTTTACAAAGAGCCTGTCAAGAACACTTTATGACCACAGCAAGGTCAACAAGATGTAGTAAAATGAACTAAATACAATAAAATTAACAATGGAAATTTCTGAAACACTACAGCTTCCCAGAAAATGTATCCAGTGATATGACACAGTATGTGAAATTTCAGGGGTATTGATTTCTTTTTGGGGAAGTTGGGAGGGTTAATTGTTGGGCTTATAATGCGAAGCTACTATCACCCTTAACTATGGAGTGGCCGTTGTTCCTCCATAATATTAATCACAATAAACATTGGTCATCATAATTAATTTATTTTATAAAGCTTCCCCGTCCTTTAAAAAGAACAGGAGAAAAGCAACTGACCAGAGCCTGGTTAAATGACATACTATAGAATTCTAATAGTTAGAAGATGCCCGTTTGCAAGGGAGATGATGTTGAGGAAGACAGAGACAACCATTGGGATGTTGTAGGCAAGGTGTAAGTGTACATTTAAAAGGGAGATATAATTTCATAACTCAGATTTGTCAACAACCAGACTAGAGGGCAACTCTAGGACATCTGAGCAATGCCAGCTAGAAGCACGGACCAAGCTTGTGTTGAGCCATATCTAAGCCTAGCTATTCCAGGCTAACATTTAAAGCTATCTGGACTAGTTAATTTACTATTCTACATAGTGTCTCTAGCAAGTAAAGTGATGGAATAAGCTTTATGAATAATTCATTTTGAGATAAATATTCTTGAAGCACTTAATTAGTTAATGTTTGTACAGCACTTTGAAGATATAAAGCCCTACATATGTTCTCAGTTGTTATAATTATTGTGTTTTAAAACATATTAATGTCAACCTATAAGTAACATTTATTTTAACAGAGACTAGCCATGGAGTAAGCT
This sequence comes from Emys orbicularis, assembly GCF_028017835.1. Classification (NCBI taxonomy): domain Eukaryota; kingdom Metazoa; phylum Chordata; order Testudines; family Emydidae; genus Emys; species Emys orbicularis. Next base: position 28,654,252 of record NC_088687.1, on the reverse strand, counting down.
GTCACTCTAGCAGCTGCTCTCCTCCTCTCTCTCACTGATTAACTAGCTGTACTTCTAGTTGAGCGCTAGCAATTCTGACCTTTTTCATTAGAAAAACCAATGATTATCTAACACGTTCTTGCTTGGCATTAAAAAAAAAATATTTGTATTTTTCAGCAAGTGTCTACTTAAAAAAGTAAACACTGTGGTCCTGATCTTTCAAGGCTTTGTTGTCCAGCCTAGGTCCCAATTCAGCATCCATCACTACTCAGCAAAGAATGTAAGCATTTGCTTAATGTTAGGCATATGCTTACGCCCCATAGACTTTAAAGGGACTTAAACATGGACTTGAAGTTAAGGATATGCTTAAGTCAAATAGGGATGTACTCATGCACATGCATAAATGCTTTGTTAAACTGGGGTCCTAGATCCTATTACCAGGAGTAGTTCCATGGAAGCGAATAGATTTCTTAATGGTAGTAAGGATTATGCTCAGTAGAAAGCGTTAGTACAAACTGCCTCTTAGTGAATGCATGTATTCACCTGCATATAAAATATACCGTAGATATACTGCATACATTTGGACATACATAGATATAGACACATAGGTCAGAGAATCTTTTTTAAAGGAGAATAGAAAAATGAGATGTGATCTAGGAGAAAGGCAAGCAGTTAAGTATCCTGCCCCCTATTTTTTAAATGACAGTAGATAATTTTGGAAGCATCTGTTGGTTTTTATCACCATCATCTTTTAATATATGATTTTTTTTTTCACATGAGGCAGGCTCCACAATATATGTAAGCTGTTCCCAAATGGATGGTTTTATATTTGCTTTCTAGTATGTTCTTGACTGTCAAAAGGAGAATGTCCGTGTTTTGTTAGTTTATATGTTTTTCTCCAATATGTGGGCAGAAAGCCTTGGAGGCTGTTGTGTATTAAGGAAATAGCAGCCCATTAAGATGACTTGGGGTTTTTTTCTATATCTCAGAGCCTACTATGACTGAGGAACAATGGCGTCTGATGTTCTAACACTACTGCTTGCAGTGTGCCAGCCTGGAGCTGTGTGGGAACTGTAGCTGCATGTTTTTAGCTAACAGAATTGTTTTTTGCACAGAATGGTTTTACTCCACTGCACATTGCCTGCAAGAAAAACCGCATCAAAGTCATGGAACTCCTGGTGAAATATGGGGCTTCAATCCAGGCTATAACAGAGGTAGAACAGTGTTTCAACTCCTAAAAAAACATTCCTTCTCTTCTCCCTTTTCTTCTTCTCCCTCTCTCCATATCTTCTTAGTCATGTTTTATTTAAATGAAGAAGCCCCTCAGCCTCTGTGCAGAGGAGTAAAACTGCTGTTGCTTTGTTTCACAGTCTGGCCTCACACCAATACATGTGGCTGCATTTATGGGCCACTTGAATATAGTCCTCCTCCTGCTGCAGAATGGAGCCTCTCCAGATGTCACTAACATTGTGAGTATGGCTTGGATTAGAATAATCACTGCATAAGCTCATACAGCATGGAACTGAGCTGCCATGTAGCCCAGCCAAAGGTCACATTTTAATGATTATTTATTACTAACTGAACTTCTCTGAAAAATAACCTCATATCATTCTCAAACAACCGTAAAAGCAGGAAGTTGCCTATAAAACAGGCACTTTAACCCTTTTGTGGTACAATAGTTTTAGTGTGTTTCTCAGCAGCACTGGGATTCTGAATAGTTTCCTTACCAAGTTTATCAGGGGCACACGGAAGGGAAGATTTTGTGTTTCAGTTTTGAATACTGCAGTTTAAATCCAAAAGGATAAAAATTTTGCTGGGGTCAATGGGCACAGCTCCGTTGACTTCAATGGAGCAGCGCCATATAAACTGGCAGGGAAGTTTTAAAAATTTTAACCTAGCAGTTTAAACTAAAACCTAGAAGTTTTAAACTAAAGCTGTTCCTTTACCAGACCATGGATATATTTCCCATTTAGAAGTAATGGATTTACAATTCTAGAGAACATCACTTTTATTTTTAAAGTCCTTAAAATATGACCTTTAAGAGGTAGCACCAAATGCAGGACCTGACTTGCCATGGAAATGAGTGTTTGTGTACCAAACATCCAGCTATTCTAGAATAAATGAGACCAGGGACATGTCCTGGGGTTACATTACATGTGTTTCTTATTGTTTGAGTTGTTAATATAACAACTCAAACAATAGTTACTTGTGTCTGTTTTTTAAAGCAGAATTTTACCAGTAAATAATATTTTAAAATGATAAATAGAGGTTCTGAGCTAAATTAGTTAGTAATCCATTTACTCTGGACTCACCACCTTTTCTCTACTAGAAAGGTAAACAAATCTACCAGGGGGTTCCAATAAGTATGCATACTATACTGTATTTCTTTTTTTTATTTGTTTAATAAGACAAATTATTCATGGCAAAAATGGTCACTGCTTTTATACTTTTTATATGGAAGCAATATTTATATAACTACTTTATTAATTGTAAAAAAGCTAACAAGAAATTTTGGGAAAGAAACTAAGTCAAAAAAGGATCAGAACTGATAACAGATATTAATAAATGTTTGGATACAAAGTTTAACATTTTACAATTGTTTGTGCTTGGCAGGTGTCTTCGCTTTTACTTAGCAAAGCTCACTAATTGTTTTCAAAAGTTAAATTGCTTCACTAATGCAAGTATAGAATGATCTTTATAGAAATCTAAACCTGATAATTTGCAAAATGAAAGGCTTATTCACAAACAGAATGAAAATGTTTTTAACCGTACATTCTTCAAATTATAAGATTTTTATATGATCAAATCCTGCAATCAAATCTTTAGATAAAACACCCATTAGGACTGCAGGAATTTACCCATTGTCTGTTTACTAAAAATAGCTGTTGACCGTATGTAGATTTCAAAATTTATATAAACTGATGGGTTTATATAAATAAATTAACTCCCAATAAGGAGGGTTTAATTACATTATAAGTTCATCACTGTGAGTAGATTTGGGTTACTTTTTAACTATCTCAGTAAACAACAACAAAAATTGGTCCTTTTCTGGGCTTGATACATGGACTCAGCTCCTAGGTGAGAGGAGAGAAAGCCAATGCTATAGCAATTACAGATTAATCTGACAGAGTGTCAACAATAAGAGTCTTCAACTGGTAGGTATGGTCCATCCATGGTAAAAAGATGAGGCTCTTCTCTTTATACAAGATTATACAAGTCGGTGGCAAATCAAATGATACTCTGTCATCAGCAAGAGTTCACGTGTATGTTGGACGAAAAATGCTAGACAGCGATTTATCCTGCTGCGCTGTCATAACAAAGACAAAACAGTTCTCTCTATTGCTGCACTATGCCAATGCCTGGTATGTCCTAGACTAGCCACATAGAAAGAACAGGAGTACCTGTGGCACCTTAGAGACTAACAAATTTATTTGAGCATAAGCTTTCGTGGGCTACAGCCCACTTCTTCGGATGGCTGTAGCCCACGAAAGCTTATGCTCAAATAAATTTGTTAGTCTCTAAGGTGCCACAAGTATTCCTGTTCTTTTTGCGGATACAGACTAACACGGCTGCTACTCTGAAACTAGCCACATAGAGACTCTCTTGGTATAAATTACAGTACTGTCCATAAAGAAGATGGTATAGTGTAAGATTAAGCCAACATCTCCAACAGCAAAGATTATTTATTAATTTCTAATGTTGCTTTGCAAACATAGGGAAAGAAAAGGAACATCCAGAGCTTTTCATATTCACTTTCTTACCCAGCTCCTTATACTCTAAAACACTTGGACTTCCTGAAATTCATGTATCCATCTCAAATTCTGTGGGCTATACAAGGATTGAGAGGATCTAGCTAGCATTCATTGCACAGCCAGTGCCAGTGACCACAGTTTTTAGAACACTATCCAGGGATTGTTATATTGCCTTTACAATGCCCTCTAAAGCTGTCAGCTCCACACAATGCACAGGAAGAGACCATCTGGAAAAATGTCCCCTTCCATTTTGAAGCTCAGGGGCTCAGCAATCCCTTGAGAATCCTAGGCTCAATATGTTCGTATCCCCTGGCTATTTTGACGTACCAGCAGAAGCACCATTATGTAGAAAACCAGGGAATACCTATGATCAGGAGGGAATAATATGCGGAATGCCATTCAAAATAATTGTTTGGTGAATATGCCCAGGCAGCACTGGTGGGTTGTGATTTATTTAACAATTTGTAAGACTCTGAGTGTCAACTCTTGATTCCATTGAAGTCAATGGCAAAACTCCCATTGATGACAATGGGGCTAGGATTTCACCCTGATCCTCAATGATGCAGTTACCATTGTCTGTGGCCACTGGGGTGCCAAGTGAAATACAGTCTCCAGTCCCTTCCCCCGCCCCAAAGACATCTATATACACACACTTCTGAATTTGTTATTAAGGTCAGACCCTCAGCTGGTGTAAATGAACTTCACTCTATTGATGTCATCAGCGTTTACACGAGCTGCAAATTGCTTATTTCTCATGACTTGGGACTCTAAAATCTCTGCTTTTCTGCAGCGTGGGGAGACTGCCCTACACATGGCGGCACGTGCTGGGCAGGTGGAAGTGGTCCGCTGCCTCTTGAGGAATGGTGCCCTTGTCGATGCCCGAGCCAGGGTAAGTGTTTCATTGCAGCTTCCATACCTTCTGTTTTACTTGTAAACACAATAAAAACAATGGGTTTACTAAGGAAGGATGTTTTTTCTTCAGTAGACAATAAAAGGCCACATGTTGTGTATTTATCTGTTTTGGGGGGTTTCACCCTAACCAGTTCTTAATACAGGCCTGTAAAATGTAACTTGTTTACTTGTATTACTACTCTCTTCTAAATAGAGCAGATCTCACTTAGAATTGGAGTGCCCAGGTTCTAACTCAGTAGCAGATTCCAGAGCTGCGTGCTGTAGATTTACAGCCTGCTGCCGTGAGGCAATTCAGTTACAGACAGGGTCTTTGGCTATGTCTGCCCTGGAGCTGAAGGTGTAATTTCCAGTTTGGATAGACATATCTGCTCTAACTCTGATCAAGCTAGCGCACGAAAAATAGCAGAGTAGCCATGGCGACTTGAGTGGCAGGATGGGCTAGCTGCCCCGAGTACGATCCCATCTGAAACCCCAGGTATATACTCAGGGCGGCTAGTCTGTCTTGCCGCTCTCACTGCAGTGGATACACTCCTATGTTTAGCATTCCTGCTCAATCAGAGTTAGCATGGGTATGTCTGCCCAAGATGGAAATTACACCTCCAGCTCCAGGGCAGACACACCCTACACCATTTCAGGGCGCCCCATGACCTATTTCTGCACCATTATTGGATTCTGCAGCACAACATGTTATTTTCTGTTGTGGAATGGTGGTTAGTTTACAGTTTACCTAGTAAAGGGACTGCCTGTAATTCCATGTAGCAATATTTGCTTTTGAATAATAAATGTGCAAGATAATTACTGGAGCTAGCTTATATTATCTGAAGTTGAAAGAAAGAATAGATTAAAAAAAATGCAGGTTGTCAAAGGAATGATTCTGGCACATTGGGCAGAATTTCTGTATTGTCTACTGTTTGTTTAGCTCTGTAACCTCACACTGTGCTTTCTCCCCAGCTCCCTTCAGGGCTCAAGTTCTAAAAGACATTTGAACTCTTAAGTTTAAAAGAGTACGATAATGTAAATGCTGAAACAAAACATCAGAGGATTCTGACTAATCTAACAGCTGAACTTCCACCATTGTTATATATCAAGTGCAATTCTCCCACTGTCCACTAAAATCAATCACGTAGCCCTGATTTGTATACGTGTGATGTGGTTTTAAACATTTAATCCTGATAATGCATTATAGAATATAGATGGAAGCAGTTAACACACAAAAGGCCAAACTGTCTAAACACTGGCACGTAAAAGAATTATGAGCCAGATGCTCCTTATGTAATCACTTACAAGATTTTGTGACTATTTTTTCATTGGCTTTAATGGAAGTTGCATAGGTGTGCAAAGTGAGTGTAAATCACTTGCAACCAGGATAGGTGAGTGGAGAATTCTGTTTTAGTAGCATTATACACCCACTTTGCACAGTATAAATGACTCTACTGAGAGGAAGAATGGTCCAGTGGTTAGGGCACTGACCTAGGACTTGGGAGACCTAAGTTCCATTCCCTGCTCTGCCACAGACTTCCTGTGTGACCTTGGGCAAGTCAATTAACCTCTCTGTGCCACATTCCCCATCTGTAAAATGGGACTAATAGCTCTGCTTTGCCACACAGGGGTGTTCTAACCATAAATCCATTAAAGATATGTGAGGTGCTCAGATACTATAGGGATGGGGGCCATATAAGTACTTGATGTAGGTAGAGAGATGTTCAAGGCAGTGGAAAATATATCTGAATATATGTGATCACGCTTTAAGAACATTGTCTGTGGTTATTGGGGAATTGTATTCTGTTTCCATGTACTTGGAAAACTGCAAGCAGACAACAACAATACTGTACTTATACTGGTTATTCATTAGCCCCACCAACATTAGTTAAGCATTCCTTCACAGGCAGGTCTTTCAAAAGAGCTCAGCACCCAACAGTTCTTGCTGTGCTTAATATTTTGAAAATCTGGCCACTTCATTTAGGTGCCAAAATGGGAGCTGATCATTGTAAAAATCTAGCCCTAATTATCAGCACTGAACACTTTGGAAAATCTGTCCCTCAGTGTTTAAAAGAGCATCTATTTTTAGCCTAGATGTTCCGACAAAAATTAAAATTCCTACCACAGAAACACATTGAAGCAGTTGCTGTGGCCACAATCAACCCAACAAGTCCCAGGAACATCTTTTTGTTTGATTTCTGTATTAGATGATGCATATTTTTGACAATATTGAAAAATCAACTGTAGTTGGCCACGTGCAATATGCCTGGTATATATCAGGTGAAGATATTAAGCCTGGGGTGTGCTTTAAATGATGGGGGCAGGGGATTCCTGGGGTTAAGATTCCTACTCTGACATTAAACCCTTCATGCAAAAGCAGAAATACCTTTGGTTGGTTTAGGGCACTCAAACATTGTGATTGTTTTTTGTGTATCATTAGTGCACATTTAACCTCAGTCTATGCAAAATCTTTCATTTGGAAATCAAATTGAAAGAATATTATACAATAAAAGCAAAATATAATGTCTCGGAGAGCCAAATGCATACAAACGTGAAAAATTTGCTTTTCACCAGGGCAGTTTTGTGCATATTTTTCATGCCAGTAAAAGGCAAGCTTTGCACCAAGAATGGAATTTTTCACTAGACATTTGTGAAATAACTGTGGGCTGCAGAAAAATAAAGTCAGGAAACTGAGGTAAAAACAACAGCAAATGTTTCTGAGACGTTTCATTGGAAACTGTTTGTACAGCATAATCCTCAAATTTGGCACAGCTCCTCTGAAGAATTGGCTGTTATAGGGAAGGCTTCAGCTACCAGATTGAGGACTTTTTATGTTTCCTCTGCTCACATGTTGGACCCAGATCTATGGATGGACAGCATGTGAGTGTATCACTGCAGTGCCTCTGGGATTATTAAATACCCAAGGACTTCATTTTATGACAATAAATGATTGAAGAGTTGCACGTAGTCTGTTTATATTTAAATATACACCTGGAAAGCAGCAAGAAGAACAGGAATAGAAAGTATCTAGACATTGTTTTCATGGGGCCAGATTCTGAAACTACTTGTGGAGTAAGGTACTACTGAAGGTCAGGGCCGGTGCAAGGATGTTTCGCGCCCTAGGCGAAACTTCCACCTTCCGCCCTCCCCCCTCCCCGAGCCCTGCGGCAGCTCCCCACCGCCCCCGCCCTGAGGTGCCCCCCCCATGGCAGCTCCCCCCCCCTCCGCCCTGAGGCACCCCCCCCCCGTGGCAGCTCCCCACCCCAGCTCACCTCTGCTCCGCCCCCTCCCCGAGCCCTGCGGCAGCTCACCCTCCCGTGGCAGCTCCTTCCCCCAGCCCGGGGAGCCGTGCGGCAGCTCCCCACCCCAGCTCACTTCTGCTCCGCCTCCTCCCCGAGCACGCCGTCGCTGCTCCACTTCTCCCGCCTCCCAGGCTTGCGGCGCCAATCAGCTGTTTGGCGCCGCAAGCCTGGGAGGGAAAGAAGCAGAGCGGGGTGGCGTGCTCGGGGAGGAGGCGGAGCAGAGGTGAGCGGGGGCGGGGAGTGGTTCCCCTGTGTGCCGGCCCCCCCCTTAATTGCTGCAGGCGGCCCTCCCCGCGCCCCCCCTGCCCTAGCTCACCTCCACTCCACCACCACCCCGGAGCGCGCTTTTGTCCGCCCCCAACCACTTGGCCCCTAGGCAGCCGCCTAGTTTGCCTAGTGGGTGCACCGGTCCTGCTGAAGGTGAGTGCATAACTGGCTGGATAACCGTACTCAGAGAGTTGTTATTAATGGTTCCCAATCCTGCTGGAAAGGCATAACGAGTAGGGTTCCGCAGGGGTCTGTTTTGGGACCGGCTCTGTTCAATATCTTCATTAACGACTTAGATATTGGCATAGAAAGTACGCTTATTAAGTTTGCGGATGATACCAAACTGGGAGGGATTGCAACTGCTTTGGAGGACAGGGTCATAATTCAAAATGATCTGGACAAATTGGAGAAATGGTCTGAGTTAAACAGGATGAAGTTTAACAAAGACAAATGCAAAGTGCTCCACTTAGGAAGAAAAAATCAGTTTCACACATACAGAATGGGAAGAGACTGTCTAGGAAGGAGTACAGCAGAAAGGGATCTAGGGGTTATAGTGGACCACAAGCTAAATATGAGTCAACAGTGTGATGCTGTTGCAAAAAAAGCAAACATGATTCTGGGATGTATTAACAGGTGTGTTGTGACACGAGATTCATTCTTCCGCTCTACTCTGCGCTGGTTAGGCCTCAGCTGGAGTATTGTGTCCAGTTCTGGGCACCGCATTTCAAGAAAGATGTGGAGAAATTGGAAAGGGTCCAGAGAAGAGCAACAAGAATGATTAAAGGTCTTGAGAACATGACCTATGAAGGAAGGCTGAAAGAATTGGGTTTGTTTAGTTTGGAAAAGAGAAGACTGAGAGGGGACATGATAGCAGTTTTCAGGTATCTAAAAGGGTGTCATAAGGAGGAGGGAGAAAACTTGTTCACCTTAGCCTCTAAGGATAGAACAAGAAGCAATGGGCTTAAACTGCAGCAAGGGAGGTCTAGGTTGGACATTAGGAAAAAGTTCCTAACCGACAGGGTGGTTAAACACTGGAATAAATTGCCTAGGGAGGTTGTGGAATCTCCATCTCTGGAGATATTTAAGAGTAGGTTAGATAAATGTCTATCAGGGATGGTCTAGACAGTATTTGGTCCTGCCATGCGGGCAGGGGACTGGACTCGATGACCTCTCGAGGTCCCTTCCAGTCCTAGAATCTATGAATCTATGAATCACAAGTAGGACTATGGTGCAAGTGACCTACATTCATATTTAAAGAAGAAAAGAAAAACAATGTTCCTCCCTACATTTTCCCTCTCTTTGATCTAATAGCACATTGTTTAATCTCCACACTGGTACTGAGCATTCCCCTGTATCCCTTATTCTTTTATATGTGGTGAATGTGTCGAGTCTTCAACTGGAATCCATTAGGATGTGGTATTCAGGTTGCTTCTACCGGCATTCACTGTTCACCTGATTTGAGTTGTAGGAGGAACAGACTCCACTGCACATTGCCTCTCGGTTGGGTAAAACAGAGATTGTCCAACTGCTGCTACAACACATGGCTCACCCTGACGCCGCAACCACTAATGGGTACACCCCACTGCATATCTCTGCCAGAGAGGGGCAAGTTGATGTAGCATCGGTTCTCTTGGAGGCAGGTGCAGCACACTCTTTGGCCACCAAGGTAAGATGAGATGCATTGTGCTAGTCTCCCAATAGGAGAGATAAGACTGTGATGTGGTTACCAAGCAGGGAGGCAGCTGTCTAGTGAGGGAAGCATTTTCACTGAGAAACTGACCTGGTTTTATTATAAACAATAGTCAAACAGATGAAAGCAATATACAGGGAATTCATCAGATTTTGACACATATTTGCCTGCTCTGAAGCCTCAGGTTTTGGTTTAAGCTGGAGACAAAATACTGGACTTGATAAACAACAAATGATCTTAACAAGTTTAGAAAGTACTAGGTTTCTATGACAAAGGAACCTCTCTTGCCTACAAGGTGCCTTCTATGTATCCAAATAAACACCTAAAAGCATCATCCCTAGCATTTTTTAAATAAACAAACCTCCTTAAAGGCCTTATTTATTTTAATTATTTAAATTAATGAAAGAACTCTGGTATCTAACAGCTGAAATGAAATTCTCAAAATATAAATTGTATAATAAATCAGAGTATTCTACAACCAGATTGACATTCAGCATCTTAGTAAATTAGTAAGGTATTGTACCACATGGCATGGCATAGTTGATTATTTCAAAGATTGTCCTAAAAATATTCTACAGTACTAGATTTGTTTGCCTGCCTATTAAAGTATTAACAGGTAGATTCCTAATAGAAGTAATATAAAGGAAAATGGATATGGGGGATAGAGCGATGAATCAAACCCATCATCTGTGATTATGCGATTGCAAATATGGTATCAGGTGGAAAGAAGAGCTCCTTATTTTATAGTTGGAGCTTAAACCTTATATCTTCCAGGGTTTAGAAAATTCTAAACCAATGGTTCTCAAATGAGAAGTCATGGATTACTGGTGGTGCTGGCTGTTTCCAGATGTTAAATCACATTAAAACACAGTTAAAACTATACTAAATACTTTCCTAATTTTCCATATAAGCAATTGCTGTAATTGCTGCTGGGATGTTGTGTAATCATAGCTAAGAGAAGAGGTAGTCTGTAAGGTAATCCTTCTTTGTTAACATGTGATCCATGCTATGGAAAACTTTGGGAACCCCTGGTCCAAACCCTATGCAGGTAGAGTAACATAACTTGATGGCAACTAGAATAAACACCACACATTGTCAAAATGTCAGGCAAATATGTTATGGTGACTCCCTGGTGATGTTTCCAGGACAACAGTTGCAGATCATCTGCCCCCTGCTGTCCTTAACCCTTAAACTTTTCTTATCAACCTGATTTTTAAAAAGAAATTACTGGGGAAATAATTTGTTAGACAGACATTTTGTCAAAGGTCTAGTGAATCCATATTAACACTTAATAGAAAAGGTGTTTTTAAGAAGACAACTTTTCACCCCTACCTCCATAAATGTATGTGTTTACAAAAATTAACTTGTTACAGCCCTCCTGTTAGACAATATCTATTTCAGTAGAGCAGCAGAAGCTGTATCCAAATGTATTGGCTGTATAGGTATATGTGTCTTAATATATAGTATCATTCTTCTGCGGAGCTGCTGCAATGGTAACACCACGTTCAGAGCTGTTCTCATTGGATTTAGTTTTTTGCAGATTGTTTGGCCTAACAGTGACTTCCAGGGACAAATCAATGTAGTGGATAAATAATTAAAAACTCTGTCACCATAAAACTAAATAAAAAATTGAGCCACTGAAAAGCTAAGTTTTGGATAAAATTTGAATTGGAGCCTCACTACCCATGCTATGGATATTGCTTGGTAAACTTTTTAGGTGGTAAAATGTCATACTGTGGCCATATAGAAGACTGAAAGAGAGGATATTTTCTTATACGACACACTCATATCAAAATACTTCAGACTCATTGGTGCCATTACTAGTTGTTAAGTCTTATTAGTTATTAATGAATAAAAATGGCAGGTGGCTTTAATTTGAATCATAACCTGCTAAAACATTCAAAGGTTGGAAGAAAAAAAAATGATCATTGCGTGAAAGATCCCAGAGACTCTCACTAAAATTTTTGTCTCCTAAAAATTATTCAGAAGGGATTCACACCACTGCATGTGGCAGCCAAGTATGGAAGCTTGGATGTGGCAAAACTACTTTTGCAGCGTCGTGCTTCTCCTGATTCAGCTGGCAAGGTACAGTCCTCCACTACAGGGAATCACTGGGGGATTGAAAAGCAAAAAACAATTATGCTCAGTAATTTGGTGAAAAAATAATGTAAAAGAAGGAAGAAGTTGCATTCACTGTCCAACTTAACTGTATTAAAAATAACAGTCTCTGTGGAATGATTTTTACATAGACATGTATATGAGGCTACCTCACAGTGTGTTTAATGTTTTATTTTTATTACAGCAGGACATGTTGGTGCACAATTATAAAGACTGATATGTTACTGTGGATCAAGAAATGCCCATTCTGTTAAATTATTCAGGTCATAAAAATCACAATTCAGAAATAATGGGGCAAGACCAGAACTATCACTTTTCCCCCATGTTGCGAAGGTTGCTCATAATGATGTTTCTCTGACTTGGAGATTTCAGAGCTTGGTTTGTGATGAATAATAAATACTGGCCAAATCAAATTCATCCACAGTTGCTTGCCCTGTTTTAAGCAAAGTACATCATACTAACTGTTGACTTACTATTATTTTCAGTTTCAGCAAAGTTTCTAAAACAAAAATAATTCAGACTGAGTTAAATGTCATTTTGTTTATGTATTTATTGGCTAATCAATTAATATATTTGTTTAATATATATTGATTTGCGGCTTAATGGTTGCTTATGCCCAGCTAACAACTTAATTCGGTAACACGCCCTTTACAGAATGGCCTCACCCCACTCCATGTAGCTGCTCACTATGACAACCAGAAGGTGGCTCTGCTGTTGCTGGAGAAAGGTGCCTCTCCCCATGCTACTGCCAAGGTGAGATTTCACAGCCAAGCACTGGCAACGTTACCATCTGAGAACCAGGGGAATAATTTTAAAACAACAACAAACAAAGCAATGAAGGAGCTGAGTCAGCTGAAGGCTGGAGCCACAGTTGCAAACTCCTGACACACCCCAGAAGGTGGATATAGAGGCCTCTGCTGGTCAGAGGCTACAATTGCAGCTGACTCATGTTTGTTCTTGAGCCTCTCAGGGTACGTCTATACTTACCTCCGGGGGTTCGGCAGTAAGCAATCGATCTTCTGGGATCGATTTATCGCGTCTTGTCTAGACGCGATAAATCAATCCCGGAAGTGCTCGCCGTCGATGCCGGTACTCCTGCTCCACGAGAGGAGTACGCGGAGTCGACGGGGGAGCCTGCCTGCCGCGTGTGGACCCGCGGTAAGTACCTTGTAGTTTGAACTAAGGTACTCGACTTCAGCTACGTTATTCACATAGCTGAAGTTGCGTATCTTAGTTCGAACTGGGGGGTTAGTGTGGACCAGCCCTCAGATAAACAGTTGATGGGTGACCAGCAGGGGAAAGGGAGAAAGAATGCTTGGGAGTTGATGCACAAAGAAGCCTCATACTTTTTCTTCTCCCTCCTCTGCTGCCTCCTCTTCTTGCCCTTCACAGCCAGACACAGTTTGGAGGGAAAGGAGTTCTCCTCCCCAGAGAAAAGCTGGAGGAGAGATGCCCCTCCTTTTGCTTATAATTGTCCCCATCATTAGAATATTCTTAGAGATATTTTACAACCTCATAGCTACGGTAGTTTTGTATCTATAGTTTTCAGGATTTTTGAAGCTATGCAAGAACTCTGAATAGCACTTCTGAGACTATACTCAAGCCTATTAATTGTATCTGCTATGCTCATTCTTAAAAATAGAGCTGGTTTTTTCAATAGAAACTGTAAGGGTTGTTTTTTAAAGTCACTGTAGAGCGTTTTAGAAGCATACTTGCTTTATAGCATAGCCAGTTATAGTCAAACCTTGTTAGTGAAACGTAAGGACTGCTGATTATCCAATGCATTGAGAAATACGAGGAAATTCAGTCCATGCGGACACCAGATCAGGATGTCCTTGTGTGATTGAGTTCCTGAGTAGACTTTAGGGATCACTCAGATAGTGTCCCTAAAAGAGACCCTATTCTGGTCTAACTGAAGCTACCCTGTTGCCTGTTCCAGTTAGTGACCAGACACAAAAAGACTGATTTTCCTCTTACAGATATCAGTCAAGAGTAACTCCATTAAAGTCAGTGAAATTACACCAGTGTAAAATCAATGTGCAAGAAAAATCTGGCCGAAGAGTACACACAGCCAATTAGAGTGGCATCTCCATCTGAAAGCTAGACTCCGTGTGTGTCCAATATATTATTGCAGACTCAAAGTAGAGCCCATACAGTTTAAATGCTATGGCTCTACCCGGTAAACCCATGGCGACATTCCTTGTGACTGAGTAGTAGGAGCTGTGCTAAGCTTGTCTCAGTCATTCTTTGAATATATTGCATATATGACTGTCTGAGTCCAACTTAATTTTAATGAAAAAGAAGCATAATCTGGAGCTTACTTTAGTACTGCATAGAGTTGGAAACCTGTCCTTGAAATTGTGTGTGTAGAGAGGTTTGCCTGTCTGGCAGGATCAGGGCTTGTATCATTCTCTGATACGTTGTAGGAGACTAAAAACAGAAAACACCCACACAGAACCCCATCTGTGCCAGTTTTCATTGATTTACAATTTTCTGGCTCCTACACTCTGCTCAAACTGTCCTTCAAGAAGTGGCCCTTCTTTTCACTGATGTACAGGAGGCACTGCTTTTGCTGGTGTGGATGGGAATTCAGCAGAAGCATTGCTGCAGTAAGAAATGTTACCAACCCTCCTCCCCAAACACAGATACTATAAACGTAACAAGGATTCTGTTTGTCCTAACCCCTAATTACGTCTTTGGAAATGAAATACAGGGAATTAAGTGGAACACCATCCTCTTCTTTCCAAATAAAGCAGTGTGTCAATGCACTGAGACTGTACATTATAGTTAATAGCTCATGAAAGAACTCCTCCCTCTGACTGTATTTCCAGCCAATTGTATAACTGACACAGCTATCAAAGTTGCAGGTGCAAACACACATCCACCTCTATACTTTTACATCCAAAGAGCAGAGTGCAATGCAGAGCATGCACCCATCAAGCACCAAAAAGTTGTCACTCATCAGTCAGAAGCAGGGTATTTACTCATTTGGGGGGAGGGGAGGAATTGGGTGAAATGGAGCCAGTGACAGGACAATTCTAACATGTGAGGCTAGGGCATAGTTAAATTCCAGCTTGGGTGGAGGAGAAGTGGATGAAGACAAAGCAGTTGCAGAGCAGGTCCTAGTAGGTTCCAAAATATAATTAACTCTAATCTGTGAGAGTATAAAATAATACTGTTTCCAGGCACCTTATTTTACAGTGTACTGGCTTTTCCTAGTTTTTATGTAACTTCTCTTTCTTTTCTCTCTCCACCCACACTCTAGATCCTTAGCTGGTGTAAATCTGAATAGTTCAATGTCAATTTGTATTAGCTGGGGATCTGGATCTAAGTTCTATTGACATCTGCTGACTGCAGTATTCTTGTCAGCGTCCATATGGGTCAGCCACTACATGCATGCATTTCCAAATCAGTGCATTTCTGTCTGTCGCTATATTCCTTGGGACATCTTATTCTTATAGAATATGTTGTTCTATATATTACAATACCCAAGATTTCCAAAATTTAGAGTTCATTGCAGTCTCTGTCTTCATTTATTAACCAACTACCACTTTGGTATGTGGAAGACAAGATGTACTTTTTTTGCATGATTACAGTATCACAAGTGAAAAAAAAACTTTTGGATTTAAAGAACTAAAAACAAAAACAAACTCATTGTAATATATGCCTTGGAATTAAACATTAGAACTGCTGGAAAATGGAATTTCCCTCATGAGAAAATTTTGATTTTTTTGGAATGACTTTTCATCCAAAATTTCAAACTTTTTCACAGGAGGAAAATTTCTGAAAAATTCCATTTTGGGATAACCAAAACAGTTAACTTTCCAGGCAGCTGCCTCCAAGAGGTGCCCAACTTCTCAGGCAGCCAACTCCCTTAGGGAATCAGGCACTACAGGGAGGCAGCTGCCCAGGGAGCCTCCTCATGTTGTTCAGCTCCCCAGGGAGCTGGCTGCCCCAGGATTCTGGGCAGCCAGGGAAACCCAGGCTCTCAGGAAACCTGGCAGGCAAGCACTCTGTCCTGCTTTCCTGGTTTCTGTCGAAAGTTTCCATGGAATTGACACATCCCGCTGAACCTTTAGATTCTGTCAGTTCAGCATTTTCTGACAGAAAAATGTTCTGTCTGAAATTTTTTGACAAGGTCTACTAAACATAGACTTTAACGTATTGCTTTATAATGTGCAGTTTGCAATTGGAAAAGTTAAAATGGCACTCATTCCCACCAGATAGCATTGAGGCGAAGAGCCCAGAGGTTTAGAAAAAGGACTAGATATTTATGTGGATATTAAAAACAGCCACAATACACCATATAGCCTGAGGGGTTATATCCTTTTTATGCTAGTTTAGGGAATAAGATAACTATTAAATGGTAGGGTTTAGGAAAAGTTTTCCATATGCATAGGCTATTCCATAATTGTCTACCTTCCTTTGAAGTATCTGGTATTGGCCACTGTTGGAGACAGGATTCCAATCTAAATGGACAATTGGTCTCATCTGATACAGGAATCCTATGTAAATAATTCTTAAGATACAGAAATGTCTCAATAGTTGGTTTTTAATGGTTTTTCTTTTCAACATTCCTTCATATTTCTCTATGCCACCATAATCTGAAAAGTGGACATTTTCTATTCCTCCATTATTATTTTCACTGGAAACTGACTGTAGGATTGTCAAGAATGGGAAAAATAATGACACAGTGTCTAGAGACAGATTGTTCCAGATATTTCTATGAAATAAAATGGACCACTATTTGCTATGTGATGGATTTGTAAACATCAGAAAAGGCTATTAACATGTGGAGCCTGGTTTTAGAATGGATACACCCCTCTGCACATTGCTGCCAAGAAGAATCAGATGCAGATAGCTACCACGCTGCTGAGCTACGGAGCTGAGACCAACATTCTGACCAAACAGGGAGTGACCCCGCTGCACCTGGCCTCTCAAGAAGGTCATGCTGACATGGTTACCTTGCTCCTGGACAAAGGATCTAATATCCATGTGGCAACTAAGGTAATGCCTTCTCACCACTGAGGATAAGCTATCACAGGGAGGGCATCCAATGACTTGCAAAGTGCAATACAAAAATAGAGCCAGCTGCTCAGAAATAGAATCCAAACTACACATCCCTATACACATGCAAAAGCTCAAGATATGAGAAGTGTAAGGAAGCAGGCAGGTGGGTGAACAGCAGCAGTGAGGGTAGCTAGGGCTAGCAGAGAAAGTGACCCTGATCAGAGGCTGTCTTAAAAGCATATAATTAACAGCTGTGTTGGGTAACCTAGGGAGGACCTTCAGTGGTGTGCCATGTTCTGTGGAAAATGATGTGCCTGCAAGCTCTGACAGAAAGGTGGGCTTGGAGAAGCAGGCAAGCCAGGGGAAGTTGCTGCAGAACCAGCCATGGAGAAAGGGTTGTAGTGTTTCCACTGTCCTGCAGTCTTATATCTCTGAGCTGTTCCCAACATAATACCAAAGTTGTACATCCTGTCTAAAGGATTAAGAAATAATAGAAGGGAGGTTGCACAAAGCTCTAGGTCATGTGGGTCATTGGGTTGATCCAGCCCTATGTGACACATGTCAGAGAACAATAGCTTGAGGGCGGAACTAGTGGAGTGCTTATGGCACTTACCCCAATATATTGTGCCATCCAGCTTCCTTGCTGGGATGGAAGAAACTAGTAATATTTGGCAAAGAATAATGCAGCTTTACTAGTTGAGAAAATAATAAAATAATCCTAATGAAAACCATTCTGATCCATCAGGTTTTCTATTGGAATGTGTGCCAAATCCTTCCTAGAAGTACCTTGATTCCCTCCCAAAAAACATTACATAAGACTTTCTGTGATGCAGTTTTATCCAGCCAAAAGATGCTGAACAAAATTTACTCTCTCAGGCCCTGGTTCTGCAGCCTTTGCTCAGGAGTAAAAGCTGCATGATGAGGCTCTTGCTGTATGAGAATAGTGTAATGCACCATTCTAAGAAATGGGAAACAAACTGCTTTTCCATTCTCATAGTCAATGTATCTATTTATACAATTTATTTATATAAGCTCTTACCCATTGCCTGTCCACAGGCTATCAACGGGTACTTTTTTAAAGGTTTGCTTCAATTCTCTTTTTGGGCCTCAATTCTCTTCTACTGTTTCCTTTATTCTGATTCCTACCCATAATTGTTAAGGCCCATTTCTCCCAGCTGAGGAAGGCTACATATGGCTCCCAGAGTTGCAGAAGGGGTCATCCTACTTCATTAGTTGGCATTTTGATTTCTCCAGTGACGTTATTATGTAAAGTCCAGGTATG
Organism: Emys orbicularis; assembly: GCF_028017835.1. NCBI lineage: Eukaryota > Metazoa > Chordata > Testudines > Emydidae > Emys > Emys orbicularis. The sequence continues at coordinate 28,635,961 of NC_088687.1, read as the reverse complement.
GTAATCACTAGCTGAAAGCACCAGTCTATAGTTACAATGATAGTTTGCTGTTATGAGCTGTTCGCTAGTTTTACATGGATAGAGACCAACTCCGTTTCTGCTTAAAAATCTTTATTTTTGAAATTACAGACAGGATCTTGCTATATTTAAAAAATGATAAAACTTGCAAGTCCCATTTCTTTCCTTTTGGTAACATTATAGTTCTCTTTCCATTTCATTTGTAGAGTGGATTGACATCCTTGCACCTTGCAGCTCAGGAGGATAAAGTGAACGTAGCTGATATACTGACAAAGCAGGGTGCAAACCAAGATGCCCAGACAAAGGTAAACCACATAATGCTACTGCTTCCCAGGTGAAGAAGGATGTTATTGTTATAATGGAACTTCCCATTAACTGCATAGGTTTACTTTTTTGTGTTATTTTATTGTAGCTGGGCTACACTCCTTTAATTGTGGCTTGTCACTATGGAAACGTCAAGATGGTGAATTTCCTCCTGAAACAGGGAGCCAACGTCAATGCTAAAACAAAGGTAAAGAATTTGTCATCACTTCTGTTTTTTTCCTTCAGTGACCATATGATACTAATTCATACTGCATATGGACAGCTATAGGATTCTTTTCCTAGTAGATCTTTTTACAAATTACGCATGCACACTAGGTGTCAATATCTGCTGATTTGTGGCTGTGGTGGAATGAGTTCCCTCTGCTCTGCTTCAGGGTGCATTACTCACTAAGCTGAAGTTAGGTGCATTAACTCTGTGTGTGCGTGTGTGAGAAGGGAGATCTGTTCTCTTGAGTTTTTCCTTTATTTTATTTGTACTTGTAACACATATGAGCCTGATTCTACTCGCATTAGTATAATTCCATTGACTTCAGCAGAGTTACTTCTGATCCTATTTACACCAGAATAAAACCCTCCAAGGTGTGCTATGTGGAGACAACTCTGCCTCTCTCAACCAGTGGTTTCTGAATCTGCCGAATATATGCTTACACTGAGGGATCTGTGACCACAAAGCCGTGTTATATCACAGATGTCATCACATCACCTGCACCAGAAGAAGGAGAAGGCCAGCCCACAAAGGCCCAGCACTCCCTGGCTCCAATTCAAACTGGCTTCCTGTTGGTAGCCTATAGTCATACCGTTCACCTGGTTTCCTTGGTGTTTTGGTGTCAGTGCAAACAGCTAAGCTCCACTGATGGCTCCAACAACACATCTGGTGTCCTTGACAACTGATCAGAATCACACAAACTTGTAATTCACTGATCATTCCTGCTGACTCCTCTGTCTCCGGCTGCTTACTTATATGGTCGATCCACTCCTCAAAGTGGGACGGCATCGTGAAAATGAGCCCAACTAAACAGCGCTAACTTCAGTGCACAAAAAAACACAGTGGCAGGGGTAGAGTCAGGACATTTCCAGAGCAGTCATAGCCCAGACTCAGTAGGTTAAAACCATAGATAAGATTGTTCAAAGAGCTCGTAGGTATAACAAGAAAAAAGTTGAAACCCATAATAAAAGCAGACAGCTAGAAACTGTGTGCTACCAAGTGGCAGCTGGCATCACCTCCAGCTGAGCTACTTGGAGGCAATTGAAAGGAATGTCCTAATTGCCCCTTATCTGTTAGGTGTTACTCTGTATCTAAATGTGTGTTGAACTCATTGGGTCAGGTTCTGACTTCAGTTTCCCTGGTTATTCTAGTTATCTGAAATAATTCTATTAAAGTTAGTTTAGAGTAACACCAGAGTAACTGAAACCAGTATCTGGCTCACTGGCTCTTCGAAAACATCATAAATCTTGGCAGACTAACAGATAACCAGCATTGTGGATTCACTCAGTTTAAAGAGCAAGTCCCTCCTGGCCAGATTTATAGCTGACAGAACATGTTAAAAGCCGAACGACATGCTATTGGGGTTCTTTCCATAGAGAGAACCTTCAGGATATTGTGTGCCATGTCCAGCAGAAAGGTGATGTGTCTGGACTCAATCCCAAGGGACAGCACTGATATTAAAGTAATAGAAATAATGTGCTTGTCAGTATAAAACACCACAACCTATAGTAAACCCCTGCTTTGTATCCTACCTGGTAGATGAATGCGTAGCCTAAATGTTACAAGGGCAACTAGAGTACCAAGCACATTCTCACCCATCTGTCCATATGAAAGATACATGTCATAGTCATAGTTTAAGGCACACACACAAGTCCAAGAGATCAGTCTGAGTCCCTTAGGCTCTCTTATACATACATAAATGGTACAGTGAAATCAAATTGCAATTTCCCCCCAGTTTTATTCTCTGCCTACTTTCAAAGTCAAGTGCAGATAATTTGTAAATTAACTGCCTGACTAGATTCATACAATTCCCCCTCAGATCAGCTAGCTGAAGTGCAGTCTGGCTATGCTTTTGTATTGTAGAACATCATGAATGGATCATTGGAGTAGATAAATATACAGAATTAAAAAATGTTTATTGGTATGCAGAACATGCAAACATTTTTCACTGTATCTGTGGCACAGTTGGGACCTTTTGTAGACCAACAGAAGATGAACTGCACTGACATTCATAATCAGCGAGACTCATAGTCAAACAGCTGGTTCATTTAAAATGGACTCAATCAGTGCTTTTAGAATTTACATGGCTTTATAAATTAGCCCAAGTGTTTTTAAAGGCAGACTCCTTGGGTACCCATTAAAAACAGAGGGCTAGGAGTCAGAAGACCTGGCTCTCCCCCCCCGACATTTGTTCTGTCACCTTGGGCATGAGCATTATGTTCTCTGTGCTTCATTGTTCCCATCTGTGAAATGGGGACAGTAATGTTTGCTCACCTTTATAAAGACCATTAATATTGTCATATGAAAAATGCTCTGCAAGTCAAAATATTATCATGATTTATTATTTCATTAATCCCTAGAGGGTTTAGAGAAGGTGCTGAGAATTATTGTATGTGTGGGTGAAATGCTGGCATAGATGTGGTTTTAAATAAATGTCTTGAGTAGAGGAAGTAAATTGAAATGTATTTTCTAATCACTGTATTTTTCTCTCCTTAAAAATATGGTGGTTACCACTAATAACAGAATGGCTACACCCCTCTGCACCAAGCTGCTCAACAGGGTCACACTCATATCATCAATGTTCTACTCCAGCATGGGGCCAAGCCCAATGCCACCACTGCTGTAAGTCTGGAAACTGTCTGTGGTACTACTGCAATCTATCACCTGCCTGCAGCTTTTCCCCCTGATGGCTCCTCTCTTTCCTGAGTCTGATTGACTCATCTGATTCCTCTCCTCTCTAGCCTTTTGCTTTGGTGAATGTGCTTCTCATACAGCTGGTCATCAGATGTGTGAGTGTGACTTCCTCTCTCCTTTCTAGCCCCTTAAGGTAGCTCTGCTTAGTTGCAAAGCTCTTTCCAGATGGAGAGTTAGTTTGAATAGTGAGCTGATCATGGGATTTGGGAACAGTAATTCCTGAATTATAATTCCAGGTTGGCCACTGACTGGTTGTGTCACAGGCACTCTGCATCTCAGTTTCTCCATGTGTAAAACAAGAATGGCAATAAAGATGGTAGTCTTATTATTCTCCCAGTGCCGGGCCAAGATGAGGATCTGGATGAAGGCAAACTGACTGCAACCCTACTGTGTATAAGATGAAAGGGATACTTACTGCCCAGGATGAAGCACTTTAGTCCAGACCTGATTTACACTATTCTTCTATCCATTTGTTTGCCACCTCCTGGATTGAGTTCACTGCTACTCCTGGATTCTCAGATAGCAGTTATAGCCTGTAGCGTAGCTTCTATCCTCTACAGGCAGCCAGGAGTCTGCAACTGTTTTTCTTTAACGCCATTGTTGTAACAGCCATCTATACCACTGACAACTCCAGGTGAGCTCTGTGTACCCAGAGGTTCCAACTGGTTAAAAAAAAAACAGCCTCAGCCTAGCTCCTGAGTGGGTCAGACTGCCATGAGTGCATAGTACACCTGCTTAAATCTGCACTGGCTTCTCACTCACTCCCTGGAACAATTCTCTGGGATTGAGTTATCCAAGAATCCATGTCTTGGTTTATATCCTACATCGTCAGCTGGGAGGCTTTTATGGTCAGTTCCTGGGGCTAAATACCCCAACAGGGCTTACTTATTTTGAGGGTATGTTCATTTGATTTCAATAACCTTGTAGGGCTGTCACAGCCTGGGTCCATCATACCTCAAAGCACAATCACTGCAGAGGTAGCCGGGGCTCTGACTCTGGTGTTACCATCCACACAAAAATATCTCATCCAGGTTAAGTGGTGCTTTCAAGTGGGGCTAGCTGGCACAGCTTGTTGGGGGGTCAGGTCAGTCTGGGTTAGAGCCCCAGTTCAGCTTTCATTTGGGACTTGCCTTAGTTGCAGTGTTAGCTAGAGGTATATGTAATTCAAGTGTTACCCCAGCTTGATTCCTGTCTGCACACACAAATCTCCCACTTGGGGTAAGTGGTGCTTTAAACTTGAGCTAGCTGGACCATCAGGAGATGTAGGTTGAAGCTCTAGTGCTTCTGATGCTTGAGTAAATAATGCAGTAAAGCTGTTCTGTGCTGCTAATACAAACACTGTGCAGACTGAGTGTCATTTTGCAGTATGGCTTCTCTCAGTCAAGAGAGCCTAACTCAAAAGGAGTTAATTTGAGTGTAGATAACTAAACTAACCCTAAAGTGAAGCCAAGGCTTTGGGCTGGAAAGCCACCTACTTTGCAGTGGCTAAAACACTCAAGTGCTTATAGTCCTTCCCTGTCTTCCCACAATTCTCACCATGTGCCCAGAAGGACACACAAGTTCTCCCATTATTCACTGGGAAAGAATAAAAGAACTGCTCAGCTTACTGCTGTACAAAGAACCATGCCCTCAGAAGTCCTAGTGATACACACAGGTGAATACAGTAGCAATAAGGACACAGTAACTTGGATAGGGCTTTGCAGTGTGGCGGCTCATACCCTGGGGCTGATCACCCAGGTTAACTCTGAGTGAAGACATACCCTCAGACATTCTTACCTGATGTAGCTTGTGTCTGATATTTTTTTCTGCTCTTCCTGACAAAAAGGCACTGATTTTTGGCTACTCATTGTGGATGGATTTACACTGTGCTGCTGGGAACTTTTGAAATAAATAAATACAGACCAGATTTTGATACTCTCTCACTCCCATTGAGTAGCTCCATTGACTTCAGTGGTACAGCTCCTGATGTAAGATACTGTTCAGTGTGAATGAGAATATAACAATGTAGCCCTATATAAATAAATTAATACCTATCCACATCACAAGGGTGTTCTGGGGTTTAACTAGTTAATTAATTTTTTATTTGAAGATTAAAAGGGCTATTTAAATACTAGTTATTTTTGATGGCTTAGATAGGCATTTAAATGTAAAAGAATTCTCCCCATGTCCTAAACTCGAATCTTGTTTTGTTTTGTTGCCTGTTACATCATGAGCTTTTGCATAAGTTATATATTCCCAGAGAGAGCATTGTACCTGCTGCAGATGTGAACTGTTTGTATAAGACATTAGACCCTAAAACTTTTAAATAGTTTTTAGAATAACCTCCCAAATAATAGAGTTTTTGGAAAACAATGCAGGCAAGGCACATAATGTGTAGTGAAATTTGACAACTTTAGGGTTAAAGCATGCAACATGTTTTTTATGAGGAATTGCAGGCAGATGTAAGTGTGTTGTGTTACCATGGTAATCAGGACTATAGTCTTAAAGAAGTTACAAAGACCGATTCAGATGTAATGTTAAAACTCAGTGATTTTCCTAAGCTGTGCCTTGTTTTGGATGGAAATGCTGGCTCATGCAGTGCTGGGAGTGATCTCATTGGTTCAAATCACAGTCCTCCCTCTCATTTCTCTCTCTCTCTCTTCAGAATGGTAACACTGCCTTAGCGATTGCAAGGCGTTTGGGATACATCTCAGTGGTTGATACTCTGAAGGTGGTAACAGAGGAGGTCACCACCACCACAACTGTGAGTACTAGATGTGTTTTAATACTTCCATTCTCTATTCATAATGCTGTCTCTACTGTACTGCTTCAGACTCCCTCTGCCTCCCTCTTCCTCTTTTTAGTTTAAGTTTTTAAGACCTTCCTTTGCTTGGTTGCTGCAAATGTATTGATGTGCATATAGATGTGCATACAGTACACAGAATTAATATAAATAGCTCTATAAATCTGAGTTTACACAGATGAAATAACAGGTACTCAAACCAGAATATAAGTTTTTAGAGAAGGGCCTGAGCAGCAAATCTAAACTTTCCTGAAGTTTGGGAGTGTTTGTATAGGTTCTGGCCAATTTCTCTATTTTTCTTTTTCATTATCCTACTTCCTTATTTTCAGTCTCTCCTTATACTTGTATGCTTTCCTCTGTGACACCTGCTTGTGGCAGAACCACCACAGCAGGCTTTTTAGCAATCAGGCTATGCCAATCCATGGATGGGTGCCAGACTTCGTGGTGCTCACTAAGCGGCTCTGAAGCACATAAATCCTCATTTTGCTCAAATCACTTCCAGAACAAATCGATCCCGTTTTATCATAGTGTAAAAAATCCCTGCTCACTTCCTCAGCCCTCAAACTGACTGGAATCAGGATTTTGGTTCTCGGGGCTCATGAATGATATATGCCAAATGTCCCGAGTTGAGCCAAGTTGATGCCTGTGGAGTAGTTTTATTTTTCAAAACTCTGTTTACTCCTTTTTTTAAAAAAAACAATTTAATTTTAGAGAGGACAGTGATAACCAGCCACTTGGTTACATGGTCAGAATAGATGCAAACTGTTACTTTTAACCAGAAAGACTAGCTATATTCTGATGCCATGACACAAGTTGGGGGAGGAGGGAAGAGTCTCTCTCTCACTGGTCACATATCGCTACAGTCTGCCACTGTTTTAGTAAGTCAGAAAAGAGGCCTTCAAAAAGCTGTGTATCACTGAACACAGTAATACTACCATTTTTTGCATGAATTTGCCTTACTGTCTTTTACCATGAAAACTTATAAGGACTGTGGAAGCAAAGAGTTATTCTCCGACAGGACAATGCTTATTTTTTAAAGCGTAAAACATTATAAAAATAGAAAGGCTATAAGCATTAGGCGCCCCATAATGATCAATCCAAAAATTCGTGAAAAGATGCTACCATATATTCTAAACCAAGATCATGTACCACAGTGGAGATGGGGGGGAGGGGGAAGAACGAGAGAGAGGAAAATAATCTTGCTTTTACATCGCATGCTGACAGCAAGTCCCTGTTGAAATGAACAGAGTAAGATGGAACAAAATTGGCTTGACATGATGTTTTAAATAGAGTGAGCTATGTTTTATTAATGAACTGTGAGAAACAGGCTTAGATTTCTTCTCCAAATTTGAGTCAATCTCCAGAAGAATCTTAGTAAATATGGAGTATTTGCTTTTGCTGATATTTATTTATTTACTCTTATAACATACGTGTGTGTGTGTGTGTGTGTGTGTGTGTGTGTGTGTGTGTGTGTGTGTGTGTGTGTGAGAGAGAGAGAGAGAGAGTATTCTCCCTCTGTCTGGGTAACATTTATCAAAAGTAATTAAGTCCATTTTCAAAGCTGACTTATGTAGCCTATGTAACCACCCCTTCTCTTCTGTTTTCCTCATCTTCCTTCTCCTATTTCCTTTTCACGTCTTTTACACCCACTTGTTGAATCTTCCATTGTATTTGTACAACACCTAGCAACACCCTGCTATCAGTGGCTGTCCAGGTACCATAACAATATAAATATTAAATTATAGTAATAATATGAATTGTAGTATTAAAAAGGAAATTTATAAACACATTTAAAATACATAACTTTGATTTAGTTATTTTGGATAAAAGATTTTTTTAAAACTCTATACTATATATGTGGGCAATGGACCTTTCCTCCAGACATGGCAGATGCTTGAGGAGGCATTTATCTTTGGGCTAAATCAAACATTTGTTGAACCTAAAGGTATCTGTACAAGAAATCCTATTTCTTTTAGTGTATCTGTGTACCCAATATGCAAATTCAAACAAGAGAGAAACAGTGTTTAAAAAGTCTTGTGGGCAAATTCATCCCTGGTGAACTATGCCTGACATAGATAGAGTTTGCCAGAGATAAATTTGACTCGGTCCTCAAACGCCACTTTGGTGCATGCAGGTAATGAGGTCTCTGCATCGTCTTAAAGAGGTAATTTGGGTGGTTAAAGAGCTTTTGAAACTATTGCCAAAAAGGAAAGATAAATTGCAGGTACTCCCTGCAATAGGGTTTTCCAGATGGTGAGGTTGATAGAGCTAGTACAATATAACATTCAACACTGAAAAAGATACATTGCCAGTACAGTCACCATAGCTATTTCGTTCTTCAAGGCCCTGACTAAGATCAGTGATATACCTGAGTGCTGCACAGAGAATGTTAGACAATCCGATGCTCTATTATATGCAAGTCACTGGCATTCCCGAAGATGAGGAATTTCCAATGCTGGTTTATATATGGAACAATTGCTTCCAAAGGCCCTTGGCCTACTATAAACGTGCGGAGTCTCATTTCCCTTTCATTTACATCAGAATAACTCTATTGATATGCATGGAGCTCCCAGAATATAAACCAATGACACTAAGAAGAGAGTAGAGAAGGATTGACATATAATAGAAAGCAGGTAGCATGGAAGCACGGTTGGTTCTTATGCTACAGAAAACTTGTGATTTGTTTTAAAGAAAACGTTTGTCCTGCCTTCTGATTTTCACTTTGCAGGTCACAAAGTGACAAATTTAAATTGTTAAGCTGCTTCAGAGCAACAGTTAATTTGTGTATATATTTCAATGTAGTTGGTAGAAACAAATATTTTGTGATGCATATATGAGCTTTAGGTAGTGTATAAGAACATAAGAATGGCCGTACTGGGTCAGACCAAAGGTCCATCCAGCCCAGTATCCTGTCTACCAACAGTAGCCAATGCCAGGTGCCCCAGAGGGAGTGAACCTAACAGGTAATGATCAAGTGATCTCTCTCCTGCCATCCATCACCACCCTCTGATAAACAGAGGCTAGGGACACCATTCCTTACCCATCGTGGCTAATAGCCATTAATGGACTTAACCTCCATGAATTTATCCAGTTCTCTTTTAAACCCTGTTATAGGTCTAGCCATCAAAACATCCTCAGGCAAGGAGTTCCATAAGTTGACTGTGTGCTGTGTGAAGAAGAACTTCCTTTTATTTGTTTTAAACCTGCTGCCCATTAATTTCATTTGGTGGCCCCTAGTTCTTATATTATGGGAACAAGTAAATAGCTTTTCCTTATTCACTTTCTCCACATCACTGATGATTTTATATACCTCTATCATATTCCCCCTTAGTCTCCCCTTTTCCAAGCTGAAAAGTCCTAGCCTCTTTAATCTCTCCTCATATGGGCCCCTTTCCAAACCCCTAATCATTTTAGTTGCCCTTCTCTGAACCTTTTCTAATGCCAGTATATCTTTTTTGAGATGAGGAGACCACATCTGTATGCAGTATTCAAGATGTGGGTGTACCATGGATTTATATAAGGGCAATAAGATATTCTCCATCTTATTCTCTATCCCCTTTTTAATGATTCCTAACATCCTGTTTGGTTTTTTGACTGCCACTTCACACTGCATGGAGGTCTTCAGAGAACTAACCATGATGACTCCAAGATCTTTTTCCTGATTCGTTGTAGCTAAATTAACCCCCATCATATTGTATGTATAGTTGGGGTTATTTTTTCCAATGTGCATTACTTTACATTTATCCACATTAAATTTCATTTGCCATTTTATTGCCCAATCACTTAGTTTTATGAGATCTTTTTGAAGTTCTTCACAGCAGTTTAGTATCATCTGCAAACTTTGCCAGCTCAATTTTTACCCCTATCTACAGATCATTTATGAATAAGTTGAATAGGATTGGTCCTAGGACTGACCCTTGGGGACACCACTAGTTACCCCTCTCCATTCTGAAAATTTACCATTTATTCCTACCCTTTGTTCCCTGTCTTTTAACCAGTTCTCAATCCATGAAAGGACCTTCTCTCTTATACCATGACAACTTAATTTACGTAAGAGCCTTTGGTGAGGGACCTGTCAACGGCTTTCTGGAAATCTAAGTACACTATGTGCACTGGATCCCCTTTGTCCACATGTTTGTTGACCCCTTCAAAGAACTCTAATAGATTAGTAAGACATGATTTCCCTTTACAGAAACCATGTTGACTTTTGCCCCAAAATTTATGTTCTTCTATGTATCTGACAATTTTATTCTTTACTATTGTTTCAACTAATTTGCCTGGTACTGACGTTAGACTTACTGGTCTGTAATTTCTGGGATCATCTCTAGAGCCCTTTTTAAATATTGGCATTACATTAGCTATCTTCCAGTCATTGGGTACAGAAGCCAGTTTAAAGGACAGGTTACAAACCATAGTTAATAGTTCTGCAGTTTCACATTTGAGTTCTTTCAGAACTCTTGGTGAATGCCATCTGGTCCCGGTGACTTGTTACTGTTAAGTTTATCAATTAATTCCAAAACCTCCTCTAGTGACACCTCAATCTGTTCTCAGATTTGTCACCTACAAAAGCTGGCTCAGGTTTGGGAATCTCCCTAACATCCTCAGCCTTGAAGACTGAAGCAAATAATTCATTTAGTTTCTCCGCAATGACTTTATCGTCTTTAAGATCTCCTTTTATATCTCGATCGTCCAGAGGCCCCACTGGTTGTTTAGCAGGCTTCCTGCTTCTGATGTACTTAAAAAACATTTTATTATTACCTTTTGAGTTTTGGGGTAGCTGTTCTTCAAACTCCTTTTTGGCTTTTCTTATTACATTTTTACACTTAGTTTGGTAGTGTTTATGCTCCTTTCTATTTACCTCACTAGGATTTGACTTCCTTTTTAAAAGATGCCTTTTTATCTCTCTCTGCTTCTTTTATATGGTTGTTAAGCCACAGTGGCTCTTTTTTAGTTCTTTTACTGTGTTTTTTAATTTGGGGTATACATTTAAGTTGGGCCTCTATTATGGTGTCTTTGAAAAGTGTCCATGCAGCTTGCAGGGATTTCACTTTAGTCACTATACCTTTTAATTTCTGTTTAACTAACCCCCTCATTTTTGCATAGTTCCCCTTTCTGAAATTAAATCCCACATTGTTGGACTGTTGAGGTGTTCTTCCCACCACAGGAATGTTAAATGTTGTTATATTATAGTCACTATTTCCAAGTGGTCCTGTTATAGTTACCTCTTGGACCAGCTCCTGCGCTCCACTCAGGTGTAAATCGAGAGTTGCCTCTCCCCTTGTGGGTTCCCGTACCAGCTGCTCCCAGAAGCAGTCATTTAAAGTATCGAGAAATTTTGTCTCTGCATTTCATCCTGAGGTGACATGTTTCCAGTCAATATGGGGATAATTGAAATCCCCCACTATTATCGAGTTCTTAATTTTGATAGCCTCTCTAATCTCTCTTTGCATTTCATCGTCATGATTTACCAGAGCAATACAATATCAGTGGAACTACATAGACCACATATGCCTCAGCATTTAAAACTCCAAGTTTTATTGGGGCCATTAAGCTGTCCACAGATCCTCATCCTTTTTAAAACTGGGTGATAATTAATGGTTCTTCATTCCATTGTTAAATATAGTGGCATCTCCAGGTAGAAGGGTTATAGTCAGGGGAGCTATAATTGATACGTTGTAGGATGTCAGAATTAAGTAATGTGTTTGTGCCGAGGAGACCCAGAAACACAAAGGGTGTATTGCTGTGCAATACTGATTCTCTGTCTATACATCAAAGGCAGTATTTGGCTTAATATTTGAGATATTGTGCCATGCTCAAACTTAGGGGTTTACATTTAAAATAACCAATTGCGACATGCAGTGTATAAAAAAAAAAAAGCCTGATTTTCAGATGTTTAACTGTGCAGTGAAGTTTGGATGCACATGTACAGGTAAGTACAGTCTGTGTATGAACAAATGACCATTTATGTACAGTATCTAGAACTTTTGATCTGTACTGCTGCTGAATATGAAAAGCAGACATACAAATATATACATGTATTTCTGTGCTGAAGTTTCTGAATATCTGGTCTTACAGCCAAATTTTCAAATGCAGATGTCTAATGTTAAGTGCATACATAAGTGGCCAGAATTTCACAGGTACTAAGCACCCAGTGAGTTTTAGAGGGAGCGGAAGGTGTTCAGCAACTCTGAAAATCAGGTCACTCAGGATGCTAAATATGGATTTGGGTGCCTCGCTTTAGGTTCTTTGAGCTCATATGTCTCACTAAGCATTAGAGTTGCCAACTTTCTAATGGCACAAAACCGAACACCCTTGCCCCGCCCCTGCCCTGCCCCTGTTTTGAGGCCCCGCCCCCATTCACTCACTCCAGCTCCCCTCTCTCCGTCACTTGCTCTCCCCCACCCTCACTCACTTTCACTGGGCTGGGGCAGGGAGTTGGGGTGCGGGAGGGGTGAGGGCTGTAGCTGGGGGGTGCAGGTTCTGGGGTGGGTCCAGAAATGAGGGGTTCAGGCTGCAGGAGGGGGTTCAGGGCTGTGGTAGAGGGTTGGGGTGCAGGAGGGGGTGCGGGTTCTGGGAGAGAGTTAGGGTGCGGGAAGGGGTTCTGACCTGGGGCAGGAGGCTCGGGGCGCAGGCTCTGGCCGGGCAGCACTTACCTCAGGCGGGTCATGGTTGGCAGCGCAGCGTGGCTAAGGCAGGCTCCCTGCCTCCCCTGGCTCCACACTGCTCCTGGAAGCAACTTCCAGGAGCAGTGGACAGCGCGGCCAGGTGATTCTGCACGGTGCGTGCTACCCGCATCCACAGGCGCCACCCTTGCAGCTCCCATTGGCCGTAGTTCCCGACCAGTGGGAGCTGTGGAGTTGGCGCTAGGGGTGGAGGCAGCACGCGGAGCTTCCCTGACCACCCCAGCGCCTAGGGGCTGCACAAACCGGGCCACTTTCGGGGAGCTGCGCAGAGCCAGGTCATGCAGGGAGCCTGCCTTAGCTATGCTGCGCCACCGACCGGACTTGTAACGGGGCCCGGTCAGCGGTGCTGACCAAAGCCACCAGGGTCCCTTTTCGACTGGGCTTTCCGGTCGAAAACCAGATGCCTGGCAACCCTACTAAGTATTAATGTGATTGAGAGTGCTAACGCTGGTGTTGTGTAAGAGTAATAAACAGATGAATATATAGGTATTGATCACGTTTATGTACCATGGCCTATGTCTAAGACTCTATATTGATAAATTTAACAGTGATCTAATGGGATTTTTTCCTTAGTAAAGCAAATTTTAGAGCCCCAATAGGCTGTCACCGTATTCTATGTCCACTTATCTGATATTACTAGATATTGGCGGGGGTACCATGTATACAATATGCTATTAATCTTATACTATATATTAACATACTGATCCTATTTTGGTACTTTAATTAGTTGTCGTCCTACAACAATCACTGTCCCTACCCCAAATGGGGGGCATTTTGTTTAAATAGATTAAATCCCATTTTGAATTGTGATTCTTTCTCCAATTAATGTTAACACTACTGAAGTGCTGAGGTCCAAAGCTGTGGGCCAGAGAATTCTAACTCTCACCTCTGTGTTGTTCTCCTGTGCATGGCTCTTGTTCCTGAGCTCGATATGAGAACTGGGATTTGGGCCTTAATGAATGAATGGTCTGTTGCATTTATTGTAGACAGAAATGAACTTCTTATGAGCTTTCATATCTGACTCTTACTTACCGTATATACTCATTCATTTGTCTGTTCGTTTATAAGCTGACCCCCCCCCCAAATGGATAGGTAAAAATAACAAAAACTGTATGACCCCTTCATAAGCCAGCCCTATATTTCAGGGGTTGGAAAACTTTGGCTCCCAACCCATCAGGGTAAGCCGCTGGTGGGTCGGGACGTTTTGTTTACTTGGAGCATCTGCAGGCATGGAGCCCCTCAGCTCCCTGTGGCCACAGTTCGCCGTTCCCAGCCAATGGGAACTGCGGGAAGTGGCGCACCCCCACTGGCTTGGAGCGGTGAACCGGGGCCAGTGGGAGCCGCGATCGTCCGAACCTGCGGACGCGGCAGGTAAACAAACCGGCCCGGACTACCAGAGTGCTTACCCTGGTGGGCCGCGTGCCAAAGGTTGCCGATCCCTGTATTAGATATTAAATTCAATGATTCCATAGAGTTTAAAATCATCAAATTTTGATGTAGACCCGTTTATAAGCCAACCCCTGCTCTTTGATGCGTCACCTTTTTACCAAAAATAAACTTATGAATGAGTATATATGGTAATTTTTTTCTAAGCAATTCCATTTTTTCTCTTTTCCTCAGTGACCCCCCTCTCTGTTTGTTTGCTGAGTTCTTGGCTATTTTATTCAGTGCTCATACTCAGCAGCAGTACAGCATTTGGGTTACTTTCTCATCTTTTTAACAACTGATGTACACACACAGTGCTTTGCCCATCACTTGAAGAATATACTGTCCTCCTTCTCACCTTATTCCACTTGTAGCGTGTCAGCCTTTTTGTTTATTTAGGATTTATTTCTTAATTCATTGCTTTTATTGCTACAAAGAAGGAGGTTGAGGTCACCTGCGCTGCCGTGTGTGTTCAGTCTGCTTCAGCTGGCTCGGACTCCCTGCTGCTGCCTGACCTTTCTAGGGGAGCGATAAAAAGAGTCAAAGAATTGGCTGAGGAATATAATGAGTACAAAAGAGCTTGGAACACATAACACGTGCACTGAAAACCGTACTTGTTAATTCCTTGAACCAAGGTTAAGATCTAATTAAAGATGAATAACTGAGATTGCAGGCAACCAGTTTTGCCCACCCTCCGTCCTGCCCACATACAAACTGTAGGAAGGTAAATTGAAACATATTCTCTGAAGTTAATGCATTTCAGACACTTAAACTTAGACAAATTACCAGTGTTCACAGATTCAGCAATGATGAGAGATGTGTAGATATGTATAGAAAAGCATCATAATAATGAATAGTGCTATCTTCCTCACTGGCTTGCCAGAAGTATAGAAATACAGCACCCGATCTGGAAGTCCTCACTCAGTTTTTACACAGGCAAAATTGCCGTTGACCTCAGTGGGAGTTTTGCCTGAGTACGGATAGAGTAGGGGCTTCAAGGTTCATCCCTCAATAAATATCACAAGAGTTATATGTTGTTTTGCTACTTCCACGTTTGGGGTTAATTTATGCTTTATAGGTGCTGGCCAGAATTGAGAGTGGAGCAATGGTGACCTATTCCTGTGGGAGCTTCAACAGACATACTGTCTCCTGACACTCCCCTGTGTACAAAGGGGTTACATCCACTGCTACACACCTTAAGGAGTGAAGCGTAAACTCTCCTTCCCGGATATCCAGTTCTACTGGCTGGTTTCAGAGTGGGTTGTGGCCATGGAGTGGTTGTGTACTGGCTAGAGCTGTTCTGACCATGGAATTCCTCTTGAATTCATTGACTTGTCATCTCCTATTATGTCACATGCAACATTCTTCAGGCCCCTATATAATCCTCTCTCCATCTATAGAACATATCTGCTCTCATTTCTCCACAGAATCCTTTCATGCCCTACACTCCTCACAATGCTCTCTTCTTATTGCCTTCTTCATGTCCTTGACCCACACATGACCTCGTGCTAAGATGATGCTCCCTTTTCTTGAATCAGTCTCTCTCCCTCTCCCAGTCTCACTCCATGGCCAAGCACCCTCTGTCTTCCTCTTCGAGTCCTTCATGCAAAGTCACTGATTCTAAAAATCTGTTTTCTAATAACCCCCATGCTCACCCTTACCTGAACTATTGCCTCATGTATTGTCTCTGGTGTTTTTGCCTTGTATAACTAATCCTATAAGCTATTTGGTGCAGGTGATATGTCTGAATTTGTGTGTGTGTAAATCACCATGTACATTTACTCTAAGACATAGGGTGATTTGTAATAATTATGAAAAGAGAAACATTAATACACATTGTAGTCACTGAGCTGCTCTTTCAAGTAAGAAATGCATCATATGGTCTGTCTAAATACTCTTAATCTTTTTCAGTTTAAATATTTCACATCATTCATAGCTTCATTTCCAAATGCTTTACAATTTTAATAATTTCCATATGTCCCGTATAACTTTTTACGGTTCTTCTGTAGACGTTACCTAATTCAATTTAGAACCATCCTGGAAGCATTGTCTAAGTTACTCTACGTGCATCATCTATTTATATACATGCTTTTTGTATGTTTTTTCCAGAATAAATGATCATTTGCTGTAGCACAAATAGAAAGCAAGAGCAACTATGGTAAAGATTACACCCTGAAAAATAAAACCAGAGGGAAGAGAAAACATTGTAAAATGTCTGAACAGATTGAACTGCAGCTGTTGTTGAAAATACCCTGATAAATGCCTGCTATTTTTCTTGATGCTTAACTTGAGAGATGATTATTCTGTCTCTGCAGACTGTGACTGAGAAACACAAACTGAATGTACCTGAGACGATGACTGAGGTCCTAGATGTTTCAGATGAGGAAGGTGAGCAACTTAAATTCCTTTGTTTAGTGTCTTTTACGCCATTACAGTATAGAATTAAGCTGCTTCAATTCTTGAAATAGTGTGCTGTTTAAAGGCCTTGATTTCATGCCTTTTTGGTTACAAGATTTGAATAGAGGCATTAAAGATGACCCCAATCCAAAAACCCTGGATCCAAACTTCTTTGTATGTTTGTAATGGTCTGAACCAAATAGAAATCTAAACACTTCCAAATGTGGGAGTTTAAAATTCATATATAAAGCTTTTCCAAAGGTGCACTTGCCCACTATAAAGAGAGGTTTGAGGCTCTGAACATTTTGGATCAGATCCACCTGTATCCAGATATGCATATCACAGAAATAGATAGGGATCTTTGTTTAATTGGAAACATTTAGGTAAAGATGCATATGTCTGAAGAAGATGAAACTGTTAGCTTGAAGGCCTTTTGGCACTTGCTGAACACAGATTCATAGGCCATGACATAAAGTAACTACACACTGATACCACTGGCATCCTTCCAGATTTAACCCCACGTGCTGACTCGAGGTGTATGTTACATCACTTAGCTTAATCCTAAAAAAAACATCTGTGAAATTTATCTGGGATTATTACCTTTGGGCAGTTTATACTGAATAGAAATAAACAAACTAGCTTTGGGGGATACACTTTTAATAGTTTATGAAAGAATAGTTGACAAATTTCAAATACGGTGACTTCTCAACTAATGATGCATCTACTTACAGGTTATAATAATGGATTAGCTTCTCTTTCTTTTTCTATCTGAAATGCTGAATAATTCTATAGTAATGATATTTTATGCATGGCATATCTGCTGGTTCTTATTATTTGATGGGGATTGTCCTGATTGTGAATGCCTAAGGGATTTAGGAACCTAAATTACAATTTTAAAAGTGACTTAGGTCCTTGAAAGATTAAGTCTCATAGAAAGTCAATAGGATTTGGGCTCCTAAGTGCCTAGATCCCCTTTTGAGATGGGACATAGGCTGCTAAATCACTTAGGCAATTTTTTAAATTTATCCTGTCTCTAATTTGTGTATTGAACTACAGATATTTGATTTCTTTTGTTAATTTGCCCATGTTTAACAAAACAGTAGGCCAGAAATCAACAAGCATTCAAATCTATATGCAGTCAAGAATATGTTAGGCTTCTCTGCAATGTAATCAATGCAGTTATATCTCTAGGGCCCGACTCTGCGAACTTTATTCCCTTTGAGCAGCACTTTACTCCTTGAACAATCTGAGTGGGACTACTCATGGGTGACAAAATAAGGCCTTCAATAATTACAGCATTATATTTATATTTTTCTATCCCCTTTGTTCATGTAAGCTACCATTCAATCCTCTTTTAATCTGCAAAGCACAGCATGGCTTTCCACTGCTGTATCTGGAGGAGCTAGCTACTGGGTATCCCCTTTTCTCAAGCTAACTTGTATGTTGTGCAGCCTTTAAACACTCTGATGATGAACGCCTCAGTGATGGGGAAGCATATAATGGCACAGGTGCTGTTAGAAGGAGTTCTTGGAGTAAGACACAAAAACTTTTCTGTTTCTGTTTAATTTGGTTGTATATATTTATTTTTGTGCTGAGACGATCTGAATCTGCATAATCGGGGTGCCTAACACTGATCCATGTTGTTACTTTTGAGAGCATGTCTGTGTGTATTTTTCTGTATGGAGACGCCAAAAACCCCAAAGGCAATTTTACCTGTACTATTAATTATTTGACAGCACTTATTGTGGCCTTTTGGCATGACTAATTCCCTCCAGATTATTATTTTAACACTCTGGGTTTTCTTGTCACCAGCTGACAAACAGAGTTTATCAAAAAGCTAGCAGACTGGAAATCAACCCTCCTCTACATCTCCTTGCAAGGCATAGGCGCTGTACTAAGCATTTATGCCAATACTGCTGATCACTGAGCAGAATGGTCACAATGATTGCACTTCATGTCACCCTGCTTATAAAATCCATTCTTGGGAGCAAAATCATTTTGGGTGGTATGGAAGCTTGTCGTTATGGGTGGTGACTATAAGAGGAAATTAAAGTAGCTGGAGGCCAGAAGACAGAGACCTTTTATTAGCGAGACTGAACCTTTTCATAATTGTGGACTGTCTGTAAGAGACTAGCAGTAAGATTCCTGCATATCTTGCCCTTAGCTGAATTACAGTGACAAGATATATTTCTGAATAAATAAATGTGACACACTAAACCTTCTAACTTTAATCATATAGTTAAAAAGTTGGACATGAGAGGAATACTAGAGCCAGTGAATATTTCAGAGCCCCACTGCGGAGCCTATTCATTGGAGGAGTTAGTTATTTGGTATTTTCCCTGTGAAGCAGTGGTTTTGTTTACGACTAATACTACATTAACAATATAATATTCATATATGAATAATAATTCAAATGCAATATCCAGTGTCAATGATGTAAAATCAAAAGAGCCATCTAGTCCATTTACTTCCCTGGATTGTTTCCTGGAGGATGTTTGCTATTGTTCAGGTTTTAAATGCCTCAGTGATGGGGCGAGGCTTCCACTGTATGTGTGTCCATTGGGCTCCCACTTGGTCTTTGGTAATTTTCATCCAGTAGTTTGCACATTTAGCAGCAAGAGTCCTACTGGGGATCTTTTACTCCTGAGAATATCTGCAAGAGTTTGGTGCTGAGGGCAACATTGTTATTCACATAGAGGCAGTAGGGTTGGTATTTTGTGTTCGTATGTTAAATTGGTTTCTGTTTATTGTTAAATAAACATCATTGTTTGTATCATGTATTTTTAAGCACCAGAAATATGTGGTTGGTGTTGTATAAAACAGAGAGAAAGATGGAAATGCAGGCATGTTTGATGTGATGACACTCAGATGGGTCACCATCAATAGGTTTGGCAGAAAGAGTGAATGTTAGGCAAGATTTGAATGAAGAAAGGTAGTCATCTTTTGCATCAGAAGGCCAGGGAGTTCCAAAGTCAGGCTACCATGGCAGAAAGTATGAAGTCATGAGTGGAAGATAGGGAGTGGTGAGCGGGAGGCACTGAAGGCGCAAAGGCAGTGACAGATGGAAACTTTTGAAGATGATGAGAACACTGTTACATCAAGGAACAAATCCCACTACGTTACCATGAAGGGCCCCGTTACATAGACCTACACAGGCAAAATATCCATTGGCATCAGTGCGTGTTTACCTGCCTCACAAGCTTGATGTCAGGGTCTAAGACTTTTTGTCAAAACCCAGATTGAAATCAAGTATGTTACATAATAGAATTGTAATCTAAAATAAGGAATGCTTAAAGATTAATATTAGTTGCTCCATATTTATTATCATCACTATTTGTTTAGCACTGACAATATGATCAGTGCTGTACAAACTACAGAAATAGAGAGTCACTTTCTAGAAGTTCAGACAGATCAAGGCCCTGATCCTGGAAATACTTACGCATGTTCTTAATGTTATGTGTAATCAATGGGGCTACTCATAGCTGTAAAGTGAACCATGTGCATAAGCTTTTGCAGGACTGGGTCCTTAAAGACAAATATTGATGAGACAAGACATACTAGACAACTGTGAAGAGAGAACTTTTTCCCCTTCAGATAATTGATAAGTAATGTCATTATTACTATGCAGACATTACATATATGTTATTTTTGCCCCACTTAGAGTAATAATAATTATAATAAAATACTTAGCACTTATTTTAATGCTATACATGTTTAAAGGTTTCCACGGACAGTAATTAATTTATGGTCAAAACTCCCTTGAGAGAGAGATTTTAACTGTTGTCATCCCCATTGTATAGATAGGGGAACTGAGGTGGAGAAGTAAAAGAACTTACCTAAGGAACTGCAGTGAGTTTGTGTCAGAGAAAGCAACTCCTAATTCTCAACTCTGTTTCCATTGGAATAGATCATGGCATCATTTTGTATTTTGACATTGATTAAATAAAGTTCATTTTTGTTTGAGGAAAGGAAAATATAAAAGGCCAGGGTATGATTTTTTATGTGTAGAGGAAATAGTCCCAGAAATCAGCCTTAGAATAACAACACCCAAAGAGGAATAACCATTATAAAATAAACCCCTAGTGTTTACTGTCTAACAAATTACAAAAGATTGTATCCCATCTTTGCTTTAGAAATAAAGTTTTGTTGTCATTGTGTCCTTCTTTTAAACACCAACAAATACTAGTCATCTAAAGAAGAGGATCATTAGGATAATGAATTTGCTAAAGTATTGCTGAAAACAGAAATAGCTTAATCATATAGGCTGAAAGTAACATATGTCCTCTACATCTATATGTACCGTAATATGCATTAAATCCCTATATGTTTTAATCACTAAAGACCAGATTGTTCCATCTGTACTCTCACAGAGTAGTCCCTTACTCTCAAGTAGTCCTATGGATTTCATACTTACTCAAAGTAATAATAACCATTTGAGAGTGGGGTTTCACATCCCTTCATGAACATGGATTAGTGATAAAGTGATTTCATGTAATCTGTAGAAGTAACTCATCATTGAAGCACAAGAAAAATGTGACTTTAGATTTCATAAAACAGCTCAGAGTTAATCCATAACCTGTTCCGCCAGATTCCTGATTAAAAGAAAAGTGGCTTACTAGGAATTTATAAACTGAAAATCCTATTTCACATAAGAGAAAGGCACCAATAAAAAAGGTTTCTTCATTCATTTTTGTAGCATACACTAAACTTGAGTATGTGAAATATTCAAATCATTTAATGAACATGGCTCAAATATTGCCATATGCAAGAAGAGTTGACAAGAGCTAATGAGATATTACTGTTTTGTTTAGGCACTGAAGTGGGGATCAGCAAACCTGGGTTCTATTCCAGGATCTGCCACTGACCTTTTTGTGTAACCTTGGGGAAGTCACTTCACTTTCTTGTGCCTCAGTTTCCCCTTCTGTAAATTGTGAATAATGGTGCATTTGTTTGTATGGCACTTATGGATCTATGGATTTAAAGTTCTATGTAAGAGCAATATTATTCATAGATTCATATATTTCAAGGCCAGAAGGGACCATTGTGATCATCTAGTCTGACCTCCTGTATAACACAGGCCATAGAACTTCCCCAAAATAATTCCTTTTGAAATGAAGCATATTATTTAAAAAAAAAAATCAATCTTGATATAAAAATTGCCAGTGATTGAGAATCCACCACAACCCTTGCTGGATTGTTCAAATGATTGATTACTCTCAATGTTAAAATTTTTCATTGTATTTCCAGTCTGAATTTGTCTAGCTTCAACTTCCAGCAATTGGATTTTGTTATATCTTGATATGCTAGATTGAAGAGACCATTACCAAATATTTGTCCCCCATTTATAAACAATGATCTGGTCACCCCTAAACTTTCTCTTTGTTAAACTAAATAGATTGAGCTCCTTGAGTCTATTACTAAAAGGCATATTTTCTAATCCTTTAATCATTCTTGTAGCCCTTCTCTGAGCTCTTTCCAATTTATCAACATTGTTCTTGAATTGTGGACACCAGAACTGGATGCAGTATTCCAGCAGTAGTCACACCAGTGCCAAATATGGAGGTGAAATAACTTCTCTGCCCTTACTCAAGATTGCCCTATTTATGCATCCAAGGATTGCATTAGTCAATTTGTCTATAGTGTTGCACTGGGAACTCATATTGAGCTGATTATCCACCATGACATCCAAATCTTTTTCAGAGTCACTTCTTCCCAGGATAGAGACCGTCATCCTGCAAGTATAGCCTACACTCTCTGTTCCTAGATGTATACATTTACATTTAGACATATTAAAACACATTGTTTACTTTAGCCCAGCTTACCAAGTGATCCAGATAGCTCTGAATCAATGATGTATACTCTTCATTATTTACCAGTCCTCCAATCTTTGTGTCACCTGCAAACTTTATCAATGATGATTTTATGTATTCTTGCAGGTCATTGCTAAAAATGTTAAATGGCGTAGGATCAAGAACTGATTCCTGTGGGAACCCACTAGAAGCACTTCCACTCAGTTCAATTCCCTGTACAATTACGTTTTGAGACCTATTAGTTAGCCAATTTTTAACCCAATTAATGCATGCCATGTTAATTTTGTGTTCTAGTTTTTTTAATCAAAACGTCATATGGTACCCAAGTCAAATGCCTTGGAGAAATCTAAGTATATTACATCAACACAATTACCTTTATCTATCAAACTTATATTCACATCAAAAATTGAAATAATCAAATGTTAGTTTGATTATGACATGATTATTATAATTATATAATAAAATGCTGTAGGTATAGAGGAATATTATTTGCTCAAAATGCGTTATGGCTGCACCTGCCTGGAATTGCATTGTGATAAACATATCGAAAGGTTGTCTACTACCTTCTATAACCTTTTCTGTAAACAATGCTAAAATGCTGCTTTGTAGCTTCTTATCAAGAATGTTCCTCACTGAATCACATCAGATGTTCAAGTGCCTTCTATAGCTGCATTAAAGTAGTGGGAGTATTATTTGGTTATGTGTAGGCTTGGCAGAATTTGATTTTTACTTTTTTATCATATCAGTGTTTATTTTAAGCAGTTTTTTCTATTATTGACTTAAATTTTCAGAGTTGTGGGAAATTGTGGAGTGGGTCAGACATTGGGGAGGGTCAGATAAAAATTGCTTAATGACAGTAGATACT
Organism: Emys orbicularis; assembly: GCF_028017835.1. NCBI lineage: Eukaryota > Metazoa > Chordata > Testudines > Emydidae > Emys > Emys orbicularis. Next base: position 28,612,758 of record NC_088687.1, on the reverse strand, counting down.
GAGGTCAGGTCTTCACTACAGGGGGGGTTGATTTAAGATACGCAAATTCAGCTACGCAAATAGCATAGCTGAATTCGACGTATCGCAGCCGACTTACCCCGCTGTAAGGACGGTGGCAAAATCGACCTCCGCGGCTTCCCGTCGACGGCGCTTACTCCCACCTCCGCTGGTGGAGTAAGAGCGTCGATTCGGGGATCGATTGTCGCGTCCTGACGAGACGCGATAATTCGATCCCTGAGAAGTCGATTTCTACCCGCCGATTCAGGCGGGTAGTGTAGACCTAGCCTGAGATTCAAATAGGTAAAGCTTTTATATCCATTAAAACACAACTTTTCAACATCTCACATCAGAATATACAAAATACATATCCTTAAACTCTGATAAGTTCTCAAGCACTATTTTTCTTAGTTTGCCTATCTGTAAATTTTGATTATCATTAATGGAAATATTTTTTCAAAGGTTTTTGTGTGTGCGGAGAAATTGACATGTACTAATAAAAATCTAATCTTTCCAAGCCTAGTTAATGTGTGTGAGAAAGAGGTTGGGCAGACTAGTCAGGACTAAATTCACTGCTGACATAAGAGCACACAACTCCATTGAAGTTGTGTATTACGTTATGGAAAATATAGGGCCTTCCAAAATTATCTAATAGCAGGAGATGGAGGATGTAGAACCTTGGTTAGATTGAAGAAACACAATTTATAAATACTTTATTATACTTTAAAGCTACATGGTCAAATTCTGCTGTTGCATTACACCAGTGTAAATCCAGAAAACCCGCACTGAAATGAATGCACTTACCCTGGATTTTCTCTTTTATAACTGAGAACAAGATTTGGCTCAATGTGTGTAGCCAAGTATGGATGACTTACAGAAGCAGATCAAAAGCTATATGTCAAAAGCCTCAATGGGAAAGAGAGAGAGAGAAATGTACATTCATAGGAAGTATTTGGTAGGCATATTAAAGCTAATTCCTAAAATCTTATTGACAGGAAGGGAACAATAATACCTTTCTTCTGTGCATGCTGTGACAGTCATGGGAAACCAGCAGAGAAATTTAGCCAATGTCTCCCCCTCATTTCAAAATGATCTCCATACTCTAGATTTCACACACTATCTGTGAAAGAAAAAAATGGTTAGCTATTAAATGATCTCTTGCTTGGGCCTATCGAGACAGAGCTATTGGTGTTAAAGTGTAGTACTCTGTATAAATGGCTTTGTTGGGTTCCATGTTTATAGTCTCTTAATGATTTCCAAGTCCAATGATTGTTTTTTTTCTAAGTGCCAGACGTACAAACTCAGTTGTAAATTTGAAAGTCAGGATGGATTCTTTCTGCCATCAGAATTTTTTTGACATGTGAAGCAGATGATCTATCTCTCTTCCATAGTTGCATTGGCTCTGCATTGCTAAGACAAGCCAAAAATAATAAGTAGATCTGGTTGAAAAATTTTCATTGAAACTTTTTTCTGACAGAAAATGGCTTTTTGACAAAATAGAAATTTGTGTGAACATTTTTCAGGTTTTCATCAAAAAACTTGAAGCTGATTTGTTTTTAACAGAAGTCTTTTTCTAGCTCTAGTTATTTCTTGTTAATAATGACTATTTGGGGATTTTGAAAAAAATCAGGTTGTGTTTGGCTTTTTTCACCCCCACCCCCTGCTCAAAAGAAAATCTTGACAGAAACTAACACTTTTCATTTTCTTCAAAAAATTTCTCAGGAAAATAGAAACCTTCCCTGACCATCTTTAGTAATAAGAATATACGTTGGCCAGTAAAATCAGCAGGCGTGACTCAAAACACAAGAAGCACATTTATTGCATAAGAAAGTGTCAGTTTTCCATAGATGATTTGCAGAACAAAAACTCACTTTAAAGTAAAAAATGAATACTCTGCTCTTTCGCAAATGGTCTCCCTGAATCTTCATTTAGTGGAAAAGGTAGCAATAAGAAAAGGCTGGAGAATGATTAGGAGGCACTTATGACATACTGTATACCTTTAAAATCATTGTAACAGATGACCTTACCAGCAATTCTGGAAATGGAATTATTTTTTCCACAGGATCTAGCAGGACCTGATTATATATTAACATAACTGTTTGTTTGAAGCAACCTGCTAGTTCTTTTTCTTTCTAAACCAAGATCAGAACATTACAGGAAGGGGCATGATTTCTGTTGAGTCTTACCCATCTGAACAACATATTTGAAACCCATCTTTAAAGAACAGTAACTGTTAGAAATTATTTCCACTCTCCACAAGCTTTAGAATGTACTTTCTTATCTTTCCTGCATGGCTATTCACAAGTTGTTTTTACATCGACATTAATAATCTTAATTAATGGCAGGTTCTCTGGTTGCTAACAGTGCCATAAGTCATTAACAGTTAAGTTAAATCCCATGAGTCATTAGAACATTATCACTGTGTTTAAATAGAGTGTCATGGATGTTTTTCCTTTACTATCCAACATTCCTGTGAATGATGCTTTCAGAGCACAGGTTAGCATGTAACATTTTATTAATTTTTTTTATTAAGGCAAAGTTACAAGAAGACATTAACATACTACATCATACATTACTTAGTCAGGATCAGGTTCATATTCAAAGAACCTGGCTAAAGATATTGGCTTGCTGGCTGGGGAGCTGTCTTCCTTTGAGTACACTAAAAAGGATGATCACATTTCTAAATACCTATCTCCTTTTTGGTGCTTCTCTTGTGTAGTACTTAAAGAAAGTGTTGAGTGAAAGACAGACATGCATTTATCTATCCTCTTGAACTTAGAAGGACAAATGATGCAATACTTTGTACCACTGAGCAAGGCAAAGAACCATTTCTTTCCTTCCACCTAGTACCCACAATATCTCTGTTAGTGAATGTATTTGGGTTATAGATGACCCAGTTAATCCAAGCTGTCTCCACTCCGTGGCTGGCATGAGTTCCTCATGTTATGATAAAATTTCTTGTTTTGTGGATAAAATCAATGAGATTTAGAGTGAGCTGTTTCCATTCATATGGGCAAAGCAATATTCTGGTGGGATGTATCTTCTCTCAGTGACCCTTTCCCCAGGTGAGTTTCTTTTTAAGACATTCCCTGCCCAAAATCTGTGTTTAGGATCTGTTCTCTCTCTCTGCTTGAAGTCACACAAGGAGTTACTAACACCTGAGGCTTCTACTGACTGAATGGCCCAGGGGGAGGAGAGACGTGGAACAGACATGTAGAACAGGAACTTTTGGTGCTTGGGAGCAACTTTACATGAACTCTCTACTGTTGGCAGCCCCCTGCTGTAGCACTTTATTCCCCTTTTGGCATTGTACAGTAGACCTACTTTGGATTTGTCAGCCTGCCATTCAGTCAGCATCCATTACTTATCAAGGCTTCTACGGCATGGAGGGTTGTGAATATTTTATTCTGGTTCACATCCTAAAGATACAGTGTTTATTCTCTGTCAGGTGGCAGCTTGGCAAGCTGCCAAATACTAGAATTCACTTTAGAGTGCTCTAATTCAGGAGGAGACACATTTCAGTCATCCTCCCCTTCCCAGAATCCCAGGAGGGCAGATTATGGCCAGTGCACTTGATTACCCTCTTCTCACCAGACAGTAGGGACACATGCAGACTTTCCATTTCATTTGCTCCATTCCCTGTCTTTCTGTCAGTGCTTCTCTGAGCGACACATGGCTGACGTGACATGATGTGATGTGCATCCACGATCAAGTAGCTATAGAATATTTGGGGTTTCAACTGGCTAAAGATGCAGAAATCTACAGCTGTGTTATGGCAATTATATTCATTAGCGAAACCCATTGTAGTGCAGGTAATTGTTTAATGGGTGTAATACACTGAGTGGAGCATTGACGCTGGGGAATCAAAGGTTTCCAAGCAGATTCTCAGATTATAATTAAATAAATTAAGTATATTTAATATACTTGCCATTAAAGATATTTCTGAGTTGAATAAAAAATTCATACTTGCCTTAACTGCCTCTTCTCCATCTGTTACTTCTAAGATGCAGAGCCCACATAGGGAGCTGTACAGCATCGTGGACCTTACCAACATATAGCAAGGGAAGACAATGTTTTTGGCAAACTAACATAAGTGTCTTTAGCTTTAAGAGCTTACATTAAAAACAGTTTTTGGCAGCTTTTTGCACAGCCCCCTTTCTTTCTCTTTTTAAATTTATCCCTTTGGCTTTCTTTGATGAAAATACTATGGGAAAATGACTGGAAGAACAGTTCTTCAGCAATTGTCTTCCACAGTACAGTTATGTTGCTGGGAGAGGACTGTGATGAGTTAGAGCTGTCCTATTGCATTAAAAGTATCCCCCCCCCCCCCAATGAGCTGATTTATAGAGTGTATTTCCAGGCTAGCATGGAGAAAATTACACAGAGCCCCACTCCTGGCTGAAGATGTGGGCATAATGACCAGAGCACCATAATGGAAATGCATTCCTAGCTGATCTGGCTTGTTTTAAAAGCCTTAATTAAATGTTTCTCCCAGAGCCGTAATTCCCAAACTAAGAACTGTATGTGGCTTCCCAAATTCTGCTCTCCATATAATGATATATTGCACTTACAGTGTCTTTCATTTGAGGATCTCAAAGTGCTTTTTTGATGGTTAACTGATTTAAGCCACTCTTCAAGGTAGGAAAGTATCCACCCCCATTTTAGAGTTACATATAAGGAGGTTCAGTGTAATTGGGTAATTTGTCCTGTCACTCAGTAAATCAGTAGAAGAGTTAGGAATTAGGATATAGGATCCCATTCCCAGTCTCCTACTCTAACAGCTAGACAGTATTGCCTCCATGTTCAGCAGGGCTTGCCAGGGAAGGACAGAGAACTATGACCTCTGCACATGGCCAGCCTCTCTTATCAGTCTATTCACTGATAACCACATAATACTGGTGTCTGAACATGTGAAATCACCAGTATAAAGATTATTTTTGTTTTAATAAGACCCACAAGTTATTAGCAAACATTTTACTTTTTATTCTAGCCCAACCAAAGACTAAATCTAGTCCCAAAGCCCTGTCAGGATGTTCCCCCTACTGCTTATAGAAGCCGCCTTAGCAACTTGAAATTGAAATCTGTTGCCTTATTTTTTAAAAAAGAATTGTGACATAGCGGGTTTACACTCCTGATGTTATAAGGTTAGTCAATAATGGTAGGCTGTCTGTAAGCATGACTTTTTGTTGAAAATAGGAAATGGAATATATGTTCACAAAACACAGAACTATCAGAATGATTATGACAGAGTATTATTGGCTTAGGCAAAGAGATTTTTTTTTTACTTAACTCCAGTTTGAAAGCAGTTTCATGTGGCTATAACGGGTGGCCAAACTTTTTGGCCCGAGGGCCACATCTGGGTGGGGAAATTGTATGCAGGGCCATGAATGTAGGGCAGGGGGTTGGGAGGGGTGCGAGGTGTGCAGGAGGTCAAGTGTGTGCAGGAAGAGGCTCAGGGGAGGGGGTTGGGGTGCGGGGTGCAGCAGGGGGCTCAGGGCAGGGGGTTGGGGTGCAGGAGGTGTGCAACAGGGGCTGCGGGCAAGGGGTTGGGGTGCAGGAGGTGTGCGGGGTGCGGCAGGGGGCTCAGGGCAGGGGGTTGGGGTGCAGGAGGGGGTGTGAAGTGTGGGAGGTGGTCCAGTGTGCAGGAAGAGGCTCAGGGCAGGGGGTTGGGGTGCAGCAGGGGGCTCAGGGCAGGGACTTGGGGTGCAGTAGGGATGCATCAGGGGGCTCAGGGCAGGGGGTTGAGGCGCAGGAGGGGGGTGCGCAGTGTGGGAGGGAGCTCAGGGCAGGGGGTTGGGGTGCAGGAGGGGTTCGGCGTGCAGGCTCCGGCCCATCACCGCTTACCTTGAGCGGCTCCAGAGTGTGACAGCAGCACGCAGGCAGGCTCTCTGCCTGCCCTGGCCCCGCGCCGCTCCTGGAAGTGGCCAGCATGTCCGGCAGTGGCTCCTGTGGGGGTTCGGGGGCAGAGGGCTCTGCTCACCACCCTTGCCTGTGGGTACCACCCCTGAAGCTCCAATTGGCCGTGGTTCCCTGTTCCCGGCCAATGGGAGCTGTCGTGGGGGGTGCCTGCAGGCAAGGGCGGCGGGCGGAGCCCTCTGCTCCCCCCCATCCCCCACCGGGGCCACAGGGACATGGTGCTGGCTGCTTCTGGGAGCGGCACGGGGCCAGGGCAGGCAGAGAGCCTGCCTTAGCCCTGCCGCACCTCAGGGCTGGACTGTAGTTTGCCCTCCTCTGGGCTAGAGCAATGATTGGCAATGGGATTTCCCCTCATTCCTCCACCACCATCAGGCTCTGAACAGACAGAAATCTCCTAGCAACTGCATTTTGAGAGCTGACCTTTGCATCTAATGTGACCGGCCCCTTTACCACCATGATGTCAACTCTTCACCACTTTTAATAACACCAAGGACACCAGCACAAGTATCTACTGCTGGCTACTCTTCCTAGGTTAAGCCAGCTACCCTCCTGCTCCTCCACTTCTGGTAGGGTGTCTCTCTGCAAGTCCTGGGGAGTTCATCAGACTGCTAGTATTATTATAATTATGTATTATTTTATTAATTTGTAATTAAGTAGTGTTCAGAGGCCTCAGTCAGAATGAGGGTCTTACTGGATTAGTCATGAATAAGTGCATCTGCTGATTGTAACAGTATTGATCTCATGTGCAGAGAGAGAATCTCTCAAGTAATCAGGGCCACAATTTAGGGCTTTAGCTGTGAAAGCTAACCCATTGAACTCCTCCTACAAGTTACTAGGCAGCCAGCACAGATCATGAAGCACCAGTGTCAACTGGTCTGTGCATCATGATTTGCTTATTAAGTAGTGTAAATTAAATGTAGTTAATTTGACAGATAACATGATGACACAACTTAACAGAAAAAACTGGTAGGTCAGATTCATTATTTCTAACATGATAAAAGAGGGCAGTTTTTATATGGCTACAAAACTACCATCTGAGGTGATTTTTCTGTGTAAATGCACTCATGGTCACCTGAACATCAAGCTCTCCTGAGTCCGTCTTTTTGTATGTTTTTGTGTATCACAATGAGACACCAGTCCTGATTGTGGCCCAGGGGTGTTGCTATATATATTAATAATACTGACGTGTAAGACGGAATGTCTGTTTATTACATACAATTAAGCAACTCTCTCTGCATGCCTGTAATCCTCCTGCAATGAATTAACATATTCTGGTAACCTCAACTGTATGAGAAGTTGCTTTTAGTTAATATATAGACTATAGTTAGATTTGATAAATTAAATGATTTGTATTTGCTTATCCTCTAGGCCACAGTATTCTTCCCTTGCTATTAAGGGCATGTCTACACTGTCCCGCAGTTCCAACAGCTAGACTATGAGGTGTGTGAATAGCAATATGCACTAAAATGCTGTGCAGTAGCTCCCCCGTATGGTGCTGCGGGCATAAACAAAAAGGCTCCTACTTTGCATTAATGTAGTCCTGTTTGTAGAGGACTACTTTAATGCGAATTAGGAACCTTTTTTTTCATGCCCGCAGCATCCACACAGGAATTACAGCGCAGAACTTTGGTTCCTATTGCTGTTCACACCCCCATAGTCTGGCTGTTGGAACAGTGGAACAGAGTAGACATGTCCTCAGTGTTGTGATAAAAGAGATGGGACGACTCAAGGCATCGGTAATGGTGCCTTTCCCTTCAGGGTCACTGCTTCAAGGATAGGCTAAGTCAGCAGTGTTATGACTGTTCATTTGTCATTGTGAAATGTATTAATGGTCTCATTACAGTTCACAGTGTACAGATGTCCACATCACCCTAAACAATTAGTACTAATTGGTACCACTATTGGCAGTTGCAGCTCAGACACCAAAGTTTGAATGGGTCATTTTTTGGAAGGGATGCTACTGGGATGAAAGCTGGTAAGGTTTTGCCTTTGTTTCCATTATGGATGGAATGCTTGGCATGATTGTAAGTTTTTATTTTATTTGAAAAATCATTTGAAATTCCTTTTAAACAGCTTTCCTTTGATATCTTCCAAGGTTTGAATAAGTCCTGTGGTTTATATTGTCACATTCTCAGGAAACATTGTTTGACAAAAGACAGGAAATATGCAACAATTAAATGCATTCTCTTGTTTTCTGTGAAACAATGCCCAGTCTCATTTTCTTTCAGTATTACAGATGGAGTTTTAAAAGGCTTTGTAGTTACCCTTTAAAGATTTAGGTGTGTATATAGATTAGATAGAGAGAGACAGATTATTTAAAAAGTTGATTTTATTTGTTTTTGGATGTCAAATTTTCAGATGTTTTTATTTAACAGCTGGAAATAATGCTTGACCAAGCTAGAAAAGTTCAACTGAAATCAAATGTTAAGCTCTTTATGAAAACAAATACCAGCATTTCTGTATTTGTGATTAAACAGTATTCATTTAGCCTGCTGTCCTAGTTAAATTGAGCAGAAAAGATGACACATTATCCCGAGTATAGATGTTAACAATAATACGTTGTCATTATATTTTCCTCTTTTGTTTGCCTTTGTTAAACTAATCAGATTTGCATATTTGGACTGCATATCATAGAGGCATCCAAACGAAGGCCCCGTGTCAACTTCACTAGAGCTCAAAGAAAATGTGCAGAATACAGCGCACGTAAGAGTGCGGTCTCCTTTGATATAAAGTTGTAGTCTCTGGAATGCCGCAGTGTTGCTTCTCGAGCTTAGCAAATCAAGGTGGAGCATCACAGCTAGGACTGATAATTTTTGCAGGTCCTATCTCGGCATCAGAGTTGCCGTCCGCTTCATTTGATGCCGGTGCAGCTCTGAAATGAGAAAACTTGGAAACTTCTGCGATTTGTGGACTGGAATTACTGGTGAGGGCCACATGGTGGATTTCTGTGGCCTGCATTTAACATACAGGGACACACTGTAGTTATGGAATACCACACTAAGGAGTTGGGAAAGAGGATGGAAAGACATCAGGTTAAATGAGTATCTTCACTGAGGCTAGCAGAAACCATTCTCTCCAATATGGAGATGGTTCACACTGGAAATTTATAAAGAAATGGGGGGAAACTTCCACGTGTCACGTAGAGATGTAAGTTCAATGATGATGATTCTCCTGAGAAAAACAAGTTATTACTTCATTCATGCATTCGGTGTGAGGGACCCTACTTTCCCCACCTCATTTGGTCCCAAAAGCACAAATTTATTCACCTTCATAACATGTTGTAAGGTCCACCTGTTTACCCAGCCTTCGGGAGAGAAATGGGCATGGTAATGGCCGATATTTGTGATAATGGGGGCTAATTTAGGTTTTGATTTCACCTTTGGTGAATTATTTTCTTGTTTATGCTGGTTCATTTTTCCGCCATCTGTGTGATTGTATTTCCAATTTATGGCAAATGGGCATGGAGCTTCTGAGTATCAGTTACCGTGTTTTAAAAATTATAATCTTACGGGTGACCATGCGCGGATGTTTGTTGTCGGGAGTGACGCAATGTCCTTTGGAGTGCAGTTTGAATGTCTGAGAATTCAAATGAGGACTGACTTGTACCTGTCAGGCACAGGGACAAAAAATGTACCTTTCTGAGTTGAAACCAACAGTTTGCAATCAAAAGAGAAATTGTCTCAGCATCCACTGTCAGTCCAAGCATCTAATGTAGCTGTGGATAAAGGAACTGTCACACTGTCTGGAGTGGCTCACGACCCTAAGTGCCTATTTCAGGGCAGACTGTCAGAAGCAGGGCCAACAACCCACACTGGTGATATGTTCTATAATTAGATTTCACCAAACCAGTAACCAATGTGAACTCCCAGAATACTACAATAGTCTTATAATGGAGTCACAGACAGTCTCCTTAAACACGCCAGTCTATCTGGCCACTCAGGGAAGTTGGACTATGCAATAAATGGTCACTTACACCAAAAATCACAAAATATTCTGGTTTCACCCAGTCCCAAGAGACCAGTCACTCACCCAGGTAGATTTGCATCCTAGACCTCACTCCAAAGACGATGCTAGTAACCCATTCTATAGTAAACTAACCAAATGTTAGATAAGAAAAAGGAATGAGAGTTATTGAGAGGTTAAAGCAGGTAAAAATATATGTACAGGTGTGTCATAGTCTATAACAGTAGGCCCCAAACTGTGGGGCACCCCCCCGAGGGGCACAGAGGAATGTTCAGGGGAGCACACAACAGGGCCAGGGCCAGCCCCTATGGGGGCGGGGGCGGCGGAAGGGAGCACCACGCTTCCAGCCCTGCTCTGCCCCCAGATCAGCTATGCCCCTAGCCTCGCTCCTCCCCCAACCCTGGTCACTCCCCAGTCCTGTTCCGACTCCAGGTCCAGCTCCTCCCTCCCTCTTCCTCCCCAGCCCAGCTCTGACCCTAGCTGTTGCTCCACTCCGCCCCCAGCCCAGCTCTGCCCTCATTTCCTCTCCACCCCCTGACCAGCTCTGCCTCTAGTCCCAGCTCCTCCCCCATCCCCAGTTCCACCCCCAGCTCTGCCTTCAGCCCAAGCTCCGCTGCTGAGGAAGCCTTGGCTGTTCCGTAATGGGGGGCGGGGGAAGGTCATGGACAGATTCCATTACCGGTAAGGGAGGGTGCAAAATTTTGAGCACCATTGTTCTATAATTTCAAAAGGTCTCAGAGATGTAGTAGTCTCCCAGTTTCCCAAAAGTCTATTAGGGCTACACAGAGGGATTCTGGGATATCTGTCTTCTCATTCAGCTATTCTGCCCTGCTAGAATCCAAACAGTTCAGAGATGAATAATTTTTTCCTGTGTCCATACTTAAAGTTTCTTCTCATAGAAAAACAAGTTGACAGTTCTAACCAAGTGTGCTCTTTCTTTGATGATGGAGAGAAGGGAATGCATTTAGGGTCTTTGATCTCTGATCATGATACACAATGACCATTTGCTTTGCAAAGCACAATAATTAGTACCTTCCTGTTACTGTCCTTCATTTGCTTTACATGGCTTCTTTGTGTTTGGTGAGTCACTTAGATATAGATTCATAGATTCATAGATTCTAGGACTGGAAGGGACCTCGAGAGGTCATCGAGTCCAGTCCCCTGCCCGCATGGCAGGACCAAATACTGTCTAGACCATCCCTGATAGACATTTATCTAACCTACTCTTAAATATCTCCAGAGATGGAGATTCCACAACCTCCCTAGGCAATTTATTCCAGTGTTTAACCACCCTGACAGTTAGGAACTTTTTCCTAATGTCCAACCTAGACCTCCCTTGCTGCAGTTTAAGCCCATTGCTTCTTGTTCTATCCTCAGAGGCTAAGGTGAACAAGTTTTCTCCCTCCTCCTTATGACACCCTTTTAGATACCTGAAAACTGCTATCATGTCCCTTCTCAGTCTTCTCTTTTCCAAACTAAACAAACCCAATTCTTTCAGCCTTCCTTCATAGGTCATGTTCTCAAGACCTTTAATCATTCTTGTTGCTCTTCTCTGGACCCTTTCCAATTTCTCCACATCTTTCTTGAAATGCGGTGCCCAGAACTGGACACAATACTCCAGCTGAGGCCTAACCAGAGCAGAGTAGAGCGGAAGAATGACTTCTCGTGTCTTGCTCACAACACACCTGTTTAATACATCCCAGAATCATGTTTGCTTTTTTTGCAACAGCATCACACTGTTGACTCATATTTAGCTTGTGGTCCACTATAACCCCTAGATCCCTTTCTGCCGTACTCCTTCCTAGACAGTCTCTTCCCATTCTGTATGTGTGAAACTGATTTTTTCTTCCTAAGTGGAGCACTTTGCATTTGTCTTTGTTAAACTTCATCCTGTTTAACTCAGACCATTTCTCCAATTTGTCAGATCATTTTGAATTATGACCCTGTCCTCCAAAGCAGTTGCAATCCCCCAGTTTGGTATCATCCGCAAACTTAATAAGCGTACTTTCTATGCCAATATCTAAGTCGTTAATGAAGATATTGAACAGAGCCGGTCCCAAAACAGACCCCTGCGGAACCCCACTCGTTATGCCTTTCCAGCAGGATTGGGAACCATTAATAACAACTCTCTGAGTACGGTTATCCAGCCAGTTATGCACCCACCTTATAGTAGCCCCATCTAAATTGTATTTGCCTAGTTTGTCGATAAGAATATCATGCGAGACCGTATCAAATGCCTTACTAAAGTCTAGGTATACCACATCCACAGCTTCTCCCTTATCCACAAGACTCGTTATCCTATCAAAGAAAGCTATCAGATTGGTTTGACATGATTTGTTCTTTACAAATCCATGCTGGCTGTTCCCTATCACCTTACCACCTTCCAAGTGTTTGCAGATGATTTCCTTAATTACTTGCTCCATTATCTTCCCTGGCACAGAAGTTAAACTAACTGGTCTGTAGTTTCCTGGGTTGTTTTTATTTCCCTTTTTATAGATGGGCACTATATTTGCCCTTTTCCAGTCTTCTGGAATCTCTCCCGTCTCCCATGATTTTCCAAAGATAATAGCTAGAGGCTCAGATACCTCCTCTATTAGCTCCTTGAGTATTCTAGGATGCATTTCATCAGGCCCTGGTGACTTGCAGGCATCTAACTTTTCTAAGTGATTTTTAACTTGTTCTTTTTTTATTTTATCTGCTAAACCTACCCCCTTCCCATTAGCATTCACTATGTTAGGCATTCCTTCAGACTTCTCGGTGAAGACCGAAACAAAGAAGTCATTAAGCATCTCTGCCATTTCCAAGTTTCCTGTTACTGTTTCTCCCTCTTCACTAAGCAGTGGGCCTACCCTGTCTTTGGTCTTCCTCTTGCTTCTAATGTATTGATAAAAAGTCTTCTTGTTCCCCTTTATTCCCGTAGCTAGTTTGAGCTCATTTTGTGCCTTTGCCTTTCTAATCTTGCCCCTGCATTCCTGTGTTGTTTGCCTATATTCATCCTTTGTAATCTGTCCTAGTTTCCATTTTTTGTATGACTCCTTTTTATTTTTTAGATCATGCAAGATCTCGTGGTTAAGCCAAGGTGGTCTTTTGCCACATTTTCTATCTTTCCTAACCAGCGGAATAGCTTGCTTTTGGGCCCTTAATAGTGTCCCTTTGAAAAACTGCCAACTCTCCTCAGTTGTTTTTCCTATTGGGTATATACAATGTCAATGTGTGCTACTACATTCTAACAGTATTCAGATAAGTGATAACTATGCATGCAACATCCCATTAGTTTTCATGAAGTTTAAACACCAAACACATTGGAATCTATTTAGCAACCACTTTGATCTATACCAATACACAAGTGAATTGGCCTGGCTTCCAGCTGTGAGTTTGTCAGGTTTTTAGCTGACACCTACCACCTTGGTAGCTGGCTGGCACCAGCGTTACAGGAACCAAACTAAAAGATAATCTACAGAATGATACAGAAATTAGTCCTTCAAAAAATCCGTGCAATGGCAAAAGATGGAGGACAAAAACCGATTGCTTACTCACCTTGATTTTGATTTGGTTTATCCTGCTTTATGTGCCAGTTTTGTCAGTGTATATTAATTGCTCGTAATTTGCAGTGCTGTATGTGTGGGAATTACCTTCCAGTTATTTGTGCCATCCCGCTGACATGCTACCCCAATCTGTAAATAATGTGGGACTTGTGAGTTTACTGAGCTCTGTGGATTGTGTTTGTGTTTTGTTTCAAGGTGATGACACAATGACTGGAGATGGGGGAGAATACCTCAGGCCAGAGGACTTGAAAGAACTAGGTGATGACTCTTTGCCCAGCAGCCAGTTCCTAGATGGTATGAACTATCTGAGGTACAGCTTGGAGGGAGGCCGATCTGACAGGTATTTTACCTGAAAATTATATGTTTGTATGATGAGTTAGAGCATAATTTTGTTGACTAGTTAAGCTCTCTGCACAGACCTTCTCAATGTCTTTAATTCAAAGTAGCTATGTGATATGCCTATTCCTTCTCATTTCAATAATTATTGTCACTTCTTAGAAGGAAGGTGTAGTCAAAAGAAAGTCATGGGAAGAAAACTACCAGGAACCAAATACATTTGGTACTGGGGAAAAAAGAGTTTACAACTGAAGGTGATCTAATTCTCTTGTACACTAATACTGTACATGGTCCTAACATCCCAAAGGGCTTAAGGAAAAGTCTGTCCATGATTCACGGTAGGGCGTTAACCAAGGGCCTGGTTTGAGAATAAGAGCAATGTACCGTCCTTCCTTGTTGTAGCCACACGAAGGAGGAATGATATTGGCTATGTGGTAGGGTCACTTAGGCCTTGGCTACACTTGAGAATTCACAGCGCTGCCGCGGCAGCGCTGTGAAGCGCGAGTGTAGTCGCGTCGCCAGGCTGCGAGAGCTCTCTCGCAGCACTGCAAGTACTCCACCTCTCCGAGGGGAATAGCTTGCAGCACTGCGAGCGAGCGTGCAGCGCTGCAGGCACTGATTACACTGGCGCTTTACAGCACTGCACTCGCTGCTCTCGGGGGGGGGGGGCATTTTCACACCCCTGAGCGCAGCAAGTTGCAGCGCTGTACAGCGCCAGTGTAGCCAAGGCCTTAGTTATCCTAACCTCCAGCTGGCACAGAGCAGATGGCTCAGAATCAGGGGATGGTTGGCTGAGATATTTTAGTGCTTCAGTAGGATGCTCCTTTCTAGCATGTGTTACCAACCACAGCACAGAAGGAGAACCCTCACTGGGGCTATCTTGCATAGATGGGTGTTGTAGCTAGGGTGTGCTAGTGCTTAGGGAAGTGTACCATTATATTGTAAAACCAAAATCAAAAAGAGTAATAGCCCTTTACACTTCAAAAAGGTTTATTGTAATTCACACCAAGTCAGTGTAATCTACATTACAATACAGGGTACGATTTTCAAACTTTGGTATTTAACTAGTGAGCATAAATGCATAATCAGGTCCCCAAACTGACAGACAGACATCCACATTTCTAATTCAGAGTTAAGTGCCCAAAGAGGGAAATGGGTGTCCAAGATTAGGCATTCAGGTTTGAAAATTACAGTGTCTAGTATCAGAGGGGTAGCCGTGTTAGTCTGGATCTGTAAAAAGCAACAGAGAGTCCTGTGGCACTAGGGTGACCACACAGCAAGTGTGAAAAATCGGGACGGGGGTGGGGAAGTAATAGGCGCCTATATAAGACAAAGCCCCAAATATCGGGACTGGCCCTATAAAATCGGGACATCTGGTCACCCTATGTGGCACCTTTAAGACTAACAGATGTATTGGAGCATACGCTTTCGTGGGTGAATACCCACTGCGTCAGACGCATGTCTAGTATAAATTGCTCATGTCATTTCCAGATCTAGTGCATTCAGAGGTGGTATTTCCTTAAATAATGTTTGTGTCAAGATTTTGGCCACACAAATTGCAACCCAGGCCAGTGTCCAATGTAGTATGTTATTCCAGCACCAAATAGGATCTGCTCCAAAGCCCAGTGAAATCAGTAGAGTTGTTTCAGTTGACTTCAATGGTCTTAGGATCACTCTTGGAACAAAAGAAGCCAGAAAATTACTCAGATTGTATCATAAGATATCTAAACCTCTAAGCATTTAGGCCTTCCAAACTTGGAGCCTTTGCTGCTCCAGTAAATCCAATAAATCCTACAACACAGTGGTTAAAAAAATCAAAAAGCGTTAACAATAATCTGCTGTTGGTGATGATACTGATTTTTTTTCTTTTTGATTGTCAATGAGTTGTATAAGAAGGCTCACATAGATTAATGCTGGGCTAGATTCAGTTCTCATTTATGTCAGTGTAAATCTTGAGTACATGCATAGATTTCAGGGGATTTACACTAGCATATTTGAGACAAAAATCTGGTCCACAGTTTGCAATATGAAAATGATTTTGCTGTCCTGTAGCGGATCTGTTTAAACTGAAATGCAGCAAAAGGACATCCAGGAAGAAGAATCAAACAAAAATGTGCATTTTCCCAGGTCCATCTTTCCGCTGCTCTTTCACTAATACAGTAGAGTCATATTCATGGGAATTACCACCAAAACTGCCTAAATAAAGTTGCTTTGCTGCAGTACCTGAATCAGAGACAATGCAATGCAATAGAGATTTCATTTTTTCTGCTGTAACAAATGCAGCACAGCAAATCATGTAAGCGGCCCATTTTCATGTATTATTATGCATTTAAAATTATATTTTTAAAGCTTAAATTTTTCTTTTGTAACCGTATTCCCTGTTTATTATTTCTCTCTCCCCATCATTCTTTTTAATATGCTTTCATTAGCACTATGCCCAGGTAGGTATTACACAGCATGTAAACAATGTTGTCCCCAGTACACTCGTGCAACACCAATCACTATTCATCCATTTTGCAGGCCTGCTGATGGATCTAGGAGACTTATGTACTGGAGTTGTTGTTTTCACAGGGCCAAATGAATGGCATTGCTATTGGAGTTAGTTATATTCTCAGACAAGAGAGATGACCTGGTATATAGTATCATATAATGATCTGTCAGCTAACCTAGGTTCAGGAAAGGCTCAGGTTTGTGATTCAGTGTATGACCTCCACTCCTCAACTTAACTCAAACGTATCTGCCATGTCAGATGGGAAAGATTTTCTATCCATAAGTGGGGCCCTATTAGGGAATGTTTCCAAGACAGGTTTATATAAAGTTGCAGGGGGCTCAAGTAATTTTCACAGAGTGCTCAGGCAACAGAAAACACTTTGTATTTCCCACACCAGGTGTCACCCGTGGTAAATGCTACATTTATCCTCTCAATTGGTCACTAACAGGGTGAATGGAGTCCCAGTGATCCAGTGCATCCTGCAGTGGTGAATTTGGCAATATTATCTGAACCACCCCATACAGAGAGTCTGTTTTAGTAGCTTTCCTAGAGCATCTTGCCTCTTATGTAGTGTAACTTTATGTGACAATATTCTAAAAGCCTACCAAAAATAATAATTAGTGTACGTGTCTCTTAATCAGCTCTGTTCAAAACACCGCTTCCCGTTAATAGTGAGGTCCTGGTTGCCATAAGCACCCTTGCTTCTAGGTTTACACCACTTAGTGTACCTCAGCACCAGATGCTTTAGCAATCAGGTTGTTCCTTATGTATGCAACTGATATAATCCATAGAAGGTGAGCAATGCCATCTCAGTATTTGTCTTAAACAAAATTTTAATGGAAATGTTACACTTCTAATTCATCACAGACCTCAGTCACATTTGTGTAACTATCATGTCTCTTGGTAATGTCCATACCTTCAATGTACTGGGCCTGTCTTTATGAACATGTACCATTCACTGGGCATGTTGTGGGCAAATTGTGGTGGTTGTAATTAGTAATGTCTCCTAACCATAGGAGAATGAGGACCAAATCGCTGCAGGATGTCTACGCTACAGCTAGGAGCCTCCCAACACAGGTAGACAGACTCATGCTAGTGGGCCTTGGGCAAATGCTCTAAAAATAACAGCGTGGACATTGCGGCTCCAGTGGAGACTCGGGCTAGTCACCGAAGCTCAGACTCAGGGATCGGCAGGGCTTGAGAGCTTAAGCTGCCAGCTGAGTGGCAACGTCTAAGTTGTTATTTTTAGTATGCTACTTCGAGCCCCATTAGTGGAAGTCGATCTACCCAGGCTGGGAGGCTAGATCCAAGCTGCAGTGTAGACATACCCTTAGAGACCAGCAGTAGAGCCTAGTACATGTTTCTTTTCATTCAGTAGTGGTCTGGTGAAACCTTACGTTAGCTGAACAGCAGGACCTATGATTTGGATGGCAAACCCCTTGCAAGCATTGCATGGCACTGTAAATCAGCTGTGAATGTTTCAAGCATTAAAGCAAGTAAAGGATAGTGGTGAAAAATGGGGTCTGCTACTGATGTTTAATTTCTGATATAAGAATGACAATTTACTGAAGTAATGTTATTATGGAAAACAAGGTGTAGCACTACAAAATATCTGCCAAAGTAATGTACGTGTATTCAAAATGACCTACAACCAAGGCTTCAGACAATACATTTTATTTAAAACAAGTTAGACATGGACTAAAATTCATGAGGTGAAATCCTAGCCCCATTGAAGTCAATGGGTGTTTTGCCATTGCCACTGCCTTCAGTGGAGTCAGAATTTCATCCAGGGAATGTATAATACCCACAAAATGTCATATATCATCCTTGCTCAATTCTGTTTGCCCACTCATCAGGGTGAGTAATATTTGATGACGTGCAAGTGAAATATCATTAGATTTTTAACCATCGTTATCCTGGTCAGAGTGGGTGAGAAGGTATTCTGCACTAATTTTCATGGCAGTTTTCCAAGACTGATATTCATGTAATATTTTCATCATCTTTGTTATGATCAATTTTGTACAATCCATTTAACATGCAATGGAAGGGCATTGGTAGCTCTTTTAATTTTATGTATCTCTAATGTAAATACGCCATGCCATTTATTTGTAAAATACAGATACTGCAAGAACCTATTGGATGAATGTAATTATATACACTGTCATTGAACAGGATCTGTTGCTGCAATATTTTTGTATGACTTCCAGTAGGTTTACATTTAATAGTACTTACTTCAATCTAATGTATATAATGTACACTTAATATTTAAAATGATACTTGAAAATAAATTATCCCATGTTAAACCTACAAATATATTGAATTCTTATGGTACGTGGAGAATGAGGACATCCACATTTAATTAGAGTAAAGCTCTGATTAAGAGAGAGAGATGTAAATTAACCACTAACCAACCAGAAGTAGAAGAAAGCTTCCCATATGGGCATGTTATTTCAAAACTGTCCATTATGGGGTTTCTTCCATCTTCCTCTGAAGCATCTGGTACTAGCCATTGTCAGAAAGTTTACTGGGCTAAGTGGCCCACTGGTCTGATCCAGTTCAGCAGTTCCAGTGTTCTAATGTTTCTACATTATCATGGACAGTACCCACGCAAGTGCAATCCATGAGAACATAGCTAGTTCCTAAACTTACATGTAATGTGTCCTCAGCTACATAGAATAGTAACAAGGAGTACACCTACATGAATATAAAGTGAGACTTGTAAAATCTGATGGGGTCTGAGCTGTTGATTTTTCACACACACACAAAAAATCCTGTATATACTGTTGTTTTTAATATTTAAAGGGCAAAAGTAATACTACTGTGTGGCAGAAACCCCATATTAGCTTGATATGTCTTTGTGTGCAAGGGTATCTTTGTTTTGTTTTGCTTTTTTGGATTTTGCTTTGAGCTAGCAGCTATTGCAGTTAAGTTCTGAGCTGGGTGCTTGGAAGCAGCTTATTACTGCCTTGCATCTCTCATTGCTACAGCAACCCGTGTCCTGTCGTGCTGTGTGTACGTACAAAGGAACCTGTGCTCACGTTTTGGATTGCTGTTTTAGAGATGCTGAAGGCATGCAGGAGGCACTTTGTTTTACACAGGAAGCATGTGGCTGGCCACAGTTCACCTTGCTGTGTACCTTCCAGGGGACAAAAACGAACCTTACTCATTTATCATTTGAGTCAGAGAGAATCGATCAGAATGAAACTTCAGAGGGACTCATTTCAGCTTCTCGTCAGATATTTGCATCTTTTTTTTCCTAGACAGTTCACTTGTATTATGGAGCAGGAGAGAGAACTTCTTCAAAGAGCCTCAGCAGGAGTTCCTTTTTAGTATATGGGAAGCAATTAAGCCACATAGCTAATTTAAAGCATTGGTGGCTAGAAAATAAAATAGATTGTGATCTAGTTTAATCTCTTGGGTTCTCCTTTGAATTAAATGAGAGGAATCAGTCAAAAGACTGGTTCAGCGCTCAGTCAGAGATCCACAAGACTCTATTTTATACTCCCCCTGGAAGTTGCATTATATTTGCTAACAGCACGCTTTTTTCACTCTTCCGCTTCGTCCATCATCCCATTTTCACAATATCTTCTCTACTGCTGATATATTGCCATGGCATCCTGCCAACCTACCAGCCTGCGGTCCTTCAGTTCAGACAGGTCCCACACGTTGAGCCATGCCTCCTACCTGAGGGACAGTGCCATGATTGATGATACTGTCATAATCCCCAGCCACCAGGTAAGACCTTTCTCTTTATCTCACTGATCAATTGCACAATATGCATTTATTTTAAATATTCAATTTTGGAAATATGAAAAAGAATCCCTGTATGCATTCTGTTAACTGTATGATGTAATGTGTGCTGTAGTATTAATTGTACCATAAACCGGTCTAATTTCAAACTGCTATTAAATGAACTAGCTTATTGTAGAATACTAAAGTATATTCTGTATTAACCAGAAATGTGTAAATGCATTTACAGGACATGTCTTTATAGCGCTTTTCATTGTATCTGATTTTTGAGCAATGTTTATAGGCATGGGGTCAAATGTTCAATTGGTGTAAATGAAATCAAAGGAGCTTTGCTGATTTACACCAGCTGAGGATCTAGTCCACTATTCAGAGAGAAGATTTTTGAAGAGACAATCAAGTCATTTAAAGAGCGGTCAATCTGGTCGCTCCCAGTATTCCTGTTCACTGGGGCTAGTAACATTTGTGGTTGCTTTGAAAAAGCACAAGATGTTACAATAAGGTGCTTGTAGTACTTTGATGTCATTATTGCTCATTTTTGTTGTTGCCTTTTTTAAAGTGTTAATCATTTTCAGCCTTGCTATACAAAAATAACTCTTACTTATGGTGTGTTTGGCTCATTGCTTTTAAATATGGAAATACAAATTAAATAAAAGTTCTGTCACATGCTCAGGTATCAACTCTGGCCAAGGAAGCTGAAAGGAATTCATATCGCTTAAGCTGGGGCACTGAAAATTTGGACAATGTGGCGCTTTCTTCAAGCCCTATTCATTCAGGGTGAGTAACCCAATCCATTGATATGTATTAAGAGGGTCAGAGAAACAGAGTGAGAATAACTGAGGTCCCAGCTGCTTGAGCTAATGCTTAAATTGTTATAACCATTCAAATTCAGCTAGTCAGAAGAATATGAATATTTGCCTGATCCATTGACCACTGAAGTCATTGAGAATCTTTCCATTGACTTCAGCAAGCATTGAATCAGGCTTTACATGAGGGATTTTGACCAATTACTACATAAGAATGGCTATACTGGGTCAGAGCAAAGGTCCATCTAGCCTAGTATCCTGTCTTCCGACAGTGGCCAATGCCAGGTGTCCCAGAGGGGATGAACAGAACAGGTAATCATCAAGTGATCCATCCCCTGTCACCATTCCCAGCCTTTGGCAAACTATTAATACCCCACCCCAAAAAAATGCTTGGTTTTTATGGAGAGAAAAAGCATATCATGCCTTTTTTGCTTTCACTAATAATGGAGAGCAAGGGCCTGATCCTGCCACGTGATGAACACCTCTTGTGAGATCATTTGACATCAGTGGGAGTTAGGGAGCTGAGCAACTTTGAGCCCTCAGCACCTCCCTGAATCAAGCCTTCACAGAATGAAATTGCAAAGAAGTGAGAGAAGGGAGGCTAAGTGAACTGTGCAAGTGCTTTTTGCAAGTATAGTAAACTATGCTCCAGAACAGCAGTATGTAATGAAAGTTGTGAAAAAATTCTAAAAATTACCAGTGCTACAACCAGAATCTTGAGGGACTGTCTCTTCTAATGAAGATTATCTTTCTAATAAATAAAGTGAATAGTGGTTGTTTGTGTGATGCAAAAATCTAGCACAGTAAGTTATGTTTATTGCTAATAAATTAATGTCCTCCAAGTAACATTCAGGTAGCCTTATGAACGTTTTGGTTTACACGTTCCTGACCAGTTGCCTTCAGCTATCCCCACAACTGATTATTTTTTGTTAGCATTTTTATTAGAACCAGTTTGGTGAAACGTGAACAAGACAGAAACTAAATAAACCAGTCCTGGCCAAATCAGTGTTTATAAATGTTATCCTGTATGGGCAAAAAAAATTGTGGGCTTGTTTACTTATTTGTATTTTGGTATCAAAAATAAGTAACTCTGAACATTTATATCTAGAGAGAGAGTGTGTCAAGATTTAGATTTTAAATTATTTTGGCAGCTAATTCTAGCAATTGGTGCCAAATAAGCAAAGGTCTTTTTTCCAGAGGATGTATATTACTTTTCACTACACTAAAGTTGGACTGTCCAATGATTGCAGGTGATAAGTTATTTACTTTTTATAACAGTGATTTCACATTCTCTGGGGCTTGATCATTTCACACTTTCATTCAAAGATTAATCAGTGATTCCTTAGATCTTTTGTATGACCAAGTCTGAGTTCCAGGGTCAGTCAATTAAATGTAATAAAAGCAACTGCCTCTGTAAAGCCATGGGGGAAATAATTGTATTTAACAAAAGACAGAGGTAATATTTGGTATTGCTATTCTGTTTTTGATTTATACTGTTAATATGCCAATGAAATATAATACTAAAGGAGCCTTCAAGAACCAAAATCCAACCCTTGAAAAATGCCCCATGAAAGTGTATTCTTACCTTCCACTGACTTATCAAAAGAATTAACTTTTCTTTTGTATGTTAAAGGGAGGGTGTGTGTATGTATTTTAACCCTACATTTGGGTTTTAAGTGGGGGAGGGATAGCTCAGTGGTTTGGCCTGCTAAACCCAGGGTTGTGAGTTCAATCCTTGAGGGAGCCATTTAAGGATTTAGGGCAAAAATCTGTCTGGGGATTGGTCCTGCTTAGAGCAGGGGGTTGGACTAGATGCAGGGCCGGCTCCAGGCACCAGCTTAACAAGCAGGTGCTTGGGGCGGCCAAGGGAGAGGGGCGGCACCTGTGGCAATTCGGGGGCAGCAGATCCCTCACTCCCTCTAGGAGCCAAGGACCTGCCGCTGAACTGCCGCCGCCGATCGCGGCTTTTTTTTTTCCCCAACTGCAGCCGCCGATCGCAATCGCGGCTTTTTTTTTTTTTGGGCTTTTTTTGCTTGGGGCGGCAGAAATGCTGGAGCCGGTCCTGACTAGATGACCTCCTGAGGTCCCTTCCAACCCTGATATTGTATGAGTCTATGATTTAAATCCACCCAACTCTGTCCTTTTATAGGCTCATCTGTCGTATATGTGAAGAACAACAAAACAAAGGTCAGAGATTCTGGCAGCTATCTCGGAAACA
The DNA here is from genome assembly GCF_028017835.1 of Emys orbicularis. NCBI lineage: Eukaryota > Metazoa > Chordata > Testudines > Emydidae > Emys > Emys orbicularis. The sequence continues at coordinate 28,589,739 of NC_088687.1, read as the reverse complement.
AGAAAACTCCCTCCTCCTATGGGAGCTGCCACCCCAATAGTGTGCAGTAATTTAGTGTAGAACATTTCCCAATTATTTTGCAGAGTTAGTATTCTCTTTATATCTTAATAAACCGGCTTAAAGGGGAAAAATTCTGCCACATTATAATTTTCCAGCAGGAGGACATCTAACCTCCATTTGAGACAATCAGTGTCCTTCTCATTAGGAGACATGCATGAGATGACATGCTCAGCAAAGTTAAGATTGTTTCAATATGTTAGAGACTCTTGGACGCTGTAACCGATGAGAAGGCAAAGACCTATTGCTTTGCTGGAAATGCCAGAGAATATAGTCTCTCTCTTTTTTTTAACTTCCTGTCTATGTGTTAGGAGAGACAAAGGTTTTGGCCAGGTTTATGCAGGTCTCTTTAAATAGTTTTAGTCACACAGTTTACAGTGAGTTTGTAATCTTATTAGGAAAGGGGCATAATGTTTTCATTAGGTTGGAAAGTGAAACACTGAATTTGAAGATCTCTTTCCATTTGCAGTTTTTAGATATTGCTTGAAAATAGCACATTTTTGTATCTTTTCCATCTATCAATGTGGTTTGTAGTATTGAATGCAACTGGTACGGTTTTAAGGCACACTACATATGCAAAATTGTTACATTGTACTTGTTTTGTTGGGTTTTGGTGACATGCAAGCAACTTCAGCTTTACTCTTCTGAATTATGTGATTACCAGAAATCTTCAAGACAAATATATATTTAACAGTTACCTGTTCAATTTAGGGTATGTCTACACCCAGCCGCTAGTTCGGCGGCTGGGAATCGAAGTTCTGGGTTCGACTTATCGCGTCTTGTCTGGACGCGATAAGTCGAACCAGGAAGTGCTCGCCGTCGACTGCGGTACTCCAGCTAGACGAGAGGAGTACCGCGGAGTCGACGGGGGAGCCTGCCTGTCGCGTGTGGACCGAGGTAAGTTCGAACTAAGGTACTTCGAACTTCAGCTACGTTATTCACGTAGCTGAAGTTGCGTACCTTAGTTCGAATTGGGGGGTAAGTGTAGACCAAGCCTTAGTTAAATTTATATTGCAAACAAGGAGGCAATGTGATCAATTGGTTAGAGCATGAGACTGGAGCCAAGAGACCTAGATTCTAGTTCCCACTCTGTTATTAACTTGCCCCGGTGATCTAGGGCAAATTGTCACTTAGGGCTTTTCTACCCAGCGATTTAATGCACTGCAAGCCAGGATGTGAATCTACAGCGCACAAACTGACCATGTGGACCCTGCTGCACTTTGGTCTATTCCCATTTCAAATAGCAGTATGGCAAAGCACATTATAGAACTTTCAGGACATGGTAGCAAGCTCTACATGGTCAGTTAGTATGTGGCAAGCTAGTGCACAGTAGATTCACACCCAGACTTGCCACACATTGAATGACTGTGTAGACAAGCCCTTAACCCCTTTGTGCTTCAGTTTCCTCTCCTGTAAAATGGAGATGATAATGCTTACATTTTATATATAAAAAGGAGATCCTCAGATGAAATGCATTGCATAAGTAAGTGCTATGTATTATTTTTATTATTACATATACACGTACATTTATTAAATAGACATTATGGAAATAGAAGTCTGATTGGTTAATAGACAATCCAAATGCATGTGTATCTAGCAAAGCTAAACAGTTGAGGTTGTGTTAGTGAGTTTACCCTCCTGGAAATCATTATTTCCATCAGTGGGACTAAAAAACACTAGAGAATCAGCAGCTGAAATTGACAAATAATTAGAGTTATTATTCTTAGCTGCCTGTCTGCAAAAAAGGAGATTGGATCATTGCTAACAAGGTAAACAAAATAAATTTAAACTGTTGTATTTTGGATCCCTTACATTGTTTTCCCTAGTGTGACATTCGCTTCCTGGAAATAGTTGTGAAAAGAGGACCTGGCAGGTAGCAGCTGAGAGTCTTTTTCAAATGTACAAAATTAAATGATATCAGAATACACTGATGCCTTTAACAGGTTATTTAAAACAAAACTTGGGTGTGTTTCATTATGGGCAAAGTTCTGCTGATGTCAAAAGAAGTAAATGACACTGGAGACATCCATAATAAGAAAGTGATGTCAGAAAAGTACATAAATGACCATATAATGTATTATCGGGAACATAAATGGTTAGAAGAAGAAGAAGAAAAAGTTTAAACTGTATCACTCTGGAGGGGGAATGAAAGGAGGACCAGAAACATGCTAAACTGCGGTAAGCTGGAGGTCAGAAGATTCTTGATAGGAGACTTGAGAAGAGAGGGTTGAGATGGAATCTTAGCTCTTATGGAATTTGATGTCACCAGAATCTCTTGATGAAATTATTTGAGACATGTAGATACAGAGTTACTCGGATTATGCTGTGGACCCAATTTTCAAATTTGAACACCTGAACTAGGGAGCACAGTCCCTTATTTGGTTTCAGATAAGTATTCAGGACTCCAAATGCCCAATTTAGGTACATGAGTGCCAACCTGAGCACTCCAATTCAGAACTGGGATTAAGGCACAAATGTAGAGAGGATCTGATGACATCCTAAATCATTCTAATTTTGCTGTGGTAGTAACCCATGATGTTTGTTTATGCTTATATCCCACACTCACTTTTATCCTCTCCTCATATATACTGTGTATATATATATATACACAAAGTTACATATTTAAGTCAAAATCCTCTTCTGTTTTCTTCTTATATTTCACTTAATCCATTCTTTTTTTTATGCTAAATGATCTATTCTGTTGCAGCTGCTCCTCTCCATGCCTTGATCATGACAACAGCAGGTGAACGTCTGCATAATTCTGTTAATATGTGGCTGCCCCCCCCCCCTTTTCATCCTTCTCCTTATTTACCTCACTTCAGGATGCTTTAGTATGTTTGTCCACCCACCCTCGGGATGGCAGTTAAACAGAGCCCTATTTTTCAATGTGTCCCTTTTCTCCCAACTGTGTTACTCCCCTTTATCAGAAAAACGCTTGATACAAAAAGGGTAAAATTGGTCCTATATTCTTAATTCTGTTTGATTTTATTGAATTAAATTGAATCCTTCATGTTGGTGCCAAGTGCTGCACTACTATGATAAATTTTTTGCTGAGCCACTGATGTGCTCGGTGCTGCACAGAGCATAGCAAATGATGCAATCTCAACCTGAAGGAGATTGTAATCTATTAACAAACTGAGGTCTGATACATTCATTGGAGATATATGTTCCCTTCATTTTTTTAAAACATCACTGTCATGGCAGTTGAAAGATACTTTTAAATTCTCAGATGAATAAAATTATTAGGAAAGTAATGATTCACAACATCATTTTTAAAGGATGCACACCAACAGTCCTGCTCTTCGTTTAGCATACTAAAAGTATTCTCATCAGTGAAGGGTACATTACTGTATGCAAATTACAATTGTTTCCAGATGCTTTGCAGCTAGAGCCATGTTTTTTGTCCTCCCAGAATATATTTTCCCCCCCATACTACATATAGCTCAATTTTGGCCTGATTCAGCACTCACTGAAGAAACTGAAAAGTCTCCCATTAACTTCAGCAGGCATTGGAGATCAAGGCCTTGATTCTTAGTATCTTTGAATGCGAACTTTGGATCAGTTTTCCTCTCCAGTTGTAAACTTGAGAATTGCTGAAGCAGCCTGATAAAACTATTTGTTTCTACTTTTTTCACACTCTGACTAACTCTGAATGCTGCTATCTCCTTGTTTCCCTGTTTCTTATATTAGTTAAGCTGACTTAGATAGAAGATTTCTTAAGTGTATCTATGGTGGATATAGTTCAGTGATGACTGTTATCATTGTTTCCTGCTGTATGATGAGACGCATGTGCCTTACTAACTCAATTGAATAATCATTTCTGAACTGACAGTATAATAAGGGTGTATTGCTTTTGCATTTTCCGTTTTTATGTTCATTTTAACATTAACCACAGCCTGTTTTAGAAATACTCTTCATGGAGCTGTGTTTGCATGGCTGTTCAAATGGTTCTACAGACAGAGATGTGCAGCAGAGTCCCAACAAGCTGGTATTCATTGCTATCCGAAGAGACTAACTCTTAGCAAAGCAGTTTACAAAACAATGACACTTAGCAAAGCCCCAAAATAATGTCTTCTCTTCCACCCAAATATAGGCCTATCCATTCTTTATTTCCTTGTTTATTTCTCTGCTGTATTTTTAAGTGGGCACAGAAATAGTTAGCTTACATGTTATTGTCATACCAAGAAAATCAGACCAGGAAATAACTTAGGAGTTGTTTACATGAATCTTTAATTTGCAGCAAGCCGGGCTGTGAATCTACCCCACACTAGTCTGCCATGCAGACTGTGCTGATGCACACTAATGGTTCCTTAGTGCGTTTTGACCTACCCTGCTTTGAAATTGTTAGTGCTTGTTGGCAGGGTCCACACGGCTAGTTCTTGTGCAGCAGGCTAGTGCAGGGTAGATTCACCCCCGAGCTTGCTGCAAACTAAATGTTCCTGTAGACAAGCCCTTAGTGTCACAGCAGAAAGTTCGCAATACAAAGATTTCTTGGAACGGCATTTCTGCTCTTCATGTTCTCAAGGTCCCTTCCAGTTGACCTCTCGAGGTCCCTTCCAGTCCTAGAATCTATGAATCTATAAGGTAGATAAGTTGAACACCGTGCGTTTTATATAACAAATCTGGCCCATAAAGCTTGAATGCTATATTTACACAATACTATGACCTACCTCCATGAAGTACATAAAATTACCCTTATGGCTTTCATGCACCTCACATATCAACTCCTCCCAAATATAGTTCCAGTCAGTTAGGACCTACATATTGGACAAAATTTAGCAGTTAAACCCTCTGTGTAAGTGAGGGCAACTTCACTGATGTCAATGGGCTGAATTTGATCCATGGACATTGGTTGGTCTCACCTGTAACCGTTCTTGCCAGAACGGTATGTCTTCGCCTCCTCCCATGGAATACCCAACCTACATCATATTTCCTGAAGAGTATTTGCTTTTCTTCCCTTTAATTGCTTTTCATCTTCCAATACCTACTACAACTCCCCCTAAAAAGGACAATTTCACTATCTCGCCCTGAAAATTCCTTTTCATCTGATTTGTGCCATAATAAGCACTTGACATTTGCTTGCAAGCATGATTAATTCTAAACTCTAGGAAGGAAAGCATATTAACTGCGCTGGTTGATCCAGTCCTGCAAGACTATATAAACTTTAGGATCATATCCTACCTTTGCTAAGCTTCGTTTCCAGCTTTTTTCTTTAAAACTTTGCCAGAAAATGAAACGTATTCAAAAGTTGTCCATCCCTACCTCCAGGAGTTTACCTTCTTGCTAGTGCAGTCACCCTTGACACATGTATATGTTGACTTCATTGCTTTAACTCCTGAATTGCTGTCATCTTGAATCAGGACCCAATTAAAGTTTAAATAGAACATCATTCTAATAAACCAAATACACCTACCCACACTTAAGAAGTACATTTCCCTGAGATGTATTTATTACAGGAGGGGCCTTTAAAACATGGTGTGTGACAGAATTCTTCAGATATACATAAAGATGTAAAACTAGAAAAGATTCATCTAGCCTATTGTTGTTTTGATACAGGTATGTGTTTTGGGTACTCTAGTTTTAATGGCTCAAAGGAAGGCATTCCCATCACTCACTTGAGAGAGATCTTTCTGAAAGAGTCCTCATGGTTACAAGTTTCTCTTATATTTGTATTAAGTTGACGCTATTCAGTACCATCCTAATACCTCTCCTTTACTGTTTTTACACGCTTAAAATGACTATAGATGTCTATTATATCTCCCATATTCATCAGTTTCTGTAAATTAGTTTAGTTCTTTTGACCTTTCCCCATAAATCAATCTCTCCAGATATTCTCCAACTTCCCTTTTACAACATATCTGTGGTACTGAATAGACATGGGCCCCAGCCATGAAATTCAGGTTTGGGTATGAATTTTGACCCAACTCCTTTCAAGTTTTGTAAGCTTGGAATTGGGGTACCATTGTGCAAAGAGAGAGAGAGTGATTACAAAATGTGGATCTTATGTTTGATCCAGATTTTGATAGCACTGCCCACTTCAAAACTTAGGAATCTAGTACTAGGTGTCCAGAACTGTGCATAATATTTTAGGTATGATCTCATTGGAATCATACAGAAAGGAACTATTAACTGTCTAGATTGTGAAATGATGCATGCATATGTCTAAAATAGCAAAGGCTTTTTATTTTGCTGCTATAACAAATAGCAAAGTCATACCTAATTAGCTGTTCTCGATTACTCATAGTTCTCCTTTGATGTACAGTATTCCAGGTTCTTCCTTCCTACTCAATATCAGTTTCAGATTACTCTTCCATAGATATATTGATCATTAGCTTGCATTTATCTAATTTTGTTATTTCCTGCTCATCATCTTAACCCTTATTTTATTCTTATGTCTTCGCTGATGTTTGAATCACCTCCCAATCTAGAATAATCTATGAATGTAAATAATATGCTGTTTTCTCATCCTCTAGATCATTAATAAAATATCAAATTAAGCACCATCCCTGCAGCATCCTCCTCCAACTCAATACATTGCTGCTGATAATTAACTTTTGTTCACAGTCCCTCAGAAAATGTTTAGTCAGTATGACACCGCTTGACTTTTTATGTAAAAGTTTCTGAATCAGAACATTGAACACATTAAAGCAATTAATTTTCTGTCATGATTTGTTTTTATTCAACCCCCATGCCTTTGTTTTTACCAAACCCATAATTGCTTATGACTATTATACTCCAGGAGGTTACTGGGTTTTCTTCCTCTTAATATTTTTTTCCATTATTATACTCAGGATAGAGGTTAGCCTTATTGGATGTAATTATCAGGGTTGCTTATTTTATTCCCATTTTTAGAAGACTGATATGACAATTGATTTTTAATATACATCTGCTGCCTCCTTGGTTCTCCAGGATTATTTTTTTTCCAAAATTATTTACCAGTGATTTAATAAATTCATTGTTTCATGACTTTAAAACTCTTAAACCATATAGAGTGAAATCCTGGTCCTATTGAAATCAATAGAAATATCATCCACACTTGCTGATTTGCATATATTCCACTTACTATGTATTCTTGGACCTGCGTTTTAGGCCTGATCCTTCACCATTGAAATGAGTGAAAGCAGGATTAAGCATTTTATTAATGGCTGTATTAACAAAATCATCTTTACTTCTGAATTGTCAGTGTCCCTAGTCCACTGGTCCTTTTTTACTCTCCTTATCTTTATATCCTCTCTCAAATGTGCCTTTCTTGGCCTATTTTTTCTGTTTTTGAGGGTAATCCCCGCCTTACTAATAAATATTTGGGATCTTCCTCTTGCTTATTTCAACTGCTATATACCCTAAATAAACTGAAGATTGACAAGTTAGTTTGCTTCGTGCCTTGATGTCTTTGGCTGAGAAGGGCTGAAGTTAAATAGCTAGCACTTTGCACCTGTGACACTAATTAGAGACACAGACCATACTAGAATTGTAAGTTGACCTGCAGTAGATCTTGGATGTTCCAGTGGATGGAACACAGGGGCTGCTACTATTTTACTTGTGAACATGCTGCAAAATTCCAGTATAAATAAGAATGCTCAAAAACAGAGATATTTGTCCTATTTCTAACCTCACTTTTACACCACTGATTTGTTATCTAAATAGATATCATCTTCCGGGGCTACTTCATAGGTATACAGGCTGTTTGTTTCATGGGAAAGCATCATCATTTCAGTTCACTTCCCATTTTTTAGCTTATCTGAAAACTTTCACTCCTTAGAAAGCTTCACTTAAAAAGAAAGTACCAGCTGTGAAAATAGAGTCCAGTATTGCTACTGTAGCAGGGATTCCTTGATTGGGTCCTTTGCCATACTCATTATTAGGGATGGTTGAATTACTATTTATGGATATTGTTATCTATTTATTTGTATTTTGGTAGCAGCCCCAGTGTGCTCAGCAATGTTGACACACAATGTGAGATGAATTGCTTAGTTTCTAAGGAAAATACTTTCATTGGGAATAAAATATTCCCTGAGTGAAATGGAAAAAATTGTTGACTCCATTATCATTTACTATTAGTTGACCATCTTGAGCACTTGTTGAATAATGAACAAAATTGTATTAATGATTAGTTTACTTGAAGAAAAATGCCAAAATTCATTCAGTAAATTATTTGCACCAAATAATTCAGCCAGCTCTAATAACAGTGGTTGCGGTTTCTGTAGTTGTTCAGAATATTAATACCAGATTGTGAACTGCTTATGCCATCCCAGAACTTAGGCTGTTGTTAAATGCATTTCTAAAGCATTCTTCATCATTGAATTTTAGGCTGATTCTCAGAGACAAAAGTCACAAACAGTTTCATCCATTTATTACAAAGGTGACACAAAAACTGCATCCAGATAAGGGCTTTGTTTTAACTTGGAAAGGCATCACATAGCATTGTTGTAGAACCTGAGCAATTAGAATCCTTGATTTCCTCTTTCATCCCTATTCATATATATATGACTCTAAACTATATCTAGAATGGATTAAGATAGGTAGAGCCCTTACTTTAAAAATGAAGCCTAGGGAATTAAAGCTGTAAACACTTGTTCATTTTTGTTTGTTTTTTGTTAAAACCACAGAAACATCAGCCCCCTGAGGAATGAGATAATGGTTGTACTCCATAGGGTATTACACTAAACAAAATCTAGAGGTATCTGAATGGTGGTAGAATAGGAGACTGCATGTGTGGGAAGGAGTGGGAAGTCTCTTCATATGGCATCCATGGTGCATGGCGTGCTTTAGACTGGCAGGTTGTGGCTCCTTCCTCTCGTTCATTTTATTGACGTGACTTGCACGGAGTGTTGGGTGTTCTGTTTTAATAGCATGTGGAATGAATTGTAAATGTTTTGATAATGAATGTATTCAAATATGTGTAATACCGAGTGACCCAAGAGAGTGAAAAATATCTGTATTTGTCTCTCATGTGGTAAGATTTTTTTTATTTCAGGTCTCTCAGTGCAGATGTTAGCATTTGTGTGAATCCCTGTGTGGTGACTAGTGTAGTCCTAAAAGTAGGTCTGGTATTATCCTATCTCACGTCCTTTCCCCTACTCGCACTGCAGCAAGCCAACCTCTCCACCCCCAGGGCAGTGGTGACCATAAGTCATTAAACTGAACAATATAAAATTTAAAGTAGCCATTTTTTGAGGGTTTTGTACATTTCACAGAAATGGCCTTAATTAAGCTGTGTCCCAGATCGCAGCAAAACTATCAAAATCAGCACATTGTCTAGTCATGACTGAACAAAGTGGGCTATAGGTAGGAGAAAGGAAAAAAATAAAGGCAATTTATCTCGAGCCATGAGGGAGCTCCTTGCCACAGATGTCTTCCTGCCACTGTAAGGCATCCCACAGGGACATATTAACATTGTATATAGTAAGAGAGAGAAAGCAGAAATTTATAAATAAACCCACTACAGAATGGTTACCAGCTGCTCAGATCTCCACATCTTTCTGTAGTTGTCTTATCCTTCTATAACAGAGGCACATTGGGACAGTATCTTAATTGACAACAAGCCCATCTCACATTCGATTATAATAATTTGCCATTCTCTCTGTATAAGGATATAATTTTAATAGAAGAATCCCACTTTATTTGCCTCTTTCCCATCCTTATTTTCTCCTGTCCTGTTTTGTCTTTGGAAAGGGTAAGGAGAAAAGTGGGCACCTTAAATGTAGTCAGAAGTAGAGTTTATCTTGTTAAAAGTCAATATAGTCACTTTAAAAAAAAAGTGAATTGAAATCTTGAAGATTATTTTTCTTCTCTCTAGTCAGTTTGTCATGATATCATACAGCGATAAGTTTTTAAGAAATGTTAAATGTTAAAGAGAGGGAGACATTCATATTTGATATAAAGAGGTACAACTCCCACTGGCTTTAATAGGAGTTGTAACTGCTTTCTCCAGAACAAGATTTGGCTCATAATCTGTGAATTACATAATTTTAGGAGTTCTGGTTACATCAGACTACTAAAAGAATTATACTGACCTTTCAAATAATCAGAATTGCCTTTATATTATTGCATTAGTAAGCCATTTTTCTTTAATAATATATATAAAAATTGTATATTATACGTGTGTGTATCATGCCCATCTTAGTTTGCAATGACACTAGTGGTAGAAATACGCCAGATAGCATTGGGGAAAATATATAATATGAAAATGTATGTGTGTGTGTGTGTGTGTATATATATATATATATATATATATATGTATAAAATAGAGGCACTTGGTCATGACCTTATATTTTATATATAGTATATTTCTACCATCAGTTGCATTGCAAAATAAGATTGTTGCTATGAAAAGCTCTTAAGATAAATATTTCTAGTGCAAGCCATCAGGGATGTTAGCATGAATTATTGCCACATATACAAAAGGGGGTTGTTTTTTTTAACTGTACATATTAAGAAAGTGCCATAGATATATAGTTTATTACATTTTGGAAGAAAACCATTTGGAACATAACTGAAGTGATTTTGCTTTGGCTAATATGCTTTCCAAACATATCTAATATTAATTTATTGTTTTCAGCTTCCTGGTTAGCTTCATGGTGGATGCCCGTGGTGGTGCCATGCGAGGTTGCAGACACAATGGGTTAAGGATCATTATTCCGCCTCGGAAATGCACTGCCCCAACACGAGTAACCTGCCGGTTGGTCAAACGTCATAGACTGGCCACCATGCCGCCGATGGTGGAAGGAGAAGGTCTGGCCAGCCGCCTGATTGAAGTTGGACCTTCTGGTGCTCAGTTTCTTGGGTAAGACTTGCTATTTGACCTAAATGAAAATGATAGGTATATCTCCATCTGTTTGCAAATTGCACTGGGGTAGCCCCTGCTTCAAGATTTAAATTGAAAAGGTCTATTTAGCATACTGTTCCATATCGATCATAACGTTATAGGCCCCCTAGTGCAAATCAGCGATTAGTTCACTTAGCTTCTATGCCTTTTCATTTGAAAACACTGATGTTTTTTAACCACTAACACTAAGGTTTAGTGTGCTTCCTCGAATAAGTTTATTAATCAGTGCCGTGCTAGTCAAATGGAAATCACATTGCTATCAGTGTCAGGCAATTCATACTCTCTTTAAATTGTCCACAGTTAAAGCATGAATAACAAATAGCACAGCACTGATCTAAAACCAAATTTAAAGCCTGCTACGGATATAGCACAAGTTAAAGCTCCTTATAGTAGAAACTTGTGTTTTGTCTATAGGCCTGCTGTCAATAATTTGGACTATCAGGGAAGCACAAGCCTTTGGTTTTTCTGGGGTTAAAATTGCAAGTTCAAACAATAGGACAATTCAGGAATTCTCCAGCAGTTTATTTTGTCCTATGTTGCAATACCCAATAGAAAGATCAGAACTGCAACTACTGCTGTGCTTGTTTTAGCAATTTTCAGCTGAAACCAGCAGTTCTCCACACTTTTGTTTGTTTTATCAGCTACTCTCCTTATCAACTGTGGCATCCAAAAATGGATGATTGAAGGAACCCCTCCAATAGAGTGAATGGCTTCAGTTGGAAACTGACGAATGAAGTTATGAAAGGCAACAGTTTAAATCCATTTTGAAACAATTCAATTGTATTTAAGTCCTGTCATGTAAAGGTAGTCAGCAGAGCCACCTGATGAAGTTATATCTGGAGGAATGAGCTTGAGAAAGAGTGGGCAGTGTTTTGATGGTTTTTAAAAACACATAGAATGGAGTACGAGAGGGGAAAGTATCCGTGCTTGTTCCCACCATTTTATTGATGCTGTTCTTTAATAGTGGATCAGGAAGAGTTATGAAACACTGGGAACATAAAGCTAGAGGCCAGTCCTCTTCTGTGACAAATGGGGTGCTCCTAGGTTTCAGATGCATCAGCAGAAAAGCTGCCTAACAAAATACTAATTTGACATTCTCTTCAAATGTAGGTCAGTTCTTATCAAAACCCAAATTTAAAATACCAGCAGAATACCTCTGCTGTCACATTCATTATTTCTCTAATCTTCTGTCCTTCTTCCCCACATTCACACTAACATGCAGTACCTTTTATTTTTTTTAATGGTCCCTCCATTCAATGAGGAATCTCAATAAAAACTCATCTGAATAACACACATGGATACGTTAGTCAGAGTTTTTGTGTCGCTTCTCATAGGTTTATTTTTCTGGGTGGCGTCCTGGCAGTGAAATCAGGTATTGTGCACTGTACCTGCCAACACAAATATTACTGTACTACACTGACATATCCATTCTAAGAGCCGGATTCTGCTCCCATTAAGTTCAATGACAAAACTTCCATTGACATTAATGGAAGCATTTCATTAATTTCTATCAGCAGTGGGGTACAACTAGGGCAGAACCTTATTCAGTGTTTGACCTAATTCTACTCTGTTGACCAGACAGTGGCACTGGGGTTCTGAAAAAAACATACATAAAGCTTATTTATGTTCTTTCTTTCACTGCTGCTTTGGATGTACTCAGTAAACTTCATCTGCCTACGGCTCCTCCCCCACTTAATGAGGGAGAAAGCTTGGTCAGCCGAATCCTTCAGCTGGGGCCTCCTGGGACCAAATTCCTTGGGTAGGAGAGACTTAAAACAAATTGATGGATGCTGGCCCCCCCCCCATTCTTCTCCTCCTCTTGCAATATGATTTATTTTTTTATGTCATTGTGCCCATGACATTGTCCCTTTCTATGATTTGAAATTTTGTATATCTAACCTTTAGTGGACCATTTTCCAATCCTTGTGGTATGTGGTTTTTGTTTTGGTGGTATGTTTGTATCTTTTTCTTAAAATTCTGTGACCTTCATTTTTGTTTTAGCATGAGCTCTTCCTAGCTGTAAAATGTGCCAGCTGTTATGTGCTTGATGTCTGTAGCAAAGCAACCTGGATTAGAACTAAAAAGAATCTTCTGCGTGTGTGTCTATTTTGCACCCATTGCTACCAAACCAATAGTAATATGTTATATGTTGTATATAATATAACATAGTATGAAATAGCATGACACTTATCAAGTACATGATGGCCCATATCATTATGCACTCGTAAGGTTTATGTATACGTGTATGTTTATATTTTCTTCCAGCGTGTAGAACATACCAGAGTTATGAGCGTGTGAGAGCATATATGTATATATATGTGAGAGCATATATATACACACACACGCACACATACACGCACACATATATTTACGTGTGTTCATAATGAAACAAATTCTTATCTCCTCTACACTAGTAGAAATCCAGATTAATGTTGGTGTAAAATCAGCATAAATGAGAGCTAAATCAAGCCCATTGACTTCAGTGACATTATTCTGATTTTCACTAGTATACCAGATCAGAATTTGTCCTACTGTCTGTATATACTGCAGTGGAATCGCTTTGAAATGAGATTGCACAGGTTAACACACATGGTGGTGACAGCTAAAATGAGCATGAGTTTTAGTAATTTTATCAGTTTGCAACAACACTCTAAAATCTCTGTTCAAAGTACTGCTTCCTTACTGAGTGCTGTCCACAGTGTGCAAAGAGATGTATGCACATCTAAACTGTCCTACCGTACATACTGGGTCCTTATAAAAAGCGAAGATGCTCTGGTGACCCACTGATATGCTGTTTAGGATTGCACCCGACTATGCTGGAGAAGTGGGTAGAATTCCAGGTTACTTTGTAACAGACTGAATGGATTGCTGTTACTTCTATTTCTTCCTCTCTCACCCATATACATTTAATGTGCTGTGTTGCTGTGTCAGGCCTGTGATCGTGGAGATCCCCCATTTTGCAGCTCTGCGTGGGAAAGAGAGAGAGCTGGTAATCCTGCGCAGTGAGAATGGGGACAGCTGGAAGGAGCATTTCTGTGAATATACCGAGGATGAACTGAATGAAATCCTCAATGGAATGGATGAAGGTACTCAGTGCTGGGACAACGGTGGGGTGAGGGTTGAAGAGGATAACAGAGGAATTAAAACGATCCTTTGTCCTGTATTATTTCTATATCTGGGTAAGACCTAGTTTATCTCCTCTCTGATTGACTGCCTCACTACTGACCTCCTCTCCGGAGGCCATGTTGTCACATTCTGCTGATGTTTCACAGGAATCACAGTGGAACATCATAACATGCTTACTGTATATGGCGGTGCTGGGAGTACATGTTTGCTGACATCCTAGCACATTTAGAAGCAGCAAGGGGGCAAAAAATATCTGGTAAAGAGCAGTTCTTCTTCGAGTGCTGGTCCTTAAGTGTGTATGCATGTGTGTATGCATGTGTGCCATACGTGTGTATGCATGTGTGCCATGTGCCCGAGTCCAGAAATTCTTACATGCAGTGTCTGTTGAACCACATACGTGCAGTAGATCTCCTCGTGGTACTGACCAAGGGTATAAGAGACAGTGTGGGCTGATGCCTCTTCAGTCCCTCTTTCTCAGTTCACACTTCTGCTGCGGATGCAGCAATGGTATCTGCAGTACCGCAAGCATCTTTGCCTCTGGCTTCCTCACTCCCACCTACAATCTTAGCACTGCTTGCCAATAACCACATGTGGAATGCACATAGGAATCAGCACTCGAAGAAGAAATGGAGGTTACTTACTGTAACTGGAGGTTCTTTGAGATGTGTGGTCTCTATCTCTGGATTCCACTTCCCACCCTCTGTCCCCCTGCTTCGGATCCTGTTGGATTTGTGGTAAGAAGAGGGACTGGAGAGATTTCAGCCCGCGCTGGCTCTTATACCTTCAGTCATGAGCACAAGGAGACACCTACTGCATATGTGGTGGCCAACAGACACTGCTTGTAAGAATTTCCGGATTCGGGTGCATGGTGTGTATTCATACCCACATGTGGAATACGCATAGGGACCACACATCTCAAAGAACTTCCAGTGACAGTAAGTAACCTCCATATATAAAACTTCTCATTGTTTAACTCCCTTTTGGTACATGAATTCCCATGCCCTTTTCACAATACTAAACTAAGAGCTTCCTTCGCAAATATCTCACTGCACTGTATTTTATTACCTTTTATGGATGGCTGCTTGTCTGGATGGGGCTGAGTATTCACAGATACTATTGCAACTTGAGGGGATAGTAATAACTCCATAGTGGCACTGACAGTGATCTACGGCAGGAAGAGGGGCTTTGTGCTAGAGTCGAGGACATACCTGAAGGATGAATTTTAGTTTTTAGAAAGCTTGCTTAGATCTTGATTCAATGTGGTACTTGAGCATGTGCCTCACTTTAAGCATGTTAGTAATACTATAGAACTGAATAGGACTGCCTATGTGCTTAAAGTCAGGCACATACTTAAGTAACACATTGATTGGAGCTTTGTGCTGTTGATGTTATCCTTGGCCTTCAAGTAGGTCCATAGTGTAAAGATCAGCTCAAACCAAAGTTCTTGATTTATATGTCCCCCACGTTATAGGAAAGTAAAGGCCTGGTTCTGAATTAGGTGTTTTGGGCTATCTCTAATTTCTCCTTCCCCCCCACCCCCCCGAATTCTGGCTTTTACTGGCTTTTAAATTTCAAAGGTCTTTAAAACTTTTCACCTTTAATTGCTATGTATGTATAGCTTTTCTTGTCTGGAAATTGCTGTGTTGTCTCTATGAAATTCTTGTTGTGTGAATGTGGCTCATTTTTCACTCAGTACTTGACACTCCGGAGGAGCTTGAGAAGAAGCGTATCTGCCGTATCATCACCAGGGATTTCCCACAGTATTTTGCAGTGGTGTCCCGGATCAAACAGGACAGCAACCTCATTGGACCTGAGGGAGGTGTGCTTAGCAGCACTGTAGTACCACAAGTGCAGGCAGTCTTTCCAGAAGGAGCACTAACCAAGCGAATTCGTGTCGGCCTCCAGGTACAGAGAAGCAGTGACAAGGCTTATTACACCTTCCGCGTTGGCTTTTCATTTGAGCCATGACCCTGGTAAAACAATACATTTTCTATATTGCATAATCAGCAGACAGTTGAACAATTACATCAGCTTCCCATTTGCCCACTGCTATCTAAAATGCCCCTACAGCAAAATAAAAATTGTGGGAGAGAGAGTCAGGTCTAGAAGCTAGAGCAAGGTAGTGAGAGTCAGATTTCTTGAGTTTTATTCATGATTCTGTCGCTGACTGACTGTAGGATATTGGGCAAGTCACTTAACCTCTCTGTGCTATGATGGTAATACTAACATAGCTCACAAAGGAGTTGTGGGATTTAATTACGACTTGCTATATAACACTGGCAGGGATCAGATACATTCATTTACATCTTCATTAAGCTACATTTCCATATTGTTTATTCATTTTTGTCTTGTTACTTCGGAAAGGCCCAACCTATGCACAATGAACTTATAAGGAAGATTTTAGGGAACAAGGCAACCTTCAGCCCTATAGTCACCCTGGAGCCAAGGAGGAGGAAATTCCACAAGCCAATCACAATGACTATTCCTGTCCCCAAAGCCTCCAGTGATGGGATGATGAATGGTTATGGGGGAGAAACACCCACTTTAAGATTACTATGCAGCATAACAGGTAGGCTTAGTGCACCAGAGTTTTGTAAGTGATGCAGAATCTTGAGATCACAAAGTGTTGTTGATCAAATGTATTAAAAAGATTACATTGACATAAATCTCTGTAAAATCTTTGCTGGGGGCTGTGTATGAAAAATAAACTGCATTCATTCCACTGGAGTGGAACTGATATTTCACCACTTGGGAGAACAGCAGTATTGTATATTTTTCTCCATGCTGTATAGCCCCGTGCTTTTCACTTCTTCTTAGCATTTTCTTCATTGGTTCTGTTTATGGAGCACCATATTCTGGTCAATGATGTCCAAACATTCATGACACATAAGGAAACACAATCAATGTCCCAAAGAGTTTAGGGCCAAATTTGGAACCCATGGTTCTCTTTGGTAAGCCATTGAAATCAGTTATGAATAACTGTTCATTAATATGAGTGAGGGATTCACAATCTGGCATATAAAATATAATACAGAGTTTTTCTATAAATGTGCAAAATCATCTTCTGCAGAATTAATTCCGCTGAAATAAATAGCAAAACTTGAACTTGAGTCTAATCAGAATAATTGGGAAAGGAAGTTCTATATACTAGAAATCACAAATGTATTATTATAATTTCTTCCTCCCAAGTACAACTTCAGCAGAGTTGTTATTGGGATAATTTCCCACTATATGGGTAAAGAATCTGGAATGGGCAGAAGTTATGTTTGGTCTCCTTCTTAGCATATGCACGACATGCCTTAGGTGGCATGTGATCAGGATTCATTACTGAATTTGGTCTGCTGGTTAGATCATTAGCTTTCCCAGCTTGGGCCAGGTACTGACAGAAAGTGTGACGTGAATGCTGATCCATGCCCCTGTTACATTTAGTTATGACTTACAGAAAATTTTAGCCTCATCTTTTCGCTTTACTGTGTCAGAGGTTTGCATTTAGCTGTAAGTCCCATACCGTTTCAGATGCAGTTTGAAAAGATTGTTTGCAGAGCTGTGCTTCAGCACTCATGGTTTGAGAAAATGCATATTGGTTTATTTGGGCAAACTCTCTCCTTGGCTAAATCCATGTGATCCTGTTAACATCAGCGGAGTAACATCAGGTGTAACTGAAGGCAAAACTGGGCCTATTGTTTACAACAATTTGAAACATGCTACAAATTTCCTACAAAAAGACAGCTGGGGTTTTGCTTGTTTTTAAATTATTGTTTTTATTTATTTATTTGTTCTTTCAGGTGGAACTACCCCTGCTCAATGGGAGGATATTACAGGAACAACACCATTAACGTTTGTCAATGAATGTGTTTCCTTCACAACAAATGTGTCTGCCAGGTACACACACAGCAAAACATCTCTTAAAATGAACCCTTTAAATCTGGTCCTTTTTTCTTCCATGCATTTCTCACTTATATCTAACCTCTCTTTTGGAAGGGGTTTAGTTTAGTTTAACCATTATCTTCTATATAGCAGAATAAGTTGATTATTTTAAACTGTTTAGTGGCATACGATAGCCACAGTTCAGCAAGGTACTTAAGCACATGTGTAACTTTAGGCGTGTGAGTATTCCCATTGAAGTCAGTGACACTACCCAAATGTTTAAAAGTATGGACGCTCTTAAGAACATTGCTATAGCATGAAAGATTAGACCCAGAGTGCATCCATCCAGCTGGGATGTGAGAGGAGATTTTGTAATTGGCCTAACTGCATTCGTATGATCTTTTATGCCTGAAGATGTTTTTTTACAGACATACAGTGGGATTTTCAGTGTTGACTTTACTTTGCCCTCACTGAATTAAATGGGAATTTTATTGTAGATTTCAGTGGGTGTAGAGTTTCAGTATCAATAAGCCCCTTGGAAAACCCCACCATGGTTTTGCTTGGTAGGTCCTCCTCTACTGGGCAGACAAAAGTCCTGTGTTTAAACAGTTAATTGAAGAGTCATCCAGGGAAAACCCACAAGGGGAAAGAGTTTGCTTCTGTACTTGGTTTACAACTTATAAAAGAATATGTTACTTCCAGCAATCTCCAAAGAATCAGAAATTGGAGAGGGAGAACTTGTATAATGACTCGGAAGTGGTCCTGTATGTAAATCACAACATGAGGCACACACTACAAACTGAGTGAAGCTTACATGAAAACGAACAGCACTAACACATCCTTCCATTTGCAAACAAAGCAATTGCACCCCAACCCATTCTAAATTAATTCAGCTAAAGTATCTGCCTATCTTCAGATTTTGCTGCATTGCAGATACAACAGAGACATGATTTTAGCAGCTGTTCAGTGTCACCGAAGTGAAATACTTTCCTGATCAGATTCAGCTACTGTCCTTCTGATAAACAGAATCTTCAAAAGAATCTATATTAGATTTGATTGGATTTTTTATTAACATATGGTGTTTATTATTATGTGTTATTTATATTGCAGTAGCACTGAATCAAAATCTGGTAGGCCCAGCAGTGGTGCTGGAACATTTTTAATAGTGAGGGTGTTGAAAGCCAGCCCCTTACCCCTGTCCACCCCTTCCCCTTCCCTCTCGCCCCCCCCCCCCCCCCCCGAGTTGAGGCCGGCAGCTGGGACCCGGGCACGGGGCCGGCATCCAGGAGCCCGGGGCTGCAGCTGCATCCCTAGTTCCTGCGCCTATGAGGCCCAGACACACATCTGGGAAGATACAGTCCCTGCTCTGAAGAGTTTTTAATCTATGGGCCCAGTCCTTCAAATTCTTGCACATGTGAGTAACTTCACTCATGCAACTTGTCCCATCAGGTTCAATAGAATTATTTGTATGAATGGAGCTACTCATGCGTGTATATCATTGCAGGATCAGAAGCCATTAAAACTGTCAGGTTCTCACCCCTGCTCAGGGTACTTTGCACCACTCCAGCAGTGCAAAGCAGTTTTAGGCCGAATCAACGGGCTTCCTAGGGATTCCCTTGGTGTGGCAAAATTACCAAGTGAGTTAGGGTTGGCATAACCAGTTCTAGGCCACCCTTGCTTGCATCCCCCAGCATAAAGGCATATATAAGACATGGCAAGGGAAAGGGAGCCACAAAATGTCTGCTTTTGACCAGCCGGGGGCCGTAGAGAGCTCTCAGGATCTAACACCCTTTCTGCTTAAGCAGTGTTAAAATTGGTGGATGATATAGACAAATGTTTTGTAGCCAGACCAAATACTACTACTATTTTAATTAAATGAATCTACTGACAAGCAAGTCTAATCAAAGCAATGGTAAAATTGGGTCAAGCTTCTGGATCCTTGTCTAGACAAGGGCTCTGTCGGTAGAACTGGTGAGACATTTCCCCAGTGTAGACAGAGCTCCATTTGCAGTGAAAGGCCAGCAGTGAAGCTTTAAAAAGATATGTACCCAAAATGCTCAGTCTCAAACGAATGGGGAATAAACACTTTTCACTAGAGACCACAAGAGATACCTCTTCAGCCGTATGTTGTCTCAACAGCTGTATGCAGCATTAGTTACGCTAAAGACTTACATTAAAGACTTCATTCAATAGTCAGCATTGCAGATTAGACACTGTATTTGAGAGATCCAAGTCTAGAGCTGCACTAAGGTTATGGCATCAACAGCAAGCCCAGATGTGGAAGTTGTTAGTGTGTGAACAATGAGTCACAATTGTTTGACCTATAGGCCTTCTACAACAGTGGTTTTCAAACTTTTTTTCTGGCGACCCAGTTGAAGAAAATTTTGATGCCCGTGACCCAACAGAGCTGGGGATGAGGGGTTTGGTGTGTGTGTGGGGCACAGGGCTGGGGTGCGAGGGTGAGGGCTACAGGGTGAGACTGGGAATGAGGGGTTCAGGGTATGGGAGGGGGCTCTGGGCTGGGGCAGGGGGTTGGGGTGCAGGAGGGGGTCAGGGTTCTGGGCTGGGGGTGCAGGCTCTGGGGTGGGGTCAGGGATGGGATGAGGGGTTTGGGTGCAGGAGGGAGCTTGGGTTTGGGGGGGCTCAGGTGGAGGGTTAGGGTGTGGGAGGGGGTCTGGGCAGGGGGTGCAGGCTTTGGGGTGGGGCTGGGGATGAGGGTTTTGGGGTGCAGGGGGCTCAGGGGGCTCAGGGGGTTGGGGTGTGGGAGCAGGTCAGGGCTCTGGGCAGGGGGTGCAGGCTCTGGGATGGGGCTGGGGATGAGGGGTTTGGGGTGCAGGAAGGGGCTTTGGGTTTGGGAGGGCTCAGGGCTGGGGCAGGAGATTGGAGCACACGGTTGGGGTGCGGGCTTACCTCGGGCGGCTCCCTGTCAGCAGTGCAGCAGGGGTCCTGGCACTGCAGACCCGGAAGCGGCCAGCAGCAGGTCTGGCTCCTAGGCAGAGGTGCGCAAGTGGCTCCGTGCAGCTCTTGTCCACAGGCACAGCCCCCACAGTTTGAAAACCACTGTTCTATAAGATCCACCTGCTCCCTTTTCACTCAGCAAGATATTTAAACCCGTGCCTAAAGTAAAGCACATGAAGTCAGTGAGCAGGACTGCATGTGCTTTAAAGTTAGCCACAGGCATATATACCTTTCTGAATTGAGGCCTTAAAATGGTTTTACAAGAATCACACTCCCATTCACAGGATTAAGTCCTTCCAGACAGTGTTTGGGAAATCGGTACATTTATCTAGAATACTGAAGAAGTTGACTGCAATCTTGGCCAATTTCCATTCCATCAGACACAAATTTAGTCTCAGCTGTACTTTTTGTCTGCTGTATATGGAATCAGATTTTAAAATGTTCCTCTGTTTGAGCACTGTGGAGGCTTCTCAAGGTAGGATTTGCCTCCCTGGTTTGAGTCCGATACAGTACAATCTTTCCCCACTTCTGTAAATCAAGGACCCTGGAGTATCAGATTTGCTTCCTTGTGTTCAGATGTCATCAATTTCCACTGTTTAATCAATGAACATGTTCAGGGTTGTAAAGAAAGGCACAGAATGAATATCCATTATTGTTCATCCTAAATTGAGTAAGACCAGAGTAATCACGTTTCAAAGTGCATGGTTTGTGGGACGTTGTGCCATGTGATCTACAGTAAGTAATAAGCCCCCTGTAGATTGTCTCAACTCTGAGTCTTTGACCCTTCGTGAATTCCTCTTCCTTCCTACGGGTGTCAAACTCAACCATGTTTTCCACCCACTCATCAAATTTTATTTAAATGAAATGCCATCAGCTCCAGGGATAAACTAGATGAAAATAACAGCTTTTATTCCTGTCATTTGGAAATATATAACAGGGCATTTTTGCTGCTTCGGCTCAGAACTGTACAAGATAGGATTTTTTTTTCAGTGCCTTTATTACACAAAGATCACTCTGTCTGTCTCAACAAAGTGTATGGCAGTTGTAATATGGTAATGTTTCATGTTCTTGCATTTTGAGTAGGGTGACCAGATGTCCCGATTTTATAGGCACAGTCCCGATTTTTGGGTCTTTTTCTTATATAGGCTCCTATTACCCCCCACCCCTGTCCCGATTTTTCACACTTGCTGTCTGGTCACCCTAATTTTGAGAGGGGGTAATGTTGCTGTCTAGTGACTAGCCAAAAGAGGTGGGGTAAGGTACTTGCTACCACTACGAGTAAGGGGAGTTTTCCTTCGGCTCAACTGGTAGAGGCCTGTTTCTGGAGCTGTAGTTCTAGTCCTGGATTCCGAGGTGTGCATGCAATTTATATAGTGATCTGTGTCTATTGTCTGTGATACATGGGTCTGTTGCAACATTACATGAATGCAAGTTGCTTTGTGAGAAATAGTGAGGAACGTTTTCAATGAACTCTGCTGGAGGAAAGTGCTAAAAGCTGGTATTCTCTTGTAAGCAGTTTACAGTAAGTGGTTGTTAAATAAGTGAAGCCAGATAAACAATGGCCTCTCATTGATTTAATCAGTTTATAGGCAGGCATATCATCCAAGAGACTATGTCAGGCAGTATGGGCTTGTTTCATTGTGTAAAACCCAGATTATATATGAGGTTCCAGGCTTTCATTTCTTGCTCGGGTAAGACTGCCTGGCCACAGTGCTGGAGTTGGTTAGTACTGGGGGATGTTCACTAGGAAAAGAGTTTCCTTTCATGTCCTATCAGCAGATACTAGGTTCTGTTCACTGCTGTATAATGCAATTTCCCGTGTCTAGTAGACATGGAGTTTAGTAGGGCATGTTTTGGTTTACAGCTAAGCCTTAATGACAACAGGTTAGGTGACCAGGTCTTTAATATAGCAGGTTACTGTTAAAGCTCCTGACCCTGCAAAGACTTCCACATATACTTCACCCAAACTTTAAATCTTTGCTGGATTAAGATCTATATCATTTTTTAAAAATTGCTTTTACCAAGAAAAAATGCATTATGGGTTGCCTGACCCTCATCTCCCCAAATTGATGAGTTTTAAATTTCTATTTTTTTTTTTCATGAATAACTGTGGCTGTGTTACTTGATGTCCGAGGGCAATGGTACCAGGACAGTGTCTACACTACCAGTATGGAGATTTGCATTGCTTACATCTTGCTAGATGGCCAATTCCAATAACTGCTCTTTATGTTCCTTCACAGGTTTTGGTTGGTAGACTGTCGGCAGATACAGGAATCTGTTACTTTTGCCTCCCAAGTGTACAGAGAGATTATCTGTGTGCCCTACATGGCCAAATTTGTTGTGTTTGCCAAATCACATGATCCCATAGAAGCTCGATTAAGGTGCTTCTGCATGACAGATGACAAGGTGGATAAAACGCTAGAACAACAAGAAAACTTTGCAGAAGTTGCCAGAAGCAGGGATGTAGAGGTACAATACAAGATAATATAGTATCATTTTCTTTGTCTTCATTCACAGTGTCTTGCCCCATCTATTTCTAAAATCACAAATTCTGCATACTGTCTGATATAGGAGGCAGAAATTAGTAATGGGCGCACGTATACATTTATGAAATGTTTTGTAATTGAATTCAAAATCAAGCTTACATCCTCCAAACCAAAGAATGTGGCAGTATATTTTTGTGTGTGGAAATGTATACTGGCCTTTTGAGTCTCCTTTTCTGTTCATAAAAATGAACAGTAATTGCAGAAAACTCTTTCTATACCTTCAAGTTGTATGCATAATTTACATACCGAGTTGGTTATGTTTTGCAAGCAGAATACTGTGATCTCAGAGCAAGGTGTAAGATCATTCAAAACAAGCACTGAGTTTCAGGCCAGCTCTGACTTCATATGAAACTCTCATTTCATATCAATGGGAGCTAAGGTAGGCCATCACTGAGTGCTTTGGAAAATCCCAGCTGTAAGGTTTAGATTAAAAGAAAGGATTGGGATGGGACTGTGATGGAATGAGTGGCCTGCAGATGCTTCATTCTGGAGGCTCAGAGTTCCAAGTTCTAGGGTAAAATTTTCAAAAACATCTAAGTGACTTTGGGAGCCTAGATTCCATAAGTCTTATTGACATTCAATGAGACTCAGGCTCTTAAGTCTCTTTTGAGGCGTTTTTGAAAAAAATATCTCTAAACTCATTCTGTTACTCCCCAGGCCAATAGGGTTAGAGAGTATTATATAGGTGGCATTCTCTATCAAATCCAGGGGAGGGAAGTCCTCAGGATACTGTGATGATCACTCTTATTGTCTAATTTCACTGCAAAACAGCAATATGGAAGGGTAATGGTTCCTGCCTTCATCAAAGGAACTCTGCTGTGGTGTACAAACAATGCTGAGGGGGACAGGAATACTCCTGCTGAAAGGCTGGCTTTGTTTCTTGTCAAGCAGGAGTAATTGTCAAGCTAGTTTTGGGGGGAGGAGGAAAGATTATAGTGAGAGGATCATTTCCTGTGGCCCTTAGTGAGGCAAAACTGTCACTGAAGTTGGTAGGAATGTTGGCTGATTAAGGACCTCAGAATTTGGTACACAAAAACAGAGAAGTCAGGTCACTGGGCGGCTACAATGGAGGGAGATCACCCCAAGGGAGGGTGTAGCAGTATTGCTGCCACAACGATTCACACACCTTACAATTTTGTCAGAGTAAGGAGCAGTTTTAAACCCACCTGTGCTCTGTAGGGACCCTGTCTGTGGAATCCACCTGGAAGATGTTATAAATCAATGCATCTACCAGCCTGCCTCACCCACTTCCTTCCAGTCCAGGGCTGCTCACTTTGTAGCCTGTGTTTTCTGACTCCAAGACCCTCAGTGGAATGGCAGGTTGGCGGCAGCTGTGCACTGCCAGTGGACATGGGGGCTGCAAGCTTTGTTCAACACTAAGAAAAGCGCACAGTGACCATTTCTGTGGTGGTCACAGGAGAGTGATTTAATTTTAATTAGCTTTGTGAGGTAACCCGTCAAGACAAAATCTTAAACTCCTTGTCATTCAGACAATCTCCCACTGACTCCTTTAGAAGTTTGCCTGAGGAAGGAACTTGAAAAAGCCGAGTAACCACCTCAGGATTTATCCTTTTGTACTTATTAGTCATATTTTTGATGTTTAAATTATTTAAGCTTTGTAAGGCACATCGAATGTTATAGAAGATGGGCTCTGGAGATTTTCAAAGGCTCTAAGAGCAGTTAGGTGCCCACCTGCCAGTTTCCACCAAATACCTATTAATAATTGAAAAGATCGTCAACACCTTGACAGCAGTAGTTGGAGTTGGTCAGCGTGTCTGCTGTTGACATCGGTGAGGAAAGCCGTGCTCGTCCACCAGGAGCAAGAAGTTAAATTAGCAGGTTTGATAAATATTCATGTTTGATATTGAACATAGAAAAGCCTTTCTGTGTGGATATTAGCGCTGTTTGTTAAATGCTTTACTGGGTGAGTCAGCTCCTTTAAAATTGATGACAAGCGGGAAATGGATAAAGCACAGCACATTCTGCCTCCTGACAAATACTTTTTTTCTGCTCTAATTCCCACCATGCATAAATGATTTCTCAGGTTCAGTGTCTGGTGCTAAAGGCTGTGATAGGCAATCTTTTGCAGAGATGATAGATAAAATAGGTGCTCATTACATTGGCAAAGCTAAATTACTGGGAGGTAGAAGTAAGAAGGGCCCTTTGAATGTTCTGTTCGCTTGTGTCGGGTGACTCCAAAAGCTGTGATGAGGTGAGTTCCCGGGACTGAGGAAGGGTCGTATAAATAACTACCAGGAGATATAAGCAGTATCATAGAGGCATCCCAGACATTCACTTGAGCCCTGGTTTTCAGAAGTACTGAATGCTCACAACTTCAGTGGGAGCCAATGGGATCTGCAAGTGCACAACCCCTCTGAAAATTGGCCTTTGGAGCCCAGGCAAAAGCCTCAGCTCTAAGGCTGTTCCAAGTAGATTGGACCCTTATGGTCACCCTGCTGCAGAATAAACAAACTGTGGAATTATTTGAATTGACCAAGAAGGTAAAACGTGTAACCTCACGATACTCACAGCCAAATTGTCTACATTCCAGCTCAAAATCAGGATCCTGAGTTTGCTCATGGACTAAGGTCTTTCCTTCAACTGTAGTGGTGAACACAGAGTGACTGACCCCTTTAAGAGGGAGCAGGGTCCAGTGCACCTGTGACTTTGTCAGCTGCCACCCAGTGGTAGAGTTAGCCAGAAAAGGGCAGGTGAGAGCTGAAAAGAAAACTGGGGTAGGTGCACTTGTCGTGCTGTGGCATGATGCTAGAGGGTGCCCTGGGTGAGGGCCACCATATGGTAACCAGTTTAGTGCAGTATGCTGAAAAATGCACATATTCTTGTAAATGGAAAATCTGCACAGGTTCATAGAACACAAGGCATTGTTCTCATTTATAAGCACTTCTCACTACTCTTAGTAGGTGAAACTAGTATGATATTCAAAATTAGAATTGAAGTAAATAATCTGAAATGTGTCTTCACACATTCTGGATAATGCTAGATGGCAACACTAATGCTGAGTGTTGAGATCACTGTATTCTGAAAATTTTAAGATTGGTTCAAATCAATGCAGAATTGTGCTTACATAAGGATAAATCAAAATCTTGTAGAAATGAATATTGAATATGGCTATTAATATGATTTTTTTGGGGGGGGGTGTCTTTTTTTAACTCCACATAGGTATTAGAAGGAAAGCCTATCTACGTTGACTGCTTTGGCAATCTGGTGCCACTAACAAAAAGTGGGCAACATCATATATTCAGTTTTTATGCCTTCAAAGAAAATAGACTTCCACTGTTCGTCAAGGTAATGGAATAACTTCAGTTATGGACTGTGGTTTTATTCAGGGCTGGCTCTGGGTTTTCAATACACTTGTCAGTCTGGAAAATGTCCATCCCACAGATTCCCCACCTTCTCATATAAGAAATACTGAAATAAGTATTTTGTTGATATGAGCAACCACTGCCTTCTGTTGTCTGGTAGGGCAAACCAGACTTTATCGAATACAGTGGGCCCAAATCTGGGTAAAAATGCACTGTATGTGTACTAATCTGTGGCTATATCACTCTCATCAGTGCATGGCATACTTACAGTGATGCATTTCAGACTTCAATGTTGTGTCTTTTGGAATACTGCTCTCTACCTAATGAAATGAAGGAACAGCTCCATTAGTCTTTATGTTTTATTTTTCCGGATTTGATTGGTCCATTTGCAAGTGCAGTCCTCTGTTTTACAGAAATACATTGTGACAGAAGGAAACACTTATGCAAGGCAGCAAGTGCATTTACATAATTGGGAAAATCCTCTTAATACTCCTGTATTCCAACTCTGCTATTTGCAGTAGTAGATAAGCCTCTAGAGCCCTGACACTAAGGCTAGGTCTACACTACCCGCCTGAATCGGCGGGTAGAAATCGATCTCTTGGGGATCGACTTATCGCGTCTCGTCAGGACGCGACAATCGATCCCCGAATCGACGCGCTTACTCCACCAGCGGAGGTGGGAGTAAGCGCCGTCAACTGGGAGCCGCGGCAGTCGATTTTGCCGCCGTCCTCACAACAGGGTAAGTCGGATCTGATACGTCGAATTCAGCTACGCTATTCGCGTAGCTGAATTTGCGTATCTTAAATCGACCCCCCCTGTAGTGTAGATGTAGCCTAAGTGGTTTGACTGTGGTTCACGAGAAAGCTGCAGATACTGGTCTGCATCACAGACAGGTTGGCTGAATTGTACTGGTGCTGGCCTTACTACTTATCACACCAAAATCATATAAATACAGGTGTAGTTCTTCAACTGTTCTACAGGTATTCTTCAACTCTGGGCCCAATCTTACTCCCACTGAAGGCAATGCAAAACGTCCTTTGACTTCAGTGTGAGCAGGAATGAGTCCTTTATGTATATTTCAAATTATGCTGCTCATCCACTGCCTTCATAGGGTCTCAAGTGGAGGAGCAAGCTGATTGTGATAACAGCTGTAGTGATGCTCTCACTAAAATCCATGTTACTAGCATAGAGACCTACTGGCATGGATCTGCTATGCTTACAGTTACCTCTGACAAATGCACTTCTCTCCTTTTTAGAGGGGGAGTTCAGAGGGCTTCCGTTATCGTTTTAAGGTGACTCAATTACTTTTGAAAATTGTCATGTCAGTGGCACTAGAAACAGAAGAACTCAGCCCAGAGAAAAGCTCTTTCATAGGCAGTGCAGAGCAGATTTTCCCACAATTCCCTGGCAATGGGTTTCAAAGCCATCTCTAGGTAATTGTGCCCTGGAGTATTGGGATAATTCTGTATCACCAACAATGGTGCCAGGGACTACTGGGCTGAGATTGCTAAACCAGTCATTTCAGGGTTTTGTTTAAATTAAAAATGTTTAATAATCTCTGTGATGTAAAATTAATTTAGCTAGTCAGATGTACAAATGGGGATTAATTGAGAAAGTGAACTTTTGGAAAGCATCTACAATTCTAGATAGGTTAGTCATAACCAAGGAACATCCTCTTGTGTCACTTCTCCCCTGCCCAGCTCACTATTGTATGAATATGTCTTCCTTATATAGAACTGAATCAGCTGTGTTTATGTCACATACTGCTGGCTTCACATGGTTGTGACCCATCCTGAATTTTCTAATACAATCCTGAAAGTCTGTCATGTGGCTCTGCATCCTGTATATTCATGTTAATAGAAGTATGTAACCACATGGCTATATTTAAGACTAATTTTTATCATTTGGCCTTGGTGATGAAACCCGTAATGAGGTATAATTCTTTTATTTGTATGTACTTCCCAAGACTGTTTACAGAACCTAAAAACACTTCATATTTGAAGTCCTAAGTGTTGCATGTCCAGTTTTGCCTTACAGATGTGATACACGGGGATCTTCCAAGATTTACTTCAAAGTCTCAGAACATCTCATGATCTCATATAATTTTGTTTTGTTTCATGGGTTATACAGTGGTCACACTTAAATAACTTGCAGCTTTTTCAGAGATATTCCATCAGTATTCTCAATTTTAAGTGCACTGAATATGGCTTTAATTGATAAGGTATTTTGAAATGGAAGAAAACTTTTAAGTGTGACCTTTGTCACTCTCTCCCTATAACAGCAGCTAAATGATCAATTGCTCTCTTTTGTTACTAATGAAGTCAAAGAAGCAGCAGTTGATGATGATCTACCTAGGAAGATACAAGTGCATGTATAGATTATGGTGGTGGTATGTGTGAATTTTGAAGGTTTTTATTTTATAGATTAATTTAAAAATGCCCTAACATCAGTATGTCAGGGAACAACAGAGTTAGTGCATGTTATCATGAGAGCGTAGTCACAGTGCAATTACTGTCTCAAACTGCATTGTGTGAATAAGTCATTATTACTGACTTCAAAGTGTCTAAATTATTTTGCTGTTCTCTCCTGTTTTTCACATATATACACATACTCAAATATATAACAAACCAGAACAACGCCATAAACATACATCCACATACATGAAGAAGCTTTTTTCCAGATCTAATCTCTATCTGTAACTAGTTTTGACACTGCATATGGAATACAGAGTGCTGCTAAAGTACAGATTAAACTTTTATATCTTTGCTGCATTAGGTACGAGACTCCACTCAAGAGCCTTGTGGGCGACTATCATTTATGAAGGAGCCAAAATCTACAAGAGGGCTAGTCCATCAAGCCATCTGCAACTTAAATATCACATTGCCACTTTACACAAAGGTAATGTCAATTGTACTGTATCAGAGCTTTATAGAAGTTTTTGTCTAGGATCATCAGTGTCACAGCACAACCAGGAAATAGGCAGGAGGGCAAAAGATTGTTAAAGACTTACAATTTAGGACATGTTTTCTATAAACTCAAGTCAATCTATGTTAGGCTGCCAGACAGCTGCAGTGGATCTGGCTTCTTGTCAATTTCATGGCTCCAGTGGACAAAATGACAGCCAATAGATATAAGTAACGCAGTGTCTACAGGGACACCGCGTCGCCCTAACTATGCTGACATAAGCCCTAAGCCTCTCGTGGAGGAGGAGTTACTATGCTGGTGTAGTAGGACACTTAGGCTATGTCTACACTACCACGGTAAGTCAACCTTCGCTACGCAACTCTAGCTACGTGAATAACGTAACTGAAGTCGACGTACCTTAATATACACTGTATGTAGGAGTTCTATGATGTATACATACATTCCATAACAGGATTTAGGACACACTAGAAGCCTAAGACCCCACAAGCAGCTTTTCTGTTTGTAATTTGCTTGACGCTGCCACCTTTTATATTTAAACTGACCCTCTGCCATTTTTGACTCATGACAACTGACTTGCAAAAACTGTGCTTTTTACCTACTCTTGCCTGTTGAATTTTGTCAGAAACAATACTTTTCCTATCCTTTTCTTCTCAATATTCTGTATTTTTCCTCCTCTCTTTTTTCCTCTCTTGTTGCATGGCATTTTGGGGCTGAAAGGAATCGGAATCAGACCAAGAGCAGGAAGAAGAGGTAATTTTACTATAATGCCACTTCATCATGGCTCTGCTATTGCTTATTTCTACTAACAAGTGAGAACTAGCATACGTCTTGGAAGACTGAATGTTTTGTCCTTTTAGACATATTATATTGTCCACTGACCTAGTGCTACTGAGATGATCTAATGTGGTTCAGTTAGGAGCACCATTCCTCATAGGCTAATCCTTTTCAAGTTCCATTTTATGAAATTCATGGTTGCTTGCAAAATGGATGGGTATAAGGGTGAAAAGATTTGTTTTGTTTTTTTACCTAGGGAAAAAAGGTATTTTGTCCAACAATAACTACAAAGGACCTTTTTTTTTTTTTTTTTGGTATTGCAAAGATTTCAATAGGTGTTTGTAGTCTCAAAGCAGTGGTGCTGGAACAGTTTGTATAGTGGGGGTGCTTTGAGAGAGCCATTGAATCAAACTGTAAACCCTGTTTGTGATGGAAACCACTTCAAGCCAGGGGTGGTGCTGGTGCTGCACCCCCAGCACATCTAGTTCCAGCACCTATGTCTCAAAAACTTGTGCCTGATTCTCTCTTGTCTCAGAGCTGTGCAGTGCAGAAGATCGAGGATGGCGTCTAGGTGCTAGTTACACCTCCCTGATTCTCATACAGTTTAGAATTGCTACCAGGCAACTCTACAGGACCCCAAGTGCCAGTGGAGCATGGCATAGCAGAACTCTGCTCTGACCCCTTTGGAACAACCCTGACATGCTCTTCTACACAGGGGGAAGAAGCACAAACCCAGATCCAGCATAGTTACGCCCAGCAGAGAGTTCCACTATGCCAGGGAAATTCTTAGTGAGGAATTGAAGCCAGATTATGGCCCTTTGTGTCACCTGAATTGCACAAAGGGCTGTAACCCACTTGGAAATCTGGACCTTCTATGACAAAGTCCATGTATTTCTGAATTGGTTACTAAAGTCCAGCATAAATTTATTAACCGAAAATATTATTTCAGGGGTTCTCAAACTTTTCCTCCTAATAGAGAGATTGTCTGATGGGTCAGCTCTTCTTATATTTGCAATCACATTATATCCTTCCGGCAATTACAGATATTTCTTAGGCCCTGATCCTTAAATGGGGAAGTAACATTAGAACAGTTATGTATTTTTAGTTGTCTTGTATTGACAGTTACCAGCTGGAAACAGGGAGAGAGCTAGAATCATATGACCCACCTGCATCCTATGGACTATTAACATATTCTCCACGAATCACAGAACAGAGTTTGGAAACCACTATTGCAAGAATTTTAGATAACACAATTATTCAGGTTGCCATTTAAAAAACTAAATATTAGGGATTGGAATGATTATAATGGAACACACCTTAGGCCAGATATTCCTCTCCCATTTAAATAATTTGGCTGTATTTTCAGAAGTGCTCAGCTTCTGGCAGGTGACAAGTGAAAGTACGGCCATATTTTTAAAGAGCTTAAATGGCGACTGAGCTCTTTTGGAAATCTGGCCCAATTGGGGTGTGGATCATTTTTAAAAATCTGTCTCCATTTATCTATCTAATCTGATATCCTGCTTCTGTCAACTGCTGATACACGTAGGAGTTACAACTCCCTTCCCAACACCCAACAGTTTTAGACCCTGAACCATGAAGCTAATTGTTTCAGTTTTTTAAAATGACCTGCCTGGGCCAATATCCCAATGTAGAATTAAAGTAGTAGTTTTCATTGATTTTGTATTACTAAAATTAATTGATATGGACATAGAAGAACACTTGGGGAAATATTGTGAGATTAATTGTCCAAAAATTAGACCAATTTTAGGGAGTCTGTACTTCCCTTCATACATCTGTGGGATTTCTACTAGCAGTGCAGTAATTACACAAGGACATTGACATTAAAATAGTCGCTTACATTAATCTATAGTTGTTCACCTAAGGTTTACCAATAGTAATGTGACCTACCAGTGATCATAAGGCAGGTCTGTATCACAATTTGTAATAATGTATTTCTGTTCTGATCACTCCCTTGAAAAGCAAGAGATAGCAGATAAAGATAATATTTTGGGGCAACATCTTGCATTTATCCACATACAGAACTCTTATTGGCTGAAATGGGAATTCTTCACACTTACTGAAGACAAATTGTGGGCCCCAGTGTTATATGCAGTATGCTTGTAGCATTACCCAATTCCATTCCTTCCAGTCATTCTACCAACAGAGTTGACTCTCAGGGTTAAATGTTCAGAGTGTAGCCCCTAATTTTTCCTCACACCGTTTTGGATGTGTAAATTCCATTTACATGTGAGATTCTTTTATTTGTGCACAAATAATAGTGCTGGCAGAATTCCACAGACAAATCTGTGAAGACAAAACCAAAGGCCAACTTTGAAATTTTACCCCTATATGTCCTTATATATACTCATATATACACACACCAGTGTGATATTGTAACCATTTCACTTTATCTGTGTTCTCTTTCAGGTTGACGTGACCTCAGAAAAAAGTAAGATTAAAAAAATTATAACAACTGTTTGTATGAAAGCTGGTTAAGAATAAAGAAAAGCATGAAAGAGACCGCAAGCTCTAATTGACATTACTAATAATTATAATAGTTTAAAAATGTAATAGTAAGCAATATAATAGCTATTCAATTAAATACATTTTTAACTTATAAATTTATAAGTAATACCATATTAAGACAATTCATCTAAGCATTCACGTTCCTTCGACATCCCTAGAAATCCTGCTATTGCTGTTATGCTTGTATAAATACCCATCCCTCCATTTTTATGTTTTTGTATGTTCATTGGCATAGTATTGTCACCTCATTTTTATCAGTGAAATGACAGTATCACTTTTTAATAAAAGCATCACTAAACTCCCCAATATACATCATTAAGTTGATTACAAGAAACACAGGCATGCGTAAAAGTGATACTGTCCAAAGTAATCAGGCTGTGTAATCCCCATTACTGTGGTGAAATATGATTGGATATATGGCTTTGCTTAAATACCCCCATTATGTAGTGGAGCCTGACAGTTATTAGTTGGAGTGATAGGGATTAATGGTAGACTAATGAGAATGGACTGGCTTAGTCCTAACCTATACCAGACAAGTGCTCTGCTAAATGTCTCCCTTTAATGAAGATGCAAACCCAGACAAATTTATCTGCTCAATTTGAACAATCCTGTGATGAGAGCTGAGAGCTTTCATATGCAGCAATTTTTCTTACTAACTGCATTTTGGGGGGGAAATGACTTTTGACTTGTTTCAGGGTTGCAGCCATCTTTAAAAGTGAATACAATTTAATACAGAGGAAAAAGTTCATTTCTGCCTATCGTCTTTGGAAGTTTTGCTATTCATCCATGTGGCACTATACACCAAATTAGAACTAGTTATTTTTAGCACCAAATTCCTGAGACATTAATCTTTCCCATTTCCCCCTTTTTTTAAATTTATTTATTTAGCACATGGTGTCCATTGTGCAATAAACTCCTTTCTAGTGTGTGGATTTTACAGGATTTAATGGTGATTATTTGCACAATGCCAAACCGATCTTTTCTCTTTTGGGGTTCATAGGCGAGGCCCTGACCCTGCCAGAAGATCAGACTCCTGTGCCCATATGGGGTTCCATGCAGACACAGTGCATTGCAAATTTTGTTTTTATTTACTGGATTAAAAGGTTACTAGAAAGAAATGAAGCATTTGGAAATCCCAATTTAAAGGATTACAAAAAACAAGAAAAAACCCATCCCTGATGTACCAACCCTCTTCTTTTGTTGCCGAAACTGAGTGATTTTCATTAGAACACACAGGCTTTTCAAAGAGCCTGGATGCTTAAAATCCCAGTAAAATTCCATACCAGTCAGAAGCAGCTAACTAGACCTCCAAACCTGTATCAGTACCCACTAACCTGGATCCCTGGGCCTATGTGGAAATCCGTGGGAATTATGGCTGCTCCACATAGATAAAGGGGTCCACACTACCTATTCACATTGGATAGTTGGGGGCTTAATGCCAATATTTCCCATGAACTGACAATTTGTCAAATATTATGAGGCGTGCAAGATGTTGAATTTGTCTCAAATGTCTCCAAGTAGTTCTGGAGATTTCACAAGCTTGCCTCTATTTTTCATCAAACCTTAGTTGCTCTGTTAGCCTTCTCGTTTACCATAATGGGCATTTGGTAATACTGTAAAACAACACAGAGATGACCTGTTAGTCTGTGAAACATAAACGTCCAGTTTTACTGTGCCTACTTCCCCAGTGGAGGAATACTCGGAATTCAGGAAATACAAAAAAACTATTGCAACAGAGTGAATATTTTTTTTAAACAAATGCAGATATTTGATTGCACAGAATCTTTCAGATAGGTTTACTCCATCTTCAATTAATACCTTACGATACAGTATATTGTAATTTTTTTAAAAGCAAGAACAGTTCATTACATTTCAAATAAATAACAGTGGTGCTCTGGACATAACTGACATTAATCCTGTACTATTTTATTCAATCAGATGCAGATTTCTTAATAATCCTTGTTCGAATTTGGCCCTGTCACAAAATATTCTCCACAAGCAACTATGCCATATCCTGAGCTGCCTACAATCCTATACTTTGTATATTGGTTGTGGAGAATAGCCAATACTTCACCACAGTATGTTATGTTTATTTTCATGTATTATTTTAATTTATAACCATTCTCCACCTACTGCTTTTAAGTAAGGCTACATACCCAACACCTTTGCTTTGCATGGAAATAACTTGGCTTGCATAAACTGTATGTGTGTCCAGTGTGAATGTTTGATTTTTGGTTGCCATACATTACATTTTTTGAACCTTTAAATTCACATTTAAGTTGATTCACGGTTATTTTTATTTTCCCTTCTTTTTTTCCCTTCTTTTTTTATCCTCTATCTATACGTTATTTGTCAATGAGGATGTTCCAAGGAAAGGACCATACCTCTTGAAGCAGAAGAATGTTTGTTTCATTGTTTAGGTGTGAGATCCCCTTAGATGAAATGCCGGTTTGCAGCTGATTCAGATCTCTATATATTTGATCAGACTTTAGATTACTGCAGAATTAAATACACATAAATACAGATTTTTTATTTTGATCATTAAGAAAAACAAATGCATACTTCTACCCAAATGTTATTCTGACAGTTTGCTACCACTGGCTTTCACTTAGAGGAAATCGACTTTCAACCAATTTTAATGGGTTTTTTGTTTGTTTGCTTGCCCTTTTTTTTTTCTTTTTTCTTGTTTTTTTTATTTGAACATTGATCTATAACATCCAAACAATCTTGAGATGTCTATCTGTGTAATTTCACTGTGTTCCCGCATTGTTTTTTATTTTTAATTTTTGTTATTGTTGTAATTTTTATGTTGTCCTGATAATTTCGTTTGTTAAGCTTTGGTGGTGTTGTATGTGTGGATGTGCAATAGTGGGAAAATTAAGCA
Source organism: Emys orbicularis (assembly GCF_028017835.1). Lineage (NCBI taxonomy): Eukaryota > Metazoa > Chordata > Testudines > Emydidae > Emys > Emys orbicularis. The sequence continues at coordinate 28,553,928 of NC_088687.1, read as the reverse complement.
AGTTATTTCCTGCCCATTTTCCTTTTCAGTTTTTTTTTCCTGTTAGCTTTGCTTTGCTCTTGTATCCTCAGATCTTGTGGATCCACCATGCCCAGCCCATTTTGTTGACCTTCCTACCAATGCAACCAAAGACTGTCATTTTCAGTCCTGATTACATTTTTCAATCTCTATTTTTGATTTCCATTTTACTTTCAATGTTTTTCATTCACATCAAAGATGATGACGAGACAGAATCTACAGAAACATCTATCCTGAAAAGCCACCTGGTTAATGAAGTCCCAGTACTAGCCAGTCCAGACTTGCTATCTGAAGTTTCTGAGATGAAACAAGATTTGATCAAAATGACTGCCATCTTGACAACTGACCCTTCTGATCAGTCAGGTTCCATTAAGGTGAAAGATCTTGGGAAAGCCACTGAAGAAGAGCCAGGAGAGCCTTTTGAAATTGTGGAAAGTGTGAAAGAGGACTTAGAGAAAGTAAATGAAATTCTCAGACATGGAACCTACACAAGAGAAGACCATATACTGCCAAGGTCCCATTCTGGACGAGAGTTAGTGGAAGAGGAATGGGTTATTGTCAGTGATGAAGAAATTGAAGAGGCCAGACAAAATGCTCCTTTAGAAGCCATTGAACCTGCCTGTATAGAACTTAGGATAGGAAAAGGAACAACAGAGATAAGAAAGACAGACATGACAGGAATGGTAGACTATCTTACCGAGGATTTAAAAACCTATGTATCTCTTCATAAGGTGGAGCCACAGATATTCCAAGAAGATTTAGTAGGAGAGAGATTTGAAGCTGTTGTTATAAGCAGGGGTTCTGAAAAAGGAGGGCAGGGCTCTCCAACAGCTGAAACTCAAGGTACACAGGAACAACGCAAACCAGCCCTGGAAATTAAAAAACCAATTAGGAGGAAACTAAAAGATAAACAAAGGCAAAAGGAAGGAGAGGGAGAGACACAAGAACCATCAGGACTAACAAAGTTCAGTTCTGAGGAGTCATTAGATGATGAGCCAGGTTTAACACCTGCAGCTGTTCCTAATGTTAGTGCTGTATCCCCTGTAATAGAAGAAACGCCTATTGGCTCCATAAAAGACAAAGTAAAAGCTCTTCAGAAGCGAGTGGAAGATGAACAGAAAGTACGTTCAAAACTGCCTGTCAGAATCCAACCAAAAGAAATCACTACTGAGAGGGCTGTTACAAGGCCAGTGCAAGCTAAAAAAATAGTGCACAAAGCACAGCCACCTGTTTCACCCTCAGCTAAAACAGAAAGACTTGAAGAGACTATGTCAGTCCGGGAGCTGATGAAAGCCTTCCAGTCAGGGCAAGATCCATCCAAGAATAAATCTGGACTCTTTGAGCACAAAGCTATCAAACAAAAGCAACAGCTCTCTGACAAAGAACCAACTCAGAGAGAAGCAGTTTATTTAGAACGTGAAACAGAACAGATACCAACACCTAGGAGAACAAACAAAAAAGATAGCCTGCCAGCCAAACAAACCAAAGTCCTTAAGATAGATAAAGATTCCCCATCAAAAAAAGGACCAAAAGCTTCTTTTGATTACACTAAAGAGGAACCTGTAGATAGAGGCCAGGTAAAAGAACAGAGCTATAAAAGAACTGAACCTTTCTCTCCAGTATTTGATGAAGAAATTTCCAAGGAGGCAGCAATTGTGAAGGAAAGTACAGTTGATGACGACCAAGGAGACACTGACTTCCAGATCAGCCCGGACAGAAAAACCTCAACTGACTTTTCTGATGTCATTAAAGAAGAGCTTGAGAATAATGACAAGTACCAGCAGTTCCGACACCTTTCAATCACTGAGGAGGGAGAGCTTCACTTAGAGCAAGTACTGACCAGTCCTTTCAATGTTACCTTCCCATCAGAGTATGTGAAAGATGGCTTCCTACCTGCTCTCTCCTTGCAAAGTGGTGCTTTTGATGGTAGCTCAGAAAGCCTTAAACATGAAGGTGTAGCAGATTCTCCTGGTAGCCTACTTGATGGAACCCCTCAGATCAGCTCTGAGGAAAGTTATAAGCATGAGGGTCTGGCAGAGACTCCAGAAACAAGCCCTGAAAGTCTGTCTTTCTCACCAAAGAAAACTGAGGAAATTGGAGAAACAAAAGAATCCACTACGGTGCATAGAGCAGCAGAGACATGTTCGCCAAAGGAACTCTCTCCAATGAAAGGTGAAAGAGGTATTGCTGCAGAACAGCTGACTGCAGATACTGAAGCTATCAAATCTCATTCTGATCATTTATCAGAACAGGTACCTTCAGCCCCTGAGAAAGGGGCAGGCAAACTTACAGATAGTAGCTCAGCTTCGATTATGAAAGATGTTAGTAGTGCAAAAGAATCCAAAAGCACTGAACACACACATGTAACTAAATCTTCTGAAATGAAAGACAGCTGTTTAGAGAAAGATATGACTGGTGAACATCATGTTGTTATTAGAAGTCCCCAAGGATTGGAACTTTCCCTTCCTAGTCATCACAGTGAAAGCTTTAGCCCAGTGGCAGATGAATCCCTGGCTATAAGTCATAAAGACTCATTGGAAGCAAGCCCAGTGCTGGAAGATAACTCATCACACAAAACACCCGATTCCCTGGAGCCTAGCCCTATGAAAGAGTCGCCATGCCGTGATTCACTTGAAAGCAGCCCTGTAGAACAAAAAGCAAAGGCTGGCATTCTTACGGGACAGGTTCCCCTTCAGTCTTTCCCTACCAGAGCAGAAATGTTCCCAGAGTTGGCATCTATGCGTTCCAGAATTCTCCGCGACCCTGATGGAAGTGCTGAAGATGACAGTTTAGAACAAACATCTCTCATGGAGAGTTCTGGGAAAAGTCCTCTTTCACCTGACACTCCTAGCTCTGAAGAAATTAGCTATGAAATTACACCCAAAACTGCAGACTCGCAGGCACTGTCAAATATATCTAAGTCAGCCACAATCCCTGAAGTCAGTGAAGAACCAGAGGATGATTCAGAAAGTGAACCAAAGAAGAGGCTCACTCCGGAAGAGGAGATGTTTAAAATGGTGACCAAAATCAAAATGTTTGATGAATTGGAACAAGAAGCAAAACAGAAAAGAGAGTACATAAAGGATAAAAAGCACGAGGACTCTTCTTCAATTCCTGATTCGGGTGTTACATGTGAAAATGAAGTACCAGAGCCAACAGCTGTTGAAGAAAAACATATACCTACAGTAGTGATGTCTTCTGCGGACACTAGAAAAAGTTCTTCTTCTTCTGAAAGTGAGCCAGAATTGACTCAGCTGAAAAAAGAAGCTGACTCAGGCCTCTTAATGGAGCCTGTAATTCGAGTGCAACCTCCTTCACCACATCTATCTGGTGTAGACTCCAGTTCCAGCCCTGAAGAAGCAGGATTTCAACCTATTGACTCCAAACAACATGTTTTCAGGATGGAGTATAAATCAGAATCAGATAAGCCAACAAAGAAAGACAAAGAGGAACCATCTGAGTTTGGTGATAGCTGTAAAGCTTCTACTGAAGAATCAAACATTTTTCACTGTGATGCTGGTATCATAGCAGAAACTGATGAATCAAAGTGTTGTTATAGTACCGATGAAAGTGAAACAATTAGCCCTAATGGCCCAGTGACCCGACTTGATGGTGCTTTCTATCATGCAGTTGGTGATGATGCTCAAAAAGAAGTTGGGGTTCATCAGCTGTCCCCAGCACTACAGCAACACCATGCTTCTCAGGAACAGACTGATGCCGCTGGAAAGTTAACACATGAAGACCTCAGTGCTTCAGGGGATGTGTCTGGGAAAGGATATGGTCCCTTTGGACATGATACTTCTCATAGTTCTGCATCACAAGACGATGCATTGGCTGAAGATGTTTCCCGTGCACGCTCTACTTTGGGAAGTGGTTTGACAAAATCGGGCAAAGATTTTGAGACATGCCAAAGTGTTTCTTATAGTGAGGAGCCTTCCACAGAATATTCATCCCTTACCACTAAAAAGGATGAATTTGAAGGCTATGCAGCAGATACTGATGAAAGTGGTGTTCCACATATAACAAGCCCATATGAAAATGTCCCTTCTGAACATTTTTTCACTATCTGTGAAAGTAGGATAGAAACTGATACAAGGCAGATGACAAGTCCATCATCCAGAGATGCTCATTCTGTTGAAGTAGAAACAACCATTGAGGAAACATTAGTGGCAGGTTCTTTTAGCAGACATGCTCCTTCAGGTGAAGATCAAACTTCAGAAGAGGTGTATATGGAAATAGAGTCAAAACAGAAAATATCAACTTCAGTGCCTTCAACAGCAGACCCCACAGCATTAGATCAAACTGCCCTTCAATATATAAAAGATGAAGCTGAAAAACTGATCAGCCAAGTAGTCATCACTAAAACAGATGTGGATTCTGACAGGTGGAGTGAAATACGTGAAGACGATGAAGCTTTTGAGGCTCGGGTGAAAGAGGAGGAGCAAAAGATTTTTGGTTTAATGGTGGACAGGCGGTCACAGGGTACAACGCCTGATACCACACCAGCCAGGACACCCACAGAAGAAGGGACACCAACTAGTGAACAAAACCCTTTTCTCTTCCAGGAAGGAAAGTTGTTTGAAATGACTCGAAGTGGAGCCATTGACATGACCAAAAGGAACTATGCAGATGAAAGTTTTCACTTTTTCCAAGTGGGGCAGCAGTCTCAAGAAGAAGTTTCTTTATCTGAAGAAATGAAAGAGGCCGCAGAGATGGAATCTCCTAAACTAGAGAGATCACCAGATCCATTTGCACCTTCAGGATCAGATGAAACTGATATACAGGAAAAAGATGCACTTACAATAGCATCACCAGTATCTGAGCCTCCTGATAAATCAGAGGAAATGACTAGCACAGGGGTCAGTGTGGGCACTACAAAAGCTGAACTTAAATCTAGAATTCCCATTAAAATGGGTATTTCAGTTTCTTCAAAATCACCAAAGAAAGAGACTGCTGCCTCTGAAGCTTCTGAAGCAGATCCCTTCTCCAAAGTGGAAACTGCTGATGGATTTGACAGCAGTCAGGTGCCTTGCCCTGTCTCTCCAGAGCAGTCCGTGATAGATGTACAGTTAGATTTTTCCACAGTCACTAGGTCTGTGTATTCTGAACAGGATGATGAGTCCCCAGACTCTTCACCAGAGGAACAGAGATCCGTGATTGAAATCCCTACTGCTGTGCTGGAGAGCAGTGTGCCTTCTTCTGAAAGCAAATCCAAAATTCCTGTCAGAACAACTCCTGCTGCACCGCCGTCGTTGCAACAATCAGAATATGAGATCCTGCCCTCAGATGGCTTTCTGGACAGCTTGCAAGACGAAATAAAAGATGACCAAACAAAACCAAAGTCTAAAATTCCTGTCAAAGCAGCTTTCCAAAGAGCCGAGCAACAGTGTGCATACACAGAAACATCTGTCCAGAAGCCACAGTCACCCAAAGCTCTTGATAGGACATGCAAACTATCTATGAAACAAGATAATCGAAGCAAATCTGAATCTGATGCAAGTATTCCCATGAATCCAAAGACTAGGCGTTCAATAAAAGCTAGGAGTTATGCTGAGGTGGAAGCAGAGACCAGAGAGAGGGTGGATGAGATGAAGCTTGAGCTAGAATCAGATGATGTGACAACAGCAAGATCAAAGATATTTTCATCAAGACTGCCAGTTAAAAGCAGAAGCACCACAGCTTCCCACAGTACTGTTAGTCCCACAAAAGAACATAAGGACTACTTTTTTGACCTTTACAAAAACTCCATAGAGTTCTTTGAAGAGATTAGTGATGAAGCTTCCAAGTTAGTGGATAGACTTACCCAGTCAGAAAGAGAACAAGAATTAATTTCAGATGATGAAAGTAGTAGTGCCCTAGACGCTTCTGTTATTGAAAATGTGCCATCCATTGAGACCCAGCATTCAATTCCTGAAGACATCTTTGACACCAGGCCCATTTGGGACGAGTCCATTGAGACTCAGATTGAGCGTATTCCTGATGAAAATGTCCATGACCGTGCTGAAGGTATTTGCCAGCCACTGGGATTCCTAGTGCTACGCATGTCATGAATTTTATAATTCTTTTGTGTGGGTGGGTGTGCGTGCGCGCGCGCGAGTGTGTGTGATTTGTGCATCATTTTCTTTGAGCTTTCTGTGATTGTTAACGCGTTTGTGTAAGCTGTGTTTGTTATTGTATTGTGTCTATATTTTCTTGTCTGGGAAACAGTCTCAAGATTGCGCACTGCGAATGCTTATGGAAAGTGTTAACACAATAAGCAGAAAATCCTTCGGTAAAAATGTGATATTATTTTGCCTTTAACTCAACTGATTCTTCAGGCCATGTGAGTTTTGACTTTTGGTTTTCCTTGATCCTAGATTGACCTTCTATTTTTACTAGTGATAAAATATTTTGGCGAATAAATATGCACTGTTGTTGAAAATGGGATAGGTGTATTTTTTTTTCTTTTGCAGTTTGAGGCCTCAGTACTGTTTCACATTTTAAAAATCATTAAACTTTGTTTTTTGACAGCCAATTTCTCAAGAATGCTCCACATTTCACCAGTAACTTAATATAGTGCATAGTGAATGGTGGTGGTTTTTCCCCCCAATAAATGTTAACTTTTATATTATATCATTGAGTAGCCTCAAGGAAAAGCCAATAGCTAAAACTTATAAACGCAATCTGTATTCCTGTAACTAACCATTGAGATAGTAATTTCATGAAATCCATGGGAAAACCAAAACTTCAACTCTGCTGGTCTAAAATTGGATGTGGGGATGGGTCCTTATACTTTTATCTCTGAAATATATAAACACTGACAAGTGGAATCTTGTCTTTCCCAGGCTTTCTTTGTAAATATCCTGGGTTATTCTTTGAATTCAATTGTAATAATCTTTAATGAAATAATCAAATAAAATATATTGCTAAATACCAAATACAAATTGTAATTTGAAATTCCTTGTGATTGAATAACATTTTCTTTAAAATAATAATATATCAAAATGAACAAATTGCAGTACATTTTTGACTTCTCTTTGGCATTGACTAAAGAGAGCATGGAAAAACACAGTTTTTGTCCGAGTAACAGTTTGCCCTCTCCTCTTTTGTTCTAGATATAAGGGGGCTTATTGTTAAATAGAAGCCTAAGAATAACTTTTTGGGCCAAAATGGGTACAGTAGACATTTACATCCTATTTTGGCATCTACATGAGTAGTCTGATTTTCAAAAATGCTGACCAGCCAAAAGCTCCAATTTGAAAATCCTTTTTTGGCACCTAAATAGGGCTGTAAAAGCCTAATGTTAGGTATCCATTTTTAAACACTTAGCCACAGTTTATGGAGCTCCAGAGCAGTTAGAAGAAGAATGCTTTCCTTTCTTGAGATACATCAGTTTTGTAGCTTCTCCTTGACTTGTTGGTAGACAACTTGTGGCTGTTCTGTTTGACCTTATTTAGATCAACAGGAGGATCAAGGAAGAACAGAGGAAAGACTGGCACACATTGCTGATCATCTTGGATTCAGCTGGACAGGTAAACTGCATGTAATCTCTTTCAGATGAAGTATGTTTATTCAGAATTGGGCTTTTCTTCCATTTCTATGCTTCTGCCAAATGTCTTCTTTATTAATGAAAGACAGTTCTCCAATAGCTTATAGAAACTAGGGTCTTCTCAGGATATTGATGAAATTACGACCTTGCAGTAAAGAAAAGGAAGAGGATGGGCCAGATTCTAGACTCTATGGCGCCTCACTCTAGGGCCAGCATAAGAATGGCACAGAACCAACATACATAAACCAATATCACTCCTCCACGCAGCCCCCCAGGACTCTGGTTAGAGGCCATATCAGGGCACGTGGGTGTGTGGCCTTGTGCAGCCTGTGCGCTGGCAATTCTGGGCTGCAGAGCAGCCCCAGGCAGCTGACTAAGTCTTCCATAAATGAGAGCAGCCCTTTTTTTTTCAGAACTGATGGCCGAGTTTGGGGAGATGAAAGGGGCCATATTTGCAATGGTGATTTTATCTGCAGAAACCCACACCAGGGTGAGACAGATACATCATTGGTGGAGAGGCCAAACTGGAACTGAGTGAAATTAGTAATTCTGTTGCTGGAAATCAGCTGACAAGAGGAATTTAAAGAGAATGAGCTGTGCATAGTTCTCTGTCCTGCATTTGGGTGCACATAGTCCAACAAAAACTTTAAACTCAGCTTCCCTTGAGATCTACATTTGCAATGAACTCTGCACCTTTTCTCACTCAGTCCACTGTACCCGGACCATCCTCCCTGGCCCTATGCCATGCAACCCCACTCTCCTCTTGTCATACCTCTAGTAGTTTCCCCATGAATTTAGAGAACAGAATCCTCAATCACTTCCTAAGGGTAGGCAAATTTACCATGCTCCTTGATGGAGGAATTCCAAAGAAGTCCCATTTTGCTGTAACCCTTTAGGGCAGTATGAAATCCCTGAAAATAAACTGTGTTCAAAGGGTTGAAAAGGGAATTACATACTGGAGAAAATTTTAAAATCCATCATTTGAACAAAATGAAGTTAATCTGTACTGGGTTTTAAATAATTATCCTCACCGTATTTGCAAAACATCAGTGATGTTTTTGTTTCAACAAATATCCCCATCCCTCTACTTTGAACCTGCAGGTAAGTAGATGACTTGTGCCTCCCCATATTGAGGGGCTCAGTCTAAAGGGGACGACACGTGACCGCCCCACGTGTCTTCTCTGCCCAGTGACCTCTCCCTGCCCCATGTTACTTGCCCCAATGCCCATAGATCTCTAGTCTTGATACCTTTTCAAGGTCCTGTGTCCTCTTGCTCTTCTATTATGAGGCACTGTCCTCCTCTCTCTGCGCCTCCCCCCTGCACGTTCGGCCACTCTCCCTGACATCTGGGTGGGGAGTGGGACGGAGTCACTTCTGCTTGAGAGAGCCTGGCTTGGAGGCAGCAATGGCCCACTCCCTGTCAGGCTGCCAGGGAGAGCAGCTGAACATGCCAGAGGGCGCCGTAGGGAGAGAAGGACAGAGTCCCTCTCCCTCTCCCTCCCCGGCAAGCCAATCTGGGGTGGGACACTTGACCCTCCATGCCCCCCCTACACATCGTTGGAGCTACTGCTGTGGCTCTCCCCTTCCTCCTCCTCATTGTTCATGGCTAGAGTTTCTGTCTCAGGCTCCTCCGAGGTATCCACGGTGGTCTCTGGGGTGCTGGTGGGGCCGAGTACAGCATGTAGCTCATTGCAAAAGCAGGAGGCCTGTGACTCTGCACCAAATCTATTGTTGGCCTCCCTGGTCTTGTGACTATGCTGGCGCATTTCCTAGGTGTGTGCTCACCAAGCTGGACAATCAGAAAAAGGCGTTTCAAAAACACATGGGGGAGTTTAAAGGGCAGGTGGCTTCCAGTCTCTAGGACCTCTCTACAATTGTGACCAGAGCAGTCACTGTCACAGAGACCGGGGCATTGTGGGACAGCTAGGGTCAACAGAAGTCATGCAGTGTCTACACTCACACTGCATTGACTTCAATGGGTCGATCATGGCTCAGTGCCATCTAGGGAGGTGGTTTTACTGCATTGTCATAATAGGGATCTTACATTGGCCAGAGACAAATCTGAGTGTAGGTGCATGCAACTTTATAGTGTAGATCAGACCCAGTGTTCCACACATTCCTTGCCCTCCTGCTGCACAGAGAGGAAAAGGGTCACTTCATATCCCAGCGTGGTATTGTAAGGACAGCTCACCATCTTGCCTTTAATTTGGTCTTTTTTCATCACAAAAGTTGTTTTAGCCATACACAGCAGTGACAAACCTGAATTCTGAGTGGTTAGAATATTCTAATGATGGCAGCAGAGCAGAATGCCTGCCTGAAACCTGGAGGTATACACATACATAGTGGCAAAGGTTCTTCTTCCCTATTTTACTTTGCGGATACAAGGAAATTGTTTTTAGAAAAAGTCCTGCATGACTCACAGATCTAAGTCTAATTTGTAGCTAGAGTGCATGTGCCAAATTTGTTTTTCCATATGTATTCTAGCTGGTTACATTTTGTTTCAAAATTCCAAAAGGGCATGGATTTACTAAGGGCTAGATTACGCAATCTGGGGCCTTTGGTACATCACTTCATGGGACCCCCTATGGCCCTGCCATTCAGAGTGGCTGTGGCAGGGGGTCCCCCCTTCTCTCCCAGAGAGACAGGAGCAGTGACATGGGCCCCAATTTTCCTGCCAGGAATGGCAGCAGGGGTTCCCCAGTATTTACCGCAGCTGCTGAGTTATATCAGCTTGGACGAATTGGCCCAAACCCAGGGGCGGCTCTATGTATTTTGCTGCCCCAAGCACGGCAGTCAGGCGGCTTTCGGCAGCACGCCTGCGGGAGGTCCGGCTGGTAACGCGGATTCGGCGGCATGTCTGTGGGAGGTCCGCCGGTCTCGCAGCTTCGGTGTACCCGCTGCCGAATTGCCACAAGACCGGGGACCTCCCGCAGGCACGCCGCCGAAGGCTCCCTGACTGCCGCCCCCACAGCGACCGGCAGACCACTCCCCACGGCTTGCCGCCCCAGGCACACGCTTGGTGCGCTGGTGCCTGGAGCCACCCCTGCCCAAACCCATGCCCTCTTCTGCTACACACTCTCTTATGTTGAAGAGGTATCGGCAGGAGCCTCCCACTAAATCCGGGTGTAGTTCCCTCTCTCAGAATTATAATTTGAGGCTATCTGCCAACACAAGCAGACCTGGCTACACTGATTACTCTCAGTTCACATGTTCAACTTTTCTTCCAAACCATAAATCCTAGAAACGTTGTTTTTTTTTAAATCGGAATGCTAAGTTTCTGACCATCACATGTCCATAGAGGCCTCTAGCATTTATGCCTTAATCCAACCCCGGACTCAGTGCCTGCAAAATGTGTCATCATTTAAAATTAACCAGTCCTTCCAACTAGATTCAAAAAGCTTCAGATACTAAATGGAAATTGGGAATGATGGATTCTGGAGGATTTGGTGATCTCTAAATAAAAATGTCTCGCCCTAATGTCTGTAGGTATGGCACATAAAATGGAGAGAAGGTTGGTGTCAGGGAAAGTAATCTCTGAGGCTGCAGCTGCCAGCCCAAAAAGGGGCCCAAGCTAACAACAAATGTGAAAGGCTTTACAAAAAATGGTTTCTTGTTCACAGAATTAGCAAGAGAACTGGATTTCACAGAAGAGCAAATTCACCAGATCCGAATTGAAAATCCAAATTCCCTGCAGGACCAGAGCCATGCACTTCTGAAATACTGGCTTGAAAGGGACGGGAAACATGCTACAGGTGAATTTTCAGTTATTGCACGAACTGTACTTTCCCAGACTAGCAGGGCTAGACATCTGCTCACCCACAGTCACACAAAGGGAATATAGATAAAGCTTAGAAGAGTACGAAGGCAACTGACGAAAGAATGTACTTTCTTTTAAGCAATAGCATCTGCATAATGAGGAATAGCACAAGATTTTGTGTTAAAGTAAGTTATTTATCGCAGCGCATTTGGAAGGTAAAAGCATAAAATCTCACAGAAGGCAGAAATGAGTTATCCCACTTTGCAAATCTAGGCCTAGGTACTTACAAAGGTATTTATGCACCTGCCTTTGATTTCAATGGGAGTTAGGCCCCCAGATATCTCTGAGCATATTGGCCTTAAATCCTACATTACCCACGCAAGCAGAAAAATGTGCATTAGCTGAGGACGCTTTCTAACTGATGATGTTAGAATAATTCATGCATGCAACCTTTCCAACATATCAGGTTTTCTATAATAACATTAATACAATTTTTTCGTTCTGTCCCTTGGTTCTTTTCACATATGAGGTATCTGCATTGTATGTATGATAATGCTGTTTGAATATCTTACGTATTTCTGTGATTTGGGGCATTGGTGGCCCAGGAGTGTATGCAAGACAGACCTCTCAGCTCAACTAAATGGTGTCTTTCTAACATCACAGATACAAGTCTTACCCAGTGTCTAACAAAAATCAACCGAATGGATATTGTTCATCTAATGGAGACCAGCCACATGGACTCTGTGCAGGGCCATGGCGCTCGCACCTATGCAGAAATTGAACAAACGATAGGACTGGATCATAGTGAAGGTAGATGCTTCTTGATGTTAACCCTTCACCTTTTCCAGCAAGTTACACTGACAAAGTGATCTCATCTGCGCACCAGATTCCGTTCTCAAATGGGTAGTTAGGAGACTCACCTAACTTTTCCATTGTACTTGTGTTGTAGTAGCATCTAACTTTAAAATCAGGACAATTTAATAATGAAGAATGTAGATGAAATAATACATTTAATCAAACACCTACCATAACCAGTTCTTATAATGGAAGTAAATGAACCTTTGCAGAAATTATTGTACACTCTGGGGCAACCTGCTCACAGTTATACAGTACAGGTGATTCCATGGAAATCAATGAGGTTGTGCCCATTTAAATGAGAGAAAAGTTTATCCCACATTTAAAAATACTTTATGTAGAATATTAAAACAATATTTGTTCCATAGCTTGGAAGGCCTCTGAATACAAGTGTCCATGGTATAAACTGCATTTGGTGCTGTGATTTTGTTGGATTTCATAAAGAGTGGCAGTCGTTAGATGGAAAGACATTTAAGAAACACCAAGATGTTACACAAAGTGGTATTCTCTCACCATTCTTTGGATAAAATATGAATATAAGGTCCTTATTTAAAGATCCTATTCCACTTTTCATTAGAGTAAGAATGTTAACTACAATGTCTTGATCAAATTCCAATTCAGGTAATTACATTCTTCTCACCTAAATTCCTCCTGCAGTTTTAGTTGGCTAGAATATTCTTCAGTCTTCAAAACATTGTTACTGAGCACTTTAGGACTTCGTGAGTGAAGCAATAATCTACATATCCCTGATGTACTTCAAAGGGCTATTGTGGGTCTGAATTAATATTTCTGAAGTGCTTTCAGCTCGTTCAATGGCTGTTATTTTAGATAGGGAGCTCATTTGTTTTGCAGGTTACTGTAAAGAAAGCTGCGTGGCAATCCTATTGATAAGTCCAACATTTCACCAACTACTTTAATCAGTTTCTTCATTTTCCACCCAAACTGTGCACTTATAAACCATCCACAGCCCATGATACATTGAGGTTTTGAGAAGATGTGTTTCTTCTGCCTATTGAACCTCTGACTTAGAGTGGCAAGATCATCACACTTCCCAGGGAGCATTCTAATTGTGTTTTTTCTTAACTCATTCCTAGGATTTTCTGCACTGCAGGAGGAACTGTACAGTCCAAGACACAAGAAGGAAGAGGAGCATTATAAAGAGAGTGAGCCATTTGATCACCCTCCCATTGTCTCCGAGGAAGACACTTCTGTCAGTTACTCTTCCTTTCAGGAGGGCACTCCCAGGACTGAGACAGACATATCAGTTTCAGAGCTCCTGCGACAAGCACACAAAGAGCGAGTGCAAGCTGAGTTCTCCGGGAAACCACAGGATCTGCCAGAAGATTCATCAGCTGCACAACAGGAGTACTTGTAAGCATCAAAAGATGGCTGGTCAAATCCATAACCGATCTCATGATGAACAGAAATGTACTTTTATTTATTTTGTATATCTTTAAGGATATGCTTCAGGGCTTAAATTAATCTCTCATTATTTGAGATCAGGATGAAATCTATGTGGGGTTCTTTATACAGGAGAGGAAACTCAACAGGGTCAGGAAAGAAAACTCAGTCATGGATTGGCTCATTATTAGTAATAAGGAATAATTTTGTCTCAGTAATTACAAAAGAAAAGAAGATGTAGGCATGAATGGGTGGAATTATTTTGGAGGGCTGTTTTATTGATTGGGGTGCCAGCAATTTTTAAATGACAACTTTGCAACAGTTGAGTTATATTTTAGATGTTAAAACTAATAGTAATAATTCCCTTAATGGAAAGGATCAATGGCAGAGGGGTGGCATTGGTTATTTGCACATTGTATCTTTTACTTTCAGACAGGAATTTTAATTCAGAACACTAACCACACTTCCACCATAATCTTTATTTGCTAAACTCAGAACTATATGAATAACAAGAACTGTATGTGAAAGGTAAACTTCAAATAGTCAAGGAGAAAGGAACATTGCTTTAAAGAGAAAAGGTGTTTCAGGACTGCTTAAAGTAACAATACACTTTAAAATTATAGGCCCAGAGGGAGCGCACAGCACAGCTTAGGGGGGTTGGTAGTGTGTAAAGGTAGCTTTGACCCACCTTTACATTCATGTGATCTTGGTCTGGCTCTGTGCTGGGAGTGCTGCTCTAACTTATGCTGAGAAGGACCAAAAAAAAGGACTTGGATTTGCTTAGAGATAGTAGACTGGAAACATTTGCAGAAGACAACATGCTCAGGTACAAATACTTAGAGTATACAAAATGTCAATAAGATCTTACATTTTCTGTACATACTGAGTATGAAGTATAGATTTGTTGAAGTTATTTTGGTGCTGCTTAAGATGATTTTAAATATTGTGTTCAGTGACAGTCGTCATATTTTGGAGAGGATAGTATTGAGATTGAATAGATGTAGCAATGGCCAGGGAGAAATGATTCCAGCCTTTGATGTACAGCATGAATTTGGAAAAAAGATTGGCCAGACTTGACTTAAATAGGGTATGAAAAAAATAAGAGAGCCAGGGGGAGAGGAATCATATAATGCTACAAATGGTTTTGAAAGGAAAAAAAATTACTTTGAATTAACCGAAATAATCTTTCATTTATATTGAGACAATATTTTGTTAAAGTATAGCCATTTGGAACCATATTGTGTAACCTTTACCAATACTCATAAATGTTTACTCATACAAATAGTCCCATTAACTTCACTCGGACTGGTCATATAAGTAATTACTCACAATTCTGAGGAGGGAGCTTACAATCTTGGACTTAATTTGTAATTTTTCATAATCTTATTTTTCCAAATCCAGAAAGGATTACGTTTTAAGGAGAAAAGTCACAAATTAAAGCTGTCTATGGGTGTTGGCTCCCGAACATCTTAGAAGCAAAGGGTTGGATTCTGCTCTCACCTTTTCTTCCCTGTGTAACTCCACTGACACTGATGGAGTTGCTCTTGATTCATATGGATGCAAATGAGGAGAGTCAACCCCAAAGTAACATTCCAGAAAATGAAGTGCCTGATCCTGCTCTCCCAGCAGTGTAAATCAGGCATGAGTCCCATAGATGTGTGTGGAGTAAAATTGGGGGGAATGGGAGGAGACTCAGACTTGAACTGTTTCCATAATGTTTCATGATAAATACTGTATTCACTAGATAAGCAGAACTAAACCTCTGAAGTCACCATTATTCCCAAGCATATGACAGCACAATTTGCATATATGTAGGTTTCAGTTTTATTGTTAACTCTTTTTGGTTCTTTTGTTTTAAATGTTTTATACTAGCAATTAAACAACACTTGTGAAAATAACTTTGCAAAGAAATTAGTTCATGGAGTATGTAACCTCACTTAAGCAGAGCACAAATGTCATATTTATGGGGCTCATCATAGAATGCTTTGTAGTTAGCTCCTTGAATCTGTAATCCACAGTGTCACAACTCCAGGAACAGAAGAATCCATAGCACCAAAGGCTGAAAAATCAGCAGGCTTTGCAAAGGAAAAATCTAAAGGCTTCACCACAGCATCTGAAGAGCATGAGAGGCCATATCTTCAGACGCCATTGTCCAGTGAGCGAGGTGACTCTCCCATTGCACAAGAACTTGAGGACCTCCAGCTCTCCCAAGAAGAACTTTCCCCAAGGAGAACTAGTCTGGTTATAGTGGAATCAACTGATGAACAGCCAGCAAAATTTGAAAGACATTATGACGATGAATCTTTTGAAAAGGTAAATACCAACCTCCCCCGCATCATAAAATATTTGTTCAGGGAGAGCAAATTTCCTTTGTCTGGAGTCTTTGGGTTTTTTATCTTTGTTTTATTTTGTCTTAAGCAGATGCTGGCAAAATCAGCTCTCATGGGTATCTTTAAGCATGATGTGACAAATTTAGCACTGACGTAAGCATCAACAACTTGCATTGATGACAATGGGAGCTGTGCCCACTCACATCAGGATTGAATATGATCTTTAGAATGAGACGCATTGTCTGAGTGCAGGCCTGTGAGATAGGCACTCCTGTGTTCTAACTCCAGCTCTGCGGTGACTCCCTCTGTAGCCTTGGGAAAGTCACTACATTGTTTTGACTCAGTTTCCCCATGAGTAAATGGTCCTTTCACATGGTCGTTACAAGGATTAAGTATTAATCTGTATGGAGGTTTTGAAGCACTATGATCTGATTCTGCAGCATTTATTCTTATTTAGCACTATGCAAGTGGTGCCACTGAAGTCAATAGGACTGTTCATGTGAGTGAGAACTACTCTATCTCAGAAAGGGTTGCAGAAATAGGCTCTGCATCGGGGGGGAGCTAAAAAAGAAAAGACAGTCATGAAAGCCAAAGGAAAGAGAGACTGACAGTGTCAAAAGCAGTAAAGAGGTGAAAGGGTCATAGTGGCTCTGAAATTTGACCAAGAAAAGGTTGTTAGGTGATTGAGAGTGGAGACAAGGCCATGGAGGGAAGATGAGAGTAGGTTTAGGATGAGTTGGATTGAATCTCAGGGCAGTGATGGTAGGTGGTGTGCTCAATGAGGTTAGAGGTATGGGGGAGAAGTGAAGGTTGGTGGGAGTCTGAGAGGCGGGTGGCTCATTGGTGGTTTTTTGTTCATTTATTAAGACCAGGGAGCACCTCCCCCCCTCCCAGCATGTATTGTCAGGAGCATGAGGAAGAATGAGAGTGAGACAGGTTGAGGGACAGTTGAGGTGGGAGGAGAGCTGTCAGTAGGGATTGGAGGCACTGAGACAAGAGGGTTAGAGGTGAGAAAGCCATCAAAGTCAGAGGAGGAAGAGAAAAGAATGATAATGGGGCAGAGGACAGATCTCATCAGTAAAGTTAAAGAAGGGAAATACAGTTCTGGATTTGTTGTCTTAAGCTGATAATGTATTTTACATTTTCACATCCAGCTAGGGCTGGGAAGTCTCAGAGCCAAGATAACATTAAGTAGGGTAGCAGTGAGAGGGCTCAGCATAAGGGAAAGTGGGCCCCGCCTCTCACCTGCCACTATACCGAGAAAAGGAGGAATAGCTTTCCTGGCTCTCCTCAAAGACAGTCTTGCACTGGAAAAAAATTAGTGAGTGTTCATAAGATCAGATTTACCAAATCTTTTCTGAACATCCTAAAAAAGTACGAGTCATCGACGATTCAAAGATTTGGTGCTATGCTTATTTGGCTTGGAGTAGCACATCCAGCACTACTAAATGCATTACCAATGTGTCAAAAGGCAACCCAAAAGCAAGTTAGAGCACACTTGGATGGGTGTATAGCTAACTTGCAGTGCAGAATTAATTAGTTCCAGACCATTTTGGTGCACCTTGGCCTGAATGCCATTTTTGCAGTTTGAAAAAACTGAACACACAGGGCCAGATCAGCTGGTATAAATTTGCTTGACGCCAGTTATATCAATGGAGCTACACCAGCATCTGGCTCACTGAGCCAAATTCTGCCCTCATTTTCAGCTCCCGCAACTATGTTAACTTCTGGGGTGTTGAGTGGAGGTGTACGGACGGCACAGTCTTGCCTACTACACCTCTTCCCCCATTGAAGACTATGGAGGAGAAAAAAAGAATGCTGTGCCAGTTAGGTTACACAATGAGGAAGTAACATATGGGTGCCACAAGTAAAAGGAATGATGAACAATGTGTATAAATGGCCTGGAGCTTTTTCCAAGTGAGGATGTCTTTGGAATTAATAGCCCCACACATTTCTGTGGGAATTTTTAGTGAGCATTAGGTTCTGGTGTCATATGTTGTATATCATGTATCAATTTGACTACCTCGTTGTTCCCGGGTTTATTGCAGATGCCCCTAGGTAGAGGGCTGAGCTTAGCATTTCAGTTCCAGTCCATATCGAATTTTAACTGATCCATTTGTCATAAGAGACATTTCTGACTTCATGAAAAGGCCTTTGTTCTCTTTATGCTTGGTTTATTCAAGATCAAATAAGGATTTTTTAATAAATGGATGTCTTTACCTATAAATCTTTAAAATATTGTACTTGCTAAACACTAAAGGAAATCAAAATCTGCTTTCCATCATTCCTATTGTTCTTTAATCTTTTCTTTTTTACCATCCTATTAATTGTTTCCATATGCACTGATATATTTGATGATTGGTAAGACTATAGGAGACGGCAACAATTTCCCAGTAGATCTTCTAGTACACCCTACGCTTGTATTCTCTCTGCATTTAGAAGTGCTTCATTTCCCTTTTGAATCCTCTCTTAGGCAAGAGAGAAAAACCTTAAGACAGGCCACTAACTGTTGTTTTTGACATTCCCAAATCTAGGTGGCAGTGCTAGGAATTAAATAGATGGTTGTTTCCCCCCTAGCTAAATGTGTTAGTCCCGGTACATGTGTGCAGTGCTGTGCTGTGCAGCTGTCAGAGGATAGGAAACTCATTCTTATACTATTGGTTTTGTAATGCGTCATACAAAAAAGATCTGAATTCAGCACTGATACGAATGGTACCTTATGTCCTAGATTTAGCAGTTTTATACAGCAACACTGCTGCTGGCCAGGTTATCGCAACCTCCAGTAAAAACATCTTTTAGAATAGGTTAAATATGTTCACCTAAGAGTTGTCATCCACTCTAACCAAACAATGAATTTTATTAAGATAAAAGAGAGACAACGAAAGGAAAGTGGTGAAACGCTGTTCATAGTCCACATACATGTTTCTCAAAGAGGAAATATAGTAGTCAAAAACCTTGAATCAAAACTTTCAGAATAGATTATAACTCTGGTGGAAACGTCATAAATACAACATCAGTATGATAAATAGAGCAATGCTTCATGCTTCTACTAGGAGCTAGCAGAGGAATTAGGTGAGCTAGAGACCAGCTCAGATGAAGAAGAGATGGTAACGACCAGGGTCATTCGCCGCCGGGTGATTATTCAGGTACTGAGTATTGAACTACTGCACGTGCCACTGGCAATTATGTCCTGGTTACATCTGTAGGAAACCCTCAGAAGGTCTGCTGCTAAGGCAACCACTTATGAAGTTGCCAAGCTCCTGAATAATGCATGGCAATTAAATAACTTCGATAATGTTATTCTAATACGTTTTAGGGCGGAAGATAATTACTGTGGGACTGTCAGCTATAGCATATATTGTGGAGATGCCTCAGTAAGGGAACAAGGACTTTGTTTTGCTTTTTTTTCAGTCCCACACATGGCCAGGTGAACTAATATTTATTTGCCTGTTGGGTGTGGTATAACTTTCCTATGCATGCCTTTTACTATTCATTTGCTGAATGTTTTATGGAGTTTAACAACTCAGCATTGATGCATCTTGACTGCTTTTTCAATTCTTACTTTAACCAACTAATAATTTTTATGGTGTTTATTTAAAGCATCCACTTATATTAAGGCATTGCTTAATGCAGTTTTGTTCTCTTGTCGTGCAGGCTGATGATATGCCAGAAATACCACCGGAAACGGTAACAGAGGAGCAGTACACAGATGAACATGGCCACATTGTGGTGAAGAAGGTATTGTCAGTCATACGCTCGGGTGCATTCTTACTGTCCTTAGGTAAAATGTTCAAAACTGCTTAAGGTACTTAGGAGCTGAAGTTCTATTTTCAAAAGTAACTTAAGGTGTGCAGGAACTGGAATTTCTGTTTTGCAGAAAGTTTGTTGTCATCCCAAAAGCAGAGCGACATTTATTTGTTGTATCTTTATTTTATGCTTGCGGTTGAGCTTTTGTTTGTTTGTTTTTGTAATTTCACTGACATTTTATTACAATCTTCATTTTCCAAAGGAAAAATGTTCTGTTGGAAAATGTTCAACCAGCTCTATGGAGGAGCATACTGCCAATTCAGTTTCCATGAGACTTAGGCTCCTAAGTATCTAAGACTTTTGAAAATGGGACTTAGGCTCTCATATCACTTTAGGTGCTTTTGAAAATTTTTACTTGTCTTAGTGGAGAAAGCACCATTGTGTGGTTATTTTTGTACAGAACTTTCCATCACCTAGGTGTCATTAATTACTATGGGCCAGATATTGATACCTTTTACTCACAATGAGTAGCACCAATGGGAGCGTGATACTATTCAGTGTCAATAAGGGTGTCCGAATCTGTCCCTATGAGAACTGGGCAATCAAAATGCTTGGGGTGACAGATTTGGGTTTTGCATCTGCTTAACCATTTTTCAGCACGTAGATATTACTGAGATAGGCACTTTAGAAATAGATGATAAGAGTGTATGTGCCAATGGCAAAACTGTTATTGAGTTCAATGAGGCCAGGATTTCACCCTCAGCTTATTAATGTTTGCTAAGTGCTTCAAGATCCTTGAATGGGAAGGTACTACACATAGTACAGAAGTTTAAGGTCTGGTTTTTATTGTTAAGAGTGCTGTACCTAAATGTTGAAGTGAACTGAAGACAAAAGTAAGTTTATCCCCTTAGGTCACCAGAAAGATTATCAGGCGATATATTTCACCAGATGGCACAGAAAAAGAGGAAGTCCTAATGCACGGAGCACCACAAGAACCTGTTATGATTGAAGAAGGAGATGGGTATTCCAAAGTCGTAAAGCGGGTTGTGCTGAAGAGTGACATTGAACAGTCTGAGGTGATCCTTTCTAAGATTCCTTTTCATGGAAGGAAGAGAGCTGTAGAAGAACAGTTCCCTTATCCCTCCCCCCACAACTTATTCTGTGTCACCACAGTGTACGACTGAAAGTGCTTGAATAGGTGTTTATCTTTGACTTTCAGTGTGCTGGTTTTAAAAAAGTACTTTAAAGGGGAATCAGTAAGAACCAAAGGCAGACTTTCAGTCTTGTGATATAAATGAAGATTAAATTTTTCTGGCTTGAGCCCCACAATGAATTCAGTGGAGCTTCTGTAACATAATCTCTATCAATCCATGCTTTCTATGTTTTGTTTTTAAATAAAGTAAATGCAGCGCTTTCCTGGAGAAGGAATTCTTGTGTTTACCCACAGTGTGTTTGGTCTGTGGATAGTGACAAATGTTTCCATGCCCCTGCAATCTTTGATTGCTAACAAAGATATCTGTCAGTAATGTAGAATCCTGGAAAAAACCTACTCATTTCACTTATGCACACAGATGAATATTGATTTTCAGTCTCCTTTTATGAATGCCCTGAGCAATCCAACACACCACACTCTTACGCAACATGTCCCACACCCAGGAGAGTATAAAAGTTCTCTTGTCATTAGCTCTTTAACCTGAGTTATCAGTATTTCTAAGAACAGCAGTTTTCTGTAGATGTCAAACTATCAGTTCAGAATGTTAGATCAGAAATTGGGATGGAAATAGAACAAAATCTTTGCATGTAGCAATGAGCCAGGCACAATTTATATTATGGAACATTATTTCCAAATGAATTATCAAGTGAAAACAAAGAGGATTTTAAATTACTGGGCTATAGCTCCTCTGAAGGTTGCATTGGCTTTATAGCCATGGAATTAAAGCATGATTCAGGAGTTAATATTATTTTAAAATTTCCTTCTGAAGTCATATAACAATAATTCATACAATCTGTGCAATCCAACCAAAACTCAGTGCCTAGCCTAGTCCCTAACAGTCACCCTTCTCAGTATTTGTGTGTACACACACACACAGTTCTCACAGAGAGAGAGAGAGAGAGACTTGTTATATTTAATTAATCTGTCTAAGTAGAAAGTGATTAAATAATAGTATGTAGATTGTGTTAAGGATTTCCCCAGGCTGAAAAGATGATCTGTATGGTCTGCAATCCATACCTTCTTCTTACCAGGTGACATTCTCTGAACCCAGTGTTCTGACGGGTGCCTCAGAATTTCAGGCTGAACCAGTGGAAGGCCGGAAGGTCAGTAAAGTTGTAAAGACCACAATGGTACAAGGAGAGAGAATGGAGAAGCACCTGGGTGATGCTAGTTTAGCCACTGATCTTCCATCAGCCAAAGAAGACTTTGAAGAGGTAAAATGCCTTCATTTGGAATTCACAGAAAAATAAATATAAATCTGGCACTGTGGCAGAGCATATACGGACAAAATCTACCCCCATGGCAGTAAACAAACTAACACCTGGCAGTATCGAGCCCACACCGTTAAGGAATTTGCTGCTAAACACTTGAAAACAGCTACCAACCCCTAGGGATAGCTGCTGCCACATGGGGATAGCTACAAATAACTATGGGGCTATAGTTACCTATTCCTAATAGCTAACCCTGGATATCAAGCTATACCTGCCTACCACTACCAGTTGCTACAGCTAGATAAGTATAGCTGTCAATATCCATCTACAACAGGGGTGGGCAAACTTTTTGGCCCGAGGGTCACATCTGGGTGCGGAAATTGTATGCAGGGCCATGAATGTAGGGCTGGGGAGGCGGGAGGAAGTGCAGGGTGTGTGAGGGGGCTCGGGGTGCCAGTGGCGCAAAGGCAGGCTCCCTGCCTGCCCTGGCCCTGCGCCGCTCCCAGAAGTGGCCAGCACCACATCCTGGGGGGAGAGGGCTCTATGCGCTGACCTCGCCTGCAGGTACCGGCGACGGTTCCCTGTTCCCAGCCAATGGGAGCTGCAGGGGGAGCAGTGCCTGCAGGCAAGGGCAGCGCTCGGAGCCCTCTGCCCCACCCCAGGGGCTGCAGGGATGCGGCAGGCAGGGACACTGCCTTCGCCCCACTGCGCCGGGCTGGCAATCCCATGGGCTGGATTGAAAGCCCTGATGAGTCGTAGTTTGCCCTCCCCTGATCTACAGCTAGGTAACTCTATGGATAGCATCCTAATCTACAGGTCGATCTGGTTCCTTGCTGATAGCTCCCAGTTACTATGCATATTGATGAATAGCAAGAGACAGCTACCCACCACTACAGCGTGGGGTACAAATAGGTATCTATAGCTACAGCTATGGAGAGCTATCCATAGCCACAGGTGGCTATTCCTAGGGATAGGTCATTGTTTATAGGTAGAGGAAACAGTAGCTCTGGAAGAGTGCCAGACAACCACATCGCTATAGCAATCTATACCTACCACAGAGATGATCCTATTAAAAAAAGCAAAGAACTAGGGAACAAATTAGTATGTTGAAAGCCGTTGGGGAAATTAGAAAAACAGGAAAATTCCATGCAGCCATTTAGAAAATTGTTTCCCATGTGGTTGCCTCCTAATATTCTATAAGGCCAAGGGTGCGATCCACACAGGGACTTAGGCTCTGTAATGCTGAGCATCACAGAGCCTCAGCCCCAGTTCATTGGCCAAGGAGAGTTATGCACCTTCAACTGCAATCCACAAAGCCAGCACATTAGGCAGGAAGCCGCCCATCACTGTGGCGCACTCTGCGGGGCCTGAAACAAAATGGGCACAGGGCATACTACCTCCCTTATAACCAGCCACAGTCTGGGAGACCCCTAGTGCAAGTTCCCCCTTTTCCTGAGGGGAGAGTTTAGTGATCTCCGCAGCATGGGGCAGGGGTCGCTTGCTGGAGGATTCTCTGCGACATGAAGTCTTTAAATCACGATTTGGGGACTTCAACAGCTGAGTCAAGGGAGAGAATTATTCCAGGAGTGGGTGGGTCAGCTTTTGTGGCCTGCATCATGCGGGAGGTCAGACTAGATGATCATAATGGTCCCTTCTGACCTTAAAGTCTGAGTCTGAGAATCTCCCTGCATTAGGTGAGTGTTTTAGAATGATGCTACACCTAATGAGTAAATCTTTCATTGGCCTACTTAATTATTCTGTTCTTTATTTAGAGTGGAACAACTGCAGGAGGAGAGATGGTGGGAGCCCCCCGCCCCAGAATATTCCTTAGCCTTGTAGTTAGGACTCTCACCTGAGAGTCAACCAATACCATTTCAAAGTTAAAAAGGAAACACTGTGCCAATAATGATGGACTACTTTCATTTTTTAACTAGAGAGATTTTTAAGGGCACAAATGGCCCCTCTCTCCAACTCAAAGTCAACAGGCATGTAGCACTTCAATGGTTGTCATGCCTTGCCTCTGATAGCCCTTACAAAGCTACAAAAACAACCTAATGCAGAAGTATTAAAGTGTGCAGTACAATTAATTACCTAAGGTTGTGTTATGTGTTTCACTTTAGGCTTTGAGTTTTACATGTAACCAAATGAAAGTCCAACTCCCCACTTTAGTAGAGAAAGAGATCATGAAAGAGGATGGATCAATTATTAAAAGGTTTGAGTTGGCATGGCAGTGAACTTTTAACAAACTAACACTGAAAAGTCAATAGGTTGACCGCGGGCCAAATCCAGACACTTTTGAACAGACTCCTGACCTAAGGTTTACCTGACATACTAAATGATGTAAGCTAATATACAGAGTACAGTGAAGGGAAAAAAAATCAGGCATTGGAAAACTCCCCTCTTAGATAACTGGCATCAGCAATTCAGGCTAAGATAATGTATAGCTGATTTTACAGGAGATGAGGAATAATGGATTGTAATTAGTCATTTTGAAATTAATTTAATTTACACAGCAGCTGAAAACTCAGATTCCATATTCCTTCCTTTTTAACCATTTAGTTTGATGAGTATTTTCAAACATTTGAATGAGCAAGAATGAGCTGGTTTATGAGTATGATTAGAGTTGCTACTCTACTATGTAAATGAGGCACAGAGATGAGCTGTTCAGAAGTGTTTGGAATCCAAACCTGGATCTGATTTTTTTAATTGAGGGGTTCTCAATTAAATTATCTGGTTCTGAATTTCCAGCTAGATGTCATCTCTAGAAAGTATCATAGGGAGGTTTTTACTGCATAAGACAGTCTTTATATATACCCGTCTCCTTGTGACTATTTAATTGGGGAAGGCAGAATATCAGTCACAATATTAACCTAAGAGAAATAGGATTACTTTCGAGAACTGGAGATTCTATTATATATTTTTGAAAAGTATATTAAGAGCAAAATGTTTTAAAAACATTTTATACAGCATATTCAAAATTTTAGAGAAGACAAGTCATAATGAATTGTCTTGCTCTGTGACACTTCCCCTATCCCCCTAGAGACATTATGCCCAGTGTTACATCTAGAGGTCCAATTTCACTAGATGACTTCATTGATGTTTTTGCTTATTAATGCTAGCAGTGAATTTGGCCCTCTAAGTCCAATCACCATGCATAGGGTGGCAAGAATGTCAGATGAAAATATTATTGACCTAGTGGCTAGCAAATGTGTGTCCAGTGATAGTAACTCCACCCAGGATTTAACAAAAAGGTTTGGAGTTACTTAAAATTACACAGAACATGTGTATGAGAGGGAGGAAGTAGATTGACTGGGCTTAGAGGAATAGGTGATAGTAGTAACAGGACTGGCCCAAACAAGTGACACTAAGTCTGAAATATTTACCAGACAATCACAAAAGCAGACTGATACTGAAGAGAGGGTGTGGGGAGGGAAGAACCACCACAGGAGCATGAACTTCAAATGCCAGCTTAATAAGTCTGACAGGCTCCTGTAGGCTGATTTACTTTTACTGTAAATGAATGCATTTCTCTCTCCTCTTTGCAAAGCACACTGTCTCTGGAAATATTCTGTCTCCCCCAAATGTTTGCTTACTTTTGTATGGGTTGGGACATTAATGAACATGATATAGCCTAGGGCAAATCATTGTCCTGCTGGAGACTGCTGATAAATACACATGCATCTCACAAGCAGCTAACTTGGCTAGAAGATGCCAGCACTTTGAGTTAAATTCCTTTTCCTTCTGAAACAGAACAAACAAAGGCCAACAACACACCCGCTCACTGAGCCCAACAACTGAGATTGTAAAATACCATTATAATGTTTTATAATCTTTTTGTGGCAGGCAGGTCATTTGTTTAGTAGTGAGTGCCTGTCTGAAGTAGTCAGTGAAAGATGGAACAGTTATGAGAAGGACAGTGTATAAGAGAAACAAAATTGATAGTGGGCGTAACTTCAGACAGACAGACCTAAGTAGGAAAGTCCTGCATGGATTTCAAAAGCTGTTGCATGCTGGTACATTAGAGCATATATTTTTCCAGGCATTTGTTTTAAAATTGCATGATGTAATCCTTGTGAAAAAAATCCAACAACTGTTTTTAGCTGTTTTTTCACAACACAAAACTATACAAGATTAAATTTAAAAAGCAATCTGATTTTGGTTTCTCAACTATTTAAGCTTCTAGTCACTGTTTGTTCAGAACATCTGAGCTCGATATTTGGGGTCGTCAGCTACAGTTCTTCTCATATGATTTACCATCTTGCTGCCTTAATATTCCACCAGTCCTGCTCAAAAGGAAGAATGTCTTTTACAGAAATTCCATGCTATGTAATGTAATTAATTCTGCAGGAAAGGAGGAATGCTTTTGGGGGGGAAAAATGCCACATTCATTTACTTACTCTCTTGTCTTTAGGACAACAATGAATAAATCCAGCTCACAGAAGAGGACTGTGGTGAAGGACCAGTATGGAAAACATGTTCTTGTGGAACAGCTGGAGAATAGACCAGAAGCACGGGATGATCTCCAGCATGACCTCCAGCAACTTCTTAGACATTTCTGCAAAGAGGACCGGAAGCAAGAGGCCAAATGAGAAGCTGCCACATCTCACTACCCCCACCACCTATCCAATACGCAGCATTCACTCTCGTCTATAGATATAAACTTCATAATTTACATAATCTCTGGAAGTCACTGGCATTTCTTCTTCAGGCACCTACAATGAATTCAATTTTCCTTTCTTTTCTTTTTGTACCTGTAAGCTAATTTGTGACCAAAGATAGCATCCTTCATTCAGGATGGTTTATCCACTAAGTCATCACCTTTATGCTGTACTAGGAACTTGTGAACTTTGCCACGTTGCTGTTCCTTTGCTTCTGCACTAGCTCCAATCTGATCCACAGGCCTCTTATGTACATGCATCATAAAAAAAGGCTATTAACATGTAAACTGTACATAGCTAAAGTGCTTGGACTTAAAGACCTCAAAAAAACCCACTGCCCCTTAGGACTACTTTTAGCATTGTGGATTACAAGGTCTATTGAAACTGCTGAACAGCAAGTAACAACAAATATTGCTAACACAATCGACTAAAGATACTCTGGGGAGGAAGCACTGCAGACCTTCTGCATCCATAGGACTTCCAGTTTAGTGATCTCTTAGGAAAAGGCTCTAAGAGTCAGTCTGATAACCTTGAAACAGCTGTTCCCATGACATTACAGCTGACTGTGGCTATCAATACTACTAAAATTCTTGGACAGCCACTTAAAGAAGGAAAAAATACCCAATTAGGTAACCAACTTGCTAGCAGCTATATCTATGGCACATTTGCATCTGGTATTAAAATCTTTTAGATCTGGACATGTGGCAGGGTGTATTAAACAGCTGTAACTACAGTAGTTTCCTGTTTTCATCACTGCTTTAGCAAACCACATTGTCTTATTGGTGGTACTTCCTGCTGGCCACTGCACTGTAGATAATTCTATGGGAGAAAAGACTTACCTACTATACAAAAAAAAAAAAAAAAAAAAGCTTAGACTAATTCACCACGTTTTATCAAGATTGCCTCTTATCTGATACATGCATGTGGCATTTAAAAATCAAATCCTCTTGTAATCATGTCAGAGGCTTGTTAACCCTCTTAGCACTGAGCGAGCAGTTTTTATCTTCCAATTAACTTTTTTTTTTTTTAAGTCACTGACTAGGGCATAAAAATGCTTGAAACATTCATTTTGTTAATATTTGGTTTATATTTCTAAACTAACCCTCTGAGAATTGTAACAGCATCCCTGCACTTTTATTTTGAAAGAAGGGAATATAAAAATCTGAAATATTTTTTGTCCTATACTTTATTCTACTAGTGGTTGGATCGCTGTAGCATTTTAACATATATAATATATATATATATATATACACACACACACATACATATAAATGTACATTTTGAATCAGTTATTTGATAAAGAAAAAGTATATTCAGAGAAGATGAAAATGAGTCAAGTCCTCCTCGGGTTGATATTTTTCCAAACGTATCTGGACTTTTACTCTTGTAGAAAAATGACTCACTCAGTGCTCAGAACATTTAAAAAAAAAAAATACCACCCACCCATCAAACAATGGTACTTCCTCATTAGAGAGAAAACATCTTGGGAGATTTGGCTTCCTGCAAGCAAAGCAACCCAAGGCACCATGCTAATGTTTTTTTGGCAGTCAGATGGGAAACAAGCATTGTTGGTAGCCAAAATAAAAGAAACCCAGGATGAAACATTTCAAGACACACCATGGCTTTCTAATTGTCAAGGACAGCACTGGATGACCTTCAAGAACAGGGCTGTAAAGAAATGCATTTCTGTTGTGTTATTTGCGGTGCAGATGATGTTCTGTGTAACAACATAATGGTTATTCACCTTTTGATTTTTTGCTGTGTTATCAAAGAACTTGAATACTGTGCGAAGAAGTGATTTTTAAGTTGATGAATCAGCATCTTGTTCCCATGGTGATAACACTAACTGAATATATCTATGAGGGCATGTATTAGTTAAATAAACCTACAGCACTAACAATACATAGCTGCAATGTGTACAATGGCTGATTTAATTAAATAAAATGTACAAGTGTTAAATGTAGCAATAATGGCTTGGTCTTTTTTACTACTGATTTGACATTCTGTATCTTGATTTTTCTGGCTTCACCACCACAACTGTCCCATGAAGACTGAACTAGTCTCACATTCAACATGAACAGTATTTTCCCCCTTTTAAGTTCATTTATTTTATAAAACTGTATGGTTTCAGCCCTTAGTGGTGAGCCTGTTACCATAATATGCAATGCAATTTGTCACTATTTCCTAGAATAAGTACAGAAAATGATGGTAAATGTTGGCTTTAAGAGTGACCATTTTACTGTATTAACTTCATTGAACACCTGAGGGCACAATTTGCCCTTAAACTGTGCAACTTTTAGCTTTAATATGTACAGATGTGGGCCAAATTATGCCCTTGAGTCCCATTGACATTACATATGGAATTGTAGAAAGTATTGGCCCAAGTGACTTACCCTTAAAAGATTCTGTCCCATCTTATTCCTCTGCTACCCACTGAAAATATGGGGTGTGGCTGAGTTGGTGCAGAATTTGGACCATAATAACATGGACACAGAGTCCAAGTCTGCCAAGGAATATGTCTGGAGTAATTGTATTGACGTTAGATCAGTGTAACAGACCAGACCTGGGCCTGAAACGACAGCCCTCACATGTACTCAAGCCTGACTGATGCCATAGAGAATTCGTTTCCATAAGGAATGCAGGACTGGCCAATGCAGTTCAGGTAATTACATCTCTAACTACTTTGTTAAACATACAATTTTCTGATGCATGCAAAGGAGTTTTGTTAATAATGGGAAAAACTGACAAGTGATCTCAAAACAAGTTCTGTGAGCACAGTTTATGCACGATTTCTGTAAATTCCCTTGCTGAGATAATTAAGATAAAAAGTCTGCCACCAGGTACCAAGTTTCTTAAAGGATCCAGTTTAAATAATTTTTAACTCCTAAACTAATTAGTGAGTTACAAGCAAATCTGCTCAATGCTCTTTGAGAGAAGAGAATATGTGCTGTAGTTGTAGGGAGGATAAGATTTTTTTTAAAATACATAAAGAAGTTGAATCCATGCTGTAAGTGTTAATTAAAAAAAAAAAAAAAAAAAATAGAGTCTTCACTATGGAGCTGCTACTAGTGCCTCTATGGTAAGCTAGTACAACCAACCAGAAATTTAGTCCTTGAATTTACTGACTTCTTAGTTTACATTTGCTATCATATTTTAAACAGAAAAGTTTCTCATAGAAGATTCATTTAAAGGATTAAAATATACTAAATTCTGGCAGCTTGTAAAACAGTCTTATTCCTTCCCCATTCATTTTATATGGTTTCATTGTCAAGTGATTAAATGTAGGCTTTGTACTCTCATCCTTTATGCCACTGTTTATTTTAACAAGACTGTGAATGAGATTAATGTACCCCTTTACTCACATGTGTTTAGAGCCACTTGTACTGAAGATAGAGGACACCTTGTAAACAATTCCAAAACAAGAAGCCAGTGTAAGTTACCTAGAAGTGGCTGAAGCATAGTTAAGCAAAATGCAGATTCTTATTGGCATGAGTATTTTGTATTGTTATAGCATCATTTGGTTATAAGGAGGCTGTTGGGGGATGTCTAACATGGGGGCTAGAAATAACATTAGCATGCTGTTATGTTTTATAGATTATAAAATCCTGATCTTACTAGAAAAAAGTAACTTTTTTTTTAGCTTGTGACTAAAGCTTTTAGGTGTTCACAATCCTTTTATAACTCTGAACAAGCACAAAATGTTCATTGGAAGTGGAAACATTTGCTCGAGCAACCTGTTGCTTGTACCCTTTAAGGAGTCAGAGACAGAGCAAGCAAGAACGCAGCAGAAGTCTTTTGGAAGGAACACAGAGTGCAGACAGACTCCTAAATTCTCCTCTTCACCTCCCCATGCCTTGCTCTAAAGTCTAAATACCATTGATGTATGCAACCTGACTGGTTTATAGACTCTTGAGAGCAGATTGTAGGTTATGCTATATCTGGAAATTGTTCCTGGAAGCCGGGTTATACATTAGAGAGAGAGAGAGAGAGAGAGAGAGAGAGAGAGTTCTGACATCAGCAACTGGTTATACCAGAACTAGTAGACAACAGTTGACCTGGGTCAACAGTACCTGCAACTGTGAATCCTTGCCCCTCCCTTTCATCAGCTTGCACTTCTTACTGACAGCATAGACTTGTAAGTTTACTTCATGCACCCAGCCAGTGAGCAAACCTTTAACAAAACACACCAGTTCCCCAGACCTTCACCGATCTACGAAGTAGAGTGTGTATTGCTGTTCGTCTAGCAGCTTTCCAATCACCCTGGTTAATTTTAAGCAATTAAATGAACCAGAAAGGGATGTGGATACGACTTGCACCTATGGGTATATCCACCCTGCAATCCACGGTTAGCAGACCTTGGGTTTGTTAATCTAAGGCTCGAGCGTCTACACTGCATTATGTGGGCCTGAGTCCAACCACCCATATCCAAGACTTCCTAGCGCCCTCCCAAAATGTGGCTGCTCTAGCCCTTTGTTTGCATGTGGAAAAACTTGAATGACCACCAAATTTTACACTCCAGAAAACAGTCAGCCCATGGGATACTTTTCGTAGACTCTTAGAGCATGAGTTCAGTGGGGTTGTGTCCACACTGCAAAGCAATAGGGCTTGAAGCCTGGGTCCCAGTTCAACTCAAGCTCAGATCCTCCACCCACCTGGGTTAGCATAATTTGTGTGTAGACAGAAGCACGATTAGGCTTGAGCCTGAGTTCAAAGCCTGGGCTTCCATTGCAGTGTAGTAGAACCACTACACGTGATTGGCATGAGAGAAAATTGATTACAAGCTCCATTAAACACTGTAGCTACCTAATCTGTTTTATGTGTGTCTCAATCAGGAATGAACCCAGCTATTTAAAAGTTCGAGCTCCACTTACAGGTACAAATATAACATTCTCTTTTGTGCCAAATAAGGCTTGGGGAATCATTTCCTTTCCTTTTCTCTCCTCCTTAAATTGCTTACTATTCATCCCTTCCCTCCCCCCCCCCCCCCCCCCGAGAATCAAAGCCCACTCATTTTTATCAGGTGTTTAGTACAGGTTGTTTATAAAACATAGGTCATCCAATCAGAGAGCAGAAACAATATCATGATTGAGGACCTCAATCATAGTGTAAAGTGTAAATCATGAATACTCATAGCAGAAAGTTTACTCACAAGCTCTTGAACATTTACAGAAAATAAATTAATGAGCTGTTCATGCATAACATAAAGGGCCTAAATTCAATGAATAAATTATTCATTCCCAATTGATCAGGCAGACCTAGAAATCAGTAACAGTGATAAAATTCATCTTCTCTGATTCTGAGACCTACATGCTCTTAGCTGTGACATGACTCTGAATATAATTGTTTATCCAGGACTTACTCGGTTCTGAAGAGCAAGAAAACATGACTTCTGGTTCTCAGTTTGCTCTGCTCCAAGGCCCCTCCCTCCATCAGACTTATTTGCTAGTCATTGGTGTGATGAGGTATAGTTGAAAAACATTTTAGCACGTATATAAACAAAGCTATCACTGATTTGATTCCGCAGATTTAGAAGCCATTCTAGGATGGATGAGGAATTCAAGTCTGTCTTTCCTGGGACAATTTACACATTGGTTGATCAAACTCTAAGTGAGGAGAGATGGGTTACATAGCTTAAAAAACAACAACATATAAACTGTACATAACTGGCTGACTCACAAGATGTCAGAGGATGCCTTTCATGACTGCCCTTACCATCCTGCCAGAATGCAAGGTGTCTGTACTTAAAGGCATTTTACACAGCTGGTTTGAGTATATGACTCCCCTGGAGGAAAAGCTGTTAGGGCTAGTCCACATTAAAAGCGCTGCAGCTGCATCATTGTAGAACATCTAGTGAAGATGCTCTATGCGGACGGGAGCAAGCTCTCCAGTTGGCATAATAAAAGCTACCGCCTCTCACACATGGGGCAGCTCTATTTGTGCGAGAAGCTTTCCTGCTGACATACCAGTGTCCATATCAGCACTTCGGTCAGTGTAACTCATGTCGCTCAGGGGGTGGGGGGGGGTGGCTTATTCACACACACACACACACACACACACACACACCAGGAGCAACATAAGTTATACCAATATAAGAGGTAGTGTGTAGAAGCCCTTAGTCTGGTTAATCAGCACCATGCCCGTACTGTCAAGGAGTAGGGGAGCTACCAGGAGGGCAGACATCACTGCAAAAAGATCAGGAAATGAAAAGTGATTTTAAAAACAGAAAGATGTGTTCTCACCCCCCCCCCCCCCAAAAAAAAAAAAAACTTCTCATTTTCCAGTGAGGTCCTGACCAAAACCTTCCTTTCCTCTTTATAATTTTACATTTTCAGGTTCAGGAATGAGAGCCATGCACAGGCTAGACTGGGTTCCTCAGATAGATGTGTTCTGTGTATAAATATGGACCCAGGATTCAGAACTTGAAATTAAAACACACACTGGTCAGCTACTGCCCTGTGAAGTGCAGAACAGAGAGGTACTGAGCATCCACAGTTCCCATTGATCTCAGCTGGAGTTTGACAAATCTGGCCTTAAGGGCATCAAGTAGAGTAGACAGGGCATACAAGATGGCACCTGAGAGCTACAACACAAACCCCTTTGTCTGTTTCAGCAACAATTTAAACAAACTGAGATCAACAAGTGAACAGCAAAGTGAAACCTATTAGCATGCAGGCCCTTCCACCCATCCTTGTATGTTATCAGACTGAGTTAGCTGGCTAGCATCCACTTTGTAAGACGGTATTCCTCACACAGACAGCTTGATTCACATTTGTACTAAGGCCCCTACCCATCGTCACTCTGGATAAAAGAGAATCAGGCCCCTCCATTCCTTGCTTCTCCAAATGTTTTACACTGTAGATCCCTGGGAAACCATTTGCAGATCACTAGTGAACAGTGGACTACGTAGAGCCATGCTTTCACATAGCATTAGTAGGGCTGCTGTCACTGGTGGGGTGGGCCTAACGAGTAATATTGTCCTTTCCTTGGTCATTGCTTAACACGGAGACCCAAAATTTCCACGCTTGAGCACTTTAAAAAATGCTGCTTGTGTAACCCACACACCTCCTCGGTGTGGTTTCTGTCCCATCTAGTGGCACCAAGACCACTTAGAGAGAGATAAAATGAGTCTGCTCTACAGCTTAGCTAACAGCAAGTTGGCTTTTAGCTCACGCAGTAGAGGCTCATGCACTAAGCTCCAGAGGTTCCTAGTTCAATCCTGCCTGCTGATTACTAGGGTCTGTTGCCATTACACTTGTACCCAACTACAAGTAGCAACTCCCAAAAGTGCCTTTTCCTGCTGTCCAGAACATAAGGGAATACAAGAGAGGTACTTCCTCAATTTATCAGGAATCCGAAAAGATTTCTCATTCAAATCAATGAGGAAAAACTGTGCCCAGAAGAGAAAGTCACAGAGACCGCTCTGTGCTGCATAAGAAATTGCCACCAGCTCAGGAGTGGACAGTCTTAATGACAACTCCCTCATCCAACGTCCTTCACCTGAGCAGATCATACCTTCTTCTGATGCAGCTGAGGGGGTCTAACATTTTTGTTCCACTTTGGCAATACTAATTGTATCAAACTGAACTGAAAATGGTCTCCCTCCCACCCCTATTTCAGGTTGCCAGGGGATCATCTTGGGACAGTGAAAGAGTTTGGAGGAGGGTGCAGAACTGAGCATCCCAGGAACCTTGCTGAACACTCCCCTCCCTGGGTGGGAAGAACAGAAGGGGGGATTCCAATTCTCCTCCCAGCTTGCTAAGATGGGGAAAAGAAAACATCCAAGGTGAAATCTTGACTCTATTGAGGTCAACCCTGGAGCTAATATTGACTTCAGTGAGGCCAGGATTTCAGTTCCTGTTTCCTGGAAAGATCCAGGGAGAAATTATCTACTACTCTAAATTTCCTGACCAGCAGGGACACACAAGGATCCCCAGATCACTGGGGAAGCTGACCACATCTTTCAGTCTAGGGAGGACAAAACGTGGAGCCTTGAGGTGAGACATTAGATGGAGGAGAGGCAGTAAAACACACACAAGAAATGCAGGCAGAGGAATCTTTGAGAGGTTTGGGGGAGCCTTTACTTTTTGGAATGAGGAAACATCAAAAATTCTACAATGAGATGGTGGTCAGTCCCAGCCCACTTCCTATTGGCCAGCTGCTTGCGTCATACAAAACCAACATCTCAGCTGGCAATAGTCTGAACCCTGCTGGAAGTCTCATGAAAAACAAAAACGCATAGCCCAAGGACTTGAAGAGGCAGGCAGAATTACTGTGATCCCTTCTATACAGGACTGACGCTATACCAATGCTAGATTCTGGTCTACACTGCTGTCAATCCAACAACTTTCAGAAGCTCCACAGTCACTTGAAAATACCAAACACAAACATAGGCAGATTGCAGTTGTACCCAGACTACTAGCATCTAACCTATTGTGACCATCATTATTAAAGGAAAAGAGCTAAAGTTGTTACTCTTACAGATCACTGATTGTACCATAGGAAACAGATCTACAGAACTGAAAAAGCAAGTAATGTTATTTTACAACCAAACAAACACCCACAAATTAAGCCATTCTGGGGACAAAAAGTAAGCCTTAAATTGGAGCTGGCCAAGATTCTGTGAAAACTTCAGTTTTACTAGGTAGCCACTAGAGGGGAGCAGTTCACAAACTTTAAACAGAACAGCTGAATTGCTGTGTAGATCAGATTACTGTTCTCTAGGAGCTAAATTTTCCAGTATTAGCAATACAAACCAAATATCAAATATGAAAGAAATTAATTATAGAAATGTAGTTCTGGAAGGGACCTCAAGAGGTTATTTAGGGTCTGTCTCAGTGCAGCAGGAAGGACGCGTATACCTAGGCCATCCTTGACCAATGCTTTTCTAACCTCTAAAATGCCCCAGTGAGAGGGATTCCACAACCCTTGTAAGTACAGTATACGCCTGATTATCCAAATAGCACAGGGGACACAGAGTTTATTCAGATAATTGGCAGGGCAGGAGTCATTCAGCAGCAGGGTGGCCTCCCCACCCCTTCCAGGGGCTTCTTCCGCCTCCTCGTGGTCCACGATGACACCCAATCCCTGGGAGGGAGGGAAAGGGAGGCTGCAGTCTGGGTGGGGCAGAGCAGAGAACACAGACCAGGATTCTTCTCTGTCCCGCCAGGACTGCAGCCTCCCCTGCACCTAGTTTCTGCAGGGAGCCCTCTTCAGCTCCACTGTCATGGCACCACTCATAGACTT
The DNA here is from genome assembly GCF_028017835.1 of Emys orbicularis. Taxonomy (NCBI): domain Eukaryota; kingdom Metazoa; phylum Chordata; order Testudines; family Emydidae; genus Emys; species Emys orbicularis. The sequence continues at coordinate 28,517,967 of NC_088687.1, read as the reverse complement.
TAGGGCCAGAAGGGACCATCATGATCATCTAGTGCAGTGGCTCTCAACCTTTCCAGACTACTGTACCCCTTTCAGCAGTGATTTGTCTTGCATACCCCCAAGTTTCACCTCACTTAAAAACCACTTGCTTACAAAAATCAGACAAAATACGTGTCACAGCCCACTGTTACGGAAAAATGCTTACTTCCTCATTTTTAACCATATCATTATAAATCGTGGAATATTAATAGTGTACTTACATTTCAGTGTATACTGTATAGAGCAGTATAAACAAGTCTATCTGTATTACATTTTAGTTTGTATGACTTTGCTAGTGCTTTTTATGTAGCCTGTTCGAAAACTAGGCAAATATCTAGATGAGTCGATGGAAGACCTCTGGTTGAGAACCACTGATTTATTCTGACCTCCTGGACACTGCAGGCCAGAGAACCTCACCCACCCACTCCTCTAATAGATCCCTAACCTCTGGCTGAGTTTCTGAAGTCCTCAAATGATGGCTACGGACTTCAAGTTACAGAGAATCCACCATTTATACTCATTTAAACCTGCAAGTGACCAGCTTCCCATACTGCAGAGGGAGGTGAAAAATCTCCAGGGTCTCTGCCAATCTGACCCCAGGGGAAAATTCCTTCCAGGCCCCAAATGTGGTGACCCAGAGCATGTGGGCAAGACCCACCAGTCAGACACCTGGCAAAGAATGCTCTGTAGTAACTCAGAGCCCTCCCCACCTAATGTCCCATCACCGGCCATTGGAAATATTTGCTGCTAGCAGTTGTAGATTACCTACAATGGCATGTAGCCAATCTCAGTTTATCCTCAGCAGCCCCTCTCTAGCTCCAGGAACTGCAGGGGAATCCAGGCCAACACTCTACTCCAGGTTCGAACTCAGGGTACCTCTACACAGCAGCTACAGTCCATTTCCTGCACTTTGCTGCCTTTCCCTAAACTGCTTCGATATTTCCTGGCCTTCCCCCTACTTCTCTGGGTTTGCCAGTCTCTTCACTCCCTCGTCCCAGGGAGTAATTTTAGGCAACTGATCTCGGAAGCCCCCAAACAAGTCCCTTGCTTCTCCCAGGGAGTGGCTGCAGACTTCTTCCTGCTGCCCCCTTTGCTTCCAATTTCCTGTCTTTTCTAAAAGCCCTGCCTGTCCCTCACAGGTGAGCTTCTCTCTAATTAGCTGCCTCCAGCCTGAAGTTTTCCCCCATTGCAACCTCCATGTCCAACCTTTCCTCATAGGCCATGTTTTCTCAACCTCTTAACTCAGTGGTCCCTAAACTTTTCAGGGTCACACACACATCCCTTACCCCTGTCTGTGCCCCCTGCCGACAGGAGTAAGGGGGCCGAGGCTGGGGCTGCAGCTGGGAGCAGGGCCAGGGCCAGGAGCAGAGCCCGGGCCAGGCAGGAGCAGAGCTGGGGGCAGAGTGGGGCTGGGTGGTGCTCCATCCCTACCCCCCATGGGGGTTGGCCGGGGCCACACCCTACCCCACAGTTTGTGGATCACTGTGTTAACTATATATTTTTAAAATACATGTTCCCTTTCCTGTGTGACCTGTGGCAAAAGTCAGGCAAATACTTAGAAAAAAAATCTTCAAGGATCTGAATTTTTACACTGTTTGCTTCAATTGTATTTCTATGCCCTTGGTGTTCGCTGTCAGTGAATTCTTTGCTTCAATATCCATGGAAAATAAATTCTCATACAGAGTAAATGTGTTGAAAAATATTCATTGAAAGCAAATTTTTGATTTTCAAATGTGAGTATTTGCACCAGCCACCTGATTCTAAGAACAACAGATCAGGGAACAGAAACATCCCATGTGACCTCTATGTCCAATCAGAACTGACCAAAATAACTCAAATTTTGAAAACTTGCAACTAACTGCTTGTCCTCTACAGAAGGTTAGGGCTGTGGTTGGGGGTACGGGCTGGGGGGTTTGGAGTGTGGAAGGGGGTATGGGCTCTGGGCTGGGGGGTGCAGGCTCCAGGGAGGGGCCAGAAATTAGGGGTTCCGGGTGCAGGAGGGTGCTCTGGGCTGGGGCTGAGGGGTTTTGGGTTGCAGGAGGGAGCAAGGGCTCTGGCTGGGGATGCGGGCTCTGGGGTGGGGCCGGGATGAGGAGTTTGGGTGTGGGAGGGGGTTCCAACCTGGGGCAGAGGGTTGGGGTGTCAGAGGTGATTCAGGGTGCGGGCTCTGGGCGGCACTGCCCTCAGGTGGCTCCTGGGAGGCTGGAAAGCTCGGTGTCCAGCTCCGCGCAGCTCCCAGGAAGCGGACAGCATGTCCCTCCAGCTCCTAGGCGGAGGGGCGGTCAGAGGGCTCCATGCGCTGCCCCTGCCCGCGAATGCCACCCCACAGCTGCCATTGGCTGCAGTTCCTGGCCAATGGGAGCTGCAGGGGCAGTGCTCGAGGTAGTACCTGTGGGTGGGGGCAGTGCGTGGAGCCCCCCAGGCTGCTCCTTCGCCTAGGAGCTGGAGGGACATGCCGGCTGCTTCCTGGGAGCCGTGCAGAGCTGGGCACGGAGCCTGCCAGCCCTTCTGCAGCCAACCGGACTTTTAGCAGCCCGGTCAGCACCAGGGTCCCTTTCTGACTGTGTGTTCTGGTTGAAAACTGGACGCCCGGCAACCCTAGCCACATCTGCAATTCCCCCTCTTTCCAAACCTCCATGTTATAGTGGGTTGAATTCCCACAACAGAGCAGTGCTGTTAGATGCATGAGCCCAGTATACCTTGCCTTTCTATGTGCAGAATAAGTACCCGTTCTACTGCCTTTAGAGATGACAGACATGATTTGCACTATGATATTATTCATATGACTAACAAAGCAGTTCATCAGTCATACTTCAGTTGGCCATTTTGTCTAATGATTAGAGCTATATGGAAAGTAGAATTTAGGTTTTACAAGAAATTCTGCAATTTTGAAATTTGCTTTTTTCCTAATTGCTTCATTGACTTAATAAAACTTTTCACAATAAAGATATTTAAATATGAAAATCCATTTAATGCAAAAATCCAAAGTGTTATGTTTCAACCTTATTGAAATACTCTCCCACAGCCCTTTCCACCCCACCCCCGAAAAAAACCAACCAACCAGCGCCTGCTCAGTTCCTTCTTGCTGGAATACTCTGACAGAGGGGAGGCAGGTGGGATTTGGAATGGACATGAGCAGCACATCTCAAAGAATAACAGTTACGAGAGGTAGATAACCATTTTTTCTTCTTTGAGTGATTGCTCATGTGCATTCCAATAGGTGACTTCCAAGCAGTTTCCATGGGGAAGGGATCGGAGTTCACCTGATTGCTGAGTGCAGGACTGCCCTGCCAAAGGCTGCATCGTCCCTCACCTGTTGGGTAATGCATAGTGTGACGTGAAGGTGTGGATAGAAGACCACGTTGCTGCCTTGCATATGTCCTGGATAGGGACCTGTGCCAGGAATGCTGCAGATGACGCCTGCGCTCTCATGGAGTGTGCCGTAAGCGGAGAGGCTGGAATTTTAGCCAGGTCATAGCAAGTCCTGGTACAGGACGTGATCCATGATGAAATGTGCTGGAATGAGATCAGGAGCCCCTCATCCTTTCTGCAATTGCAATAAAGAGCTGTGGTGACTTACAAAATGGCTTTGTGCGCTCAATGTAGAATGCTAGGGCACACCTAACACCCAGGGAATGGAACATGAGATTTAAAATATGTCTTGGTTCACATGAAACTGGGAGACTACATTTGGCAGAAACACAGGGTGAGGGCGTAGCTGCACCTTGTCTTTATAAAAGACCGTATAGAGGGGCTCGGAAGTCAGAGCTCTGAGCTCAGATACCCTTCTGGCCAAGGTTATGGCCACCAGAAAGGCCACCTTCCAGGAAAGGTAGGACAGAGGGTAGGTCACCATGGGCTCGAAAGAGGGCCCCCCCATGAGTGCGGACACGACCAGGTTGAGGTCCCACCGGGGAACAGGCCGTCGTACCTGGGGATAAAGTCTGTCACAGCCCCAGGCTGGTGGTTCTCCAAACCAGCCAAACAGAGAGGACTTCGGTTTCACCCCACTAGCTAGCCATAAGTCATACAAGCAATTCCCTTAGACACTCCAGTTTCCCAGTATCACCACCAGTGCCACTCGTTATGGGGACGAATGGTTATGAAAACTAGTACCCCAGTAAAAGAAAAAAAGGTTCTCCCGACCCCAAAGGGCCAAGCCCCAGACCCAGGTTAATATACAAGTCAGATCTTACCCACAAATCATGCTATTGCCAATCCTTTAGAATCTAAAGGGTTATTCATAAAAAGAAAGAAATATAGATGAGAGCTAAAATTGGTTAAATGGAATCAATTACATACAGTAATGGAAAAGTTCTTGGTTCAGGCTTGTAGCAGTGATGGGTTATTCAGTCCTTTGTTCAGAGCTTCAGTTTGTAGCAAGGTTCCTCCAGAAGTAAGAAGCAGGATTGAAGACAAAATGGAAGGGTTACCAAGGCCTTTTATATTCTCTCTCTTGTGTGTGGAAACCCCTTTGTTCTCCTGTGCAAAATCACAGCAACAAGATGGAGTTTGTAGCCACAAGGGCAAGTCACATGTTCATGCATGACTCAGTTTGCAGGTGGCAGCCATTCCTCACATGCTACCGTGAACATTCCCAGGGAGGCTTCTCAGATATGGATTGGAGTCTCCCAAGCTCTGTTGTCAGTTAAGTGTTTCTTGATTGGGCACTTAATCTGAAAATTCCTTTCTCAAGAAGCTGACCAAATGCTTCACTGAAGCCATTTAGAATCAAACACATTGAGATACAAGTACATTGCCAATATTCATAACTTTAAATACAAAAATGATACACAGCATAATCATAACCAGCAAATCATAACCTTGTCATAGACACCTCACTTGACAACCTTTGTACAAAATTTGGTGCAAATATATAACAGTGGTTGCAACAATGATCTATATGGTCACAGTTCATGTCAATAACATCACAGGATCCCCAAAGACTTCAAAGTCGCCCACGAGTCCTTAAGGCTGTGCAGGCAAAAGTCCGTATTTTGGGTGAACAGGCCCGCACAGTCAAAGGGGAGGTCCTGAATTGTGTTCTGGACCTCAGGTGATATCCCCAACACCTGGAGCCATGCACTGCACCTTGTTGTAATGGCAGTGGCCATGGTCCAAGCAGCCGAGTCCGCCACGTCTAAAGCGGCCTGGAGGGAGGTTCTGGAGACCACCCTCCCCTCCTAAATTGCCAAGTGTAGCCAAGGCCTTAGGTGCTTAATGCTCTTCAGGCACATAGGAGTAGCCTGGGTGGCTAATTCAGGGCTGAGGATTCCACTGGGCAGCAGCACACCTAAATGTTGGCCATATGAGATCTGCTCCTAAGAGATCCCCTAAGAGATCTGCTCTGGTTCAAGCAGGGATTAATTCAGGGCCTGGGTCAGATGGGGGGACAGATGAGATGATCACAGGGATCCCTTCGGGCTTTGGGATCTATGAGAACCTTGAGCTGTCAACAGAGACCCAGGGCAGCTCATTGTAAGGGCTGACACCACAGTCATCATCAGCTGTGGATGCCTTCGTAGGAGGAGGAGCCAGGCTGATCTCCAGGTGGACAGGGAGTTTCACCACCTGCAGCTGATCAGTGGGTAAAGCAGGGTCAGGAAGTTTATTTAAAGGCTGGATCTAGGCCGGGCTCCCTCTTATGGGGAGGCCTATGACAGAGAATCTTCTTCAGAAACTGCTCCAGCTTGCAGCTAGTTTGGGGTTTTCCAGACCCGCCCCGCTCTGCTGGTGGGTGGGAACAATCTTCTCATTTCCAGCCTCAGCTGAGCCCTGGTGAGTTTATCCCCATTGGTTTTGGGGACAACATTGTCCTTTAGCTTTACTAGCTCTTTCCCTTCCCTGGTGTACTTACAGGGAGCAACCACATCCCTGTTTTTAGGCCAAACAAGCCAAACTCTTCCAGTCTCCTCTTGGAAGAGTTGTGGGCTGTTTCCCTGAGCATTGTAGTTGTCCTGCTCTGTCTTAGTTAGGATTCCTATTTGGGGCCACGAATTGGACCTAGGATTCCAGATGAGGCCTGGTCCACAGCATTGAAATGTCTCAATAGCTCCTGGAAATACATGGCCTGGTACATCAGCTGAGCATCACCTGATGATGCCAGCAGGACTACCCTGTGGACTCTCAAGGAGGGGTGAGCAGAGACGGAGGGGGTGGGGGAGCCATATGGGCTTTGCTTGTTTTATCTGAATATCTGTGACTCTTGTGTGTGTTGAGAGTAAAAGTTACTGTGGTTAAACTCCTCTTACTTTGCCTGCCGTGCGGTCCCCAAAGGGTTAAATTATAAATCAGAGTGCCCATGGGGATCCCTGTATAAACAGCCCCCACACCCCATCCCAGAGGTGGCTGCATCTCAGTACCAGGCAAGGGGGGGTCCCTGTATAAACAGCCCCTGCGCCCTATCCCAGAGGTCTGAGGATTCATACCCATTCCAGAATGTGTGGGCATTAACTGTTGTTATGCTGGAAGGTGATAATGGCTCTTTGATCTATAGACAATCACAAACCTGAGTGTGTGAAGAGCTTTTCTTTCCAGCTAAGCAGAAGGAGCAATTAAATGCCCCTTTGTTTAGAGATAGCTGTGAGCAATAGGGAGCCACCACCCGAGACACTGGGCCGCATGGCACAGCCGATCAGAAGCTGAGGGGTGTCTCTGGGACCAGTTGTATATGCAGAGGCTGAGGGGATCGGCTGTGTTCTGGGCAGAAAGTTAACAGACAGTAAAGGAAGTTAGGCCCTTGGAAGGAAGCGGAGAAACAGCTCCTTTGGACATGGGGCGGGCCGGAGAAGCAGGCTTGGGTTTCAGAGCAAGGAAAGGGCCTGGGTGGTGTGATTCCCTCGAGGAACAGGACTCTGTGTGTTCTCCATGAGTAATTCGGATTGTGCCAGATGGAAATAGTTCAGCACAGTCCCAAGTAACAGCAAACCAGAGGGGCCAAAGGAGTTGCCATAATGTTGCTGATCATGTGTACCTCATAATTCCCCTCCGCCCCCTGGCGCTACCATAATGCTGCTGACGATATGCACTATAAAAAGGGGAGGCTGTTACTGTAATGCTGCTGATAATGTCTACTTCATACTGGGGCACCTCCCAGGTGGTATGATAATGTCGGGGCGTGCAAAAGGGGGGGACAAGCAGAGGCATGCCCCCTCCCCAATAATTGTCAGGGACACTGAACTCCTCCAGCCCTGCGGTTGCGGTGGTGGGGAGAGCGAGCTCCTGTTGGAGCTGGGGCGGGGGGAAGAGAGGGAGGGAAGCGTATGCTTCTGCCAGAGGGGTGGGGGCACAGTGCCCCAACAAAAGGGGTCAAAGTTAAATTTCTGGGCATGTCCCTGGATAATGTGCACTTGGTTCTGGGACAGGTGCTCCCATACAGGGGGTTCCCCCCAGGCACTATAAAAAGGGGAGCCCGTGGGCGCTATAGTAGTGCTGCTGCTAATGTGCACTTCATAATGGCCCGCCTCTCCTCCCAGGTGCTACTGTAATGTGCTGCTGCTAACGTGCATATCATAGGGTTTCCTCCTTGGTTTTGGGCTTCTGTGTGCTACCATAATACTGCTAATAATGCCCGTGCCATAAGTGAGCCCTGATTTTGGTCAGCGCTACTGTAGCCCACACAACAATGATCCCAAGCGGCCAAGCTGCGCTGGCTCCTGGCTGTTGCTGCCCTCCCCCCCCACCCCCTTCAACTTTTCTCTCTCATTGCTGCTGTCAGATCAGCACCCTACAGTTCCAGGGGAGTAGGCGTTACATCACCAGAAGAGCACAGCCTGCCTGGATGGTATTACTGCTGGAGTCACTAGAGCAGAAAGGGTTAAAGGGTGCAGTGAGGGATCGCTCCCTCAGAAAGCCCAGCAGCTGTTTGACTCTGGGCTGGATTCTGCTTTTGATTCCTTTTGTGTGATCCCGCTGACTCCACTTCAGACTGGATTTTGATTTTGATATCCCCCTACCCTGTCTCTCCCCATTGGGTCATTCTGGTTTTACAGGGGTCTGATCAGAGCACCATTGACCACTGTATAGCCAAGTCTCTCCATTCAGGGACGAGGGCCCTTTGCCAGTAGTGGATTTACCATGGAGCCGGGCCCACACTCCAGGGGGGCCCCGACCAGGCCCACTCTTCTCCGCCCCCCGCTCTCTCCTGTGGGGGGCAGAAGCTTGTTGCTCCTGGCAGTGAGGCTCCTGCTGCAGTAGGGCAGCCAAGCTCCCCCTCCCCTGCCTCTTCTCACAGCTTGCTCCCTTCCCCCCCTCCCGCTCCCTGCCGCCGATCAGCTATTTGCCGGCAGGAGCAGGGCTGGCTCTGGCTTTTTTGCAGCCCCAAGCAAAAAAAAAAAAAAAACCTGCGGGAGGGGGAGAGGGTGGAGTGGTGAAGCACACACACAAAAACACCTGCAGGGCAGCCGGAGCGGCAAAGCATGCACGCACACACACAAAACACCTGCAGGGCGGCCGGAGCGGCTAGGCAAAGCAAAGCAAAGCAAAAAAAAAAAAAAAAAAACCTGCAGGGTGGCCGGAGCCAGGGTGCAGGGGGACTCCCTGTGCTGCAGACGTGCAGCGGAGTGCGCGCCCGGTCTAGCGGGGGAAAGGGGGAGGGAGTGGGTGGGAGAGAGAGAAGTGGGGCGGCCAGGGCTTCAGCGGGGCGCTCACCACCTCCCGCCACGCCGCCTGCTGGGAGGGCTCCGCGCCGCTCCGGTCGGCGGGGAGGGAAGGATGCGGGCTGCCCTGCCGAGTTTGCTGCAGGGCGCTCCCCTCCTCCACGCCGCTGCCACCTACAGGGTGGCCGGAGCTGCAAACCGGAAAAAAAAAGAGTGGCCGGAATGCTGCCCCTTGGAATCTGCCGCCCCAAGCACGAGCTTGCTCGGCTGGTGCCTGGAGCCAGCCCTGGGCAGGAGGGTGGGGGAGGAGCACAGCTGCAGCATGCTCACTTGGGGAGAGGAGGCAAAGAAGAGGCGGGGGTGGGACCTTGGGGAGGGGGATGGAACAAGCATAGCTACTCTGACTGCAGAGCTGCACGGCCAGGCTGAAAAAAGAAGGTGTTGCTCATCTCCTGGGACTTTGCAGCTGGACACCACCTTCTGGGTCCTAGTGCTGGTTGAGCTCCCTTCTGTGTGCTGGGAGCCATCCTTCATCTTGTACAACAGTGAGTGCCCATGGTGGCAGGCAGGGCAGGGGGACAGAGGCAGTGGGGAAGGAAGGGGGTGGGATGGGGAGGAGATGGAGTGGTGGGGAAGGGGCATGGGATGGGGAAGAGAAGGGGATAGGGCAGGGATCGGCAGCCTTCGGCACGCCAGGGTAAGCCCCCTGGTGGGCCGGGACAGTTTGTTTACCTGCCGCGTCCACAGGTTTGGCCGATCGCGGCTCCAGGCAAATGGGGGGCTGCAGGACGAGGGATGTGCTGGCCGCGGCTTCTCGCAACCCCCATTGGCCTGGAGCGGCAAACCACGGCCAGTGGGAGCCGCAATTGGCCGAACCTGCGGACACGGCAAGTAAACAAACCAGCCCGGCCCGCCAGGGGGCTTACCCTGGTGGGCCACGTGCCGAAGTTTACCGATTCCTGGGATAGGGGAAACGGGGGCCCAGCATGCGGATCCCCTTGGCAGCAGCTGGGGCTCCCCTGTTAAGCAGGCCCATCAAACCCTCACCCTGACAAGCCCCACCTCCCCTGCATCTGTACCACCCCGATGAGCCCCAACCACCTACACCCCCACCCAAATGAACCCTGTAGATAAATCTCTGTATTAAGCATCTTCACATAACTTTCATATGACTTTGTATTATGCCTCTTCATATAACCCTGTATTAAGCTATTTTCATACAACTTTGTATCAAGTCCTTTGATATAGGAACTTTGTATCAGATCCCTATGTAGAAAAACTTATAGAAAACTTTGTGTTAAGCCTTGGTATAATGTGATAGCCCATAAGGATAGTTAAAGTAGAAGAAAAATGTCTTTTTGCTAGGAGTAGAATAAGATACCCCCTCCCCACACTCCCTTAATCAATTGGCATGTTGAATGAATGAGCAAGACTTGGAAGGCAAGCACCTCCAGACAGCTAGTTGGAGAGGGGATGGAAGCCCGATCCAAGGACAATCAAACTTGTCAAGTGGGCTCACTAAAGAAGAGCAGACATATTGATGGCCTGGGGGGGGGGGGGGGGGGCGTGGTTTAGAATCAAGCATCTTCTTTTGGAAACACCCTCTTTGAACAGCACCTTCTTTTGGAAACAACCTCTTTGAACAGTATTGGGATAACACCCAGAAGGAAGCAGCACAAAGGACCAATGGACACAGATTTTGAATCTGGTATAGATTTGCATGAGAGGGAAGCTGCTATAAATGTGAGGTGTCTTGCAGAGGACCCTGGCTCTTGTCAACATTGGAGCATTGATCCAGATCGGCAGAAGCCCGGCTCCACCCCTCCCCTATCTAACCAACCTGGCCAGTGAAGTTAAGGGGAGCAACTAGTTGGTAACAACAACAAGACGGAGTGTGTTTGTGTGTGTGTGTGTGTGCATGAGTGTAATATAGATCATATGCACATGATACAGTGTTGATTGATGCATGTATTACCGATGAATGTGGCGTTTGCCTTATTCCCCCAAAAAGATCCTGTGCAGTACTTTAAGTACAACAACCCCACCTACCCTGCACCCAGACTCCCCCCCGCCACTGAGCTCCAACCACTTTCACTTGATCCCCCCCTGCAGCCTCCCATTGCCCCTTTACCCCCATCTGGATCCCCCCACACTAAGTCCCTCTGCACTCGGATCCTGCTGCCAGGCTGAGCCTCCCTGCCCACATCTGGTGTGCCTGGCACAAAAGGGGCAGGGCCCCAGGGTGTTTCTGTGGCAGGCCTGGCCCTTGTGCTGTGTCAGGGTCAGGTTCAGTCTCACTGCCAAGTCCCTGTCCCAGGGGAGGGGGAAGGCTGCAGGGTGTTCTCCCACCTCCATGCAGCCAGTGGCCTGTGCTCCCCACTGCCATGGTGGAGCCTCCACATTTATTTATTATAAAAAAAAATCAGAATTTTAAAATATTATGCACAGAATTTGATGCAGAATTCCCTCCAGAATATGGGGCACTGTACAGCTGTGATGGTGGGACTGTGAAGGGGGTGCTGGACAGTCGGAGATCTATGGGTGGGGGAGCTGGACAGGGGGTATGGTGTGCAGGGTGCTGTGCAGTTGTGGTGGGAGGTCAGCGGGAGGGGTCTCTAGGCAGGGGGTGCTGGGCATAGGGATCTGTGGGGAAGTCTCTGGGTGAGGGGGCACTGGGATAAGGGCAGGGCAGTGTGGAAGGGGTACGCTGGCAGCGCAGGGCTGAGCGGGCCAGTGTGCATCTAGCAGTTTGGGGTTTGTAAACAGTGCCCTTGTGCTGGGCTGAGTGGGGCCACTCCTGCTGCGCTAAGTCTCATTGCCCCCAACCGGCCCCTCACTCTGCGGACCGCCCCCCATCACATGCCCTATTTCCCCAATGGGGGCCCACAAATATGTTTGGCGCCGGGCCCACAAAAAGTTAATCCAGCCCTGCCCTTTGCTGAATTGTCACAACATGTTTGTAACCCGTCGGTATTTCCATAGTTTTGGGGGCATTTTTTAATTCACAGAAATAATTCTGCGTGAAGAGAGACGCTGAGACCAAGGCATATCTCCTTCCAGTCAAAGCGATATCAAATGTCAGAGGAGAGGGTGGCCCTTACTTAAGGGCAAGGGAGTGGGAAGGAGCAACCATTTAAGCAGTAAATGGAGCAACCATTTAAGCAGTGAATGTACCAACCATTTAAGGCCAATGTCCCAGGGTGCTTTAAGAGGTACCAGGGTCTGGCCTATCTTTTTAAAGAAGGAACCCGCCTGTAATTAACCGTCTATGTGGCTGGTGGGCAGTGTCGATAAATTATAGCATCGAGTGCTTGGCTATGCTTTGGTTTGTTATGAAATATATAGAAGAGCTCAAATAACCAATATCAGTCAGGTTTATTGCGGAAAGTCAATAATGGCATAGTACAGGAAGAAAAGTTCAATAAGATACTGTGACAGAACGCACCCCTGTATTCACATCCGACACACTATTGTAAAAATCTTAGTACAGAATAGGCCTGCTTGGGGTACCACATGAGAAGTAAAACTTGCTGGTCAATAATATCATGGTAAAACGTATGTAGCAACATTATATATGCGGCACCTAGGCGAGGGGCATTCAGGGAATCTCTGTGCGCTGCCCCCCAGCGCTGGCTGCGCAGCTCCCATTGGCCGGGTACCCCAGGAGCCGCCTGAGGTAAGCGCTTCCCGGCCGGAGCCTGCACCCCAATCCCCTGCCCCAGCCCTGAGCCCACTCCCCAACCCCAAACTCCCAGGGGCCTCACAAAATCTAATAGCCCCGAGCCCACAGAAGAGTTATTCCGGCCCTGATCAAGTGGTCATTCTTTGGCAAGGAAGCAGGGCAGGAACACACAGGTCCGATCTTAGCAAACGACTGTACGAAACCTCTCCCCCACCAAACTGTGTCTCTCCTTGCTCTCAGCTGGAAAGAGCTTTTAACCAGGGGCCATGCTCAGGAACATGGTTTCCAAAGGGTGACTGAGCTATAAAAGAGGGGCAAAAACATCCCAAGTTATCTTTTCTTGTCCATCTCTCTCTTTCACCTAAGCGGACAAAAGAAAACAGCCATTGGACCTCGGGAGCAGATCCTGCCCTGTAATTTGGTCAGCAATGCTCATGAAAATCTGTGTTAATGATTTCACCTTGAATCATGTCTAGTTTAAGTTGCGTACTAGGAAGCATTTTATGTTTGTCTTGTAACCATTTCTGACTATAACTTGTACTTTTAAAAAAACTTGTTTTGTTCTTTAATAGCAAATCATCCAGCGTTGCGAATCGTGTGGGGAACTCCATTTAAGGTGTTGTAGCTCGATGCCCTCACAGAGGCAACGGACCGAATATATCTGGACAGTGCGGAACAGACATTTCTGCGGGGAGGACCGGGAGTGCGTCGGGATCACCGCGCACGTAGCAGTCGAGGCTGCCGGAAGCCAGAGCGTGGCCGGTGTTTGCTAACAGGCCGTCGGGGTCAGAATTGCCGGACCAGGGCCGTGGCAATACGCAGACATTCAGGGTGTGACCTGCAAGTCGTTTGGCTGTTTGTGAGCGGCCCTGCTCGGGAGCCACAGCAGCAAGGCATTGTGAGGCACCCCACGTTGCAGGGGAAGTCGTGTATTTCTAGGATGATTTTACAAATTATAAAACTCTTCACATGTCACTAAAATCCAGCCCATCAGTTGGTTCCAATTCTTCCACTTGTTACTCCTGTGGGAATTCTGCACCACTGCGTGTGTGCAGAATTTACATCCCATGCAAATTTCTTTGCTTCCCCACAGAAAAATGACTTTTTGATAAGGAAGCCACAAGAGCGGTCACGCAACCTTCCCCAGCAGTACGTTTTGGTGTCCAGGACAGCCGGCAGAGAGGTAAATCATTGTGGGGCAGGGGGTGGGACTGAGAAAGACCTTGCTGGTAGCTCCTAACATGTACCGGGCTCAGCTGCTAGTCCCATCTGCAGGGCAGGCTCCAGCATTTCTGCCGTCCCAAGCAAAAAAAAAAAAAAAAAAAAAGCCGTGATCGGCGGTGGCAGTTCAGCGGCAGGTCCTTGGCTCCTAGAGGGAGTGAGGGACCTGCTGCCCCCGAATTGCCGCAGGTGCCGCCCCTCTCCCTTGGCCGCCCCAAGCACCTGCTTGTTAAGCTGGTGCCTGGAGCCGGCCCTGCCCATCTGGGCTGGGGAGGATGGGACTTCCTCTTCCCCTGCACGGCATCCGGGGTTGTGTCAGACCCACCCCCAGATTTCTCCCCCGGCTGTAGGAAGCGCTGCGTGCACATCTCCCCCCCCCCCACACACACACACACTTCCTGCACCCATCGCTCTTCAGCTACAGGGGGAGGGATCACTGTAGAAGGAGCTGCTCCCCCATCTGCCCAACCCCGTGCATCCAGACCCCCTCATACTCAGACCCTCCCGCCAAGCCTCACCCCCCACACCCAGAACCCCCCTGACGAGCCCCACTTACCCCTCCATTGATTCCCCCCACACTCAGACCCCCCTGCTGAGCTCTATCCCCCCCAGGACTCCCCCTTCCACTAAGCCCCAACCACGTTCACCTGGACACTCCCCCCCGCAGAGACCCATTACTGTTGCACCCAGAACCCTCCAACAAGCCCCTTTGGATTCAAGTCCTCCCCCTGCAGTCAGATCCCCCACTGAGCTGCCTGCACCCAGATTGCCCCACCCAGAACCCTCTCAACCCACACCTGGATCCCCACACACTAAGTCCCTCTAGACTTAGATCCTGCCTTGCTGAGCCTGCCTGCCCACGGCTGGTGCACCTAGCAAGGAGGGGCAGGGCCCTGGGCTGTTTCTGGGCCAGGCCCTGTCCTTGCGCTGTGTCAGGGTTGGATGCAGCCTCACCGCTGAGTCCCGGGGGGAGCTGCACAGTGATCTCCCATCTCTGTGAAGCCAGTGGCCTGTGCTCCCCAATGCAATGCTGGAGCTTCCACATTTATTTGACAAATAAAATTTGCAGAATTTTAAAATATCGTGTACAGAATTTTTATTCTTTTGGTGCAGAACGCCCTCAGGAGTCACTTGTTCTATGCCATTCATTGTCCTTGTTTTGGATATTAGCATTCCAGGTACTGACCCCAGAAGGTACCTCTGTAGTTTGTACCGGGGCAAAATAGAAATGTATTTGGATTTTTGACAAGTGACCTATCTGCTTATGTCACAGGCCAAGCGGCACTATCGCAACATGTAGCTTACCTGCTTTGCAATGCCCGGGCGTTCAGTTCTGCCCGCCTTTTGGTTACAACACAGAGCCATCCCAGGGCTTCTGCAATCCCCCTCCTGGGGCCAGTGGGTTACTTGTTTGAGGGTCAACAAAGGGCTCAGTGGCTAGTCACAAATCCCTGCATTGAATCATTGCCACCGGTCTGGTGTCTGTGACACAAGAGTATGTTAATGACAACTGACAAGGGGGGTGCAGAGGGGTTACAGAAACCGCCTGAGTTTGCTATGACCATTCTGGTTCTCCCAAAGCATCTCAGGTGAGGTCTCACATGAATGCCGGGGACACGCTAGTCATTAATATTGAGGTGAAATGTTGTACAGATACTATGTAAGGAGTTGTGTATATATATACTGAAAATATGTGTTTAAACTCTGAAAGGTATATGTCTCTGTTGGGATGAGAATGTAGCATTGTAAAAGAAGAGACCGCACGCCTGTTTACATACAAAGTTTATGTAATAAAGAGATGTGAACTCGACAGAAAAGGAGCGTGCAGGCGAAAACAAGCCCCGGAGGATTATCCTGCCTCCGAGTAAAGACAGTGAACATTGGGGGTATATATAGAAGGCACAGAAGACGCCCCTTCCTCCTGCACCTGGCAAGCGAACGGACAGCGTGGGTCGCAGGCAGCCTCTGTTGAAAACGCCGCTGCAGACTTTGACTTTGGGTGAGAGAAACGTCTTCAGCCAGGAGGTTAACCTGATAGTTTGTGTCTAAAAAGCGTGCAATGATTTTGGTGGTTTAGGTATAATGACTGGTTTCCAACATTCTTATTAAACTCTGTTCTTTGTTAATAATTTTATTCTCATTTTCTGTAATCCCAGCACCTGTGGTTAAGCCAAGCGCCGGTCCTGAGTTGAATCTTACAAGCCAGTATGTACTGTTCATTTGGGAAAGCGTTCAGTGGCAGAGGCTGGGCACTGTAGTGGGTGTGAGCGCCTAGCTCTTCCTGTCCAGGGAGCACAATCTGCGTGTAATTAGAGGGTGGGGGGAAAGAGGGGTCAGCGAGTGGCTCCCCAGCAAGACTTTCTCATGCTAAGAGGGGTGGTGGTAGTGGTAGTGAGGAGCCTCCTGACCCGGGGGAATGTCAGTGTGATAAAGCACCCTCTCACTTGTGCAACCTGCACCTGGTGGTGGAGACGGCCGAGGTCTGGGTTCTCCTTTCCACAAGTTCAGTAGTGATAAAATAAAAATGTGACAGAGGGAGGGTTGGTTATTGCTGCACTAAGCGCTCTGCTCACCTCTGCTGCTGTGTGCCCCTTTCTCTCTCGTGTCGCAGTCCGCTTTTGGGGCGGGGCGGGAGACTGTGTAATGCAGCCTCAGCGAGCCGGGGGCAGCAGCCTGGCACAAACCAATGGCCCGGGGGAGCAGAGGCCGTAGCTCATCAGGAGGGTCGCGGGAGGCCCCGCACATCAATCAGCCTCCGGCGCCACCAGCCGGTCTGACCGGCGCATGCGCATTTGAGAACAGCGTCCCATTGGTCGCCTGCCTACCCAATGGGGAGGCGCGGGCGGGGTACAAAGCCGGAAGCGGCTCCCGCGCGAGAGAGCGGCGGCTGCTCTAGCATCCAGAGCAAGGGAGAGGCCGGAGCGGCATGTGTCCCGCTGTCGGGCCGGGCCGCCGAGAGCTCCCGGGCTCCGTGACTCCGGCGTTTGCTGAACGTCAGGGAAGGTACCGGTACCGCTCCCCCAACGCGAGGGCGCCGAGATGCCGGGGGCCCCGCTCCGCCGAATGCGGCGGGGGTGGCAGCGAGTCGCCCCTGGGACTAGTTACAGAGCCTCAGTTCTGCTGCTTTTTGGGAACCTTTTTAATTCCCCCCCCGAACCGTTTTGTAAGGATGTTCGCCTCTTAAAGAAAAACTTTGTTTGTGGACTAGCTTCACACAAGTGAAGGCATTTCATTGTTATTCAATGCTTTGCTTTGGGTTACAAAATAACCATTTTTGTTTTCTTTCTTACAGATTGTTTGCAACATGGGGGATAAATAAAATTGGACATTTGAATTCCTATGGCAAGAGTGAAATATCAGCAGACACAGGCAAGGACACCTATTAGACATAGGACTAGTCCCAATTGTTAATCATTACTTACTCTCACCATTGAAAAGGTATGCCTTATATCCAGTCTGTCTAACTGCAACTTCCTGTAGATACTTTTTTAATGGGGGCTAATCAGGAAAAAGATTGATAGATTATGCTTCGCTTCTACCCCCTCAAACACAAGAGGGGAACAGCCTTTGTGCTACCTGATAGGTAAGGATGGGACTTTATTCCATCCCTCTTCCTTGCAAACTCTCTGCTCTAGCATCTTTCCAGGAGAGTGTTGCCCTTAACCTGACCCCCTATCCACAAACAACAGGCCTGCCCCAGCTGCTATGTCAGGCCCAGGGTTATGATGCAGGCTTCTGCTGCCGGGGGGGGGGGAGGAGGGAAAGGGAAGAAACTGAGCATCTCCAGGGCCTCCCTCTGCCACCTTGTTTTCTTTTTTCTTATGTTTGCAGAAGGTGCAGATAAGATTATCATTCTAATTGAACCTTGGCGAAAGATAGCCCTAACAATGTAGCCAGTTTTAGGTCTATTGCCCTGTTTCTGGCTCCCATTTATGTTTTGTACAGATGTACAGATAAGTTGCTCACTGTAATAATTCAAATTCAGCATCTTGAACTGTATCTCTTTCTTGAAAATGCCTGTCAAACTTCAACTTCAGTGAGACTAACTTTATTATTAAGGCCACACTCTTATTTCTCCCACCACCTTAGCCCTGAACTAGAAGCTCCTTTGAATAAAGCTAAAGTGTGAAAGGACAAATTCTTTTCCTCTGTTACACAGGTAGAAATCCAGAGTAACTTCACACACTTCAGTGGAGCTAGAAGTAAGTGACTTGCATCATGTAAGAGCAGAATTTGGACCTAATTCTCAAAATGTGTATGATTTGCAGACATATCTTAATGCTTGAAAAAGGAGAGGCTCCAGTCATATTAAGATGTGAATGTTGCCAAGTTTGTTCCTCTCCCCCCTACAAACGGGAACTTTCCCATTATTTCCATTGGGTGCAGCTCGTCAAAGTGATTCTGATGACATTGTTACCAAAAAATTGAGGGCCCCCCAATAATACAGCATGATTTAAAAAGTTAAAATTACGGTGGAGGAATGTAATGGAACAGGGTTAGAGTCCACTCTGGTCAGTGCTCAGCTTTTTATTGTATTACCGCCTTAGCGCTGCTGGGATCCTGTGACCAGAGGCAAGTAAAAGCAACACAGTTTAAAAGTGGCTCATAAATGATGTGTGTTGCAGACTTTTTCTCCAGCAGCAAGTGTGTCTTGTTTTGTCTTAAAGAAAACAAGATTGGACTTCAACAACATCTCCGGACCATATAACATTCCCCCCCCTAAAAGGACAGTTAATACTACCTTTAATGCTATCAAAAAGACTACTAAGCAGGGTTTCTACCTATAAAAGACAGCTACAGGGAGAGGAAATAAGGGATATTGTTCAAAAGAAAGCTTTACTTAATACTTTACCTTTAACAGTTTTTCCTTTCTCTTCTGTGTGTCTTTAATAAAAGTGTAAAATATTTTTTAACAGTGGGAGTAAGCCAGTGATAACTTGACATGAAACCCCAAGTCACATTTACATAACTGCTTAATGTTGTAACAATGAACAAGGGTTTCAGTAATGTCTTTATCCCAAGAAACCAGTGCTCAATATCTCTGAATAGACTCCTAATTATGGCACCCAAATTTGAAAATAATTGGTCCAAGAATCTGTGAATTTCACAAGCACACAACAGAGTTTAGTCACTTCTTCTCATGTGCATACCTCCAAAAACAGACCCCTTCCTTATGAAATCATCTTCCACTCCAAGCTGTTACATTGGTTGCGTGACTGAAAATATTGTAAAGTCCTTTTGATATCAAATATTGTGGCCCATCTGCCATTGTGAGGTGAGGAGGGACAAAAGCCTGGTGGAACCAAATATTGATAGGTGGGGGAGCCAAAGAGGGTAGTGCTGCCTCCTTGGCATCATTCCTCACCATTATTACCCAACCTGCAAAGGCCTCTTCATGAAGGATCTGGGTGGACTGGGATCCACGGGTAGGCAGGAGTCTGTCTACCTGCTCTTTGAGGCACAGGGGGTTTCTGGATAACAAGGGCATTCTCTGGCAGCATGGCTCCTGGCTTCCAGGTGCCACTGTGGCGGTACAGGGTTTTTGTGCAGATGCCTTCATGCTTCTGCAGAAACCACTGCACTCACACCAAACAGAGGAAAGCAAAGGAATCTCTGTAAATGCAATCCTCCACGCAGTTATACCAGTTTTATACTAGTGTAACTCAATTAATTTCAGTAGAGATCAATGGAGTTACATGCCATAAAACTGGAGTAATAAGGCCCTCAGAGTTTTCTGCCTCCTAGCTGAACATGGCCAGCATAGGGGACAGTATATTTTCTTTTTCAAAGTTTCTACAAAGTTCCCCCTCCCCACCTTCCTCCCGCCATCCCAGAATATCAGCGTGAGGCATGTGGATTCCATGATTTTGAATTTCCACTTAACGCCTTGCAGGAGGCACTCAGCACCTCAGATTGGGTCCTTAGTGCATCAAGCATCAAGACACTAGATAAGTGACTCTCATCTTTTGGTCACATACCATGGTATCAGTGCGTCCAATGACTTCAAAGGAATAGTCCACACCATTACCACCAGTCAGCTCCCTCAGCACATCTTCAATGGGCTTTGTGAAGTCCTGAGGGTTCATGCACTCGGTGGCTCCTAACTCTTTAGCCTTGGCAAATTTGTCTTATGATCCAGGAAGCACCAGTGGCCTTACAGCCCATGACAACAGAGAGGCCAACTCCTCCCAGACCGAAGACAGCACAGGAAGAACCACGTTCCACCTGCATAATCATAAAAACATCAGACTCTCTTAGAATACAAGTGATGTATAGTGATTCCACTGCATGAATTATCTTGTAAATCTTTTCATTTTAGGCTCTGCTTGTATTGGATACTACACTTGTAAATTGGGCGAAAGCATTTTTGCTATTCAAAGTAAAGGTTCCCCTTATTGGATTACAACTGGATAAAACCCACCACAGCATACATTTGAGAATAGGTTTGTATTAGAGATGTTCCCAAGTCACAAACTGTGCTTTTAGATCCAGAGTTCTCATGCCCTCCTGTGTTTGGGGGTGTTCAGGTTAGGGCTTTGGGCTCAGCCCATTCTGGAGATGAGGCCAGCTGTAAAATCAGATACTCGTGGGGATTTGGATTCGTAACCCTCCATATAAACTTTGGGGCTCTTCACATCCATGGCATTGGTTGGAGCCTCTCTCTACTTTTCATTAAGTATAGCCAAAAAAGAAACCTGAACTGGGCCAATTTTGCAGCATGAAAGCTGTTGCCACAGAAAACCATCAAGCCCTGAAGAACTCCATGCTTTCAGGGAACCAATGATTTCATAGAAGGCCTTTATTTATTTAATATAAATGAAAGGAAACCTTTTCGTAATTCAGTAAATGCAAGATTATTTACTCCTAAAAAAGAGCCATAAGATTAATAAATAAAAACTAACAAGCTAACAGAGAAAACCCTACATGCGATACTACTACTTAGCTTTTGTATATAGCTTTTCATCTGTAGAACTCAAAGTGCCTCACAGATGGGGAAAGTCAGGGAGGCACAAAGAGATGATATTTCTTGGCCACGGTCAAACAGCATGTCAGCAGCAAAGCCAGTTCTCCTGACTCTCAGGCTGATGCCCTCTTTACTAGACCCACACAAATAATCAGCACTATCCCAACAACAGAGCTTGTCCTTTAAACGCACATGCTAATCCTCACCTTGGCAGTACTGAGGGCAGCCCCATAACCGGTGGAAAATCCACAGCCGATCAGACACACTTTCTCCGGAGGAGCAACTGCATCAATTTTGACAACTGCTGTCTCGTGCACCACTGTATATTCAGTGAAGGTGCTTGTACTAATAAATTGATGAATCTGTTTTCCTTTGCAGGTAAACCTAGTGGTGCCATCTGTTGGAGAATAACAGAGTTCTCACTTTTTGTTTGGGTACAGCAAAAAACAGATACTTTATTTTCTCTAACAATTGCTTAGAGGGAGAGAGCTAAACAGGTCTCTCTACAGGTAAACAATTACAGCAAACCTTTATACCTTTCATTACCGACAATAATAAGCAACAGTTGCATTTTGGTTATACATAGGCCATCTTGATATCTTATTTTTCTCACTTGTTTTGACTCTAGTCTACATACAATATTTTCTACACATTATCTACACAAGGTCGCAACAACTTCTCACACAGTTCTTTCCCACTCGCCTCACACAATCCTCGCTTCTACAAATCTCGCGTTATTAGGGTTACAGTTAGCCTGACTCTTGCTAACGAACTGTCATGCATTGCATCCCCTTCTGGTCAGTTCTTTCTCTGCTTCCACACATCCTTCATTAATCCGCGAACTGCACCAAGGCTATTCAAAAGACAACCAAA
Organism: Emys orbicularis; assembly: GCF_028017835.1. Taxonomy (NCBI): domain Eukaryota; kingdom Metazoa; phylum Chordata; order Testudines; family Emydidae; genus Emys; species Emys orbicularis. The sequence continues at coordinate 28,496,612 of NC_088687.1, read as the reverse complement.
AATAAGGGTAAATTTGATATTTTAAATGTGGGTCAGTTTTGCATGAATGATATCAAATTACTTAGGATAATAATTAAGGCTGCAAGTCTTTCATAGAAGCATGGAGCAGCTGGGCACCTGCCATTGCTCGGGCGGCCCCGGGAAGCTGGTCCCAGGCTGCCCTGGAGCAGTGGTACGGGAGCAGCGGTGGCGCACCAGGCCGCCGCTCCCCAGCAGCGTCGGCAGGGCCCCGGGCCACCCCCCGCCTGGAGCAGCAGCGGCGGTGGGGCCCCAGACGCCCCCTATCCCCAGCTTTAGCATGGGCCTGGAGCTCCCCCTCCGCAACAGTGGGGCCCTGGAGCACCTCCCGCCCCCAGGAGCGGCAACATCTGCGGGAGTGCCCCAGCCAGCACCTAAGATTTAGTTTGGGGTATTTTTAGTTCAAGTCATGGACAGGTCAGGGGCGTGACTTTTTGTTTATTGCCCATGACCTATCCATGACTTGAACTAAAAATACCCGTGACTAAATCATAGCCTGAATAATAATAATCAATGAAACTCACTCATTTGTAGTGCACAGATTGCCCTTGCGGCTTACGCAAGAGCTACACTCTCCACACTGTGGAACAAAGAGCGGGATGACTTTATCTCCTAGAAATAGAGCAGAGCAGTTATGAAAATTTCAGTCAAGCAGACAGATAACACTGAAGAGCCACACAAGTAAAAGATTGTAGCAGGTATAGTTATCACACACACACACACACTTGCAGGAAGAGTACAATTCAGACGAGTTCTCACCACAACCATTTCAAACAGAGTAGCTAGTAAGTACCTAAATGTTTTTGCTCACCAAGACTCAAAATTCACTGCAAAATATATTGGTACCAAGTTCTCATTGGAAATTCCAACACAAAAACCATTAGGAAATTCAAACAGATGGTATCTATCAGCTGCTGTGGATGTGCTGGAGACACGGTATGTGACAAAGCTTCGTTGCCTGTTCGTAATTTGTGATGCTGTTTATGAAAAATTTAATGACTCATCTCCACATTTCCCCTTTCTCATGGGGTGGGGGAAGGGGGATTGAAGTACTGTTAGCGTGGAGCATGAATTTAAAACCTGGGAGTCACAAAAAGGTTTTCAGTGGGTCATGACCATCCTTCCTTTCTTTACCGATAGATAGCAGGGCGATCATGAAACTTTTTGTTGTTGTTGTTGTTGAAAACCTTTTTATTAAGGCAAAGTTACAATAGAACATTAACATACATCACACATTGAATATTGATGCTAAACAAGTAAAGAATCCGGCTAAAGATTCTGGCTGGCTGGCCGGGGAGCCCTCCTCCTCCGAGTACACTAAGAAGAGTGACCACATTTCTAAATATCTATCCTCTTTGTGTCTCTTCTCTTGTGTACATACGTAGTGCGAAAGCTTTTCCATTACAAAGACAGTCCATATTTTACTATACCAAAATTCCAGAGGAGGAGTCAGATATCCAGTAATGTGCAATATAAAGTCTAGCTACTAACAATAAAAAAAATTAATTTGTTGTTTTGTTTAAAATGAAAACCCTTTACTGGAGCATTAAATACACATTAGGGGATATCCAGGAAGCCAGCATTTTGTCATCAGATGAATCTCTTTATTAATTCCCTCCCAAAACTGTTTAATTTCTATATGCAACCATTACATTCTGTTGTAACGTGAGTCATGGTATGGAAAAGGTTGAGAACTACTGGTGTGGGGGCTTAGAGGTGCTAAATTAAATAGGCCTTATAGGTTCTTTTGTAACTCCACACAAAAGACCTGCATTAAACAGGAAATGAAGCATTCATTGACCGTCACTCTTGTTTCTTGAGTCTGTCCCATATCTAGTCATGCTGCTGCAACATGGGGATGCAGACAGGTAAGGAACTCCCCAGAAGATCACAGGAGGAGAATTTGCATGTGCGTGAGTTTACCAGCTCTTTGATTCTCTCTGCCTTCTCCCATGCAGTCCACTACATTCTCCCTAACCCAATAGGATTTCTTCCCTCCAGACCCTGCTTCAAGCACTTCCTACATAAGCTTCTAGTCTCTCCTCATCGAGGAGTTAGCAAGCCAGATGCTGTAAACTCTTCTTTTTAAAAAACAGTAACGCTCACAAGACATGTGCAGAACTTCAGTGCTCAAAACACATTGATTTCTGTCCCATCCTCGTCTCCTTCTTGCATTATTTCTTTGTGTATAGTCTGTAAATTCTTCAGGGCAAGAACCTAGTCTTCATGCCTAGATGTACAGAACCTAGCGCAATGTTGGTATTTTATAAATATTATAATAATATCAACTGTTCCACCATTATTGCAGCCCAAAAATAGATGGGGCAACAGGCCCTTTGGACATTCTCTGAAGCTCTGGGACAGTCAGGGTTGGATGATATACCATACATACGTACAGGGCCATCCCTAGGTGGGGTGCGGGGCCAGGGACATAGGCGCCGAGTTCCTAATCTGCCAGGTGGTGCCCCCCCCCGGCTCTGCCCCCACTCCACCCCTTCCCCCAAGGCTCCACCCCGTCATGCTTCTTCTCCCCCCCATTCCACCCCAGCCACACCTCTTCCCTGCCCAGTTCCACCCCCTCCCTCGAGCGCGCTGCACCCTCGCTCTTCTCCCCTCCCCACCCTCCATCGCCTCCTGACGCCGTGAAACATCTGATCCGCGGGAGGCGCTGAGAAGGAGCTGCTGGTAGGGGGCTGCCGATGGCCGCCGCTTGCCTTCTCACCCCACCGCCTGCCCACCGCTCTCCTCCTTGCTGTCCGCCCACCCGCCTCCTCACCCCTCTCCCCACTGCCTGCCACTCGCCTTCTCACCCTGCTCACCTCACCTCCCCGCCTCCTCATGATTTTATCAAAGCGCTGGGCCCCGCAAAGCACGGGGCCTGGGGCTGTCACCCCGATTTGCCATACCCACGGGACGGCTCTGGATACATATATACACATACCAATCAGTTGCACACATACAAAATAGGAAATGACTGCCTGGGAAGGAGTACTGCAGAAAGGGATCTGGGGGTCATAGTCGATCACAAGCTAAATATGTGTCAACAGTGTAACACTGTTCAAAAAAAGTGAACATCATTCTGGGATGTATTAGCAGGAGTGTTGTAAGCAAGAGGCGAGAAGTAATTCTTCCGCTCTACTCCACTCTGATTAGGCCTCAACTAGTTTAAAAAATGGTTTGGATTCAGTTCAAGATTCAGATACCGATTTGGTTCATTTAATATTTCATCTTAAACACTCTGCGCAGCCCTCCTCATAGTTCAGAGTTACTGGGAAAAGAGTACAGGCATTGGTGTCCCATCTTGCAGTGTGCAGAGGAAGATGAGAACCTCCTCCTGGGGCTTTATATTTACCAGCTCTATGGCACAGAGAATATGGTGAAAGAAGCAATAAACAATGAAACGGTGTTCTCTGAGAGAACCGGCACAGGAACAACATCTTTTGTCTGGCAGATGAATTAAGTACATGAATTAAGATACTTTCTGTGCTAGTGTCACTTGAATGCTAAGCATGAAATAAAGTGTGAATTTCAGTACTATCAAAGTCTGATAACCTGGGCCCTGATTTAGCAAGGCACCTGACTAACAAAAGTAGTCACATTGTGCATAGAAATAGTCCTATTTACTTCAAAGCTAGGCACATGTTAAAATTCCTTGCTGAACGGAAACCCTAACGAGGGTCTGAACTCAAAATGGTAGCTCACCTTTGGTTCCCTTTGAGTGAAATACAAATAAGCACCTCTTTTGAATGCTGGGGAAGGGGAGAGCACTTCACTTCTATTTTTATGTGACTGTGAACAGGCAAAAACTTTTGAAATAGGAAAGATCACTTGGGAGTATAGCAAGAAAGACTTAAACAACATATTTCTCCTCCAAAATATCCTTGACAAGGCCCTGTGAAGGTTGAATGTTGGATTACTTGTTTCCTCTGCAATAAAGGAGTTCATACATGTTAGTGTCTTTGATATTGGAGCAGGGTATGTGAATGCTAGGTGAGAACTACTTATCATTGGTTAGTGCTTGATGCTTTCTTATACCTGGTTTCACACAAGTCACCCCTTCTCCAACGCTCTCTACAATACCAGCTGCTTCGTGGCCAAGAATTATTGGAAAAGGCACAGTTAATGCACCACTCATGATGTGGTCATCTGAGCGACAGATCCCTGTGGCCAAAATCTGTAGGGGAAACAAAGAATATTTCAATACGTAAGGAACCAATTTTTCAGCTTTTACCTGTGTGATATGATATAGAAGTGAAGATATATTTTGTATTCAGTGAAGTGAGTATAACCATAATAAACCTAAGACATGATCCCTAAGACTGCTTATTTATCACAGCCATGACTCATGACAGAGATCATAACTTTTAGTGGTTTTGCACAGCAAGTTATGGCCTTTGTCATCTGCCACACTCTTCCATAAATGTTTACTCTTTTTCGGGTCCGTGTAGTTGAAAGCTTGTGTCTTTCACCAACAGAAGTTGGTCCAATAGAAGATATTACCTCATCCAGCTTGTCTCTCTAATATTCTGGAACCAACACTGCAGTTTTAAATAGCCTGCATAACTCAATACTAGTTCATCCGATAGTAACCACTCTGGTGGCAATATTTGTAAGATCAAGCCCTACATTTCTATAGCATGAACATAACTGGCACCGCTACAGTATGTAATTTACAAAGTTCATCTTTTTCCTACCTTAATGCGAACTTCATGTGCCTTTGGAGGGGCAACTTCCACCTCCTCAATGGAAAATGGTTTCTTAGGCTCCCAGGCAACAGCGGCTTTGCATTTAAAACAGCAAGGAAAACAAAATGGCATTTGTGTATGTAGCACCTTCCCCAAGGTGTGGCTCAAGCCTCCTCCCTGGTGCTTTGTACTTAAGAGTTGCATCTCCCCTCTACTCACCAGGGTTGGGTCTTGGGTTCTTTTTCTGACACCTGGTGCCTTCACCCAAGGTGACTCTTCACCTTGTCCCTTGGGAAAACGAATAATGCTATCTCTGCTGGTAAGAAGCATAAAACCTATGTAACCCCTTCGGATTTAGACAGTATGGCTGCTTTAAAACCTTGTCCTGAGGAAGAGGAAGTGCTATTGTTCCAAGAAGAGGAAGTGCTGATTGTCCAAGGGAGAGGGGGTTGAAAGAGAGGACAGGGACATGTGGGTGTCTGTACAGCAAGCAGACCCCCACATAGCGAAGCAGCTGAGAACCAGCCTGACGTCTGCGAGAGACAGAACTGCTGACTTGGGACATCCCAGAATGGGAGCCAGGAGGACCACCATGCCAGTAAGGAATCACCTCAGAAGGACAAAGCAGAGCTGCACCTAGTATCACTGTCACTCAGACAGACTGTATAGGGCCATGAGTACTGAGGCTTATGACTACACTGAGAATATGGAGAAAGGTTGTAGCCAGTTAAGTGGGAGGATTGTCGCTCTGTGAGAGAGGTAGAAGAGAGCACCAAAGGGCTGGTTGGGGAAAGTTTACTGGTGCTGAAGATGACCAGGAACACTCAAGATTCACTGCTGCACTGGAACTCTGCCAAGTATTCCTGAACTCTGAGTCTGGACGCAGTGCTCAGCAACTGTCCTTTTATATTCTGATAGCACTGGGCTGCTGGATCTTTGTATTGGATGTAATCATTTTACTTCTCCCCCTATATTTTCCCTTGTTTTTCCTCCATTCATCCTTCTGTAAATAAATATTTCACTTTCCTGTATTCATTGTACTATTCCACTGTGCGTGTGCATGTGTTTAGTGTGGGGGGAGAGGAGAGGGGTAGAACAAGTGTCTCTGGGGTGGAAGGGAGTTTCCCTGCTGCATTCCTGCAGGGGCCTGTTCTTGGCCAGAGCCCGTCCCACAAAGCAGACTCTTTGCACAGAGATCTGTAAAAGTTCTCATATGCTTGCGCATATCAATCTGCGCATATCATTTTTATGCTTCTGAGTGTGCGCAAGAGCAAAATGCAACTGGTTTCCACTCAGAGCCATGTTGTTGCAACAATTCACCACCTAGGCCATAGCTGCTTGTATACACACTGACCATTGTGCGTTTGTTAACATTGTTGTACTTGAGAATGGGAGCTGTTGAGATCATTTTTTTTTTCTTTTTGAAGGCAATTTCTTGGATTTGGCCCCGAGACGGGGAATACCTGCCCCACACTGGGCTGGAGGGGGTTAATCCCATGCTATGGGCTGAGGTAGCCATGCCCCTTCACACCTGTTGGGCATGCTCTGACTGGAACTTCAGTATAAGAGGGAGCAGCTCAGCTCAGTCTGGGCTGACTAGGGTAGAAGTGCGCCACAGGCTCCTTCTGGGAGAGTGCCAGAGCCACCAGACGCCAACGCCAGCCAGGTCGGTGCCTCTACTGAACCCCTGTCGACCACTGAGGCTGATGGAGGAGAGGTAGTTATTGCCGAGGGATCCCCCCGCACTGGGAGAAGGGGTAAGAAGCAACCCAGGAAATGGGACGGTAGGAACAGGTGACCAACACTGAGCAGCGAGGTATCAGTTCCCTAAGGCCCTGGGTTGGATGGAACCCGGTGGAGAAAGGAGGGTCCCGGTCTCCCTGCCCGTCTAACACGCCATGGACACCGCCACCGTGCGGGGAGGTGAATTGGGCTGGCGATGGCCATTACTTAGACTTTGGCCACAAGGCCGTACTTCCTGAGCCCCGGGACAGCCCTATTGACTCTGGTCATTGAGTCATGCTGTCCTGGGAAGGAAAGCAACTACTTAGACATTAGCCACCAAGCCTATGGTCCTGAAGCCCAGGCCTGCCTTAAGGAACTTGGGCCACAGGCCATACTCCCCTAAGGGGCTGATGGGGTATATCTGCCCCTTAACAGGCCACCATAGCCAATTTCAGTGGTTTGGTCACTGTAGAAAGATACTTGCAGGTATTGACCAAGGTAATTTACCATCCCCAGTACAAGTCTCAGTTCTGGTACATTAGATGGTGCATTCAATTCTCCAATTGCTTGTACTTTCTCAGGGCTAGGACTGATTTCATCTTTCTTTGTCTGTCCCAAAAACTCGATTTGGGGTAGGTGAAAAATGCATTTTTCACTGTTGAGTTTTAATCCAGACGGACTGATCAGGCTTAGGACTTTGAGGGTTTTGTGTTCTTCCATCGAAGATCCATGCGTCGTCCGTGAAAACTGCAACCCCATTTGTGTTAGTTACCAATTCTGCCATCTTTCTTTGTAAATGTTCAGGTGCACTGGTGGTCCCAAAAGGTAATCTTTGAAAGTAAAATCTCCCAAAGGATGTGATAAATGGAGTCAGTTTAGCATTTTCTTGGCTAAAGGAATTTGCCAGAATCTGCTCAAGGTATCCAGCTTGGAGAATACTGTCGCTCCTTTCACTTTGGGGAGGAAGTCATCCAGTGGTGGGAGGATACATTTTTCTCTTGCAGCTGCTTCATTAAGTCATTTAAGATCCACACAGATTCATATTTTTCCTTTTAATAACTGGTATTATTGGAACACAATATGCTGCTGGCTCAGAGATTTTCTCAATTATACCAATCCATTCCATTCTCTTTAATTCAGTTTCCACTTTATGCTGCGGTGAGGTATGTGCATGCTGCATGGGTCAGCATTGTCTCTTGAGGTTATTTGTACTGGAGATACTTTCTAAAGTCCAATATTTCCAAATATTCCATCGAGTTCCTGAACCTGTCTCACTAGGCCCATCATGGCTGCTGGCATGTGATCACAGCTGAGAAGGCTGCTGGCGTGCGATCTGAATGCATAACTTTTGTCTCAGGGCTAGTCAGAGTTGTGTCAGGTGACTTCAGCTCTGGGAGGGGTTGAAGGTGATTGTTTCAAGAGAAACAGAAGGAAAGAACAAAAACAACTGAGGATAATGGGCAACCAATCTACCAAATAGCACCTAGAAGGGGGGAATAATTAATTAATACCCTGCCCCTCCTTCCACTCCGTGCAGAGATGTGGGATGGCAGCATCCTGGCTCCATCATTCAGGGAGGGTTCATGTTTCTCTTGCACTGTGCTGAGTGGCAGCTGGCACACGCCAAGCACTGCATACTCAGCAGCAGCAGCTGAGCTGAGAGGCTGGAAGCAGCAGCACAATGAAAGGTATTAGGAGTGAATACAAAGATGATTCCATGCACTTTCTGCAGACACTTATTGCATAGGCCTTAATGAAGGGATTTAAAAGGAATAAGATTTCTCCTTCCCCACCCTTCCACCCCAGCTAGTGCACGACTTTCTGCATAAATGGAAAGTGCAACTGGTGGCAAGTAGCAGAGCAGGGACGAAAGGTAGAGCTGAAGAAGGGCTTCTTCTGTTCTGGGCATCTATAGTTGTAACTTGTGGATTCCTTTTGTGCAATGCAAGAAATACCCAAGTTACTACGGCATTGCAGTGCTGTGCAAGGAGATGCCAGGGCTGCTCTCAAACTTCATACACAAAGTATGGCTTTAGTACACAGAATCACTGTTTATTTTCGTTATAGAAAGTTCCAGGCTATTTTAAATAAAAAACTTAATGTCCCTTATAGCATTCCTCGTTTCAAGGTGCGTTGTCCCTCATTTTGAAGGTCCCTGTCCCACATTTTAGAGTCTGCAGCTTCAGAGGCATGAGTTTGGCACTCCAGGAGCTGGCAAACTCCAGTCTGGGTTTACATGTGTACACAATTACTGACACTGGGTCAGATCCTGCATTCCTTTTTTTGCAATCAAAACTCCCAGTGAAGTCTTGAGTGTATATTGGTTTTGGGAGTACTACCAGGAACGCAGGATCGAGTCATTCTGCATAAGTGAGAGGATACACTGAAAGAAGATATCGTATAACAATTTTTCTAGCTCGTAGCGCTCCTTTTTTACCAGCTTTCTGTCTCAGATGGCCCTCATCAACAATATTTCTGAACATCTCCCAGTATTATAGCATACACAAGATAGTGATTTTTTTCTCACCTACCCCTAGTAAGTAGTCTATGTTATATGGTTTCTTGTTTTGGTGGGAGGTATTCCCCCTCCCCCCCCAAACTGTGATGTCATAGTGGTCAGGCTAGGTCAAAATGCAGTAGCTTTTGCATTTTGTGACAAAGATGCTGAGGTCATCATGATAACACCAAAGAATGAATTCCAGATTCATAGTCAGTTGCTGAGAAAGCTTTGTCTTCTGCACAGACATATTTCACACTTGAGGCTTTGATCTATTCCTCCAATATCCATATTCATGCAGCCTATAAACCCCACTCTTCTCTTAAAAAAAATTGCATCCAAAAATACACACACACACACACACACAGTGCTAACAAAACCCATGTTAAATATAACCAACTACTTAGCAACTAAATTGTATGTTGCCCTCCTTTCCCCCATATTTTGTTTATTTTAATTCTTTGGCAGGAACCTTGCAAAACATATTTGCAAAATACTATACAAGTAAGTTAAAAACAAACTTAGGACAAATTTTGTTGGTAAAATTATTCAGGAGGAGAAGTTCAGATACAGCTTCAGGGTTCTAACTGTCGAACCCAGCCAAAATAACCCATTTTTAGATCCTATCTCTCTACTTCTTTTCATCATTTAAGAAATCAGGCACTTTATCTCCCATTTGGGAGGAGGCTCTCCCTGCAGCCCCACTTATTTATAATAGGAGGATGTTAAAGGTTTCAATTTTCAATCCCTGACTGTGGCTCATTGGTATACAATATGCATGCACTTGAGCTAGCCCTTTGCAAATGCGAACAGTTGCACCCACATTAGAATAATTACAACACGTGGATCAGCAAACCAGGAACCAAATTCAGTCCCCAAATGTAGATCGATTGATGCAAAACCATTGTTGCATCTCCCTCATGCCTTGGTTTGTTGGTTTCTTCTCGCTCACTGAGTGGGGCTCTTCCTCACTTCTGTACTCCTAGTTTTTTTGTTTGCTCACTTTCTTCCCAGTGTTTGTTGTTCTCTCCTACCCTCGTAAAAGACCACACCTCTGCTGCTGCTGTGCACGTAGATCAGGGACTAGACACTAGAACAAAACTAGCCTTACGTAAATCAGGTTAACTCTGCTCCTGGCTGCTCTTGCAGGGCAAGAACACTGAGCAAGGGCAGAAACTGGCTCCTCCCCTTGTGCTTGGGCGGGTTTGTCCTTGGGGGAATTTCTAAAATGAAAAGTGGCATGAGAAAATATGGAATTCTTCCATCAACTTCCGACCTTTATTAAATGAGGGGAAAACAGAAAAATAAAGATTGTTGACGCTATTTGTAGCAGGGTCAGTGAAACAACATTCCCCGGAGGGACTGTTATTGGCAGGACACCAGGAGAACAAGGAATGTGGGGAATTAGGTTGGAAGCAGCTCAGCCACATGGACAGAGTAATCCCACAGTTTACATGAAAGTTCCACTTGTTCAATTTAATACGTGCTCAGCTTCATTGTTTGCTAACAAAATATGGCGTCAGAGCTGAGAGTTCTCTGCAGTGTAGCAGCTGGTAGCATGTGCCACGGAACATGGTCTGCAGCCCCCCAGAGCCCTTGATTTTACAAGTATCAGAGGCAGTATTCACAGACCTTGGGAGGCAGGCCAGTCCTCGCCCACAGACAACCCGCCAACCTTAAGCATATTCTCACCAGCAACCACGCACCACACCATAACAACTCTAACTCAGGAACCAACCCATGCAACAAACCTCGATGCCAACTCTGCCCACATATCTACACCAGCAACACCATCACAGGACCTAACCAAATCAGCTACAACATCACCGGCTCATTCACCTGCATGTCCACCAATGTTATATATGCCATCATGTGCCAGCAATGCCCCTCTGCTATGTACATTGGCCAAACTGGACAGTCATTACGCAAGAGGATAAATGGACACAAGTCAGATATCAGGAACGGCAATATACAAAAACCTGTAGGAGAACACTTCAACCTCCCTGGCCACACAATAGCAGATGTAAAGGTAGCCATCTTACAGCAAAAAAACTTCACGACCAGACTCCAAAGAGAAACTGCTGAGCTCCAGGTCATTTGCAAATTTGACACCATCAGATCAGGATTAAACAAAGACTGTGAATGGCTATCCAACTACAGAAGCAGTTTCTCCTCTCTTGGTGTTCACACCTCAACTGCTAGCAGAGCACCTCACCCTCCCTGATTGAACTAACCTCGTTATCTCCATACTGATTTATACCTGCCTCTGGAAATTCCCATTACTTGCATCTGAAGAAGTGAGGTTCTTACCCACGAAAGCTTATGCTCCCAATACTTCTGTTAGTCTTAAAGGTGCCACAGGACCCTCTGTTGCTTGATTTTACAGTGATGGAAGGAGGAGTTTGAGCTGTACACAGACCTGGCTGTGCTGGAGGATGACAACAGCAGGAAAGCAAAAGTGTTACATTACCTTATTGGGAAACAAGGCAGAGGAGATTTGTACCACTCTTAAGCTCATCACTTCCCTAGGTCTCACAGCAGTTCAAGGAGCCCTGGGAAACTATTGCTTCCAAAAACACAAGAAAACTGGGGCGTGACAGAGGTTTTCCACAGAGACCAATGAGGGGCAGGGGATAGACCCACTATGTAATTGCCTTATGCACAATGGCTGCTACATGCAATTTTGGGGAACTTGACAGACTCCCTGATTCGGGATGGGACGGTCCGCGGCACTTATGATCACCACCTGTGAGAGCAGCTGCTGTGGGAAGGCAATCTCACATTAGACAGACACTATAGTAATGTAGGTCCACATTAGATTTGTGTGAATTATGGTTTTAAATTGAGTGGGGATATTAGCATGAATAGGCCCAAAGCACGTGACCAAAAAGGATGAGATCATGAGAAAGAAGAGTATTAAACTTGTAGCGGCCCTTGGAAATACCAGTGTTATTTTAGCCCAAACCTTAAATAAGGGAATAGAAATAAAACACGGTTAATTGGGTACCAGGTGCAATAATCAGCTACATAAACTCCTTCATTTGACCTTAGCTAAGGTCCAACAATTGGCAATGATATGGCTTGTTTGTTAAAGGGTAGATATAAAAAAAGTAACAACTCTTAAAGGGTTCATTGCTAATACCTGCCTGACTAAGTTGGAGCCAATCACTATGGGTCTAAGCACCCAGGACTTTAGCCTGTTTGTAAATATCTTGATCAAATGCTTATAAATGTTTTGTTACTGTTTGGATGTAGTAAATTGTTCCTTATTTAGATCAATTTTATAAATACCATTCATCCTTTGGATTTAATAAAGGAATTAATGCTTACATTAGGATTGTGAATTAGTACCCCACATAAATAATATTTCCAACAGATGCTTACATGGGGAATACAACGGAAACTTCAATAGCCACAGACATATGTTCAGTGAGACAGTCAGTCCTGTGTGGTCCCTTGATGAGGAGACCAAAATTATCTCAGACTATGTAACCAGCTGAGTTTGTGGTAAAAACGAGACTCCAGCTCGGCTGTATGTTAGCAGTCTCAGGCTGAAAGGACGTGGGATGGGAGTCTGAACATCAATTCTTTGTTTTTAATGTTTATATAAAATGTTTGGAAAATAGGGAAGATGCATCATTATCAGTGGAACTGGCCTCACACAGCCAATGTTTCCACTGGGAAATTACTGAAGGGACACCAACGGAATAGGGAATGCAGGAAGCTAGGCTGGAAGCAACTCAGCCGCATGGACAGAACAGTCCACAGGGTTTAATAAAGTTGCACCTGTTCAATTTAACCTGCATTCCACATCACACTTTATGAATGAAACACTATTAATGTGAAAAAGGACTGAATAAACAAAGTCTGGACTTGACTTACTCTAATCTATGTTAGATTTTCCTTGGCACCACGTCGGAGAGTTGAGCATTTACCAATCTGCAGGCTTCACATTTTTTAAATAGCAATTTCTTTAGGATTTTTTTAAAATGGAGAAACAAAAATAAAGGAAAACAAACCTAAAATAAATAAATAAATAAAAAAGGTTCAGGCAGAGCTGGTGGAAGGTTCTCAAACAAAAAGTTATTTGGAAAAAAATTGTGCAAAACAGGTCAATATTGTTAATATTTTACACTTTTTATGAAAAATGTGAACATTTTAAAAATTGAAAGCAAATATTAAATTTAAAATTTATTATCTATTTTTATAAAATGTTGATAACATTTTGGGGAGAAATTGAAATACATATTTCAAAAAAATTGGAAAAATGGTTCTATTTTGAAAGGAAAACAAGCTCAACATTTTGAATTTTTTTCCCACACTACTTTTTGATTTTTCTAACAGGCTTAGATTCAAGTTTTGATCCAGCTAATAAGACAAGACTGGTGGGGCTCAGGGACTGCCATCTGCATAGCTACTGAATGGCTGCTCTTCTCATGCTAGTCTATCAGCAGGACTTTCCAGGCTCCATTCTGCTGACCCTGAAGCTATTGAATGGCTAAAACGTGTGATGTTTACCTCAGCCCTTTAACATTGTTATTGGTTTTTTAAATTGTTTTAACTCACTACTTTATATTTGAATCTTTTCCATCTTTATTGTTCCACTTGTGCATTCACTAATAATTAAGCTTCTAGTAACTACAGTAGATGTGGTTATTTAGTGGAAATACATTAATGTTAAACTATTTTAATGTATGTGCAGTATCTTGAACCATTATAAAAAAATGATTGAAGTGTAATGTTTCCCAAGATACTTATTTTCCTAAAATAAGATCTTGAAGTTAAATCCAGGATTCTTGCTGCATGAAATATATTTAAATATTTTAAATTAACTGCGTTTAAAGGGGTTACTGAGTTACTTCTCTGCTGACATTTCCAGAATCACATTTCTGTAAATGATGAAAATTCATTTGAAAGAAAGAGTAGACTTGACCAAAAAAACCCCAAAAAACAACAACAAAAACTCCCTCTTTTTTAAAATTTAAATATCATTGTCTCTTGTTGGACTTTTAAAGCGTGACTATTCCACTTTTAAAAGTTCATTCCATTGTAAAAGAGTCTACCTGTAGGCGTGACTTTTAAAATGGGAAATGCCACTGGAACCAGGAATTACTCTCAAAATATTAGCTGGTTAAAAAATGAAAAAAACTAGTTAATTAACATTTTCAAAGTTTCAAACTTCTTTTAATTTGAAAGGTTTTGAAATGGATTCTTTGTTTTTATTAAAATCCGTCACTATTTTTTTAAAATTTCTGAAGTTTTTACCTAAAGCATTATTCAAATCATCATCAAAAAGGTTATGGACATTTATTGTTTACTGAAAAGGGGGTTTTCAGCAAATGAAAAAAATTGACTATTTTGACACTTTCTATTAAATATTCTAAATATTAGAAAGATGACATTTTTAGTGAAAAAAAGAACGTCTATGTCAAAAGATTGCATGGATTTTTTTTTTTTTTTTTTTTTTTAAAAGAACTTTTCAATGAAAAACTTGGTTACTAGCACCACTAAAATTAAAATGGACTTTTTAAGCATGCCCACTATAGAAGCTAGCTAGCGTAATTACGGAAAATACCACAACATTCAAAAATAAGCAACTTCAGCCCCAATCGCGCAAAGATTTAAGCACGTGCTTAACTTTACACACTGTGACTGGTCTCATTGAGTGCACTAGGATGACTCACATGGCATAATATTGCCATTGACATCAGTGGCAGCAGGATCAAGCCCACAGTCCACAAAGGTAAGCACATGTATATGTTTTTGCAGGACTGGGCCTTTATTATATAATGCTGCCAAGCTCATCCCAAGGCCTCCCCGAACCCTGACAAATGCACAACTGAAAACCAGGCCGGCTCAGCTGTGTGTTAGTGTTAAAAGAGATGTTAAGTTTATAAGAATGTCTTTAGACCTGATGAAATGTTTGTAGGATGTACTGATCTCACTTATAACCTCCATATCCCATGGTATAAAGTTATATTGAATGTTTGCATGTAAATCTTTAACTGCGTAACTCAAACAGGAAAGCAGCATCAATTAATGTAAAGTGCTGGTCCTTCACACAAGAAGGGCCATTGAACCAAATAAGCCGCTGTGAAACATTAAAAGGCCAGAGACTTTGTTGACTGTGTCCCCCTCTCACACGCTCACCCATGAAGAAGAGATGGGCATAAACACTTGTCCCGTGAGTTTGAACTCAGGGAGAAAGATATAAAAATCCCTGACCAGAAGGAACTGCATCACTATGGTGCTTGGCATTCAGAGAGGGCAATATTTCTAAACATAAGCAAGGGATCCTCAAGCTGCTTAGCTTGGATTAGCTCTCAAGAACATAGAATGCTTGCATATCACAGCAGCGTCTATTGCCTTTTGGAACTTAAGATGGTAACTCATTTGTTCACCTGCTTTAACTTTGTAAATAACATTTCTTTTTTTAGTTAATAAACCTTTAGTTAGCTTATTATAGGATTGGCTACAAGTATTGTCTTTTGGTGTGAGGTCTAAGGTGCAATTGACCTGACGTAAGTGACTGGTCCTTTGGGACTGGGAGTAACCTACTATTGCTTGTGATTTTTTTAGTGTAGGGGACCATCTATCACAAAGGCAAGTTTGCCCAAGTGGCAATACAGACTGGGTTACGCCAGGAGACTATCTGTAACTCCATGGTTAGGTTGCTATAGCGCTTGGAGTTCACACTTCTTGGTTGGTGAAATCTAAGTGTAGAACTCCCAACCAATTTGGGGTTTGAGCCCTGCTTCCTCACAGTCTGCCCTGAGGTGGTCACTCATGCTCGTCAGCTACTCCAGACAGCCTGACAAATGCAAAAGGATTTTATCATCAGAGCGGTGAGAAAATACCAATTTTTGCTTAACAAAAATACAAAATAAGAAACATTTCCAATTAGTAATAAATCCTATTATCTTAACAAAAAAAATTAAGTTCTACAAAATAATAGCCAAGTGCAACAAAATAGTCCAGCCCCAGCACACTGACTCAAGATGGGAATGACTGTAATCCTTTATATAGACAGACCTAATAAAAGTGCTCCATGAGGTCTGCAAGTTCACATGTCAGACAGAAGGATGTCCAACATCAATTTACAGCTGAGGTCAAAGATCACATTTTAAATAGAAATACAGGGCACAAGTGGGGGGAAAAAAAAAAAAAAAAAAGCTTGTACACTTTGGTCTTACATAGTATTCCATTTACCATGTGGTGATATGGATTTCACAACCTGCAAAGGGCAAAGTTCCTGCACAGTTTATGAAAAAAAGTGTAGCTAAAACCTCCAAACTATGAATTACAAATTTCTAACACAAACAAATATATTTGAACCCAATTCTTTCTGTATAAGTACATAAGGCTCCCTCTGAAGAAGTCCCACTGAGGTCAGTGGGAGCCCTAGGCAGGGGCGGCTCCAGGCACCAGCACACCAAGCGCGTGCCTGGGGCGGCAAGCCGCGGGGGGCGGCCTGCCGGTTCTCGTGAGGCCGGTAGTCAGGGAGGGAGCCTTCGGCGGCAAGCCTGCGGGAGGTCCGCCGGTCCCGCGGCTTTGGCAGCAATTCGGCGGCGGGTACGCCGAAGCCGCAGGACCGGCGGACCTCCCACAGGCATGCCGCCAAATCCGCATTACCAGCCAGACCTCCCACAGGCGTGCCGCCAAAAGCTGCCTGACTGCCATGCTTGGGGCGGCAAAATACATAGAGCCGCCCCTGGTATTAACATGTGGGGACTCCCTGATTGCTGTAACTGCAGATAGCATTCCAGCCATGTGCACACAGACTGGCTTCCCATCGCCACCTCTAAACATCCCTCCTGCAACCTGTGCTCCTCCCTCCCAGTTCCATAAAGGTTGCTGCAGCCATGAGCCCTTCAAATCCCCACCATCAAGCAGGTTTCAGTGTGCCCAGTCTCACTCTCCCCCACTAATCTAGCTTGCAAGGGCCTGCTTTACCCCCCTCCATCAATCAGGCTTGCATGCACCGGTCCCTTTATCCCTGTCAATCAAGCTTGTGTACACTCAGCTGACAAATTTCATCTCCCAGGCTTGTAGACATTAGCCCATTTATCCCTATGTCACAAATCTCTCTGGGCTCCCCCTCTTGGCAGCTCACCAGACACTGAATCCCCCTTGGACTTTCAGATTCCCTGGGTCTCAGTAGGTGGCAGAACTGTTTCTCCCCTTGGCCTCCCTGGCACATTTCCTAGGCCCTGATTCTCACTCTATTACTTCTTGCCTTAGGCCCTCATAGGGTGACCAGACAGCAAGTGTGAAAAATTGGGACGGGGTGGGGGTGATAGGAGCCTATATAAGAAAAAGACCCAAAAATCAGGACTGTCCCTATAAAATCGGGACATCTGGTCACCCTAGGCCCTCAGGACCAGCATGACACCCAAAATATTTTCATAGCTTAACATGTCTTCTATCAGAAATACACCTATAGGTGTGAGCCTTTTTGTTTACCTCTTCAAAGGACCATATGGTAGGTGTAGCCTACAACACCCAGGCACTTCGCACAGGATTCTAACTCCCTATTGCTCTTTTCTTAATGACACAAGAAATGCCCAGATTTATACAAAAATAGTAAACCCGACATGAAACTCCCTGTCTCAGTTTCCTCCACGCTTCAGGCCATTTTATGGGCCTGGATCACAGTCACTTGGGGCCACCCTACATCCTTCTGTTGCAGTGCATCACTTATACTGACTAAACACAAGTATTGACTAAAAATTACCCTAACTCCAAAATTTAAAAACATGGCACTAAAGCTGCCTGTTGGATCAGATCTAGTGAGGATCCACCTCTCTCCCACGTTTTCGGTAGGTAGATAGTGTTTATGGAGAGCTATCAGTCAACAATAGCACTACAACAACAAATTTCAGCCATAGCCTAAACATCTGAGACTTATGAAAAATGTCTGTCCCTTTGTAAACATTTTCAGAAATATTTGTACGTGTGAGTTTTTGTTCAAAAAGAATATTTGGGTAAAGACAAAGTTTAACTAGTACATTTGTAACTACACATTTTAAAGAGGATTCTCTCCAGAAAAGTTCACGTAGTCATCTTGAAAGCAGTTTGGAATTCAAAGGCAACCAATCAGGGAAGAGACAATTACATCGACTCAGGTGAACCATCATACAGAACAAGTAGTAAATTATGAATAGGGAATAGTCATAGCAAAAGATGTGGTGAGAAGATCCTGAGCAATCAGAGAGTAGAATGTAAGCCATTTGTCAAATCATATTAAATAAACACATTAACAAAATCTGAATTTATTTGCAAATAGGAAAAGGTGCCAAATTAATCTCTAATTATACATTCAAATAAAGATGGCTGACATATAGAGGAGAAAAAAATCCCAAAAAAGTTTTGTGCTCTTTTTAATTGAAATTTAAATATACAGTATTTCATCAAATTCTAGCAAATATTTCACCCAGCTGAGTCTGTCTCTAATCTTTCCCAGAAACCAGGCTAATTGTTGATGCATGTATACCGAAAGACTGTCTTTACTTCCATTGTTTTCTTACTTTAACTTTTCTCGTTAGGGTTCAGATTTTTAAATTTCTCTCTCTCTCTTATAAATATTCCCTCCTAAGCTTCAACTTGCCATGAAATGCACATGAAGAACTCCCATGGGAGACTGGGGTGTATAAGCCATGGGTCCTGAATACAGTATTTCTATATACACACAATAAATGTCATTCTTTAAAGTGACACTTCCAAGTAGTTTGGGCACAAACTCTGCATTATGATAAAAGAAAGCACCTGAGGAGATGTGGGAGAGAGATGTGACAGAATTAATAAACAGAAATATTCTTATATTTTCTTCCTTTCCTTTTTTAAAATTAATATAAACATTATTTTCAATTTTTGGATTGAAAATCATTCCCCCTACTGATGGAAACTCCAACATGACTGCCTAGTGCTATGGCATGAAAAACAGAAAGTGAAACTTGCTACATAACGTGCAGCTCATTCAACAGACCACTTAAGTTTCAGTGTTTAAGCCTAAAAACACGCACATTGAAATAAGAAAAAAGCACAAATGGTGAAAAGTCAATCACATTTGAAACTATAAACCTCATTCATTTATCTCAGGCTCTCTAGCATATTTATTACCTACCACATCATTTTTGGACAACTCCCTTCCATGTCACTACACTACATCATTGGGAACTACTCAGAAGTGCCCAACAAGATAACATGTTCATACAATTCAACCGAACCTGTTCCTCAGCTTTTTCCACAGCTGGTATCAGGTTCCTAAGTAAAGCTCCCTGTTCCTCAGTGCCAGCGCCGGCTCTAGGTTTTTTGCTGCCCCAAGCAAAAAAAATTTTGGCCGCTCACCCTCCCCCTTTTTTGTTTTTTACACATTTGCTCTTTGCAATTTTTTTTTGTTTTGTTCCTATTATTTAGGAAACTGGAGAGAAGATGCAGGGTTGCATGGAAAGACACTGGTCAGTAGAAGAGTAATGTAGGATTTCAATGTTGTCGGTGAGCTTATCACAGAGTGAGACTTTATGTGTTTAAACATACGTGTATTATTGTGAGATGCCTCTGACGTTGCAAGATGAAAAAGCAGCAGAGATTGATCCTGGGTTACTGGAGCACACCAAAGCACCTCGGGTGCTAGAAAGGGGAAAGCGTAGGGAGAAAAACGTAAGGCTCTTTGGATCCGCTTCTCATCCTGAGTCAACTCCTTCCGGTGACAGTTTTCTCAGCCCCAGACCCCCCTGAGCCAGGCTTGCGGCTCAGATCACAGCCTGGAGAACAAAAGCCACAATCAGGGACGGGGCTAAAGAGCAGCTGTGTGCACAGTGCGGGGGAGGGGGGAAGGAGCGGGTGAAGTGCTTTCCAGCGGCGCGAACCGCCTGGCTGTAGAAATACCTGACGGGCATCGTGAGCTCCGCTTCCGGACCGGGACTCCGAACCAGCTCCTCTCTGCACTGACAGGGGCTGGAGGAGCCTCCGCCACTTGCAAGAGCAGCAGGAGGAGAAGCTGCAGCGGCAGAGCCTCTCCCAGCAGCAGCTGCTGCCATGATGGGAGCACAGAGGCCCAGCTGCGCCCCATCCTCCTGCCCGGCACAGAGGTGCTGGGGGATTATCCCCCTCCGCGCTCGCCCCACTAGCCAGTTCCTCACCGAGTCGCATGGCGCCCTACTTTGATGGTCGCGTGGCAAAAAGTGCACCTAGTTGCAAAAGGGGAGGGTTGCTATTCCTGTCCTCACACGGGCTCCCAACAACAACAAAACAAAACAAAACAAAACAAAGCAGCAGGGGGGCGGAGTGCCGCCCCTTCCAAAGTGCGTCCCAAGCACATGCTTGGAGTGCTGGTACCTAGACCGGCCCTGCTCAGTGCCCTCTGTCCATCCTCTGGTAATCCCTACAAACAAGGGTTTTCCTCCCTCATTTTTCAAATGGTCAGGAAATTACATAAGATTAATAGCTGTCTGGCCCCAATCTCCCACAGGAATTCTTTCCATGCCTTATCACATTTTCAGAGGTCCCTACAGCATTACTCCCTCTTAAAGCTTGGAAGGAAGGAAGGAGACAGCTAGAACATAGCAGGTTTTTAGGATTTTCAGTGTCACACAAGATAGGGAAAAGAACGAGGAGTACTTGTGGTGACTGATACAGACGAACACAGCTACCACGCTGAAATCTGTCAAGAGAGGGAAAGTTTTCCATCTTCTGGCAAAGTGAAGGAACAACAGCTTTACACATCACTCCACTGCTCTTGTCTGCAGGGTCTAGCAAGAAGCAGCTCTGCATTAGTTCACCCCCTCCCCGCATCTTCCCCAATTCATTGTTATCACTTCAATGCACGGATATTCTTACTGAGAGTATGTCTACACTACGAGAGTAGTTAGATTTCTCTTAAATCGAATTTGTGGAATCGATATTGCAAAGTCGAACGTGTGTGTCCACACTAAGGACAGTAATTCGACTTTGTGAGTCCACACTAACGGGGAAAGCGTCGACATCGGAAGCGGTGCACTGTGGGCAGCTATCCCACAGTTCCCGCAGTCCCCGCTGCCCATTGGAATTCTGGGTCGAGCCGCCAATGCCTTCTGGGTAAAAAAAAAGGGTCGAGGGTGCTTTTGGGTAATTGTCGTCCGTCCGTCACTACCGCCCTCCCTCCCTCCCTGAAAGCGCCGGCGGGAAATCAGTTCGCGCACTTTTCGGGTCAGTGACAGCGCGGACGCCACAGCACTGCGAGCATGGAGCCCGCTGCGACCATCGCTGCAGTTGTGGCCGTTGTCAACGCCTCGCAGCTTATCATCCACCTTTCCCAGAGGCAGATGCAGCTAAACCAGGCGAGGAGGCTACGGCACCGCGGTGAGGGCCTGAACTCTGAGAGTGGCACAGACCTGTCACAAAGCACGGGACCCAGCGCCGAGGACATCACGGTGACAATGGGTCATGTGGATGTTGTGGAACGGCGATTCTGGGCACGGGAAACAAGCACGGACTGGTGGGACCGCATAGTGCTGCAGGTCTGGGATGAATCCCAGTGGCTGCGAAACTTTCGCATGCGGAAGGGGACTTTCCTGGAACTTTGTGAGTTGCTGTCCCCTGCCCTGAAGCGCAATGACACCCGGATGCGAGCAGCCCTGACTGTCCAGAAGCGAGTGGCCATAGCCCTCTGGAAGCTCGCAACGCCGGACAGCTACCGGTCTGTCGCGAACCAGTTTGGCGTGGGCAAATCTACCGTGGGGGTTGTTGTGATGCAAATAGCCAATGCAATCGTTAAGGTACTGCTCTCAAAGGTAGTGACCCTGGGAAACGTGGAGGTCATCATAGATGGCGTCGCCGCGATGGGATTCCCAAACTGCGGTGGGGCTATAGATGGAACTCACATCCCTATCCTGGGACTGGACCACCAGGCCAGCCAGTACATTAACAGAAAGGGATACTTTTCAATGGTGCTGCAAGCACCGGTGGACCATCGGGGACGTTTTACAAACATCAACGTCGGATGGCCGGGCAAGGTTCATGACGCTCGCGTCTTCAGGAACTCTGGTCTGTTTAGACGGCTGCAGGAAGGTATTTACTTCCCGGACCACAAAACTCTTGGGGATGTGGAGATGCCTACAGTGATCCTTGGGGACCCAGCCTACCCGCTAATGCCCTGGCTCATGAAGCCCTACACTGGAGCCATAGACACTGAAAAAGAACTGTTCAACTACCGGCTGAGCAAGTGCAGAATGGTGGTGGAGTGTGCTTTTGGCCGTCTCAAGGGGAGATGGAGAAGCTTACTGACTCGCTGTGATCTCAGCGAAACCAATATCCCCATTGTTATAGCAGCTTGCTGTGTGCTCCACAATCTCTGTGAGAGCAAGGGGGAGACCTTTATGGCGGGGTGAGAGGTTGAGGCAAATAGCCTGGCATCTGATTACGCCCAGCCAGACAGCCGGGCGATTAGAAGAGCCCAGCGGGACGCGCTGTGCATCCGGGAGGCTTTGAAAGCTAGGTTCCACAGTGAGCAGGGTAACCAGTGACTTTTAAGTTTCTGTACAGAGAAGCTGAACCTGCGACCATTTCTTTACCCAGTTAATGTTGACTATCCTCTCCAGTTACAGACCCCCTCCACCCCCTTCCAAAAAAATAAAATCAGTTTTATTTTGTTAATGAACACCGTTGTCTTTAGTACTGTTTTCACGGGAATGTTTGAAACCTGGGACACAGACTGTGGTGGGGAGCGGGTGTAGTGTACTGATGCAAATGATCCTTCTAAACTCCAGGAATGACAGGATTCGCAGTGGCGGACTGGTTGTTTCAACAGAGCCTGCCAGCCCTCCTGAGCGGAACTGCGTGTATGTGGGGGCTATGTGAGTTTATGGCAGGGGGAGGAGGGTTACAGATCCCCTGCTGCGTGGCTCTGTGATCCAGGACAAGGACCGCTGCATAAGATCTGTAACTGCCCTCCCCCGCCACAAAGTCACAGAGCAAACCCCCCCCCCCCCCCCGCCACGCACAGAACATGAAAACCACCTCCCAGACTGACCAGGGTAACTAGTCACTGCACTGTGTATGTGCCCTGCTGCTGGACCTGCCCCCGCCTCTGTCCCCTGCTAAAGGTGACTGTCCTGTCCAATTCCCAAGCCCCTTCCCCCCCCCTTCAGACAGACTCTCCCTCAAAAGAACATGACTGAAACAGTAATGAACAGAAACGTATTTTTTATTAACAACCACACATGAAACTGGGGGGTGAAACTTGGACGGGGGCTTGGGTGAGGCGGGCAGGAAAGGACTTTTCAAATTTTGGGGAATGACAGCCTTCTGGTGCTTGAGCAGTCTGCAGGGGTGGAGTGAGAGTTTTCACGGACTCTGCCGCCCCTCCTTCTTTGGACTTTGGGCGAGGGGGATATGGGACTTGGTGGCGGGGGAGTGCGGTTACTGATAGACTGCAGCGGGGCTCTGTCCTCCTGCCTCCGTTCCTGCAGAACATCAACAAGGCGCCGGAGCGTGTCCGTTTGCTCCCTCAGAAGTCCAAGCAGCGTTTGAGTCGCTTGCTGGTCTTCCTGCCGCCACCTCTCCTCACGTTCCATGTGTGTCCGGTGCATTTGGGACAAATTCTCCCTCCACTGGTTCTGCTGTGCTGCCTGGGCTCGGGAGCAGCCCATTAGTTCTGAGAACATGTCCTCTCGCGTCTTCTTCTTCCTCCGCCTAATGTGCGCTAGCCTCTGGGAGCGTGATGCCAGGCTGGGTTGGGAGACAGTCGCAGATGTGGCTGTGGGAATGAGGAAAAGGTAGTGAATTCCTCCGAAACATAAATGTAGTTGTGAACAAAGAACATAGTCTTTCTCTGTGAACAAGACCATGCACCGCACCTTTCACATGCGCACTCAGGACAAGGTCGAATTTTCGGACCTCGCCTTCAGTGCCTGGGGTTTTGCACTGCAGATCTGGGAAGAGTGGCAGGACACCGTAATCTCTGTAGCAGGCAAAGATGTAAGCCGTAGACTTGTGGCTGCTTAAAACTTTAGTAGTACCACTGGCCTCCTTTCACATTGAAAGCAATGCCAGTCTCTGCTGCCAGCAATCGGCCAAGCATGAACTCTGGCCCTGTCCCACCCCCTCGCGGATGTCCCAGGGAAAGATCCCTGTATGCTGCCCCTCTCCCGCACCCACCGCGTGGCTGCAAACCAGCGGTTACAGTTCTGTAAAGGAACTTGCAAGCAGTCCCAATACTAACAGTCCCCTACCTAATTCAAAGCAGGTCATCATGAGTGACATCACTATCCTGAGGATCTCGGACACCGAGAAGGAAAGGATGTTTCGAGAAAGCCTGCAAAGACCAGGGCCCTATGCCGCCATGCTATGCAAGGCAATGATACCGGAGTACTTGCTCGTCTCCTGGCGCGGGAATGTCTCCTACTTCGGAGGACCCAGTAAGGCCGCTCTCCCCAGGAACCTGATGAACAGGCTTTCCCATTACCTGCAGGAGAGCTTCGTTGAGATGTCAGTGGAGGATTATTGCTCTATCCCCGGACATATAGACCGGATTTTCATATAGCTGCAGTTGCAGGGACTATAGAGTGGAGCAGCTTGGGCAGCAGAATCATGCACAACCGGACACTGTTTGATTTTTTTTAAATAGTTGGAACTGATTACTTAAGCGCCCAGGGTAAAGAAATCATGAAGCACATATTGTTCTTATTCTTAATATTCCAGTTTTGTAAAAAATAAATGTTTAGATGTTTAAAGCACTTACCGCTTGATCCTTCCCCTGAATCTGTGTCCGGGTTACATGCTGGGGAGGGTTGGTAGGGGATCTCTGTAAGGGTGATGAAGAGCTCCTGGCTGTCGGGGAAATCAGCTTGGGAAGCGCTGTCGACTGCCTCGTCCTCCTCATCTCCTTCCTCATCTTCCCCGTCCGCTAACATGTCCGAGGAACCGGCCGTCTCAGAGTCCACAGTCAGTGGTGGGGTAGTGGTGGCGGCCGCACCAAGGATGGAATGCAGTGCCTCGTAGAAACAGGATGTGTGGGGCTGGGATCCGGAGCGTCCGTTTGCCTGTTTGGTCTTCTGGTAGCCTTGTCTCAGCTCCTTGATTTTCACGCGGCACTGCATTGCATCCCGGCTGTATCCTCTCTCTGCCATGGCTTTAGAGATCTTCTCATAGATCTTTGCGTTCCGTCTTTTGGAGCGCAGCTCGGAAAGCATGGACTCATCGCCCCACACAGCGATGAGATCCAAGACTTCCCGATCAGTCCATGCTGGGGCCCTCTTTCTATTCTGGGATTGCACGGCCATCTCTGCTGGAGAGCTCTGCATCGTTGCCAGTGCTGCTGAGTTCGCCACGCTGTCCAAACAGGAAATGAGATTCAAACTGCCCAGACAGGAAAAGGAATTCAAATTTTCCCGGGGCTTTTCCTGTGTGGCTGGTCAGAACATCCGAGCTCGGACTGCTGTCCAGAGCGTCAACAGAGTGGTGCACTGTGGGATAGCTCCCGGAGCTATTAGCGTCGATTTCCATCCACACCAAGCCTAATTCGATATGGCCATGTCGAATTTAGCGCTACTCCCCTCGTTGGGGAGGAGTACAGAAGTCGAATTTAAGAGACCACTATGTCGAACTAAATAGCCTCGTGGTGTGGACGGGTGCAGGGTTAATTCGATGTAACGGCGCTAAATTCGACATAAACGCCTAGTGTAGACCAGGCCTAAGGTAACAGACATTCATACCCAACAATGCTAGTTACAGGTACCTGGGAGTAGACAGACAGGTCCCTACTCTAACCTGTAACTGTATGACAACTGTGAGTCATCATACTCTTCTTCCCCTTTACATTTTCTTTATCTAATGGGGAAGGGGGGAACCTAAGGAAAGAAATGTAGGGTTTTATTAATATTTAAAAAGGGACTCTTTTTGGTTTTGATCTTCTGATTGGATGTTCACTTCCTTAACTAAAAAGTAGGAAACTGAAAGTAAAAAGAAAAGAAAACTAGAAAGTAAGGAAAGAAAAACCTTCTCCTACAGAATACTTACATTCAGAGACATGGGTCTAAAACACAGAATTCTATGAAAGACTTTGAACAGGCACCAGTTGCTCAAATTCTGCACAAACACAGGGAATCTAAGACATCATCATGATCAGGAGGAGTTTGCTGCAATTTTGCCTCATGCTGGTCTTCTCCATTGAAATCTCATGTCCGGACTGTAACAGGCTTCATGTTCTACAAACCAGAATGAACAGTGAGAGTTTAGAGCGTCTGGAGAAAATGGGTGGAAACTTTCCCTTCCAATGTCCAATGTCCTAAATGAAAGGACAGCTTGCAAGCCCAGAGATCCGACTGTCCCAGCAAAAGAATACCAAGGTGTGGTGTTATTGATATAATCAGGGACCATATAGAATATGGTTGCAACCAAGGTCCTGTAGTGGCACCAAATCTTGTATAAAGGGGGTCAAATGAGGTGTCTTAGACAAGGGTATAGTTCGCTGGTTATGATTATGCTGTCTATACATGTGTAACAATTTTGTAGTTGAAGTTATGAATATTGGCTCTATACTGTCTGTATTTCAAACTTATGCTATGCTTCTGGGAGACATCGCAGACAAGTTGGTTTTAGCTCTGCCTAGCCTGCTTGATGGCCCATTAAGGACCATCAGCTATACACATTGAGAGAAGGCAGATACACCTTGCAACTCAGCAAAGTATGCAGAGACTGGCCCATGTGACTCCAGACTCCATTTTGCTGTAATTTTCCACAGTAAGGAAAAAGAGGTGTTCTTACACCTGGAAAAGACTATAAAAAGCTGATGCCTCTCCTCTATCTTGTCTTCAATCCTGCTTCTTACCTCTGGAGGGACTTTGCTACAAACTGAAGCTCTAAACAAAGGACTGAATGACCCATCCCAGCTGGGGATGTTCCTGAGACTTGATTTTGAACCTGCAGTTTATTTCATCACTTCTACAAGCCTGAACCAAGAACTTTGCCATTACAGTATGTAATTGATTCCATTTAACCAATTCTAACTCTCATCTATATCTTGTTCCTTTTATAAATAAACCTTTAGATTCTGAAGGATTGGCAACAGCGTGATTTATGGGCAAGATCTGATTTGTATATTGACCTGGATCTGGGGCTTGGTCCTTTGGGATCGAGAGAACCTTTTTTCTTTTATTGGGGTATTGGTTTTCATAACCATTTGTCCCCATAACAAGTGGCACTGGTGGGGATACTGGGAAACTGGAGTGTCTTAGGGAATTGCTTGTGTGACTTGTGGTTAGCCAGTGGGGTGAGACCAAAGTCTTCACTGTCTGGCTGGTTTGGTTTGCCTTAGAGGTGGAAAAACCCCAGCCTAGGGCTGCAACTGCCCTGTTTGAGCAATTTGTCCTGAATTGGCAGTCTCAGTTGGGTCCCGCCAGAACCGCATCGTTACACAAGGTAGCCATCCAAGATCCTCCAAGAGCGCTTCCATATCTTTAACAACAATCTCACCCAAGCTCCCTGGAATGGGACTTCCATAAAGGAATTCCAAAATGGACTTCACCAGCAGATTGAGAAGCTGGAGACATGTTTGAGTGCTGAGATGGAAAAGGAGATAGCCTGCCCAGGAAATGAGAACCTCCTGCTCACTAGCCTGAAACTGAAGAGATACTTCCAGACAATAGACGATTTCCTGAGAGAAAAGCAATACAGCCTGTATGCCTGGGAGATCATCCGTGCGGAAATATCCAGATGTCTTCTAATTCTCGACATACTCACAAAAAGACTTTTTCCTAGAGAAACTCAAATAATATTCTATGAATAAAACAGCTGAAGAGAGATGGGTCATAATTTTATAATTCTTATTACATAGGGCCCAATCTTTCTCCCATAGGAATTTTACCAATACAGCTATTTCAAACTCATGTTAATAAAACTGTTTTAGAGTAGCATATAGTTTAGTGCTTCCTTACCACACACACAATATTCTATATGAAAAATATACAAATATCATAACTGATAACTAATGACAAAATATCATCCGTTGATAATTAACCATACCAAATATAACTTTGCCCAGTAAGCATCTGTAGAGGAGCGGACTCACCCCTGCGGTGCCTCCTGCTGGTGACTTCCGAGAATTAGCTCGTTCCAGCTCCGGAGCGCCCTCTGCAGGGCGGTGATCCGCCTGTACTCTGGCCCCTGTGTCCCTCCCTGGACCCCGATGCTTTTACCTGGGGTGCTGCCCCCTGGCAGTACCCCCCCCCCCCAGTCTTAGGGTCTCCCCCTCCCAGGGGAACCCCCACCCACTATCCCCACTTTGCCTCAGTCTTGGCTACTGCCCAGTCTCCATCTAGCCCCCGTTCACTGGGGCAGACTGCAGTATCAGCCACTCATCACAGGCAAAGGGGTTCAGACCTGCTGCCTCTGCCTACCCAGGGGCTGCCCCCTGCAACCCAGTACCTAATAGGCCTTACCAGGCCTGCAGCCTGGGGCTTTCCTAGGCCAGAGCTCCCCGGCTCCCTTGGCCTTTCCCCAGCCCTGCTCCACTCTAGGCACTTAGTTAAGCTCCCTGCAGCCAGGCCCTTCTCTCTCTGAACGCAGAGAGAGATTGTCTGCTTGAGCTCCTGGCTCAAGCCTTTATAGGGCCAGCTTGGCCCTGAGTGGGTCGTGGCCCCAGCTGAGCCTGCTTCCTCCCAATCAGCCCAGGCATCTTGCCCTTCCAAGGCCCTCCTCCAGGGCTTTTTTAAACCCCTCAGGGAAGGAGCCGGTAACCACCCCATTACAACATCTTAGTTGGGGAAAAGAACAGCAACAAGCCCACTTTTAACAACTGCCTAGTAAGAGAAAATTCCAATCAGGACACCAGAAAATTGACCGTCTGTGTGCACACACTTCTATCCCACCATCTAATTCTCTTGGCCAAGGCTACTTATTCTGCTTTTCTTTGTTCTGTTTACATTTCAACAACTTTGGTAAAAAAAAAAAAAAAGTCGCAAGATCATAAGTGCAGTAAGGATTTATGGTTTGACATCTGGTTAGAAAAAGATGGTCTATATTTGGCATTTGAAACTCTCCATGTTTGAACCATTCCCCTTTTTCATTTCAACACATGATGCTTCATGTAATGATGTTATGAAAACAGCTGAATGAAACTACACCTCCACTGGAGTGGTTCGTCTCTAAGTTGATTCTACAAGCAGTTCCTTTCTAGACTCTTATCAGTCTGTCTTGCATTAAACAAGGGACCGACTCCTACAGAATTCCAATTGCACAATTCATATACTACTTGCCATTACCAGATTGATTTACTCACATGAGAAAATGTAAAACAAAAGATATTGCTGAAAATATGCCAGAAGACAATGTACTATTGGAACCGAAGGAGTAAAACCTTATGATTTCCAAATCGTTGATGTTAGCTGTTTGCTGTGAATTTTCCTTGGGCTGCTCTTAAAAATGAAATCTCACCTCTGAACTATAGCAAGCTTCACTTCAGCATAACAGATGTGAACCAGGTCAACTTCCAAACAAAACAGAAGGGTAATTTTCCTGTAAAGTCAGAAAGAAGAGATGGACTTTATGTGGCCCAAAAAGGTTCTCAAGCCTTGGCAGAAAGAGACTGCCAAGTGGCCATCCAGGAAATCCTCGAACAGATTTACTACATCTCGTGTCAAATTCCTTCTTAAGCTGCCTGGAACGACAGTCCCATTCAAAGATCCGAACATGGACTCATAAGCTCATGGAGCTTCTGGAGGACTGTTTTGCTTCAAGCATAAAAAGCAAACAAGAGCATCCCAAATTCTAGGTCATGTATAATTAAGTGCACTGGAATTATAAACTATTGCTACTATATAGTCTCCTCTTGCACTGTGAAAACATTTTCAGATCATTTTACTGGATTTCAAAACAGTATTTTGGTGTTGATCTACTTTTATTTATTGATAATATTTATTTATTGCTCTTATTTATCGTTTTCAGATGTATTTTATAATATTTATTGTATAAATATTTATTTATACAAAATAGCAGCCTACCGCAGTACTGATTTTTATTCATTCTATATTTAAAAAAGCAAAGATCCAATAAAAATCTTATCTTGTTCTGCCTTAAGACTCCAGTTCAGCAAAGGACTTGTCAACATTTGGCTAAGGTTACGTGCACAAGTCTTATGTTCACGTGTGGAAGTACCTTGTAAACATAAACTCCGATTCAGAAGTGATTCCATAGGAAAATAGGTATGGTCAGGGCTGCCGAGAGCGGGTTCGGGCCCTGGTGAAAATTTTTTTTCGGGCCCCCCAGCAAGGGCGGACTGGCTAAACTGGGCTGACGAGAGGGGGGAGGGGAAGCTGGGCCCCGGGCCTCCTTCTGGACCACAGGGCCCTGTTAATTTGTACCGGCTTCCCCCCCTTCTCCTCAGCCCTGGGTATGGTAATTAATTTTACCACTCCAACAGACCACAAACCACAACCTCAGTTCTGCAGCTTTTGCATTTCTGCCCATTACTAGATTATTTTTTCCCCGAGCACTTTTAGTTGTGGGTGTATGGTGCAGTAGCTCATTGTGATGAAATAGGCTGGTTTGGTAAGGGCCAATTAAAAGGGGTGATAGAGAGATTGGTATTCCAAGGGGAAGACTTCAGGCTGTCACAATACAAAATTGCTTGCCCCTCCCTCCCACTAATGAGATGTGCGTGTGAACTTCCTCCCAATTAGTCAGGTTTCCATATACTCAGCCTCCCTATCCACCACCTTTCAGACTTGTGTGGGCCTAATTTACCCCCTCCATCAGTCAGACTTGGGTACACTTGCCTCACAAATGACATCAGTCAAGCTTGCATGTACCCAATCCCTCCTGCTAAGGTTTGTAAGCACATGGGGCTACCATAGGCGCCGACTCCGTGGGTGCTCCGGGGCTGGAGCACCCACGGGGAAAAATTAGTGGGTGCTCTGGCCCCCCTCTGGCCAAGCTCCCCTCCCAATCCCCCTGCCCCACCTCACCTCCTCCTCTGCTGCCTCCACCTCCTCCCCCGAGTGCGCCGCATCCCTGCTCCTCCGCCTACCTCCCAGCACTTGCCGCCACCAAACAGCTGTAGCAAGCTCCGGGACGGAGGAGGGAGGAGCAGGAAAGTGGCGCGCTCAGGGGAGGAGGTGGAGAAGCGGCGGGGCCAGGGATTTGGGGAAGGGGTTGGAATGGGGATAGGAGAGGCGGGGCAGGGGTGGAGTCGGGGCAGGGCGGGGCTAGAGGTAGAGGGGCCTTGAGCACCTACCAGCGCCACTAGAGTCGGCGCCTATGAGGGCTACCCGTTTTGCCCTCCCCCTACTGGCCTAAAATCAAGCTTGTGTGCTCATGGACTGCATGTTCCACCAACAACCACCAGTTTTATGAGTACAGTGCGTCAAAATTTCAGTTGTAATGTGAATAATGACTAAAAATTACCCTAAACCCAATAATTAAAAAGTATTTGAAAAACAAAAAACAAAACAAAAACTAGCCATTAGACCAGACCTAGTGAGGACCTACCTCGCTACCAAATCTGGGTACGTAGATAGTATTCTGAAGAGTTGCTACTCAACCCTAGCACTGCCTAGGACAAATTTAAGCCAGACACTAAAACTGGAGATTTCTTATTTAAAAGGTTTTAAAAGAAGTCAAACAGCCACTACATTAAATGTTCCAATAGTATAAAAACAAATTGTGTGTGAATTCTCACAATGATTGTCAATCTCCCTTTAGAGAAAAAACAGGAACATATTCCCCACTGGCAATCCCTTTTATAATGCAACCGAAAATATGGAGTTGCTAATAAGAGCGTCTGTACATTCAAAGTCAACAGATGGCGCCACTGCAGAAGCCTTTGCTTGTCTTTCCTCTGGGGTTCTAAAACAGTTCTGATGTGGGCCTAATCTTACAAAAATTGTTCTATGGACCATTTCCTCACCTCTTTGAGATCAGGTAACACCTTCGTGGCAGGTACAGCAAATGCTTACAAAGAAAAGTAGTACTAGGAACACGTTTATAGTAATTTCAGTACTAGGAACGTGAGATCTGCCTGCTCACTGAAGACCACCATCAGGTCCTCCATGTGCCACCACCGATACATAAACCTCAACTTGGGACCTGCTGGTTTAGAGGCATGTACAAGGAGTTAACGCTTAAAACAAATGCCTATCCTTTCTTACGGTGCAGGTTTTTTTCAGTAGCTGTGCCTACCAGTCGTAGTAGTTCTTTCCTGCTCAAGTCTCTCTGCCTTCTTTCATTCCTTGGTGGAGTGGAAACCTACAGCTTATATTGACAAAACACAATTACATTAAAATGAGAGGGGAAAAAATAGACTGTATAAACAAGTCAAGGATTATAAACGGATTGGTTCACAAGCTCCAAAACGTATCCCCCTCTCTGGTGGTACATGGCAGTAACAGAGCATGTGGGAGCCATACAAATTCTTCTTCAAAGTCTAACTAATTCATTACCCCTATGGCGCAGAGGGGAACCTCCCGACAATCATTCCATCACACTGTTTTTAAGCTGTGCTACCTGGAAAAAATCAATTAATTTCTTTAAGAAGCCACTGGGCGATTTCTATCATCTATGATTTTAGGCCTTCCTGTGGGAAAGCCAACCTCAGGGGGATCAAAAGGGAGGAATACGCTACTAATAGATCCCCACTTAACCTCGCCTTTATCCTTCCATTGGTAGGCAGGGGGAAATAGCGACAGGCTTGTCTCCAGCTTTCATCATAGAAAAAGATGAGGCTCTGGTTTCTGTACAGAACACAAGGTGTTTCCACACAATGTAATTTTTGTGCCACCAATATTGTGAGCTATGCCCACTAGAGCTATACTAGCACTGCCCCAGCCCAATGCATATATGCTCACTAAAGGCCACCCACCTGGATCATAACTGTACAAAGAACAACCCAAGAGAGAACTATGTGCAAAAGCATCTTAGTCCATGGCACCTCATCTCACTTCCCTGTAGCACAAGTAAGAGTCCCATGCAGATGGCTCTATCCCTGCACGGATCCTCTGCAGCAGGCTCTGAGCAGTTTGTAACTAACTTTCCTCAAGCAATAGACTACCTGTTTGCATATATGCTGCAGGGGAGCTGGAACTAGGGGCACTGGGGTGCCCAGAATGAAGTAATATTAGCAAGCGAATACATGGTTTCCATCATATATGGGGTTTACAGTTTGTTCAATGGCTTTCAGCATCCCCACTATAAAAATTGTTCCAGCACCCCTGAATTGCTGTTATCATAGGCGCCAACTCTGTGGGTGCTCCAGGGCTGGAGCACCCACTGAAAAAAAATTAGTGGGTGCTTAGCACCCACCGGCAGCCAGCTCCCGCCCTCCCTCCTCAGTGCCTCCCATCCACCAGCAGCCCAGCTGATCAATTCCTCCCCCTCCCTCCCAGCGCCTCCCACCCGCCACAATCAGCTGTTCCACGGTGTGCAGGAGGCGCTGGGAGGGAGAAAGAGGAGCAGGGATGAGGCACACTCGGAGGAGGGGACAGAAGGGGGTCAGACGAGGTGAGGAGGGGGTGGGGTGGGGTGGGGTGGGAAAAGGCAGGGCGGGGGTTGGGGAAGGGGTGAGGGCAGGACCTGGGGAGCAGCGGGGGTGGCAAGAGGCGGGGAGGGGGTGGGAGCTTAGGGGAAGGGGGCGGGTGAGGCCGTGGGCAGAGTGGGGGGGTTGAGTACCCCTGGAATCCAGAGGAAGCCGGCACCTGTGGCTGTTAGTGTACAGATTTACTGAAAAAGATGATTTGGCTCCCCTCCCATTACCCTGTGTTTATTTTGTCACCTTAGCCTGTCCTAGTATTCACACTACTTATTTCCCTCTCTCCTCAACAGATTCCCCTGAACTTCACTCTGGTGGGGAATACACATCCCCAACACCCACAGAAAATAACCGGAGAATGGGGAACATTGCCGCCATGGCTATCTGGGGGCTCTGGTAAGTCTGCCTGAGTGGTGGAGGTACAGAACGTCACAGTATGAAAATTTTATGTTTCTTCTCGGAGGATTAGACCCAAAATAGCTGAACGCATCTTTAGCAAAACCGGCCATCGGCGGGCGCCCCCCTCTGGCCTGGCGGCATTAAGCCTCCGGTAATCCACACAAAACCAGACTGACCCATCCTTCTTGGGGATCAACACCATGGGAGAGGGCCAAGGGCTGGAAGACAGCTGGATCACCCTTAAAGCCAGCATGTACTTGACCTCTCTCTCTCTCTCTCCAGTTTGGGCTTTTTGACCAGTGACCTGGAACGGAGAGCATCTTACCGGGGGGTGGGCTCCTGTCTCCACCTGGTGGACAGCCAGGTTAGCGAGCCCAGGCAGGTTGGAGAACAGCTGCTGGCAGGAACCCAGCACATCTCGGATCTCAGCCTACTCGGCAGGGGTTAGCTGGACTGACAGGGGAATTGATTCCAGCGAAGGGCCGGCCCCGTCTCAGGGAATAGATCCACGAGGGGGGTCATCACAGCCAGTTCCAAATTCTCCCTGTCAAAGTAGGGCTTCATCATGTTGACATGGTATACCCAGTAGCTGTGAGCTCAGACAGTTTCACTACATAAATAACAGGAGTACTTGTGGCACCTTAGAGATTAACAAATTTATTAGAGCATAAGCTTTCGTGGGCTACAACCCACTTCTTCGGATGCATATAGAGTGAACCATATATTTAGGAGATATGTATACACACACATACAGAGAGCACCTGTTCATGCTCTCTGTATGTGTGTGTATATATATCTCCTCAATATATGGTTCACTCTATATGCATCCGAAGAAGTGGGTTGTAGCCCACGAAAGCTTATGCTCTAATAAATTTGTTAGTCTCTAAGGTGCCACCAGTACTCCTGTTATTTTTGCGGATACAGACTAACACGGCTGCTACTCTGAAACCTTTCACTACATAGTTTACCTCATTCAGCTTCTTGATGACCTTGAAGGGCCCGTCCCAGGCAGTCTGCAGTTTGTTCTGTGGATGTGACGAAGTGGGGTTTTATTTATGTTGTTATGCTGCATGTGAGTCTTACTGTCCTATACTAAAACTGTGTGTAGGTTAGTTTCCCAGTGTACTGCACCAATACTTAGCTGGTGGGAATTGGGTGTGTGATTTTGCAGAGGCCCTCAGGGCAGGTGAGACTGCCCAGCTATTTGCACCTATGTAACCTGAGACCCAGCAGGGGGATGCGACCAGGTGACACCTTTGGCCCGGGAAGCGAGACAAAGAGAAGGAAGAGGGGCATCAAGGGGGGTGTCCAAGGTCAGGTGGCTGGAGGCTGGCAGTCTGCCTTGGGGGACTGGAAAAGGGGAATCCAGGGCATCTGGCCCAGGATTCCCAAGATGGACTTGGCTGAAAGGCACAGATGTCTGTAATAGTAAGCTCTGTTCTATGCTATGTTCCTGTCGACGAATAAACCTTCTGTTTTACGCTGGCTAAGAGTCACCTCTGACTGCAGAGTTGGGGTGCAGGGCCCTCTGGCTTCCTCAGCAGCCCCGCCTGGGCAGACTTGCTGCGGGAAGCACACGGTGAGGAAGGGGCTGCTGAATGCTCCAAGGTCAGACCCAGGAAGGTCGAAGCTCTGTAAGCTTCTTGCCCTGGAGACAGTATGCTCAGAGAGAGGAGGCTCCCCCAGAGTCCTGCCTGGCTTCGTATGGAGTAGTTCCAGAGCATCGCCTGTGACTCCGTGACAGCTGGTGCAGAGGTGGGATCAAACTGCACCCCGTGGACAGAGCATCCTGGAGACTCTGAGAGGTGCGATTCCAGGAGGTGGAGGAGCCTACGGCTTAACCCCCGAGAGAGAATGGACCCCCGAGAATGGCAGTCGCACTGAAGGGGTTCCTCCCAGGGATTGTGGGGAGCTGAGAGAGCACAGGCCTGTGAGTCCGTGACCCCTTGGGAACAGCATGGAGATGGCCTCTAACCAGGAAATCCAGCGCACCAGGCAGAGGCCGCTACATAATTTTTACTGGCCCAGGATCTTTGATGCCATCCAGCAGTACTGCAGGTCCTGCGACCCCTGCCAGAGGGTGGGGAAGGCCCGGGACAAGGGGAAAGCAGCTTTGAGGCCCCTGCCCATCATAGAGGAGCCTTTCCAGAAGGTGGCCGTGGACATAGTAGGACCCCTCAGCAAGGCAAAAAATACATTCTGGGGGTGGTAGATTTTGCTACTCCCTATCCCGAGACAGACACTGTGGCAGACGCACTGCTGAGCGTTTTCAGCAGAGTGGGGTTCCCCAAGGAGGTCCTTACAGACCAGGGCTCCAATTTCATGTCAATTCAGCCCCGGTGCTTGTGGGAGAAGTATGGGGTCCGATGCACCTAGGCCTCAGCGCATCACCTTCAGTCCAACGGGCTGGTGAAGAGGTTCAATGGGACCCTAAAGATGATTCTGAAAACCTTTATGAACCAGTACCCACAGGACTGGGACAAGTTGTGACGTTATTGATATAATCTGGGACCATATAGATCAGTGTTGCAATCAAGGTCCTGTAGTGGCACCAAATCTGGTATAAAGGAGGTCAAATAAGGTCTCTAAGACAAGGTTATGGTTTGCTCGTTATGACTATGCTATGTGGATGCATATATCATTGTTGTATTTAAAGGTATAACTATTAGCTCTATACTGTCTGTATTTCATAATTATGCTGTGCTTCTGGGTGACACCCCAGACAGGTTAGTGTCAGCTCTGCCTAGCCTGCTTGATGGCCCATTAAGGACCATCGGCTATACAATTGACCCACTGAGAGAAGGCAAAGGCGCCTTGTAACTCAGCAAAGTATGCAGGGGCTTGCCCATGAGACTCCAGACTCCATTTTGCTATAATTTTCCACAGTAAGGACAAAGAAGTGTTCTTACACCTGGAAAAGACTATAAAAGGCTGATGCCTCATCTCCATCTTGTTGTCAATTCTGCTTCTTATCCCTGGAGGGACTTTGCTACAAACGGAAGCTCTACACAAAGGACTGATGACCCATCCCAGCTGGGGATGTACTCCAGAGACTTGATTTGACCCTGCAGTTTATTCTATCACGGCTACAAGCCTGAACCAAGAACTTTGCCATTACTGTATGTCATGGATTCCATTTAACCAATTCTCTCTCATCTATATCTTTTTCCTTTTATGAATAAACCTTTAGATTCTAAAGGATTGGCAACAGTGCGATTTGTGGGTAAGATCTGATTTGTAGATTGACCTTGGGCTTGGTCCTTTGGGATCAGGAGAACCTTTTCTCTTTTACTGGGGCATTGTTTTTCATAACCATTTGTCCGCGTAACGAGTGGCACTAGTGGCGATACTGGAGTGTCTAAGGGAATTGCTTGTGTGACTTGTGGTTAGCCAGTAGGGTGAGACTAAAGTCCTCTTTGTCTGGCTGGTTTGGTTTGCCTTAGAGGTGGAAAAACCCTAGCCTTGGGCTGTAACTGCCCTGTTTTAAGCAAGTTGTCCTGAATTGGCACTCTCAGTTGGGTGCCGCCAGAACCAGCATCGTTCCAGTGGCGTAGCCATGCTAGGATCCACAGAACCAAGTCAATTAAGCTTTGGGTCAGAACCCCACGCTATCCAAGTTTGAATTTTGGGATTGAGAGTTTGGTTGGTTAAAGAGCAGTTGCAATGGGTGAGCAAAGAGCACGAGGGCCTTGGCAAAAAAGCCCTGGAAGATGTGGGTTCAGAAAAGGGGATAAGCTTTAGAAAGAAAGTTACAAATCAAGAACCAAGAGTACGGAAGGTAACAAATAAACTGCAACTTGAACATAAAAGGAATCTAGCAGATCTTCGATTGCTGGAAAAGCAAAAAGTAGCTAAATTAGAAAGAGAAGCTGATGAGCGAGAAGAAAGAGCTCGTAAGGAGCGTCTGGAGCTGCTGGCTGCGGAGGAGAAAGCTCGACAGATGGAACAGGAGACAGCCAAACTTCAGCTCCAAGTAATGGAAGAGCAGAGAAAGTCATCACACCCTGGCTGCTCCACTTCCCCACTGCCGTGAGAAAAACTGGGAAAGGACGTGTCCCATTTACAATGATACTGAGGAGTTTTTGTCTACCTTTGAATGCCTCTGCAATCTGTACCAGATCCCTGATGATCAGCAAATGCCTTTCCTGCTGACCAGAATGACTGGAAAAGCCAGGAAGGTATTTAATGAACTAGGGGAACAAGAAGCCTTGGATTATGAGCGGTTTAAAGATTCTGTGTTAAGGCGGTTCAAGGTTATTACTGAATCTTACAGAGTTAAGTTTAGAGAGAGTTTAAAATGTCTAATGATTGTACTTTTGTAGAATTTGCTCATAAGTTGATGGGTTTTGTTAAAAAGTGGGTTGTGGGAGCAAAGGCACATGGGACTTTGGAACAGTTCTTAGACATTGTGCCTGACCATGCGAGAGCAGCTGCGTGTGATAGGAACCCTGAGTCAGTCCTATGGGCTGCAGAGCTTGCGGATGCCCATACCCAAAACAGGGCTCGAGAAGGGTGTAACCCCCCGCGGAAAACTAATCACCATTCTCCCCAGTTCAAGAGGAGGGAAGGATTTAAAAGTAAACCTGGCCCTGACTCTTCTAAAGTAGCTCATGGGGGCCCAGAGGATAGGAACTCTCACCACAAGAATAAACAGGTTAAATGCTATCACTGTGGTGTGCTTGGCCATATGAGACCAGATTGCCCGACCCTGAAGGGCAGCCCAAAACCAGCAACCCCAAATGCCACGGTAAATGCTAATCTGGTTATAAACTCACAGGCAAGCCACACAGAGCCCAGAGTTGGTGCTGTGTGCAAATGCTGTTTCGGTGGTCTCTGAAGAATTTGACCTTAAAACTCATTAAAGCTAAATATGGGGAAAATAATGCAGAATTTATTAGCAGTGCAGAAGTGAATGGAGTAAGGCATATGGCATGGAGGGACACCGCAGCCGATACTACTTTGGTTAAAGCAAGTCTTGTCACGGAGGAAGATTACTGGCCAGATGAAAGTGTAACTGTTGTAGCCTTATCTGAGTATTTTGTCAGGGTGCCTTTGGCTAAAATCCACCTTAAATGAAAGGGATTTGAGGGCACCATGGTTGTGGGAGTAAAAAAACCACAATCCCTAAGGTTCTTATGATTGGAAATGATATTAAAGCTATGTTCAGTCAAGTTAACACAAACCAGGCACAGAAGAAGTTGTATCTAAAGTTGTGTCTATGGAAGGTTTTTCCAAAAGTTTGTCTTTGGAAAGTAGCTGTTTGGCTGTGAATGAAGTTTCTGAATATCTGCCTAATGTTTCAGAAGTGAATCTGGAATTAGATCAAGCACAGAAAGATCTCATTGGTGAGGAAAATGTTTCTCGGGAGCAGATTAATGTGGATGGTCAGATGGAAGCCCTAGCTGAGGAAGGAAAGGGTAGATTTTTAAGGGGTAATGAACTGGTGGCTACTACAGCTTACAAAAGTGAACCTGAAAAGGGTAACTCCAATTTGCAGAAAGTAGCTCAGGGTAGTGAAAAGAGCAGTAGTTTATCTGTTGGGAGTGGCAACGTGCCTGGTAAGGAAAGTTTGGATGAGCCTAGGCAGCCTTGTGAGCTGATGGCTTTATCTAGTCAGCAGTTTGGGAAGGCCAGGATAGCGGAAAATGAGTGTCCCTATACCTTACTTGTTTCCTGTGTGGAGAATTGAGACAGTGAAGGAAATGTGCCAGTGTCTGTCAGGGGTATTGACTTGCCTATGGAGGAAGCTACCTCTGTCTCCAAGCAGTTGTCCCAGCACACAGGGCTGTTCACAGACAAAGGAAATGAGATCCCAAGCTGTGTGTTTGGTAAAGGAGAATGTGTCCCCGGCTCTTTGTCTGTGAAGCAGACAGAAGGTGCCTTTCAGTCGGTGATGGTTGAGGATACTGCAGTGGTCTCAGAGTTGGTTCTGGATTCAACTAAAGCCCAGGAAGGGAATGGTCCTAAGTTTGTGTCGGCTAGGGAGAATGGCACTGTAACTAGGTTGCATCCAGTTAGCGTCTTAGCAAAATCCCAGAGACCAGACAATTCTGGTGCTTGTATTTTGCCTGTTGCTAATGTGTGGTTGGAAAAGGATGTAGCAGCTCTGTCTGATCAGGGTGATATCCTAGCCAGGGCACAAGGAGAACAGAAAGGTGATTTGATTGTGTTACCTACTGATGGTGTGGAAACTTGTGGCAAGAAGGAAAAAATTCCTGAACTTGTGTGAAGAACAGGAGTACTTATGGCACTTTAGAAACTAAGCAATTTATTTGAGCATAAGCTTTTGTGGGCTACAGCCCACTTCATCGGATGCTCAAATAAATTGGTTAGTCTCTAAAGTGCCACAAGTACTCCTGTTCTTTTTGCAACACTAGACCAACACAGCTGCAACTCTGAAACCTGAACTTGTATGTGGCCAGCTTGTTGGAAAGACAATGGTGTTGGGACAGGAATGTCTCCATGCTAATTCTTTAAGTGAGCAGTCTGTGCTTCAGGGTGTGAGGACAGATTTGGTTACTGGTGTTTCAGAGCAGAACAGTTTTATGGCTGACTGCTTGAGGCCGCAGGGGAGAGCAAGCAAACTCTTACCCTCAGACTCTTTGGATTTGTGTGGTCTCTCTTTAGGACAGAATCCAGCCTTAAAATTGGTAGCGGCTAAGAATGTAAAAGCTAGTGTTTGTGTTGATGCAAAATTACCTGACTGACTGGGAGAAGAAAGACTTGCTAATAGCTGTTAGCACAGACAGCACACCCAATCAGCCAGTGAATTCTGTTAAGCAAGAGAAATCAGGATTTAATCCTTCAGGACATGGAGGAAAGAGAGAACTTACTTTTGCAAAGGGAAGCCACAGGTTAACCCTAAAATGCCCAAACCCCAATGGTATGGAGCCAAAGGTGAGGCATAACAAACAGGATTGTAAATGGACACTTGCAATGAATTTGTTCTTCTTGCTAATGGTAATTAATGTGTTGCTATTACCAAGAACAGTAAAAATGTGCAATGTGCACAATCTTCTGAAACAAAAACAACCCTTGAACATGTTAAAAGAATTACATGAAACCATACTTTATGTTAAGGGCATTGTTAAACTGCTATTTCACCGTTGATGCCTGTAAACAGGATTGGCATTTTTCACATGGGAAAAGACATTCCAAACCTAATGTGCTGTATGAAAAGGGAACCTGAGGCATACTACCACATGGCATTTAGCCAGGACAGCAAAGATTCCTATACTATAGACCATTAACATCTACATTGACTTGATGTTAACTGGGTTCCAAACATTTGTTAGAGCTTGTATGGATAAACTACATAGGCGTGCGCAGTACCTTTCATTAGGGTGTGCACCCAGGGAGTCCCGCCCAAGCCCCACCCCCATTCCAATCCACACCCTCCTACTTCCCGCCCCCCTCAGAACCTCAACCCCCCCGCTCCTTGTCCCCTGACTGCCCCCTCCTGGGACCCTACCCCCTACCTGTCCCCTGACTGCCACGACCCTTAGCCACACCCCCGGGACTCCCACCCCTATCCAACCACTCCCTGCCTCCTGACAGGATCCCCAGAACTCCCAACCCATTCAACCCCCCTGCTCCTTGTCCCCTGCCCACCACCTCCAGAGAACCCCCTGCCCCCAATCACCCCCCAGGACCCCACCAACTATCCAACCCCCCTGTCCCCTGACAGCCCTGACCCCTAGCCACACCCCTGCCAGGCCCCCTGGGACTTCCACACCCTACCCAACGCGCCCATTCCCCATCCCCTGACTGCCCCGAGACCGTCAGGCCCATATCCAACCCCCCTGACCCAGCCCAGCCCCCTTACCATGCCACCGCTCAGAATAGAGTCCCCACCAAATCCCACCCCCTGGACATCCCCTTAACCAATGACGTGATGGCACTTACGGGGCAGGCGCAGAGAGCGCCAACCAAGCTGGAGTGCAATGGTGAAAGAGCGCTATGACTGACGTAAGTCAAAGGTCACGTGTAGCGCTGGGGAGGCAGCGATTGGCTGGGTGGGCCCGGGCAGGGAAATAAGGGGGGGGTCTTGGTAGCAGAATAGGGTTCACTGTGTGACACAATTACAACAACTTTGTGCAGCTGCTGGGGAAGTTTGTACAGGCAACAAATACACCCTGAGCAGGCAGGGGGGACCCTGTCACCCCGACTCATAGGTGCTGACTTTTGGTTTTGCTGGTGGGTGCCCCATCCTGGCTTCAAACCCTTATCCAAGGCTCCACCCCCACTCCACCTCTTCCTGCCCCATCCCCTTAGACCCCCCTGAAAACCTCCTTCTTGCAAACTCCCTCCCCTAAATGCCTCCCACCAGCTGCTCACTCCTTTCTGCCCCTCCTGCCTTAAGGGCGAGGTGTGGGTGCTGGAGGATTACTCTGCCAGTTTTGAGGGGAGGCGATTTTCAACACAGACACTT
This sequence comes from Emys orbicularis, assembly GCF_028017835.1. Classification (NCBI taxonomy): domain Eukaryota; kingdom Metazoa; phylum Chordata; order Testudines; family Emydidae; genus Emys; species Emys orbicularis. Next base: position 28,454,361 of record NC_088687.1, on the reverse strand, counting down.
TCATTCTAGTTATTGAAAGTGTGTCTATCATTGGGATCTCCCCTTCCTGATGTTTCCCAATTCTTGCTCTCCACCCGCATCCCTTCCCCCCCCCCCATCTCTCTCTGCTCCCCACTTCCTGGTAGCTCTGTTTAGCAGCTGCTCCCACCCACGCACTCAAAGCAGCTCTGTCTCCCCCGAACCCCACCCCCTGCAGCCAGCCTAGAAACTACATGCCCTGACACAGAGAGAAATTTAATTCAACAGCCCAGCATAGAAACGGCCCATTCATTCATCCTGCTGTGTTGCTCCAACTCTTCCCAATCCCAGGGCTGCAGCCCACCCCTGCTTTGACTCCTTCACACACTCTACAACTTTTGTGGAAGGGGAGCCCCTGGTGGCACTATGGCCAAAGGCAGGGGAGTGGGGGCCAGTTGCTTACTCCACAGGGCTGCAGCAGCCCAGCACCCTGAAGCAAGAGGAGCTCAGGTGTCCCAAGGTGAAGCAGGGCAGCATCTCCTGACCTGAAGCTGATACAGGTGGATGGACGCAAGGGAAGGAATTCCCCAGGAGCTGGGGGTGGGAGGGGGAGAAAAGGGGGATCCAGGGCAAGAGAATCAATCCCTCCTTACACTGGGAGGAGGGGATGCTGATTGGCAGGGGAGGGGATAAATTTCCTCTTGGAGGAAAAGCCCCTCAGGCAGGCTTCATCTGGGTGTGGGGGAGGGGGAGACAGCTTTGAGCTGGGCGAGCATTTCTTTCCCAGGCATAAGGGAACCGTAGGGGTTGGAAGCTCCCAGAGCCTCCATGGGAGGTGGCTGGGCAGCATACGGGCTTGGGGAGGCTGCTCATTTGTAGTTGGGGCTGAAGTGAAGCCCCTCTGGACAGGTAAAGAAGGAGGGGGCAAGCTGCGAGCCCCAGCCCAATTTCACTCAAAAGACACAAGGAAGAACTTTTCTTAAAGGAGCCATGTCCTTTGGTTTGTCCCCCTGCCTAGCACTAAGGGGGTCTGCAGCTGGTTTCTCCTGGCTGAAGGGGGAGCACAGGTCCTGGGGGAAACACCAGGGTGGGCTGAGACTGGCTGGATCAGTCCTTGAGAAAGTCCCTGGCCCATACACCCCCCAGCAGTCTCCTGGAGCTAGCCCAGAGGCTGCCTGCCCATCTCCCCCCAGCCTCCTGCCGAGAGACTGCCCACCCCTCTGCAGCTAGCCCAGAAGCTGCCATGCCCTGGCTGCTGGTCCCCCCTAGCTCAGCTCCCTCTACCCTGAAAATCAGAAAGACTCACTCACCTCTGCCTGCAGTCTCAGAGCTGCAGTAGGGGCAGGGGAAACAGCTGATAGGCAGGACTTTGCACCAAACAGCTGATTGGCTGCAGCCAGCCAAAGAGCTGATGAGGGCTGCTGCAGCATGCTAAATAGCTAATTGGCAGTTGCCAACAGTTGATCTCCCCAGGGGTGCTAAGCAGCCTCCTCCTTGTCCTCCTCCCCACTCCAAGCCTCCAGCGGGGGAGAAGCAGCCTTCCCAGATGGAACTCAGGCATGATTAGGGTGTGCCTGGGCACACCCGGCACACCCTGTGTGCACGCCTATGATAAAGTAGCTATGTTCTTTAGCATTTGGCAAAAGAACACGAGACATACAGAAACCATGCTGCAAGAGCAGATCCAATCCACTACTGTTCTATCCAAGTTTTAATCTCTTTACAAACTCAAGGTAAATCAGGTTACTGAATGTGACTTTGATCAACCATTTCTGTTTTACACTAATATGGCTTCTAACCCAATACTAGCTGTAGTGAGACAGAACCAAGGATGGGGGGGCTCTTGGGATGTATTCAGTGGATGTTGGGGTCATCCCTTCCTGCATCAATTTTGTGTTGGGGATGTGACATTATTGATATAATCTGGGACCATATAGATCATTGTTGCAACCAAGGTCCTGTAGAGGCACCAAATCTGGTATAAAGGAGGTCAAATAAGGTCTCTAAGACAAGGTAATGGTTTGCTGGTTATGATTGTGCTATCTGGATGCATACATCATGGTTGGATTTAAACGTGTAAGTATTGGCTCTATACGGTCTGTATTTCAAAATTATGCTGTGCTTCTGGGTGACACCCCAGACAAGTTGGTGTTAGCTCTGCCTGGCCTGCTTGATGACTCATTAAGGACCATCAGCTATACAACTGACCCACTGAGAGAAGGCAAATACGCCTTGTAACTCAGCAAAGTATGCAGGGACTTGCCCATGTGACTCCAGACTCCATTTTGCTGGAATTTTCTACAGTAAGGACTAAGAAGTGTTCTTACACCTGGAAAAAGGACTATAAGAGGCTGATGCCTCATCTCCATCTGGTCTTCAATCTATCTTACCTCACCTCTGGAGGGACTTTGTGTAGAGCTTCCATTTGTAGCAAAGGACTGATGATGCATCCCAGCTGGGGATGTACTCCAGAGACTTGATTTGAACCTGCAGTTTATTCTATCATGGTGACAAGCCTGAACCAAGAACTTTGCCATTACTGTATGTAATTGATTCCATTTAACCAATTCTATCTCATCTATATCTTTTTCCTTTTATGAATAAACCTTTAGATTCTAAAGGATTGGCAACAGCGTGATTTGTGGGTAAGATCTGATTTGTAGATTGACCTTGGACTTGGTCCTTTGGGATCAAGAGAACCTTTTTTCTTTTACTGGGGTATTGGTTTTCATAACCATTTGTCCCCATAATGAGTGGCACTGGTGGCGATACTGGGAAACTGGAGTGTCTAAGGGAACTGCTTGTGACTTGTGGTTAGCCAGTGGGGCGAGACCAAAGTCCTCTTTGTCTGGCTGGTTTGGTTTGCCCTAGAGGTAGAAAACCCCCAGCCTTGGGCTGTAACTGCCCTATTTTAAGCAATTTGTCCTGAACTGGCACTCAGTGGGGTCCTGCCAGAACCAGCATCGTTACACAAGTATTTACCCCACCTGTTCCCGTACTGGGAGGTGCCCCAGAAATCAACTGTGTTCTCTCCTTTCGAGTTGCTGTATGCAGGGCTGCCCAGAGGGGGGGGGGGTGTGCAAGTGGGGCAATTTGCCCTAGACCCCACAGGGTCCCCCACGAGAATATAGTATTCTATAGTATTGCAACTTTATGGAAGGGGCCCCCAAAATTGCTTTGCCCCGGGGCCCCTGAATCCTCTGGGCAGCCCTGGCTGTATGGGAGGAGAGTGAGGGGACCTATGGACTTGTTGAGGGACGAATGGGAGGGGAAGGCCTCCCCAGATGGGGGGAGGGGGAAATCAGAAGTGGATTATGTACTGACTTTCTGGGAAAAGCTTGCTGAGCTCATGGACTGGACCAGGGAGAATTTAGCCAGGGCCCAAGGGAAGCAAAAGGTCTGGTACAACCGCTCAGCGCATGCCCGCTCCTATGCTACCGGGGACCAAGTGATGGCGCTCATTCCCTTAAAAATGAACAAACTACAGGCTTCCCGGGAGGGCCCTTTAAGGTCATCAAGCAGCTGAATGAGGTAAACTATGTAGCGAAACCCTTGCGGCCAAAGTCGGGCACCGGCACAATGAGAGTTCATGAAAATGTTACATTTCTTCTGGGACAATTAGATCCTCAATAGCTGAACACATCTTCATGAAACTTATTCAACAGAAGAATGGCCATACTGGGTCAGACCAAAGGTCCATCTAACCCAGTACCCTGTCTTCCAACAGTGGCCAATGCCAGGTGCTTCAGAGGGAATGAAGAGAACAGGTAATCACGCGATCCACCCCATCAAACATTCTCAGCTTCAGGCAAACAGACACCATCCCTCTTTCCAACAGATTTTGAAATTTAAAGCAGATTCACCCAGTCTCTTAACGGTCATCACAAAGACACACGTACATATGCTGGACATGGATGTTAGAGGAGCAATCTGTTACTAAGTGGAACATCTTTTACATTTCTACCTTTCTTGTATGACTCTCCAGGCCAAATGTTTAGCAGACCTCCTTAAAGGCTTCCTCAACATTTGTAGGCAGATTTATTTGCATGGCAAATTGGTCAGTTACATGTAGTTTCTGGATTTGCCTAAGACTTTGTGCAAGTGCCAAGGTTTGGCCCTAAAAGATCTGTTAGCTAGCAGTCAACAGGAAACTAAAACCTACTTCTAAAGCAGACCGGTAATTTATTTACTGGCATTGAAATATTGGCTTCACCTCCTCAGTATCTACTGTCTGTCCATTAGTCCTTCCCAGAAGGTCAGTAACAGTAATATTTGCATGCCAAGAAGGGACACCATCAACGTGAGTTGTCCTAACTCCCTACAACAAGTTATCATGTGTATGTTAAATTGAGGGGAAAACAGTCCGTAAAGTAACCGATTTTTGTTTTAGACTTCCAGGTATGCACAACAGAAGCAGGAAACAACCCCCCTGCCCATCCCAGATGAAGCCCTGGCTGCAGCAATACATGCCTTTACCTTCCACTCTACTGCCTCAATCAGCCCAATCTAGATGAAGCTTCAATTGGTCCAGCATGCTGGCCAAGCTCCTGACAGCATCACCTTGGCAACAGCTTATTAGGCCATGGTCAACGCTCTGCAGTGTCTCCCCAGTGCAGGATTTGCTTTGCTGTCCTAGCCCTGATCTAGAAAGCCCCAATAATGTGAGCTAGATCAGGGGCTCTGTGCAACCCTTCAAGAATACACCAATCCAAACAAGAAATATGACTGACAGAGCTTGGAGGGGAACACCACCACTCACTGCACAAGATACACTTTCCTCTGGAGCCAAGACCTCGCCTGTGGAGCATCCCTCTGCTGGAGATCAGGAAGAACCCATATATTTTACAAAATATAATGCTGGAACATCCTTGAAGGCCTGCCCCCAATAGAGGACAACGGGGCAAACTTCAAAACGTGTCCCATTCCATAAATACACAATACATCCCATTGGGCTCATTTTCTATACAGCAATGAACAATTTTATTATTATTTTTTAAATAATGGTATTAGCCACCTATATAAAGTACTATGGTGATGGTTGTTTTACTGTTGGCTAGGGTAGCTACATACTCTGCAGCAGTTGGACATGGCACCAGCTGCATAATTACCTAGTCCTTCTATTTTGTGAATTACACTGGAGGGATGTCATCCTTCATTTGCGGAATCACGGCTTGCTATGCCAGTGAGCAAATGAGTCAGATGATCTCAGGTTCCTGTGCACGTATGGATTGGGCACATGCATGTATACAAGTGAACTGATGTCTGCATGAATATGTTCTGCTTCACCCCAACCCCCCTAGTTTTTTTTGCTGTCCAGCATTTGAGAGTCACACACAAGCAATCCTGAACCATGCAGGTCATGACCTCAGACTCCTAGTGAGCTGGTGAAAAAGGAGTATTTAAGAAAGCATATAATTACAGGAAAATTAAAGTTACAGTTTTTGGAGGGAGTAGCCAAATCAGGGCTAATGAAATGGAGTCATTTAGACATACATGCGTACCTGGTTGGATGGTCTCTACACTATGCTGTTTAAGACCCTCTATCAAGACTTTCCAGGGCTTGGCATTTATACCTGGGAAGAGGAAGAGTTCTGATCTTAGGTTGAAATAAACCTGGGAAATGTAGTTCAGCAAGGGACTACAATCATTTGAATTAGCTGAATTGCAGCATCAAGTCTGTTCTATTATCCTGAGCTACCATGTCTCAGAACTACTCTACCATAAAAGATCCCACATTCCTTCTGCCTTGGAAGAACATAATTAGGGCCCTGACAAACATTTAGGATCAGTTTTCAAAAGGTAGAATGGTGGGAGCTGGCAGGTATGGAGCACTTTTGAAAGTCTGGCCACTTCACTAAAGCGCCCAAAGGGGATCTGAGCTCTTGAAAATGTGGCAACAAGGGATCAATTCTGCTACAGCACACACTTTTAGTAGCTTATTAGTAAAGTTTCCCACTGAAACCAGGGGGATGACTCATGGAATGAAAGTACTGCTCAGTGACAGTAAAGGAGAGAGGAAGCCAGCCCTTAATGCACAGAATGGGCCTTTTCTAGTGTGGAGTTTATTTATTGTTCCAAGGTAGCATAATCTTGGTAGAATTTAAAAACCAAAAAAAAAAAAAAAAAAAAAAAAAAAAAAAACACAAACAAACAAAAAACCCCACCCAAACCAAAACCACCCACAACCAAATTTGGGCTAGGCCAGGAGCTAAGTAAATTCAAATCTTAGCAGCACAATTATTTATAGGACTTACCAGCAATACTTATCCCATCCAAAAAAGAAGTTCCAAGTAGGCAATCTTTGATTTCAGTTTGTATGAAAATTCTTCCGAAGGACCTATGGAATATGGAAGTAAAAATTTCAAAAGCAAGTGCAACCTGGAGTGATTCCCACCCCCCCAAACCTTGTATCCAATGTGGACAAAGTAAATCACTTCATGTTACTTTGCTGCTGAAAGAATCCCTTCTGCAGAGAGGGGTCTGGCAGTACATGTACTCATGCAATATAAAAGTGGCCAAGGTCAGTCATTTACTGTTTGCCAAAGGTGCTATCATCAGCTGGATGTAAACTAGGGCTGAGATCCAATGCTTGCCATGAGGTGTAGGAAAAGAGAGAGAGTGGAGAAGGAAAACTACAAAAATATAGTTGTTTCAGATATGCTGCAATTAAAAGAATGCAAGAAAAAACATTGTAACAGGGTTTACTCACCACTCTACACTTCCTCATAGCATCACAGTGTCCGAGGGGAGGGGGGGCGGGTAGCAGCCCTTGTCAAAAGTCACTCCGGAGCTGTGGTGGTTTCTTTCAGATAACTCACCCCTCCAACCAGGGCACAGTCTTTAGCCCATTCCTTCCAGGGTCAGCTATCCAAACTCAAGTTCAAAACTATCTTAAAAGAAATAAAAAGCTTCCAGCCTCTCCACAGCTCTTCTTCAGCAAGGTCACATTCAGACTGCAGCCCCCTCACTGGACTCAGCTACCCTTGTACACCACTTCCTGGGGGCTAGTAGGGGAATCCAGTCCCAACCTCAATTCTGGGTTACAGCCCAGAACCCTGTACTGCACAGCTAAGTCAAATACCCTACTCATATTGCAGTCTTCACTGCACTATTTTTTTCCTCACCTCTTCCCTTCTAGGTCTCCCAATCTGTTCCCTGGGTGTTCATTCAAGGCCCTGCAGGCACCTTTTGACTCCCTGCATTCTCTTGCCTCCAGCCCTTCCTCAGCTGGGCCCACTCAGTAGTTAAAGCTGAAATCACCTAATTTCTCTCAGGGCTGGCTTAGTCAGAGGCTCTCTATTATTATCTCAGAGCTCTGGATGATCTCTGAGTGTTGATGTCTCTCTCTCTCTCTCTCCCTCTCCATATATACATATATATATATGAATTTTATTGTCAGGCTTTGGCTCTGACCCTCTTACACCAATCACTGTAACTGACTTCTATTCTGGGTTATCTGTTTTCTTTTAATGATATTGGGCCAGCCAATGGTGCCATGCTGCATTCCATGAGCTGAGGATCTGGCTCATTGTTCTCATGTTGGGCCAGATTCTGCCACCCTTATGTTGACTGGTACAATACCCCACAAGCAAGCCCCATTGAAATCAGTGTTCATAGAGTGAGGTATTACTCAGTGTGAGTAGGGGTGGCAGAATCTTGCCTATTATGTCTAAGTATTCTTTCTACATGTAGCGATGTAAATTAAAGGCTGTTTTCTAAAGACTACACTTTTAAGAGTAGATTTTCTCCCTGCCTAATGCAGCTGCCATCTTGTCCTTAAGATGCAGCACGTTACACAGTCGCTGTGTTTTCTCTGTCATGGAAAATTTCTCTTTGTTCAGTCTTTGGGCCCAATTCTGAGAAGTGCTGAGCACCCACTAGTTCAGTGGGAGTTCAGGGTGCTCAGTACCTTGCATGAAGCGGTTAGTGCCTCTTAGGGTTAAGCCCTTTCTATGATGCTTTCCCGTGACCTGAAATGAAAACAAATCTAGACCGAAGAGTATGTTTTACTCTGTGAGTATGAGCATGAAAGACATCATTCCTGTGACTTGGAATCATCTTTGCCATAGCTTGTGGAGGTTCTTCACCTTGTGTAAGATTTTGTGTTTAGGTAACAACTACAGCACCTCTGTCTTGTCTATTTATGTCCTTCTGCTTGTACGTCAGTCTGTGTTGTGATCCTGTGTGTCATATCAGCGCACTTACATTTTCTCATACATTATACAAAGAAGTATCTGACAGATGTTCAAGGAGAAGATTTATACCACACAGGTTTATACCTGGGGAGAATTGATGCATTCTGACTTGCATATTTAGTATATGTTTCTGAAAGTCATAAAATTTCAACATAAAAGATAGTTTAACATTTTATTATTTTCCAAATGTCAGTTGCATTGATGCTGCAATTATCTGTGCATTTGACCATCACCAGCATGAACACACAGTCAAGTAACCGAAAACAATCACCCCACTAGATATTAAATTGGTCTTTTGTGAAAGGAGTTGTGCTGAAGGGTTGCCACATTGTCAGAAGTTCAGACGAATATAGGCCAAGATGAGCTTTTCTTTTAGCCAAAAAGTTCCCCGAGGTTGGAAAGCCCCTCAAGAGAAATTAGGATTAAAGGGGTTTAGTTGATGGCCCTTCCTGGTTATCTAGCACAGTTTTGGTCTAACAGGGAGATGAAGCTGTCCATAAAAGGAAAAGTACAGGCAAGCTTGACACAGACCAAGAGAGAGAGGAAAAGGAGGAGAAATGATGTGGGAAATAGGCCATGAAATTTGTTATGGTGCCATAATTGTTAGATGAACAGTAGGAGTAAGGGAAATATAGAAGATAATTATTTAGACCTAGTTGGAAGGTCTGTTATTTTCTAAAAGGTATTTATGGTCTGGACAGCCCAACAGCATTTGGCATTTTATAAAACCCCTAGCTTCGTGAAACAGTTTTTATGATGGTGGCAGCACAAGAAACATAACAGTGTCTGGTAGAATGGAGAAAACATCCTCCCCAAAACAAAAATGGTGGAACAGTAAACTGGGTGCCTTGTATAAATATACAGGGATGAACATGAAGAAAAAAGACACTAAAAATTGTGAAAAGAAACCACCACAGGAAAAATATGTATCTCGCTTTCTGTGTTTTTTGACAGGAGGGATATGAATTTGCTCCATGGTTAAGAATCGAAAACAGATCCAAAAATCGGTAGGTGTGCTTCTGCCAGGTCCAGTTACAAAGTTATATAGCCAAAATCCCATGAGCGGGTCTAAAAATGGGATTTTTTCCTCCCCATGAAAAGAGTCGGCGCCGGCCTTGGCCTTGCTGACTTTCTTGGTTTCCTATAGATGCCAACAGACTTGGCAACAACAGTCTATTTGGATGATCTACATCTGCTTTTTCTATCCTATGCTTTTCCCAGGTTAATCATTACTGATGGGGAGTTGACATAAAGCCTCTGAAGATAGTATGTAAAAGTGAAGAGTTAAAATGGCCTGCTTGAAGAGAGGTTACATCACCGTTGCTTCTATGCTTTGGCTGGGCCAATATTTTTCTTGCCCATTCTTTCAAAGTAAAGTGTCTACACTTTATATGCTAACCTCTAGTGTTTTTATTAGAGCAATTTTCCCTCTCAGCAGGTCATCCAAGTTTGGGAATTATAGAAAAACCATAATGCTACTTGTTTGTATTATAGTGTAATATACCACCATTTTCAATTCTGTGTGGCACGTTATCGAATGCAATGAAGTACAGGATCAAATCTGGGTTAGCCTCACTCCATATCGGTTTTGCAATTTTGACATCAAACTGATTTATCTTGGTGCTTCAGAACAGCTAGCATGCACTCTGATTGATCTTGGCTTTAGAATTTGGCAAGGAAAAGTGGTCAGACAAAGGATAAAATAAGATGGCATGGATATGGAACTGACAATTTTGCCATTAGTCAAACAAGCATCATTTTGTTCATTGTGCAGAAGATGACAACTATGTAATAGCAACTTGGAATGCAACAGCTGGTGTATAGCTTTGCCCCCTTGTTGGTGAACCACATTTCCTTGGGCAATGTGGTAGTGTGGGGTACCTGGACTGCACCTTTTAACATTATCTTGAGCACTAGATAGATACCCTGTACTTGGGGAAAGGATCACTACACGTTATTCTGGCCCTGTATCTGCCTAGTCCTGAGAACTCCCAAGTTATTGCTTTTAGTTAGGTGCAGCGCTTGGTTTCCATTGCTATTAGTCATTAAACTACCCTAATTATCTAAGAATCCAGGATTGTTCATTCTAATCCAATGTGTTTAAAACATTTGGTAGAAAGTTGTTAATAAGGATTAAGAACAAATCAATACTCAGGCTTTTTTTTCCTTAAGCTTGAGGACATGCTATACATTGTACATCTTAAATTCATCTACTGCTGCTTATCTACCACATATCACCACTGCTTATGACATTAGAAACAACTTGCTATGGAAGTTATGAGGTTACAGAAAAGGGAATGCAAATATCCCTAGCAAGAAAATGAGGCAAGAAACACAGAACACATGGGGCCAAATGGGGCCACCTCTCATCAAAGCTCAAAAATCTGGCTTTGGGTGGACTGTTTTGCCCCTCAGCCTGCTGGGTTGCCAAGGAATAGCTGCAGTGGTGCTCTAGTGGTAGAGACAAATGGGGTTCCTATACACCTCATCCATTGGTTGTCACCTACTACAGCACAGAGCTGTCTAGTGGCTACACCCACAGCCCTCCATTCTGTTGGAAAGAAAGGCACGACAGAGTTCAAGGGCATAGAGACTTCCCAGCACACACCCTGCTCTCAGCGCAGTACTGCTATTCTGCTTGTATTCTGGTCTGGTATATAAACAGAGGATAGGGCAGCATGTGTGACTTAATAGAGTGGTTGATCAGTTTCTAAAATGTTTGGGAGGTTTTCTACTCTAGGAGGTGCCAGCTTTCATTCTTTTCCACAGCAAAACTGAGCAAAATTGAAGGATGTGTAATCTGATTTTATGAGGTCTTGCCCAAGAAAAGCAAGTATGTCTTAGACCACTTCACCTTTTTACATCGTAGAGACAGTCTCCCTTTGTACAGTTTATAGCCGGTCTAGAGTATCTTGTATCCTGAGATGCAGGACTGAAGGAGATAGGCCTGGGAAATACTTCAGTAACCGCAACATTTTTTCAGTGTGTATATTTTCCTGACATAATGCGCTTGAACTGTTTTAAGCATTTTGCTCAATTTTACATAAGGCGGTTACATCTTTACAAAAGGAAATATAATCGTATGTATAATGTACACGTACAATGTAGCATGTGCAATATAAAGTGATGCTTCATGGCCAATGCAATGTTATAACAAATATATACATGTGGGACTCAGTTATGGCTCTAAGAGTGGGACGGGGGAGCTGCACTGCCTGAGTGGTGGAGGTACAGAGCATCACACCATGAAAATGTTACATTTCTTCTGGGAGGATTAGACCCTCAATAGGTGAACACATCTTTAGGAAACTGTCGGCCAGAGTTGGCAGTGGCCCTGGCCCGGTGGCCAGAGTTGGTGCCGGCACAATGAGAGTCCATGAAAATGTTACATTTCTTCTGGGAGGATTAGATCCTCAATAGCTGAACACATCTTTATGAAACTTGCGGCCACCGTCGACACCGCCTCTGGCCTTGCAGCCAAGCAAGTCAGTATGTACAGCTTTCCTCTGGGTGTCGTCTTAGGGAAAGGACCCAGACTATCTACACCTACATGCTGAAATGGAACCTCAATTATGGGGAGTGGCTGGAAAGGGGCGTTGACCTGGTCCTATTGCAGCTGGGAGCCATACAAACTCTTCCTCAAAGTCTAACTTCTTCATTACTCCTATAGTGCAGAGGAGAACCTCCTGACAATCATTCCATCACATTGTTTTTAAGCTGTGCTATGTGGAAGAATCTTTTAATCTACTTAAGAGCCATTTGATGTTATCCATCATCTATGACTTTAGGTCTTCCGGTGGGAAAGCCAGTCACAGGTAGATAAAAAGGGAGGAAAACACCACCAATACATCCCCACTGAAGCTCACCTTTATCATCCCACTAGCAGGCTTTCATCATAAAAATAGATGACCCGATGACTTCTGCACGGAACACAAAATCTTTCCACACAAAGCGCCTGAGTGTCCGCATCACTTCTAGGGCATTGTGAGACCTGCCTTCTGGTCCCTATCAGCGTGGTTCCATTACAGCCACCCTGCCAGGGCTGCCCCAGGCTGGAACAATGGGTGCAGGGGGTGTGAAGCTTTAAGTAAGGAGAGCGACCAAAACATGGTCTCATCATATACCGTGTTTGCAGTTTTGTTCATTTGCTTTCAGTACCCCGCAACATCTTCCCCTGGGATTTCACCCTGGTGTGGAATACAGATGCCCAACGCCGCTGGAAAATCATGGGAGAATGGGGAGCATAGCCCATGACAGTCTGGGGGCTCTGGTAAGTCTGCTTTCTCTGCTTTGCAGCATGTCTTTCAAAAATTTGAAGCAAAAATCTCAAATTTCTTATAAAAGTGCAGGAAAACTTGGGAGACTCTAACCAAATTAATGTGCACAAAAATGTTTTCATGGTTTCTTCGTGTGATTTTTCTTTTTTAATTTCAGTGAACATAGTTTTCTTGTTGAATTAAAACACATTCTCTGCAATGATGGAAACTCCAGCACAACAGTCTGTGCTAGGGCTTGAGATCCAGAAAATGAAACGTGACCACAGGAAGGGAAGAGAATTAAACAATCCAGAAGAATTCCCCTACCCAAGCAGAGGGGAAGGCAAATGTTAAAAGAGAAGGAACCAGCAAAAGTGGTGAACACTGAATTTCAATTTTAAAAAAAATATTTGAATTCTTTCATCCCAGGGACACACTTGGTAAAAAAATACATAATGTGACTTCTCTGCATAACCTCCTTCTGACCACATTGGAAATCATAGTCATCCATGTGGGTACCTCTCTAGCATTTTTATTATACTAATTGCTCATCCTGTTTTATGATTTATTCTCAATTTTTCACTACTGTCAGCTACTTGGAGTGATCAACAGGACATGATATTCACACCTTTCAACTACATCTATTACTCAGCTCCAGTATGAATATTAAGATCTGGAAATAACAATTAGTTAAGGTTTCATTTTCTCAGAGCACACTCTCTCCTATAGTTTCACAGAAGGAAGATACCGATGGTTTGTGCTGTCTACATTTTAAACGTGCCTTCTAAATTGGAGGAAATGGTTAAAGTTGAGATTTGCCAATATTTTTGAGGGGCCTAAACCTTTCCTCCAGAGACCCCCCTGTCCCTAATCACCCCTAGGACTCCCACGCCCTATCCAACGCCCCCATTCCCCATCCCGACTGCCCCGCCCCCCAGAGCCTCTGAACCATCCAAACCCTCCACTCCCTGTCCCCCGACCGTCCCCCCGAGACCCTCTGCCCCTTATCCAACCCCTCAGCCCCGGCCCGGCACCTTTAACACACCGCTCAGAGCAGCGTGTCGGAGCCAGACGCGCCGATCCGCCGGAGCGCGCAGCCCCGCCCCCCAGAGCGCTGCTTTACCGTGTTATATCCGAATTCGTGTTATAGCGGGTCGCCTTATATCGGGGTAGAGGTGTACTTCCCCTCCACCCCTAAAGTACTCTGACTTCTACATATGTAGTGTGTTTCTATTATGATCATGGTTGCTATTTACTAATCTGTCCTCAGGAGAACTATTTCTAGTATTTCAAGGTTTGAGAAGCTTCCTAGAGACTTTTAAAAAAAATATGAACATACTAAATGACTTGCGAGCTTATGTGTGGAAAAGATATTTTCATTTAATTTATTGAGATCAATTCAATGAAAATTATATTTTTTCCCTTTGTGTTTCAACTATTTCCTATTTCATTTCAGCTCCGGCTGCTGCAACTACTGAGGTTAAAACAGAAGGATGCAGTGGAATCCCTCCTCTCTGCTGATTCTTCCCACAGTGACTTCTAACACTCCAGAACGCTTGACGTGTTATGCGATACATTCACTCTGTCCTCATCATATACCGGAGCTTGAGAAGTTTCCTAGAGACATTTATAAAATATGTGAACTGAGCATAAGACTTGTAAGAGTATGAGGCGTAGAAAGATATTTTCATTTAATGTATTGACGTTAATAAATGGAAACATTTATTTTTCCCTTTGTGTTTCAACCAAATCTCATTTCATTCCAGCTGAGGATGCAGTGACTACAGAGCTTAAAACAGCTGGATGAAATTGTATCATGCAGTGGATTCCCTCCTCTCTACTGATTCTTCCCCCACTGACTTCTAAGGCTCCATAATGCTTGACCCTGTATTATGCAATACACTCACTCCATAATGAAATTCCAACTGTCCATATTATAATGTATGTGATAATACTCTGTTGATTTACTCAAAGTTTAAATTGCAAAATGCAGGATATCGCTGCAAAAAAGTTACAAGAAAATTAAGAAAAAGGGTTAGACCTTAAACCTTGTTGACATAATGTGTTTGCTATATATTTCTGTGGTTCAACTCTTCTCTGATCAAAATCTCATCTCTGAACTGTAACAGGCAGCTTAAGCACAGTATAACAGCATAACAAATATGAACTGGAAAAACTTTCCAAGAAAAAAGATGTGCATAATTTCCCTCTAATGTCAGAACAAAGGGAGAGATTTCAGGTGGCCCCAAGGGGTTTTCAAGCCTCGAGTGTCTCTGAAGGGGAATGGCAAGGTGGCAATCTGGGAAATCTTCCTGCTGCTTTTGCAAAAATCTCTCCGAAACGACCTGAGGTGAGAGTTCCATTCAGATATTCCAACACAGACTCATCAGCAAGTTGGGCATGTGGAGACATGTTTGGTTGCAGTGGTGGAAAATGGGACTCTCTGACCACGAGGTAAGGAGCATAGGCGTGCGCAGCACATTTCATTAGGGTGTGCACCCAGGGAATTTTTTTTTTTTTTAAAGGTGAACATCATAAAGGGCGGGGTGTGGCAGGGGGTGCTGTGTGCGGGAAGGGGCTCAGGGCAAGGGATTGGGGGGCAGAGGAGGGGTGTGGGATGTATGAGGGGGCTCAGGGAAGGGGGTTGAGGTGCAGGAGGGGTGCGGGGTGCAGCAGGGGGCTGGGGTTCAGGAGGGGTGCAGTGTGCAGGAAGGGGCTCAGGGCAAGGGATTGGGACAGAGGAGGGGTGTGGGGGGCATGAGGGGGCTCAGGGAAGGGGATTGGGGTGCTTGAGGGGTGCGGAGTGCAGGAGGGGACTCAGGGCAGGGGATTGGGGTGCAGGGTGTGGCAGGGGGCTTAGGACAGGGAGTTGGGGTGCAGGAGAGGTGCAGCAGGGGGCTCAGGACAGGGCGTTGGGGTGCAAGAGGGGTACAGGGTGCAGGCAGGGGGCTCGGGGCAGGGGTTGGGGTGCAAGGTGCAGGCAGGGGGCTCAGGGCAGGGAGCTGTGGGGCACGGGGTTGGGGTGAGAGGTGCAGCAGGGGGCTCAGGGCAGGGAGTTGGGATGCAGGAGGGGTACAGGGTGCAGGCAGGGGGCTCATGACAGGGAGTTGGGGTGCAGGAGGGTAGGCTGTTTGCAGGCAGGCCCGGGGCTGGGGATCTGGGCTCCCCGGTCCTGGCAGGCAGGCTCGAGGGCCGGGGAGAGGGGGCCGGGGTGGGCGCTTGGGGCCAGGCCGGGCAGAGGCAGCCGGGGTGGATCGCAGCGGCGCCGGGCTGCTCCCAGGGCTGGACTCAAGGCCGAGGGTGCCGGGCCGGAGCCCCCGAACAGCGCCGGGGAGCTAAGCTCGCAGCCGGGCTGCGGGGGGAGCCTGTGGGCCGGGCTCGCTCCCAGGCCCCACTTAAGGTGGGCTGGGCTCAGGGGCGGCCTGACCCCCCCGGGTGGTGCCCGAGCCCCCGGCCAGCGCGGGGAGCCGCAGGCGGGTTTGGGGCCCTGGGCGCTGGAGGGGGGCAGCTGCCTTGGGGGGGGCTGGGGCAGCCCCCCCACGGGCCACCTTAAGCGGCTGTGTTGGTGCTGCCGGGTGGGAGGTTGCCAGGGAGCACATGGGGCTGTTAAAGCAGCCAGCCCAGCCCAGCCCTGGGGAAGGGGAGCCCGGCTCAACAGAGCTCCGGCCCGGCGCCCCTTACCCGCAGCGGCGCGCTCCCTGCCTGCCTGCCGGGGCCCCATGCCGCGCCGCGCACCACGTCCCCGCCCAGCCCTGGGGGAGGGGAGGGGCGGCACACGGCTCTGCACGCTGCCCTTGCCACGCCTCCAGGTACCTCCCCCGAAGCTCCCATTGGCCGCAGTTCCCCGTTCCCGGCCAATGGGAGCTTCGGGAGGCGGTGCCTAGAGCAACCCCCCGGCCCCAGAGCCATGGTGCCCTGATGCCTGCTTCTGAAAGCAGCGCGGGGCCTGCGGCACCACGGGGGGGCCAATCCCGCGGCCCCGATCCAAAGCCCCGAGGGGCCAGATCCGGATCCGGCCCATGGGCATTAGGGTGTGCCCGGGCCCAGCCCGCACACCCGCCTCTGGTAAGGACCTATAGTTTCCCAGGAGGAAAGTGAAGAGATACCCATTTATTTCATAAAAGACAAGCAGTTCAGCCTCAGTGCTAGCAGGAGAATCCATGTGGAATTATGGGCTTTTCAAATACAGGGCAAACTCACAAAGAAGGGTAGAAATTTAAATACCAACGTTTTTAGAAGTACTAATCAAAATCAAGTAATATTTTAGACATGATTTCAAATGAGATGCACTGGAATTTTAAAAGCTGTTACGATTGCTTCTAGCTGTGCACTGTGAAAATAGTTTCAGATCATTTTACGACATTTGTAACAGGATCTTTATGTCAGTCATTTATTTATTGTTCCTATTTATGTATTTATCATAGTTATTTGTTTCTTATCAATAAATAATTATTTTATATAAAATGGCAACCTCTAGCAATACTGATTTGAATTAAATACCTATTGAACCAAAAAGAAAAAAGGAGAATAAAAAAGCCCTGTAATTGTTCAGCCTTAAAACCCCAATTCCAGAGAGTACTTATGCACGTGACTAACTTAAAGTATGTGAGCCATCCCACTGCTGTTAGTGCTCCAACCAGGAACATGCTTAAATACATTGATGAATCAGTGTCCCCGTTCACAATAATTCCATATTAAAAATAATAGTTACTGAATGATAATTAGCCTTTCCATTCAAACAGACCACACACCACACCTGGACTCTGCCACTTTTTCCTATTCTACTTTTTACCAGGTTACTTTTCCCCAGAAAACCTTGGCAATTTGGATGTTTGGTGTAGTAGACGGTTGTATTGGAAGAGGCTAGATTGTGCCCTTTCCCCCACTAAGCAAGAGTGCATGCATCCCTTAATACACATCAATTGTTAGTTTGTAATTAGCCTGTCCATACCCCATCAATCAGGTTTATGTGCATTCACATACAAACCTGATTTGATTTGGGTCGGGGGAGAGGGTATGTATCCAAAACCTACGCACAATACACTTACTAGCACTGCCCCCAATATTAAGTTTGTGCTCACATGCACTCTTATCAGGTTTGTGCCCCCACCGCCTGATCCCATTACCTTTGCGTGCGCCCAGATCAAATTCATTCTTGGGCATACACCACAAACAAAATTACATGTGAATAATGAGAGCAGGAAGAGGCCATTTTGTATTAGGATTATCAAAGTTTCTCTTTGTCACCTCTAAAATGCAGCTCCCCATTTGGTGGAATACGTCAATCAGTTACTACTGGAATGAGGATGGGAGAGGCGGAGCAGGGGTGGAGTCGGGGCAGGGCTGGGGGTAGAGGGGGCTTGAGCACCCACCAGCGCCACTAGAGTCTGCGCCTATGGGGGCTACCCCTTTTGCCCTCCCCCTAACTGGCCTAAAATCAAGCTTGTGTGCACATGGACTGCATGTTCCACCAACAACCAGTTTTATGAGCACAGTGCGTCAAAATTTCTGTTGTAATGTGAATAATGACTAAACGTTACCCTAAACCCAATAATTTAAAAATATTTGAAAAACAAAAACAAAACAAAACTAGCCATTGGACCAGACCTAGTGAGGATCTACCTCTCTACCAAATCTGGGTACGTAGATAGTATTCTGAAGAGTTGCTACTCAACCCTAGCACTGCCTAGGACAAATTTAAGCCAGACACTAAAACTGGAGATTTCTTATTTAAAAGGTTTTAAAAGAAGTCAAACAGCCACTACATTAAATGTTCCAATAGTATAAAAACAAATTGTGTGTGAATTCTCACAATGATTGTCAATCTCCCTTTAGAGAAAAAACAGGAACATATTCCCCACTGGCAATCCCTTTTATAATGCAACCGAAAATATGGAGTTGCTAATAGGAGCCTCTGTACATTCAAAGTCAACAGGTGGCGCCACTGCAGAAGCCTTTGCTTGTCTTTCCTCTGGGGTTCTAAAACAGTTCTGATGTGGGCCTAATCTTACAAAAATTGTTCTATGGACCATTTCCTCACCTCTTTGAGATCAGGTAACACCTTCGTGGCAGGTACAGCAAATGCTTACAAAGAAAAGTAGTACTAGGAACATATTTATAGTAATTTCAGTACTAGGAACGTGAGATCTGCCTGCTCACTGAAGACCACCATCAGGTCCTCCATGTGCCACCGCCGATACATAAACCTCAACTTGGGACCTGCTGGTTTAGAGGCACGTACAAGGAGTTAACTCTTAAAACAAATGCCTATCCTTTCTTATGGTGCAGGTTTTTTTTAGTAGCTGTGCCTATCAGTAGTAGTAGTTCTTTCCTGCTCAAGTCTCTCTGCCTTCTTTCATTCTTTGGTGGAGTTGAAGCCTACAGGTTATATTGACAAAACACAATTACATTAAAATGAGAGCAAAAAACAACAACAACAACAAAATAAACGGTATAAACAAGTCAAGGATTATAAACAGATTGGTTCACAACCTCCAAGATGTATCCCCCTCTCTGGTGGTACATGGCAGTAACAGAGCATGTGGGAGCCATACACATTCTTCTTCAAAGTCTAACTAAATCAATACCCCTACGGTGCAGAGGGGAACCTCCCGACAATCATTCCATCACACTGTTTTTAAGCTGTGCTCCATATAAAAAAAGCAATTCATTTCCTTAAGAAGCCATTGGGCGATTTCTATCATCTATGATTTTAGGCCTTCCTGTGGGAAAGCCAACCTTAGGGGGATAAAAAGGGAGGAATACGCTACTAATAGATCCCCACTTAAGCTCGCCTTTATCCTTCCATTGGGAGGCAGGAGGAAATAGTGAGAGGTTTGTCTCCAGCTTTCATCATAGAAACAGAGGAGGCTCTGGTTTCTGTACAGAACACAAGGTGTTTCCACACAATGTAATTTTTGTGCCACTGATATTGCGAGCTACGCCCACTAGAGCTCTACTAGCACTGCCCCAGCCCGATGTGTGCATGCTCGCTAAAGGCCCCCCACGTGGATCATAACTGTACGAAGAACAACCCAAGAGAGAAGTATGTGCAAAAGCATCTTACTCCATGGCACCTCATCTCACTTCCATGTGGCACAAGTAAGAGTCCCATGCAGATGGCTCTGTCCCTGCACGGATCCTCTGCAGCAGGCTCTGAGCAGTTTGTAACTAACTTTCCTCAAGCAATAGACTAGCTGTGTGCATATATGCTGCAGGGGAGCTGGAACTAGGGGCACTGGGGTGCCCAGCATGAAGGAATATTAGCAAGCGAATGCATGGTTTCCATCAGATATGGGGTTTACAGTGTTGTTGAATGGCTTTCAGCATCCCCACTATAAAAATTGTTCCAGCACCCCTGAATTGCTGTTACCATAGGTGCCAACTCCTTGGGTGCTCCAGGGCTGGAGCGCCCACTGAAAAAAATTAGTGGGTGCTTAGCACCCACCGGCAGCCAGCTCCCGCCCTCCCTCCTCAGTGCCTCCCATCACCAGCAGCCCAGCTGATCAATTCCTCCCCCTCCCTCCCAGTGCCTCCCACCCGCCACAATCAGCTGTTCCACGGCGTGCAGGAGGCGCTGGGAGGGAGAAAGAGGAGCAGGGATGAGGCACACTCGGAGAAGGGGACAGAAGGGGGTCAGACGAGGTGAGGAGGGGGTGGGGTGGGGTGGGAAAAGGCAGGGCGGGGGTTGGGGAAGGGGTGAGGGCAGGACCTGGGGAGCAGCGGGGGCGGCGCGGGGGTGGGAGCTTAGGGGATGGGGGCGGGTGAGGCCGTGGGCAGAGTGGGGGGGTTGAGTAGCCCTGGAACCCAGAGGAAGCTGGCACCTGTGGCTGTTAGTGTACAGATTTACTGAAAAAGATGATTTGGCTCCCCTCCCATTACCCTGTGTTTATTTTGTCACCTTAGCCTGTCCTAGTATTCACACTACTTACTTCCCTGTCTCCTCAACAGCTTCCCCTGAACTTCACCCCGGTGGGGAACACACATCTCCAACACCCACAGAAAGTAACCGGAGAATGGGGAACATTGCCGCCATGGCTATCTGGGGGCTCTGGTAAGTCTGCCTGAGTGGTGGAGGTAGAGAACGTCACAGCATGAAAATGTTACGTTTCTTCTGGGAGGATTAGACCCTCAATACCTCAACGCATCTTTAGCAAAACCGGCCATCGGCGGGCGCCCCCCTCTGGCCTGGCGGCCATCGGCGGGCGCCCCCCTCTGGCCTGGCGGCCATCGGCGGGCGCCCCCCTCTGGCCTGGCGGCCATCGGCGGGCGCCCCCCTCTGGCCTGGCGGCCATCGGCGGGCGCCCCCCTCTGGCCTGGCGGCCATCGGCGGGCGCCCCCCTCTGGCCTGGCGGCCATCGGCGGGCGCCCCCCTCTGGCCTGGCGGCCATCGGCGGGCGCCCCCCTCTGGCCTGGCGGCCATCGGCGGGCGCCCCCCTCTGGCCTGGCGGCCATCGGCGGGCGCCCCCCTCTGGCCTGGCGGCCATCGGCGGGCGCCCCCCTCTGGCCTGGCGGCCATCGGCGGGCGCCCCCCTCTGGCCTGGCGGCCATCGGCGGGCGCCCCCCTCTGGCCTGGCGGCCATCGGCGGGCGCCCCCCTCTGGCCTGGCGGCCATCGGCGGGCGCCCCCCTCTGGCCTGGCGGCCATCGGCGGGCGCCCCCCTCTGGCCTGGCGGCCATCGGCGGGCGCCCCCCTCTGGCCTGGCGGCCATCGGCGGGCGCCCCCCTCTGGCCTGGCGGCCATCGGCGGGCGCCCCCCTCTGGCCTGGCGGCCATCGGCGGGCGCCCCCCTCTGGCCTGGCGGCCATCGGCGGGCGCCCCCCTCTGGCCTGGCGGCCATCGGCGGGCGCCCCCCTCTGGCCTGGCGGCCATCGGCGGGCGCCCCCCTCTGGCCTGGCGGCCATCGGCGGGCGCCCCCCTCTGGCCTGGCGGCCATCGGCGGGCGCCCCCCTCTGGCCTGGCGGCCATCGGCGGGCGCCCCCCTCTGGCCTGGCGGCCATCGGCGGGCGCCCCCCTCTGGCCTGGCGGCCATCGGCGGGCGCCCCCCTCTGGCCTGGCGGCCATCGGCGGGCGCCCCCCTCTGGCCTGGCGGCCATCGGCGGGCGCCCCCCTCTGGCCTGGCGGCCATCGGCGGGCGCCCCCCTCTGGCCTGGCGGCCATCGGCGGGCGCCCCCCTCTGGCCTGGCGGCCATCGGCGGGCGCCCCCCTCTGGCCTGGCGGCCATCGGCGGGCGCCCCCCTCTGGCCTGGCGGCCATCGGCGGGCGCCCCCCTCTGGCCTGGCGGCCATCGGCGGGCGCCCCCCTCTGGCCTGGCGGCCATCGGCGGGCGCCCCCCTCTGGCCTGGCGGCCATCGGCGGGCGCCCCCCTCTGGCCTGGCGGCCATCGGCGGGCGCCCCCCTCTGGCCTGGCGGCCATCGGCGGGCGCCCCCCTCTGGCCTGGCGGCCATCGGCGGGCGCCCCCCTCTGGCCTGGCGGCCATCGGCGGGCGCCCCCCTCTGGCCTGGCGGCCATCGGCGGGCGCCCCCCTCTGGCCTGGCGGCCATCGGCGGGCGCCCCCCTCTGGCCTGGCGGCCATCGGCGGGCGCCCCCCTCTGGCCTGGCGGCCATCGGCGGGCGCCCCCCTCTGGCCTGGCGGCCATCGGCGGGCGCCCCCCTCTGGCCTGGCGGCCATCGGCGGGCGCCCCCCTCTGGCCTGGCGGCCATCGGCGGGCGCCCCCCTCTGGCCTGGCGGCCATCGGCGGGCGCCCCCCTCTGGCCTGGCGGCCATCGGCGGGCGCCCCCCTCTGGCCTGGCGGCCATCGGCGGGCGCCCCCCTCTGGCCTGGCGGCCATCGGCGGGCGCCCCCCTCTGGCCTGGCGGCCATCGGCGGGCGCCCCCCTCTGGCCTGGCGGCCATCGGCGGGCGCCCCCCTCTGGCCTGGCGGCCATCGGCGGGCGCCCCCCTCTGGCCTGGCGGCCATCGGCGGGCGCCCCCCTCTGGCCTGGCGGCCATCGGCGGGCGCCCCCCTCTGGCCTGGCGGCCATCGGCGGGCGCCCCCCTCTGGCCTGGCGGCCATCGGCGGGCGCCCCCCTCTGGCCTGGCGGCCATCGGCGGGCGCCCCCCTCTGGCCTGGCGGCCATCGGCGGGCGCCCCCCTCTGGCCTGGCGGCCATCGGCGGGCGCCCCCCTCTGGCCTGGCGGCCATCGGCGGGCGCCCCCCTCTGGCCTGGCGGCCATCGGCGGGCGCCCCCCTCTGGCCTGGCGGCCATCGGCGGGCGCCCCCCTCTGGCCTGGCGGCCATCGGCGGGCGCCCCCCTCTGGCCTGGCGGCCATCGGCGGGCGCCCCCCTCTGGCCTGGCGGCCATCGGCGGGCGCCCCCCTCTGGCCTGGCGGCCATCGGCGGGCGCCCCCCTCTGGCCTGGCGGCCATCGGCGGGCGCCCCCCTCTGGCCTGGCGGCCATCGGCGGGCGCCCCCCTCTGGCCTGGCGGCCATCGGCGGGCGCCCCCCTCTGGCCTGGCGGCCATCGGCGGGCGCCCCCCTCTGGCCTGGCGGCCATCGGCGGGCGCCCCCCTCTGGCCTGGCGGCCATCGGCGGGCGCCCCCCTCTGGCCTGGCGGCCATCGGCGGGCGCCCCCCTCTGGCCTGGCGGCCATCGGCGGGCGCCCCCCTCTGGCCTGGCGGCCATCGGCGGGCGCCCCCCTCTGGCCTGGCGGCCATCGGCGGGCGCCCCCCTCTGGCCTGGCGGCCATCGGCGGGCGCCCCCCTCTGGCCTGGCGGCCATCGGCGGGCGCCCCCCTCTGGCCTGGCGGCCATCGGCGGGCGCCCCCCTCTGGCCTGGCGGCCATCGGCGGGCGCCCCCCTCTGGCCTGGCGGCCATCGGCGGGCGCCCCCCTCTGGCCTGGCGGCCATCGGCGGGCGCCCCCCTCTGGCCTGGCGGCCATCGGCGGGCGCCCCCCTCTGGCCTGGCGGCCATCGGCGGGCGCCCCCCTCTGGCCTGGCGGCCATCGGCGGGCGCCCCCCTCTGGCCTGGCGGCCATCGGCGGGCGCCCCCCTCTGGCCTGGCGGCCATCGGCGGGCGCCCCCCTCTGGCCTGGCGGCCATCGGCGGGCGCCCCCCTCTGGCCTGGCGGCCATCGGCGGGCGCCCCCCTCTGGCCTGGCGGCCATCGGCGGGCGCCCCCCTCTGGCCTGGCGGCCATCGGCGGGCGCCCCCCTCTGGCCTGGCGGCCATCGGCGGGCGCCCCCCTCTGGCCTGGCGGCCATCGGCGGGCGCCCCCCTCTGGCCTGGCGGCCATCGGCGGGCGCCCCCCTCTGGCCTGGCGGCCATCGGCGGGCGCCCCCCTCTGGCCTGGCGGCCATCGGCGGGCGCCCCCCTCTGGCCTGGCGGCCATCGGCGGGCGCCCCCCTCTGGCCTGGCGGCCATCGGCGGGCGCCCCCCTCTGGCCTGGCGGCCATCGGCGGGCGCCCCCCTCTGGCCTGGCGGCCATCGGCGGGCGCCCCCCTCTGGCCTGGCGGCCATCGGCGGGCGCCCCCCTCTGGCCTGGCGGCCATCGGCGGGCGCCCCCCTCTGGCCTGGCGGCCATCGGCGGGCGCCCCCCTCTGGCCTGGCGGCCATCGGCGGGCGCCCCCCTCTGGCCTGGCGGCCATCGGCGGGCGCCCCCCTCTGGCCTGGCGGCCATCGGCGGGCGCCCCCCTCTGGCCTGGCGGCCATCGGCGGGCGTCGGCTCACATACCCGGTGGGATGTCTCTCCCCCTTTCCGTCAATCTGCATTGGCACCACACCCAGCCCTGTTCTGAAGCGTCAGCGAACACCAGAAAGAGCTTGTCAAACTCCTGGTTTACCAGCACCGAGCCCTTGACCAGAGCCTCTTTCAGAGCACAGAGACCCCTCTGGCACTGCTTGGTCCAGATCACCTTATCTGGCTTACCCTTCTTACATACCTTAGTGATTCGGCTGGCTATGAAGCTAAAGTAGGGCACGAATCTCCGGTAGTAGCCCGC
Source organism: Emys orbicularis (assembly GCF_028017835.1). Classification (NCBI taxonomy): domain Eukaryota; kingdom Metazoa; phylum Chordata; order Testudines; family Emydidae; genus Emys; species Emys orbicularis. The sequence goes on along the minus strand of NC_088687.1, from coordinate 28,429,976 downwards.
CATCCCAAATGAAAGCCTGGACCTGCTTTTTAATCTGGGGAACGGGCCCATCTCTGATCACCTCCACCTGAGCCGGCTCTGGCTTTAGGCAGCCGCCCCCCATTTTGTGGCCCAGGTATGACACCTCTCACATCCCCCCCCCCCCCTTGCACTTCCCAGCTTTTATAGTCAGACCTGTGTCCTGGAGCCAGTCCAGCGCTTGTTTAACCTGGGCCACATGGTCCTCCCAGGTCTGGCTAAAAATGCAGATACCACTATATGCCAAGGCAAAATTCTCCATCTGAATGAGTATCTGGTCCACCAGGCGCTGGAAGGTGGCAGGTGCCTCATTTAGGCCCAAAGGTAGGACCAGGAACTCTTATAACCCCAGAGGGGTGATAAAAGCAGATTTCTGCCGAGCATCCGGATCCAAAGGTACTTGCCCGTAGTCCTTGGTGAGATCCATAGTAGTGAGATAACGACTCCTCCCCCCCGCCCCGTCTAGAAGATCATCAGGCCTAGGCATGGGGTAGGCATCGAACTTGGTGATGGCATTAAGCCTCCGGTAATCCACACAAAACCAGATTGACCCGTCCTTCTTGCGGATCAACGCTGCGGGAGAGGCCCAAGGGCTGGAAGACAGCTGGATCACCCCTAAAGCCAGCATGTCCTTGACCTCTCTCTCTCTCTCCAGGTTGGGCTTTTTTCCCAGTGACCTGGAACGGGGAGCATCTTACCGGGGGGGTGGGCTCCTGTCTCCACCTGGTGGACAGCCAGGTTGACAGAACAAGGAGCAATGGTCTCAAGTTGCAGTGGGGGAGGTCTAGGTTGGATATTAGGAAACACTATTTCACTAGGAGGGTGGTGAAGCACTGGAATGCGTTACCTAGGGAGGTGGTGGAGTCTCCTTCCTTGGAGGTTTCTAAGGCCCGGCTTGACAAAGCCCTGGCTGGGATGATTTAGTTGGGAATTGGTCCTGCTTTGAGCAGGGGGTTGGACTAGATGACCTCCTGAGGTCCCTTCCAACCCTGATTTTCTGGGATTCTACTGAGCCCAGGCTGGTTGGAGAGCAGCGCCTCTCGGATCTCCGCCTACTGGGCAGGGGTTAGCTGGTCTGAGAGGGGAATTGATTCCGGCAAAGGGCCGGCCCCGTCTCAGGGAATAGATCCACGAGTGGGTCATCTTCCTGCTCCTCCCACTGGCCACAAATGGCCAGTACCAAATTCTCCGTGTCAAAGTATGGCTTCATCATGTTGACATGGTACACCCAGTGGCTGTGAGCCCGGTTAGACAGTTTCACTACATAGTTTACCTCATTCAGCTGCTTGATGACGTTGAAGGGCCCATCCCAGGCAAGCTGTAGTTTGTTCTGTGGATGTGACGAAGTGCGGTTTTATTTATCTTGTTATGTTGCATGTGAGTCTTACTGTCCTGTACTAATACTGTGTGTACCTTAGTTTCCCAGTGTAATGCACCAATACTTTGCTGGTGGGAATTGGGTGTGTGATTTTGCGGAGGCCCTCAGGGCAGGTGAGACTGCCCAGCTATTTGCATCTATGTAACCTGAGACCCAGGAGGGGGGTGCGGCCAGGTGACACCTTTGGCCTGGGAAGTGAGACAAAGAAGGACAAGGGGCATCAAGGGGGGTGTCCGAGGTCAGGTGGCTGGAGGCTGGCAGTCTGCCTTGGGGGACTGGAAAAGGGGAATCCAGTGCGTCTGGCCCAGGATTCCCAAGATGGACTTGGCTGAAAGGCACAGATGTTTGTAATAGTTACGTCTGTTCTACGCTGTGTTCCTGTCAATGAATAAACCTTCTGTTTTACGCTGGCTAAGAGTCACCTCTGACTGCAGAGTTGGGGTGCAGGGCCCTCTGGCTTCCTCAGCAGCCCCGCCTGGGCAGACTTGCTGCGGGAAGCGCACGGTGAGGAAGGGGCTGCTGAATGCTCCAAGGTCAGACCCAGGAAGGTCGAAGCTCTGTAAGCTTCTTGCCCTGGAGACAGTATGCTCAAAGAGAGGAGGCATGCTAGAGCGGAGTCCTGCCTGGCTTCCTATGGAGTAGTTCCAGAGCATCGCCCGGTGACTCCGTGACAGCTGGTGCAGAGGTGGGATCAAACTGCACCCCATGGAGAGAGCATCCTGCAGTGACTGGGGAGCAATAAAACAAAGGGGGATTAGCGAGAGACGGGCATGCTGGAGGCTCTGAGAGGTGCAATTCCAGGAGGCGGAGGAGCCTCTGGCTTAACCCCCAAGAAAGAGTGGACCCCTGAGAATGGCTGTCGCACTGAACGGGTTCCTCCCAGGGATTGTGGGGAGCTGAGAACGTACAGGCCTGTGAGTCCATGACCCCTTGGGAACAGCATGGAGATGGCCTATAACCATGTCCTTAAGAAGGACATTGTAGAGCTGTGCAGAGAGAGAGGGCCGCGCATTGGAAAATTCACCAAGGCACAGCTGATTGCCCAGTTGGAAGAGAACGATCACTCTAAGGACCCAGTTCCTGAGCCAGCTTGGGCTGCGAGAGAGGCTGGGAGCAGCCAGGCAGCCCATCTACCCGACCAGCAGGGGATCTTCCCGACCGAGTTCCCCGTTGGTGGAGCTGAGACCGTTGGAGTTGGAAAAGGGACAGAAATTGAAAGAGCTGGAGGACCATGAGAAGGAATGGGAGGACCGTCAGAGACAGAGGCAGCATGAACTGGCGATGGCAGAGCTGAGAAGCAGAGAGACCCCTACCGTGGTGAGTGCGGACGGGCCCAGGCTAGCTAAGCGCGTAGGGAACTCAGATATAAAAGTGCTACCTCAGTTTAAGGAAGGGGATGATATAGATGCCATCTGCACTGCCCTTGAGAAGGTCTGCAATGTGCACCAGGTTGACCCTGCAGACATCTTTGGCATCTCACCCCCTTACTGGGTCCCAAACCATTAGAGATGTTCAGCCAGATGGATGAGGTGGAAGCAGGGGACTATGAACTGTTCAAACAAGTCCTGCTGCGCAAGTTTGAGCTGACCCCCGAGGTGTACAGGAAAAGGTTCCTGAGTGTGCAGAAGACCCAGGGGATGACCTGTCTGGAACTGGTCAAGCTGATGGGGGAAATACACCCGCAAGTGGGTGAATGGGGCGAGGCCCAGACCAAGGAGGACGTGATTGAACGAATGGAGCTGGAGCAATTGTATGAACTCTGTCCCCCTGACCTGAGGATGTAGTTTGCGGACAAGAGGCCGAAGGACCTGTGCCACGCAGGGCTACTGGCAGACGAGTTTGTGGATAGCAGGTCGGGATATGGAATGGAATCCCAGGGGGACAGGCCCACGTCAGTGCAGAAGGGGGGGGGGGCTCACCCAGGGGCTTCCCTGAAGGGAGTCTTGGATAAATCCCTCCTGAGAGGCACAGCCAATACCAGAGCTGATCCACCAGCCCCTGGAGACCAACGGGACCTGAGGTGTAATTACTGTGGGCAGGGGGGCCACAGATGGGCCCGGTGCCAAAAGCTCAGGGACAGAATGAGCAAACCGAGCCCTCAAAGGGGCTGGATCCCCAGGCAGGTGGGGCTGGCGGTTTAGCAATGGCCCAAGAGGGAGAAGTCCCCCAGGCCAGCTCCTCGGGGAGGCTTGATGCTCAGTCTACAGGGTGGGGGTGGGGCGGCCCCTGAGGAGCGAGTGCCTCATTTCCCTGGAGGTGGATGGGAAGCAGGTCACTGGGACGTGAGGTGACACTGGCCCGGCCCGAGGTGGTGGCCCCAAACCGGGTGGTGTCCAACACCTACCTAACCCTGACGGGTGTCTGCGAGCCCCCATGTAAGGTACCCAAGGCCAGGGTACATCTGAAATAGGAGGCCAAGGAGGGGGCCTAAAGATGTGGGGGTGCATTATCAGTTGCCAACCGAGGTGCTGATGGGGGTGGGGGGTGACCTGGCAGATTGGCCGGGCAGCCCCCAGAGTGCCCTAGTCATCACCTGTAGCCAGAGCCAGCGAAGGGCATTCTGCCCTGACACGGGGGCGGTGGCCTGCCTGGGGTGCAGGTTCCTACCCCAGCGGGAAAAGAGTGACTGGGGACAGGACTTGGCGGGGCTGCGGCCTGGGACCCAGCCGCTGAGAGGGAGCAGTCCTCATCCCTTCCCCAGCCGCTGAAAGATCCCTCTTTAGAGAAGCTAAGGGAACTTGCTGGCCACAGCACGGCGAAACCCCTGGGGGTAGGCTGCCGGGACAGATTCCTGTGGCAGAAGGGATTCCTGTATCGGGAATGGGCTCCCCAAGAGGAAGTGGAACTGTGTGTGGGGGGGGGCGGGGGGGAGATCAGGAGACAGCCAGTGGTCCCCCCCAGAAGTACTGCCGCAGGCTACTGTACCTGGCCCATGATGTCCCCCTCTCGGGATACCAGGAAATCCAGCGCACCAGGCAGAGGCTGCTACAGCACTTTTACTGGGCCGGGATCTTTGATGCCATCCAGCAGTACTGCAGGTCCTGCAATCCCTGCAGAGGGTGGGGAAGGCCCAGCACAAGGAGAAAGCAGCTTTGAGGCCCCTGCCCATCAGAGAGGAGCCTTTCCAGAAGGTGGCCGTGGACATAGTGGGACCCCTCAGCAAGGCAACTCGGACAGGGGACAAAAATACATTCGGGGGGTGGTAGATTTCGCTACTCCCTATCCTGAGGAGGTGGCCTTGTCCTTTATCGAGGCAGACACACTGCTGACTGTTTTCAGCAGAGTAGGGTTCCCCAAGGAGCTCCTTACAGGCCAGGGCTCCAATTTCATGTCAACTCTGCTCCGGTGCTTGTGGGAGAAGTGTGGGGTCCGACGCACCTGGGCCTCAGCGTATCACCTTCAGTCCAACGGGCTGGTGAACAGGTTCAATGGGACCCTGAAGATGCTGCTGAAAACCTTTATGAACCAGCACTCACAGGACTGGGACAAGTTGTGATGTTATTGATATAATCTGGGACCATATAGATCATTGTTGCAACCAAGGTCCTGTAGTGACACCAAATCTGGTATAAAGGAGGTCAAATAAGGTCTCTAAGACAAGGTTATGGTTTGCTGGTTCTGTTTATGCTATCTGGATGCATATATCATTGTTGTACTTAAAGTTATAAGTATTGGCTCTATACTGTCTGTATTTCATAATTATGCTGTGCTTCTGGGTGACACCCCAGACAGGTTAGTGTCAGCTCTGCCTAGCCTGCTTGATGGCCCATTAAGGACCATCAGCTATACAATTGACCCACTGAGAGAAGGCAAATACGCCTTGTAACTCAGCAAAGTAGGCAGGGACTTGCCCATGTGACTCCAGACTCCATTTTGCTGTAATTTTCCACAGTAAGGACAAAGAGGTGTTCTTACACCTGGAAAAGACTATAAAAGGCTGATGCCTCATTTCCATCTGGTCTTCAATCCTGCTTCTTACCTCTGGAGGGACTTTGTGTAGAGCTTCCGTTTGTAGCAAAGGACTGATGACCCATCCCAGCTGGGGATGTACTCCAGAGCCTGGATTTGAACTTGCAGTTTACTCTATCACGGCTACAAGCCTGAACCAAGAACTTTGCCATTACTGTATGTCATGGATTCCATTTAACCAATTCTTTCTCATCTATATCTTTTTCCTTTTATGAATAAACCTTTAGATTTTGGCAACAGCGTGATTTGTGGGTAAGATCTGATTTGTATATTGACATGGGTCTGGGGCTTGGTCCTTTGGGATCAAGAGAACCTTTTTTTCTTTTACTGAGGTATTGGTTTTCATAACCATTTGTCCCCATAACAAGTGGCACTGTTGGGGATACCGGGAAACTGGAGTGTCTAAGGGAACTGCTTGTGTGACTTGTGGTTAGCCAGTGGGGTGAGACCAAAGTCCTCTTTGTCTGGCTTGCCTTAGAGGTGGAAAAACCCCAGCCTTGGGCTGTAACTGCCCTGTTTTAAGCAATTTGTCCTGAATTGGCACTCTCAGTTGGGTCCTGCCAGAACCAGCATCGTTCCAGTGGCGTAGTCATGCTAGGATCCACAGAACCAAGTCAATTAAGCTTTGGGTCAGAACCCCACGCTATCCAAATTTGAATTTTGGGATTGAGAGTTTGGTTGGTTAAAGAGCAGTTGCAATGGGTGAGCAAAGAGCATATGAGGGCCTTGGCAAAAAAGCCCTGGAAGATTTGTGTTCAGAAAAGGGGATAAGCTTTAGAAAGAAAGCTACAAATCAAGAACTGAGAGAGCTGTTAATGGCCAGTGATCAGGGGGCAAGAGCGCAGCCCTTACCGGAGGCTACAGAAGATGCAGAAAAAATTAGAGTACGGAAGGTAACAAATAAAGTGCAACTTGAGCATGAAAGGAATCTAGCAGATCTTCGATTGCTAGAAAAAACAAAAAACAGCTGAATTAGGAAGAGAAGCCGATGAGAGAGAAGAAAGAGCTCGTAAGGGGCGTCTGGAGCTGCTGGCTGCGGAGGAGAAAGCTCCACAGATGGAACAGGAGACGGCCAAACTTCAGCTCCAAGTAATGGAAGAGTGGAGAAAGTCATCACCACCTAGTGCTCCACTTCCCCACCGCCACAAGAAAAACTGGGAAAGGAAGAGTCCCATTTACAATGATACTGAGGATAGAAAGGAGTTTTTGTCTACCTTTGAATGCCTCTGCAATCTGTACCAGATCCCTGATAATCAGCGAATGCCTGTCCTGCTGACCAGACTGACTGGAAAAGCCAGGGAGGTATTTAATGAACTGGGGGAAACAAGAAGCCTTGGATTATGAGCGGTTTAAAGATTCTGTGTTAAGGCAGTTCAAGGTTACTCCTGAATCTTACAGAGTTAAGTTTAGAAAGTTTCAAGTGTCTAATGATTGCACTTCTGTAGAATGTGCTCATAAGCCGATGGGTTTTGTTAAAAAGTGGGTTGTGGGAGCAAAGGTGCATGGGAGTTTTGAAAAACTGCTGGATTTAATAATTTTGGAACAACAGTTCTTGGACATTGTGCCTGACCATGTGATAGCAGCTGTGTGCGATAGGAACCCTGAGTCAGTCCTATGGGCTGCAGAGATTGCGGATGCCCCTACCCAAAACAGAGCTCGAGAAGGGTGTAAACCCCCGGAGAAAACTAATCACCATTCTCCCCAGTTCAAGAGGGGGGGGGGGGGGGAAGGATTTAAAAGTAAACCTGGCCCTGACTATTCTAAAGGAGCTCATGGGGGCCCAGAGGATAGGAACTCTCACCACAAGAATAAACAGGTTAAATGCTATCACTGTGGTGTGCCACATGAGACCAGATTGCCCGACCCTGAAGGGCAGCCCAAAACCAGCAACCCCAAATGCCACGGTAAATGCTAATCCTGTTATAAACTCACAGGCAAGCCACACACAGCCCACCGTTGGTGCCCTGTGTGCAAATGCGGTTTCTGTGGTCTCTGAAGAATTTGACCTTAAAACTCATATTAAAGCTAAATATGGGGAAAATAATGCAGAGTTTATTACCAGTGCAGAAGTGAATGGAGTAAGGCGTATGGCATGGAGGGACACCGCAGCCGATATTACTTTGGTTAAAGCAAGTCTTGTCACGGAGGAAGATTATTGGCCAGATGAAAGTGTAACTGTTGTAGCCTTATCTGAGTATTTTGTCAGGGCGTCTTTGGCTAAAATCCACCTGAAATGGAAGGGATTTGAGGGCACCATGGTTGTGGGAGTAAAAAACACAATCCCTAAGGATTTTAGGATTGGAAATGATATTAAAGCTATGTTCAGTCAAGTTAACACAAACCAGGCACAGGAGAGGTTGTGTCTAAAGTTGTGTCTTTGGAAGGTTTTTCCAAGAGTTTGTCTTTGGAAAGTAGTAGTTTGGCTGTGAATGACGTTTCTGAATGTCTGCCTAATGTTTCAGAAGCGAATCTGGAATTAGATCAAGCACAGAAAGATCTCATTGGCCAGGAAAAGGTTTCTCAGGAGCAGATTAAAGTGGATGGACAGATGGAAGCCCTAGCCGAGGGAGGAAAGGGTAGATTTTTAAGGGGTAATGAACTGGTGGCTAGTACAGCTTACAAAAGTGAACCTGAAAAGGGTAACTCTGATTTGCTGAAAGTAGCTCAGGGTAGTGAAAAGAGCAGTAGTTTATCTGTTGGGAGTGGAAATGTGTCTGTTAAAGAAAGTTTGGATGAGCCTAGGCAGCCTTGTGAGCTGATGGCTTTATCTAGTCAGCAGTTTGGGAAGGCCAGGATAGCGGAAAATGAGTGTCCCTATACCTTACTTGTTTCCTGTGGGGAGAATTGTGACAGTGAAGGAAATGTGCCTGTGTCCGTCAGGGGTATTTTGACTTGCCTTTGGAGGAAGCTACTTCGGTCTCCAAGCAGTTGTCTGTGAACAGCCCTGCGTGCTGGGACAAGGGAAATGAGATCCCAAGCTGTGTGTTTGGTAAAGGAGAATGCGTCTCTGGCTCTTCTTTGTGAAGCAGACAGAAGGTGCCTTTCAGCCTGTGATGGTTGAGGATAGTGCAGTGGTCTCAGAGTTGGTTCTGGATTCAACTAAAGCCCAGGAAGGGAATGATCCTAAGTTTGTGTCGGCTAGGGAGAATGGCACTGTAACTAGGTTGCATCCAGTTGGTGTCTTAGCAGAATCCCAGAGACCAGACAGTTCTGGTGCTTGTATTTTACCTGTTGCTAATGTGTGGTTGGAAAAGGATGTAGCAATTCTGTCTGATCAGGGTGATATCCTAGCCAGGACACAAGGAGAGCAGAAAGGTGATTTGGTTGTGTTACCTACTGATGGTGTGGAAACTTGTGGCAAGAAGGAAAAAAAATTCCTGAACTTGTGTGTGGCCAGCTTGTTGGAAAGACAATGGTGTTGGGACAGGAATGTCTCCATGCTAATTCTTTAAGTGAGCAGTCTGTGCTTCAGGGTGTGAGGACAGATTTGGTTACTGGTGTTTCAGAGCAGAACGGTTTTAGGGCTGAATGCTTGAGGCCGCAGGGGAGAGCAAGCAAACTCTCACCCTCAGACTCTTTGGATTTGTGTGGTCTCTCTTTAGGACAGAATCCAGCCTTAAAATTGGTAGCAACTAAGAATTTAAAAGCTAGTGTTTGTGTTGATGCAAATGACCTGACTGACTGGGAAAAAACAGACTTGCTAATAGCTGTTAGCACAGACAGCACACCCAATCAGCCAGTGAATTCTGTTAAGCAAGAGAAATCAGGATTTAAACCTTCAGGACATGGAGGAAAGAGAGAACTTACTTTTGCAAAGGGAAGCCACACGTTAATCCTAAAATGCCCAAACTCCAATGGTATTGAGCCAAAGGTGTGGCATAACAAACATGATTGTAAATGGACACTTGCAATGAATTTGTTCTTATTGCTAATGGTAATTTTTGTAACTAAGGTGTTGCTATTACCAAGAACTGTAAAAATGTGCAATGTGCCTAATCTTCTAGGGGGGAGAACACACACACCTTGAACATGTTAAAAGAATTACATGAGAACATACTTTATGTTAAGGGCCTTGTTAAACTGATAATTCACAGTTGATGCCTGTAAACAGTATTGGAATTTTTCACATGGGAAAAGACATTCCAAACCTAATGTGCTGTATGAAAAGGGAAACCGAGGCATACTACCACATTGCTGTCATGGCTAAATGCCAGGATTCCTATACTATAGACAACATTAATATCTACATTGACTTGATGTTAACTGGGTTCCAAACATTTGCCAGAGCTTGTATGGATAAAGTAGCTACGTTCTTTAGCATTTGGCAAAAGAAAATGAGACATACAGAAACCATGTTGCAAGAGCAGATCCAATCCATTATTGTTCTAACCAAGTTTTACCTTGAGTTTGTAAAGAAATTAAAATCAGGTTATTGAACGTGACTTTGATCAACCATTTCTGTTTTACACTAATACGGCTTCTAACCCAATACTAGCTGTAGTGAGACGGAACCAAGGATGGGGGGCTCTTGGGCTGTAGTCAGTGATGTTGGGGTCATCCCTTCCTGCATCAATTTTGCATTGGGGTGTGACATTATTGATATAATCTGGGACCATATAGATCATTGTTGCAACCAAGGTCCTGTAGTGGCGCCAAATCTGGTATAAAGGAAGTCAAATAAGGTCTCTAAGACAAGGTTAGGGTTTGCTGGTTATGATTATGCCATCTGGATGCATATATCATTGTTGTATTTAAAGTTATAAGTATTGGCTCTATACTGTCTGTATTTCAAAATCATGCTGTGCTTCTAGGCGACACCCCAGACAAGTCAGTGTCAGCTCTGCCTAGCCTGCTTGATGGCCCATTAAGGACCATCGGCTATACAATTGACCCATTGAGAGAATGCAAATATGCCTTGTAACTCAGCAAAGTAGGCAGGGACTTGCCCATGTGACTCCAGACTCCATTTTGCTGTAGTTTTCCACAGTAAGGACAAAGAGGTGTTCTTACACCTGGAAAAGACTATAAAAGGCTGATGCCTCATCTCCATCTTGTCTTCAATCCTGCTTCTTACCTCTGGAGGGACTTTGTGTAGAGCTGCCGTTTGTAGCAAAGGACTGATGACCCATCCCAGCTGGGGATGTACTCCAGAGACTGGATTTGAACCTGCAGTTTAGTCTAGGACATCTACAAGCCTGAACCAATAACCTTGCCATTACTGTATGTCATGGATTCCATTTAACCAATTCTCTCTCATCTATATCTTTTTCCTTTTATGAATAAACCTTTAGATTCTAAAGGATTGGCAACAGTGTGATTTGTGGGTAAGATCTGATTTGTATATTGACCTGGGGCTTGGTCCTTTGGGATCAAGAGAACCTTTTTTCTTTTACTGAGGTATTGGTTTTCATAACCATTTGTCCCCATACCGAGTGGCACGGTTGGTGATATTGGGAAACTGGAGTGTCTAAGGGAACTGCTTGTGTGACTTGTGGTTAGCCAGTGGGGTAAGACCAAAGTCTTCTTTGTCTGGCTGGTTTGGTTTGCGCAGAAGTAGAAAAACCCAGCCTTGGTCTACCTGCCCTGTTTTAAGCAATTTGTCCTGAACTGGCACTCTCAGTTGGGTCCCACCAGAACCAGCATCGTTCCACAAGTATTTACCCCACCTGTTGTTCCCGTACTGGGAAGTGCCCCAGAAATCAACCGTGTTCTCTCCCATACAGCAACTCGAAAGGAGGAGAGTGAGGGGACCTATGGACTTGTTGAGGGACGAATGGGAGGGGAAGGCCTCCCCTGATGGAAAATCAGAAGTGGAGTATGTACTGACTTTCTGGGAAACGCTTGCTGAGCTCATGGACTTGGCCGGGGGGAATTTAGCCAGGGCCCACGGTAAGCAAAAGGTCTGGTACAACTGCTCAGCGCGTTCCCGCTCCTATGTTACCGGGGACCAGGTGACAGCTCTCATTCCCATAAGAACGAACAAACTACAGGCTGCCCAGGACAGGCCCTTTAAGGTCATCAAGCAGCTGAATGAGATAAACTATGTAGGGAAACCCTTGCGGCCAGAGTCAGGCGCCAGCACAATGAGAGTCCATGAAAATGTTACATTTCTTCTGGGATGATTAGATCCTCAACAGCTGAACACATCTTCATGAAACTTATTCAACAGAAGAATGGCCGTAGTGGGTCAGACCAAAGGTCCAGCTAGCCCAGGACCCGGTCTTCCAACAGTGGCCAATGCCAGGTGCTTCACAGGAAATGAAAACAACAAGTAATCATCATGCGATCCACCCCATGGCCCATGGCCAGTTTTGGGCAAACAGAGGCTAGGGACACCATCCCTCTTTCCAACAGATTTTGCAATTTAAAGCAGATTCACCCAGTCCCTTAACTGCCATCATAAAGACACACGTACATATGCTGGACATGGACGTTAGAGAAGCAAACTTTTACATTTCTACCTTTCTTGTATGACTCTCCGGGCCAAATGTTTAGCAGACCTCCTTAAAGGCTTCAACATTCGTAGGCAGATTTATTTGCATGGCAAATTGGTCAGTTACATGTAGTTTCTGGATTTGCCTAAGACTTTGTGCAAATGCCAAGGTTTGGCCCTAAAAGGCCTGTTAGCTAGCAGTCAACAGGAAACTAAAACCTACTTCTAAGGCAGATAGGCAATTTATTTACTGGCTTTGAAATATTGGCTTCACCTCCTCAGTATCTACTGCCTGTCCATTAGTCCTTCCCAGAAGGTCAGTAACAAGAATATCCACTTTTATAAACAAAATATTGGCATGCCAAGAAAAGACACCATCAAGGTGAGTTGTCCTAACCCCCTACAACAAGTTATCATGTGTATGTTAAATTGAGGGGAAAACAGTCCGTAAAGTAACCGATTTTTGTTTTAGACTTCCAGGTATGCACAACAGAAGCAGGAAACAACCCCCCTGCCCATCCCAGATGAAGCCCTGGCTGCAGCAATACATGCCTTTACCTTCCACTCTACTGCCTCAATCAGCCCAATCTAGATGAAGCTTCAATTGGTCCAGCATGCTGGCCAAGCTCCTGACAGCATCACCTTGGCAACAGCTTATTAGGCCATGGTCAACGCTCTGCAGTGTCTCCCCAGTGCAGGATTTGCTTTGCGGTCCTAGCCCTGATCTAGAAAGCCCCAATAATGTGAGCTAGATCAGGGGCTCTGTGCAACCCTTCAAGAATACACCAATCCACACAAGCAATATGACTGACAGAGCTTGGGGGGTGTGTGTGTGTGTGTGTGCTGTCTGTGCTAACAGACATTAGCAAGTCTGTCTTCTCCCAGTCAGTCCGGTCATTTGCATCAACACAAACACTAGCTTTTAAATTCTTAGCTGCTACCAATTTTAAGGCTGGATTCTGTCCTAAAGAGAGACCACACAAATCCAAAGAGTCTGAGGGTGAGAGTTTGCTTGCTCTCCCCTGCGGCCTCAAGCATTCAGCCATAAAACCGTTCTGCTCTGAAACACCAGTAACCAAATCTGTCCTCACACCCTGAAGCACAGACAGCTCACTTAAAGAATTAGCATGGAGACATTCCTGTCCCAACACTTCCCTCTGGAGCCGAGAGCCCTCGCCTGTGGAGCATCCCTCTGCTGGAGATCAGGAAGAGCCCATATCTTTTACGAAATACAATGCTGGAACAGCCTTGAAGGCCTGCCCCCAATAGAGGACAATGGGGCAACCGTCTATTTATGGAATGGGACACATTTTGAAAATACATCCCGTAGGGCTCATTTCTATACAGCAATGAACAATTCTTTCCTTAAATAATGGTGTTAGCCACCTATAGAAAGTACTAGAGTGATGGTTGTTTTACTGTTGGCTAGGGTAGATACATACCCTGCAGCAGCTGGACATGGCACCAGCTGCACAATTACCTAGTGCTTCTATTTTGTGAATTACACTGGGGGGGCGAGGGGGGGGAGGAGATGTGATCCTTTATTTGGGTTTATTTTCTTGTTTGGGGAATCACGGCTCGCTATGCCAGTGAACAAATGAGTCAGGTGATCTCAGGTTTCTGTGCACGTATGGAATAGGCACATGTATGTATACAAATGAACTGATGTCTGCATGGATATGTTCTGCTTCATCCCAACCCCCCTACTTTTTGCAGTCCAGCATCTTGAGAGTGACAAACACACAAGCAATCCAGAACCATGCAGGTTATGACCTCAGACAGGTAGTGAGGTGGTGAAAAAGGAGTATTTAAGAAAGCATATAATTACAGGAAAATTTAAATTACAGTTTTTGGAAAGAGGAGCTAAATCGGGGCTAATGAAACGGAGTCATTTAGACATACATGCGTACCTGGTTGGATGGTCTCTACACTATGCTGTTTAAGACCCTTGATCAAGACTTTCCAGGGCTTGGCATTTATACCTGGGAAGAGGAAGAGTTCTGATCTTAGGTTGAAATAATCCTGGGAAACGTAGTTCAGCAAGGGACTACAATCATTTGAATTAGCTGAATTGCAGTATCAAGTCTGTTCTATTATTCTGAGCTACAATGTCTCAGAACTACTCTACCATAAAAGATCCCACATTCCTTCTGCCTTGGAAGAACATAATTAGGGCCCTGACAAACTTTTAGCACCAGATTTTCAAAAGGTAGAATGGTGGGAGCTGGCAGGTATGGAGCACTTTTGAAAGCCTGGCCGCTTCACTAAAGCACCCAAATGGGAACCGAGCTCTTGAAAATGTGGCAACAAGGGATCAATTCTGCTGCAGCACACACTTCCGGTGTCTTATTAGTAAAGTTTCCCACTGAAATCAGGGGATGACTCATGGAATGAAAGTACTGCTCAGTGAAAGTAAAGGAGAGAGGAAGCCAGCCCTTAATGCACAGAATGGGCCTTTTCTAGTGTGGAGTTTATTTATTGTTCCAAGGCAGCACAATTTATGTAGAATTAAAAGAAACAACAAACAAAGACAACCTACAACCAAATTTGGGCTAGGCCAGGAGCTAAGTAAATTCAAAGGTTAGCAGCACAATTATCTATAGGACTTACCAGCAATACTTATCCCATCCAAAAAAGAAGTTCCAAGTAGGCAAGCTTTGATTTCATTTTGTAGGACGACATTTCTTCCAAAGGACCTATGGAATACGGAAGTAAACATTTCAAAAGCAAGTGCAACCTGGAGTGATTCCCCCACCCCCTGAACAGTGTATCCAATATGGACAAAGTAAGTCACTTCATGTTAACTTGCTGTTGAAAGAATCCCTTCTGCAGAGAGGGGTCTGGCAGCACATGTACTCACGCAATATAAAAGTGGCCAAGGTCAGTCAGTCATTTACTGTTCACCAAAGGTGCGGTCATCAGCTGGATGTAGACTAGGGCTGAGATACAGTGCTTGCCGTGAGGTGTAGGAAAAGAGAGAGTGGACAAGGAAAACTACAAAAGTGTAGTTATTTCAGACATGCTGCAATTAAAGTAATTTAAGAAAAAGCATTGTAACAGGGTTTACTCACCACCCTGCACTTCCTCATGGCCAGGCATGGCATCACAGTATCCTTGTGGGGTAGCAGCCCTTGTCAACAGTCACTCTGGGACTGTGGTGGTTTCTTTCAGAGAACTCACCCCTCCAGCCAGGGCACAGTCTTTAGTGTGGATGGCTGACCCTGGAAGGAACAGGCTAAAGTTCTAAACTATCTTAACAGAAATAAAAAGCTTCCAGCCTCTCCACAGCTCTTCTTCAGTGAGGTCACATTCAGACTGCAGCCCCCTTACTGAACTCAACTCCCCTTGTACACCACTTGCTTAGGGCTGGGAGGGGAATCCAGTCCCCACCTCAATTCTGGGTTACAGCCCAGAGCCCTGTACTGCACAGCTAAATCAAATCCTCTACCCATAGTGCAGTTTTCCCTGCACCATTTCCTTCCTTCCTCACCTCTTTCCTTCCCTTCTAGGTCTCCCAATCTGTCCCCTGGGTGCTCACTCAAGCCCCTGCAGGCACCTTTTGACTCTCTGCATTCTCTTGCCTCCAGCCCTTCCTCAGCTGGGCCCACTCAGTGGTTAAACCTGGAATCACCTAATTTCTCTCAGGTGGGGCCCATTCTGTAATCAGGGCTGGCTTAGTCAGAGGCTCTCTATTATTATCTCAGAGCTCTGGATGATCTCTGAGAGTTGATCTCTCTCTCTCTCTTTCCATATATATATAAAAAAAAAGTATTGTCAGGCTTTGGCTCTGACCCTCTTACACCAATCACTGTAACTGACTTCTACTCTGGGTTATCGGTTTTCTTTTAAGGATATTGGGCCAGCCAATGGTACCATGCTGCATTCCATGAGCTGAGGATCTGCCCATTGTTCTCCTGTTGGGTCAGATTCTGCCACCCTTATGTTGACTAGTACAATACTCCACAAGCAAGCCCCATTGAAATCAGTGTTAGTAGAGTGAGGTATTACTCAGTGTGAGTAGGGGTGACAGAATCTTGCCTATTATGTCTAACTAGTCTTTCTACATGTAGCAATGTAAATTAAAGGCTGTTTTCTAGATACTACACTTTTAAAAGTAGATTTCCCCCCCTGCCTAATGCAGCTGCCATCTTGTCCTTAAGATGCAGCATATTACAGTCGCTGTGTTTTCTCGGTCATGGAAAATTTCTCTTTTTTCAGTCTTTGGGCCCAATTCTGAGAAGTGCTCAGCACCCACTAGTTCAGTGGGAGTTCAGGGTGATCAGTACCTTGCAGGAAGTGCTTAGTGTCTCTTTCTTTGATGTTTTTCCTTGACCTGAAATGAAAATAAATCTAGACCGAAGAGTATGTTTTACTCTGTGAGTATGAGCATGAAAAACATCATTCCTGAGACGTGGAATCACCTTTGCCATAGCTTGGAGGTTCTTCAGCTTGTGTAAGATTTTGTGTTTAGGTAACAACTATAGCACCTCTGTCTTGTCTATTTATGTCCTTCTGCTTGTACATCAGTCTGTGTTGTGATCCTGTGTGTCATATCAGCGCACTTACATTTCCTCACACATTATACAAAGAAGTATCTGACAGATGTTCAAGGAGCAGATTTATACCACACAGATTTATACATGGGGAGAATTGGTGCATTCTGACTTACATATTTAGTATATGTTTTTGAAAGTCATAACATTTCAACATGGAAGATAGTTTAACATTTTATTATTTTGCAAATGTCAGTTGCATGCATGCTGCAATTATCTGTGCATCACCAGCATGAACACACAGTCAAGTAACTGAAAACAATCACCCCACTAGATACGAAATTGGTCTTTTGTGAAAGGAGTTGTGCCTAATTTTGGCAATTAATTGATCTTGGATTATTAGCAGGTAAATATGCCCGATGGGATGTTAGATGGGGTGGGATCTGAGTTACTACAGAGAATTCTTTCCTGGGTGCTGGCTGGTGAGTCTTGCCCACATGCTCAGGGTTTAGCTGATTGCTATATTTGGGGTCGGGAAGGAATTTTCCTCCAGGGCAGATTGGCAGAGGCCCGAGAGGTTTTTCGCCTTCCTCTGCAGCGTGGGGTACGGGTCACTTGCTGGAGGATTCTCTGCACCTTGAGGTCTTTAAACCACAATTGGAGGACTTCAATAACTCAGGCATAGGTTAGGGGTTTGTTACAGGAGTGGGTGGGTGAGCTTCTGTGGCCTGCGTTGTGCAGGAGGTCAGACTAGATGATCATAATGGTCCCTTCTGACCTTAAAGTTTATGAGTCTATGAAGGGTTGCCATGTCAGAAGTTCAGATGAATATAGGCCAAGATGAGCTTTTCTTTTAGCCAAAAAGTTCCCCAAGGTTGGAAAGCCCCTCAAGGGAAATTAGGATTAAAGGGATTTAGTTGATGGCCCTTCCTGGTTATCTAGCACAGTTTTGGTCTAACAGGGAGATGAAGCTGTCCATAAAAGGAAAAGTACAGGCAAGCTTGACACAGACCAAGAGAGAGAGGAAAAGGAGGAGAAATGATGTGGGAAATAGGCCATGAAATTTGTTATGGTGCCATAATTGTTAGATGAACAGTAGGAGTAAGGGAAATATAGAAGATAATTATTTAGCCCTAGTGGGAAGATCTGTTATTTTCTAAACGGTATTTATAGACTGGACAGCCCAACAGCGTTTGGCATTTTATAAAACCTCTAGCTTTGTGAAACAGTTTTTATGATGGTGTCAGGACAATAAACATAACAGTGTCTAGTAGAATGGAGAAAACATCCTCCCCAAAACAGAAATGGTGGAACAGTAAACTGGGTGCCTTGTATAAAATATACAGGGATGAACATGAAGAAAAAAGACACTAAAAATTGTGAAAAGAAACCACCACAGGAAAAATATGTATCTCGCTTAGCAAGCAAATGAGGCAAGAAACACAGAACACATGGGGCCAAATGGGGCCACCTCTCATCAAAGCTCAAAAATCTGTCTTTGGGTGGACTGTTTTGCCCCTCAGCCTGCTGGGTTGCCAAGGAATAGCTGCAGTGGTGCTCTAGTGGTAGAGACAAATGGGGTTCCTATACACCTCATCCATTGGTTGTCACCTACTACAGCACAGAGCTGTCTAGTGGCTACACCCACAGCCCTCCATTCTGTTGGAAAGAAAGGCACGACAGAGTTCAAGGGCATAGAGACTTCCCAGCACACACCCTGCTCTCAGCGCAGTACTGCTATTCTGCTTGTATTCTGGTCTGGTATATAAACAGAGGATAGGGCAGCATGTGTGACTTAGAGTGGTTGATCAGTTTCTAAAATGTTTGGGAGGTTTTCTACTCTAGGAGGTGCCAGCTTTCATTCTTTTCCACAGCAAAACTGAGCAAAATTGAAGGATGTGTAATCTGATTTTATGAGGTCTTGCCCAAGAAAAGCAAGTATGTCTTAGACCACTTCACCTTTTTACATCGTAGAGACAGTCTCCCTTTGTACAGTTTATAGCCGGTCTAGAGTATCTTGTATCCTGAGATGCAGGACTGAAGGAGATAGGCCTGGGAAATACTTCAGTAACCGCAACACTTTTTCAGTGTGTATATTTTCCTCACATAATGCGCTTGAACTATTTTAAGCATTTTGCTCAATTTTACATAAGGTGGTTACATCTTTACAAAAGGAAATATGATCGTATGTATAATGTACACGTACAATGTAGCATGTGCAATAGAAAGTGATGCTTCCTGGCCAATGCAATGTTATAACAAATATATACATGTGGGACTCAGTTATGGCTCTAAGAGTGGGACGGGGGAGCTGCACTGCCTGAGTGGTGGAGGTACAGAGCATCACACCATGAAAATGTTACATTTCTTCTGGGAGGATTAGACCCTCACTAGGTGAACACATCTTTAGGAAACTGTCGGCCAGAGTTGGCAGTGGCCCTGGCCCGGTGGCCAGAGTTGGTGCCGGCACAATGAGAGTCCATGAAAATGTTACATTTCTTCTGGGAGGATTAGATCCTCAATAGCTGAACACATCTTTATGAAACTTGCGGCCACCGTCGACACCGCCTCTGGCCTTGCAGCTTTCCTCTGGGTGTCGTCTTAGGGAAAGGACCCAGACTATCTACACCTACATGCTGAAATGGAACCTCAATTATGGGGAGTGGCTGGAAAGGGGCGTTGACCTGGTCCTATTGCAGCTGGGAGCCATACAAACTCTTCCTCAAAGTCTAACTTCTTCATTACTCCTATAGTGCAGAGGAGAACCTCCTGACAATCATTCCATCACATTGTTTTTAAGCTGTGCTATGTGGAAGAATCTTTTAATCTACTTAAGAGCCATTTGATGTTATCCATCATCTATGACTTTAGGTCTTCCGGTGGGAAAGCCAGTCACAGGTAAATAAAAAGGGAGGAAAACACCACCAATACATCCCCACTGAAGCTCACCTTTATCATCCCACTAGCAGGCTTTCATCATAAAAATAGATGACCCGATGACTTCTGCACGGAACACAAAATCTTTCCACACAAAGCGTCTGAGTGTCCGCATCACTTCTAGGGCTTTGTGAGACCTGCCTTCTGGTCCCTATCAGCGTGGTTCCATTACAGCCACCCTGCCAGGGCTGCCCCAGGCTGGAACAATGGGTGCAGGGGGTGTGAAGCTTTAAGTAAGAAGAGCGACCAAAACATGGTCTCATCATATACCGTGTTTGCAGTTTTGTTCATTTGCTTTCAGTACCCCGCAACATCTTCCCCTGGGATTTCACCCTGGTGTGGAATACAGATGCCCAACGCCGCTGGAAAATCATGGGAGAATGGGGAGCATAGCCCATGACAGTCTGGGGGCTCTGGTAAGTCTGCTTTCTCTGCTTTGCAGCGTGTCTTTCAAAAATTTGAAGCAAAAATCTCAAATTTCTTATAAAAGTGCAGGAAAACTTGGGAGACTCTAACCAAATTAATGTGCACAAAAATGTTTTCATGGTTTCTTCGTGTGATTTTTCTTTTTTAATTTCAGTGAACATAGTTTTCTTGTTGAATTAAAACACATTCTCTGCAATGATGGAAACTCCAGCACAACAGTCTGTGCTAGGGCTTGAGATCCAGAAAATGAAACGTGACCACAGGAAGGGAAGAGAATTAAACAAACCAGAAGAATTCCCCTACCCAAGCAGAGGGGAAGGCAAATGTTAAAAGAGAAGGAACCAGCAAAAGTGGTGAACACTGAATTTCAATTTTAAAAAAAATATTTGAATTCTTTCATCCCAGGGACACACTTGGTAAAAAAATACATAATGTGACTTCTCTGCATAACCTCCTTCTGACCACATTGGAAATCATAGTCATCCATGTGGGTACCTCTCTAGCATGTTTTATTATACTAATTGCTCATCCTGTTTTATGATTTATTCTCAATTTTTCACTACTGTCAGCTACTTGGAGTGATCAACAGGACATGATATTCACACCTTTCAACTACATCTATTACTCAGCTCCAGTATGAATATTAAGATCTGGAAATAACAATTAGTTAAGGTTTCATTTTCTCAGAGCACACTCTCTCCTATAGTTTCACAGAAGGAAGATACCGATGGTTTGTGCTGTCTACATTTTAAACGTGCCTTCTAAATTGGAGGAAATGGTTAAAGTTGAGATTTGCCAATATTTTTGAGGGGCCTAAACCTTTCCTCCAGAGACCCCCCTGTCCCTAATCACCCCTAGGACTCCCACGCCCTATCCAACGCCCCCATTCCCCATCCCGACTGCCCCGCCCCCCAGAGCCTCTGAACCATCCAAACCCCCCACTCCCTGTCCCCTGACCGTCCCCCCGAGACCCTCTGCCCCTTATCCGACCCCTCGGCCCCGGCCCGGCACCTTTAACACACCGCTCAGAGCAGCGTGTCGGAGCCAGACGCGCCGATCCGCCGGAGCGCGCAGCCCCGCCCCCCAGAGCGCTGCTTTACCGTGTTATATCCGAATTCGTGTTATAGCGGGTCGCCTTATATCGGGGTAGAGGTGTACTTCCCCTCCACCCCTAAAGTACTCTGACTTCTACATATGTAGTGTGTTTCTATTATGATCATGGTTGCTATTTATTAATCTGTCCTCAGGAGAACTATTTCTAGTATTTCAAGGTTTGAGAAGCTTCCTAGAGACTTTTAAAAAAAATATGAACATACTAAATGACTTGCGAGCTTATGTGTGGAAAAGATATTTTCATTTAATTTATTGAGATCAATTCAATGAAAATTATATTTTTTCCCTTTGTGTTTCAACTATTTCCTATTTCATTTCAGCTCCGGCTGCTGCAACTACTGAGGTTAAAACAGAAGGATGCAGTGGAATCCCTCCTCTCTGCTGATTCTTCCCACAGTGACTTCTAACACTCCAGAACGCTTGACGTGTTATGCGATACATTCACTCTGTCCTCATCATATACCGGAGCTTGAGAAGTTTCCTAGAGACATTTATAAAATATGTGAACTGAGCATAAGACTTGTAAGAGTATGAGGCGTAGAAAGATATTTTCATTTAATGTATTGACGTTAATAAATGGAAACATTTATTTTTCCCTTTGTGTTTCAACCAAATCTCATTTCATTCCAGCTGAGGATGCAGTGACTACAGAGCTTAAAACAGTTGGATGAAATTGTATCATGCAGTGGATTCCCTCCTCTCTACTGATTCTTCCCCCACTGACTTCTAAGGCTCCATAATGCTTGACCCTGTATTATGCAATACACTCACTCCATAATGAAATTCCAACTGTCCATATTATAATGTATGTGATAATACTCTGTTGATTTACTCAAAGTTTAAATTGCAAAATGCAGGATATCGCTGCAAAAAAGTTACAAGAAAATTAAGAAAAAGGGTTAGACCTTAAACCTTGTTGACATAATGTGTTTGCTATATATTTCTGTGGTTCAACTCTTCTCTGATCAAAATCTCATCTCTGAACTGTAACAGGCAACTTAAGCACAGTATAACAGCATAACAAATATGAACTGGAAAAACTTTCCAAGAAAAAAGATGTGCATAATTTTCCTCTAATGTCAGAACAAAGGGAGAGATTTCAGGTGGCCCCAAGGGGTTTTCAAGCCTCGAGTGTCTCTGAAGGGGAATGGCAAGGTGGCAATCTGGGAAATCTTCCTGCTGCTTTTGCAAAAATCTCTCCGAAACGACCTGAGGTGAGAGTTCCATTCAGATATTCCAACACAGACTCATCAGCAAGTTGGGCATGTGGAGACATGTTTGGTTGCAGTGGTGGAAAATGGGACTCTCTGACCACGAGGTAAGGAGCATAGGCGTGCGCAGCACATTTCATTAGGGTGTGCACCCAGGGAATTTTTTTTTTTTTTTTTAAAGGTGAACATCATAAAGGGCGGGGTGTGGCAGGGGGTGCTGTGTGCAGGAAGGGGCTCAGGGCAAGGGATTGGGGGGCAGAGGAGGGGTGTGGGATGTATGAGGGGGCTCAGGGAAGGGGGTTGAGGTGCAGGAGGGGTGCGGAGTGCAGCAGGGGGCTGGGGTGCAGCAGGGGTGCAGTGTGCAGGAAGGGGCTCAGGGCAAGGGATTGGGACAGAGGAGGGGTGTGGGGGGCATGAGGGGACTCAGGGCAGGGGATTGGGGTGCAGGGTGTGGCAGGGGGCTTAGGACAGGGAGTTGGGGTGCAGGAGAGGTGCAGCAGGGGGCTCAGGACAGGGAGTTGGGGTGCAAGAGGGGTACAGGGTGCAGGCAGGGGGCTCGGGGCAGGGGTTGGGGTGCAAGGTGCAGGCAGGGGGCTCAGGGCAGGGAGCTGTGGGGCACGGGGTTGGGGTGCGAGGTGCAGGCAGGGGGTTCAGGGCAGGGGGTTGGGGTGAGAGGTGCAGCAGGGGGCTCAGGGCAGGGAGTTGGGATGCAGGAGGGGTACAGGGTGCAGGCAGGGGGCTCATGACAGGGAGTTGGGGTGCAGGAGGGTAGGCTGTTTGCAGGCAGGCCCGGGGCTGGGGATCTGGGCTCCCCGGTCCTGGCAGGCAGGCTCGAGGGCCGGGGAGAGGGGGCCGGGGTGGGCGCTTGGGGCCAGGCCGGGCAGAGGCAGCCGGGGTGGATCGCAGCGGCGCCGGGCTGCTCCCAGGGCTGGACTCAAGGCCGAGGGTGCCGGGCCGGAGCCCCCGAACAGCGCCGGGGAGCTGAGCTCGCAGCCGGGCTGCGGGGGGAGCCTGTGGGCCGGGCTCGCCCCCTGCCCCGGACCTGCTGGCTCCCAGGCCCCACTTAAGGTGGGCTGGGCTCAGGGGCGGCCTGACCCCCCCGGGTGGTGCCCGGGCCCCCGGCCAGCGCGGGGAGCCGCAGGCGGGTTTGGGGCCCTGGGCGCTGGAGGGGGGCAGCCCCCCCACGGGCCACCTTAAGCGGCTGTGTTGGTGCTGCCGGGTGGGAGGCTGCCAGGGAGCACATGGGGCTGTTAAAGCAGCCAGCCCAGCCCAGCCCAGCCCAGCCCTGGGGAAGGGGAGCCCGGCTCAACAGGGTGCAAGCCAGGGACTCAGGGCAGGGAGGGGGGTGCGGGAGGGGTTCGGGCTCCGGCCCGGCGCCCCTTACCCGCAGCGGCGCGCTCCCTGCCTGCCGGGGCCCCATGCCGCGCCGCTCACCACGTCCCCGCGCAGCCCCGGGGGAGGGGAGGGGCGGCACAGGGCTCTGCACGCTGCCCTTGCCACGTCTCCAGGTACCTCCCCCGAAGCTCCCATTGGCCGCAGTTCCCCGTTCCCGGCCAATGGGAGCTTCGGGAGGCGGTGCCTAGAGCAACCCCCCGGCCCCAGAGCCATGGTGCCCTGATGCCTGCTTCTGAAAGCAGCGCGGGGCCTGCGGCACCACGGGGGGCCAATCCCGCGGCCCCGATCCAAAGCCCCGAGGGGCCAGATCCGGATCCGGCCCATGGGCATTAGGGTGTGCCCGGGCCCAGCCCGCACACCCGCCTCTGGTAAGGACCTATAGTTTCCCAGGAGGAAAGTGAAGAGATACCCATTTATTTCATAAAAGACAAGCAGTTCAGCCTCAGTGCGAGCAGGAGAATCCATGTGGAATTATGGGCTTTTCAAATACAGGGCAAACTCACAAAGAAGGGTAGAAATTTAAATACCAACGTTTTTAGAAGTACTAATCAAAATCAAGTAATATTTTAGACATGATTTCAAATGAGATGCAGTGGAATTTTAAAAGCTGTTACGATTGCTTCTAGCTGTGCACTGTGAAAATAGTTTCAGATCATTTTACGACATTTGTAACAGGATCGTTATGTCAGTCATTTATTTATTGTTCCTATTTATGTATTTATCATAGTTATTTGTTTCTTATCAATAAATAATTATTTTATATAAAATGGCAACCTCTAGCAATAATGATTTGCATTAAATACCTATTGAACCAAAAAGAAAAAAGGAGAATAAAAAAGCCCTGTAATTGTTCAGCCTTAAAACCCCAATTCCAGAGAGTACTTATGCACGTGACTAACTTAAAGTATGTGAGCCATCCCACTGCTGTTAGTGCTCCAACCAGGAACATGCTTAAATACATTGATGAATCAGTGTCCCCGTTCACAATAATTCCATATTAAAAATAATAGTTACTGAATGATAATTAGCCTTTCCATTCAAACAGACCACACACCACACCTGGACTCTGCCACTTTTTCCTATTCTACTTTTTACCAGGTTACTTTTCCCCAGAAAACCTTGGCAATTTGGATGTTTGGTGTAGTAGACGGTTGTATTGGAAGAGGCTAGATTGTGCCCTTTCCCCCACTAAGCAAGAGTGCATGCATCCCTTAATACACATCAATTGTTAGTTTGTAATTAGCCTGTCCATACCCCATCAATCAGGTTTATGTGCATTCACATACAAACCTGATTTGATTTGGGTGGGGGGAGAGGGTATGTATCCAAAACCTACGCACAATACACTTACTAGCACTGCCCCCAATATTAAGTTTGTGCTCACATGCACTCTTATCAGGTTTGTGGCCCCACCGCCTGATCCCATTACCTTTGTGTGCGCCCAGATCAAATTCATTCTTGGGCATACACCACAAACAAAATTACATGTGAATAATGAGAGCAGGAAGAGGCCATTTTGTATTAGGATTATCAAAGTTTCTCTTTGTCACCTCTAAAATGCAGCTCCCCATTTGGTGGAATACGTCAATCAGTTACTACTGGAATGGGGATGGGAGAGGCGGAGCAGGGGTGGAGTCAGGGCAGGGCTGGGGGTAGAGGGAGCTTGAGCACCCACCAGTGCCACTAGAGTCTGCGCCTATGGGGGCTACCCCTTTTGCCCCCCACCTACTGGGCTAAAATCAAGCTTTTGTGCTCATGGACTGCATGTTCCACCAACAACCAGTTTTATGAGCACAGTGCGTCAAAATTTCAGTTGTAATGTGAATAATGACTAAAAGTTACCCTAAGCCCAATAATTTAAAAAGATTTGAAAAACAAAAACAAAACAAAACTAGCCATTGGACCAGACCTAGTGAGGACCTACCTCTCTACCAAATCTGGGTACGTAGATAGTATTCTGAAGAGTTGCTACTCAACCCTAGCACTGCCTAGGACAAATTTAAGCCAGACACTAAAACTGGAGATTTCTTATTTAAAAGTTTTTAAAAGAAGTCAAACAGCCACTACATTAAATGTTCAAATAGTATAAAAACAAATTGTGTGTGAATTCTCACAATGATTGTCAATCTCCTTTTAGAGAAAAAACAGGAACATATTCCCCACTGGCAATCCCTTTTATAATGCAACCGAAAATATGGAGTTGCTAATAGGAGCCTCTGTACATTCAAAGTCAACAGGTGGCGCCACTGCAGAAGCCTTTGCTTGTCTTTCCTCTGGGGTTCTAAAACAGTTCTGATGTGGGCCTAATCTTACAAAAATTGTTCTATGGACCATTTCCTCACCTCTTCGAGATCAGGTAACACCTTCGTGGCAGGTACAGCAAATGCTTACAAAGAAAAGTAGTACTAGGAACATATTTATAGTAATTTCACTACTAGGAACGTGAGATCTGCCTGCTCACTGAAGACCATCATCAGGTCCTCCATGTGCCACCACCGATACATAAACCTCAACTTGGGACCTGCTGGTTTAGAGGCATGTACAAGGAGTTAACTCTTAAAACAAATGCCTATCCTTTCTTATGGTGCAGGTTTTTTTCAGTAGCTGTGCCTATCAGTAGTAGTAGTTCTTTCCTGCTCAAGTCTCTCTGCCTTCTTTCATTCTTTGGTGGAGTTGAAGCCTACAGGTTATATTAACAAAACACAATTACATTAAAATGAGAGCAAAAAACAATAACAAAAAAAAAAACAAAAACAAAAACAAAAAATAGACTGTATAAACAAGTCAAGGATTATAAACAGATTGGTTCACAACCTCCAAGATGTATCCCCCTCTCTGGTGGTACATGGCAGTAACAAGCATGTGGGAGCCACACACATTCTTCTTCAAAGTCTAACTAAATCATTACCCCTATGGTGCAGAGGGGAACCTCCTGACAATCATTCCATCACACTGTTTTTAAGCTGTGCTACATATAAAAAATCAATTCATTTCCTTAAGAAGCCATTGGGCGATTTCTATCATCTATGATTTTAGGCCTTCCTGTGGGAAAGCCAACCTTAGGGGGATAAAAAGGGAGGAATACGCTACTAATAAATCCCCACTTAAGCTCGCCTTTATCCTTCCATTGGTAGGCAGGAGGAAATAGTGACAGGTTTGTCTCCAGCTTTCATCATAGAAACAGATGAGGCTCTGGTTTCTGTACAGAACACAAGGCGTTTCCACACAATGTAATTTTTGTGCCACTGATATTGCGAGCTACGCCCACTAGAGCTGTACTAGCACTGCCCCAGCCCAATGTGTGCATGCTCGCTAAAAGCCCCCCACGTGGATCATAACTGTACGAAGAACAACCCAAGAGAGAAGTATGTGCAAAAGCATCTTACTCCATGGCACCTCATCTCACTTCCATGTGGCACAAGAAAGAGTCCCATGCAGATGGCTCTATCCCTGCACGGATCCTCTGCAGCAGGCTCTGAGCAGTTTGTAACTAACTTTCCTCAAGCAATAGACTAGCTCAGGGGTAGGCAACCTTTCAGAAGTGGTGTGCCGAGTCTTCATTTATTCACTTTAATTTAAGGTTTCGCGTGCTGGTAATACATGTTAACATTTTTTAGAAGGTCTCTCTTTATAAGTCTGGGGTGTGTGTGGAGGTGCAGGGCAGAAGGCTGGGTGTTGGGGGGACTCGAGGTCAGGGCAGAGGGCTGGGGGTGTGTGTGGGGGTGCAGGGCAGAAGGCTGTGTGTTGGGGCAACTCGAGGTCAGGGCAGAGGGCTGGGGGTGTGTGGGGGTACAGGGCAGAAGGCTGGGTGTTGGGGGGAGGTCAGGGCAGAGGGCTGGGGGTGTGTGGAGGTGCAGGGCAGAAGGCTGGGTGTTGGGGGGAGGTCAGGGCAGAGGGCTGGGGGAGGTGTGGGGGTGCAGGGCAGAAGGCTGGGTGTTGGGGGGAGGTGCAGGGCAGAAGGCTGGGTGTTGGGGGGAGGTCAAGGCAGAGGGCTGGGGGGTGTGTGGAGGTGCAGGGCAGAAGGTTGGGTGTTGGGGGGAGGTCAGGGCAGAGGGCTGGGGGTGTGTGTGGGGGTGCAGGGCAGAAGGCTGTGTGTTGGGGGCAACTCGAGGTCAGGGCAGAGGGCTGGGGGGTGTGGGGGTGCAGGGCAGAAGGCTGGGTGTTGGGGGGGAGGTCAGAGCAGAGGGCTGGGGTGCGTGTGGAGGTGCAGGGCAGGTGGCTGGGTGTTGGGGGCGACTCGAGGTCAGGGCAGAGGGCTGGAGGTGTGGGGGGTGCAGGGCAGAAGGTTGGGTGTGTGTGGGGGTGGGGGTGTGTGGAGGTGCAGGGCAGATGGCTGGGTGTTGGGGGGAGGTCAGGGCAGAGGGCTAAGTGTGTGTGGAGGTGCAGGGCAGAAGGCTGGGTGTTGGGGGCAACTCGAGGTCAGGGCAGAGGGCTGGGGGGGGTGAGGGTGCAGGGCAGAAGGCTGGGTGTTGGGGGCAACTCGAGGTCAGGGCAGAGGGCTGGAGGTGTGGGGGGTGCAGGGCAGAAGGTTGGGTGTGTGTGGGGGTGGGGGTGTGTGGAGGTGCAGGGCAGATGGCTGGGTGTTGGGGGGAGGTCAGGGCAGAGGGCTAAGTGTGTGTGGAGGTGCAGGGCAGAAGGCTGGGTGTTGGGGGCAACTCGAGGTCAGGGCAGAGGGCTGGGGGTGTGTGGGGGTGCAGGGCAGAAGGCTGGGTGTTGGGGGCAACTCGAGGTCAGGGCAGAGGGCTGGAGGTGTGGGGGTGCAGGGCAGAAGGCTGGGTGTTGGGGGGAGATCAGGGCAGAGGGCTGGTCTGTAGGGATGTTGTACTCAAAATGTTCTAAGAAGGCCTCTGTATCATCGCCTACCACGTAGGCAGGGAATTTCTTGGAATGGGGAACGGTACCTGGAGGAGGACTGTTAGGGATACCGGTTGACCCAGTTTAGCCCTTTCTAGCTCCAAGCGCCCCACCTCCACCTCCAAGCGCTCCATCTGTAAGAAGAAATTCCTGTCTTCCGCAGTTAAAACTCGGTATAGGTCCATCTTGGTACCTGGATCTTGGGTAGAGGAGGACTGACCATTCCCTCCGGGGAAATCTCCGGTCCCCCATCCTCTTCCTACATTCCTGTCATGGAGCTGCATGTCTGGGTCTGTCTTCTCCGTGGCATGTCGCTTTGGGAAGACCGGTTGCTCTAGGGTTTTGGGGCCCGACCGTAACCTCGTGCACAGGGCTGCCCTAGCTATTTTGTTGCCACGAAGCAAGAAGAAAAAGCTTGTTGGATTCCCTGGCTTTGCAGGTAGAACCCTTTGCAGCAAAGAAAAGAAAGAAAGAAAAAAACCTCCCTGGCTTTGCAGACTGCCAAAAGGAAAAATGTGTCCTTTTAAAATCCTGAGGTCTGTGCCTCTGGTTCAAAATGATCCCACCGCTCTGCCACCATGTCAAGGCTGATTCCCCACTCTGACAGTTTGAGTGCAGAAGGTGGGGGGGCCCCGCAAGGACTCTAAAAATTAATACTTGCCACTCCAGGCTTGTATTAAACGCCCAAGGTTACAGCTTTTCTCTGACCTTGGATTGGTAGATGCTGCCACCACCCAAGTGCAGAACCCCTTTGAGAGCCCAGGAAGGCGCACTTGGGAATGCCTTCCTGTGGGATACCCTCAAGCCCTTTCACTCCCACTCCAGGGAAGAGCTGAGAAACTAAAAGAAAAAAAAAATAGAAATCAGCTGTTGCCACCAGCTCACTAAAAACATGTGCACAAACCTCTTAAGACACAAAAATACAATCCTGTTCTTAAAAAAGGTACATTTAATGTAAAATAGCAACTGAAAGGATTAAGCACCAAGAATAACTTCCTTGAGGTCCATCTTTAAGGTTACAAGCAAAACAAAAGCACCTGGGGTTAGCACAGAGGAGTCCACAAGCCATAAAGAAATAAAAAGAGAAAAAACTAATCGCGCCTTCCTAGACATTTCCCGATCTATTTACATATCTGGGGTTTCAAATGAGTAGTTGCTAGGTATGATTCTGATGATTTTTCATACTTGGCCCCAAGATTCTTAAGCATAGCTCAGGGGTGGGCAAACATTTTGGCCTGAGGGCCACATGGGGGTTCTGAAAGTGTATGGAGGGCATGTGTAGTGTATTAAATTGCTCCCCGTTGGAATGTGCTACTTACCGCTCCCAGTCCTGGTAAGCTGAGTAGCATGGTAAGGGGGCGGGAAGTGTGTGTGTGGGGTTGGATAAGGGGCAGGGTGTCCTGGGGGGCAGTCAGGGGGACAGGGAACAGGGGGCGGTTGGATAGGCATGGGAGTCCGGGGGGACCTGTCAGGGGGCAGGGGTATGGATAGGGGTTGGGGCAGTCGGGGACAGGGAGCAAGGGAGCTTGGATAGGGGGTGAGGTTGTAGTGTATTAAATTGCTCCCCATAGGAATGTGCTACTTAGGGTGTACTACTTACAGTTGCCAGTCCTGGTACTCCGAAAGTAGCACATTCCTACGGGAAGCAATTTAATACACTACACCCCAGTGGCTCTCGCAGCCGAGCCGCCTGTCAGGAGCTCGCCACCCAGAGCGCAGGCGGCATGGCGAGCTGAGGCTACAGGGGGGAGAGGAGGGGCCGGGGCTGGCCTCCCTGGCTGGGACCTCAAGGGCCGGGCAGGAGGGTCCCGCAGGCCGGATGTGGCCCACGGGCTGTAGTTTGCCCAACTCTGGCATAGCTGCTGCCCTGTCCGCCTCTCCAGTTGAGAGAACAGACAAAGGGAGAGTTTTCCCACAGTTTTAAAAAGTTCAAGCTCGGTGCGCGCTCACTTCCTTTTACTTATTCAACACAGTGTGACTTTTCAACCCTTTACAGGTAAAGCAAGTAGAGAACAGCTACTAAGAGGGATTTTATAGCTAACTAGCTGGCTGGGTGTCCATAAAAGGGAGCTACCTCACCCCCGATCAATTTATCACAACATCTTTATGAAACGGGCCATCGGCGGGCCTTTCCTACCCAGACTCTGACCCACCCCACTTCAGAGTCGTCTCAGCCTTTTCCACCCAGGCTACGACACTCCCCCTTGAGACTCACCTCAGCTTTTCCCACTCAGCCTCCAACCTCTATCTCTCCCTTCACAGTCACTTCAGCTATTACTGCCCAGTTTCAGAGCCAGTGCCATGGTGTCACATCACGCTTTCTCTCCCAGCAGCCAAGCTCCTCTTCCGCTGCCACCTCAGCCTTTCCCGCCCAGGCGTCGAGCTCCTCCTCAGGCGTCACCTCACGCTTTCCCGCTCAGGTGCCAAGCCCACTCTTCTGGCGTCACTTCAGCACTTCCCCCTACCTCGTTGATCTACCTCAGACCTTTCCCGCCTCAGCCCAAGCCCCATACACCAACTCGTGCCACCACATCTCTTTGCCCATCCTGCAGTCTCAACTCACGTTCCTCACACCCTTGTGCGACGTCAGCATTTCCCTCCTGAACTTGAACCCTTCCTTATGCCCTGGCCTCTCCGTGCCTGGATGGAGCCCTGCCCTCTGGTGCCCAATCACACGCTCCTCACCCCTCTCCTCGAGTTACCTCAGCGCTTCCTGGCTCAAACCCAACCCTTCCCTCTGCTCGTGCCCCTTCTGTAGGTTTGCCCCAGCCTCCTACTGTCCTCTCAGCATCGCCCCTTCCTGCTCCGCAGCAACCTCAGCGCCTTCTGCCTGCCCCGTCTTGCAGTTTCCCACCCAACCCACATTCTGTCTACTGCCGCCTCAGACTTCCCGCCAGAGCCAGCTGCTTCCCGCCATCTCATCGCGGCGCTCCAGCCTCTGCTTTGCCCCTCCTGCCACCTCACAACCGGCCACCCGCTCCTCTTTCTCAGGCAGTGCCTGTTGCTGCTTCCCATCCACCCTCCTCACGGTGCCTGCACCGCTTTTAGCCTCAGCCGCAGTCCCTCTCATGCCGCCATGTGGAAGCCTGGACCGAGCCCCCCGCCTCTGAGGTGCTTGCTTCATCTGCTCCCAACCATTCTGATGTTCCCGGGGTAGCGGGGTTCTACTGGCTGTGGGCAGCTCCTAGTGCCGCTTCTCCCCATTGAGCCCCCCTTTCCCTGAGGGCCTGGAGCAGTGTCAGAATTTCAAAGACCAGGGCCCCCGCCTGGGCACGTGGCCCTCTGCTCCTAAGCCCTGCCCCTGGATCGTGCCGCCTCAGAGGTTCTCTCGGGCCCACCTCACAGTCGGCGCCCGCCGTCCTCTAACCTGAAGTCTCGCCTCAGTCTCGAGCTGACTCAGCCTCTCTCTCACACCGAACGCCCTCCCTCTTGAACCAATTCCCGCCCAGTCTGAGCCCCGCCCCCTGGTGGAGCCCCATGTGGGCTCCGTCCAGCCCTTGTGTCTGCGACTAAGTTTTGGAGTCCTGGTGCCACGGCGGCAGGGCAGCGATGCACAGAGCTGCCTCCAGAGGCGCGAGGGGCGGATCTCACCTGTCAGGCTTCCCATGGCAGCCCCCGCACTGAGCCTGCCCTGGCCTCTTCCTATGGGGCAGGGGGAACCAAACCATCCCCTGCTGTCCCTCAGCAGTGCACAGAGCCTGCCTGCACCTGCTTCCCCACTGTGCCAAGCTTGGCCCCATCCCTGCTGCTCAGGCTTTAGCACCAAGCCCACCATGGCTTCCCTCGTCCCCAGCAGCGCGGAGCCATCCCAGGCTCTTTGGCAGAGCCCACCACCAGCCCAGGGAGGAGTTGGGCCACTCCCAGCCTTAGGCAGTGACTTCCCATTTGCACAGCCCGACTCCATTGACAGGAAAGAGAAACCAGGAGATAGCGACCCACATCCTCAAAGATGTTTGGGCCCCTCACTCCCATAATGGCTATGTACCTTGGAGGAGCTGGGCCAATATAGCCAAAAGATACAGCAAAAGCTTCTAGTGTAAAGAGACATCCCCTGCACAGGCATCAGAAAGCAAATGACCCGCACACTGAAATGTGCTGAGGTGCTATCTACACATCAGTATATTGAGTCCTGGAGGTTCTTCTTTTTATCCATAGAGGTTTAAATTAATCTTCTAGGCAAAGCACTTTCAACCTTGATTTAATTATATGGATGTGTTTTATAGTACACAAAAATAAAGAGCTTGTAATTTTACAATTCTATCTACAAGAGACCAAATGTCATAATCCAGTACCTTAAACTTTAAACCATTCTAGAGTTACATGGAAATTCTGTTCTTTATTCCCCCTGAAGAAACAGAATATATAGGGTTTGTATGTGTGTTTGAATCTTTAGCGATAATAATCCCAGTAGATAGCCGGGAATAAGTGTTTGCAGAGGACATATGTAGATTTGTTTATGTAACTTTAGCGCCCTCGTGGCCAAGATGGAGTCTGCTCTGCAGGCAGCTCTGACCAAGAAAAGGGCCGCGCAGGAACGCAGCAGGGAAAGATCCTTCTACCCCAGGGGCATCTGTTCCAAACCCCCCAGAGTGAACACACACACACACACACACACACACACACACACCGCGGAAGAATATAGGAAAGGGAAATATTTGGTTCCACGGAGATGAAAGGAGAAAGATAACAGGGGGAAAGATGGGGGAAGCGGTAAAACAGGGTTGCATTCATTACAAGGCCCCACTAGTACCACGGTCGGAAAGAGCTGGGGGGAGAACGGTAATTCTATTTTGTAGAGGATTTTGCTATTTCAAAATCAGATTTCATTCTGATTTGGAATCATATTCAAAAATTTTGAAATTCTGTGTGAAATGGAATTGCTGATCTCCACTGAGCTCTAAAGCAGCCTTGTAGGCTGCCCCAGAGCTGGAGACCCTTGGAGCCTTACAAGACCTAGCTCCACGGTAGCACACCTGGTGGGCTGTCCTGGAGCCATGGACCCTAAGAGCCCTACCTGGCGAGGAGTCACGAGCCTGGCAGCTGGGGCTCCCGCAACTTTCAGGCTCCCAGCTTCCCATCAGCCCACCAGGCAGGCAGCTGAGGAGCTGGGAGCCTGGAAACCCAGGTTCCCCAGCAGCGTGCCACATGGTCTATCAAGGAGCCCGGCAGCTGAGCTGTCAGGAAGCCAAGCAAGTTTCTGATGGAATTCTGCCTGGCTGGCAAAGTCCCATTGGAAACATGCTTGGTTTCTGGTGGATTCTGTCAGAATTGACACAGTCCTGCAGTGTCTTTCAATTTCAACAAAAGAGCAAACTCTGGCAATTGTTTTTTTCTAACAAGCTCCGCTAATTAGCAATGGAGAGCAACACGACACAATAGTTTTAAACAATAAGACCATCATAGACAAATCAAACAGCAGGGAAGATAAGTTTTAAATAGGCAGAATGTATGGTCATTATTCAGTGGAAATGCAACCTGCACCAATGCAGTCTTTGAGAGGTTTAGCCAACTTTACACCAGGTTAACTAGCAGCAACCTATTCTATTGAATAGTCAGTCCTGGCAGATCTTTTGTTTAGCTGTGGAAGCCCTTTCTTTTTCCAGGTACGCATGATGACTCTGGCTGAGGTATGCTAGAATGGTACTTTGCTGAATTAAAGCCCTCATCATCATACCATCAGGTTTCAGGTCTCTCATAGCGTGCCATTCATCCTCTAAGAAGGAAGAAGCCAGTGCACCTGCGACTCATCAGCTGCCTCTGAATTGGGTTTAAGTGAAGGGGGAAAGGGGCAAGTCAGAGTACCTGTAAACAGAGAAAAGACGACTATTGAATCTATTGAAGTCATGGAGTTCCCCTAGTGTAACTGCAGCTGCTGCACACTCAGACTTTCTTCACGGGCTTTTTCTACACCAGGCGAACAATCACCTAATATTGAGTATTTGCTTTCCAAGTTGCCCACTTTTGAATAATAAATCATAGGGCAAGGGTAATAAATAAAAAGCACATCCCCATGCATATTTCAATGGAACAAAAAGCATCTAGTATAGGAGAAATGAATTAACAAATGCAAAGAGAGAGAGGCTGTTTCAATTCATTATGCACAAGAGAGTTTTCTTCACAGCATTAGCAAAATTAATGCCTCCATAGTGAATTATATCTTCATGCACCCTACCAAAGTTAATCTCTAGTTCTCTCCCACCCCTATAGAATCTCATTTTTAGTAAAAATTCTGTGTAGTGCTTGTAGATCTCAAAACACTTTACAAATGAGGTCAGTACAATCATCTCCCCTCCCCCCCCCCCCTCTTTTTTTTTTAATGGAGGGGGACACTGGCACAGGGAGGCAAAGTGACCACCAAGTGACCCAAGGACAGCCAGTGACCCGGCAGCAGAGCCAGGAATAGAAACCAGGTCGCCTGAATCCCAGGCCAGTGCTCTAAACCACTAGACCACACTACCTCACATGTATTAGCATATTGAAAATTTAGTGCACCGTAAAAGTAAATTTCTGAGAAACTTGAGATTGAATTAAATATAAAAATATTACATTAATCTACTTTTTAAAAAATGTCTGAACGGGAAAGGTGCAGAAACCAGGGGACCTTGCTAGTTTTAGTCCAATCGTATCATAGCCACAATCATATATTGTGCTCAGGAAGTGAGCTCTAGGGCCTGCAGCTCTCAAGCAATCTATAAGTCTGGGAACAGTGAAGGAACCAAACAAAGGCCTATTCTTGTGCACCTTAGAAGCTCTAGGAGGGCAACCTTATGCACCTAAGTGGCAGTGCGATCTCCATCCTCAAGATCACACTGCAGTCTGCCCAAAACGTGTGATCCAAGAGAAAAATCAAACTTGCACCACTACGGGGTAGTTACTTCCAACGACCGCATGAAAAGGGTAAAAAGATGTTAATTAAATTAAACGTAACAATACCAAAATTCTTTACAAGTTTATCAGATTCCTTTTTGTTTAGCCAAAGAAAGAACTGAGACTATACTTGAATGTATACATTTTATTAATTGAATTACATAAATAGTAACAAATACATTCATAAATAAGGAGTTACAGAAAGCAAAGCAATGTGAGATGACAATCAAAGTTCAATCCATGCATTTAAGATGGAGTAGTTATCACACTTTTATCAAATAGGTATAATCAGACCTAGTTAATTCATTTCACACATCAGAAAGTGGCGATTTTAGCAAAATCATCTTAATACAGAACAGAATTAACTACCAGTGTAAGTCCTTTAATACAGGTCATTGTTCAACACGGAAGTGGCAGAAGTAGAAGTTTTCCACAATTATTACACTTTGAAAAGCTCAATAAGGTTTAAGGGATCCCCTAAAGCTGCAGAAATGCTACCCTCTTGAAAGTTTCTGGAGATATCTTTATTCTGCCTGGTCATCTTCATCCAAGATTTTGGAATTAGGAATGACAGTAAGAACTGAGGTAGCCAGGTGGGTCCTGCATCCCTGTTGAGCTAAAAATTCAAACCTCAGTGCTTTCAAACACCTCCCCGAAATTAACTTTCACACCAATCAAATTGCACCAAACAGGCAACCTCAGCTTTGCCCTCTAAATACATCTACTAATGTACGTATACAAAACCATCTAAAATTGCCAACAATTCACACTAAACCAATACCAGAAAAGCAGTCATAATCACAAAATACTGCACCTCTACCCAAATACCAAGACTTAACAGAAAAATACCTACCTAAAACATCCACATCATCATCCTCTGAATTCAATAAGGGTAAAAGACTACTAAAACACCACTACTGCCACATCCACCAATGGACACAACTACTAAAAACACTCTAACTTCTGACACAATAGGTGCAAAGTTAATATTGAATGTGTGCTACACTTTGGTTGGTGTGACCGTTTAAGCAGAGTAGGTGTTTGAAAGTTGTGAAGTGCGGAGAGTAACTGCCAGTTGCCAGAACATTTAGTTTTGTTTGCTTCCTTTTAGAAATGTGTGAGAAATACACAAGTTAGGCGTTACCTGGAGTACATGTTAATTTTCTGAACCTTAACTTTATTTGAAGAAAATTGGGGGTGAGTGGAGGATTCAAACGTATACCTTCCCTTAAGTCACATCTTTGCACTTCCAGGAGGAAATGATGATTTATTAATAATAGGAAGTTATAATTCTATAGAACTTGAGTGTTTAAGGTCTATGCATTTCAGATTCACAGTTATGCCATGGTACTGACACTTTCTTCTTCTCCACTTGTGCTTCATGATGCCTGAAACAGAGAGAGGGAGCACAAGGCGTGTGTAAGTGAGAACCGCTTTCGACAACGCCACGTCCCGCACGCAAACTCAGTGTAAACTACTGATACAGTGTTCATTTCCGCATCTGCAGACAGTCTGGATATTTAGGTCCAAGACAGTTCTTTGTGGTCCTCAGACACTTCCAGAAGCATTTCCCCCTCCTCCCAAGCTGCACTGGGTGAGAAAAGTACTGGACCCATTCCCCTCTAAAGCCACAATTTCCAGATTTCCCCTTGACAATTATTTCACCAGGCAGCCTCCATACAAAATCAAGAGGAATTAAATGATGAAGGGCGGTAAGGAATTAATTGACAAGTATTCCTAAATCAATGGATACTGCCTGGAATGACTTAGTCCAAAACCGCCCCGGACACTCCCTTTCGGATCTTACCACCAATAGCATGTCAGGTCTCCAAGAGTCCAAGAAGTGAGTAGAAAGCAGGAGACTTGGCTGCAGAATTCCAGGCAAGTTGGAAGCGCTGTTTGAAGGGCCGGAACTCTGGACACAGTCTCATGGGGGCACCATAAATAGTAGCAGATGAGACCTGTACCCTGTTTACAGGGTGCTCATTCAGGGCAGTGGCTGCATTTGGCCAAGTGCCAAGAGACTAGAGGGCAAAGACCCGATCCCTGATTACAGGGCGGTCGTTCGCAGCAGGCTGTGAAGACAGCACGAGGCCAAGAGACCCAAAGGGCCTCGGAGACGCACACCCTAGTTACAGGGAGGTCAAACTGTCCACGTAACGGAAATTATTCTAATCCCGCAGATTTCAAAAGCCAGATGCAACCTGTACCCTGATTACAGGGTGGTCGCTGGCATTAGCCAAATAGGAGAGACCATAACCTGAATTACAGGAAGGTCAAGCTGTCAAAGTACCAAAGAGCTCGATATGTCCCATCCTAGAGAGCCTTGTGACATGGACGCTAATTACAGGGTTGTCACACTGACTAATGGGGCAGAGCACGGCGTAAAGCCAAATGAGCAAGAGGGCACAGACCCGGACCCCAGTTACAGGGCGGTCACATTGCTCAGTTTAACAAAGAGCTCAGTGCCCCTCCAAAGACACGGGGAGGTGACTTGCACCCTGATCACAGGGCAGTCACACTCACCAACCAGCTAACGGAGACCCAAACCCTAGTTACAGGGAGGTCAAGCTGCCCATGTTACAGAAATGATTCTAATCCCCCAGATTTCAAGAGCCAGATGCAACCTGTACCCTGATTACAGGGTGGTCGCTGGCATTAGCCAAATAGGAGAGACCATAACCTGAATTACAGGAAGGTCAAGCTGTCAAAGTACCAAAGAGCTCAATATGTCCCATCCTAGAGAGCCTTGTGACATGGACCCTAATTACAGGGTTGTCACGCTGACTAATGGGGCAGAGCATGGCGTAAAGCCAAATGAGCAAGAGGGCACAGACCCGGACCCCAGTTACAGGGCGGTCACATTGCTCAGTTTAACAAAGAGCTCAATGCCCTTCCAAAGACAGGGGGAGGTGACTTGCACCCTGATTACAGGGCAGTCACCCTCAAGAGACAGATAACGGAGCAGAATGTCAAAAGGACACAATGGCACAGACCGGGTCCCAGCTTACAGGGCGGTCACGCTGCTCAAGGTATTAAAAGGCTCGAGATTCCCATACAGTCTAATTACATGACCTGAGGCCTGAGTTGAGGTTGGTTACTGTGCCCAGAGTTCCTTTCCTTTTCCTCCATCTTCTTTTCTCCTCTGTGTGTGGCATTCCTGACACTTCCTTCTTCTCCACTTGTGCTTCATGATGCCTGAAACAGAGAGAGAGAGCACAAGGCGTGTGTAAGTGAGAACCGCTTTCGACAATGCCATGTCCCGCACGCAAACTCAGTGTAATCTACTGATACACTGTTCTTTTCCACATCTGCAGACAGTCTGGATATTTAGGTCCAAGACAGTTCTTTGTGGTCCTCAGACACTTCCAGAAGCATTTCCCCCTGCTCCCAAGCTGCACTGGGTGAGAAAAGTACTGGACCCATTCCCCTCGAAAGCCACAATCTCCAGATTTCCCCTTGACAATTATTTCACCAGGCAGCCTCCATACAAAATCAAGAGGAATTAAATGATGAAGGGCGGTAAGGAATTAATTGACAAGTATTCCTAAATCAATGGATACTGCCTGGAATGACTTAGTCCAAAACCGCCCCGGACACTCCCTTTCGGATCTTACCACCAATAGCATGTCAGGTCTCCAAGAGTCCAAGAAGTGAGTAGAAAGCAGGAGACTTGGCTGCAGAATTCCAGGCAAGTTGGAAGCGCTGTTTGAAGGGCCGGAACTCTGGACACAGTCTCATGGGGGCACCATAAATAGTAGCAGATGAGACCTGTACCCTGTTTACAGGGTGCTCATTCAGGGCAGTGGCTGCATTTGGCCAAGTGCCAAGAGACTAGAGGGCAAAGACCCGATCCCTGACTACAGGGCGGTCGTTCGCAGCAGGCTGTGAAGACAGCACGAGGCCAAGAGACCCAAAGGGCCTCGGAGACGCACACCCTAGTTACAGGGAGGTCAAACTGTCCACGTAACGGAAATTATTCTAATCCCGCAGATTTCAAAAGCCAGATGCAACCTGTACCCTGATTACAGGGTGGTCGCTGGCATTAGCCAAATAGGAGAGACCATAACCTGAATTACAGGAAGGTCAAGCTGTCAAAGTACCAAAGAGCTCGATATGTCCCATCCTAGGGAGCCTTGTGACATGGACCCTAATTACAGGGTTGTCACGCTGACTAATGGGGCAGAGCACGGCGTAAAGCCAAATGAGCAAGAGGGCACAGACCCGGACCCCAGTTACAGGGCGGTCACATTGCTCAGTTTAACAAAGAGCTCAATGCCCCTCCAAAGACAGGGGGAGGTGACTTGCACCCTGATTACAGGGCAGTCACACTCACCAACCAGCTAACGGAGACCCAAACCCTAGTTACAGGGAGGTCAAGCTGCCCATGTTACGGAAATGATTCTAATCCCCCAGATTTCAAGAGCCAGATGCAACCTGTACCCTGATTACAGGGTGGTCGCTGGCATTAGCCAAATGGGAGAGACCATAATCTGAATTACAGGAAGGTCAAGCTGTCAAAGTACCAAAGAGCTCGATATGTCCCATCCTAGAGAGCCTTGTGACATGGACCCTAATTACAGGGTTGTCACGCTGACTAATGGGGCAGAGCACGGCGTAAAGCCAAATGAGCAAGAGGGCACAGACCCGGACCCC
This sequence comes from Emys orbicularis, assembly GCF_028017835.1. Classification (NCBI taxonomy): domain Eukaryota; kingdom Metazoa; phylum Chordata; order Testudines; family Emydidae; genus Emys; species Emys orbicularis. Next base: position 28,390,226 of record NC_088687.1, on the reverse strand, counting down.
AGTTACAGGGCGGTCACATTGCTCACTTTAACAAAGAGCTCAATGCCCCTCCAAAGACAGGGGGAGGTGACTTGCACCCTGATTACAGGGCAGTCACACTCACCAACCAGCTAACGGAGACCCAAACCCTAGTTACAGGGAGGTCAAGCTGCCCATGTTACGGAAATGATTCTAATCCCCCAGATTTCAAGAGCCAGATGCAACCTGTACCCTGATTACAGGGTGGTCGCTGGCATTAGCCAAATGGGAGAGACCATAATCTGAATTACAGGAAGGTCAAGCTGTCAAAGTACCAAAGAGCTCGATATGTCCCATCCTAGAGAGCCTTGTGACATGGACCCTAATTACAGGGTTGTCACGCTGACTAATGGGGCAGAGCACGGCGTAAAGCCAAGTGAGCAAGAGGGCACAGACCCGGACCCCAGTTACAGGGCGGTCACATTGCTCACTTTAACAAAGAGCTCAATGCCCCTCCAAAGACAGGGGGAGGTGACTTGCACCCTGATTACAGGGCAGTCACCCTCAAGAGACAGATAACGGAGCAGAATGTCAAAAGGACACAATGGCACAGACCGGGACCCAGCTTACAGGGCGGTCACGCTGCTCAAGGTATTAAAAGGCTCGAGATTCCCATACTTTCTAATTACATGACCTGAGGCCTGAGTTGAGGTTGGTTACTGTGCCCAGAGTTCCTTTCCTTTTCCTCCATCTTCTTTTCTCCTCTGTGTGTGGCATTCCTGACACTTCCTTCTTCTCCACTTGTGCTTCATGATGCCTGAAACAGAGAGAGAGAGCACAAGGCGTGTGTAAGTGAGAACCGCTTTCGACAATGCCATGTCCTGCACGCAAACTCAGTGTAATCTACTCATACACTGTTCTTTTCCGCATCTGCAGACAGTCTGGATATTTAGGTCCAAGACAGTTCTTTGTGGTCCTCAGACACTTCCAGAAGCATTTCCCCCTGCTCCCAAGCTGCACTGGGTGAGAAAAGTACTGGACCCATTCCCCTCGAAAGCCACAATCTCCAGATTTCCCCTTGACAATTATTTCACCAGGCAGCCTCCATACAAAATCAAGAGGAATTAAATGATGAAGGGCGGTAAGGAATTAATTGACAAGTATTCCTAAATCAATGGATACTGCCTGGAATGACTTAGTCCAATACCGCCCCGGACACTCCCTTTCGGATCTTACCACCAATAGCATGTCAGGTCTCCAAGAGTCCAAGAAGTGAGTAGAAAGCAGGAGACTTGGCTGCAGAATTCCAGGCAAGTTGGAAGCGCTGTTTGAAGGGCCGGAACTCTGGACACAGTCTCATGGGGGCCCCATAAATAGTAGCAGATGAGACCTGTACCCTGTTTACAGGGTGCTCATTCAGGGCAGTGGCTGCATTTGGCCAAGTGCCAAGAGACTAGAGGGCAAAGACCCGATCCCTGATTACAGGGCGGTCGTTCGCAGCAGGCTGTGAAGACAGCACGAGGCCAAGAGACCCAAAGGGCCTCGGAGACGCACACCCTAGTTACAGGGAGGTCAAGCTGTCCACGTAACGGAAATGATTCTAATCCCGCAGATTTCAAGAGCCAGATGCAACCTGTACCCTGATTACAGGGTGGTCGCTGGCATTAGCCAAATAGGAGAGACCATAACCTGAATTACAGGAAGGTCAAGCTGTCAAAGTACCAAAGAGCTCGATATGTCCCATCCTACAGAGCCTTGTGACATGGACCCTAATTACAGGGTTGTCACGCTGACTAATGGGGCAGAGCACGGCGTAAAGCCAAATGAGCAAGAGGGCACAGACCCGGACCCCAGTTACAGGGCGGTCACATTGCTCACTTTAACAAAGAGCTCAATGCCCCTCCAAAGACAGGGGGAGGTGACTTGCACCCTGATTACAGGGCAGTCACACTCACCAACCAGCTAACGGAGACCCAAACCCTAGTTACAGGGAGGTCAAGCTGCCCATGTTACGGAAATGATTCTAATCCCCCAGATTTCAAGAGCCAGATGCAACCTGTACCCTGATTACAGGGTGGTCGCTGGCATTAGCCAAATAGGAGAGACCATAGCCTGAATTACAGGAAGGTCAAGCTGTCAAAGTACCAAAGAGCTCGATATGTCCCATCCTAGAGAGCCTTGTGACATGGACCCTAATTACAGGGTTGTCACGCTGACTAATGGGGCAGAGCACGGCGTAAAGCCAAATGAGCAAGAGGGCACAGACCCGGACCCCAGTTACAGGGCGGTCACATTGCTCAGTTTAACAAAGAGCTCAATGCCCCTCCAAAGACAGGGGGAGGTGACTTGCACCCTGATTACAGGGCAGTCACCCTCAAGAGACAGATAACGGAGCAGAATTTCAAAAGGACACAATGGCACAGACCGGGTCCCAGCTTACAGGGCGGTCACGCTGCTCAAGGTATTAAAAGGCTCGAGATTCCCATACAGTCTAATTACATGACCTGAGGCCTGAGTTGAGGTTGGTTACTGTGCCCAGAGTTCCTTTCCTTTTCCTCCATCTTCTTTTCTCCTCTGTGTGTGGCATTCCTGACACTTCCTTCTTCTCCACTTGTGCTTCATGATGCCTGAAACAGAGAGAGAGAGCACAAGGCGTGTGTAAGTGAGAACCGCTTTCGACAATGCCATGTCCCGCACGCAAACTCAGTGTAATCTACTCATACACTGTTCTTTTCCGCATCTGCAGACAGTCTGGATATTTAGGTCCAAGACAGTTCTTTGTGGTCCTCAGACACTTCCAGAAGCATTTCCCCCTGCTCCCAAGCTGCACTGGGTGAGAAAAGTACTGGACCCATTCCCCTCGAAAGCCACAATCTCCAGATTTCCCCTTGACAATTATTTCACCAGGCAGCCTCCATACAAAATCAAGAGGAATTAAATGATGAAGGGCGGTAAGGAATTAATTGACAAGTATTCCTAAATCAATGGATACTGCCTGGAATGACTTAGTCCAAAACCGCCCCGGACACTCCCTTTCGGATCTTACCACCAATAGCATGTCAGGTCTCCAAGAGTCCAAGAAGTGAGTAGAAAGCAGGAGACTTGGCTGCAGAATTCCAGGCAAGTTGGAAGCGCTGTTTGAAGGGCCGGAACTCTGGACACAGTCTCATGGGGGCACCATAAATAGTAGCAGATGAGACCTGTACCCTGTTTACAGGGTGCTCATTCAGGGCAGTGGCTGCATTTGGCCAAGTGCCAAGAGACTAGAGGGCAAAGACCCGATCCCTGATTACAGGGCGGTCGTTCGCAGCAGGCTGTGAAGACAGCACGAGGCCAAGAGACCCAAAGGGCCTCGGAGACGCACACCCTAGTTACAGGGAGGTCAAACTGTCCACGTAACGGAAATTATTCTAATCCCGCAGATTTCAAAAGCCAGATGCAACCTGTACCCTGATTACAGGGTGGTCGCTGGCATTAGCCAAATAGGAGAGACCATAACCTGAATTACAGGAAGGTCAAGCTGTCAAAGTACCAAAGAGCTCGATATGTCCCATCCTAGGGAGCCTTGTGACATGGACCCTAATTACAGGGTTGTCACGCTGACTAATGGGGCAGAGCACGGCGTAAAGCCAAATGAGCAAGAGGGCACAGACCCGGACCCCAGTTACAGGGCGGTCACATTGCTCAGTTTAACAAAGAGCTCAATGCCCCTCCAAAGACAGGGGGAGGTGACTTGCACCCTGATTACAGGGCAGTCACACTCACCAACCAGCTAACGGAGACCCAAACCCTAGTTACAGGGAGGTCAAGCTGCCCATGTTACGGAAATGATTCTAATCCCCCAGATTTCAAGAGCCAGATGCAACCTGTACCCTGATTACAGGGTGGTCGCTGGCATTAGCCAAATGGGAGAGACCATAATCTGAATTACAGGAAGGTCAAGCTGTCAAAGTACCAAAGAGCTCGATATGTCCCATCCTAGAGAGCCTTGTGACATGGACCCTAATTACAGGGTTGTCACGCTGACTAATGGGGCAGAGCACGGCGTAAAGCCAAATGAGCAAGAGGGCACAGACCCGGACCCCAGTTACAGGGCGGTCACATTGCTCACTTTAACAAAGAGCTCAATGCCCCTCCAAAGACAGGGGGAGGTGACTTGCACCCTGATTACAGGGCAGTCACACTCACCAACCAGCTAACGGAGACCCAAACCCTAGTTACAGGGAGGTCAAGCTGCCCATGTTACGGAAATGATTCTAATCCCCCAGATTTCAAGAGCCAGATGCAACCTGTACCCTGATTACAGGGTGGTCGCTGGCATTAGCCAAATGGGAGAGACCATAATCTGAATTACAGGAAGGTCAAGCTGTCAAAGTACCAAAGAGCTCGATATGTCCCATCCTAGAGAGCCTTGTGACATGGACCCTAATTACAGGGTTGTCACGCTGACTAATGGGGCAGAGCACGGCGTAAAGCCAAGTGAGCAAGAGGGCACAGACCCGGACCCCAGTTACAGGGCGGTCACATTGCTCACTTTAACAAAGAGCTCAATGCCCCTCCAAAGACAGGGGGAGGTGACTTGCACCCTGATTACAGGGCAGTCACCCTCAAGAGACAGATAACGGAGCAGAATGTCAAAAGGACACAATGGCACAGACCGGGACCCAGCTTACAGGGCGGTCACGCTGCTCAAGGTATTAAAAGGCTCGAGATTCCCATACTTTCTAATTACATGACCTGAGGCCTGAGTTGAGGTTGGTTACTGTGCCCAGAGTTCCTTTCCTTTTCCTCCATCTTCTTTTCTCCTCTGTGTGTGGCATTCCTGACACTTCCTTCTTCTCCACTTGTGCTTCATGATGCCTGAAACAGAGAGAGAGAGCACAAGGCGTGTGTAAGTGAGAACCGCTTTCGACAATGCCATGTCCTGCACGCAAACTCAGTGTAATCTACTCATACACTGTTCTTTTCCGCATCTGCAGACAGTCTGGATATTTAGGTCCAAGACAGTTCTTTGTGGTCCTCAGACACTTCCAGAAGCATTTCCCCCTGCTCCCAAGCTGCACTGGGTGAGAAAAGTACTGGACCCATTCCCCTCGAAAGCCACAATCTCCAGATTTCCCCTTGACAATTATTTCACCAGGCAGCCTCCATACAAAATCAAGAGGAATTAAATGATGAAGGGCGGTAAGGAATTAATTGACAAGTATTCCTAAATCAATGGATACTGCCTGGAATGACTTAGTCCAATACCGCCCCGGACACTCCCTTTCGGATCTTACCACCAATAGCATGTCAGGTCTCCAAGAGTCCAAGAAGTGAGTAGAAAGCAGGAGACTTGGCTGCAGAATTCCAGGCAAGTTGGAAGCGCTGTTTGAAGGGCCGGAACTCTGGACACAGTCTCATGGGGGCCCCATAAATAGTAGCAGATGAGACCTGTACCCTGTTTACAGGGTGCTCATTCAGGGCAGTGGCTGCATTTGGCCAAGTGCCAAGAGACTAGAGGGCAAAGACCCGATCCCTGATTACAGGGCGGTCGTTCGCAGCAGGCTGTGAAGACAGCACGAGGCCAAGAGACCCAAAGGGCCTCGGAGACGCACACCCTAGTTACAGGGAGGTCAAGCTGTCCACGTAACGGAAATGATTCTAATCCCGCAGATTTCAAGAGCCAGATGCAACCTGTACCCTGATTACAGGGTGGTCGCTGGCATTAGCCAAATAGGAGAGACCATAACCTGAATTACAGGAAGGTCAAGCTGTCAAAGTACCAAAGAGCTCGATATGTCCCATCCTAGAGAGCCTTGTGACATGGACCCTAATTACAGGGTTGTCACGCTGACTAATGGGGCAGAGCACGGCGTAAAGCCAAATGAGCAAGAGGGCACAGACCCGGACCCCAGTTACAGGGCGGTCACATTGCTCACTTTAACAAAGAGCTCAATGCCCCTCCAAAGACAGGGGGAGGTGACTTGCACCCTGATTACAGGGCAGTCACACTCACCAACCAGCTAACGGAGACCCAAACCCTAGTTACAGGGAGGTCAAGCTGCCCATGTTACGGAAATGATTCTAATCCCCCAGATTTCAAGAGCCAGATGCAACCTGTACCCTGATTACAGGGTGGTCGCTGGCATTAGCCAAATAGGAGAGACCATAGCCTGAATTACAGGAAGGTCAAGCTGTCAAAGTACCAAAGAGCTCGATATGTCCCATCCTAGAGAGCCTTGTGACATGGACCCTAATTACAGGGTTGTCACGCTGACTAATGGGGCAGAGCACGGCGTAAAGCCAAATGAGCAAGAGGGCACAGACCCGGACCCCAGTTACAGGGCGGTCACATTGCTCAGTTTAACAAAGAGCTCAATGCCCCTCCAAAGACAGGGGGAGGTGACTTGCACCCTGATTACAGGGCAGTCACCCTCAAGAGACAGATAACGGAGCAGAATTTCAAAAGGACACAATGGCACAGACCGGGTCCCAGCTTACAGGGCGGTCACGCTGCTCAAGGTATTAAAAGGCTCGAGATTCCCATACAGTCTAATTACATGACCTGAGGCCTGAGTTGAGGTTGGTTACTGTGCCCAGAGTTCCTTTCCTTTTCCTCCATCTTCTTTTCTCCTCTGTGTGTGGCATTCCTGACACTTCCTTCTTCTCCACTTGTGCTTCATGATGCCTGAAACAGAGAGAGAGAGCACAAGGCGTGTGTAAGTGAGAACCGCTTTCGACAATGCCATGTCCCGCACGCAAACTCAGTGTAATCTACTCATACACTGTTCTTTTCCGCATCTGCAGACAGTCTGGATATTTAGGTCCAAGACAGTTCTTTGTGGTCCTCAGACACTTCCAGAAGCATTTCCCCCTGCTCCCAAGCTGCACTGGGTGAGAAAAGTACTGGACCCATTCCCCTCGAAAGCCACAATCTCCAGATTTCCCCTTGACAATTATTTCACCAGGCAGCCTCCATACAAAATCAAGAGGAATTAAATGATGAAGGGCGGTAAGGAATTAATTGACAAGTATTCCTAAATCAATGGATACTGCCTGGAATGACTTAGTCCAAAACCGCCCCGGACACTCCCTTTCGGATCTTACCACCAATAGCATGTCAGGTCTCCAAGAGTCCAAGAAGTGAGTAGAAAGCAGGAGACTTGGCTGCAGAATTCCAGGCAAGTTGGAAGCGCTGTTTGAAGGGCCGGAACTCTGGACACAGTCTCATGGGGGCACCATAAATAGTAGCAGATGAGACCTGTACCCTGTTTACAGGGTGCTCATTCAGGGCAGTGGCTGCATTTGGCCAAGTGCCAAGAGACTAGAGGGCAAAGACCCGATCCCTGATTACAGGGCGGTCGTTCGCAGCAGGCTGTGAAGACAGCACGAGGCCAAGAGACCCAAAGGGCCTCGGAGACGCACACCCTAGTTACAGGGAGGTCAAACTGTCCACGTAACGGAAATTATTCTAATCCCGCAGATTTCAAAAGCCAGATGCAACCTGTACCCTGATTACAGGGTGGTCGCTGGCATTAGCCAAATAGGAGAGACCATAACCTGAATTACAGGAAGGTCAAGCTGTCAAAGTACCAAAGAGCTCGATATGTCCCATCCTAGGGAGCCTTGTGACATGGACCCTAATTACAGGGTTGTCACGCTGACTAATGGGGCAGAGCACGGCGTAAAGCCAAATGAGCAAGAGGGCACAGACCCGGACCCCAGTTACAGGGCGGTCACATTGCTCAGTTTAACAAAGAGCTCAATGCCCCTCCAAAGACAGGGGGAGGTGACTTGCACCCTGATTACAGGGCAGTCACACTCACCAACCAGCTAACGGAGACCCAAACCCTAGTTACAGGGAGGTCAAGCTGCCCATGTTACGGAAATGATTCTAATCCCCCAGATTTCAAGAGCCAGATGCAACCTGTACCCTGATTACAGGGTGGTCGCTGGCATTAGCCAAATGGGAGAGACCATAATCTGAATTACAGGAAGGTCAAGCTGTCAAAGTACCAAAGAGCTCGATATGTCCCATCCTAGAGAGCCTTGTGACATGGACCCTAATTACAGGGTTGTCACGCTGACTAATGGGGCAGAGCACGGCGTAAAGCCAAATGAGCAAGAGGGCACAGACCCGGACCCCAGTTACAGGGCGGTCACATTGCTCACTTTAACAAAGAGCTCAATGCCCCTCCAAAGACAGGGGGAGGTGACTTGCACCCTGATTACAGGGCAGTCACACTCACCAACCAGCTAACGGAGACCCAAACCCTAGTTACAGGGAGGTCAAGCTGCCCATGTTACGGAAATGATTCTAATCCCCCAGATTTCAAGAGCCAGATGCAACCTGTACCCTGATTACAGGGTGGTCGCTGGCATTAGCCAAATGGGAGAGACCATAATCTGAATTACAGGAAGGTCAAGCTGTCAAAGTACCAAAGAGCTCGATATGTCCCATCCTAGAGAGCCTTGTGACATGGACCCTAATTACAGGGTTGTCACGCTGACTAATGGGGCAGAGCACGGCGTAAAGCCAAATGAGCAAGAGGGCACAGACCCGGACCCCAGTTACAGGGCGGTCACATTGCTCACTTTAACAAAGAGCTCAATGCCCCTCCAAAGACAGGGGGAGGTGACTTGCACCCTGATTACAGGGCAGTCACACTCACCAACCAGCTAACGGAGACCCAAACCCTAGTTACAGGGAGGTCAAGCTGCCCATGTTACGGAAATGATTCTAATCCCCCAGATTTCAAGAGCCAGATGCAACCTGTACCCTGATTACAGGGTGGTCGCTGGCATTAGCCAAATGGGAGAGACCATAATCTGAATTACAGGAAGGTCAAGCTGTCAAAGTACCAAAGAGCTCGATATGTCCCATCCTAGAGAGCCTTGTGACATGGACCCTAATTACAGGGTTGTCACGCTGACTAATGGGGCAGAGCACGGCGTAAAGCCAAGTGAGCAAGAGGGCACAGACCCGGACCCCAGTTACAGGGCGGTCACATTGCTCACTTTAACAAAGAGCTCAATGCCCCTCCAAAGACAGGGGGAGGTGACTTGCACCCTGATTACAGGGCAGTCACCCTCAAGAGACAGATAACGGAGCAGAATGTCAAAAGGACACAATGGCACAGACCGGGACCCAGCTTACAGGGCGGTCACGCTGCTCAAGGTATTAAAAGGCTCGAGATTCCCATACTTTCTAATTACATGACCTGAGGCCTGAGTTGAGGTTGGTTACTGTGCCCAGAGTTCCTTTCCTTTTCCTCCATCTTCTTTTCTCCTCTGTGTGTGGCATTCCTGACACTTCCTTCTTCTCCACTTGTGCTTCATGATGCCTGAAACAGAGAGAGAGAGCACAAGGCGTGTGTAAGTGAGAACCGCTTTCGACAATGCCATGTCCTGCACGCAAACTCAGTGTAATCTACTCATACACTGTTCTTTTCCGCATCTGCAGACAGTCTGGATATTTAGGTCCAAGACAGTTCTTTGTGGTCCTCAGACACTTCCAGAAGCATTTCCCCCTGCTCCCAAGCTGCACTGGGTGAGAAAAGTACTGGACCCATTCCCCTCGAAAGCCACAATCTCCAGATTTCCCCTTGACAATTATTTCACCAGGCAGCCTCCATACAAAATCAAGAGGAATTAAATGATGAAGGGCGGTAAGGAATTAATTGACAAGTATTCCTAAATCAATGGATACTGCCTGGAATGACTTAGTCCAATACCGCCCCGGACACTCCCTTTCGGATCTTACCACCAATAGCATGTCAGGTCTCCAAGAGTCCAAGAAGTGAGTAGAAAGCAGGAGACTTGGCTGCAGAATTCCAGGCAAGTTGGAAGCGCTGTTTGAAGGGCCGGAACTCTGGACACAGTCTCATGGGGGCCCCATAAATAGTAGCAGATGAGACCTGTACCCTGTTTACAGGGTGCTCATTCAGGGCAGTGGCTGCATTTGGCCAAGTGCCAAGAGACTAGAGGGCAAAGACCCGATCCCTGATTACAGGGCGGTCGTTCGCAGCAGGCTGTGAAGACAGCACGAGGCCAAGAGACCCAAAGGGCCTCGGAGACGCACACCCTAGTTACAGGGAGGTCAAGCTGTCCACGTAACGGAAATGATTCTAATCCCGCAGATTTCAAGAGCCAGATGCAACCTGTACCCTGATTACAGGGTGGTCGCTGGCATTAGCCAAATAGGAGAGACCATAACCTGAATTACAGGAAGGTCAAGCTGTCAAAGTACCAAAGAGCTCGATATGTCCCATCCTAGAGAGCCTTGTGACATGGACCCTAATTACAGGGTTGTCACGCTGACTAATGGGGCAGAGCACGGCGTAAAGCCAAATGAGCAAGAGGGCACAGACCCGGACCCCAGTTACAGGGCGGTCACATTGCTCACTTTAACAAAGAGCTCAATGCCCCTCCAAAGACAGGGGGAGGTGACTTGCACCCTGATTACAGGGCAGTCACACTCACCAACCAGCTAACGGAGACCCAAACCCTAGTTACAGGGAGGTCAAGCTGCCCATGTTACGGAAATGATTCTAATCCCCCAGATTTCAAGAGCCAGATGCAACCTGTACCCTGATTACAGGGTGGTCGCTGGCATTAGCCAAATAGGAGAGACCATAGCCTGAATTACAGGAAGGTCAAGCTGTCAAAGTACCAAAGAGCTCGATATGTCCCATCCTAGAGAGCCTTGTGACATGGACCCTAATTACAGGGTTGTCACGCTGACTAATGGGGCAGAGCACGGCGTAAAGCCAAATGAGCAAGAGGGCACAGACCCGGACCCCAGTTACAGGGCGGTCACATTGCTCAGTTTAACAAAGAGCTCAATGCCCCTCCAAAGACAGGGGGAGGTGACTTGCACCCTGATTACAGGGCAGTCACCCTCAAGAGACAGATAACGGAGCAGAATTTCAAAAGGACACAATGGCACAGACCGGGTCCCAGCTTACAGGGCGGTCACGCTGCTCAAGGTATTAAAAGGCTCGAGATTCCCATACAGTCTAATTACATGACCTGAGGCCTGAGTTGAGGTTGGTTACTGTGCCCAGAGTTCCTTTCCTTTTCCTCCATCTTCTTTTCTCCTCTGTGTGTGGCATTCCTGACACTTCCTTCTTCTCCACTTGTGCTTCATGATGCCTGAAACAGAGAGAGAGAGCACAAGGCGTGTGTAAGTGAGAACCGCTTTCGACAATGCCATGTCCCGCACGCAAACTCAGTGTAATCTACTCATACACTGTTCTTTTCCGCATCTGCAGACAGTCTGGATATTTAGGTCCAAGACAGTTCTTTGTGGTCCTCAGACACTTCCAGAAGCATTTCCCCCTGCTCCCAAGCTGCACTGGGTGAGAAAAGTACTGGACCCATTCCCCTCGAAAGCCACAATCTCCAGATTTCCCCTTGACAATTATTTCACCAGGCAGCCTCCATACAAAATCAAGAGGAATTAAATGATGAAGGGCGGTAAGGAATTAATTGACAAGTATTCCTAAATCAATGGATACTGCCTGGAATGACTTAGTCCAAAACCGCCCCGGACACTCCCTTTCGGATCTTACCACCAATAGCATGTCAGGTCTCCAAGAGTCCAAGAAGTGAGTAGAAAGCAGGAGACTTGGCTGCAGAATTCCAGGCAAGTTGGAAGCGCTGTTTGAAGGGCCGGAACTCTGGACACAGTCTCATGGGGGCACCATAAATAGTAGCAGATGAGACCTGTACCCTGTTTACAGGGTGCTCATTCAGGGCAGTGGCTGCATTTGGCCAAGTGCCAAGAGACTAGAGGGCAAAGACCCGATCCCTGATTACAGGGCGGTCGTTCGCAGCAGGCTGTGAAGACAGCACGAGGCCAAGAGACCCAAAGGGCCTCGGAGACGCACACCCTAGTTACAGGGAGGTCAAACTGTCCACGTAACGGAAATTATTCTAATCCCGCAGATTTCAAAAGCCAGATGCAACCTGTACCCTGATTACAGGGTGGTCGCTGGCATTAGCCAAATAGGAGAGACCATAACCTGAATTACAGGAAGGTCAAGCTGTCAAAGTACCAAAGAGCTCGATATGTCCCATCCTAGGGAGCCTTGTGACATGGACCCTAATTACAGGGTTGTCACGCTGACTAATGGGGCAGAGCACGGCGTAAAGCCAAATGAGCAAGAGGGCACAGACCCGGACCCCAGTTACAGGGCGGTCACATTGCTCAGTTTAACAAAGAGCTCAATGCCCCTCCAAAGACAGGGGGAGGTGACTTGCACCCTGATTACAGGGCAGTCACACTCACCAACCAGCTAACGGAGACCCAAACCCTAGTTACAGGGAGGTCAAGCTGCCCATGTTACGGAAATGATTCTAATCCCCCAGATTTCAAGAGCCAGATGCAACCTGTACCCTGATTACAGGGTGGTCGCTGGCATTAGCCAAATGGGAGAGACCATAATCTGAATTACAGGAAGGTCAAGCTGTCAAAGTACCAAAGAGCTCGATATGTCCCATCCTAGAGAGCCTTGTGACATGGACCCTAATTACAGGGTTGTCACGCTGACTAATGGGGCAGAGCACGGCGTAAAGCCAAATGAGCAAGAGGGCACAGACCCGGACCCCAGTTACAGGGCGGTCACATTGCTCACTTTAACAAAGAGCTCAATGCCCCTCCAAAGACAGGGGGAGGTGACTTGCACCCTGATTACAGGGCAGTCACACTCACCAACCAGCTAACGGAGACCCAAACCCTAGTTACAGGGAGGTCAAGCTGCCCATGTTACGGAAATGATTCTAATCCCCCAGATTTCAAGAGCCAGATGCAACCTGTACCCTGATTACAGGGTGGTCGCTGGCATTAGCCAAATGGGAGAGACCATAATCTGAATTACAGGAAGGTCAAGCTGTCAAAGTACCAAAGAGCTCGATATGTCCCATCCTAGAGAGCCTTGTGACATGGACCCTAATTACAGGGTTGTCACGCTGACTAATGGGGCAGAGCACGGCGTAAAGCCAAATGAGCAAGAGGGCACAGACCCGGACCCCAGTTACAGGGCGGTCACATTGCTCAGTTTAACAAAGAGCTCAATGCCCCTCCAAAGACAGGGGGAGGTGACTTGCACCCTGATTACAGGGCAGTCACACTCACCAACCAGCTAACGGAGACCCAAACCCTAGTTACAGGGAGGTCAAGCTGCCCATGTTACGGAAATGATTCTAATCCCCCAGATTTCAAGAGCCAGATGCAACCTGTACCCTGATTACAGGGTGGTCGCTGGCATTAGCCAAATGGGAGAGACCATAATCTGAATTACAGGAAGGTCAAGCTGTCAAAGTACCAAAGAGCTCGATATGTCCCATCCTAGAGAGCCTTGTGACATGGACCCTAATTACAGGGTTGTCACGCTGACTAATGGGGCAGAGCACGGCGTAAAGCCAAGTGAGCAAGAGGGCACAGACCCGGACCCCAGTTACAGGGCGGTCACATTGCTCACTTTAACAAAGAGCTCAATGCCCCTCCAAAGACAGGGGGAGGTGACTTGCACCCTGATTACAGGGCAGTCACCCTCAAGAGACAGATAACGGAGCAGAATGTCAAAAGGACACAATGGCACAGACCGGGACCCAGCTTACAGGGCGGTCACGCTGCTCAAGGTATTAAAAGGCTCGAGATTCCCATACTTTCTAATTACATGACCTGAGGCCTGAGTTGAGGTTGGTTACTGTGCCCAGAGTTCCTTTCCTTTTCCTCCATCTTCTTTTCTCCTCTGTGTGTGGCATTCCTGACACTTCCTTCTTCTCCACTTGTGCTTCATGATGCCTGAAACAGAGAGAGAGAGCACAAGGCGTGTGTAAGTGAGAACCGCTTTCGACAATGCCATGTCCTGCACGCAAACTCAGTGTAATCTACTCATACACTGTTCTTTTCCGCATCTGCAGACAGTCTGGATATTTAGGTCCAAGACAGTTCTTTGTGGTCCTCAGACACTTCCAGAAGCATTTCCCCCTGCTCCCAAGCTGCACTGGGTGAGAAAAGTACTGGACCCATTCCCCTCGAAAGCCACAATCTCCAGATTTCCCCTTGACAATTATTTCACCAGGCAGCCTCCATACAAAATCAAGAGGAATTAAATGATGAAGGGCGGTAAGGAATTAATTGACAAGTATTCCTAAATCAATGGATACTGCCTGGAATGACTTAGTCCAATACCGCCCCGGACACTCCCTTTCGGATCTTACCACCAATAGCATGTCAGGTCTCCGAGAGTCCAAGAAGTGAGTAGAAAGCAGGAGACTTGGCTGCAGAATTCCAGGCAAGTTGGAAGCGCTGTTTGAAGGGCCGGAACTCTGGACACAGTCTCATGGGGGCCCCATAAATAGTAGCAGATGAGACCTGTACCCTGTTTACAGGGTGCTCATTCAGGGCAGTGGCTGCATTTGGCCAAGTGCCAAGAGACTAGAGGGCAAAGACCCGATCCCTGATTACAGGGCGGTCGTTCGCAGCAGGCTGTGAAGACAGCACGAGGCCAAGAGACCCAAAGGGCCTCGGAGACGCACACCCTAGTTACAGGGAGGTCAAGCTGTCCACGTAACGGAAATGATTCTAATCCCGCAGATTTCAAGAGCCAGATGCAACCTGTACCCTGATTACAGGGTGGTCGCTGGCATTAGCCAAATAGGAGAGACCATAACCTGAATTACAGGAAGGTCAAGCTGTCAAAGTACCAAAGAGCTCGATATGTCCCATCCTAGAGAGCCTTGTGACATGGACCCTAATTACAGGGTTGTCACGCTGACTAATGGGGCAGAGCACGGCGTAAAGCCAAATGAGCAAGAGGGCACAGACCCGGACCCCAGTTACAGGGCGGTCACATTGCTCAGTTTAACAAAGAGCTCAATGCCCCTCCAAAGACAGGGGGAGGTGACTTGCACCCTGATTACAGGGCAGTCACACTCACCAACCAGCTAACGGAGACCCAAACCCTAGTTACAGGGAGGTCAAGCTGCCCATGTTACGGAAATGATTCTAATCCCCCAGATTTCAAGAGCCAGATGCAACCTGTACCCTGATTACAGGGTGGTCGCTGGCATTAGCCAAATGGGAGAGACCATAATCTGAATTACAGGAAGGTCAAGCTGTCAAAGTACCAAAGAGCTCGATATGTCCCATCCTAGAGAGCCTTGTGACATGGACCCTAATTACAGGGTTGTCACGCTGACTAATGGGGCAGAGCACGGCGTAAAGCCAAATGAGCAAGAGGGCACAGACCCGGACCCCAGTTACAGGGCGGTCACATTGCTCAGTTTAACAAAGAGCTCAATGCCCCTCCAATGACAGGGGGAGGTGACTTGCACCCTGATTAGAGGGCAGTCACCCTCAAGAGACAGATAACGGAGCAGAATGTCAAAAGGACACAATGGCACAGACCGGGACCCAGCTTACAGGGCGGTCACGCTGCTCAAGGTATTAAAAGGCTCGAGATTCCCATACTTTCTAATTACATGACCTGAGGCCTGAGTTGAGGTTGGTTACTGTGCCCAGAGTTCCTTTCCTTTTCCTCCATCTTCTTTTCTCCTCTTTGTGTGGCATTCCTGACACTTCCTTCTTCTCCACTTGTGCTTCATGATGCCTGAAACAGAGAGAGAGAGCACAAGGTGTGTGTAAGTGAGAACCGCTTTCGACAATGCCATGTCCTGCACGCAAACTCAGTGTAATCTACTCATACACTGTTCTTTTCCGCATCTGCAGACAGTCTGGATATTTAGGTCCAAGACAGTTCTTTGTGGTCCTCAGACACTTCCAGAAGCATTTCCCCCTGCTCCCAAGCTGCACTGGGTGAGAAAAGTACTGGACCCATTCCCCTCGAAAGCCACAATCTCCAGATTTCCCCTTGACAATTATTTCACCAGGCAGCCTCCATACAAAATCAAGAGGAATTAAATGATGAAGGGCGGTAAGGAATTAATTGACAAGTATTCCTAAATCAATGGATACTGCCTGGAATGACTTAGTCCAATACCGCCCCGGACACTCCCTTTCGGATCTTACCACCAATAGCATGTCAGGTCTCCAAGAGTCCAAGAAGTGAGTAGAAAGCAGGAGACTTGGCTGCAGAATTCCAGGCAAGTGGGAAGCGCTGTTTGAAGGGCCGGAACTCTGGACACAGTCTCATGGGGGCCCCATAAATAGTAGCAGATGAGACCTGTACCCTGTTTACAGGGTGCTCATTCAGGGCAGTGGCTGCATTTGGCCAAGTGCCAAGAGACTAGAGGGCAAAGACCCGATCCCTGATTACAGGGCGGTCGTTCGCAGCAGGCTGTGAAGACAGCACAAGGCCGAGAGACCCAAAGGGCCTCGGAGACGCACACCCTAGTTACAGGGAGGTCAAGCTGTCCACGTAACGGAAATGATTCTAATCCCGCACATTTCAAAAGCCAGATGCAACCTGTACCCTGATTACAGGGTGGTCGCTGGCATTAGCCAAAAAGGAGAGACCATAACCTGAATTACAGGAAGGTCAAGCTGTCAAAGTACCAAAGAGCTCGATATGTCCCATCCTAGAGAGCCTTGTGACATGGACCCTAATTACAGGGTTGTCACGCTGACTAATGGGGCAGAGCACGGCGTAAAGCCAAATGAGCAAGAGGGCACAGACCCGGACCCCAGTTACAGGGCGGTCACATTGCTCAGTTTAACAAAGAGCTCAATGCCCCTCCAAAGACACGGGGAGGTGACTTGCACCCTGATTACAGGGCAGTCACACTCACCAACCTGCTAATGGAGACCCAAAGGGCCTCGGAGACGCAAACCCTAGTTACAGTGTGGTCAAGCTGCCCGTGCTACGTAAATGATTCTAATCCCCCAGATTTCAAAAGCGAGATGCAACCTGTACCCTGATTACAGGGTGGTCGCTGGCATTAGCCAAATAGGAGAGACCATAACCTGAATTACAGGAAGGTCAAGCTGTCAAAGTACCAAAGAGCTCAATATGTCCCATTCTATTGAGGCTTGTGACCTAGACCCTAATTACAGGGTTGTCACACTGACTAATGGGGCAGAGCATGGCGTAAAGCCAAATGAGCAAGTGGGGAGAGACCTGGACCCTAGTTAAAGGGTGCTCACATTGCTCAATTTAACAAAGAGCTCAATGCCCCTCCAAAGATAGCGGGAGGTGACTGGCACCCTGATCACAGGGCAGTCACTCTCACTAGCCAGATAACGGAGCAGAATGTCAAAAAGACACAATGGCACAGACCGGGACCCAGCTTTCAGGGCTATCACTCTTCTTAGGTTTCCATAGAGATCGATACCTTCCCAGAAGACAGAGAGACTCGGTCTCTCACCCCTAATTACTAAATCAAGCCTCCCACCAACCTGCTGATGTGGCATGGTGTCAAAAGAATGAAGGGTAGAGACCAAAACCCTCGATACAGAGTGATCAAGTTGCCCAGGTACTAGGAGGTGCTGTACTTCCTTTGACCTAAATCACCCTCATTAAAGGCCATTCATTGCCATTAGCCCACTAATAGGAACTCAACCTAAAGAAAGCAGAAGTGGAGAGAGTTTCTCCTATGCACTAAAAGATGATATCTGAGCTTTTACTTTTCCCTTTTGTGGGGAGGAAGAGGATAAATATATTATTACACATTCAGCTCTTTTTCCAGTTCTGAGGAGAGTAAAGAAAAAGCACTGCAGTGATTTAACTGAAAGAACTCAAAATAAATCAATCAATCAATAAATACAGATGTTCACACCCATTTGTATCACGTGCACTCACATACACATACATACATAAGAAAGGGGGACTTCCCAGAACAGAAAGAGAGCTCATTGCAATAGGTCACTTGACCCACAGTGTTAAACTTGACCAATCTTTCTCCCCTCCAAAAAGAAAGGGAAAAGGCATAAGACCTGGACCCTGCTTACAGGGGGATCACGCTGTTCAAGGGATTAAAAGGCTCCAGATCCCCATACAGTGTAATTAGATGATTGGAGGCCTGATTACAGGCAGTTTACTGTGCCCAGAGTCCCTTTCCTTTGCCTCCATTTTCAGTGACTTCTCTTCTTTCTTCCCCTTGGCTCGACATTCCGCAACCTTTCTTCTTGGCCACTTGTGTTTGAAGCTGCCTGAAACAGAGAGAGGGAGCACAGAGGCATGTGTTAGTCAGACACCCTTAGAACAACTCCACAGCTCTCAGATAAGGATTTTCCCCTCCTGAATCAGAAAAGTACCAAATCTTTCGCGCTGAGCTCCTCCTCCTGCATCACCTCAGCCATTCCGGCCCACCCCTTCAGAGACACCTCAGCCTTTCCCGCCCAGGCTCTGACCCACCCCTTCAGAGTCACCACAGTCTTTCTCTCCCAGGCTCCAACCCGCCCCCCCTTCAGAGTCATCACAGCCTTTCCCGCCCAGGCTCTGACCAACCCCGTTCAGAGTCACCTCAGCCTTTCCCGCCCATGCTCTGACCCGCCCCGTTCAGAGTCATCACAGCCTTTCCCGCCCAGGCTCTGACACCTCCCCCTCTTCAGAGTCACCACAGCATTTCCCTCCCAGGCTCCGACCCTCCCCCCCTACGGTCACCTCAGCTTTTCCCACCCAAGTGCCAGAGTCCTCCTCCTCAGCCACCTCAGACTTTCCCGCCCAGACTACGGGCTCCTCCTCTGGTGTTACCCAGGCCCTGGCCTCCCCCCTTCAGAGACACCTCAGACTTTCCAGCCCAGGCTCCAACCCCCGACTCTTTCGGAGTCACCTCAGCCTTTCCCGCCAAGGCTCCGGTCCCCACCCCCATTCAGAGTCACCACAAACTTTTGCGCCCAGGCTCTGACCCACCCCCTTAAGAGTCACCTCAGCCTTTCCCGCCCAGGCTCCAACCCAGCCCCTGCAGAGTCACCTCAGCCTTTCCCGCCCAGGCTCCGACACACCCCCTTGAGAGTCACCTCAGCCTTTCCAGCCCAGGCTCCGACCCACCCCTTCAGAGTCACCTGAGCGTTTCCCACCCAGGCTCTGACATCCCCCCCGACACCTCAGAGTCAACTCAGCGTTTCCTGCCCAGGCTCTGACCTCCCCCCCTCAGGGTCAACTCAGCTTTTCCCTCCCAAGTGCCGGACTCCTCCTCCTCTGCCACCTCAGACTTTCCCGCCCAGAGTCTGGGCTCCTCTTCTGGCGTTACCCAGGCTCTGACCTCCCCACTTCAGACACCTCAGCTTTTCCCGCCCAGGCTCTGACCCCCGACTCTTTCAGAGTCACCTCAGCCTTTCCCGCCAAGGCTCCGGTCCCCACCCCCATTCAGAGTCACCTC
This sequence comes from Emys orbicularis, assembly GCF_028017835.1. NCBI lineage: Eukaryota > Metazoa > Chordata > Testudines > Emydidae > Emys > Emys orbicularis. The sequence goes on along the minus strand of NC_088687.1, from coordinate 28,370,996 downwards.
AGCCTTTCCAGCCCAGGCTCTGACCCTCCCCCTTCAGAATCAGTTGAGCGTTTCCCGCCCAGGCTCCAACACACCCCCTTGAGAGTCACCTCAGCCTTTCCAGCCCAGGCTCCGACCCACCCCTTCAGTCACCTGAGCGTTTCCCACCCAGGCTCTGACATCCCCCCCGCACACCTCAGAGTCACCTCAGCGTTTCCTGCCCAGGTCTGACACCCCCCCCTCAGGGTCACCTCAGCTTTTCCCTCCCAAGTGCCGGACTCCTCCTCCTCTGCCACCTCAGACTTTCCCGCCCAGAGTCTGGGCTCCTCTTCTGGTGTTACCCAGGCCCTGGCCTCCCCCCTTCAGAGACACCTCAGACTTTCCAGCCCAGGCTCCGACCCCCGACTCTTTCGGAGTCACCTCAGCCTTTCCCGCCAAGGCTCCGGTCCCCACCCCCATTCAGAGTCACCTCAGCATTTCCCGCCAAGGCTCCGGTCCCCACCCCCATTCAGAGTCACCACAAACTTTTGCGCCCAGGCTCTGACCCACCCCCTTAAGAGTCACCTCAGCCTTTCCCCCCAAGCTCCAACCCAGCCCCTGCAGAGTCACCTCAGCCTTTCCAGCCCAGGCTCCGACTCTCCCCCTTCAGAGTCACTTGAGCGTTTCCCACCCAGGCTCCGACACACCCCCTTCAGAGTCACCTCAGCCTTTCCAGCCCAGACTCCGACCCACCCCTTCAGAATCACCTGAGCCTTTCCCGCCCAGGCTCTGACACCTCCCCCTCTTCAGAGTCACCACAGCATTTCCCTCCCAGGCTCCGACCCTCCCCCCCTACGGTCACCTCAGCTTTTCCCACCCAAGTGCCAGAGTCCTCCTCCTCAGCCACCTCAGACTTTCCCGCCCAGACTACGGGCTCCTCCTCTGGTGTTATCCAGGCCCTGGCCTCCCCCCTTCAGAGACACCTCAGACTTTCCAGCCCAGGCTCCAACCCCCGACTCTTTCGGAGTCACCTCAGCCTTTCCCGCCAAGGCTCCGGTCCCCACCCCCATTCAGAGTCACCACAAACTTTTGCGCCCAGGCTCTGACCCACCCCCTTAAGAGTCACCTCAGCCTTTCCCCCCCAGGCTCCAACCCAGCCCCTGCAGAGTCACCTCAGCCTTTCCCGCCCAGGCTCCGACACACCCCCTTGAGAGTCACCTCAGCCTTTCCAGCCCAGGCTCCGACCCACCCCTTCAGAGTGACCTGAGCGTTTCCCACCCAGGCTCTGACATCCCCCCCGACACCTCAGAGTCAACTCAGCGTTTCCTGCCCAGGCTCTGACCTCCCCCCCCTCAGGGTCAACTCAGCTTTTCCCTCCCAAGTGCCGGACTCCTCCTCCTCTGCCACCTCAGACTTTCCCGCCCAGAGTCTGGGCTCCTCTTCTGGCGTTACCCAGGCTCTGACCTCCCCACTTCAGACACCTCAGCTTTTCCCGCCCAGGCTCTGACCCCCGACTCTTTCAGAGTCACCTCAGCCTTTCCCGCCAAGGCTCCGGTCCCCACCCCCATTCAGAGTCACCTCAGCCTTTCCAGCCCAGGCTCTGACCCTCCCCCTTCAGAATCAGTTGAGCGTTTCCCGCCCAGGCTCCAACACACCCCCTTGAGAGTCACCTCAGCCTTTCCAGCCCAGGCTCCGACCCACCCCTTCAGAGTCACCTCAGCGTTTCCTGCCCAGGCTCTGACCTCCCCCCGCTCAGGGTCACCTCAGCTTTTCCCTCCCAAGTGCCGGACTCCTCCTCCTCTGCCACCTCAGACTTTCCCGCCCAGAGTCTGGGCTCCTCTTCTGGCGTTACCTGGGTTCTGACCTCCCCACTTCAGATACACCTCAGCTTTTCCCGCCCAGGCTCTGACACTCCCCCTTGAGAGTCACCTCAGCTTTTCCCGCCCAGGCTCTGACCCCCGACTCTTTCGGAGTCACCTCAGCCTTTCCCGCCCAGGCTTCGACCCTCCCCCTTCAGAATCAGTTGAGCGTTTCCCGCCCAGGCTCCAACACACCCCCTTGAGAGTCACCTCAGCCTTTCCAGCCCAGGCTCCGACCCACCCCTTCAGAGTCACCTGAGCGTTTCCCACCCAGGCTCTGACATCCCCCCCGACACCTCAGAGTCACCTCAGCGTTTCCTGCCCAGGCTCTGACCTCCCCCCCCTCAGGGTCACCTCAGCTTTTCCCTCCCAAGTGCCAGACTCCTCCTCCTCTGCCACCTCAGACTTTCCCGCCCAGAGTCTGGGCTCCTCTTCTGGCGTTACCCAGGCTCTGACCTCCCCACTTCAGAGACACCTCAGCTTTTCCCGCCCAGGCTCTGACACCCCCCCACTTTAGAGTCACCTCAGCCTTTCCTGCCCAGACTCTGACACTCCCCCTTGAGAGTCACCTCAGGTTTCCCCGCCCAGTCTCCAACCCCCGCCCCTCCCTTCAGATTCACTTCAGCTATTCCTGCCTAATTTCTGAGCCCCTCCCTTGGTGTCACCTCACGCTTTCCCTCCCAGGAGCCAAGCTCCTCTTCCGCTGCCACCTCAGCCTTTCCCGCCCAGGCGTCGAGCTCCTCCTCAGGCGTCACCTCAGGCTTTCCCGCCCAGGTGCCAAGCCAACTCCTCTGGCGTCACTTCAGCACTTCCCCCTACCTCGTTGATCTACCTCAGACCTTTCCTGCCTCAGCCCAAGCCCCATATACCAACTCATGCCACCACATCTCTTTGCCCATTCTGCTGCCTCAAAATCACGGTTCCTCACCCCCTTGTGTGATGTCAGCATTTCCCTCCTGAACTTGAACCCTTCCTTATGCCCTGACCTCTCCGTGCCTAGATGGCGCCCCACCCTCTGGTGCCCAATCACACGCTCCTCACCCCTCTCCTTGAGTTACCTCAGCGCTTCCTGCCTCAAGCCCAACCCTTCCCTCTGCTCGTGCCCCTTCTGTAGGTTTGCCTACAGCCTCCTACTGTCCTCTCAGCATCGCCCCTTCCTGCTCCGCAGCAACCTCAGCGCCTTCTGCCTGCCCCGTCTTGCAGTTTCCCACACAACCCACATTCTGTCTACCGCCGCCTCAGACTTCCCGCCAGAGCCAGCTGCTTCCCACCATCTCATCGCGGCGCTCCAGCCTCTGCTTTGCCCCTCCTGCCACCTCACAACCGACCACCCGCTCCTCTTTCTCAGGCAGTGCCTGTCGCTGCTTCCCATCTGCCCTCCTCACGGTGCCTGCACCGCTTTTAGCCTCAGCCGCAGTCCCTCTCATGCCGCCATGTGGAAGCCTGGACCGAGCCCCCCGCCTCTGAGGTGCTTGCTTCATCTGCTCCCAACCATTCTGATGTTCCCGGGGTAGCGGGGTTCTACTGGCTGTGGGCAGCTCCTAGTGCCGCTTCTCCCCATTGAGCCTCCCTTTCCCTGAGGGCCTGGAGCAGTGTCAGAATTTCAAAGACCAGGGCCCCCGCCTGGGCACCTCCTAAGCCCCGCCCCTGGATCGTGCCGCCTCAGAGGTTCTCTCGGGCCCACCTCACAGTCGGCGCCCGCCGTCCTCTAACCTGAAGTCTCGCCTCAGTCTCGAGCTGACTCAACCTCTCTCTCACACCGAACGCCCTCCCTCTTGAACCAATTCCCGCCCAGTCTGAGCCCCGCCCCCTGGTGGAGCCCCATGTGGGCTCCGTCCAGCCCTTGTGTCTGCGACTAAGTTTTGGAGTCCTGGTGCCATGGCGGCAGGGCAGCGATGCACAGAGCTGCCTCCAGAGGCGCGAGGGGCGGATCTCACCTGTCAGGCTTCCCATGGCAGCCCCCGCACTGAGCCTGCCCTGGCCTCTTCCTATGGGGCAGGGGGAACCAAACCATCCCCTGCTGTCCCTCAGCAGTGCACAGAGCCTGCCTGCACCTGCTTCCCCACTGTGCCAAGCTTGGCCCCATCCCTGCTGCTCAGGCTTTAGCACCAAGCCCACCATGGCTTCCCTCGTCCCCAGCAGCGCGGAGCCATCCCAGGCTCTTTGGCAGAGCCCACCACCAGCCCAGGGAGGAGTTGGGCCACTCCCAGCCTTAGGCAGTGACTTCCCATTTGCACAGCCCGACTCCATTGACAGGAAAGAGAAACCAGGAGATAGCGACCCACATCCTCAAAGATGTTTGGGCCCCTCACTCCCATAATGGCTATGTACCTTGGAGGAGCTGGGCCAATATAGCCAAAAGATACAGCAAAAGCTTCTAGTGTAAAGAGACATCCCCTGCACAGGCATCAGAAAGCAAATGACCCGCACACTGAAATGTGCTGAGGTGCTATCTACACATCAGTATATTGAGTCCTGGAGGTTCTTCTTTTTATCCATAGAGGTTTAAATTAATCTTCTAGGCAAAGCACTTTCAACCTTGATTTAATTATATGGATGTGTTTTATAGTACACAAAAATAAAGAGCTTGTAATTTTACAATTCTATCTACAAGAGACCAAATGTCATAATCCAGTACCTTAAACTTTAAACCATTCTAGAGTTACATGGAAATTCTGTTCTTTATTCCCCCTGAAGAAACAGAATATATAGGGTTTGTATGTGTGTTTGAATCTTTAGCGATAATAATCCCAGTAGATAGCCGGGAATAAGTGTTTGCAGAGGACATATGTAGATTTGTTTATGTAACTTTAGCGCCCTCGTGGCCAAGATGGAGTCTGCTCTGCAGGCAGCTCTGACCAAGAAAAGGGCCGCGCAGGAACGCAGCAGGGAAAGCTCCTTCTACCCCAGGGGCATCTGTTCCAAACCCCCCAGAGTGAACACACACACACACACACACACACACACCGCGGAAGAATATAGGAAAGGGAAATATTTGGTTCCACGGAGATGAAAGGAGAAAGATAACAGGGGGAAAGATGGGGGAAGCGGTAAAACAGGGTTGCATTCATTACAAGGCCCCACTAGTACCACGGTCGGAAAGAGCTGGGGGGAGAACGGTAATTCTATTTTGTAGAGGATTTTGCTATTTCAAAATCAGATTTCATTCTGATTTGGAATCATATTCAAAAATTTTGAAATTCTGTGTGAAATGGAATTGCTGATCTCCACTGAGCTCTAAAGCAGCCTTGTAGGCTGCCCCAGAGCTGGAGACCCTTGGAGCCTTACAAGACCTAGCTCCACGGTAGCACACCTGGTGGGCTGTCCTGGAGCCATGGACCCTAAGAGCCCTACCTGGCGAGGAGTCACGAGCCTGGCAGCTGGGGCTCCCGCAACTTTCAGGCTCCCAGCTTCCCATCAGCCCACCAGGCAGGCAGCTGAGGAGCTGGGAGCCTGGAAACCCAGGTTCCCCAGCAGTGTGCCACATGGTCTATCAAGGAGCCCGGCAGCTGAGCTGTCAGGAAGCCAAGCAAGTTTCTGATGGAATTCTGCCTGGCTGGCAAAGTCCCATTGGAAACATGCTTGGTTTCTGGTGGATTCTGTCAGAATTGACACAGTCCTGCAGTGTCTTTCAATTTCAACAAAAGAGCAAACTCTGGCAATTGTTTTTTTCTAACAAGCTCCGCTAATTAGCAATGGAGAGCAACACGACACAATAGTTTTAAACAATAAGACCATCATAGACAAATCAAACAGCAGGGAAGATAAGTTTTAAATAGGCAGAATGTATGGTCATTATTCAGTGGAAATGCAACCTGCACCAATGCAGTCTTTGAGAGGTTTAGCCAACTTTACACCAGGTTAACTAGCAGCAACCTATTCTATTGAATAGTCAGTCCTGGCAGATCTTTTGTTTAGCTGTGGAAGCCCTTTCTTTTTCCAGGTACGCATGATGACTCTGGCTGAGGTATGCTAGAATGGTACTTTGCTGAATTAAAGCCCTCATCATCATACCATCAGGTTTCAGGTCTCTCATAGCGTGCCATTCATCCTCTAAGAAGGAAGAAGCCAGTGCACCTGCGACTCATCAGCTGCCTCTGAATTGGGTTTAAGTGAAGGGGGAAAGGGGCAAGTCAGAGTACCTGTAAACAGAGAAAAGACGACTATTGAATCTATTGAAGTCATGGAGTTCCCCTAGTGTAACTGCAGCTGCTGCACACTCAGACTTTCTTCACGGGCTTTTTCTACACCAGGCGAACAATCACCTAATATTGAGTATTTGCTTTCCAAGTTGCCCACTTTTGAATAATAAATCATAGGGCAAGGGTAATAAATAAAAAGCACATCCCCATGCATATTTCAATGGAACAAAAAGCATCTAGTATAGGAGAAATGAATTAACAAATGCAAAGAGAGAGAGGCTGTTTCAATTCATTATGCACAAGAGAGTTTTCTTCACAGCATTAGCAAAATTAATGCCTCCATAGTGAATTATATCTTCATGCACCCTACCAAAGTTAATCTCTAGTTCTCTCCCACCCCTATAGAATCTCATTTTTAGTAAAAATTCTGTGTAGTGCTTGTAGATCTCAAAACACTTTACAAATGAGGTCAGTACAATCATCTCCCCTCCCCCCCCCCCCTCTTTTTTTTTTAATGGAGGGGGACACTGGCACAGGGAGGCAAAGTGACCACCAAGTGACCCAAGGACAGCCAGTGACCCGGCAGCAGAGCCAGGAATAGAAACCAGGTCGCCTGAATCCCAGGCCAGTGCTCTAAACCACTAGACCACACTACCTCACATGTATTAGCATATTGAAAATTTAGTGCACCGTAAAAGTAAATTTCTGAGAAACTTGAGATTGAATTAAATATAAAAATATTACATTAATCTACTTTTTAAAAAATGTCTGAACGGGAAAGGTGCAGAAACCAGGGGACCTTGCTAGTTTTAGTCCAATCGTATCATAGCCACAATCATATATTGTGCTCAGGAAGTGAGCTCTAGGGCCTGCAGCTCTCAAGCAATCTATAAGTCTGGGAACAGTGAAGGAACCAAACAAAGGCCTATTCTTGTGCACCTTAGAAGCTCTAGGAGGGCAACCTTATGCACCTAAGTGGCAGTGCGATCTCCATCCTCAAGATCACACTGCAGTCTGCCCAAAACGTGTGATCCAAGAGAAAAATCAAACTTGCACCACTACGGGGTAGTTACTTCCAACGACCGCATGAAAAGGGTAAAAAGATGTTAATTAAATTAAACGTAACAATACCAAAATTCTTCACAAGTTTATCAGATTCCTTTTTGTTTAGCCAAAGAAAGAACTGAGACTATACTTGAATGTATACATTTTATTAATTGAATTACATAAATAGTAACAAATACATTCATAAATAAGGAGTTACAGAAAGCAAAGCAATGTGAGATGACAATCAAAGTTCAATCCATGCATTTAAGATGGAGTAGTTATCACACTTTTATCAAATAGGTATAATCAGACCTAGTTAATTCATTTCACACATCAGAAAGTGGCGATTTTAGCAAAATCATCTTAATACAGAACAGAATTAACTACCAGTGTAAGTCCTTTAATACAGGTCATTGTTCAACACGGAAGTGGCAGAAGTAGAAGTTTTCCACAATTATTACACTTTGAAAAGCTCAATAAGGTTTAAGGGATCCCCTAAAGCTGCAGAAATGCTACCCTCTTGAAAGTTTCTGGAGATATCTTTATTCTGCCTGGTCATCTTCATCCAAGATTTTGGAATTAGGAATGACAGTAAGAACTGAGGTAGCCAGGTGGGTCCTGCATCCCTGTTGAGCTAAAAATTCAAACCTCAGTGCTTTCAAACACCTCCCCGAAATTAACTTTCACACCAATCAAATTGCACCAAACAGGCAACCTCAGCTTTGCCCTCTAAATACATCTACTAATGTACGTATACAAAACCATCTAAAATTGCCAACAATTCACACTAAACCAATACCAGAAAAGCAGTCATAATCACAAAATACTGCACCTCTACCCAAATACCAAGACTTAACAGAAAAATACCTACCTAAAACATCCACATCATCATCCTCTGAATTCAATAAGGGTAAAAGACTACTAAAACACCACTACTGCCACATCCACCAATGGACACAACTACTAAAAACACTCTAACTTCTGACACAATAGGTGCAAAGTTAATATTGAATGTGTGCTACACTTTGGTTGGTGTGACCGTTTAAGCAGAGTAGGTGTTTGAAAGTTGTGAAGTGCGGAGAGTAACTGCCAGTTGCCAGAACATTTAGTTTTGTTTGCTTCCTTTTAGAAATGTGTGAGAAATACACAAGTTAGGCGTTACCTGGAGTACATGTTAATTTTCTGAGCCTTAACTTTATTTGAAGAGTTTTGGGGGGAGAATTGGGGGTGAGTGGAGGATTCAAATGTATACCTTCCCTTAAGACACATCTTTGCACTTCCAGGAGGAAATGATGATTTATTAATAATAGGAAGTTATAATTCTATAGAACTTGAGTGCTTAAGGTCTATGCATTTCAGATTCACAGTTATGCCATGGTACTGACACTTCCTTCTTCTCCATGTGTGCTTCATGATGCCTGAAACAGAGAGAGGGAGCACAAGGCATGTGTAAGTGAGAACCGCTTTCGACAATGCCATGTCCTGCACGCAAACTCAGTGTAATCTACTGATACACTGTTCTTTTCTGCATCTGCAGACAGTCTGGATATTTAGGTCCAAGACAGTTCTTTGTGGTCCTCAGACACTTCCAGAAGCATTTCCCCCTGCTCCCAAGCTGCACTGGGTGAGAAAAGTACTGGACCCATTCCCCTCGAAAGCCACAATTTCCAGATTTCCCCTTGACAATTATTTCACCAGGCAGCCTCCATACAAAATCAAGAGTTCCCCGTTCCCGGCCAATGGGAGCTTCGGGAGGCGGTGCCTAGAGCAACCCCCCGGCCCCAGAGCCATGGTGCCCTGATGGCTGCTTCTGAAAGCAGCGCGGGGCCTGCGGCACCACGGGGGGCCAATCCCGCGGCCCGGATCCAAAGCCCCGAGGGGCCAGATCCGGATCCGGCCCATGGGCATTAGGGTGTGCCCGGGCCCAGCCCGCACACCCGCCTCTGGTAAGGACCTATAGCTTCCCAGGAGGAAAGTGAAGAGCTACCCATTTATTTCATAAAAGACAAGCAGTTCAGCCTCAGTGCGAGCAGGAGAACCCATGTGGAATTATGGGCTTTTCAAATACAGGGCAAACTCACAAAGAAGGGTAGAAATTTAAATACCAACGTTTTTAGAAGTACTAATCAAAATCAAGTAATATTTTAGACATGATTTCAAATGAGATGCAGTGGAATTTTAAAAGCTGTTACGATTGCTTCTAGCTGTGCACTGTGAAAATAGTTTCAGATCATTTTACGACATTTGTAACAGGATCTTTATGTCAGTCATTTATTTATTGTTCCTATTTATGTATTTATCATAGATATTTGTTTCTTATCAATAAATAATTATTTTATATAAAATGGCAACCTCTAGCAATAATGATTTGAATTAAATACCTATTGAACCAAAAAGAAAAAAGGAGAATAAAAAAGCCCTGTAATTGTTCAGCCTTAAAACCCCAATTCCAGAGAGTACTTATGCACGTGACTAACTTAAAGTATGTGAGCCATCCCACTGCTGTTAGTGCTCCAATCAGGAACATGCTTAAATACATTGATGAATCAGTGTCCCCGTTCACAATAATTCCATATTAAAAATAATAGTTACTGAATGATAATTAGCCTTTCCATTCAAACAGACCACACACCACACCTGAACTCTGCCACTTTTTCCTATTCTACTTTTTACCAGGTTACTTTTCCCCAGAAAACCTTGGCAATTTGGATGTTTGGTGTAGTAGACGGTTGTATTGGAAAAGGCTAGATTGTGCCCTTTCCCCCACTAAGCAAGAGTGCATGCATCCCTTAATACACATCAATTGTTAGTTTGTAATTAGCCTGTCCATACCCCATCAATCAGGTTTATGTGCATTCACATACAAACCTGATTTGATTTGGGTGGGGGGAGAGGGTATGTATCCAAAACCTACGCACAATACACTTACTAGCACTGCCCCCAATATTAAGTTTGTGCTCACATGCACTCTTATCAGGTTTGTGCTCCCACCGCCTGATCCCATTACCTTTGCGTGCGCCCAGATCAAATTCATTCTTGGGCATACACCACAAACAAAATTACATGTGAATAATGAGAGCAGGAAGAGGCCATTTTGTATTAGGATTATCAAAGTTTCTCTTTGTCACCTCTAAAATGCAGCTCCCCATTTGGTGGAATACGTCAATCAGTTACTACTGGAATGGGGATGGGAGAGGCGGAGCAGGGGTGGAGTCGGGGCAGGGCTGGGGGTAGAGGGGGCTTGAGCACCCACCAGCGCCACTAGAGTCTGCGCCTATGGGGGCTACCCCTTTTGCCCTCCCCCTAACTGGCCTAAAATCAAGCTTGTGTGCACATGGACTGCATGTTCCACCAACAACCAGTTTTATGAGCACAGTGCGTCAAAATTTCAGTTGTAATGTGAATAATGACTAAAAGTTACCCTAAACCCAATAATTTAAAAAGATTTGAAAAACAAAAACAAAACAAAACTAGCCATTGGACCAGACCTAGTGAGGATCTACCTCTCTACCAAATCTGGGTATGTAGATAGTATTCTGAAGAGTTGCTACTCAACCCTAGCACTGCCTAGGACAAATTTAAGCCAGACACTAAAACTGGAGATTTCTTATTTAAAAGGTTTTAAAAGAAGTCAAACAGCCACTACATTAAATGTTCCAATAGTATAAAAACAAATTGTGTGTGAATTCTCACAATGATTGTCAATCTCCCTTTAGAGAAAAAACAGGAACATATTCCCCACTGGCAATCCCTTTTATAATGCAACCGAAAATATGGAGTTGCTAATAGGAGCCTCTGTACATTCAAAGTCAACAGGTGGCGCCACTGCAGAAGCCTTTGCTTGTCTTTCCTCTGGGGTTCTAAAACAGTTCTGATGTGGGCCTAATCTTAGAACAATTGTTCTATGGACCATTTCCTCACCTCTTTGAGATCAGGTAACACCTTCGTGGCAGGTACAGCAAATGCTTACAAAGAAAAGTAGTACTAGGAACATATTTATAGTAATTTCAGTACTAGGAACGTGAGATCTGCCTGCTCACTGAAGACCACCATCAGGTCCTCCATGTGCCACCACCGATACATAAACCTCAACTTGGGACCTGCTGGTTTAGAGGCACGTACAAGGAGTTAACTCTTAAAACAAATGCCTATCCTTTCTTATGGTGCAGGTTTTTTTCAGTAGCTGTGCCTATCAGTAGTAGTAGTTCTTTCCTGCTCAAGTCTCTCTGCCTTCTTTCATTCTTTGGTGGAGTTGAAGCCTACAGGTTATATTGACAAAACACAATTACATTAAAATGAGAGCAAAAAACAACAACAACAACAAAATAAACGGTATAAACAAGTCAAGGATTATAAACAGATTGGTTCACAACCTCCAAGATGTATCCCCCTCTCTGGTGGTACATGGCAGTAACAGAGCATGTGGGAGCCATACACATTCTTCTTCAAAGTCTAACTAAATCAATACCCCTACGGTGCAGAGGGGAACCTCCCGACAATCATTCCATCACACTGTTTTTAAGCTGTGCTCCATATAAAAAAATCAATTCATTTCCTTAAGAAGCCATTGGGCGATTTCTATCATCTATGATTTTAGGCCTTCCTGTGGGAAAGCCAACCTTAGGGGGATAAAAAGGGAGGAATACGCTACTAATAGATCCCCACTTAAGCTCGCCTTTATCCTTCCATTGGGAGGCAGGAGGAAATAGTGAGAGGTTTGTCTCCAGCTTTCATCATAGAAACAGAGGAGGCTCTGGTTTCTGTACAGAACACAAGGTGTTTCCACACAATGTAATTTTTGTGCCACTGATATTGCGAGCTACGCCCACTAGAGCTCTACTAGCACTGCCCCAGCCCGATGTGTGCATGCTCGCTAAAGGCCCCCCACGTGGATCATAACTGTACGAAGAACAACCCAAGAGAGAAGTATGTGCAAAAGCATCTTACTCCATGGCACCTCATCTCACTTCCATGTGGCACAAGTAAGAGTCCCATGCAGATGGCTCTGTCCCTGCACGGATCCTCTGCAGCAGGCTCTGAGCAGTTTGTAACTAACTTTCCTCAAGCAATAGACTAGCTGTGTGCATATATGCTGCAGGGGAGCTGGAACTAGGGGCACTGGGGTGCCCAGCATGAAGGAATATTAGCAAGCGAATGCATGGTTTCCATCAGATATGGGGTTTACAGTGTTGTTGAATGGCTTTCAGCATCCCCACTATAAAAATTGTTCCAGCACCCCTGAATTGCTGTTACCATAGGTGCCAACTCCTTGGGTGCTCCAGGGCTGGAGCGCCCACTGAAAAAAATTAGTGGGTGCTTAGCACCCACCGGCAGCCAGCTCCCGCCCTCCCTCCTCAGTGCCTCCCATCCACCAGCAGCCCAGCTGATCAATTCCTCCCCCTCCCTCCCAGTGCCTCCCACCCGCCACAATCAGCTGTTCCACGGCGTGCAGGAGGCGCTGGGAGGGAGAAAGAGGAGCAGGGATGAGGCACACTCGGAGAAGGGGACAGAAGGGGGTCAGACGAGGTGAGGAGGGGGTGGGGTGGGGTGGGAAAAGGCAGGGCGGGGGTTGGGGAAGGGGTGAGGGCAGGACCTGGGGAGCAGCGGGGGCGGCAAGAGGCAGGGCGGGGGTGGGAGTTTAGGGGATGGGGGCGGGTGGGGCCGTGGGCAGAGTGGGGGGGTTGAGTAGCCCTGGAACCCAGAGGAAGCTGGCACCTGTGGCTGTTAGTGTACAGATTTACTGAAAAAGATGATTTGGCTCCCCTCCCATTACCCTCCCATTACCCTGTGTTTATTTTGTCACCTTAGCCTGTCCTAGTATTCACAATACTTACTTCCCTGTCTCCTCAACAGCTTCCCCTGAACTTCACCCCGGTGGGGAATACACATCTCCAACACCCACAGAAAGTAACCGGAGAATGGGGAACATTGCCGCCATGGCTATCTGGGGGCTCTGGTAAGTCTGCCTGAGTGGTGGAGGTACAGAACGTCACAGCATGAAAATGTTACGTTTCTTCTGGGAGGATTAGACCCTCAATACCTGAACGCATCTTTAGCAAAACCGGCCATCGGCGGGCGCCCCCCTCTGGCCTGGCGGCCATCGGCGGGCGCCCCCCTCTGGCCTGGCGGCCATCGGCGGGCGCCCCCCTCTGGCCTGGCGGCCATCGGCGGGCGCCCCCCTCTGGCCTGGCGGCCATCGGCGGGCGCCCCCCTCTGGCCTGGCGGCCATCGGCGGGCGCCCCCCTCTGGCCTGGCGGCCATCGGCGGGCGCAGAACGTCACAGCATGAAAATGTTACGTTTCTTCTGGGAGGATTAGACCCTCAATACCTGAACGCATCTTTAGCAAAACCGGCCATCGGCGGGCGCCCCCCTCTGGCCTGGCGGCCATCGGCGGGCGCCCCCCTCTGGCCTGGCGGCCATCGGCGGGCGCCCCCCTCTGGCCTGGCGGCCATCGGCGGGCGCCCCCCTCTGGCCTGGCGGCCATCGGCGGGCGCCCCCCTCTGGCCTGGCGGCCATCGGCGGGCGCCCCCCTCTGGCCTGGCGGCCATCGGCGGGCGCCCCCCTCTGGCCTGGCGGCCATCGGCGGGCGCCCCCCTCTGGCCTGGCGGCCATCGGCGGGCGCCCCCCTCTGGCCTGGCGGCCATCGGCGGGCGCCCCCCTCTGGCCTGGCGGCCATCGGCGGGCGCCCCCCTCTGGCCTGGCGGCCATCGGCGGGCGCCCCCCTCTGGCCTGGCGGCCATCGGCGGGCGCCCCCCTCTGGCCTGGCGGCCATCGGCGGGCGCCCCCCTCTGGCCTGGCGGCCATCGGCGGGCGCCCCCCTCTGGCCTGGCGGCCATCGGCGGGCGCCCCCCTCTGGCCTGGCGGCCATCGGCGGGCGCCCCCCTCTGGCCTGGCGGCCATCGGCGGGCGCCCCCCTCTGGCCTGGCGGCCATCGGCGGGCGCCCCCCTCTGGCCTGGCGGCCATCGGCGGGCGCCCCCCTCTGGCCTGGCGGCCATCGGCGGGCGCCCCCCTCTGGCCTGGCGGCCATCGGCGGGCGCCCCCCTCTGGCCTGGCGGCCATCGGCGGGCGCCCCCCTCTGGCCTGGCGGCCATCGGCGGGCGCCCCCCTCTGGCCTGGCGGCCATCGGCGGGCGCCCCCCTCTGGCCTGGCGGCCATCGGCGGGCGCCCCCCTCTGGCCTGGCGGCCATCGGCGGGCGCCCCCCTCTGGCCTGGCGGCCATCGGCGGGCGCCCCCCTCTGGCCTGGCGGCCATCGGCGGGCGCCCCCCTCTGGCCTGGCGGCCATCGGCGGGCGCCCCCCTCTGGCCTGGCGGCCATCGGCGGGCGCCCCCCTCTGGCCTGGCGGCCATCGGCGGGCGCCCCCCTCTGGCCTGGCGGCCATCGGCGGGCGCCCCCCTCTGGCCTGGCGGCCATCGGCGGGCGCCCCCCTCTGGCCTGGCGGCCATCGGCGGGCGCCCCCCTCTGGCCTGGCGGCCATCGGCGGGCGCCCCCCTCTGGCCTGGCGGCCATCGGCGGGCGCCCCCCTCTGGCCTGGCGGCCATCGGCGGGCGCCCCCCTCTGGCCTGGCGGCCATCGGCGGGCGCCCCCCTCTGGCCTGGCGGCCATCGGCGGGCGCCCCCCTCTGGCCTGGCGGCCATCGGCGGGCGCCCCCCTCTGGCCTGGCGGCCATCGGCGGGCGCCCCCCTCTGGCCTGGCGGCCATCGGCGGGCGCCCCCCTCTGGCCTGGCGGCCATCGGCGGGCGCCCCCCTCTGGCCTGGCGGCCATCGGCGGGCGCCCCCCTCTGGCCTGGCGGCCATCGGCGGGCGCCCCCCTCTGGCCTGGCGGCCATCGGCGGGCGCCCCCCTCTGGCCTGGCGGCCATCGGCGGGCGCCCCCCTCTGGCCTGGCGGCCATCGGCGGGCGCCCCCCTCTGGCCTGGCGGCCATCGGCGGGCGCCCCCCTCTGGCCTGGCGGCCATCGGCGGGCGCCCCCCTCTGGCCTGGCGGCCATCGGCGGGCGCCCCCCTCTGGCCTGGCGGCCATCGGCGGGCGCCCCCCTCTGGCCTGGCGGCCATCGGCGGGCGCCCCCCTCTGGCCTGGCGGCCATCGGCGGGCGCCCCCCTCTGGCCTGGCGGCCATCGGCGGGCGCCCCCCTCTGGCCTGGCGGCCATCGGCGGGCGCCCCCCTCTGGCCTGGCGGCCATCGGCGGGCGCCCCCCTCTGGCCTGGCGGCCATCGGCGGGCGCCCCCCTCTGGCCTGGCGGCCATCGGCGGGCGCCCCCCTCTGGCCTGGCGGCCATCGGCGGGCGCCCCCCTCTGGCCTGGCGGCCATCGGCGGGCGCCCCCCTCTGGCCTGGCGGCCATCGGCGGGCGCCCCCCTCTGGCCTGGCGGCCATCGGCGGGCGCCCCCCTCTGGCCTGGCGGCCATCGGCGGGCGCCCCCCTCTGGCCTGGCGGCCATCGGCGGGCGCCCCCCTCTGGCCTGGCGGCCATCGGCGGGCGCCCCCCTCTGGCCTGGCGGCCATCGGCGGGCGCCCCCCTCTGGCCTGGCGGCCATCGGCGGGCGCCCCCCTCTGGCCTGGCGGCCATCGGCGGGCGCCCCCCTCTGGCCTGGCGGCCATCGGCGGGCGCCCCCCTCTGGCCTGGCGGCCATCGGCGGGCGCCCCCCTCTGGCCTGGCGGCCATCGGCGGGCGCCCCCCTCTGGCCTGGCGGCCATCGGCGGGCGCCCCCCTCTGGCCTGGCGGCCATCGGCGGGCGCCCCCCTCTGGCCTGGCGGCCATCGGCGGGCGCCCCCCTCTGGCCTGGCGGCCATCGGCGGGCGCCCCCCTCTGGCCTGGCGGCCATCGGCGGGCGCCCCCCTCTGGCCTGGCGGCCATCGGCGGGCGCCCCCCTCTGGCCTGGCGGCCATCGGCGGGCGCCCCCCTCTGGCCTGGCGGCCATCGGCGGGCGCCCCCCTCTGGCCTGGCGGCCATCGGCGGGCGCCCCCCTCTGGCCTGGCGGCCATCGGCGGGCGCCCCCCTCTGGCCTGGCGGCCATCGGCGGGCGCCCCCCTCTGGCCTGGCGGCCATCGGCGGGCGCCCCCCTCTGGCCTGGCGGCCATCGGCGGGCGCCCCCCTCTGGCCTGGCGGCCATCGGCGGGCGCCCCCCTCTGGCCTGGCGGCCATCGGCGGGCGCCCCCCTCTGGCCTGGCGGCCATCGGCGGGCGCCCCCCTCTGGCCTGGCGGCCATCGGCGGGCGCCCCCCTCTGGCCTGGCGGCCATCGGCGGGCGCCCCCCTCTGGCCTGGCGGCCATCGGCGGGCGCCCCCCTCTGGCCTGGCGGCCATCGGCGGGCGCCCCCCTCTGGCCTGGCGGCCATCGGCGGGCGCCCCCCTCTGGCCTGGCGGCCATCGGCGGGCGCCCCCCTCTGGCCTGGCGGCCATCGGCGGGCGCCCCCCTCTGGCCTGGCGGCCATCGGCGGGCGCCCCCCTCTGGCCTGGCGGCCATCGGCGGGCGCCCCCCTCTGGCCTGGCGGCCATCGGCGGGCGCCCCCCTCTGGCCTGGCGGCCATCGGCGGGCGCCCCCCTCTGGCCTGGCGGCCATCGGCGGGCGCCCCCCTCTGGCCTGGCGGCCATCGGCGGGCGCCCCCCTCTGGCCTGGCGGCCATCGGCGGGCGCCCCCCTCTGGCCTGGCGGCCATCGGCGGGCGCCCCCCTCTGGCCTGGCGGCCATCGGCGGGCGCCCCCCTCTGGCCTGGCGGCCATCGGCGGGCGCCCCCCTCTGGCCTGGCGGCCATCGGCGGGCGCCCCCCTCTGGCCTGGCGGCCATCGGCGGGCGCCCCCCTCTGGCCTGGCGGCCATCGGCGGGCGCCCCCCTCTGGCCTGGCGGCCATCGGCGGGCGCCCCCCTCTGGCCTGGCGGCCATCGGCGGGCGCCCCCCTCTGGCCTGGCGGCCATCGGCGGGCGCCCCCCTCTGGCCTGGCGGCCATCGGCGGGCGCCCCCCTCTGGCCTGGCGGCCATCGGCGGGCGCCCCCCTCTGGCCTGGCGGCCATCGGCGGGCGCCCCCCTCTGGCCTGGCGGCCATCGGCGGGCGCCCCCCTCTGGCCTGGCGGCCATCGGCGGGCGCCCCCCTCTGGCCTGGCGGCCATCGGCGGGCGCCCCCCTCTGGCCTGGCGGCCATCGGCGGGCGCCCCCCTCTGGCCTGGCGGCCATCGGCGGGCGCCCCCCTCTGGCCTGGCGGCCATCGGCGGGCGCCCCCCTCTGGCCTGGCGGCCATCGGCGGGCGCCCCCCTCTGGCCTGGCGGCCATCGGCGGGCGCCCCCCTCTGGCCTGGCGGCCATCGGCGGGCGCCCCCCTCTGGCCTGGCGGCCATCGGCGGGCGCCCCCCTCTGGCCTGGCGGCCATCGGCGGGCGCCCCCCTCTGGCCTGGCGGCCATCGGCGGGCGCCCCCCTCTGGCCTGGCGGCCATCGGCGGGCGCCCCCCTCTGGCCTGGCGGCCATCGGCGGGCGCCCCCCTCTGGCCTGGCGGCCATCGGCGGGCGCCCCCCTCTGGCCTGGCGGCCATCGGCGGGCGCCCCCCTCTGGCCTGGCGGCCATCGGCGGGCGCCCCCCTCTGGCCTGGCGGCCATCGGCGGGCGCCCCCCTCTGGCCTGGCGGCCATCGGCGGGCGCCCCCCTCTGGCCTGGCGGCCAGTACACTCTGTAGTAGTATAGGACAGGAAGACTCGCATGCAACTTAACAACATGAATCAAACTCCACTTCCTCACATCTTTCCCCCCCCCCAAAACTGAACTGAGCAGAGCCCTTTCATCTGCTGTAACCACATCTGGGGAGAAGGGTTGGTGTACATGGTGAAGCGCTGCCCAAAGAGATATGGCTGCAGCTTTTTAAGGCCCAGCCGCCCTGGCCAGGCGTTCCTTTTCTATGGCTGCATGGTTCTGCTTCTGGGGCAGCAGCTTTCTGCTCACATACCCGATGGGATGTCTCTCCCCCTTTCCGTCAATCTGCATTGGCACCACACCCAGCCCTGTTCTGAAGCGTCAGCGAACACCAGAAAGAGCTTGTCAAACTCCTGGTTTACCAGCACCGAGCCCTTGACCAGAGCCTCTTTCAGAGCACAGAGACCCCTCTGGCACTGCTTGGTCCAGATCACCTTATCTGGCTTACCCTTCTTACATACCTTAGTGATTCGGCTGGCTATGAAGCTAAAGTAGGGCACGAATCTCCGGTAGTAGCCCGCCATCCCAAATGAAAGCCTGGACCTGCTTTTTAATCTGGGGAACGGGCCCATCTCTGATCACCTCCACCTGAGCCGGCTCTGGCTTTAGGCAGCCGCCCCCCATTTTGTGGCCCAGGTATGACACCTCTCACATCCCCCCCCCCCCCCTTGCACTTCCCAGCTTTTATAGTCAGACCTGTGTCCTGGAGCCAGTCCAGCGCTTGTTTAACCTGGGCCACATGGTCCTCCCAGGTCTGGCTAAAAATGCAGATACCACTATATGCCAAGGCAAAATTCTCCATCTGAATGAGTATCTGGTCCACCAGGCGCTGGAAGGTGGCAGGTGCCTCATTTAGGCCCAAAGGTAGGACCAGGAACTCTTATAACCCCAGAGGGGTGATAAAAGCAGATTTCTGCCGAGCATCCGGATCCAAAGGTACTTGCCCGTAGTCCTTGGTGAGATCCATAGTAGTGAGATAACGACTCCTCCCCCCCGCCCCGTCTAGAAGATCATCAGGCCTAGGCATGGGGTAGGCATCGAACTTGGTGATGGCATTAAGCCTCCGGTAATCCACACAAAACCAGATTGACCCGTCCTTCTTGCGGATCAACGCTGCGGGAGAGGCCCAAGGGCTGGAAGACAGCTGGATCACCCCTAAAGCCAGCATGTCCTTGACCTCTCTCTCTCTCTCCAGGTTGGGCTTTTTTCCCAGTGACCTGGAACGGGGAGCATCTTACCGGGGGGGTGGGCTCCTGTCTCCACCTGGTGGACAGCCAGGTTGACAGAACAAGGAGCAATGGTCTCAAGTTGCAGTGGGGGAGGTCTAGGTTGGATATTAGGAAACACTATTTCACTAGGAGGGTGGTGAAGCACTGGAATGCGTTACCTAGGGAGGTGGTGGAGTCTCCTTCCTTGGAGGTTTCTAAGGCCCGGCTTGACAAAGCCCTGGCTGGGATGATTTAGTTGGGAATTGGTCCTGCTTTGAGCAGGGGGTTGGACTAGATGACCTCCTGAGGTCCCTTCCAACCCTGATTTTCTGGGATTCTACTGAGCCCAGGCTGGTTGGAGAGCAGCGCCTCTCGGATCTCCGCCTACTGGGCAGGGGTTAGCTGGTCTGAGAGGGGAATTGATTCCGGCAAAGGGCCGGCCCCGTCTCAGGGAATAGATCCACGAGTGGGTCATCTTCCTGCTCCTCCCACTGGCCACAAATGGCCAGTACCAAATTCTCCGTGTCAAAGTATGGCTTCATCATGTTGACATGGTACACCCAGTGGCTGTGAGCCCGGTTAGACAGTTTCACTACATAGTTTACCTCATTCAGCTGCTTGATGACCTTGAAGGGCCCATCCCAGGCAGGCTGTAGTTTGTTCTGTGGATGTGACGAAGTGGGGTTTTATTTATCTTGTTATGTTGCATGTGAGTCTTACTGTCCTGTACTAATACTGTGTGTACCTTAGTTTCCCAGTGTAATGCACCAATACTTTGCTGGTGGGAATTGGGTGTGTGATTTTGCGGAGGCCCTCAGGGCAGGTGAGACTGCCCAGCTATTTGCATCTATGTAACCTGAGACCCAGGAGGGGGGTGCGGCCAGGTGACACCTTTGGCCTGGGAAGTGAGACAAAGAAGGACAAGGGGCATCAAGGGGGGTGTCCGAGGTCAGGTGGCTGGAGGCTGGCAGTCTGCCTTGGGGGACTGGAAAAGGGGAATCCAGTGCGTCTGGCCCAGGATTCCCAAGATGGACTTGGCTGAAAGGCACAGATGTTTGTAATAGTTACGTCTGTTCTACGCTGTGTTCCTGTCAATGAATAAACCTTCTGTTTTACGCTGGCTAAGAGTCACCTCTGACTGCAGAGTTGGGGTGCAGGGCCCTCTGGCTTCCTCAGCAGCCCCGCCTGGGCAGACTTGCTGCGGGAAGCGCACGGTGAGGAAGGGGCTGCTGAATGCTCCAAGGTCAGACCCAGGAAGGTCGAAGCTCTGTAAGCTTCTTGCCCTGGAGACAGTATGCTCAAAGAGAGGAGGCATGCTAGACCGGAGTCCTGCCTGGCTTCCTATGGAATAGTTCCAGAGCATCGCCCGGTGACTCCGTGACAGCTGGTGCAGAGGTGGGATCAAACTGCACCCCATGGAGAGAGCATCCTGCAGTAAGTGACTGGGGAGCAATAAAACAAAGGGGGATTAGCGAGAGACGGGCATGCTGGAGGCTCTGAGAGGTGCAATTCCAGGAGGCGGAGGAGCCTCTGGCTTAACCCCCAAGAAAGAGTGGACCCCTGAGAATGGCTGTCGCACTGAACGGGTTCCTCCCAGGGATTGTGGGGAGCTGAGAACGTACAGGCCTGTGAGTCCATGACCCCTTGGGAACAGCATGGAGATGGCCTATAACCATGTCCTTAAGAAGGACATTGTAGAGCTGTGCAGAGAGAGAGGGCCGCGCATTGGAAAATTCACCAAGGCACAGCTGATTGCCCAGTTGGAAGAGAACGATCACTCTAAGGACCCAGTTCCTGAGCCAGCTTGGGCTGCGAGAGAGGCTGGGAGCAGCCAGGCAGCCCATCTACCCGACCAGCAGGGGATCTTCCCGACCGAGTTCCCCGTTGGTGGAGCTGAGACCGTTGGAGTTGGAAAAGGGACAGAAATTGAAAGAGCTGGAGGACCATGAGAAGGAATGGGAGGACCGTCAGAGACAGAGGCAGCATGAACTGGCGATGGCAGAGCTGAGAAGCAGAGAGACCCCTACCGTGGTGAGTGCGGACGGGCCCAGGCTAGCTAAGCGCGTAGGGAACTCAGCTATAAAAGTGCTACCTCAGTTTAAGGAAGGGGATGATATAGATGCCATCTGCACTGCCCTTGAGAAGGTCTGCAATGTGCACCAGGTTGACCCTGCAGACATCTTTGGCATCTCACCCCCTTACTGGGTCCCAAACCATTAGAGATGTTCAGCCAGATGGATGAGGTGGAAGCAGGGGACTATGAACTGTTCAAACAAGTCCTGCTGCGCAAGTTTGAGCTGACCCCCGAGGTGTACAGGAAAAGGTTCCTGAGTGTGCAGAAGACCCAGGGGATGACCTGTCTGGAACTGGTCAAGCTGATGGGGGAAATACACCCGCAAGTGGGTGAATGGGGCGGGGCCCAGACCAAGGAGGACGTGATTGAACGAATGGAGCTGGAGCAATTGTATGAACTCTGTCCCCCTGACCTGAGGATGTAGTTTGCGGACAAGAGGCCGAAGGACCTGTGCCACGCAGGGCTACTGGCAGACGAGTTTGTGGATAGCAGGTCGGGATATGGAATGGAATCCCAGGGGGACAGGCCCACGTCAGTGCAGAAGGGGGGGGGGGCTCACCCAGGGGCTTCCCTGAAGGGAGTCTTGGATAAATCCCTCCTGAGAGGCACAGCCAATACCAGAGCTGATCCACCAGCCCCTGGAGACCAACGGGACCTGAGGTGTAATTACTGTGGGCAGGGGGGCCACAGATGGGCCCGGTGCCAAAAGCTCAGGGACAGAATGAGCAAACCGAGCCCTCAAAGGGGCTGGATCCCCAGGCAGGTGGGGCTGGCGGTTTAGCAATGGCCCAAGAGGGAGAAGTCCCCCAGGCCAGCTCCTCGGGGAGGCTTGATGCTCAGTCTACAGGGTGGGGGTGGGGCGGCCCCTGAGGAGCGAGTGCCTCATTTCCCTGGAGGTGGATGGGAAGCAGGTCACTGGGACGTGAGGTGACACTGGCCCGGCCCGAGGTGGTGGCCCCAAACCGGGTGGTGTCCAACACCTACCTAACCCTGACGGGTGTCTGCGAGCCCCCATGTAAGGTACCCAAGGCCAGGGTACATCTGAAATAGGAGGCCAAGGAGGGGGCCTAAAGATGTGGGGGTGCATTATCAGTTGCCAACCGAGGTGCTGATGGGGGTGGGGGGTGACCTGGCAGATTGGCCGGGCAGCCCCCAGAGTGCCCTAGTCATCACCTGTAGCCAGAGCCAGCGAAGGGCATTCTGCCCTGACACGGGGGCGGTGGCCTGCCTGGGGTGCAGGTTCCTACCCCAGCGGGAAAAGAGTGACTGGGGACAGGACTTGGCGGGGCTGCGGCCTGGGACCCAGCCGCTGAGAGGGAGCAGTCCTCATCCCTTCCCCAGCCGCTGAAAGATCCCTCTTTAGAGAAGCTAAGGGAACTTGCTGGCCACAGCACGGCGAAACCCCTGGGGGTAGGCTGCCGGGACAGATTCCTGTGGCAGAAGGGATTCCTGTATCGGGAATGGGCTCCCCAAGAGGAAGTGGAACTGTGTGTGTGGGGGGGGGGGGGGGAGATCAGGAGACAGCCAGTGGTCCCCCCCAGAAGTACTGCCGCAGGCTACTGTACCTGGCCCATGATGTCCCCCTCTCGGGATACCAGGAAATCCAGCGCACCAGGCAGAGGCTGCTACAGCACTTTTACTGGGCCGGGATCTTTGATGCCATCCAGCAGTACTGCAGGTCCTGCAATCCCTGCAGAGGGTGGGGAAGGCCCAGCACAAGGAGAAAAGCAGCTTTGAGGCCCCTGCCCATCAGAGAGGAGCCTTTCCAGAAGGTGCCGTGGACATAGTGGGACCCCTCAGCAAGGCAACTCGGACAGGGGACAAAAATACATTCGGGGGGTGGTAGATTTCGCTACTCCCTATCCTGAGGAGGTGGCCTTGTCCTTTATCGAGGCAGACACACTGCTGACTGTTTTCAGCAGAGTAGGGTTCCCCAAGGAGCTCCTTACAGGCCAGGGCTCCAATTTCATGTCAACTCTGCTCCGGTGCTTGTGGGAGAAGTGTGGGGTCCGACGCACCTGGGCCTCAGCGTATCACCTTCAGTCCAACGGGCTGGTGAACAGGTTCAATGGGACCCTGAAGATGCTGCTGAAAACCTTTATGAACCAGCACTCACAGGACTGGGACAAGTTGTGATGTTATTGATATAATCTGGGACCATATAGATCATTGTTGCAACCAAGGTCCTGTAGTGACACCAAATCTGGTATAAAGGAGGTCAAATAAGGTCTCTAAGACAAGGTTATGGTTTGCTGGTTCTGTTTATGCTATCTGGATGCATATATCATTGTTGTACTTAAAGTTATAAGTATTGGCTCTATACTGTCTGTATTTCATAATTATGCTGTGCTTCTGGGTGACACCCCAGACAGGTTAGTGTCAGCTCTGCCTAGCCTGCTTGATGGCCCATTAAGGACCATCAGCTATACAACTGACCCACTGAGAGAAGGCAAATACGCCTTGTAACTCAGCAAAGTAGGCAGGGACTTGCCCATGTGACTCCAGACTCCATTTTGCTGTAATTTTCCACAGTAAGGACAAAGAGGTGTTCTTACACCTGGAAAAGACTATAAAAGGCTGATGCCTCATTTCCATCTTGTTGTCACTTCTGCTTCTTACCTCTGGAGGGACTTTGTGTAGAGCTTCCGTTTGTAGCAAAGGACTGATGACCCATCCCAGCTGGGGATGTACTCCAGAGACTGGATTTGAACTTGCAGTTTACTCTATCACGGCTACAAGCCTGAACCAAGAACTTTGCCATTACTGTATGTCATGGATTCCGTTTAACCAATTCTCTCTCATCTATATCTTTTTCCTTTTATGAATAAACCTTTAGATTTTGGCAACAGCGTGATTTGTGGGTAAGATCTGATTTGTATAGTGACATGGGTCTGGGGCTTGGTCCTTTGGGATCAAGAGAACCTTTTTTTCTTTTACTGAGGTATTGGTTTTCATAACCATTTGTCCCCATAACAAGTGGCACTGTTGGGGATACCGGGAAACTGGAGTGTCTAAGGGAACTGCTTGTGTGACTTGTGGTTAGCCAGTGGGGTGAGACCAAAGTCCTCTTTGTCTGGCTTGCCTTAGAGGTGGAAAAACCCCAGCCTTGGGCTGTAACTGCCCTGTTTTAAGCAATTTGTCCTGAATTGGCACTCTCAGTTGGGTCCTGCCAGAACCAGCATCGTTCCAGTGGCGTAGTCATGCTAGGATCCACAGAACCAAGTCAATTAAGCTTTGGGTCAGAACCCCACGCTATCCAAATTTGAATTTTGGGATTGAGAGTTTGGTTGGTTAAAGAGCAGTTGCAATGGGTGAGCAAAGAGCATATGAGGGCCTTGGCAAAAAAGCCCTGGAAGATTTGTGTTCAGAAAAGGGGATAAGCTTTAGAAAGAAAGCTACAAATCAAGAACTGAGAGAGCTGTTAATGGCCAGTGATCAGGGGGCAAGAGCGCAGCCCTTACCGGAGGCTACAGAAGATGCAGAAAAAATTAGAGTACGGAAGGTAACAAATAAAGTGCAACTTGAGCATGAAAGGAATCTAGCAGATCTTCGATTGCTGGAAAAAACAAAAAACAGCTGAATTAGAAAGAGAAGCCGATGAGAGAGAAGAAAGAGCTCGTAAGGGGCGTCTGGAGCTGCTGGCTGCGGAGGAGAAAGCTCCACAGATGGAACAGGAGACGGCCAAACTTCAGCTCCAAGTAATGGAAGAGTGGAGAAAGTCATCACCACCTAGTGCTCCACTTCCCCACCGCCACAAGAAAAACTGGGAAAGGATGAGTCCCATTTACAATGATACTGAGGATAGAAAGGAGTTTTTGTCTACCTTTGAATGCCTCTGCAATCTGTACCAGATCCCTGATGATCAGCGAATGCCTGTCCTGCTGACCAGACTGACTGGAAAAGCCAGGGAGGTATTTAATGAACTGGGGGAACAAGAAGCCTTGGATTATGAGCGGTTTAAAGATTCTGTGTTAAGGCAGTTCAAGGTTACTCCTGAATCTTACAGAGTTAAGTTTAGAAAGTTTCAAGTGTCTAATGATTGCACTTCTGTAGAATGTGCTCATAAGCCGATGGGTTTTGTTAAAAAGTGGGTTGTGGGAGCAAAGGTGCATGGGAGTTTTGAAAAACTGCTGGATTTAATGATTTTGGAACAACAGTTCTTGGACATTGTGCCTGACCATGTGATAGCAGCTGTGTGCGATAGGAACCCTGAGTCAGTCCTATGGGCTGCAGAGATTGCGGATGCCCCTACCCAAAACAGAGCTCGAGAAGGGTGTAAACCCCCGGAGAAAACTAATCACCATTCTCCCCAGTTCAAGGGGGGGGGGGGGAAGATTTAAAAGTAAACCTGGCCCTGACTATTCTAAAGGAGCTCATGGGGGCCCAGAGGATAGGAACTCTCACCACAAGAATAAACAGGTTAAATGCTATCACTGTGGTGTGCCACATGAGACCAGATTGCCCGACCCTGAAGGGCAGCCCAAAACCAGCAACCCCAAATGCCACGGTAAATGCTAATCCTGTTATAAACTCACAGGCAAGCCACACACAGCCCACCGTTGGTGCCCTGTGTGCAAATGCGGTTTCTGTGGTCTCTGAAGAATTTGACCTTAAAACTCATATTAAAGCTAAATATGGGGAAAATAATGCAGAGTTTATTACCAGTGCAGAAGTGAATGGAGTAAGGCGTATGGCATGGAGGGACACCGCAGCCGATATTACTTTGGTTAAAGCAAGTCTTGTCACGGAGGAAGATTATTGGCCAGATGAAAGTGTAACTGTTGTAGCCTTATCTGAGTATTTTGTCAGGGCGTCTTTGGCTAAAATCCACCTGAAATGGAAGGGATTTGAAGGCACCATGGTTGTGGGAGTAAAAAACACAATCCCTAAGGATCTTAGGATTGGAAATGATATTAAAGCTATGTTCAGTCAAGTTAACACAAACCAGGCACAGGAGAGGTTGTGTCTAAAGTTGTGTCTGTGGAAGGTTTTTCCAAGAGTTTGTCTTTGGAAAGTAGTAGTTTGGCTGTGAATGACGTTTCTGAATGTCTGCCTAATGTTTCAGAAGCGAATCTGGAATTAGATCAAGCACAGAAAGATCTCATTGGCCAGGAAAAGGTTTCTCAGGAGCAGATTAAAGTGGATGGACAGATGGAAGCCCTAGCCGAGGGAGGAAAGGGTAGATTTTTAAGGGGTAATGAACTGGTGGCTAGTACAGCTTACAAAAGTGAACCTGAAAAGGGTAACTCTGATTTGCTGAAAGTAGCTCAGGGTAGTGAAAAGAGCAGTAGTTTATCTGTTGGGAGTGGAAATGTGTCTGTTAAAGAAAGTTTGGATGAGCCTAGGCAGCCTTGTGAGCTGATGGCTTTATCTAGTCAGCAGTTTGGGAAGGCCAGGACAGCGGAAAATGAGTGTCCCTATACCTTACTTGTTTCCTGTGGGGAGAATTGTGACAGTGAAGGAAATGTGCCTGTGTCCGTCAGGGGTATTTTGACTTGCCTTTGGAGGAAGCTACTTTGGTCTCCAAGCAGTTGTCTGTGAACAGCCCTGCGTGCTGGGACAAGGGAAATGAGATCCCAAGCTGTGTGTTTGGTAAAGGAGAATGCGTCTCTGGCTCTTCTTTGTGAAGCAGACAGAAGGTGCCTTTCAGCCTGTGATGGTTGAGGATAGTGCAGTGGTCTCAGAGTTGGTTCTGGATTCAACTAAAGCCCAGGAAGGGAATGGTCCTAAGTTTGTGTCGGCTAGGGAGAATGGCACTGTAACTAGGTTGCATCCAGTTAGTGTCTTAGCAGAATCCCAGAGACCAGACAATTCTGGTGCTTGTATTTTACCTGTTGCTAATGTGTGGTTGGAAAAGGATGTAGCAATTCTGTCTGATCAGGGTGATATCCTAGCCAGAACACAAGGAGAGCAGAAAGGTGATTTGGTTGTGTTACCTACTGATGGTGTGGAAACTTGTGGCAAGAAGGAAAAAAAATTCCTGAACTTGTGTGTGGCCAGCTTGTTGGAAAGACAATGGTGTTGGGACAGGACTGTCTCCATGCTAATTCTTTAAGTGAGCAGTCTGTGCTTCAGGGTGTGAGGACAGATTTGGTTACTGGTGTTTCAGAGCAGAACGGTTTTAGGGCTGAATGCTTGAGGCCGCGGGGGAGAGCAAGCAAACTCTCACCCTCAGACTCTTTGGATTTGTGTGGTCTCTCTTTAGGACAGAATCCAGCCTTAAAATTGGTAGCAACTAAGAATTTAAAAGCTAGTGTTTGTGTTGATGCAAATGACCTGACTGACTGGGAGAAGACAGACTTGCTAATAGCTGTTAGCACAGACAGCACACCCAATCAGCCAGTGAATTCTGTTAAGCAAGAGAAATCAGGATTTAAACCTTCAGGACATGGAGGAAAGAGAGAACTTACTTTTGCAAAGGGAAGCCACACGTTAATCCTAAAATGCCCAAACTCCAATGGTATTGAGCCAAAGGTGTGGCATAACAAACATGATTGTAAATGGACACTTGCAATGAATTTGTTCTTATTGCTAATGGTAATTTTTGTAACTAAGGTGTTGCTATTACCAAGAACTGTAAAAATGTGCAATGTGCCTAATCTTCTAGGGGGGAGAACACACACACACCTTGAACATGTTAAAAGAATTACATGAGAACATACTTTATGTTAAGGGCCTTGTTAAACTGATAATTCACAGTTGATGCCTGTAAACAGTATTGGAATTTTTCACATGGGAAAAGACATTCCAAACCTAATGTGCTGTATGAAAAGGGAAACCGAGGCATACTACCACATTGCTGTCATGGCTAAATGCCAGGATTCCTATACTATAGACAACATTAATATCTACATTGACTTGATGTTAACTGGGTTCCAAACATTTGCCAGAGCTTGTATGGATAAAGTAGCTACGTTCTTTAGCATTTGGCAAAAGAAAATGAGACATACAGAAACCATGTTGCAAGAGCAGATCCAATCCATTATTGTTCTAACCAAGTTTTACCTTGAGTTTGTAAAGAAATTAAATCAGGTTATTGAACGTGACTTTGATCAACCATTTCTGTTTTACACTAATACGGCTTCTAACCCAATACTAGCTGTAGTGAGACGGAACCAAGGATGGGGGGCTCTTGGGCTGTAGTCAGTGATGTTGGGGTCATCCCTTCCTGCATCAATTTTGCATTGGGGTGTGACATTATTGATATAATCTGGGACCATATAGATCATTGTTGCAACCAAGGTCCTGTAGTGGCGCCAAATCTGGTATAAAGGAAGTCAAATAAGGTCTCTAAGACAAGGTTAGGGTTTGCTGGTTATGATTATGCCATCTGGATGCATACATCATTGTTGTATTTAAAGTTATAAGTATTGGCTCTATACTGTCTGTATTTCAAAATCATGCTGTGCTTCTAGGCGACACCCCAGACAAGTCAGTGTCAGCTCTGCCTAGCCTGCTTGATGGCCCATTAAGGACCATCGGCTATACAATTGACCCATTGAGAGAATGCAAATATGCCTTGTAACTCAGCAAAGTAGGCAGGGACTTGCCCATGTGACTCCAGACTCCATTTTGCTGTAGTTTTCCACAGTAAGGACAAAGAGGTGTTCTTACACCTGGAAAAGACTATAAAAGGCTGATGCCTCATCTCCATCTTGTCTTCAATCCTGCTTCTTACCTCTGGAGGGACTTTGTGTAGAGCTTCCGTTTGTAGCAAAGGACTGATGACCCATCCCAGCTGGGGATGTACTCCAGAGACTTGATTTGAACCTGCCGTTTAGTCTAGGACATCTACAAGCCTGAACCAATAACCTTGCCCTTACTGTATGTCATGGATTCCATTTAACCAATTCTCTCTCATCTATATCTTTTTCCTTTTATGAATAAACCTTTAGATTCTAAAGGATTGGCAACAGTGTGATTTGTGGGTAAGATCTGATTTGTATATTGACCTGGGGCTTGGTCCTTTGGGATCAAGAGAACCTTTTTTCTTTTACTGAGGTATTGGTTTTCATAACCATTTGTCCCCATACCGAGTGGCACGGTTGGTGATATTGGGAAACTGGAGTGTCTAAGGGAACTGCTTGTGTGACTTGTGGTTAGCCAGTGGGGTAAGACCAAAGTCTTCTTTGTCTGGCTGGTTTGGTTTGCGCAGAAGTAGAAAAACCCAGCCTTGGTCTACCTGCCCTGTTTTAAGCAATTTGTCCTGAACTGGCACTCTCAGTTGGGTCCCACCAGAACCAGCATCGTTCCACAAGTATTTACCCCACCTGTTGTTCCCGTACTGGGAAGTGCCCCAGAAATCAACCGTGTTCTCTCCCATACAGCAACTCGAAAGGAGGAGAGTGAGGGGACCTATGGACTTGTTGAGGGACGAATGGGAGGGGAAGGCCTCCCCTGATGGAAAATCAGAAGTGGAGTATGTACTGACTTTCTGGGAAACGCTTGCTGAGCTCATGGACTTGGCCGGGGGGAATTTAGCCAGGGCCCACGGTAAGCAAAAGGTCTGGTACAACCGCTCAGCGCGTTCCCGCTCCTATGTTACCGGGGACCAGGTGACAGCTCTCATTCCCATAAGAACGAACAAACTACAGGCTGCCCAGGACAGGCCCTTTAAGGTCATCAAGCAGCTGAATGAGATAAACTATGTAGGGAAACCCTTGCGGCCAGAGTCAGGCGCCAGCACAATGAGAGAGTCCATGAAAATGTTACATTTCTTCTGGGATGATTAGATCCTCAACAGCTGAACACATCTTCATGAAACTTATTCAACAGAAGAATGGCCATAGTGGGTCAGACCAAAGGTCCAGCTAGCCCAGGACCCGGTCTTCCAACAGTGGCCAATGCCAGGTGCTTCACAGGAAATGAAAACAACAAGTAATCATCATGCGATCCACCCCATGGCCCATGGCCAGTTTTGGGCAAACAGAGGCTAGGGACACCATCCCTCTTTCCAACAGATTTTGCAATTTAAAGCAGATTCACCCAGTCCCTTAACTGCCATCATAAAGACACACGTACATATGCTGGACATGGACGTTAGAGAAGCAAACTTTTACATTTCTACCTTTCTTGTATGACTCTCCGGGCCAAATGTTTAGCAGACCTCCTTAAAGGCTTCAACATTCGTAGGCAGATTTATTTGCATGGCAAATTGGTCAGTTACATGTAGTTTCTGGATTTGCCTAAGACTTTGTGCAAATGCCAAGGTTTGGCCCTAAAAGGCCTGTTAGCTAGCAGTCAACAGGAAACTAAAACCTACTTCTAAGGCAGATAGGCAATTTATTTACTGGCTTTGAAATATTGGCTTCACCTCCTCAGTATCTACTGCCTGTCCATTAGTCCTTCCCAGAAGGTCAGTAACAAGAATATCCACTTTTATAAACAAAATATTGGCATGCCAAGAAAAGACACCATCAAGGTGAGTTGTCCTAACCCCCTACAACAAGTTATCATGTGTATGTTAAATTGAGGGGAAAACAGTCCGTAAAGTAACCGATTTTTGTTTTAGACTTCCAGGTATGCACAACAGAAGCAGGAAACAACCCCCCTGCCCATCCCAGATGAAGCCCTGGCTGCAGCAATACATGCCTTTACCTTCCACTCTACTGCCTCAATCAGCCCAATCTAGATGAAGCTTCAATTGGTCCAGCATGCTGGCCAAGCTCCTGACAGCATCACCTTGGCAACAGCTTATTAGGCCATGGTCAACGCTCTGCAGTGTCTCCCCAGTGCAGGATTTGCTTTGCGGTCCTAGCCCTGATCTAGAAAGCCCCAATAATGTGAGCTAGATCAGGGGCTCTGTGCAACCCTTCAAGAATACACCAATCCACACAAGCAATATGACTGACAGAGCTTGGGGGGTGTGTGTGTGTGTGCTGTCTGTGCTAACAGACATTAGCAAGTCTGTCTTCTCCCAGTCAGTCCGGTCATTTGCATCAACACAAACACTAGCTTTTAAATTCTTAGCTGCTACCAATTTTAAGGCTGGATTCTGTCCTAAAGAGAGACCACACAAATCCAAAGAGTCTGAGGGTGAGAGTTTGCTTGCTCTCCCCTGCGGCCTCAAGCATTCAGCCATAAAACCGTTCTGCTCTGAAACACCAGTAACCAAATCTGTCCTCACACCCTGAAGCACAGACAGCTCACTTAAAGAATTAGCATGGAGACATTCCTGTCCCAACACTTCCCTCTGGAGCCGAGAGCCCTCGCCTGTGGAGCATCCCTCTGCTGGAGATCAGGAAGAGCCCATATCTTTTACGAAATACAATGCTGGAACAGCCTTGAAGGCCTGCCCCCAATAGAGGACAATGGGGCAACCGTCTATTTATGGAATGGGACACATTTTGAAAATACATCCCGTAGGGCTCATTTCTATACAGCAATGAACAATTCTTTCCTTAAATAATGGTGTTAGCCACCTATAGAAAGTACTAGAGTGATGGTTGTTTTACTGTTGGCTAGGGTAGATACATACCCTGCAGCAGCTGGACATGGCACCAGCTGCACAATTACCTAGTGCTTCTATTTTGTGAATTACACTGGGGGGGCGGGGGGGGGAGGAGATGTGATCCTTTATTTGGGTTTATTTTCTTGTTTGGGGAATCACGGCTCGCTATGCCAGTGAACAAATGAGTCAGGTGATCTCAGGTTTCTGTGCACGTATGGAATAGGCACATGTATGTATACAAATGAACTGATGTCTGCATGGATATGTTCTGCTTCATCCCAACCCCCCTACTTTTTGCAGTCCAGCATCTTGAGAGTGACAAACACACAAGCAATCCAGAACCATGCAGGTTATGACCTCAGACAGGTAGTGAGGTGGTGAAAAAGGAGTATTTAAGAAAGCATATAATTACAGGAAAATTTAAATTACAGTTTTTGGAAAGAGGAGCTAAATCGGGGCTAATGAAACGGAGTCATTTAGACATACATGCGTACCTGGTTGGATGGTCTCTACACTATGCTGTTTAAGACCCTTGATCAAGACTTTCCAGGGCTTGGCATTTATACCTGGGAAGAGGAAGAGTTCTGATCTTAGGTTGAAATAATCCTGGGAAATGTAGTTCAGCAAGGGACTACAATCATTTGAATTAGCTGAATTGCAGTATCAAGTCTGTTCTATTATTCTGAGCTACAATGTCTCAGAACTACTCTACCATAAAAGATCCCACATTCCTTCTGCCTTGGAAGAACATAATTAGGGCCCTGACAAACTTTTAGCACCAGATTTTCAAAAGGTAGAATGGTGGGAGCTGGCAGGTATGGAGCACTTTTGAAAACCTGGCCGCTTCACTAAAGCACCCAAATGGGAACCGAGCTCTTGAAAATGTGGCAACAAGGGATCAATTCTGCTGCAGCACACACTTCCGGTGTCTTATTAGTAAAGTTTCCCACTGAAATCAGGGGATGACTCATGGAATGAAAGTACTGCTCAGTGAAAGTAAAGGAGAGAGGAAGCCAGCCCTTAATGCACAGAATGGGCCTTTTCTAGTGTGGAGTTTATTTATTGTTCCAAGGCAGCACAATTTATGTAGAATTAAAAGAAACAACAAACAAAGACAACCTACAACCAAATTTGGGCTAGGCCAGGAGCTAAGTAAATTCAAAGGTTAGCAGCACAATTATCTATAGGACTTACCAGCAATACTTATCCCATCCAAAAAAGAAGTTCCAAGTAGGCAAGCTTTGATTTCATTTTGTAGGACGACATTTCTTCCAAAGGACCTATGGAATACGGAAGTAAACATTTCAAAAGCAAGTGCAACCTGGAGTGATTCCCCCACCCCCTGAACAGTGTATCCAATATGGACAAAGTAAGTCACTTCATGTTAACTTGCTGTTGAAAGAATCCCTTCTGCAGAGAGGGGTCTGGCAGCACATGTACTCACGCAATATAAAAGTGGCCAAGGTCAGTCAGTCATTTACTGTTCACCAAAGGTGCGGTCATCAGCTGGATGTAGACTAGGGCTGAGATACAGTGCTTGCCGTGAGGTGTAGGAAAAGAGAGAGTGGACAAGGAAAACTACAAAAGTGTAGTTATTTCAGACATGCTGCAATTAAAGTAATTTAAGAAAAAGCATTGTAACAGGGTTTACTCACCACCCTGCACTTCCTCATGGCCAGGCATGGCATCACAGTATCCTTGTGGGGTAGCAGCCCTTGTCAACAGTCACTCTGGGACTGTGGTGGTTTCTTTCAGAGAACTCACCCCTCCAGCCAGGGCACAGTCTTTAGTGTGGATGGCTGACCCTGGAAGGAACAGGCTAAAGTTCTAAACTATCTTAACAGAAATAAAAAGCTTCCAGCCTCTCCACAGCTCTTCTTCAGTGAGGTCACATTCAGACTGCAGCCCCCTTACTGAACTCAACTCCCCTTGTACACCACTTGCTTAGGGCTGGGAGGGGAATCCAGTCCCCACCTCAATTCTGGGTTACAGCCCAGAGCCCTGTACTGCACAGCTAAATCAAATCCTCTACCCATAGTGCAGTTTTCCCTGCACCATTTCCTTCCTTCCTCACCTCTTTCCTTCCCTTCTAGGTCTCCCAATCTGTCCCCTGGGTGCTCACTCAAGCCCCTGCAGGCACCTTTTGACTCTCTGCATTCTCTTGCCTCCAGCCCTTCCTCAGCTGGGCCCACTCAGTGGTTAAACCTGGAATCACCTAATTTCTCTCAGGTGGGGCCCATTCTGTAATCAGGGCTGGCTTAGTCAGAGGCTCTCTATTATTATCTCAGAGCTCTGGATGATCTCTGAGAGTTGATCTCTCTCTCTCTCTTTCCATATATATATAAAAAAAAAGTATTGTCAGGCTTTGGCTCTGACCCTCTTACACCAATCACTGTAACTGACTTCTACTCTGGGTTATCGGTTTTCTTTTAAGGATATTGGGCCAGCCAATGGTACCATGCTGCATTCCATGAGCTGAGGATCTGCCCATTGTTCTCCTGTTGGGTCAGATTCTGCCACCCTTATGTTGACTAGTACAATACTCCACAAGCAAGCCCCATTGAAATCAGTGTTAGTAGAGTGAGGTATAACTCAGTGTGAGTAGGGGTGACAGAATCTTGCCTATTATGTCTAACTAGTCTTTCTACATGTAGCAATGTAAATTAAAGGCTGTTTTCTAGATACTACACTTTTAAAAGTAGATTTCCCCCCCTGCCTAATGCAGCTGCCATCTTGTCCTTAAGATGCAGCATATTACAGTCGCTGTGTTTTCTCGGTCATGGAAAATTTCTCTTTGTTCAGTCTTTGGGCCCAATTCTGAGAAGTGCTCAGCACCCACTAGTTCAGTGGGAGTTCAGGGTGATCAGTACCTTGCAGGAAGTGCTTAGTGTCTCTTTCTTTGATGTTTTTCCTTGACCTGAAATGAAAATAAATCTAGACCGAAGAGTATGTTTTACTCTGTGAGTATGAGCATGAAAAACATCATTCCTGAGACGTGGAATCACCTTTGCCATAGCTTGGAGGTTCTTCAGCTTGTGTAAGATTTTGTGTTTAGGTAACAACTATAGCACCTCTGTCTTGTCTATTTATGTCCTTCTGCTTGTACATCAGTCTGTGTTGTGATCCTGTGTGTCATATCAGCGCACTTACATTTCCTCACACATTATACAAAGAAGTATCTGACAGATGTTCAAGGAGCAGATTTATACCACACAGATTTATACATGGGGAGAATTGGTGCATTCTGACTTACATATTTAGTATATGTTTTTGAAAGTCATAACATTTCAACATGGAAGATAGTTTAACATTTTATTATTTTGCAAATGTCAGTTGCATGCATGCTGCAATTATCTGTGCATCACCAGCATGAACACACAGTCAAGTAACTGAAAACAATCACCCCACTAGATACGAAATTGGTCTTTTGTGAAAGGAGTTGTGCCTAATTTTGGCAATTAATTGATCTTGGATTATTAGCAGGTAAATATGCCCGATGGGATGTTAGATGGGGTGGGATCTGAGTTACTACAGAGAATTCTTTCCTGGGTGCTGGCTGGTGAGTCTTGCCCACATGCTCAGGGTTTAGCTGATTGCTATATTTGGGGTCGGGAAGGAATTTTCCTCCAGGGCAGATTGGCAGAGGCCCGAGAGGTTTTTCGCCTTCCTCTGCAGCGTGGGGTACGGGTCACTTGCTGGAGGATTCTCTGCACCTTGAGGTCTTTAAACCACAATTGGAGGACTTCAATAACTCAGGCATAGGTTAGGGGTTTGTTACAGGAGTGGGTGGGTGAGCTTCTGTGGCCTGCGTTGTGCAGGAGGTCAGACTAGATGATCATAATGGTCCCTTCTGACCTTAAAGTTTATGAGTCTATGAAGGGTTGCCATGTCAGAAGTTCAGATGAATATAGGCCAAGATGAGCTTTTCTTTTAGCCAAAAAGTTCCCCAAGGTTGGAAAGCCCCTCAAGGGAAATTAGGATTAAAGGGATTTAGTTGATGGCCCTTCCTGGTTATCTAGCACAGTTTTGGTCTAACAGGGAGATGAAGCTGTCCATAAAAGGAAAAGTACAGGCAAGCTTGACACAGACCAAGAGAGAGAGGAAAAGGAGGAGAAATGATGTGGGAAATAGGCCATGAAATTTGTTATGGTGCCATAATTGTTAGATGAACAGTAGGAGTAAGGGAAATATAGAAGATAATTATTTAGCCCTAGTGGGAAGATCTGTTATTTTCTAAACGGTATTTATAGACTGGACAGCCCAACAGCGTTTGGCATTTTATAAAACCTCTAGCTTTGTGAAACAGTTTTTATGATGGTGTCAGGACAATAAACATAACAGTGTCTAGTAGAATGGAGAAAACATCCTCCCCAAAACAGAAATGGTGGAACAGTAAACTGGGTGCCTTGTATAAAATATACAGGGATGAACATGAAGAAAAAAGACACTAAAAATTGTGAAAAGAAACCACCACAGGAAAAATATGTATCTCGCTTAGCAAGCAAATGAGGCAAGAAACACAGAACACATGGGGCCAAATGGGGCCACCTCTCATCAAAGCTCAAAAATCTGGCTTTGGGTGGACTGTTTTGCCCCTCAGCCTGCTGGGTTGCCAAGGAATAGCTGCAGTGGTGCTCTAGTGGTAGAGACAAATGGGGTTCCTATACACCTCATCCATTGGTTGTCACCTACTACAGCACAGAGCTGTCTAGTGGCTACACCCACAGCCCTCCATTCTGTTGGAAAGAAAGGCACGACAGAGTTCAAGGGCATAGAGACTTCCCAGCACACACCCTGCTCTCAGCGCAGTACTGCTATTCTGCTTGTATTCTGGTCTGGTATATAAACAGAGGATAGGGCAGCATGTGTGACTTAATAGAGTGGTTGATCAGTTTCTAAAATGTTTGGGAGGTTTTCTACTCTAGGAGGTGCCAGCTTTCATTCTTTTCCACAGCAAAACTGAGCAAAATTGAAGGATGTGTAATCTGATTTTATGAGGTCTTGCCCAAGAAAAGCAAGTATGTCTTAGACCACTTCACCTTTTTACATCGTAGAGACAGTCTCCCTTTGTACAGTTTATAGCCGGTCTAGAGTATCTTGTATCCTGAGATGCAGGACTGAAGGAGATAGGCCTGGGAAATACTTCAGTAACCGCAACACTTTTTCAGTGTGTATATTTTCCTCACATAATGCGCTTGAACTATTTTAAGCATTTTGCTCAATTTTACATAAGGTGGTTACATCTTTACAAAAGGAAATATGATCGTATGTATAATGTACACGTACAATGTAGCATGTGCAATAGAAAGTGATGCTTCCTGGCCAATGCAATGTTATAACAAATATATACATGTGGGACTCAGTTATGGCTCTAAGAGTGGGACGGGGGAGCTGCACTGCCTGAGTGGTGGAGGTACAGAGCATCACACCATGAAAATGTTACATTTCTTCTGGGAGGATTAGACCCTCACTAGGTGAACACATCTTTAGGAAACTGTCGGCCAGAGTTGGCAGTGGCCCTGGCCCGGTGGCCAGAGTTGGTGCCGGCACAATGAGAGTCCATGAAAATGTTACATTTCTTCTGGGAGGATTAGATCCTCAATAGCTGAACACATCTTTATGAAACTTGCGGCCACCGTCGACACCGCCTCTGGCCTTGCAGCTTTCCTCTGGGTGTCGTCTTAGGGAAAGGACCCAGACTATCTACACCTACATGCTGAAATGGAACCTCAATTATGGAGAGTGGCTGGAAAGGGGCGTTGACCTGGTCCTATTGCAGCTGGGAGCCATACAAACTCTTCCTCAAAGTCTAACTTCTTCATTACTCCTATAGTGCAGAGGAGAACCTCCTGACAATCATTCCATCACATTGTTTTTAAGCTGTGCTATGTGGAAGAATCTTTTAATCTACTTAAGAGCCATTTGATGTTATCCATCATCTATGACTTTAGGTCTTCCGGTGGGAAAGCCAGTCACAGGTAGATAAAAAGGGAGGAAAACACCACCAATACATCCCCACTGAAGCTCACCTTTATCATCCCACTAGCAGGCTTTCATCATAAAAATAGATGACCCGATGACTTCTGCACGGAACACAAAATCTTTCCACACAAAGCGCCTGAGTGTCCGCATCACTTCTAGGGCATTGTGAGACCTGCCTTCTGGTCCCTATCAGCGTGGTTCCATTACAGCCACCCTGCCAGGGCTGCCCCAGGCTGGAACAATGGGTGCAGGGGGTGTGAAGCTTTAAGTAAGGAGAGCGACCAAAACATGGTCTCATCATATACCGTGTTTGCAGTTTTGTTCATTTGCTTTCAGTACCCCGCAACATCTTCCCCTGGGATTTCACCCTGGTGTGGAATACAGATGCCCAACGCCGCTGGAAAATCATGGGAGAATGGGGAGCATAGCCCATGACAGTCTGGGGGCTCTGGTAAGTCTGCTTTCTCTGCTTTGCAGCGTGTCTTTCAAAAATTTGAAGCAAAAATCTCAAATTTCTTATAAAAGTGCAGGAAAACTTGGGAGACTCCAACCAAATTAATGTGCACAAAAATGTTTTCATGGTTTCTTCGTGTGATTTTTCTTTTTTAATTTCAGTGAACATAGTTTTCTTGTTGAATTAAAACACATTCTCTGCAATGATGGAAACTCCAGCACAACAGTCTGTGCTAGGGCTTGAGATCCAGAAAATGAAATGTGACCACAGGAAGGGAAGAGAATTAAACAATCCAGAAGAATTCCCCTACCCAAGCAGAGGGGAAGGCAAATGTTAAAAGAGAAGGAACCAGCAAAAGTGGTGAACACTGAATTTCAATTTTAAAAAAAATATTTGAATTCTTTCATCCCAGGGACACACTTGGTAAAAAAATACATAATGTGACTTCTCTGCATAACCTCCTTCTGACCACATTGGAAATCATAGTCATCCATGTGGGTACCTCTCTAGCATGTTTTATTATACTAATTGCTCATCCTGTTTTATGATTTATTCTCAATTTTTCACTACTGTCAGCTACTTGGAGTGATCAACAGGACATGATATTCACACCTTTCAACTACATCTATTACTCAGCTCCAGTATGAATATTAAGATCTGGAAATAACAATTAGTTAAGGTTTCATTTTCTCAGAGCACACTCTCTCCTATAGTTTCACAGAAGGAAGATACCGATGGTTTGTGCTGTCTACATTTTAAACGTGCCTTCTAAATTGGAGGAAATGGTTAAAGTTGAGATTTGCCAATATTTTTGAGGGGCCTAAACCTTTCCTCCAGAGACCCCCCTGTCCCTAATCACCCCTAGGACTCCCACGCCCTATCCAACGCCCCCATTCCCCATCCCGACTGCCCCGCCCCCCAGAGCCTCTGAACCATCCAAACCCCCCACTCCCTGTCCCCTGACCGTCCCCCCGAGACCCTCTGCCCCTTATCCGACCCCTCGGCCCCGGCCCGGCAC
Source organism: Emys orbicularis (assembly GCF_028017835.1). Taxonomy (NCBI): domain Eukaryota; kingdom Metazoa; phylum Chordata; order Testudines; family Emydidae; genus Emys; species Emys orbicularis. The sequence goes on along the minus strand of NC_088687.1, from coordinate 28,332,133 downwards.
CTTTAACACACCGCTCAGAGCAGCGTGTCGGAGCCAGACGCACCGATCCGCCGGAGCGCGCAGCCCCGCCCCCCAGAGCGCTGCTTTACCGTGTTATATCCGAATTCGTGTTATAGCGGGTCGCCTTATATCGGGGTAGAGGTGTACTTCCCCTCCACCCCTAAAGTACTCTGACTTCTACATATGTAGTGTGTTTCTATTATGATCATGGTTGCTATTTATTAATCTGTCCTCAGGAGAACTATTTCTAGTATTTCAAGGTTTGAGAAGCTTCCTAGAGACTTTTAAAAAAAATATGAACATACTAAATGACTTGCGAGCTTATGTGTGGAAAAGATATTTTCATTTAATTTATTGAGATCAATTCAATGAAAATTATATTTTTTCCCTTTGTGTTTCAACTATTTCCTATTTCATTTCAGCTCCGGCTGCTGCAACTACTGAGGTTAAAACAGAAGGATGCAGTGGAATCCCTCCTCTCTGCTGATTCTTCCCACAGTGACTTCTAACACTCCAGAACGCTTGACGTGTTATGCGATACATTCACTCTGTCCTCATCATATACCGGAGCTTGAGAAGTTTCCTAGAGACATTTATAAAATATGTGAACTGAGCACAAGACTTGTAAGAGTATGAGGCGTAGAAAGATATTTTCATTTAATGTATTGACGTTAATAAATGGAAACATTTATTTTTCCCTTTGTGTTTCAACCAAATCTCATTTCATTCCAGCTGAGGATGCAGTGACTACAGAGCTTAAAACAGCTGGATGAAATTGTATCATGCAGTGGATTCCCTCCTCTCTACTGATTCTTCCCCCACTGACTTCTAAGGCTCCATAATGCTTGACCCTGTATTATGCAATACACTCACTCCATAATGAAATTCCAACTGTCCATATTATAATGTATGTGATAATACTCTGTTGATTTACTCAAAGTTTAAATTGCAAAATGCAGGATATCGCTGCAAAAAAGTTACAAGAAAATTAAGAAAAAGGGTTAGACCTTAAACCTTGTTGACATAATGTGTTTGCTATATATTTCTGTGGTTCAACTCTTCTCTGATCAAAATCTCATCTCTGAACTGTAACAGGCAGCTTAAGCACAGTATAACAGCATAACAAATATGAACTGGAAAAACTTTCCAAGAAAAAAGATGTGCATAATTTTCCTCTAATGTCAGAACAAAGGGAGAGATTTCAGGTGGCCCCAAGGGGTTTTCAAGCCTCGAGTGTCTCTGAAGGGGAATGGCAAGGTGGCAATCTGGGAAATCTTCCTGCTGCTTTTGCAAAAATCTCTCCGAAACGACCTGAGGTGAGAGTTCCATTCAGATATTCCAACACAGACTCATCAGCAAGTTGGGCATGTGGAGACATGTTTGGTTGCAGTGGTGGAAAATGGGACTCTCTGACCACGAGGTAAGGAGCATAGGCGTGCGCAGCACATTTCATTAGGGTGTGCACCCAGGGAATTTTTTTTTTTTTTTTTAAAGGTGAACATCATAAAGGGCGGGGTGTGGCAGGGGGTGCTGTGTGCGGGAAGGGGCTCAGGGCAAGGGATTGGGGGGCAGAGGAGGGGTGTGGGATGTATGAGGGGGCTCAGGGAAGGGGGTTGAGGTGCAGGAGGGGTGCGGGGTGCAGCAGGGGGCTGGGGTTCAGGAGGGGTGCAGTGTGCAGGAAGGGGCTCAGGGCAAGGGATTGGGACAGAGGAGGGGTGTGGGGGGCATGAGGGGACTCAGGGAAGGGGATTGGGGTGCTTGAGGGGTGCGGAGTGCAGGAGGGGACTCAGGGCAGGGGATTGGGGTGCAGGGTGTGGCAGGGGGCTTAGGACAGGGAGTTGGGGTGCAGGAGAGGTGCAGCAGGGGGCTCAGGACAGGGCGTTGGGGTGCAAGAGGGGTACAGGGTGCAGGGGGGGTATGAGGGGGCTCAGGGAAGGGGGTTGGGGTGCAAGGTGCAGGCAGGGGGCTCAGGGCAGGGAGCTGTGGGGCACGGGGTTGGGGTGCGAGGTGCAGGCAGGGGGTTCAGGGCAGGGGGTTGGGGTGAGAGGTGCAGCAGGGGGCTCAGGGCAGGGAGTTGGGATGCAGGAGGGGTACAGGGTGCAGGCAGGGGGCTCATGACAGGGAGTTGGGGTGCAGGAGGGTAGGCTGTTTGCAGGCAGGCCCGGGGCTGGGGATCTGGGCTCCCCGGTCCTGGCAGGCAGGCTCGAGGGCCGGGGAGAGGGGGCCGGGGTGGGCGCTTGGGGCCAGGCCGGGCAGAGGCAGCCGGGGTGGATCGCAGCGGCGCCGGGCTGCTCCCAGGGCTGGACTCAAGGCCGAGGGTGCCGGGCCGGAGCCCCCGAACAGCGCCGGGGAGCTGAGCTCGCAGCCGGGCTGCGGGGGGAGCCTGTGGGCCGGGCTCGCCCCCTGCCCCGGACCTGCTGGCTCCCAGGCCCCACTTAAGGTGGGCTGGGCTCAGGGGCGGCCTGACCCCCCCGGGTGGTGCCCGGGCCCCCGGCCAGCGCGGGGAGCCGCAGGCGGGTTTGGGGCCCTGGGCGCTGGAGGGGGGCAGCTGCCTTGGGGGGGGCTGGGGCAGCCCCCCCACGGGCCACCTTAAGCGGCTGTGTTGGTGCTGCCGGGTGGGAGGCTGCCAGGGAGCACATGGGGCTGTTAAAGCAGCCAGCCCAGCCCAGCCCTGGGGAAGGGGAGCCCGGCTCAACAGGGTGCAAGCCAGGGACTCAGGGCAGGGAGGGTGGTGCGGGAGGGGTTCGGGCTCCGGCCCGGCGCCCCTTACCCGCAGCGGCGCGCTCCCTGCCTGCCGGGGCCCCATGCCGCGCCGCTCACCACGTCCCCGCCCAGCCCCGGGGGAGGGGAGGGGCGGCACAGGGCTCTGCACGCTGCCCTTGCCACGCCTCCAGGTACCTCCCCCGAAGCTCCCATTGGCCGCAGTTCCCCGTTCCCGGCCAATGGGAGCTTCGGGAGGCGGTGCCTAGAGCAACCCCCCGGCCCCAGAGCCATGGTGCCCTGATGCCTGCTTCTGAAAGCAGCGCGGGGCCTGCGGCACCACGGGGGGCCAATCCCGCGGCCCGGATCCAAAGCCCCGAGGGGCCAGATCCGGATCCGGCCCATGGGCATTAGGGTGTGCCCGGGCCCAGCCCGCACACCCGCCTCGGGTAAGGACCTATAGTTTCCCAGGAGGAAAGTGAAGAGATACCCATTTATTTCATAAAAGACAAGCAGTTCAGCCTCAGTGCTAGCAGGAGAATCCATGTGGAATTATGGGCTTTTCAAATACAGGGCAAACTCACAAAGAAGGGTAGAAATTTAAATACCAACGTTTTTAGAAGTACTAATCAAAATCAAGTAATATTTTAGACATGATTTCAAATGAGATGCAGTGGAATTTTAAAAGCTGTTACGATTGCTTCTAGCTGTGCACTGTGAAAATAGTTTCAGATCATTTTACGACATTTGTAACAGGATCTTTATGTCAGTCATTTATTTATTGTTCCTATTTATGTATTTATCATAGTTATTTGTTTCTTATCAATAAATAATTATTTTATATAAAATGGCAACCTCTAGCAATAATGATTTGCATTAAATACCTATTGAACCAAAAAGAAAAAAGGAGAATAAAAAAGCCCTGTAATTGTTCAGCCTTAAAACCCCAATTCCAGAGAGTACTTATGCACGTGACTAACTTAAAGTATGTGAGCCATCCCACTGCTGTTAGTGCTCCAACCAGGAACATGCTTAAATACATTGATGAATCAGTGTCCCCGTTCACAATAATTCCATATTAAAAATAATAGTTACTGAATGATAATTAGCCTTTCCATTCAAACAGACCACACACCACACCTGGACTCTGCCACTTTTTCCTATTCTACTTTTTACCAGGTTACTTTTCCCCAGAAAACCTTGGCAATTTGGATGTTTGGTGTAGTAGACGGTTGTATTGGAAGAGGCTAGATTGTGCCCTTTCCCCCACTAAGCAAGAGTGCATGCATCCCTTAATACACATCAATTGTTAGTTTGTAATTAGCCTGTCCATACCCCATCAATCAGGTTTATGTGCATTCACATACAAACCTGATTTGATTTGGGTGGGGGGAGAGGGTATGTATCCAAAACCTACGCACAATACACTTACTAGCACTGCCCCCAATATTAAGTTTGTGCTCACATGCACTCTTATCAGGTTTGTGGCCCCACCGCCTGATCCCATTACCTTTGTGTGCGCCCAGATCAAATTCATTCTTGGGCATACACCACAAACAAAATTACATGTGAATAATGAGAGCAGGAAGAGGCCATTTTGTATTAGGATTATCAAAGTTTCTCTTTGTCACCTCTAAAATGCAGCTCCCCATTTGGTGGAATACGTCAATCAGTTACTACTGGAATGGGGATGGGAGAGGCGGAGCAGGGGTGGAGTCGGGGCAGGGCTGGGGGTAGAGGGAGCTTGAGCACCCACCAGTGCCACTAGAGTCTGCGCCTATGGGGGCTACCCCTTTTGCCCCCCACCTACTGGGCTAAAATCAAGCTTTTGTGCTCATGGACTGCATGTTCCACCAACAACCAGTTTTATGAGCACAGTGCGTCAAAATTTCAGTTGTAATGTGAATAATGACTAAAAGTTACCCTAAGCCCAATAATTTAAAAAGATTTGAAAAACAAAAACAAAACAAAACTAGCCATTGGACCAGACCTAGTGAGGACCTACCTCTCTACCAAATCTGGGTACGTAGATAGTATTCTGAAGAGTTGCTACTCAACCCTAGCACTGCCTAGTACAAATTTAAGCCAGACACTAAAACTGGAGATTTCTTATTTAAAAGGTTTTAAAAGAAGTCAAACAGCCACTACATTAAATGTTCCAATAGTATAAAAACAAATTGTGTGTGAATTCTCACAATGATTGTCAATCTCCTTTTAGAGAAAAAACAGGAACATATTCCCCACTGGCAATCCCTTTTATAATGCAACCGAAAATATGGAGTTGCTAATAGGAGCCTCTGTACATTCAAAGTCAACAGGTGGCGCCACTGCAGAAGCCTTTGCTTGTCTTTCCTCTGGGGTTCTAAAACAGTTCTGATGTGGGCCTAATCTTACAAAAATTGTTCTATGGACCATTTCCTCACCTCTTCGAGATCAGGTAACACCTTCGTGGCAGGTACAGCAAATGCTTACAAAGAAAAGTAGTACTAGGAACATATTTATAGTAATTTCACTACTAGGAACGTGAGATCTGCCTGCTCACTGAAGACCATCATCAGGTCCTCCATGTGCCACCACCGATACATAAACCTCAACTTGGGACCTGCTGGTTTAGAGGCATGTACAGGGAGTTAACTCTTAAAACAAATGCCTATCCTTTCTTATGGTGCAGGTTTTTTTCAGTAGCTGTGCCTATCAGTAGTAGTAGTTCTTTCCTGCTCAAGTCTCTCTGCCTTCTTTCATTCTTTGGTGGAGTTGAAGCCTACAGGTTATATTAACAAAACACAATTACATTAAAATGAGAGCAAAAAACAATAACAAAACAAAAACAAAAACAAAAACAAAAAATAGACTGTATAAACAAGTCAAGGATTATAAACAGATTGGTTCACAACCTCCAAGATGTATCCCCCTCTCTGGTGGTACATGGCAGTAACAAGCATGTGGGAGCCATACACATTCTTCTTCAAAGTCTAACTAAATCATTACCCCTATGGTGCAGAGGGGAACCTCCTGACAATCATTCCATCACACTGTTTTTAAGCTGTGCTACATATAAAAAATCAATTCATTTCCTTAAGAAGCCATTGGGCGATTTCTATCATCTATGATTTTAGGCCTTCCTGTGGGAAAGCCAACCTTAGGGGGATAAAAAGGGAGGAATACGCTACTAATAAATCCCCACTTAAGCTCGCCTTTATCCTTCCATTGGTAGGCAGGAGGAAATAGTGACAGGTTTGTCTCCAGCTTTCATCATAGAAACAGATGAGGCTCTGGTTTCTGTACAGAACACAAGGCATTTCCACACAATGTAATTTTTGTGCCACTGATATTGCGAGCTACGCCCACTAGAGCTGTACTAGCACTGCCCCAGCCCAATGTGTGCATGCTCGCTAAAAGCCCCCCACGTGGATCATAACTGTACGAAGAACAACCCAAGAGAGAAGTATGTGCAAAAGCATCTTACTCCATGGCACCTCATCTCACTTCCATGTGGCACAAGAAAGAGTCCCATGCAGATGGCTCTATCCCTGCACGGATCCTCTGCAGCAGGCTCTGAGCAGTTTGTAACTAACTTTCCTCAAGCAATAGACTAGCTCAGGGGTAGGCAACCTTTCAGAAGTGGTGTGCCGAGTCTTCATTTATTCACTTTAATTTAAGGTTTCGCGTGCTGGTAATACATGTTAACATTTTTTAGAAGGTCTCTCTTTATAAGTCTGGGGTGTGTGTGGAGGTGCAGGGCAGAAGGCTGGGTGTTGGGGGGACTCGAGGTCAGGGCAGAGGGCTGGGTGTGTGTGTGGGGGTGCAGGGCAGAAGGCTGTGTGTTGGGGCAACTCGAGGTCAGGGCAGAGGGCTGGGGGTGTGTGGGGGTACAGGGCAGAAGGCTGGGTGTTGGGGGGAGGTCAGGGCAGAGGGCTGGGGGTGTGTGGAGGTGCAGGGCAGAAGGCTGGGTGTTGGGGGGAGGTCAGGGCAGAGGGCTGGGGGAGGTGTGGGGGTGCAGGGCAGAAGGCTGGGTGTTGGGGGGAGGTGCAGGGCAGAAGGCTGGGTGTTGGGGGGAGGTCAAGGCAGAGGGCTGGGGGGTGTGTGGAGGTGCAGGGCAGAGGGTTGGGTGTTGGGGGGAGGTCAGGGCAGAGGGCTGGGTGTGTGTGTGGGGGTGCAGGGCAGAAGGCTGTGTGTTGGGGGCAACTCGAGGTCAGGGCAGAGGGCTGGGGGGTGTGGGGGTGCAGGGCAGAAGGCTGGGTGTTGGGGGGGAGGTCAGAGCAGAGGGCTGGGGTGCGTGTGGAGGTGCAGGGCAGGTGGCTGGGTGTTGGGGGCGACTCGAGGTCAGGGCAGAGGGCTGGAGGTGTGGGGGGTGCAGGGCAGAAGGTTGGGTGTGTGTGGGGGTGGGGGTGTGTGGAGGTGCAGGGCAGATGGCTGGGTGTTGGGGGGAGGTCAGGGCAGAGGGCTAAGTGTGTGTGGAGGTGCAGGGCAGAAGGCTGGGTGTTGGGGGCAACTCGAGGTCAGGGCAGAGGGCTGGGGGGGTGTGAGGGTGCAGGGCAGAAGGCTGGGTGTTGGGGGCAACTCGAGGTCAGGGCAGAGGGCTGGAGGTGTGGGGGGTGCAGGGCAGAAGGTTGGGTGTGTGTGGGGGTGGGGGTGTGTGGAGGTGCAGGGCAGATGGCTGGGTGTTGGGGGGAGGTCAGGGCAGAGGGCTAAGTGTGTGTGGAGGTGCAGGGCAGAAGGCTGGGTGTTGGGGGCAACTCGAGGTCAGGGCAGAGGGCTGGAGGTGTGGGGGTGCAGGGCAGAAGGCTGGGTGTTGGGGGGAGATCAGGGCAGAGGGCTGGTCTGTAGGGATGTTGTACTCAAAATGTTCTAAGAAGGCCTCTGTATCATCGCCTACCACGTAGGCAGGGAATTTCTTGGAATGGGGAACGGTACCTGGAGGAGGACTGTTAGGGATACCGGTTGACCCAGTTTAGCCCTTTCTAGCTCCAAGCGCCCCACCTCCACCTCCAAGCGCTCCATCTGTAAGAAGAAATTCCTGTCTTCCGCAGTTAAAACTCGGTATAGGTCCATCTTGGTACCTGGATCTTGGGTAGAGGAGGACTGACCATTCCCTCCGGGGAAATCTCCGGTCCCCCATCCTCTTCCTACATTCCTGTCATGGAGCTGCATGTCTGGGTCTGTCTTCTCCGTGGCATGTCGCTTTGGGAAGACCGGTTGCTCTAGGGTTTTGGGGCCCGACCGTAACCTCGTGCACAGGGCTGCCCTAGCTATTTTGTTGCCACGAAGCAAGAAGAAAAAGCTTGTTGGATTCCCTGGCTTTGCAGGTAGAACCCTTTGCAGCAAAGAAAAGAAAGAAAGAAAAAAACCTCCCTGGCTTTGCAGACTGCCAAAAGGAAAAATGTGTCCTTTTAAAATCCTGAGGTCTGTGCCTCTGGTTCAAAATGATCCCACCGCTCTGCCACCATGTCAAGGCTGATTCCCCACTCTGACAGTTTGAGTGCAGAAGGTGGGGGGGCCCCGCAAGGACTCTAAAAATTAATACTTGCCACTCCAGGCTTGTATTAAACGCCCAAGGTTACAGCTTTTCTCTGACCTTGGATTGGTAGATGCTGCCACCACCCAAGTGCAGAACCCCTTTGAGAGCCCAGGAAGGCGCACTTGGGAATGCCTTCCTGTGGGATACCCTCAAGCCCTTTCACTCCCACTCCAGGGAAGAGCTGAGAAACTAAAAGAAAAAAAAAATAGAAATCAGCTGTTGCCACCAGCTCACTAAAAACATGTGCACAAACCTCTTAAGACACAAAAATACAATCCTGTTCTTAAAAAAGGTACATTTAATGTAAAATAGCAACTGAAAGGATTAAGCACCAAGAATAACTTCCTTGAGGTCCATCTTTAAGGTTACAAGCAAAACAAAAGCACCTGGGGTTAGCACAGAGGAGTCCACAAGCCATAAAGAAATAAAAAGAGAAAAAACTAATCGCGCCTTCCTAGACATTTCCCGATCTATTTACATATCTGGGGTTTCAAATGAGTAGTTGCTAGGTATGATTCTGATGATTTTTCATACTTGGCCCCAAGATTCTTAAGCATAGCTCAGGGGTGGGCAAACATTTTGGCCTGAGGGCCACATGGGGGTTCTGAAAGTGTATGGAGGGCATGTGTAGTGTATTAAATTGCTCCCCGTTGGAATGTGCTACTTACCGCTCCCAGTCCTGGTAAGCTGAGTAGCATGGTAAGGGGGCGGGAAGTGTGTGTGTGGGGTTGGATAAGGGGCAGGGTGTCCTGGGGGGCAGTCAGGGGGACAGGGAACAGGGGGCGGTTGGATAGGCATGGGAGTCCGGGGGGACCTGTCAGGGGGCAGGGGTATGGATAGGGGTTGGGGCAGTCGGGGACAGGGAGCAAGGGAGCTTGGATAGGGGGTGAGGTTGTAGTGTATTAAATTGCTCCCCATAGGAATGTGCTACTTAGGGTGTACTACTTACAGTTGCCAGTCCTGGTACTCCGAAAGTAGCACATTCCTACGGGAAGCAATTTAATACACTACACCCCAGTGGCTCTCGCAGCCGAGCCGCCTGTCAGGAGCTCGCCACCCAGAGCGCAGGCGGCATGGCGAGCTGAGGCTACAGGGGGGAGAGGAGGGGCCGGGGCTGGCCTCCCTGGCTGGGACCTCAAGGGCCGGGCAGGAGGGTCCCGCAGGCCGGATGTGGCCCACGGGCTGTAGTTTGCCCAACTCTGGCATAGCTGCTGCCCTGTCCGCCTCTCCAGTTGAGAGAACAGACAAAGGGAGAGTTTTCCCACAGTTTTAAAAAGTTCAAGCTCGGTGCGCGCTCACTTCCTTTTACTTATTCAACACAGTGTGACTTTTCAACCCTTTACAGGTAAAGCAAGTAGAGAACAGCTACTAAGAGGGATTTTATAGCTAACTAGCTGGCTGGGTGTCCATAAAAGGGAGCTACCTCACCCCCGATCAATTTATCACAACATCTTTATGAAACGGGCCATCGGCGGGCCTTTCCTACCCAGACTCTGACCCACCCCACTTCAGAGTCGTCTCAGCCTTTTCCACCCAGGCTACGACACTCCCCCTTGAGACTCACCTCAGCTTTTCCCACTCAGCCTCCAACCTCTATCTCTCCCTTCACAGTCACTTCAGCTATTACTGCCCAGTTTCAGAGCCAGTGCCATGGTGTCACATCACGCTTTCTCTCCCAGCAGCCAAGCTCCTCTTCCGCTGCCACCTCAGCCTTTCCCGCCCAGGCGTCGAGCTCCTCCTCAGGCGTCACCTCACGCTTTCCCGCTCAGGTGCCAAGCCCACTCTTCTGGCGTCACTTCAGCACTTCCCCCTACCTCGTTGATCTACCTCAGACCTTTCCCGCCTCAGCCCAAGCCCCATACACCAACTCGTGCCACCACATCTCTTTGCCCATCCTGCAGTCTCAACTCACGTTCCTCACACCCTTGTGCGACGTCAGCATTTCCCTCCTGAACTTGAACCCTTCCTTATGCCCTGGCCTCTCCGTGCCTGGATGGAGCCCTGCCCTCTGGTGCCCAATCACACGCTCCTCACCCCTCTCCTCGAGTTACCTCAGCGCTTCCTGGCTCAAACCCAACCCTTCCCTCTGCTCGTGCCCCTTCTGTAGGTTTGCCCCAGCCTCCTACTGTCCTCTCAGCATCGCCCCTTCCTGCTCCGCAGCAACCTCAGCGCCTTCTGCCTGCCCCGTCTTGCAGTTTCCCACCCAACCCACATTCTGTCTACTGCCGCCTCAGACTTCCCGCCAGAGCCAGCTGCTTCCCGCCATCTCATCGCGGCGCTCCAGCCTCTGCTTTGCCCCTCCTGCCACCTCACAACCGGCCACCCGCTCCTCTTTCTCAGGCAGTGCCTGTTGCTGCTTCCCATCCACCCTCCTCACGGTGCCTGCACCGCTTTTAGCCTCAGCCGCAGTCCCTCTCATGCCGCCATGTGGAAGCCTGGACCGAGCCCCCCGCCTCTGAGGTGCTTGCTTCATCTGCTCCCAACCATTCTGATGTTCCCGGGGTAGCGGGGTTCTACTGGCTGTGGGCAGCTCCTAGTGCCGCTTCTCCCCATTGAGCCCCCCTTTCCCTGAGGGCCTGGAGCAGTGTCAGAATTTCAAAGACCAGGGCCCCCGCCTGGGCACGTGGCCCTCTGCTCCTAAGCCCTGCCCCTGGATCGTGCCGCCTCAGAGGTTCTCTCGGGCCCACCTCACAGTCGGCGCCCGCCGTCCTCTAACCTGAAGTCTCGCCTCAGTCTCGAGCTGACTCAGCCTCTCTCTCACACCGAACGCCCTCCCTCTTGAACCAATTCCCGCCCAGTCTGAGCCCCGCCCCCTGGTGGAGCCCCATGTGGGCTCCGTCCAGCCCTTGTGTCTGCGACTAAGTTTTGGAGTCCTGGTGCCACGGCGGCAGGGCAGCGATGCACAGAGCTGCCTCCAGAGGCGCGAGGGGCGGATCTCACCTGTCAGGCTTCCCATGGCAGCCCCCGCACTGAGCCTGCCCTGGCCTCTTCCTATGGGGCAGGGGGAACCAAACCATCCCCTGCTGTCCCTCAGCAGTGCACAGAGCCTGCCTGCACCTGCTTCCCCACTGTGCCAAGCTTGGCCCCATCCCTGCTGCTCAGGCTTTAGCACCAAGCCCACCATGGCTTCCCTCGTCCCCAGCAGCGCGGAGCCATCCCAGGCTCTTTGGCAGAGCCCACCACCAGCCCAGGGAGGAGTTGGGCCACTCCCAGCCTTAGGCAGTGACTTCCCATTTGCACAGCCCGACTCCATTGACAGGAAAGAGAAACCAGGAGATAGCGACCCACATCCTCAAAGATGTTTGGGCCCCTCACTCCCATAATGGCTATGTACCTTGGAGGAGCTGGGCCAATATAGCCAAAAGATACAGCAAAAGCTTCTAGTGTAAAGAGACATCCCCTGCACAGGCATCAGAAAGCAAATGACCCGCACACTGAAATGTGCTGAGGTGCTATCTACACATCAGTATATTGAGTCCTGGAGGTTCTTCTTTTTATCCATAGAGGTTTAAATTAATCTTCTAGGCAAAGCACTTTCAACCTTGATTTAATTATATGGATGTGTTTTATAGTACACAAAAATAAAGAGCTTGTAATTTTACAATTCTATCTACAAGAGACCAAATGTCATAATCCAGTACCTTAAACTTTAAACCATTCTAGAGTTACATGGAAATTCTGTTCTTTATTCCCCCTGAAGAAACAGAATATATAGGGTTTGTATGTGTGTTTGAATCTTTAGCGATAATAATCCCAGTAGATAGCCGGGAATAAGTGTTTGCAGAGGACATATGTAGATTTGTTTATGTAACTTTAGCGCCCTCGTGGCCAAGATGGAGTCTGCTCTGCAGGCAGCTCTGACCAAGAAAAGGGCCGCGCAGGAACGCAGCAGGGAAAGATCCTTCTACCCCAGGGGCATCTGTTCCAAACCCCCCAGAGTGAACACACACACACACACACACACACACACACACACCGCGGAAGAATATAGGAAAGGGAAATATTTGGTTCCACGGAGATGAAAGGAGAAAGATAACAGGGGGAAAGATGGGGGAAGCGGTAAAACAGGGTTGCATTCATTACAAGGCCCCACTAGTACCACGGTCGGAAAGAGCTGGGGGGAGAACGGTAATTCTATTTTGTAGAGGATTTTGCTATTTCAAAATCAGATTTCATTCTGATTTGGAATCATATTCAAAATTTTTGAAATTCTGTGTGAAATGGAATTGCTGATCTCCACTGAGCTCTAAAGCAGCCTTGTAGGCTGCCCCAGAGCTGGAGACCCTTGGAGCCTTACAAGACCTAGCTCCACGGTAGCACACCTGGTGGGCTGTCCTGGAGCCATGGACCCTAAGAGCCCTACCTGGCGAGGAGTCACGAGCCTGGCAGCTGGGGCTCCCGCAACTTTCAGGCTCCCAGCTTCCCATCAGCCCACCAGGCAGGCAGCTGAGGAGCTGGGAGCCTGGAAACCCAGGTTCCCCAGCAGCGTGCCACATGGTCTATCAAGGAGCCCGGCAGCTGAGCTGTCAGGAAGCCAAGCAAGTTTCTGATGGAATTCTGCCTGGCTGGCAAAGTCCCATTGGAAACATGCTTGGTTTCTGGTGGATTCTGTCAGAATTGACACAGTCCTGCAGTGTCTTTCAATTTCAACAAAAGAGCAAACTCTGGCAATTGTTTTTTTCTAACAAGCTCCGCTAATTAGCAATGGAGAGCAACACGACACAATAGTTTTAAACAATAAGACCATCATAGACAAATCAAACAGCAGGGAAGATAAGTTTTAAATAGGCAGAATGTATGGTCATTATTCAGTGGAAATGCAACCTGCACCAATGCAGTCTTTGAGAGGTTTAGCCAACTTTACACCAGGTTAACTAGCAGCAACCTATTCTATTGAATAGTCAGTCCTGGCAGATCTTTTGTTTAGCTGTGGAAGCCCTTTCTTTTTCCAGGTACGCATGATGACTCTGGCTGAGGTATGCTAGAATGGTACTTTGCTGAATTAAAGCCCTCATCATCATACCATCAGGTTTCAGGTCTCTCATAGCGTGCCATTCATCCTCTAAGAAGGAAGAAGCCAGTGCACCTGCGACTCATCAGCTGCCTCTGAATTGGGTTTAAGTGAAGGGGGAAAGGGGCAAGTCAGAGTACCTGTAAACAGAGAAAAGACGACTATTGAATCTATTGAAGTCATGGAGTTCCCCTAGTGTAACTGCAGCTGCTGCACACTCAGACTTTCTTCACGGGCTTTTTCTACACCAGGCGAACAATCACCTAATATTGAGTATTTGCTTTCCAAGTTGCCCACTTTTGAATAATAAATCATAGGGCAAGGGTAATAAATAAAAAGCACATCCCCATGCATATTTCAATGGAACAAAAAGCATCTAGTATAGGAGAAATGAATTAACAAATGCAAAGAGAGAGAGGCTGTTTCAATTCATTATGCACAAGAGAGTTTTCTTCACAGCATTAGCAAAATTAATGCCTCCATAGTGAATTATATCTTCATGCACCCTACCAAAGTTAATCTCTAGTTCTCTCCCACCCCTATAGAATCTCATTTTTAGTAAAAATTCTGTGTAGTGCTTGTAGATCTCAAAACACTTTACAAATGAGGTCAGTACAATCATCTCCCCTCCCCCCCCCCCCCTCTTTTTTTTTTAATGGAGGGGGACACTGGCACAGGGAGGCAAAGTGACCACCAAGTGACCCAAGGACAGCCACTGACCCGGCAGCAGAGCCAGGAATAGAAACCAGGTCGCCTGAATCCCAGGCCAGTGCTCTAAACCACTAGACCACACTACCTCACATGTATTAGCATATTGAAAATTTAGTGCACCGTAAAAGTAAATTTCTGAGAAACTTGAGATTGAATTAAATATAAAAATATTACATTAATCTACTTTTTAAAAAATGTCTGAACGGGAAAGGTGCAGAAACCAGGGGACCTTGCTAGTTTTAGTCCAATCGTATCATAGCCACAATCATATATTGTGCTCAGGAAGTGAGCTCTAGGGCCTGCAGCTCTCAAGCAATCTATAAGTCTGGGAACAGTGAAGGAACCAAACAAAGGCCTATTCTTGTGCACCTTAGAAGCTCTAGGAGGGCAACCTTATGCACCTAAGTGGCAGTGCGATCTCCATCCTCAAGATCACACTGCAGTCTGCCCAAAACGTGTGATCCAAGAGAAAAATCAAACTTGCACCACTACGGGGTAGTTACTTCCAACGACCGCATGAAAAGGGTAAAAAGATGTTAATTAAATTAAACGTAACAATACCAAAATTCTTCACAAGTTTATCAGATTCCTTTTTGTTTAGCCAAAGAAAGAACTGAGACTATACTTGAATGTATACATTTTATTAATTGAATTACATAAATAGTAACAAATACATTCATAAATAAGGAGTTACAGAAAGCAAAGCAATGTGAGATGACAATCAAAGTTCAATCCATGCATTTAAGATGGAGTAGTTATCACACTTTTATCAAATAGGTATAATCAGACCTAGTTAATTCATTTCACACATCAGAAAGTGGCGATTTTAGCAAAATCATCTTAATACAGAACAGAATTAACTACCAGTGTAAGTCCTTTAATACAGGTCATTGTTCAACACGGAAGTGGCAGAAGTAGAAGTTTTCCACAATTATTACACTTTGAAAAGCTCAATAAGGTTTAAGGGATCCCCTAAAGCTGCAGAAATGCTACCCTCTTGAAAGTTTCTGGAGATATCTTTATTCTGCCTGGTCATCTTCATCCAAGATTTTGGAATTAGGAATGACAGTAAGAACTGAGGTAGCCAGGTGGGTCCTGCATCCCTGTTGAGCTAAAAATTCAAACCTCAGTGCTTTCAAACACCTCCCCGAAATTAACTTTCACACCAATCAAATTGCACCAAACAGGCAACCTCAGCTTTGCCCTCTAAATACATCTACTAATGTACGTATACAAAACCATCTAAAATTGCCAACAATTCACACTAAACCAATACCAGAAAAGCAGTCATAATCACAAAATACTGCACCTCTACCCAAATACCAAGACTTAACAGAAAAATACCTACCTAAAACATCCACATCATCATCCTCTGAATTCAATAAGGGTAAAAGACTACTAAAACACCACTACTGCCACATCCACCAATGGACACAACTACTAAAAACACTCTAACTTCTGACACAATAGGTGCAAAGTTAATATTGAATGTGTGCTACACTTTGGTTGGTGTGACCGTTTAAGCAGAGTAGGTGTTTGAAAGTTGTGAAGTGCGGAGAGTAACTGCCAGTTGCCAGAACATTTAGTTTTGTTTGCTTCCTTTTAGAAATGTGTGAGAAATACACAAGTTAGGCGTTACCTGGAGTAAATGTTAATTTTCTGAGCCTTAACTTTATTTGAAGAGTTTTGGGGGGAGAATTGGGGGTGAGTGGAGGATTCAAATGTATACCTTCCCTTAAGACACATCTTTGCACTTCCAGGAGGAAATGATGATTTATTAATAATAGGAAGTTATAATTCTATAGAACTTGAGTGCTTAAGGTCTATGCATTTCAGATTCACAGTTATGCCATGGTACTGACACTTCCTTCTTCTCCATGTGTGCTTCATGATGCCTGAAACAGAGAGAGGGAGCACAAGGCATGTGTAAGTGAGAACCGCTTTCGACAATGCCATGTCCTGCACGCAAACTCAGTGTAATCTACTGATACACTGTTCTTTTCTGCATCTGCAGACAGTCTGGATATTTAGGTCCAAGACAGTTCTTTGTGGTCCTCAGACACTTCCAGAAGCATTTCCCCCTGCTCCCAAGCTGCACTGGGTGAGAAAAGTACTGGACCCATTCCCCTCGAAAGCCACAATTTCCAGATTTCCCCTTGACAATTATTTCACCAGGCAGCCTCCATACAAAATCAAGAGTTCCCCGTTCCCGGCCAATGGGAGCTTCGGGAGGCGGTGCCTAGAGCAACCCCCCGGCCCCAGAGCCATGGTGCCCTGATGGCTGCTTCTGAAAGCAGCGCGGGGCCTGCGGCACCACGGGGGGGCCAATCCCGCGGCCCCGATCCAAAGCCCCGAGGGGCCAGATCCGGATCCGGCCCATGGGCATTAGGGTGTGCCCGGGCCCACCCCGCACACCCGCCTCTGGTAAGGACCTATAGCTTCCCAGGAGGAAAGTGAAGAGCTACCCATTTATTTCATAAAAGACAAGCAGTTCAGCCTCAGTGCGAGCAGGAGAATCCATGTGGAATTATGGGCTTTTCAAATACAGGGCAAACTCACAAAGAAGGGTAGAAATTTAAATACCAACGTTTTTAGAAGTACTAATCAAAATCAAGTAATATTTTAGACATGATTTCAAATGAGATGCAGTGGAATTTTAAAAGCTGTTACGATTGCTTCTAGCTGTGCACTGTGAAAATAGTTTCAGATCATTTTACGACATTTGTAACAGGATCTTTATGTCAGTCATTTATTTATTGTTCCTATTTATGTATTTATCATAGTTATTTGTTTCTTATCAATAAATAATTATTTTATATAAAATGGCAACCTCTAGCAATAATGATTTGAATTAAATACCTATTGAACCAAAAAGAAAAAAGGAGAATAAAAAAGCCCTGTAATTGTTCAGCCTTAAAACCCCAATTCCAGAGAGTACTTATGCACGTGACTAACTTAAAGTATGTGAGCCATCCCACTGCTGTTAGTGCTCCAATCAGGAACATGCTTAAATACATTGATGAATCAGTGTCCCCGTTCACAATAATTCCATATTAAAAATAATAGTTACTGAATGATAATTAGCCTTTCCATTCAAACAGACCACACACCACACCTGGACTCTGCCACTTTTTCCTATTCTACTTTTTACCAGGTTACTTTTCCCCAGAAAACCTTGGCAATTTGGATGTTTGGTGTAGTAGACGGTTGTATTGGAAGAGGCTAGATTGTGCCCTTTCCCCCACTAAGCAAGAGTGCATGCATCCCTTAATACACATCAATTGTTAGTTTGTAATTAGCCTGTCCATACCCCATCAATCAGGTTTATGTGCATTCACATACAAACCTGATTTGATTTGGGTCGGGGGAGAGGGTATGTATCCAAAACCTACGCACAATACACTTACTAGCACTGCCCCCAATATTAAGTTTGTGCTCACATGCACTCTTATCAGGTTTGTGCCCCCACCGCCTGATCCCATTACCTTTGCGTGCGCCCAGATCAAATTCATTCTTGGGCATACACCACAAACAAAATTACATGTGAATAATGAGAGCAGGAAGAGGCCATTTTGTATTAGGATTATCAAAGTTTCTCTTTGTCACCTCTAAAATGCAGCTCCCCATTTGGTGGAATACGTCAATCAGTTACTACTGGAATGAGGATGGGAGAGGCGGAGCAGGGGTGGAGTCGGGGCAGGGCTGGGGGTAGAGGGGGCTTGAGCACCCACCAGCGCCACTAGAGTCTGCGCCTATGGGGGCTACCCCTTTTGCCCTCCCCCTAACTGGCCTAAAATCAAGCTTGTGTGCACATGGACTGCATGTTCCACCAACAACCAGTTTTATGAGCACAGTGCGTCAAAATTTCTGTTGTAATGTGAATAATGACTAAACGTTACCCTAAACCCAATAATTTAAAAATATTTGAAAAACAAAAACAAAACAACACTAGCCATTGGACCAGACCTAGTGAGGATCTACCTCTCTACCAAATCTGGGTACGTAGATAGTATTCTGAAGAGTTGCTACTCAACCCTAGCACTGCCTAGGACAAATTTAAGCCAGACACTAAAACTGGAGATTTCTTATTTAAAAGGTTTTAAAAGAAGTCAAACAGCCACTACATTAAATGTTCCAATAGTATAAAAACAAATTGTGTGTGAATTCTCACAATGATTGTCAATCTCCCTTTAGAGAAAAAAACAGGAACCTATTCCCCACTGGCAATCCCTTTTATAATGCAACCGAAAATATGGAGTTGCTAATAGGAGCCTCTGTACATTCAAAGTCAACAGGTGGCGCCACTGCAGAAGCCTTTGCTTGTCTTTCCTCTGGGGTTCTAAAACAGTTCTGATGTGGGCCTAATCTTACAAAAATTGTTCTATGGACCATTTCCTCACCTCTTTGAGATCAGGTAACACCTTCGTGGCAGGTACAGCAAATGCTTACAAAGAAAAGTAGTACTAGGAACATATTTATAGTAATTTCAGTACTAGGAACGTGAGATCTGCCTGCTCACTGAAGACCACCATCAGGTCCTCCATGTGCCACCGCCGATACATAAACCTCAACTTGGGACCTGCTGGTTTAGAGGCATGTACAAGGAGTTAACTCTTAAAACAAATGCCTATCCTTTCTTATGGTGCAGGTTTTTTTCAGTAGCTGTGCCTATCAGTAGTAGTAGTTCTTTCCTGCTCAAGTCTCTCTGCCTTCTTTCATTCTTTGGTGGAGTTGAAGCCTACAGGTTATATTGACAAAACACAATTACATTAAAATGAGAGCAAAACACAACAACAACAAAATAAACGGTATAAACAAGTCAAGGATTATAAACAGATTGGTTCACAACCTCCAAGATGTATCCCCCTCTCTGGTGGTACATGGCAGTAACAGAGCATGTGGGAGCCATACACATTCTTCTTCAAAGTCTAACTAAATCAATACCCCTACGGTGCAGAGGGGAACCTCCCGACAATCATTCCATCACACTGTTTTTAAGCTGTGCTACATATAAAAAAATCAATTCATTTCCTTAAGAAGCCATTGGGCGATTTCTATCATCTATGATTTTAGGCCTTCCTGTGGGAAAGCCAACCTTAGGGGGATAAAAAGGGAGGAATACGCTACTAATAGATCCCCACTTAAGCTCGCCTTTATCCTTCCATTGGGAGGCAGGAGGAAATAGTGAGAGGTTTGTCTCCAGCTTTCATCATAGAAACAGAGGAGGCTCTGGTTTCTGTACAGAGCACAAGGTGTTTCCACACAATGTAATTTTTGTGCCACTGATATTGCGAGCTACGCCCACTAGAGCTCTACTAGCACTGCCCCAGCCCGATGTGTGCATGCTCGCTAAAGGCCCCCCACGTGGATCATAACTGTACGAAGAACAACCCAAGAGAGAAGTATGTGCAAAAGCATCTTACTCCATGTGCCACATGGAAGTGAGATGAGGTGCCAAGTAAGAGTCCCATGCAGATGGCTCTGTCCCTGCACGGATCCTCTGCAGCAGGCTCTGAGCAGTTTGTAACTAACTTTCCTCAAGCAATAGACTAGCTGTGTGCATATATGCTGCAGGGGAGCTGGAACTAGGGGCACTGGGGTGCCCAGCATGAAGGAATATTAGCAAGCGAATGCATGGTTTCCATCAGATATGGGGTTTACAGTGTTGTTGAATGGCTTTCAGCATCCCCACTATAAAAATTGTTCCAGCACCCCTGAATTGCTGTTACCATGGGTGCCAACTCCTTGGGTGCTCCAGGGCTGGAGCGCCCACTGAAAAAAATTAGTGGGTGCTTGCACCCACCGGCAGCCAGCTCCCGCCCTCCCTCCTCAGTGCCTCCCATCCACCAGCAGCCCAGCTGATCAATTCCTCCCCCTCCCTCCCAGTGCCTCCCACCCGCCACAATCAGCTGTTCCACGGCGTGCAGGAGGCGCTGGGAGGGAGAAAGAGGAGCAGGGATGAGGCACACTCGGAGAAGGGGACAGAAGGGGGTCAGACGAGGTGAGGAGGGGGTGGGGTGGGGTGGGAAAAGGCAGGGCGGGGGTTGGGGAAGGGGTGAGGGCAGGACCTGGGGAGCAGCGGGGGCGGCAAGAGGCGGGGCGGGGGTGGGAGCTTAGGGGATGGGGGCGGGTGGGGCCGTGGGCAGAGTGGGGGGGTTGAGTAGCCCTGGAACCCAGAGGAAGCTGGCACCTGTGGCTGTTAGTGTACAGATTTACTGAAAAAGATGATTAGGCTCCCCTCCCATTACCCTGTGTTTATTTTGTCACCTTAGCCTGTCCTAGTATTCACACTACTTACTTCCCTGTCTCCTCAACAGCTTCCCCTGAACTTCACCCCGGTGGGGAACACACATCTCCAACACCCGCAGAAAGTAACCGGAGAATGGGGAACATTGCCGCCATGGCTATCTGGGGGCTCTGGTAAGTCTGCCTGAGTGGTGGAGGTACAGAACGTCACAGCATGAAAATGTTACGTTTCTTCTGGGAGGATTAGACCCTCAATACCTGAACGCATCTTTAGCAAAACCGGCCATCGGCGGGCGCCCCCCTCTGGCGGCCAGGCGGCCATCGGCGGGCGCCCCCCTCTGGCGGCCAGGCGGCCATCGGCGGGCGCCCCCCTCTGGCGGCCAGGCGGCCATCGGCGGGCGCCCCCCTCTGGCGGCCAGGCGGCCATCGGCGGGCGCCCCCCTCTGGCCCCCTCTGGCTCACATACCCGGTGGGATGTCTCTCCCCCTTTCCGTCAATCTGCATTGGCACCACACCCAGCCCTGTTCTGAAGCGTCAGTGAACACCAGAAAGAGCTTGTCAAACTCCTGGTTTACCAGCACCGAGCCCTTGACCAGAGCCTCTTTTAGAGCACAGAGACCCCTCTGGCACTGCTTGGTCCAGATCACCTTATCTGGCTTACCCTTCTTACATACCTTAGTGATTCGGGTGGCTATGAAGCTAAAGTGGGGCACGAATCTCCGGTAGTAGCCCGCCATCCCAGTGAAAGCCTGGACCTGCTTTTTAATCTGGGGAACGGGCCCATCTCTGATCACCTCCACCTGAGCCGGCTCTGGCTTTAGGCAGCCGCCCCCCATTTTGTGGCCCAGGTATGACACCTCTCACATTCCCCCCCCCCCTTGCACTTCCCAGCTTTTATAATCAGACCTGTGTCCTGGAGCCAGTCCAGCGCTTGTTTAACCTGGGCCACATGGTCCTCCCAGGTCTGGCTAAAAATGCAGATATCACTATATGCCAAGGCAAAATTCTCCATCTGAATGAGTATCTGGTCCACCAGGCGCTGGAAGGTGGCAGGTGCCTCATTTAGGCCCAAAGGTAGGACCAGGAACTCTTATAACCCCAGAGGGGTGATAAAAGCAGATTTCTGCCGAGCATCCGGATCCAAAGGTACTTGCCCGTAGTCCTTGGTGAGATCCATAGTAGTGAGATAACGAGCCCCCCTCCGCCCCATCTGGAAGATCATCAGGCCTAGGCATGGGGTAGGCATCGAACTTGGTGATGGCATTAAGCCTCCGGTAATCCACACAAAACCAGATTGACCCGTCCTTCTTGCGGATCAACGCTGCGGGAGAGGCCCAAGGGCTGGAAGACAGCTGGATCACCCCTAAAGCCAGCATGTCCTTGACCTCTCTCTCTCTCTCCAGGTTGGGCTTTTTTCCCAGTGACCTGGAACGGGGAGCATCTTACCGGGGGGGTGGGCTCCTGTCTCCACCTGGTGGACAGCCAGGTTGACAGAACAAGGAGCAATGGTCTCAAGTTGCAGTGGGGGAGGTCTAGGTTGGATATTAGGAAACACTATTTCACTAGGAGGGTGGTGAAGCACTGGAATGCGTTACCTAGGGAGGTGGTGGAGTCTCCTTCCTTGGAGGTTTCTAAGGCCCGGCTTGACAAAGCCCTGGCTGGGATGATTTAGTTGGGAATTGGTCCTGCTTTGAGCAGGGGGTTGGACTAGATGACCTCCTGAGGTCCCTTCCAACCCTGATTTTCTAGGATTCTACTGAGCCCAGGCTGGTTGGAGAGCAGCGCCTCTCGGATCTCCGCCTACTGGGCAGGGGTTAGCTGGTCTGAGAGGGGAATTGATTCCGGCAAAGGGCCGGCACCGTCTCAGGGAATAGATCCACGAGTAGGTCATCTTCCTGCTCCTCCCACTGGCCACAAATGGCCAGTACCAAATTCTCCGTGTCAAAGTATGGCTTCATCATGTTGACATGGTACACCCAGTGGCTGTGAGCCCGGTTAGACAGTTTCACTACATAGTTTACCTCATTCAGCTGCTTGATGACCTTGAAGGGCCCATCCCAGGCAAGCTGTAGTTTGTTCTGTGGATGTGACGAAGTGGGGTTTTATTTATCTTGTTATGTTGCATGTGAGTCTTACTGTCCTGTACTAATACTGTGTGTACCTTAGTTTCCCAGTGTAATGCACCAATACTTTGCTGGTGGGAATTGGGTGTGTGATTTTGCGGAGGCCCTCAGGGCAGGTGAGACTGCCCAGCTATTTGCATCTATGTAACCTGAGACCCAGGAGGGGGGTGCGGCCAGGTGACACCTTTGGCCTGGGAAGTGAGACAAAGAAGGAGAAGGGGCATCAAGGGGGGTGTCTGAGGTCAGGTGGCTGGAGGCTGGCAGTCTGCCTTGGGGGACTGGAAAAGGGGAATCCAGTGCGTCTGGCCCAGGATTCCCAAGATGGACTTGGCTGAAAGGCACAGATGTTTGTAATAGTTACGTCTGTTCTACGCTGTGTTCCTGTCAATGAATAAACCTTCTGTTTTACGCTGGCTAAGAGTCACCTCTGACTGCAGAGTTGGGGTGCAGGGCCCTCTGGCTTCCTCAGCAGCCCCGCCTGGGCAGACTTGCTGCGGGAAGCGCACGGTGAGGAAGGGGCTGCTGAATGCTCCAAGGTCAGACCCAGGAAGGTCGAAGCTCTGTAAGCTTCTTGCCCTGGAGACAGTATGCTCAAAGAGAGGAGGCATGCTAGACCGGAGTCCTGCCTGGCTTCGTATGGAGTAGTTCCAGAGCATCGCCCGGTGACTCCGTGACAGCTGGTGCAGAGGTGGGATCAAACTGCACCCCATGGAGAGAGCATCCTGCAGTAAGTGACTGGGGAGCAATAAAACAAAGGGGGATTAGCGAGAGACGGGCATGCTGGAGGCTCTGAGAGGTGCAATTCCAGGAGGCGGAGGAGCCTCTGGCTTAACCCCCAAGAAAGAGTGGACCCCTGAGAATGGCTGTCGCACTGAACGGGTTCCTCCCAGGGATTGTGGGGAGCTGAGAAAGTACAGGCCTGTGAGTCCATGACCCCTTGGGAACAGCATGGAGATGGCCTATAACCATGTCCTTAAGAAGGACATTGTAGAGCTGTGCAGAGAGAGAGGGCCGCGCATTGGAAAATTCACCAAGGCACAGCTGATTGCCCAGCTGGAAGAGAACGATCACTCTAAGGACCCAGTTCCTGAGCCAGCTTGGGCTGCGAGAGAGGCTGGGAGCAGCCAGGCAGCCCATCTACCCGACCAGCAGGGGATCTTCCCGACCGAGTTCCCCGTTGGTGGAGCTGAGACAGTTGGAGTTGGAAAAGGGACAGAAATTGAAAGAGCTGGAGGACCATGCGAAGGAATGGGAGGACCGTCAGAGACAGAGGCAGCATGAACTGGCGATGGCAGAGCTGAGAAGCAGAGAGACCCCTACCGTGGTGAGTGCGGACGGGCCCAGGCTAGCTAAGCCCGTAGGGAACTCAGCTATAAAAGTGCTACCTCAGTTTAAGGAAGGGGATGATATAGATGCCATCTGCACTGCCCTTGAGAAGGTCTGCAATGTGCACCAGGTTGACCCTGCAGACATCTTTGGCATCTCACCCCCTTACTGGTCCCAAACCATTAGAGATGTTCAGCCAGATGGATGAGGTGGAAGCAGGGGACTATGAACTGTTCAAACAAGTCCTGCTGCGCAAGTTTGAGCTGACCCCCGAGGTGTACAGGAAAAGGTTCCTGAGTGTGCAGAAGACCCAGGGGATGACCTGTCTGGAACTGGTCAAGCTGATGGGGGAAATACACCCGCAAGTGGGTGAATGGGGCGGGGCCCAGACCAAGGAGGACGTGATTGAACGAATGGAGCTGGAGCAATTGTATGAACTCTGTCCCCCTGACCTGAGGATGTAGTTTGCGGACAAGAGGCCGAAGGACCTGTGCCACGCAGGGCTACTGGCAGACGAGTTTGTGGATAGCAGGTCGGGATATGGAATGGAATCCCAGGGGGACAGGCCCACGTCAGTGCAGAAGGGGGGGGGGCTCACCCAGGGGCTTCCCTGAAGGGAGTCTTGGATAAATCCCTCCTGAGAGGCACAGCCAATACCAGAGCTGACCCACCAGCCCCTGGAGACCAACGGGACCTGAGGTGTAATTACTGTGGGCAGGGGGGGCCCACAGATGGGCCCGGTGCCAAAAGCTCAGGGACAGAATGAGCAAACCGAGCCCTCAAAGGGGCTGGATCCCCAGGCAGGTGGGGCTGGCGGTTTAGCAATGGCCCAAGAGGGAGAAGTCCCCCAGGCCAGCTCCTCGGGGAGGCTTGATGCTCAGTCTACAGGGTGGGGGTGGGGCGGCCCCTGAGGAGCGAGTGCCTCATTTCCCTGGAGGTGGATGGGAAGCAGGTCACTGGGACGTGAGGTGACACTGGCCCGGCCCGAGGTGGTGGCCCCAAACCGGGTGGTGTCCAACACCTACCTAACCCTGACGGGTGTCTGCGAGCCCCCATGTAAGGTACCCAAGGCCAGGGTACATCTGAAATAGGAGGCCAAGGAGGGGGCCTAAAGATGGGGGGGTGCATTATCAGTTGCCAACCGAGGTGCTGATGGGGGTGGGGGGTGACCTGGCAGATTGGCCGGGCAGCCCCCAGAGTGCCCTAGTCATCACCTGTAGCCAGAGCCAGCGAAGGGCATTCTGCCCTGACACGGGGGCGGTGGCCTGCCGGGGGTGCAGGTTCCTACCCCAGCGGGAAAAGAGTGACTGGGGACAGGACTTGGCGGGGCTGCGGCCTGGGACCCAGCCGCTGAGAGGGAGCAGTCCTCATCCCTTCCCCAGCCGCTGAAAGATCCCTCTTTAGAGAAGCTAAGGGAACTTGCTGGCCACAGCACGGCGAAACCCCTGGGGGTAGGCTGCCGGGACAGATTCCTGTGGCAGAAGGGATTCCTGTATCGGGAATGGGCTCCCCAAGAGGAAGTGGAACTGGGGGGGGGGGGGAAGATCAGGAGACAGCCAGTGGTCCCCCCCAGAAGTACTGCCGCAGGCTACTGTACCTGGCCCATGATGTCCCCCTCTCGGGATACCGGGAAATCCAGCGCACCAGGCAGAGGCTGCTACAGCACTTTTACTGGGCCGGGATCTTTGATGCCATCCAGCAGTACTGCAGGTCCTGCAATCCCTGCAGAGGGTGGGGAAGGCCCAGCACAAGGAGAAAGCAGCTTTGAGGCCCCTGCCCATCAGAGAGGAGCCTTTCCAGAAGGTGGCCGTGGACATAGTGGGACCCCTCAGCAAGGCAACTCGGACAGGGGACAAAAGTACATTCGGGGGGTGGTAGATTTTGCTACTCCCTATCCTGAGGAGGTGGCCTTGTCCTTTATCGAGGCAGACACACTGCTGACTGTTTTCAGCAGAGTAGGGTTCCCCAAGGAGCTCCTTACAGGCCAGGGCTCCAATTTCATGTCAACTCTGCTCCGGTGCTTGTGGGAGAAGTGTGGGGTCCGACGCACCTGGGCCTCAGCGTATCACCTTCAGTCCAACGGGCTGGTGAACAGGTTCAATGGGACCCTGAAGATGCTGCTGAAAACCTTTATGGACCAGCACTCACAGGACTGGGACAAGTTGTGATGTTATTGATATAATCTGGGACCATATAGATCATTGTTGCAACCAAGGTCCTGTAGTGACACCAAATCTGGTATAAAGGAGGTCAAATAAGGTCTCTAAGACAAGGTTATGGTTTGCTGGTTCTGTTTATGCTATCTGGATGCATATATCATTGTTGTACTTAAAGTTATAAGTATTGGCTCTATACTGTCTGTATTTCATAATTATGCTGTGCTTCTGGGTGACACCCCAGACAGGTTAGTGTCAGCTCTGCCTAGCCTGCTTGATGGCCCATTAAGGACCATCGGCTATACAATTGACCCACTGAGAGAAGGCAAATACGCCTTGTAACTCAGCAAAGTAGGCAGGGACTTGCCCATGTGACTCCAGACTCCATTTTGCTGTAATTTTCCACAGTAAGGACAAAGAGGTGTTCTTACACCTGGAAAAGACTATAAAAGGCTGATGCCTCATTTCCATCTTGTTGTCACTTCTGCTTCTTACCTCTGGAGGGACTTTGTGTAGAGCTTCCGTTTGTAGCAAAGGACTGATGACCCATCCCAGCTGGGGATGTACTCCAGAGACTGGATTTGAACTTGCAGTTTACTCTATCACGGCTACAAGCCTGAACCAAGAACTTTGCCATTACTGTATGTCATGGATTCCATTTAACCAATTCTCTCTCATCTATATCTTTTTCCTTTTATGAATAAACCTTTAGATTTTGGCAACAGCGTGATTTGTGGGTAAGATCTGATTTGTATAGTGACATGGGTCTGGGGCTTGGTCCTTTGGGATCAAGAGAACCTTTTTTTCTTTTACTGAGGTATTGGTTTTCATAACCATTTGTCCCCATAACAAGTGGCACTGTTGGGGATACCGGGAAACTGGAGTGTCTAAGGGAACTGCTTGTGTGACTTGTGGTTAGCCAGTGGGGTGAGACCGAAGTCCTCTTTGTCTGGCTTGCCTTAGAGGTGGAAAAACCCCAGCCTTGGGCTGTAACTGCCCTGTTTTAAGCAATTTGTCCTGAATTGGCACTCTCAGTTGGGTCCTGCCAGAACCAGCATCGTTCCAGTGGCGTAGTCATGCTAGGATCCACAGAACCAAGTCAATTAAGCTTTGGGTCAGAACCCCACGCTATCCAAATTTGAATTTTGGGATTGAGAGTTTGGTTGGTTAAAGAGCAGTTGCAATGGGTGAGCAAAGAGCATATGAGGGCCTTGGCAAAAAAGCCCTGGAAGATTTGTGTTCAGAAAAGGGGATAAGTTTTAGAAAGAAAGCTACAAATCAAGAACTGAGAGAGCTGTTAATGGCCAGTGATCAGGGGGCAAGAGCGCAGCCCTTACCGGAGGCTACAGAAGATGCAGAAAAAATTAGAGTACGGAAGGTAACAAATAAAGTGCAACTTGAGCATGAAAGGAATCTAGCAGATCTTCGATTGCTGGAAAAAACAAAAAACAGCTGAATTAGAAAGAGAAGCCGATGAGAGAGAAGAAAGAGCTCGTAAGGGGCGTCTGGAACTGCTGGCTGCGGAGGAGAAAGCTCCACAGATGGAACAGGAGACGGCCAAACTTCAGCTCCAAGTAATGGAAGAGTGGAGAAAGTCATCACCACCTAGTGCTCCACTTCCCCACCGCCACAAGAAAAACTGGGAAAGGAGGAGTCCCATTTACAATGATACTGAGGATAGAAAGGAGTTTTTGTCTACCTTTGAATGCCTCTGCAATCTGTACCAGATCCCTGATGATCAGCGAATGCCTGTCCTGCTGACCAGACTGACTGGAAAAGCCAGGGAGGTATTTAATGAACTGGGGGAACAAGAAGCCTTGGATTATGAGCGGTTTAAAGATTCTGTGTTAAGGCAGTTCAAGGTTACTCCTGAATCTTACAGAGTTAAGTTTAGAAAGTTTCAAGTGTCTAATGATTGCACTTCTGTAGAATGTGCTCATAAGCCGATGGGTTTTGTTAAAAAGTGGGTTGTGGGAGCAAAGGTGCATGGGAGTTTTGAAAAACTGCTGGATTTAATGATTTTGGAACAACAGTTCTTGGACATTGTGCCTGACCATGTGATAGCAGCTGTGTGCGATAGGAACCCTGAGTCAGTCCTATGGGCTGCAGAGATTGCGGATGCCCCTACCCAAAACAGAGCTCGAGAAGGGTGTAAACCCCCGGAGAAAACTAATCACCATTCTCCCCAGTTCAAGGGGGGGGGGGAGAAGATTTAAAAGTAAACCTGGCCCTGACTATTCTAAAGGAGCTCATGGGGGCCCAGAGGATAGGAACTCTCACCACAAGAATAAACAGGTTAAATGCTATCACTGTGGTGTGCCACATGAGACCAGATTGCCCGACCCTGAAGGGCAGCCCAAAACCAGCAACCCCAAATGCCACGGTAAATGCTAATCCTGTTATAAACTCACAGGCAAGCCACACACAGCCCACCGTTGGTGCCCTGTGTGCAAATGCGGTTTCTGTGGTCTCTGAAGAATTTGACCTTAAAACTCATATTAAAGCTAAATATGGGAAAAATAATGCAGAGTTTATTACCAGTGCAGAAGTGAATGGAGTATGGCGTATGGCATGGAGGGACACCGCAGCCGATATTACTTTGGTTAAAGCAAGTCTTGTCACGGAGGAAGATTATTGGCCAGATGAAAGTGTAACTGTTGTAGCCTTATCTGAGTATTTTGTCAGGGCGTCTTTGGCTAAAATCCACCTGAAATGGAAGGGATTTGAGGGCACCATGGTTGTGGGAGTAAAAAACACAATCCCTAAGGATCTTAGGATTGGAAATGATATTAAAGCTATGTTCAGTCAAGTTAACACAAACCAGGCACAGGAGAGGTTGTGTCTAAAGTTGTGTCTTTGGAAGGTTTTTCCAAGAGTTTGTCTTTGGAAAGTAGTAGTTTGGCTGTGAATGACGTTTCTGAATGTCTGCCTAATGTTTCAGAAGCGAATCTGGAATTAGATCAAGCACAGAAAGATCTCATTGGCCAGGAAAAGGTTTCTCAGGAGCAGATTAAAGTGGATGGACAGATGGAAGCCCTAGCCGAGGGAGGAAAGGGTAGATTTTTAAGGGGTAATGAACTGGTGGCTAGTACAGCTTACAAAAGTGAACCTGAAAAGGGTAACTGATTTGCTGAAAGTAGCTCAGGGTAGTGAAAAGAGCAGTAGTTTATCTGTTGGGAGTGGAAATGTGTCTGTTAAAGAAAGTTTGGATGAGCCTAGGCAGCCTTGTGAGCTGATGGCTTTATCTAGTCAGCAGTTTGGGAAGGCCAGGATAGCGGAAAATGAGTGTCCCTATACCTTACTTGTTTCCTGTGGGGAGAATTGTGACAGTGAAGGAAATGTGCCTGTGTCCGTCAGGGGTATTTTGACTTGCCTTTGGAGGAAGCTACTTCGGTCTCCAAGCAGTTGTCTGTGAACAGCCCTGCGTGCTGGGACAAGGGAAATGAGATCCCAAGCTGTGTGTTTGGTAAAGGAGAATGCGTCTCTGGCTCTTCTTTGTGAAGCAGACAGAAGGTGCCTTTCAGCCTGTGATGGTTGAGGATAGTGCAGTGGTCTCAGAGTTGGTTCTGGATTCAACTAAAGCCCAGGAAGGGAATGGTCCTAAGTTTGTGTCGGCTAGGGAGAATGGCACTGTAACTAGGTTGCATCCAGTTAGTGTCTTAGCAGAATCCCAGAGACCAGACAATTCTGGTGCTTGTATTTTACCTGTTGCTAATGTGTGGTTGGAAAAGGATGTAGCAATTCTGTCTGATCAGGGTGATATCCTAGCCAGAACACAAGGAGAGCAGAAAGGTGATTTGGTTGTGTTACCTACTGATGGTGTGGAAACTTGTGGCAAGAAGGAAAAAAAATTCCTGAACTTGTGTGTGGCCAGCTTGTTGGAAAGACAATGGTGTTGGGACAGGACTGTCTCCATGCTAATTCTTTAAGTGAGCTGTCTGTGCTTCAGGGTGTGAGGACAGATTTGGTTACTGGTGTTTCAGAGCAGAACGGTTTTAGGGCTGAATGCTTGAGGCCGCGGGGGAGAGCAAGCAAACTCTCACCCTCAGACTCTTTGGATTTGTGTGGTCTCTCTTTAGGACAGAATCCAGCCTTAAAATTGGTAGCAACTAAGAATTTAAAAGCTAGTGTTTGTGTTGATGCAAATGACCTGACTGACTGGGAGAAGACAGACTTGCTAATAGCTGTTAGCACAGACAGCACACCCAATCAGCCAGTGAATTCTGTTAAGCAAGAGAAATCAGGATTTAAACCTTCAGGACATGGAGGAAAGAGAGAACTTACTTTTGCAAAGGGAAGCCACACGTTAATCCTAAAATGCCCAAACTCCAATGGTATTGAGCCAAAGGTGTGGCATAACAAACATGATTGTAAATGGACACTTGCAATGAATTTGTTCTTATTGCTAATGGTAATTTTTGTAACTAAGGTGTTGCTATTACCAAGAACTGTAAAAATGTGCAATGTGCCTAATCTTCTAGGGGGGGGGGAACACACACACCTTGAACATGTTAAAAGAATTACATGAGAACATACTTTATGTTAAGGGCCTTGTTAAACTGATAATTCACAGTTGATGCCTGTAAACAGTATTGGAATTTTTCACATGGGAAAAGACATTCCAAACCTAATGTGCTGTATGAAAAGGGAAACCGAGGCATACTACCACATTGCTGTCATGGCTAAATGCCAGGATTCCTATACTATAGACAACATTAATATCTACATTGACTTGATGTTAACTGGGTTCCAAACATTTGCCAGAGCTTGTATGGATAAAGTAGCTACGTTCTTTAGCATTTGGCAAAAGAAAATGAGACATACAGAAACCATGTTGCAAGAGCAGATCCAATCCATTATTGTTCTAACCAAGTTTTACCTTGAGTTTGTAAAGAAATTAAATCAGGTTATTGAACGTGACTTTGATAAACCATTTCTGTTTTACACTAATACGGCTTCTAACCCAATACTAGCTGTAGTGAGACGGAACCAAGGATGGGGGGCTCTTGGGCTGGGGTCAGTGATGTTGGGGTCATCCCTTCCTGCATCAATTTTGCATTGGGGTGTGACATTATTGATATAATCTGGGACCATTAGATCATTGTTGCAACCAAGGTCCTGTAGTGGCACCAAATCTGGTATAAAGGAGGTCAAATAAGGTCTCTAAGACAAGGTTAGGGTTTGCTGGTTATGATTATGCTATCTGGATGCATATATCATTGTTGTATTTAAAGTTATAAGTATTGGCTCTATACTGTCTGTATTTCAAAATCATGCTGTGCTTCTAGGCGACACCCCAGACAAGTCAGTGTCAGCTCTGCCTAGCCTGCTTGATGGCCCATTAAGGACCATCGGCTATACAATTGACCCATTGAGAGAATGCAAATATGCCTTGTAACTCAGCAAAGTAGGCAGGGACTTGCCCATGTGACTCCAGACTCCATTTTGCTGTAGTTTTCCACAGTAAGGACAAAGAGGTGTTCTTACACCTGGAAAAGACTATAAAAGGCTGATGCCTCATCTCCATCTTGTCTTCAATCCTGCTTCTTACCTCTGGAGGGACTTTGTGTAGAGCTGCCGTTTGTAGCAAAGGGCTGATGACCCATCCCAGCTGGGGATGTACTCCAGAGACTTGATTTGAACCTGCAGTTTAGTCTAGGACATCTACAAGCCTGAACCAATAACCTTGCCCTTACTGTATGTCATGGATTCCATTTAACCAATTCTCTCTCATCTATATCTTTTTCCTTTTATGAATAAACCTTTAGATTCTAAAGGATTGGCAACAGTGTGATTTGTGGGTAAGATCTGATTTGTATATTGACCTGGGGCTTGGTCCTTTGGGATCAAGAGAACCTTTTTTCTTTTACTGAGGTATTGGTTTTCATAACCATTTGTCCCCATACCGAGTGGCACGGTTGGTGATATTGGGAAACTGGAGTGTCTAAGGGAACTGCTTGTGTGACTTGTGGTTAGCCAGTGGGGTAAGACCAAAGTCTTCTTTGTCTGGCTGGTTTGGTTTGCGCAGAAGTAGAAAAACCCAGCCTTGGTCTACCTGCCCTGTTTTAAGCAATTTGTCCTGAACTGGCACTCTCAGTTGGGTCCCACCAGAACCAGCATCGTTCCACAAGTATTTACCCCACCTGTTGTTCCCGTACTGGGAAGTGCCCCAGAAATCAACCGTGTTCTCTCCCATACAGCAACTCGAAAGGAGGAGAGTGAGGGGACCTATGGACTTGTTGAGGGACGAATGGGAGGGGAAGGCCTCCCCTGATGGAAAATCAGAAGTGGAGTATGTACTGACTTTCTGGGAAACGCTTGCTGAGCTCATGGACTTGGCCGGGGGGAATTTAGCCAGGGCCCACGGTAAGCAAAAGGTCTGGTACAACCGCTCAGCGCGTTCCCGCTCCTATGTTACCGGGGACCAGGTGACAGCTCTCATTCCCATAAGAACGAACAAACTACAGGCTGCCCAGGACAGGCCCTTTAAGGTCATCAAGCAGCTGAATGAGATAAACTATGTAGGGAAACCCTTGCGGCCAGAGTCAGGCGCCAGCACAATGAGAGTCCATGAAAATTTTACATTTCTTCTGGGATGATTAGATCCCCAACAGCTGAACACATGAAACTTATTCAACAGAAGAATGGCCATAGTGGGTCAGACCAAAGGTCCAGCTAGCCCAGGACCCGGTCTTCCAACAGTGGCCAATGCCAGGTGCTTCACAGGAAATGAAAACAACAAGTAATCATCATGCGATCCACCCCATGGCCCATGGCCAGTTTTGGGCAAACAGAGGCTAGGGACACCATCCCTCTTTCCAACAGATTTTGCAATTTAAAGCAGATTCACCCAGTCCCTTAACTGCCATCATAAAGACACACGTACATATGCTGGACATGGACGTTAGAGAAGCAAACTTTTACATTTCTACCTTTCTTGTATGACTCTCCGGGCCAAATGTTTAGCAGACCTCCTTAAAGGCTTCAACATTCGTAGGCAGATTTATTTGCATGGCAAATTGGTCAGTTACATGTAGTTTCTGGATTTGCCTAAGACTTTGTGCAAATGCCAAGGTTTGGCCCTAAAAGGCCTGTTAGCTAGCAGTCAACAGGAAACTAAAACCTACTTCTAAGGCAGATAGGCAATTTATTTACTGGCTTTGAAATATTGGCTTCACCTCCTCAGTATCTACTGCCTGTCCATTAGTCCTTCCCAGAAGGTCAGTAACAAGAATATCCACTTTTATAAACAAAATATTGGCATGCCAAGAAAAGACACCATCAAGGGGAGTTGTCCTAACCCCCTACAACAAGTTATCATGTGTATGTTAAATTGAGGGGAAAACAGTCCGTAAAGTAACCGATTTTTGTTTTAGACTTCCAGGTATGCACAACAGAAGCAGGAAACAACCCCCCTGCCCATCCCAGATGAAGCCCTGGCTGCAGCAATACATGCCTTTACCTTCCACTCTACTGCCTCAATCAGCCCAATCTAGATGAAGCTTCAATTGGTCCAGCATGCTGGCCAAGCTCCTGACAGCATCACCTTGGCAACAGCTTATTAGGCCATGGTCAACGCTCTGCAGTGTCTCCCCAGTGCAGGATTTGCTTTGCGGTCCTAGCCCTGATCTAGAAAGCCCCAATAATGTGAGCTAGATCAGGGGCTCTGTGCAACCCTTCAAGAATACACCAATCCACACAAGCAATATGACTGACAGAGCTTTGGGGGGGGGGGGGGGTGCTGTCTGTGCTAACAGCTATTAGCAAGTCTGTCTTCTCCCAGTCAGTCAGGTCATTTGCATCAACACAAACACTAGCTTTTAAATTCTTAGCTGCTACCAATTTTAAGGCTGGATTCTGTCCTAAAGAGAGACCACACAAATCCAAAGAGTCTGAGGGTGAGAGTTTGCTTGCTCTCCCCTGCGGCCTCAAGCATTCAGCCCTAAAACTGTTCTGCTCTGAAACACCAGTAACCAAATCTGTCCTCACACCCTGAAGCACAGACAGCTCACTTAAAGAATTAGCATGGAGACATTCCTGTCCCAAAACTTCCCTCTGGAGCCGAGAGCCCTCGCCTGTGGAGCATCCCTCTGCTGGAGATCAGGAAGAGCCCATATATTTTACGAAATACAATGCTGGAACATCCTTGAAGGCCTGCCCCCAATAGAGGACAATGGGGCAACCGTCTATTTATGGAATGGGACACATTTTGAAAATACATCCCATAGGGCTCATTTCTATACAGCAATGAACAATTCTTTCCTTAAATAATGGTGTTAGCCACCTATAGAAAGTACTAGAGCGATGGTTGTTTTACTGTTGGCTAGGGTAGATACATACCCTGCAGCAGCTGGACATGGCACCAGCTGCACAATTACCTAGTGCTTCTATTTTGTGAATTACACTGGGGGGGCAGGGGGGGGGGGGGGAGACATGTGATCCTTTATTTGGGTTTATTTTCTTGTTTGGGGAATCACGGCTCGCTATGCCAGTGAACAAATGAGTCAGGTGATCTCAGGTTTCTGTGCACGTATGGAATAGGCACATGTATGTATACAAATGAACTGATGTCTGCATGGATATGTTCTGCTTCATCCCAACCCCCCTACTTTTTGCAGTCCAGCATCTTGAGAGTGACAAACACACAAGCAATCCAGAACCATGCAGGTTATGACCTCAGACAGGTAGTGAGGTGGTGAAAAAGGAGTATTTAAGAAAGCATAATTACAGGAAAATTTAAATTACAGTTTTTGGAAAGAGGAGCTAAATCGGGGCTAATGAAACGGAGTCATTTAGACATACATGCGTACCTGGTTGGATGGTCTCTACACTATGCTGTTTAAGACCCTTGATCAAGACTTTCCAGGGCTTGGCATTTATACCTGGGAAGAGGAAGAGTTCTGATCTTAGGTTGAAATAATCCTGGGAAATGTAGTTCAGCAAGGGACTACAATCATTTGAATTAGCTGAATTGCAGTATCAAGTCTGTTCTATTATTCTGAGCTACAATGTCTCAGAACTACTCTACCATAAAAGATCCCACATTCCTTCTGCCTTGGAAGAACATAATTAGGGCCCTGACAAACTTTTAGCACCAGATTTTCAAAAGGTAGAATGGTGGGAGCTGGCAGGTATGGAGCACTTTTGAAAGCCTGGCCGCTTCACTAAAGCACCCAAATGGGAACCGAGCTCTTGAAAATGTGGCAACAAGGGATCAATTCTGCTGCAGCACACACTTCCGGTGTCTTATTAGTAAAGTTTCCCACTGAAATCAGGGGATGACTCATGGAATGAAAGTAAAGGAGAGAGGAAGCCAGCCCTTAATGCACAGAATGGGCCTTTTCTAGTGTGGAGTTTATTTATTGTTCCAAGGCAGCACAATTTATGTAGAATTAAAAGAAACAACAAACCAAGACAACCTACAAACAAATTTGGGCTAGGCCAGGAGCTAAGTAAATTCAAAGGTTAGCAGCACAATTATTTATAGGACTTACCAGCAATACTTATCCCATCCAAAAAAGAAGTTCCAAGTAGGCAAGCTTTGATTTCATTTTGTATGACGACATTTCTTCCAAAGGACCTATGGAATATGGAAGTAAACATTTCAAAAGCAAGTGCAACCTGGAGTGATTCCCCCACCCCCTGAACAGTGTATCCAATATGGACAAAGTAAATCACTTCATGTTAACTTGCTGTTGAAAGAATCCCTTCTGCAGAGAGGGGTCTGGCAGCACATGTACTCACGCAATATAAAAGTGGCCAAGGTCAGTCAGTCATTTACTGTTCACCAAAGGTGCGGTCATCAGCTGGATGTAGACTAGGGCTGAGATACAGTGCTTGCCGTGAGGTGTAGGAAAAGAGAGAGTGGACAAGGAAAACTACAAAAGTGTAGTTATTTCAGACATGCTGCAATTAAAGTAATTTAAGAAAAAGCATTGTAACAGGGTTTACTCACCACCCTGCACTTCCTCATGGCCAGGCATGGCATCACAGTATCCTTGTGGGGTAGCAGCCCTTGTCAACAGTCACTCTGGGACTGTGGTGGTTTCTTTCAGAGAACTCACCCCTCCAGCCAGGGCACAGTCTTTAGTGTGGATGGCTGACCCTGGAAGGAACAGGCTAAAGTTCTAAACTATCTTAACAGAAATAAAAAGCTTCCAGCCTCTCCACAGCTCTTCTTCAGTGAGGTCACATTCAGACTGCAGCCCCCTTACTGAACTCAACTCCCCTTGTACACCACTTGCTTAGGGCTGGGAGGGGAATCCAGTCCCCACCTCAATTCTGGGTTACAGCCCAGAGCCCTGTACTGCACAGCTAAATCAAATCCTCTACCCATAGTGCAGTTTTCCCTGCACCATTTCCTTCCTTCCTCACCTCTTTCCTTCCCTTCTAGGTCTCCCAATCTGTCCCCTGGGTGCTCACTCAAGCCCCTGCAGGCACCTTTTGACTCTCTGCATTCTCTTGCCTCCAGCCCTTCCTCAGCTGGGCCCACTCAGTGGTTAAACCTGGAATCACCTAATTTCTCTCAGGTGGGGCCCATTCTGTAATCAGGGCTGGCTTAGTCAGAGGCTCTCTATTATTATCTCAGAGCTCTGGATGATCTCTGAGAGTTGATCTCTCTCTCTCTCTTTCCATATATATATAAAAAAAAAGTATTGTCAGGCTTTGGCTCTGACCCTCTTACACCAATCACTGTAACTGACTTCTACTCTGGGTTATCGGTTTTCTTTTAAGGATATTGGGCCAGCCAATGGTACCATGCTGCATTCCATGAGCTGAGGATCTGCCCATTGTTCTCCTGTTGGGTCAGATTCTGCCACCCTTATGTTGACTAGTACAATACTCCACAAGCAAGCCCCATTGAAATCAGTGTTAGTAGAGTGAGGTATTACTCAGTGTGAGTAGGGGTGACAGAATCTTGCCTATTATGTCTAACTAGTCTTTCTACATGTAGCAATGTAAATTAAAGGCTGTTTTCTAGATACTACACTTTTAAAAGTAGATTTCCCCCCCTGCCTAATGCAGCTGCCATCTTGTCCTTAAGATGCAGCATATTACAGTCGCTGTGTTTTCTCGGTCATGGAAAATTTCTCTTTTTTCAGTCTTTGGGCCCAATTCTGAGAAGTGCTCAGCACCCACTAGTTCAGTGGGAGTTCAGGGTGATCAGTACCTTGCAGGAAGTGCTTAGTGTCTCTTTCTTTGATGTTTTTCCTTGACCTGAAATGAAAATAAATCTAGACCGAAGAGTATGTTTTACTCTGTGAGTATGAGCATGAAAAACATCATTCCTGAGACGTGGAATCACCTTTGCCATAGCTTGGAGGTTCTTCAGCTTGTGTAAGATTTTGTGTTTAGGTAACAACTATAGCACCTCTGTCTTGTCTATTTATGTCCTTCTGCTTGTACATCAGTCTGTGTTGTGATCCTGTGTGTCATATCAGCGCACTTACATTTCCTCACACATTATACAAAGAAGTATCTGACAGATGTTCAAGGAGCAGATTTATACCACACAGATTTATACATGGGGAGAATTGGTGCATTCTGACTTACATATTTAGTATATGTTTTTGAAAGTCATAACATTTCAACATGGAAGATAGTTTAACATTTTATTATTTTGCAAATGTCAGTTGCATGCATGCTGCAATTATCTGTGCATCACCAGCATGAACACACAGTCAAGTAACTGAAAACAATCACCCCACTAGATACGAAATTGGTCTTTTGTGAAAGGAGTTGTGCCTAATTTTGGCAATTAATTGATCTTGGATTATTAGCAGGTAAATATGCCCGATGGGATGTTAGATGGGGTGGGATCTGAGTTACTACAGAGAATTCTTTCCTGGGTGCTGGCTGGTGAGTCTTGCCCACATGCTCAGGGTTTAGCTGATTGCTATATTTGGGGTCGGGAAGGAATTTTCCTCCAGGGCAGATTGGCAGAGGCCCGAGAGGTTTTTCGCCTTCCTCTGCAGCGTGGGGTACGGGTCACTTGCTGGAGGATTCTCTGCACCTTGAGGTCTTTAAACCACAATTGGAGGACTTCAATAACTCAGGCATAGGTTAGGGGTTTGTTACAGGAGTGGGTGGGTGAGCTTCTGTGGCCTGCGTTGTGCAGGAGGTCAGACTAGATGATCATAATGGTCCCTTCTGACCTTAAAGTTTATGAGTCTATGAAGGGTTGCCATGTCAGAAGTTCAGATGAATATAGGCCAAGATGAGCTTTTCTTTTAGCCAAAAAGTTCCCCAAGGTTGGAAAGCCCCTCAAGGGAAATTAGGATTAAAGGGATTTAGTTGATGGCCCTTCCTGGTTATCTAGCACAGTTTTGGTCTAACAGGGAGATGATAATTATAAATAGACCTAGTGGGAAGATCTGTTATTTCCTAAAAGGTATTTATGGACTGGAAAGCCCAACAGCGTTTGGCATTTTATAGAACCTCTAGCTTTGTGAAACAGTTTTCATGATGGTGGCAGGACAATAAACATAACAGTGACTAGTAGAATGGAGAAAACATCCTCCCCAAAACAAAAATGGGTTCCTTGTATAAATATATAGGGATGAACATGAAGAAAAAAGACACTAAAAAATGTGAAAAGAAACCACCACAGGAAAAATATGTATCTTGCTTTCTGTGTTTTTTGACAAGTGGGATATGAATTTTCTCCATGGTTAAGAATCGAAAACAGATCCAAAAATAAGTAGGTGTGCTTCTGCCAGGTCCAGTTATAGATTCGCCAAAATCTCATGAGCGGGTCTAAAAATGGGATATTATTTTTTTTCATGAAAAGAGTCGGTGCTGACCCGGGCCTTGCTGACTTTCTTGGTTTCCTATAGATGCCAACAGACTTGGCAACAACAGTCTATTTGGATGATTACATCTGCTTTTTATATCCTGTGCTTTTCCCAGGTTAGTCATTACTGATGGGGAGTGGGCCAATATTTTTCTTGCCTATTCTTTCAAAGTAAAATGTCTACACTTTATATGTTAACCTCTAGTGTTTTTTTCATTAGAGCAATTTCCCCCCTCAGCAGGTCATCCAAGTTTGGGAAATATAGAAAAACCATGATGCTACTTGTTTGTATTATAGTGTAATATACCACCATTTTCAATTCTGTGTGGCATGTTACTGAATGCAATGAAGTATGGGATCATACCTGGGTTAGCCTCACTTCATATCAGTTTTGCAATTTTGACATCAAACTGATTTACCTTGGTGCTTCAGAACAGCTAGCATGCACTCTGCTTGATCTTGGCTTTAGAATTTGGCAAGGAAAAGTGGTCAGACAAAAGGATAAAATAAGATGGCATGGATATGGAATTGACAATTTTGCCATTAGTCAAAGAAGCACCATTTTGTTCATGGCCATGCACGTACATTGTACTTCTGTGCAGAAGATGACAACTATGTATTAGCAACTTGGAATGCAGTAGCTGGTGCATAGCTTTGCCCCCTTGTTGGTGAACTACATTTCCTTGGGCAATGTAGTAGCATAGGGTACCTGGACTGCACCTTTTAACATTATCTTGAGCACTATATATATATCCTGCACTTGGGGAAAGGATCACTACACCTTATTCTGGCCCTGTATCTGCCTAGTCCTGAGAACTCCCAAGTTATTGCTTTTTGTTGTGGAGCACTTGGTTTCCATTGCTATTAGTCATTAAACTACCCTAATTATCTAAGGATCCAGGATTGTTCATTCTAATCCAATGGGTTCAAATAAATTTGAAAATTTTTTGGTATAATGTTATAAATAAGGATTAAGAACAAATCAATACTCAGGCTTTTTTTCCCCTTAAGCTTGAGGACATGCTATACATTGTACATCTTAAGTTCACCTACTGCTGCTTATCTACCACTGCTTATGACATTAGAAACAACTTGCTATGGAAGTTATGAGGTCACAGAAAAGGGAAGATTATGGTATGCAAATATCCTTAGCAAGAAAATGAGGCAAGAAACACAGAACACATGGGGCCAAATGGGGCCACCTCTCATCAAAGCTCAAATATCTGGCTTTGGGTGGAATATTTTGCCCCTTAGTCTGCTGGGTTGGCATGGAATAGCTGCACTGGTGCTCTCGTGGTAGAGACAAATGGGGTTCCTATACACCTCATACATTGGTTGTCGCCTACTGCAGCACAGACCTGTCTAGTGGCTACACCCACAACCCTCCATTCTGTTGCAAAGAAAGGCATGACAGAGTCCAAGGGGCATAGAGACTTCCCAGCACACACCCTGCTCTCAGCATAGTACAGCTATTCTGCTTGTATTCTGGTTTGGTATGTAAACAGAGGGTAGGGCAGCATGTGTGGCTTAATATAGTGGCTGATTAGTTTCTAAAATGTTTGGGAGGTTTTCTACTCTAGGAGGTGCCGGCTTTCATTCTTTTACACAGCAAAACTGAGCAAAATTGAAGGACATGTCATCTGAACTTATGAGGTCTTGCCCCAGAAAAGCAAGTATGTCTTAGACCACTTCACCTATTTACATTGTAGAGTCAGTCTCCCTTTGTACAGCTTATAGCCGGTTTAGAGTATCTTATATCCTGAGATGCAGGACTGAAGGAGATAGGCCTGGGAAATACTTCAGTAACCGCAACACATTTTCAGTGTGTATATTTTCCTCACATAATGTGCCTGAACTGTTTTAAGCATTTTGCCCAATTTTACATAAGGTGGTTACATCTTTAAAAAAGGAAATATGATTTTATAGTCATAATGTAGCATGTACAATATAGAGTAAGTGATGCTTCATGGCCAATGCAATGTTATAACACATACATAACATGTGGGACTTAGTTATGGCCCTAAGAGTGGGACGGGGAACTGCACTGCCTGAGTGGTGGAGGCTAAAGGCATTCCTAGTCTTGGGAGCATACTTTCACAGTGCCCTTCAAGTGGCAATTGCTGCATCTACAGACCACCAATAGTACATGCTCTCTTTGGTGCAGGCCTACACACACTTGCCTGGAGGGTTATAGCCACCCCCCCCCCCACCCACCCATCACCACCATATGTGCATATCAGGGGTGTGTCTATGGTCATGCTCTTCACCCCCCGGCCACACATGACCCCTTTGTGGGGCTGATGGATACCAACAGTACTTTCCTAGTACTCAGGCCATGTCTACACTATGGGCACTACAGCAGCATAGTGATGGTGGTGTAGCTATGCTGCTGTAAGTGTGTAGTGTAGACAGACGACAGCAACAGAAGGGTTCCCCCCTCCCCCATTGCTGTAGGAACTCCATCTCTGAGCAATGGTAGCTAGGTGGACAGAAGCATTCTTCTATTGACCTAGCTGCAGCTACACTGGGGGTTAAGTTGGCATAGCTACAGTGGTCAGGGATTTAGCTCTTTCACACCTCAGTGCCATAGCTTTGTGGACCTATATGTTTAGTGTAGGCCAAGCCTCAGTTAGTGCACGCAGACATATTATGGCTGCTCCCTCTACAGAAACCATGGAGAAGGGGTTGCTTTCACCCCATTCACCACTAGAAATACCCATGCTGTGTGGAGCTGCTATTGTTACATAAGGATGAGGGTGTAACTGCAGAGACAGAGGTCATCCTGCATCTTGAGAGCTTGTTTAAATACAAGTAGTTTGTTAAATACAAGCTCTCCCTGCCTTACTGTGACATATCCCACAAGCAAAGATTACCATAATTTGGCCCTTATTATTTGGACTAATTATACTTCCATATTAATTAAATAGCATTTCACCAATGGAGTTGTGTATACTATTGGGTGAAAACATGTCACAATCACAATGAGAGTCCATGAAAATGTTACATTTCTTCTGGGAGGATTAGATCCTCAACAGCTGAACACATCTTTATGGAACTTGCGGCCAGAATTGGCACCGGCACAAGGAGAGTATATGTGTGATGTTCCCCTCTGGTGTTATCTGGATCGGTAATCTGCTAGGTCACTCCATCCTTGTCTTTGGGAGCCAGCCTTACCCTGCTCTGCTGTGAGAACAGCCCAGGAGTGGGAGTTCACGCACAGCCTCTGGCATGTAAGCTGCTCCTTGGATTGTGCAACCGAATGACACTAGCCAATATCTCCGGTCCCAGACACAACCCTAGGAACCTCCGTCTTGCAGTGTCCAGTTATGCCCGCTGCAAGCTTATAGGAGTTTGTCAATTTAACAAAGAAATTGGTATGTACCCAGCATGTTATCTCAAGGGGAGTCTCTGACACGCTTCAAACCAACTGCACTGCTTCAGGTAGCATCAACAGATTTATTAACTATAAAGATACATTTTAAGTGATAAGTCAAAACATAAGTAAATTTGCTCAAATGAAATAAAAGCAAAACACATTCTAAGCTGATCTTAACACTTTCAGTGCCCTTACAAACTTAGATGCTTCTCACCACAGGCTGGCTGGTTGCTCTTAGCCAGGCTCCTCCCTTTGATCAATGCTTCAGTAGCTTGGTGTGGTGTCTGTAGATGCAGGTGGAAGAGAGAGGAAGAGCATGGCAAATGTCTCTCCCTTTTATTATGTTCTTTCTTCCCTCTTGGCTTTGCCCCCCCCCCCCACTTCAGAGTCAGGTGAGCATTACCTCATCGCAGTCCCAAACTGTCCAAAGGAAAAGGGGGTGACTCAATCGAGAGTCCAACAAATTCTTTTGTTGCTGCCTAGGCCAGCGTCCTTTGTTCCTGTGAGGCTGGCCTGGGTTTGTCCCATACATGCCCTGATGAGGTGTGAACTGCCTCTCTGCTCTGGGAGAATTTGTGCTTGGGCTTATTTTAAGCCATGAAGACACATTTTCAGCCTCACAACTATAGACATGAAATTATAACCTATAACATCACTGTATCAACAGTTACTATAACATCACCATGACCAGGGCCAGCTCTGGCTTTTTTGCCGCCCCAGGCAAAAAAGCCTCCGGCAGCCCCCCCCCCCCCCTCCACGGGGGGGGGGGGGGGAGAGGACGGCCGGAGCCCCGGGGGTAGGGCGGCGAGCCCCGGCGGGGGCTCGGCTCTCCCCCCGGCAGCCAGGGGGAGGACGCCGGGGGGGGGAGGGCGGCGAGCCCCGGCAGGGGCTCCGCTCTCCCCCCGGCGGCCAGAGCGCCGGGGGCAGGGCGGCGAGAGGGCGGCGAGCCCCGGCTGGGGCTCGGCTCTCCCCCCGGCAGCCAGGGGGAGGACGCCGGGGGGGGGGAGGGCGGCGAGCCCCGGCAGGGGCTCCGCTCTCCCCCCGGCGGCCAGAGCGCCGGGGGCAGAGCGGCGAGCCGTGGCCGGGGCTCCGCTCTCCCCCCGGCAGCCAGAGCGCCGGGGGCAGGGCGGCGAGAGGGCGGCGAGCCCCGGCTGGGGCTCGGCTCTCCCCGCGGCGGCCAG
Source organism: Emys orbicularis (assembly GCF_028017835.1). NCBI lineage: Eukaryota > Metazoa > Chordata > Testudines > Emydidae > Emys > Emys orbicularis. The sequence continues at coordinate 28,288,992 of NC_088687.1, read as the reverse complement.
AGCGCAGGGGGCTGGGCGGCGAGCCCCGGCTGGGGCTCGGCTCTCCCCCCGGCGGCCAGGGGGAGGACACGGGGGGGAGGGCGGTGAGCCCCGGCGGGGGCTCCGCTCTCCCCCCGGCAGCCAGGGGGAGGACGCCGGGGGGGGGGAGGGCGGCGAGCCCCGGCGGGGGCTCCGCTCTCCCCCCGGCGGCCAGAGCGCCGGGGGCAGGGCGGCGAGCCCCGGCCGGGGCTCGGCTCTCCCCCCGGCGGCCAGAGCGCAGGGGGCTGGGCGGCGAGCCCCGGCTGGGGCTCGGCTCTCCCCCCGGCGGCCAGAGCGCAGGGCGGCGAGCCCCGGCTGGGGCTCGGCTCTCCCCCCGGCGGCCAGAGCGCAGGGCGGCGAGAGGGCGGCGAGCCCCGGCTGGGGCTCGGCTCTCCCCCCGGCGGCCAGAGCGCAGGGGGCAGGGCGGCGAGAGGGCGGCGAGCCCCGGCTGGGGCTCGGCTCTCCCCCCGGCGGCCAGAGCGCAGGGGGCAGGGCGGCGAGAGGGCGGCGAGCCCCGGCTGGGGCTCGGTTCTCCCCCCGGCGGCCAGAGCGCAGGCCGGGCTCGCCGCTCTCCCCCCGGTGGCCGGGGGGAGGGCGGCCAGAGCGCCGGGGGGAGGGCGGCGAGCCCAGCTGTGGCCCCGCTCTCCCCGGCGGCCGGAGCACCGCGCCGCCCCCCTCCAGGTGCCGCCCCAAGCACAAGCTTGGTGGGCTGGTGCCTGGAGCCGGCCCTGACCATGACGACAATGCTCAGTGCATCATGAGCCTTCCGAAGACATCCAACATGACAAACTTTGCATTAGCTACCACACAATCATATTATAAGGATGGGCATGGAGGTGTAGGGTGTTCCCACAAGGTACAGAATGTCACACCTCTCCCCTTAGTTTACTGCAAGAGGGTTAGTCAGTTTGTGTTATAGTTCTCTTGGCATCCAGCCATTAAGGCCATGAGGCAGCGCGCCTCAGCTTCCCTATTCACACACAGCAAACCAGGTTTTTTATGGTTTCTCTGCTGTGATAAGCTTTAAACCTGTTTACAGGTATTAATTGAAAAGTAGCATTATCATAAGGTTTAACATCTGTGTCAAAATTCTTATCCCCAGAACTTAACATTAATACCACATTTTTTATCACAGATGGGTGTTTACAAGTATCTTTATGACATCACGCCCTCTGTTCAGATAGTGTAGTTTGAGGTTAGTTTGTTCATTATCCATGGTGTCCTTTGAGTCTCTCCCATGTAATCAGTCACTGGCTTTTCTTTCCCTCCAGTGTTCCCTTCTGTGTGGGCTCTTCATTTAATCATGTTTCTGGCATTTTGATATCTCAGGGTCTGGCAAGATAAGGGTTCAGGGGGATCCTGCACATTGGTTGGCCCTTTGGGGAGCGGTCTCCCAACCCCAGGACTGTACATATGCAGAAAATCCAGCTCCCCTTTTGGGGTGACCCTGCGTTTCCCCCTCCCAGCACTGAGTTCTTCCTTGCCCCCTAGAGGGCTGTGATCTGTGCTCTCTGGGCTGGGTGTGTTTACCCTTTGATCAGATTCACCTTTTCCCAGCAGCTTTCCCATAACTGCTCTTTGTGCCTCACCAGCCTGGGGGAAAACACCCCCCTCTCTGTCAATTGTGTTCTCACAAACTACCACCTGGTAATTTCCTGGTCTCAACTCCTCTGCTGTCACAGGTTTGGAGCTGCATCTTGATGTAAAGAGACAGTTACTTTCCAAAAACTTATCAGAAATAGCATCCTGAAAAACTGAGACCTGGGTTGGGGTATCCTCACCTGACCAAGAAAGGGAAGAGCATCTCCTCACTAGGAGAGCTTTAAACTAGGTTTAAAGGGGGCAGGTGACAAAAGTCCCCAGGTAACCATAAAAAAAAAAAGGGTGACCTTAACAGAAGGCTACATGTTGGAGAGGGGACATGGCAAATTACATAGGAGCAACAAGAGGGGAATCAGTGCAAGAATCTGCATAACATCTTAGATGTTGATACATAAATGCAAGGAATATGGGGAATAAACAGGAAGAACTGAACGTATGAATACATAAGCTAAATTATGAGTTAACTGGTGTCACAGAGACTTCACGGGATAAGTCTCGTGACTGGAATATCGGTATAGAGGGGCATAGCTTGTTCAGGAAGGACAGGCAGAATAGAAAAGGAGGAGTTGTTGCATTATACACCAAGAATAGATACACTTGTTCTGAGGTCCAGAAGGAGTTGAGAGGTAGAGCAGTTGAAAGTCTTTGGGTAAAGATAAAAGGGGTTAAAATATAGGGGGACATCTGGGTATCAGTCTACTATAAACCACAAAGTCAGGAAGAGGAGTTGGATGAGTCAGTTCTAGAACCAACAAATGCCTAAACCACAAGACCAGATAGTAATGGGGGACTTTAACTACCCAGACATCTGTTGGGAAAGTAATATGGCAAAACATGAAATTTCCAAGAAGTTCTTGAAATGTATTGGGGATAACTTTTTATTTCTGAAAAAGGAAGAAGAAACCAACAGAACAGACATTTTAGACTTGATTCTGGCCAATAGGGAGGAATTAGTAGCGACTCTGAAGGTGGAAGGCAATTTGAGTAAAAGTGATTATGGAATGATAGATTTCACTATTCTAAGTAAAGGAAGGTGTGAGAGCAGTGGAATAAGGACGCTGGACATCAAAAAAAGCAGACTTTAACAAATTCGAAGAACTGGTGGGTATGGTCCCATGGGAAAAAGTTGTTCAGGAGAGCTGGCAGTTTCTCAAGGAGACAATATGAAAAGGCACAACTGCAAACTATCCTGATAAGAAGGAAAGACAAGAAAGATAGTAAGAGGCAAATATGGCTCCATCAGGAGCTCTTTTATGAACTGAAAATCAAAAAGGAATCCTACAAAAAGTGGAAATGCGCAAACTTCTAAGGAGGAGTACAAAGGAATAACAAAGCATGTAGGGACAAAATCAGAAAGGCTATAGCACAAAATGAATTACACCTAGCAAGGGATATAAAAGGCAATAGGAAGAGCTTTTATACATATATTAGGAGCAAAAGAAAGATGAAGGAAAGTCTAGGTCCTCTACTTAGCAGAGGAAAGCTAATAATGTAGCCAGAGGCGTAGCGAGCGCCCTCCGTACCCTCCGATCGGAGGGGGCCCCTAAAAGTGGCAAAATAAATACCGCATTCCAGTTTCTGCATTGTAAGGGGCCCCGCCCGGACATATGTTCGGAGGGGGCCACCGTTCGGAGGGGGCCACGTTCTTTGTTGCTATGGCCCTGAATGTAGCAGAGGTGTTTAATGCCTATTTTGCTTCAGTTTTCACTAAAAAGATTAATGGTGACCAGATACTCAACACAATTAACATTAATGACAAGGGGGAATGGCTGCAAGGCAAAGTAGGGAAAGAAGAGATTAAAAATATTGAGACAAGTTAGATGTACTCAAATGGGCAGAGCCTGATGAAAGTCATCCTAGGGTACTTAAGGAACTAGCTGAAGCCATCTCAGAAGTGTTACCAATTATCCTTGAGAACTCATGGAATATGGGTGAGGTCCCAGAGGAATGGAGAAGGGAAGACTATGTACCCATCTTCAAAAAGGGGAACAAAGAGGAGCCAGGGAATTATAGACCAATCAGTCTAACTTTGATACCTGGAAAGATACTGAACTAATTATTAAACAATCACTTTGTAAGCACCCAGAGGATAATAGGGTTATAAGGACTAGCCAGCACAGGTTTGTCAAGAACAAATCATGCTAAGCCAGCTTAATTTCCTTCTTTGGCAGTGTTTCTAGCCTAGTGGATGGGGGAAGCTGTAGATGTGATATATCTTGATTTTAGCTAGGCTTTTGACACAGCTCCACATGACATTCTCACAAGCAAATGAGGAAAAAGCAGTCTAGATGAAATTACTATAAGGTGGGTGCACAACTGGGTGAAAGACTACACTCAAAGTTATCAATGGTTCGCTGAGAGACTGGAAGAGCATATCTAGTAGGACAGTGGCTCTAAGCCTTTCCAGACTGCTGTACCCCTTTCAGGAGTCTGATTTGTCTTGTGTAGCCCCAAGTTACACCGCACTTAAAAACTACTTGCTTACAAAATCAGACATAAAAATACAAAAGCGTCACAACACATTATTACTGAAAAGTTGCTTACTGTTTCATTTTTATCATATAATCATATAATAAAAGAAATCAATTGGAATATAAATATTGTACTTACATTTCAATGCATAGTATATAGAGCAGTATAAACAAGTCACTGTCTGAGGACTAGTGCTTTTTACGTAACTTGTAAAACTAGGCAAATATCTGGATGTGTTGATGCATCTCCTGGAAGACCTCTGCTTACCCCCGGGGGTATGCATACCCCTGGTTGAGAGCCACTGTAGTAGGGTCCTGGGTCTGGTACTATTCAATGATCAAGACAATGGAATGGAGTGCACATTTATAAAATCTGCAGATGTCACCAAGCTGGGAGGAGAGGATTAGAATTCAAAATGATTGTGACAAACTGGAGAATTGGTCTGAAATCAACAAGATGAAATTCCTTAAAGATAAGTGCAAAGTACTTCACTTCGGAAGGAAAAACCAAATGCACAACTATAAAATGGAGAATAACTAGCTAGGTGGTAGTACTGCTGAAAAGGATCTACTGCTGAAAAGGATCGTAGTGGATCACAAATAAAATATGAGTCAACAACGTGATGCAGTGCCAAAAATGCTATCATCATTTTGGGGGTGTATTAATAGAATTGCCATATATAAGACACGGGAGTTATTTTTCCCACTCTACTCAGCCCTTGATGAGGCCTCAGCAGGAGTAACATGTCCAATTCTGGGTGCCACACTTTAAGAAAGATGTGGACAAATTGGGGAGAGCAACAAAAATGATGATAGGATTAGAAAGCGTGGCCTTTGAGAAAAGTGTAGCCAATGGCAAGAAATATGAGGGAGTTGGTATTGATTAGAGCTGCAACACAAGGCCTACAGGCCTCAGGCCTGTAAGATATTTTGCTGAGCCAAACAAGTCCTTAAACCTAAAGAATAGTTAGCATAAGTAACCGATGAGTGATGCTATGTCACCAGTTACAAGAAAACGTCCGTGTTACAGTATATAGATTTGCTAAATGTTGTGCAAGATACCTGTTAACGCCTGCTACTAATATTTCATGTTGCTCTTCAGACATTTGGTGTCAGCAAAACTGTCAGACGCTTAACCATAATAATGCGATACTAACTGATTTACATAAATGCTAATTATGAAGTAAATGCATAAGTAACCTATTAAAAGTGAGACACCCTAAAATTAATGGGGTGTGGCAGTCCAAATAAGGATAAGGGATTGAAACAGCTATGCATAGGTATCAACCCCAATGGGTGTCAACGAAACACATTATAAAAGATATTACCCAGCTTAAGAGCTGTGGGAGACACCAGTATGACACCCACTGGTGATGGTGACGACGAGGAGCATGAGGATGGTGAGAGTAATGACTAACGCTTTGGATTTCCCTACAAGAGATGGTCTGACTGGTGCAAATGGCAGACATTCTGTATTGTTCTCTCTCCCCCTTTCCAGGCTGCACATGTGCGTATTGTTGTGTGGCTAGTGAATAAAATTAAGCATTGCAGAAAGAGCAGGGTATTGTCACTGTTATGTGCCTTGGGGGTCCCCTGCTAGTGATAATCTCTCTACTGTAACCAGTCTCAGGGCTGAACCCTCACAGATTATTGTAGTGTAGACCCTCGCCTTGAGGTGGGTAATTAGTTAAAGTGACCCTTAACTACACGCAAAGCTAAGGAAGGTTAAAAAAATCGACATGTTTTATCTTGAGAAAAGAAGACTGAGGGGGGACAATCTTCACATATGTTAAGGGCAGTTATAAAGAGGGCTGTAATCAGTTGTTCACCATGTCCACTGAAGGTAGGACAAGAAATAATGGGTTTAATCTTCAGCAAGGAAGATTTAGGTTAGATATTAGGAAAAACTTTCTAACTATGAAGGTAGTTAAGCTCTGGACAGGCTTCCAAGGGAGGTTGTGGAATCCCTGTCATGGGAGGTTTTTAAGAACAGGTTGGACAAACACCTCTCAGGGATTGTCTATGTTTACTTGGTCCTGCCTCAGCGCAGAGGGCCAGACGTGATGGCTTCTTGAGATCCCTTCCAGCCCTAAATGTCTATAATTCTATGAAGACTCTATAGATTGCGATGTAGCATATGTCCCTGATTCTGGGACAATAATCCCTTGACCAATGGCCTGGTTACTGGAGGTTCTATCAAGTGGTCTTGGAGATCTGTATAGCAACAGTATCTTGGCCAAGCTGGGACTATCAGTATTAATGTTGCCTGGTGCTGTTTTAGCTTTCCGATCAACCTTGGGATCAAGAGAATTGGAGTAAAGGTGTAGAGAAGACCCTTTGACCAGGCAAAGAGATGTATGGTAGATGTACCCCATTTATGAAATATGAGGTTCAGTATTTCTGTCTTCAAAGAGCACTCATGGTGGTGGCATCTGTGACAAGAGTCATTGTTGGTTCTGGATTGGAGAAGAGAACTCAGGCACAGACATTTTCTGGGTCCATCCACCAATCCAGGGAGGAAAGCACTCACTGAGATTCACAAATCAGCATGTCCAGAGAGTGCCTGCTTGGAGTGCCTGCACAGAGTGGAACCAGTGCAAGCAGTTGAGGTAAAGGCTGCCATGTGGGCTCATGTACATTCATGAAGCCATGTGACCTAGAAGTCATAGGCAGGAATGGACCTTTGTCCTGTGTTCATTTTGAGGCTCTTGCAAATATTGGCAATGGACAGAAACCTGTCCTGAGGTCAGTAAGCAGTGACTGTGGGAGCACTGAGGACTGCTCTGTGACGTTATTGATATAATCTGGGACCATATAGATCATTGTTGCAACCAAGGTCCTGTAGTGGCACCCAAATCTTGTATAAAGGGGGTCAAATGGGGTGTCTAAGACAAGGTTATGGTTTACTGGTTATGATTATGCTGTCTATATGTGTGTATCAATTTTGTAGTTGAAGTTATGAATATTGGCTCTGTACTGTCTGTATTTCAAACTTATGCTATGCTTCTGGGTGACATCCCAGACAAGCTGGTGTTAGCTCTGCCTAGCCTGCTTGATGGCCCATTAAGGACCATCAGCTATACAATTGACCATCAGCTATACACTGAGAGAAGGCAGATACGCCTTGCAACTCAGCAAGTATGCACGGATTGGCCCATATGACTCCAGACTCCATTTTGCTGTAATTTTCCACAGTAAGAACAAAGAGGTGTTCTTACACCTGGAAAAGACTATAAAAGGCTGATGCCTCGTCTCCATCTTGTCTTCAATCCTGCTTCTTACCTTTGGAGGGACTTTTGCTACAAACTGAAGCTCTGAACAAAGGACTGATGACCCATCCCAGCTGGGGATGTACTCCAGAGACTTGATTTGAACCTGCAGTTTATTCTATCACTGCTAAAAGCCTGAACCAAGAACTTTGCCATTACTGTATGTAATTGATTCCATTTAACCAATTCTAGCTCTCATCTATACCTTTTTCCTTTTATGAATAAACCTTTAGATTTTAGATTCTAAAGGATTGGCAACAGCGTGATTTGTGGGTAAGATCTGATTTGTATATTGACCTGGGTCTGGGGCTTGATCCTTTGGGATCAGGAGAACGTTTTTTCTTTTACTGGGGTATTGGTTTTCATAACCATTTGTCCCCATAACAAGTGGCACTGGTGGTGATACTGGGAAACTGGAGTGTCTAAGGAAATTGCTTGTGTGACTTGTGGTTAGCCAGTGGGGTGAAACCAAAGTCCTCTTTGTCTGGCTGGTTTGGTTTGCCTTAGAGGTGGAAAAACCCCAGCCTTGGGCTGTAACTGCCCTGTTTTAAGCGATTTGTCCTGAATTGGCACTCTCAGTTGGGTCCCGCCAGAACCGCATCGTTACATGCTCCCATCAAGTTGATCTTTTGAACTGGACTAAAGTAGATTTTTCTGCATTTATTCTGAGTCCCAGATGAATGAACAGTGATTGGATTCGAAGAACGCTGTCCTTTACTTGCTCCTTTGGCTGGCCTCGGGCCACCCAGTCATCCACACAAGGAAAGACCTGGATACCCTAAAAGCGGAGAAGGGAAGCTATCACTACATACATCTGGTAAAAACTCTCAGTGCCAGTGAAGTGCCAAAGAGGAGTACCTTGTATTGGTGGGGAGAGTCTCTGACCATTAATCTCAGATACTTCTTGGGGCCACATGGAAATAAACATCCTGTAAATCAAGGGCAGAGAATCAGTCTCCAAAGTCCAGGGAGAGCATCATGGAAGAAAGTGAAAGCATCCTGAACTTTAGCTTCCTGGTTAATTTAGTTAGCTTTCTCAAGTCCTGGATGAGTGTTAGCCAAGTCTCTTCCCCTCTTGTGAAAGAAGGTAGAATTAGCAGGAATAAAATCATTTGCCTTCGTATTGTGGAGATACTTCCTCTATGGCTCCCAAATGGAGAACGGATTGCACTTCCTGAGGCAGCACAATTTTCAAAAAAAGGCTGCAGAGGTGACCCTGGCAATTACAAGGTGGTAAGCCTAACTTCTATAGCAGGAAAATTGGTTGAAACTATAGCAAAGAATAGAATTACACACATAGATGAACACAATATATTGGGGAAGAGTCAACAAGGCTTTTCTAAAGGGAAATCATGCCTCACCAATCTATTAGAATTCTTTGAGGGGGTCAACAATCATGCGGACAAGAGTGATCCACTGGATAGAGTGTACTTGGACTTTCAGAAAGCCTTTGGCAAGGTCCCTCACCAAAGGCTCTTAAGCAAAGTAAGCAGTCATGGGATAAGAGGGAACATTCTCTCATGGGTCAGTATCTGATTAAAAGATAGAAAACAAAGGGTAGGAATAAATGGTCAGTTTTTGCAATGTAGAGAGGTAAATAGCAGGGGCCCCCACGGATCTGTACTGCAATTGCTATTCAACATACTCATAAAGGATCTGGGAAAAGGGGTAAACAGTGAGGTGGCAGAGTCTGTAGACAATACAAAATTACTCAAGATAACTAAGTCCAAAGCAGACTGCAAAGAATTACAAAGAGATCTCACAAAACTGGGTGACTGGGCAACAAAATGGCAGATGAAATTAAAAATGTTGATAAATGCAAAGTAATGCACTTTGGAAAACGTAATTCCAATTACACATACAAAAAGATGGGGTCTAAATTAGCTATTACCACTCAAGAAAGATCTTGGAGTAATCGTGGATAGTTCTCTGAAAACATCTGCTCAATGTGCAGTGGCAGTCAAAAAAGCCAACAGAATGTTAGGAACCATTTGGTAAGGGATAGATACTAAAACAGAAAATATCATAATGCCACTTATATATTTACAGTACACCCACACCTTGAATACTGGGTGCAGTTCAGATCACTCCATCTCAGAAAAGATATATTACATATATATAAAATATACATACACATAATATATAAAAAGCTATATTAGATATATCTGATATACTGTATTGCATACAGATTTTTACAAATCTCTTGTTTTATGATCTTGCTAGATCTCCGTCTTTATTTTCCTAGCTACTGCAACATAACATAGATCTAAAAACTAAAAACATCAGCTTCCTACCTCCCAAACCCATTATCTGATCAGTGCAGTGCAGCATACAGTCACATAAAGTTTAGGCTAGAATTTATTAAATGATCTTCTGTAAACTAAAAGATAAAAGTAGAGCCTTCAAGTCAAATTAGTGTAGTCTCAAGATTAGATTGCTTATGTTCAGAATCCATGAAGAATATGAAAGGTTTCAGATGCCAGGCACACCTTACCTTTATGGACATTCTTGCCATACAGTAAGAAAGAAATGCATTAAAAAAGATCAAAATGAAAAAAAGTTAGAAAATGTTCCTCTTACCAAATAAACTGTATCCATCTTTTGAACCCCAATCGCCTAATTGCTACAATCTATGCTGTCTGGTCCCAAACTGACAAAAATAAAAATAAAAAGCTTGTTAATTAGTATGTGCTTTTAACTGTTGCAGCCTTTCTCCTTCTCTGGATGGATAGCTAGCACCTATTTGTATTATAATAGTGCTCAGAGGCTCTAAGATCAGAGCTTCATGTGCTAGGCACTGTATGTACAAACATAGTGAGAGGCAGTCCCTACCCTGAAGGGCTAAAAAATAATGAGATAAAAGGCAGGAGGAAAGAGAGTGTCTCAGATGGGGAGAACTGAGGCACAGATTAACTCTCTTTTCTAAGGTCATACATGAAACGTGTAGCAGAGTCAGAAAATGAACTCAGATCTAGTGCAGTACCTTAACCACAAGCCCATCTCCACTTGGATGTCTTAGAAGGGCATTGGAGAGACTAAAGACTTTCTTCTATGTTGTCTACTTTGACCAGTTACCTAAATTAAGTCAGTTTCTTATTGCTTGTTCTCGCCTATAAGGAGTAATAGTGCTGGAAGGAAACCAGATATGGTTAAATGCTCTGAGCATATACAATTTTAGCCAAGTATTTTTCTTACTCACAGTGCAAGAAAAAGTCTATTGAAAACTCCTAACAATGAAGTGTCATTTTATTCCGTCTCTATCTTGATACTCCAGTATCTTGGCCAGAGCTGTTATTGAAGACAACTTGCTATCTGCAAGCAAACTATACAACAATATTACCTTGGAAGAGTTTGGAGCACTATTAGAGATCCCTGCAGCCAAGGTATCTTATTTGTTTCCTGCGTGATAATTTTTGAATGGGAAAAACAAATTCCATTGGCAAATAGTGATATTAACAAATATTTTTGGCTATAACTTTAAGCAGTCAAGCTCTTGCTTGAGCAAGAGTGTTGATACAGTGTATTTAATTGGCACTGTCGGGCAGTTATTTAATACAGTAGAACCTCAGAGTTACGAACACCTTAGGCATGGAAGTTGTTCGTAACGCTGAAATATTTGTAATGCTGAACAAAACATTATGCTTGTTCTTTCAAAAGTTTACAACTGAACAAATACAGCTGACTTAATACAGCTTTGAAACTTTACTATGCAGAAGAAAAATGCTGCTTCTCCCCCCCCCCCCCATTTTTTAGTAGTTTACATTTAACACAGTACAGTACTATATTTGCCTTTTTTTTTTTTTTTTATCTCTGCTGCTGCCTGATTGTGTACTTCCAGTTCCGAATGAGGTGTGTGGTTGACTGGTCAGTTCGTAATTCTGTTGTTCGTAACTCTGAGGTTCTACTACATCAATTGTTTCATACTACAGCACAGTTTTCAAAGACTAGAGGGTCTTGTTCAAGGTTCTATACTGCAAGTAAGATGTCTGTAGGAGACTGAAAGACTATCACAAGTTCAACATGTTCAGAAGGCAAAACACTGAGCCCATTTTGAGGGGGAGGGAGGGAGGGAGAGTACTTATCTTCACTCAGCATCAACAACAAGAAGCGGATTAAGCAGTAGCATCAACTGATGCCAAAGGGAGTCCAGCTGGTTAGCTTTGACCTAGAGCTTTGGTGGCAATAATGCAGATTCTTAAACAATAAATTGGCGGGGAGGTGTGTAAGCGTTGGGGATACTTTAACAGCTTCATAAATATATTGAAAACAAAATGAATATAATTTCTCAGATCTCTCTCTCTAATTCCTGATTTGCAGACAGACCACATAGCTTCTCAGATAATAACTGGGGGGGCACATGAATGGATTTATCGATCCAATCGATGGAACAGTGCATTTAGAAAATAAGGTTGTCCCTCATTTTTTCATAGTGCAGTTCAAAATTAATTGGTTGAGCTGTTCTCTATAGCATGACTAAGTTATATTTTAAAATGAGGATCTACTACTGGGGAGCATTAAGTAACCAGCAGGCTCGGTGACCTCAAAGCAACTCTTAGGGACATATCAACAGGATACTGAAATGATAAACAGGGCCATTCCTAGGGTTGCCAGGTGTCCGGTTTTTGTTAAAAGTCCGGTCAGTGGTGCAGCAGGGGCCCAGGGCTAAGGCAGGCTCCCTGCCTGCCCTAGCTCCATGTGGCTCCTGAAAGCGGCCACCAGGTTCTCATGGCTCCCTAGGCGCATGGGCGGCCAGGAGGCTCCACACACTGCCCTGCCCCAGTGCCAGCTCTGCAGCTCCCATTGGCCGGGAAGCAAGACCAATGGGAGCTGCGGGGGGCGGCACCTGTGGGCGCGAGGGCAGCACTTGGAGCCATCCATGTGCCTAGGGGCTGCAGAGACCTGGTGACTGCTTCCTGGGTGCAACCATACAGCGCCAGTGGGACCCAACAGCCCGGAACCCCTCCTGCACCCCAACCTCCTGCCCCAGCCTAGAGTCCCCTCCTGAACCCAACCCCCCTCCTGGAGCCTGCACCCTGCACCATCCCAAGACTCCAACCCCTTGCCCAGAGCCCCCTCCTTCACCCCCAAATCCCTCATCCCTGGCCCCACCCCAGAGCCACATCCCTCACACCTCAAACCCCTGCCCCAGCCTAGAGCCCCCTCCTTCACCAGAAACCCCTCATGCCTGGCCCCATCCCAGAGCCAACACCCCCAGCCAGAGCACACACCCCCTGCACTCTGAACCCCTTGGCCTCAGCCCGGAACCCCCTTCTACACCCCAAACCCCTGCCCCAGCCTAATCAAAGTGAGTGAGGGTGGGGTAGAGCGAGTGATGGAGGGGTGGGGGCGGGGCCTTGGGAAATGGGCAGGACAGGTGTGTTCAGTTTTGTGCCGTTAGAAAGTCGGCAACCCTAGCCATTCCTTGTAGATAGTTATCAAAGCCATGTTAAGTAGACTTGAATCTTTAACGTTTGCCTGTATTGTTAGAGAATTAAGAGTAAATGTTAAGTGAATTTATCTGTGTTTTCATGTCTCTTGTTAGAAGTTTAACAATGTGATCTAATTAGCCTGTAGATGCTAAAATTCGGTTCCTGTCTCATAATGCTTCATTAATGTATTCTATTAAGATGGGACTTGTGGTAATATTATTATTGTCCTCATTTCTCTTTGAAACTTGTAATTCCACATAGTGAACTACCCATGAACTGTTTTAGTAATTTGAATGGCTATTGTTTAATGTATTGTCTGAGAAAGGACCCATTGAATGGAGATCAAACTGTCGGCTTGGTTTCATCAAAGCCCACTTGGTGGAATTACCTGTCACCACCTCGCCTGCTTCAACTATAAAAGAAGCTTCAGGCCTGATCCTTTTCATCTTAGAGCAGCTTAAACTTTGATAGGGAAGGTCTAAAGCCACAAGACTGAGGGCTCCAGATTTACTCTGGGTTTACCCTGGAATTCTCATGGAAGAATGTGAACAAACTCTGCACCTGTGCTACCTATTGAATTATAACCTTTTAAATTGATCCCAGAAAGAATTTTACAAATCAGCAGCCTCACCATCTCTGCTATGAAACTGGCCTAAGGATTATACACACATTTGTATGTATATTGAGTTTTTAACTCTTTTTTCTTTTATTAATAAATCTTAGATTTAATTAATAAGGATTGGCTGTAAGCGTGAATTTGGGTGAGATCTGAAATATTCATTGATCTGATGGGCAATGGTCCTCTGGGATTGGTAGAACTATAAGTATGGTGAAATAAGGTTTTCAATAACCCCTCACTGGATTGCCTAAAGGGGACTGTATTTGACTTCTGTTTAACCAGCGTGGTATTAGAGAAGTTATTTTGTTACTGGCTTGGGAAATCTAATTATAGAATAAATCACCAATCTTGGGGTGAGTCTGTCCCAATTCTTGCAGTCTGCCCTGTGCTGGCATTCTCAGCGTGGCCCATCTGGGCACCACAGTCACAACTACGTAAACCAAATAATGATTTGATTAATCAGTCACTTGTCAGAATACTCAGCATGGTATCACTGCTTTCCTGTTTTGAAAGTTGTGGTTTAAAAGTACAGGAAGAAGTAATACCTGTTACCAAGATAGATTTTTGCTGCACATCCTGTTTAGTAAATTGCTTTGTGGACTTGTCACTTTCCACTGGTTGTTGTGAAAATGTGCCATGTTCCTGTGAGTTGTGATTATTCCAATAAAAGAAAGAATGAGCCAATTAGATTCAATCCTATGATGCCTTTGTTTAAACAGTCACCTGTAGTACTTCACTTGCTAGTAGTTTGAGTTTCAGTGTATGAAAACTGCAGTATAATTCTAACCTTCCAAGTTTCCTGTATTGGATTTACAGTTTAGACATCTACTATATCCGGGGGCGGGGGGGGGGGGGGGGGAGGAGACACACGATGACACCATTGTCTGATGATTCAAGGAACAGAAAAACAAGTTAACTATCGGCATTTATTCTGTCTTATGTTCTTATAGGATGGCAGCAGAAATAGTCATGAGAGAATACAATAGACTTAGAGTAGACTAGCATTAGCAAGATATTAAGAACAGGAGAATACTCTTTCCAAGACAGCTTAGTACATACAGTGATACTTGAGAAGCAATAGTGAAAGTTAACACACATACATGCAAAGACAAATTTGAGGTTGTTTCTTTCCTTTGTTGACTTTTTCCAGATAAGTCATGCTTTGCAACAATCAAATTAAAATACATACAGCACTTTCTTGAACTGTAAGTACAGCAGGCGATGGGAAGAGTCTTGTATACAGAGGCTCTACGACGCACAATCCGGAAGTACAGGAACACCTGAAATAGTGGAGAAAAGAGTTCCACTCAAAGCAGAGATTCAGAATACCATTGGTTTTGTTAATACACTACCTTGAAATTTACTTAACTTTAACGCTGCTTGATTGCTTATCATTGCTTCTAGTGCAGACCTGTATATTTTAAATAAATCTGCCTCAAATCAAGGAAGCTGGAGAGGTATGAGGACAGGATTTGGCTCTGAGTATTAATGGAAAAAAGAATAAATCAAATACAAGAGCTAAGCCTTTTCCTTTTGTTAGACGAAGATCTTCACTATGTGTCTGAAATTCAGACCTTCCTTCATATGTGTTTTCTTCTTCCATAAAAGGTGAAAGTATTTGCCTACAGTTTTGGAGAGATTTTTAAAAGCTCCCAGCATTGGCTTAATTTCTTTCACTGAAGTCAAGGGGAGTTTTTGCACTGACACTAATGGGAGCAGATTTAGCTCAGCACTGAGTGCTTTTGAAAATGCCACCCAGGAACTACACTTTCTCCATAATCGACACTATTTAGCTTTGTGCAAACACAAGAATCACAATCACGTAAAGTTCTGCTACATGGTAATATCCCACAAAGCTACATCAGAAGCCTAATCCTGAACAAGTGAGTAAAGTCCTAGCAAACAAATCCCTTTTACAGGTGTGAGACTACATGGTGGAGATGAAGGAATGGTTATTCACCCCACCTATTGCCAGGGCACTGATCGAAGGGAGACTAGCAGATGTGGCAGTTGCTTTTCTCTGCAGCTCACTCAACAGTAGAGCCATGTGGGTTCCCTGTAGTAAACACCACTGGCCCCATTCCTGTTTGCATTTGACATGCTCTGTTCCTTTTGCCAGAGCTGGCCTTATGGGTGGGTGATGTGGGTGACTGTCCAGGATGCCATGGTCGGGGGGTGTTGTGGTCAAGAGGCAAGGAGTGGGGCAGGCCTGGGGTGCGAGACCATGGAAGGGAGCTTGGGGCAATGGGGCATGTGCGTAACAGCATCCCGCAATTGCGGGGGTGGGGAGGGGAAAGAGGAGCAGTTTATTGAGCACATGCCAAACATTCCATCTTCCTGGATGCACTCTATTCCAGAGGCCAAGCTGATTGGACAATGAGATTGTCAAATCAGTGCTCATCCCCACCCTAAAGTGGTAAAATATGCACTTCTAGTGGCTGATCCGGGGGGGGGGGGGGAGGGAGGAGAGATGGGGGTATGGTGCTGGCCAGGAGAGGCAGCAGGGCCCAGAGGTGATGTGGGAGTGGGGAGCCTGGGGAGCAGTGGAGATGGGTGTGGAGCCTGAGAAGGCAGCGGGGGTTAGGGGCACCAAAATACAAGTTTGCCCAGGGTTTGCCATTTCCCCTTAGGCCAGCCCTGCCCTTCACATTTCTGTCTCACTGCAGAATTTTGAAGTGCCATCTAATGTGGAATGCCCACCTGCTACCTGTGGTTTACCAACAGGGCTCTCCCCCCACTAACAGATGGTCCTTGCTGCTTTCTGGCCTTGCATTTCCTGTCAGGCACTTTGCCCATTCTAATGAGAATACTTTTCCTTTTAAATTGGCTTGTGTCACTAAGGTAACTCTCACTCATTATTACTAGGGCCCTACCAAATTCACTGCCATGAAAAACGCGTCATGGACCATGAAATCTGGTCTCCCCCCGTGAAAGCTGGTCTTTTGTGTGCTTTTAACCTATACCATACCTATTGCACTGGAAGACCAGCATTTCTCAAATTGGGGGTCCCAACCCAAAAGGGAGATTCAGGGGGGGTTCACAAGGCTATTTAAGGGGGGATCATGGTATTGCCACCCTCACTTCTGCGCTGCCTTCAGAGCTGGGTGGCCGGAGGGTGGCAGCTGTTGGCTGGGCACCCAGCTCTGAAGGCAGTGCCCTGCCAGCAGCAGTGCAAAAGTAAGGGTGACAATACCAAACCAGGCCACCCTCACTTCTGCGCTGCCTTCAGAGCTGGGTGGCAGCTGTTGGGTGGGCACCCAGCTCTGAAGGCAGTGCCCTGCCAGCAGCAGTGCAAAAGTAAGGGTGACAATACCAAACCAGGCCACCCTCACTTCTGCACTGCTGCCTTCAGATCTGGGCGGCTGGAGAGTGGTGGCTGCTGACTGAGGGCCCAGCTCTGCAGGCAGCAGCGCAGAAGTAAGGCTGGCAATACCATACCATGCTATCCTTGCTTCTGCGCTGCTGCTGGCAGTGGCTCTGCCTTCAGAGCTGGGCTCCCGGGAAGCAGCTGCCGCTCTCCAGCTGCCCAGCTCTGAAGGCAGTGGCGCTGCCAGCAGCAGCGAAGAAGTAAGGGTAGCAGTATCGCAACCCCACCCTACAATAACCTTGTGCCCCCCCAACAACTCCAACACTGTGACATTTCAAATTTAAATAGCTGAAATCATGAAATTTACTATTTTTAAAATCCTATGACTGTGAAATTGTACAAAATAGACCATGAATTTGGTAGGGCCCCACTTACTGCTGTGGTTCTCTAATACAGAGTCAAGTAAAAGGCTTATCTGCCGCTTCCCCAAATGCATATTATAGATGGCCAGCTTAGGCCCAAGATGACGTCCATTAGTTACATAAAGGGTGGGTAAAGCACGATCTCCCTTATATATTAGATACAAATCTGTTCATTGATTGCATTTTCCATCATCTCTACCATTTGTCCTAGAAGTAAATTGATACATCACATCAGAGAAGCCTCTTGATTTATCAAACACTTACAAATATGTATTAAGTAAGTGACAAACCTTATTAGAATATCCCCATTTGCTTCCTTCTGTTAATATCTCTCTTTATTTGACAAAGAGAACACACAGGACACCACAGGATAGTGCAGAAATCAGAGCAGATGGATCCCTGTTTAAAAAGACAACATATTACAGTCTGTAAACTTAAGATGTACATCTAACTTTTCATTGACTATCACATTGAATGGATTTAAACTCAGACTAGAATATGGGCTTTCAGTGCTGCCTTTGACTGGGATGACAGGGCCATTATGGGGGAAAGGGGGCGGGGAAGATACATTTTAGTTAAACTTCTTTTACCAAAGGATTTTTGTCCCAGATTCATAGAAATTAAAAGAGATACCAAACCCTACTTGGTTATCTAGTCCATAGCTCTGCTTTTTACCCCAGTAAGCCCCTCCCTTTCCTGTCCCGTCCCCCCCTCCCCCCCAAAAATATGCCCAATTGCTTGCTGTAGAAGGCAGAGAGACTGGTGCTGGTAGCAAGTTACCTCTTAAGAGGGCTGGTTTAGGCACCAAAGACTTTATTTACACAAATTAGGAAGCAGAGTTATCTAATGAGTGGAGTTTACCCAATAACAACCCCCTTTAGCAGATGGAAACCAGACTGAGAATAGAGACTGGAAGCTCTGTTAGATGATGAAGTCAGCCCAGCTCCCTACCTGTGCAGGATTGTTCCTTATAGAGTAACCTCTGGGGTTCTGTCCAGTTTAAATGTTTCCAGTGGTGGGATTTTTCAACCGGTAAACTGGGAGTCTAGTGTCCAGTTGATTTGCATTTAGGGTTAGGATGTATTTTCTGATATTCAGCCAAACTGTTCCTTTTCTTAACTTCATCCTTTTGCTAGTCCTCCCACCACTCCTTAACACACTGCTCTGTACCTTTCAGATCTTTGTAGTTATAGCCCCCACTATTATTGACTGTCAAAAACTATACATATTTAGCTCTGAATTTTCCTTAACGGTCAATGCAGGCTCCAAATTAGTTTCACTGCTCTTCTCTAATTTCCTTCCAATTCACCTGCATCCTTCAGGTATTGAAGATCCAGCAGGGGGAAAATATGTTCTGGATAGAGAAACTTTTGCCTTCCTGCTCTGACATAGCTCCAAATTTTTAAAAGATTTTAGCTCCTATATTTAGGCTCCTAAGTGAAGCGGCCAGGTTTTGAAGCTACTGTTGAGTCCTTTAGAAAATCATTTAGGTGCCTAAATAGAAGCTGAGGTTTGGGGTTTTTTTTAATTAGCCTATAATATTTCTGTATAGATCCCCAAAACCTCCTTGGCTTTGTGTTGTTATTGCTCTATTGAATTTGTAATCATATATGTAATTTCTTGGCCAATATCACCCTGAAGTATATTTCAGTGTTATTCCTTTCCATGTCTTTCACAGAACATATATACGTTTGCCATTTTTTTTCCTTAGGGACATTAGGCTGAATCTCATTTTATAATTTCATGGCCATATTTCTAACCTTCCTCAGTCCCTTCATATTATTCCTCTCCTGTGTTCATATCACATCCCAATTCAGTGTGATCTAGTCATTTAATTTTCATATATTAGCTCATCTTATTTTTTCATTTCTTAGGCTTTTCTGTTATTTGTATTATGGTACACAAGGAGTTAACTCCGGAAACTACAATACTATAACTTAAATAAAAACCACATACACAACAACCTTGTTGACTGAACCACACTTTTAGAATTCTGGCTACATTCTGCAACACCTTTTCAGCTAATTGGGAGAACATTTGGCTCAGAGATTCATGCTGAGGGAGTAAGAGTCAAGATTTAGATAAGTAGTTTGGGCTAAATGGAGGTTGATTCTCAGGTTAGTATTATGTACAATGTCTGCATTACAAATTATCCAATATACATTTAATTTAGATGGATATTTAAATGTAACCAATGCCTCATCAGAGGGGGTTCTCTCTATCTCAGGTACATAGCAAAACTCCACTTTAAAGGGTCATCAATTAATAATGGATAATTGCACTTATACTTTTCATGAAATTATCTCAGAGCCCTTTACAACAGTGCCAAGGAATGATCTATTTTACAGATGGGGAGAACAAAGGAAAGAAGAGCTAAGGGACTTGTGCAAGGCTACACGGTGAGTCAGTGGCAGTTGCAAGTAGAACCTAACTCTCCAGATGCCCAATCCTCTGCTAACTTCTAGACCACATTGCCCTCAAATCATAAGGGAAGACTCCTAGCAGCCGTGTTCAGATGCGGAGGAATCACACTGGGTGGAAGCTGGCTAATGAAAATGTAGCCAACTGATCTGCTTAGATCAATGACATGTTGCTTTAAGGGCTGTTCTTTGAGCATGAGCAAAACAAAATATTAAATAGTAACTAACAGGGATTCTGTATCTTGTCCGGTAGAGAGTCCTCATGGCAACGCTTTCGCTACAACAGCAGCATTCATTCATGTCACTTGCTACTTGACATCCAAGACAACAGAAACAGAATGTTCCACACAGGCCTGGATAAAGACAAACAAATGAGGCTCACTCAATGTTCTCCCCTTCATTCACGCAGACAGTTAACTTTCACCACCACTTTTAGGAGAGATGTAGAAATGCCTAGAAAATTGGAAGGAGAAAGTTAGGGATGTGCCAATGGGCCAGAGCTAGTGCAAAGGAGGGCAAGATCTTTGAAAGACCATTATAGCAATGTCATGTGAGGCTTTAATTGGCAACTCTTCTCTCCCTCCCCCTCATAATGAATGAAGGCCATTTTTTCACTTTCAAAAAAGGTGTGTTTTTATAGTAGATTAGCACACACACGCTTTAGTTGTCTCACTGTAAAATTCTAGTGAAGGCAAGGCATTGTAGTTTTTACCATGATGTAACTAAGCGAGGTGAACCACAGGTGGGGGAGATAGAGTTGAACTTGTGTAGATACATCACAAAAAGCTACATGAGCACTTTGCCTCCACTAGGATTTTACAGCAAGATGGCTAACCCATGTTAGTTATCAGCTGTAAAAACACACCTCTCTGGAGCGGTGACCCTCAGCAGATCCCGATGAACTTTCTCTAAGTGGGGCTGGAGTACAAGTAGCTGCTTTGTGTAAGAATGATTGGGTGATGTAGCCATCTAGTGACTGGCTCTCAGAGTGGCTATAGGAAATACAACTACAAGCCACTCCTTTAAATAAATATAAAATAGACAAACGGGATTCCTCCATCCCCCATTTAAAGTCATACCCAGTAAGAGACTGAAGATATAATAGTAAGCCAAACATCAAGCCACCCGAAGCCAAAACAAAAATACAATATTTGACTATCCACTTACAGACTCCACAGTCACTGCAGCAGTCCATCAACCCGGTCTGCCAGGCATTACTTGGTGCATTAGCCACCGTAAGTTGGGGCTGTACAATGATGACAGAGGGAGAGGCCATGTCTACTTTCACCAGCTGAGTTCAGAAGTTTACATTCTGAAAGGAAAACAAGAAAAGGAACGGTTTTGCAAGTCTGTTAGGGACTAGCTGTAGTCAGGGTGTCTTGTGTCATTGTGGTGACACAATTGGAGGAATGTTACTCACATTTCTTTGGGAAATGGCAACATGTTTCTCACTTCATTGGAAGCAATGCTGTCCATTTGATAACTGGATAGTTTTGGTGGACACATGAGGTCAAATTGTTGTCAATGGAGTTGGACCAGGGATGAATTTGGCCCATTTTTAGTCCAGGTTATGAGTGGGTGTAAATTTTCATTCAAAAGCACATTTCTCCCTCACATCACACTGGGGCATAGTTCATTCCTGATTCAAAGGAAAGGGTGCCACTAACTGGATGGCAACAACATATCTTCCAGCAACACCTACTGGTTCCTTGGCCCTCTCCCAGGTGAGTTCTGACCTACTCTGAGCCTACTTAGCTTGTGTGATCTGAGAACATCACAACACAACACACTATGGATGTTATCACAGAAACGGAAATCTCTCTGTTGCTGCTTTTCTGCAAGAGAACACCCTGGGACCAGAGATTAGCCCCCAAGTCAGGATTTTCCTGCTGCAGCTAACCCTCAATCCTTCCCTCAGGCAAACTTCCTTTGATTTCATTGATGACCGATCAAAGTCAAGAATTATTTTGGCAGCAGTAAACAGCATTTCAGACAACAATGGGCAAGATTCATGAGGGGGACTTTGGTGCTGCAACACTCATAGTTGCAATGCTGAACGTTCAGGTATCCTGCTGCCACAGGGAATTCACAACACAGGCACCCAGATCCTATAGAGTGCAGAGGGAGACTTAGGTGCCTAGAAAAGCAATTCACAATAGGCAGCACACTAATTTTTAAAATTTTATGGCATTAACCTTCACTGGAAGCATTAAACATAAAATAAATAAATATAAAATGAATTTTCCTCATTTGAAGAAGGATTTGTGGAGTTAGGATATTTTAAAATAAAGTCATTAAATGATTGTACAAAGTCTTAAAGATAAAAATAAAGTGTGTGTATGTATTCCATGCCTTTTCTCATTTTTAAGGGAAAATATTTTTAGGCAGTTAGTCCCAGATCCTCAAATGTATCTAGGTGCCTAACTCCTGCCGATTTCAGGAATAAAGGGCAATATTTAATAATTTATGCACAGTGAATGACTCCAACAGGAGACAGCAACCTGCCTGAGAATACCCCACTGCCCAGTGGTTAGGGTACTCTCCTGGAAAGAGGAAGGTTCAAGTCCCTGTTCCACATTAGGAAGGGGGGCGAGGGGAATTGAACCCAGGTGTCCCATATCTAGGCTAAGTTCTCTAACCCAGTGGTTCTCAACCTTTCCAGACCACTGTCCCTCCCCATTTCAGGAGTCTGATTTGTCATGTACCCCACGTTTCACCTCACTTAAAAATTACTTGCTTACAAAATCAGACGCAAAAGTGTCACAGCGCACTATGACTGAAACATGGCCGACTTGCTCATTTTTACCATGTCATTATAAAATAAATCAATGTGTGTATAAATATTGTACTTACATTTTGGTGCGATACTTCAGCCTGTCTTTCACTTGTGAGCCTTGTCTGAAGCCCAAGTCCCAGGCAGCAGGTCTGAAGCACGTAACTTAGCCCCTGTGTCGTGGAACCCTGGGCAACTGCCCCGCTTGCCACCCCGTAATGCCGGCCCTGCACTTGCAACCCCCTTAAACCTGTCCCTTGACACTCCTCCCGGGGGTGCAACCCCCAGGTTGAGAAACACTGATCTAGATGATTTAAGTACTCCCTGCAAGACCTCTGAGTATCCCCAGGGGTACATGTACCCCTGGTTGAGAACCACTGCTTTAACCAATGGCTAAAAGTTCCTGAGGGGGGGCACCACCAACTCCATTTCTTATCAGAAATGGGTTAGGTACCTACTTCCAAGAGATGGTTCATGGCTGTGAATCCAGAACAAATGGAACTGTCTCTGTCCAGCCTGGACTTAAGCCCCACTCCTCAAAGGGATCTAAGAGCCTAGGCCACGCCCCTCTTCTCCGTATTTCCCATTACCTAGATTAGGCAGCTCCCCACTCAGCATTCCAGCTTTCGTGGACCCCATTCTTAGGTGCCTAACTCTCCCTATGCATTGTATAGGGAGCCCAGGCCTCTAATGCAGGGCAGTGGATTCCACTGGGTACCTAGGTGCCTAAAGGTAAGTCATTGCAAGGCTCAATGTTACAATGCCTGAATCCCTTTAGTCCATTTCTAAAAAAAGGCATTAAATAACCATAAAATGCATTAACAGTGGAGGAATAAAGACAAGTTATCTATGTATCATCAAACATTTCTCTCATTTTAAGAAGGAAATATGCTTGCTTCTAAGTCTGTTAAACAAATGTACAAAGTATTAATGACAGAGGAATAAAGGAGAAGTGTTATTAAATTTTTATAGTAATCATGCATTTCCTCATTTTTAGAGAAAATTAGGTTTTATGCAGGTAGTACATTTCTAAATAAAGGCTATTAAACAACTGCACAAAGGCTGCTAAGTATTAGTGATAGAGAGAGAAAATATAACCTTAAATTAGTTACATTTTGCAAGGAAGGTGCTGGTGTATAGACATCTTTCAGGGATCTCCAAGGAAGTTTTTTAAAAAGCACAGAAAGTAAAAAAGGGCAAATTAAAAAGGGCAAAGCAAAGATAAAAGAGTCTCACCACACAGTGTCACCACACCAGCCAAATGGCAAAAACCTCTCTTCTGGGAGCTTAAGATAAAGCAAAAAGAACAGGAGTACTTGTGGCACCTTAGAGACAAAGGTTATTAGAGCATATTTATTATTAAATAAATATCAATTCCAGCTCAGCAGTCTCTCGTTGGAGTCTGTTTTTGAAGTTTTTCTGTTGTAAGATAGCCACCCGCAGGTCTGTCATTGAATGGCCAGACAGGTTAAAGTGTTCTCCCACTGGTTTTTGAGTATTATGATTCCTGATGTCAGATTTGCGTCCATTAATTCTTTTGTGTAGAGACTGTCCGGTTTGGCCAATGTACATGGCAGAGGGGCATTGCTGGCACATGATGGCATATATCACATTGGTAGATGTGCAGGTGAACGAGCCCCTGATGGTATGGCTGATGTGATTAGGCCCTATGATGATGTCACTTGAATAGATATGTGGACAGAGTTGGCATCGGGCTTTGTTACAAGGATAGGTTCCTGGGTCAGTGTTTTTGTTCAGTGATGTGTGGTTGCTGGTGAGTATTTCCTTTAGGTTGGGGGGTTGTCTGTAAGCGAGGACAGGTCTGTCTCCCAAGATCTGTGAGAGTAAAGGACTCCAGCGAGAGACTGCTGAGCTGGAATTGATATGCAAACTAGACACAATCAACTCAGGGCTAAATAGGGATTGGGAATGGCTGAGCCATTACAAACATTGAATCTATCTCCCCTTGTAAGTATTCTCACACTTCTTATCAAACTGTCTGTACTGAGCTATCTTGATTATCACTTCAAAAGTTTTTTTCTCTTACTTAATTGGCCTCTCAGAGTTGGTAAGACAACTCCCACCTGTTCATGCTCTCTGTATGTGTGTATATATATCTCCTCAATATATGTTTCACTCTATATGCATCCGAAGAAGTGGGCTGTAGCCCACGAAAGCTTATGCTCTAATAAATTTGTTAGTCTCTAAGGTGCCACAAGTACTCCTGTTCTTTTTCCGGATACAGACTAACACGGCTGCTACTCTGAAACCTAAGATAAAGCAGGCAAAATCACCGGAGCCAATCAGAAGGTATTCTTTAAACATGTGACCTTTGGCAGACTCATATCTCACATTTTAAATTGCAGCATGTTTTCCTTATCGAATCTGAAGATTTTTCTAACCCCATGGTCTTTTATGGAATTATTAATTGTCGCATCATAAAACATAAATTAAAGACAAAACAATTAAAAGGAACAAGTATGTAATTTCTTTCTCAAACTCCTTTTTTCTTTTTAGCATTAGCTTTCTTTGTTTTTTAATTCTGGACCATGATTAAAGTTTCCTCTTTACACACAACTTCTTCAGCAATTGCCTTTTAAAATTCCTAATAAACACTGTTTGAGTTATGTGCCTAACCTTTATTCCGAATTCCCTTATTGTGTTATTTAAAAGTAACTTATTTACATGGTTTGGTATTATGAATATAGAAAAATAGGGCCCTATACACATCCCAGGAGTGTAGTCTCCCCTCACCTTGGTTATCATGAGGCTTTGGAAAAAACAGCTGCAAATGAACAGTTTGGTTCAAATGAAATTACTTTTGACATACATTTGGGATGTGGCTTCAAAAATAATTTTTTCATGGGAAAAATTGCAAATGGAGGTTCCGCCAATAGTGCTTGCATCTCAGACACTATCCTGGCTGATGTAATAGCTATTAGAAATGCAGTCTTTGTAGAATAGTCCCACGTAGAACAAATTGCCATAGGATCAAAAGGAAGACTCCGTAGGTGTGATAAAACTAAGTTTAGATTCTAAGATGGAAACAGATCTCTGATAGGAGAGTTGTAGCCCATAGGGCTAGCTTGCCTTTATTATATTCACTGCTTTGCCTTCATTGTATTCTGCCTTTCTTATATTCAGCAGTAATGCAAGGAACCTACAGGCTTGTATCCAGGGCCGGATTAATCTTTTGTGGGCCCTGGTGCAGAGAGGAGTAAGCAGGGGGCAAGGGTAGGAGGAGGCGAAGAGGAGTGAGTGGCGGGCAGAACCTCAGGGGGAAGAAGCTGAGTGAGGGTGGGGCCTCGGGGCAGAGCATGGACGAAGGGGGGGGCAGGGCCTTGGGGCAGGTGCTGGGGCCCCTTCTCAGTGTGGGCCCAGCGCCACAGCACCATTGGCACCACTGTAAACCCGGTACTGTCTGTAACCTGTAAGACATTAACTTCATCAGTCAGCATAAGGCTTGAGGTCTTTGAACAAACAACAGAAACTTTGAACAAACAATCAGCCCAGCGGAAAACCTCAATTGCCAGGGAGTTGAAAATAGAGTGTTTAAAAGTAATTTCTGACAACAGGAACATGAGTCCAACCACAAGAGTGTCATAGCAACGAATTTACGTACATAACAGGTGCATGGGTTACATCCGCAGATACCTAACCACAAGAGGGGCATGAGAAAACATTGCCATATATGATAATAAGTTGAGATCATTGATATACTAACCTGTAGGACAAGCATTCTCAAACTGGGGGTTACAACCTTCGGGAGTGGGGGAGTGGTCATGAGGTTATCACATGGGAGGTCACAAGTACATCCACAAAACAGACAGCAACTGCCATAAGTAGAGCCCTACCAAATTCATGGTCCATTTTGGTCAATTTCACGGTCATAGGATTTAAAAAATTGTAAATTTCCTGATTTCAGATATTTAAATCTAAAATTTCATGTTGTTGTAACTGTAGGGTCCTGATCCAAAAAAGAGTTGCGGGGGGGGGGGGGGGGGTCGCAAGGTTATTGTATGGGGGGTTGATACTGCTACCCTTACTTCTGCGCTGCTGCTGGCTACGGCACTGCCTTCAGAGCTGGGCAGCTGGACAGCGGCGGCTGCTGACCAGAAGTAGTTTCAGCCGCTGGGGACCACCCCCGAGAGGAGATTTGACCAATTGGGGGGAGTCCGGGTCAGGGTGACCCGTCCAGAAGTGGGTCGTGTGACCCCTCTTAGAACTCCTCCCACCACCCTCTGCCAATCAGAGCGCAGCACCATCAACCCATAAGTTCCAGAACCAGACAGAAGAGGCCATCTCTTACCAAGAACGTGTGTTTTAGAAGTCATGGAAAAGCTGAGGGGAAAGACTGGGTTGCATATGCCTGATTAGGGGGAAAAAAACATTTTACAAAACTGAACTTTACCATCTTTCTCACCCACACCTATGTATTTATTTAAAATACAAAACCTCATAAAATAACCAAACCAATAAGCAAAATATATTTACTGGGCTTCATCCCTCCATCAGCCGTTGACGCTGGTGAATTTTCCTTTTCAGCTGTCTCTTTCCTTTTTCTTTTGTGCTTGTTTACCCTCTGGTCTAAGGATCTCTTATGTTTTGACTGTACTGTGGAGCAGACATTATTATTATAAAACACATTAAACTGTCTTGTAAACTTAAAAAATAAAATATTCATTAGGGTGTTTTTCTATTTAAAAAGTCATAGCTTTAAAACAAAATAATCCATTTCAGGCTGTACAACAACACAGGGTTTGAGTTTATTTCTACCACTTTAAAAAAGACCAAAACCCACAAAAAAAAAAAAATTAAAAACACATCTCATTTCGCAGAATAAAAACCAAACTGCTTTAAAAAACAACTTTTAAAATCCATTTTAAAACACATTTTGCACAGCACCCTCTGTTAGTTTGAAACACACCATACCATCAGTTTGCAGCCATATACTTTTTAAAAAAAAACAGCAATGTACTTTTTAAAAAAACACACACGTTTTGCACAAACTCAGTCACCCCCAACCCCCAGCAGTTTAAAACACCAAACCAACAGATTGCAACAAAATACTTTTTTAAACACCCACACTTATCTCTAGCTTAGGCCCCTGAATCACTAACAATTTAAACATTAAAGCCAACTCTTTTAAGATGACAAACAACGCCATTTAAAAAAAAAAAAACTTTTCTTTTGCAGAATGAAAACCAAATGGCTTTTAAAAACCAACTTTTAAAAACATATTTTGCACAGAAACCCATTAGTTTGAAACATGCTATACCATCAGTTTGCAGTCATATACTTTGTGATTTTTTTCATGCTTTTGGGGAGATTTGGTGCAACAGGAATATTTTTGCGCACAGAGGTGTGAATAAAAAATATTAATAGTAAAAAAAAAAATGCCTTGTGGTACCACACTATAATTAGGGATTAACCACCATGGGTGTGTCCCTATAAGACACCAGTGGTGGTTCAGTCTTTGCAAAAGTCAGTCATAAATATAGGTATGTTTGTCAATGAACCATTTAATTGTAACTAATGTTATATATAATTTTGATTTGGAGTTTGTCAGGCAATATAGCCAGTTGTTTGGCAGAACCCAGGTTGAAATTCAGAAGTTCACTGAGCAAGCCATCCTAATATTAATGTCGTATTAATGGCTATATTACAGCTACAATGTTTTGTAATGTAATGATATATATTGTTAAACGTAATCAACTCATTGAAAATATAAAAGTCAGTTCCAGCTAAAGTAACATTGTGTTGGGATAAGTCTTGTTAATTATTTGTTTTGAATGTTGCCCTTGTACAGTTTGCGTCATTTTGGTGTTTTGTTTAGAGATAGTGAAAGGAATTAAGTTATCAAATTAAAAGCTTCTAAATGCCCATAATATCAAGTCCCACAATGTTGAACCAGAAAAGGGACATGTCTTGACAGGTACTCAGCAACAATACAAAATCCTCAGAGGAGACCCAAGCCAAAAACCGGCTCACAGCACCTTGTAGATGACAGCTTTATTCTTCTTCTGCAGCAGCCTTGATGTCCTGACAGTTGGTTCGGGAGCAGGGTGACCAGATAGCAAGTATGAAAAATCAGGACAGAGTGTGGGTGGTAATAGGCACCGATATAAGAAAACCCCCTGAATATCAGGACGCTCCCTATAAAATCAGGACATCTGGTCACCCTATTCAGGAGGCACCTGGCTAATTAAATGCAGAGTCACAAGCTCCAGTGTTTGTATCGTGTGAAGGAAGCTAAGAAAACAGATTTTGGCGTAAAGCTCCAAGTGGTGAACTCTAACTCTGTAGTAACTATGGTCTGGAGCCAACGGCAGCAACCCACTGCAAGGACACCTTTTGGTGCACAGGTATCATCTTTGAAGCAATATGATCTCGTCCCCAGATGGCAGTATACAGAACCTGGGGAAAATTAATCATTAAAACATGGACAGTATTGAACTGAACTGATATACAACTGACACTAGAACACTAGAAAACAATATCTGTCTAAATGGATATATGTTAAGGGCATACCAAGTGTAAGTACAACCCTTAGCTATGAGCTAGTGGATGTAACCATGTCACCGTTAGTAACCTGGGAAAACGTCTGTCCTCTAATCAATAGCTACATCTATCCTAGGAGTAGCAATGGCTACAGTATGGCATAAATTAGTCCTGCATACAGTGTATACATATAGCACCATCCTATAATGTTAGAATTGGGAAAGGTCTCACATTTAATCAAGGATTCGCAGTAGCTAAATTGTATTGGTAAATACTGTTTTTAAAATATGGAACAGGAAGAGCCACTTGTTTTAATTCTTGTCAAGAAGTACCACTGAGAGCAGTTCAGGTATAGGGTCTGTGACACTGCACTCTAATTAAAACTCTTATATAACTAAGATTACATCATGGCAAAAACCTTGGGTGTCCCATCCACAGCCTCTTTGGTAGCTTGTGTGCAAGTGTGAAGGGTTTGTAAAAGGGTATGAAGTGGCTGTTATATTTTACAAGCATGGTATTCTGTCAGGGATGTGGGCTCAGGGTTTGAGGGTAGGGCAAATGCAGATAGCACCTATCTGTTACAGTGAAAAGGCAGAGTGAGGGTATGCATGTTATGGGCATGCTGGGGCATTGTTCAAAGAGGGCAGAGTTAAGGCTTCATGGGCATTTACCTTAAAGCTCTATTTCCTGGTGTGAAAGGGGTTAACTTGCCATTGGAGCACCCCCTCATGGCCAGGCAGGGTGTAGTGGCTCTCTCCCCATCTGGTGCCCTCCTGCTGACATCTGCTCTGGTTTTCCAGTGGTCTGCCTCTTCCCAGGGCCCAGCTCTCCAGCCAGGTCACGATTGAAGTCCATCCTTCTGGGGCAACAAAGTCCAGTAGAAAACAGCCTAATGTCCTCACTAAAGGGTCTTCAGCCTCACCTCCGGACCCCATGGTCCTCACTGGCTTCTCTCTGGGCTTTCCACTCTCTTCATCCCCTGAATCCTCTAAGAAAAATCCCAAACTAAAAGTATCCAAACTTCCCAATTTCTACTTTCTTTGGGCTTGACCTCTTATCCCTCCCCTGCTGTGTCCCTACACCGAGCACCTCCCAGGGCTTTCTCCCTGGCAGTTCAAATCCTGCCCTTTTATCAGGGCTTACTTCTGGAAGCTGTTCCATGCCCAGTGGCTGCGTTGTCTCTCTCCTGGCCTCTTGCCAGACTTCCCCACTCCAGAGAGGTTCCCAGCTCCAACTCTTTCCCTGGGCTTTCTCCTTCCAATCTCTGTAGTCTCAGAGAGTCTGCAGAGTTCCTCCCTCTCTACCTGCAACCCCTTCCTTTGTCCCCCCCCCTTTTTTTTGCGGGGGGGGGGGCACAGCAGCAGCATCATACAAAGCTACAACTGCCACCTTCTTCCTTCATTGGTTTTTAAATAGCCAAGCTCGCTCTCTCTCCTCTCCCCCCCCCCCCCCCCGCGCCCCTTAAGGAAACTCAGACAGGCTTGCACATTCCATTTCCCTGACTCCCCACCAGTCCATTTAGGGGGAAATCTTCGATTCCAAGCCGATTCACTTCTTCAAAAGAAACGATCTTTCCGTAGAATATTGCCCACAATGCCATAGAACACGAACAGCAGTTGCTTTGGTTTTGCACACATTACACCACCTGTCTGTATGTCGAGTCTTTTTATCAAGTTTAACCACCATTTAAGGCACAATTCTCTTTTCTAAAGTCCCTGTTCTGATCATCATAACACCTGACAAGGAATCAGATTAAATTGTAGCAGCAGCCAGTCCCATGTCTCTTATCCAGGTTAGTGCCAACATTATCCCCAGGAGTTCAGCCCTCAGAACATCATTTTATAGCCTTCTAGATTTCTGGATTCCAAGACTAGGAACACAGACGGCTGTTCCCACTCTCCCATGCTGTCGTCTTTTGATCCATCTGTATAGACTTGGCAAAGCTGGCCCCATTTTTCATAAATAAATTCAGAAATTTCATTGGTCATAATATGTCGCTTTTCCTTCCCTAATTTATTTCATACAATTCCAAAAATGGGGGAATACCTGTCTAGCTGTAATTTGATTTCCCATGGAGTTCGCTCCATTTTTCTTTTTTTTAATATATCTCCTTTTTCATACACCTATTTATTTACCCTTATAGTCAGAGGAAGTCCGTGGCAATCCATACCACTTGGTCTACTAAGCTCCCAGCAATCCCTATCAATCCGTTGTGTACTTCTGCCCAAAAGGTTAGTTGTAACCATTTCATCGTTAGATTTATAGGTGCGCCTCTGGTGGCTATTGCAACACACACACTGGTGTTATTGCACCACATGCCACTCGCAGAGCTTGGGCCTGGAGGAGTTCCAAGTTTCTAAGAGTTGTTTTTCCAATCTGAACCAAAAGCTTGGCATCTGCATCCTAAAATTGCTCTTATCAATGTTCTCTACATTGTAGCCTAATCGATGAATTGGTATTTATTTAGACCACAATGGTCGATAAAGGTTCGGACTCTTAAACAGCTACAGCCTCAGGAAGATTACTACCAGTGTTATCAGAATGACAGACCTGGGGAGCACAGGAGATAAATTGCAATTTATCACAGTTCCTCTATTAATAAATCCACTCAGCAGATAAACAATCCAACAAACACTGAAATACCACCGCAGATAGAGAGACAGTACCAAGTGTTTAGCACTAACAGCGCAGCTAGAGAGATAATACCAAGTGTTTAGCACTATGACTGGCATTACTCGCATCTCCTGCTGTAGAACCCCTGAGTGTCAGTCATTATCTTCCTCATCACCACTCTCATTGTCCACCCAGTAGGTGTCATCCTGGCTTCTCCAGCTGCCTCAGTCTCAGACTGCAGCCAGGTCCCTCTCCAAACTTTCTCAGCCAAACTCCCAGCCCCTTGCGCTCAACTTTCTCCCGTTATAACACGCCCCAGCTCGGCTTCATCTCTAATTAAACCAGGTACTCTCACCTCCTCCCCCCACAGGGGTGTCTCCAGGGCCTCTCAGGCCCTCATTAACCCTTTCAGAGCCTGTGTGAGGACCTCCCCTCCAAATAACACCCCGTTTTCAGAAGTTAGAGTTTTTCTGAACTCAGCGTTCCAGAAGGGAACAAGCTATTGCCGGGCATCCTTCACTCTGTGTTAACTAAGTTTTTTGCCATTTAATTTCCTAGTTTTTTAAACAGGGAGAGAAATGTCTGTCGATAGGAGTAAGTGGTAATTTAGACAGTTGTAGTTCTCACTTAGGTTTACAGTTGATACACTAATGTAGCTAGGTAATAAACAAAAGACCTACCTTTTATACAGTGTGTCTCATCAGTCGATCTCAAATAACTTTATATCATTATCCCAGTTTTACAGATGGAAAACTGAGGCACACAAAGAGGTGAAATGACTTACCCAATGTCACCCAGCAGGCCAGTGGCAGAGCTAGGAATGATCCTAGCCACTAGGCCACACAGTTGCAATGTCATTCCTCAGTGTTCCTCCTGCATCTTGTACAACGTGCTATAGTGGCATGGGGATAATGGTCAAGCTTTGAAATCTTTGCAATGTGCAATTGGTAATAGGGTAGGGGAGAGAAATGGAACATGGTAATACTATGGTATAAAATATATAGGAATGACAGAGTTGGTTGTGCTGGTGGGGGAGTGGCACTATATGTGAAAGAAAGCATGGAGTCAAATACAGTAAAAATCTTAACTGAATCAAACTGTACAATGGAATCCCTATGGATAGAAATGCCATGCTTGATTCATAAGAGTATAGCAGTACGAATACACTACCGATCACCTGATCAGGATGGTGACAGTGGCTGTGAAATGCTCAAGGAGATTAGAGAGACTACAAAAATAGGAAACTCATTAATAAGGGGTGAATTTCAACTATCCCCATATTGACTGGGTACATGTCACTTCAGTGTGGGATAAAAAGAGAAAATTTCTAGACACCATTAATGACTGCTTCTTGAAGCAGCTAGTCCCGAAACCCACAAGGAGAGAGGCGATTCTTGATTTAGTCCTAAGTGGTGCACAGGATCTGGTCCAAGAGGTGAATATAGCTGAACCGCTCAGTAATAGTGACCAAAATATAGTTAAATTTAAACATCCTTGTAGAGGAAAAAATACCAAAGAAGCCCACCACAGCAGCATTTAGCTTCAAAAGGGGGAACTACAGAAAAATGAGGAAGGTAATTAAATGGAAATTAAAAGGAACAGTCACAAGAGTGAAATGCCTGCAAGCTGTATGGAAACGTTTAAAAAACACCATAACAGAGGCTCAAATTAAATGTATACCCTAAATAAAAAAAAATAAAAAATCCAACAAAACAAAACAATGACCAAAAAATGCCATCATGGCCAAATAACAGAGTAAAAGAGGTGATTAGAGGCAAAAAGGCATCCTTTAAAAATTGGAAGTCAAATCCTACTGAAGAAACTACAAAGGAGCATGAACTCTGGCAAGTCAAGGGTAAAGTATAATTAGACATGCCAAAAAAGAATTTGAAGCGCAACTAGCGAAAGACACAAAAACTAACAGCTATTTTTTTAAAGCGTCAAGCCTGCTGAACAATCAGTGGGGCCATGGGATGATCGAGGTATTGAAGGAGCATTCAAGGAAGACAAGGCCATTGCAGAGAAGCGAAATGAATTCTTTGCATTGGTCTTCATTGCAGAAGATGTGAAGGAGATTCTCACACATGACAAGTCTGGGGAACTATCCCAGATTGAAATGTCATTAGAGCAGATTTTGGAACAAATTGATAAAAAAAACAGCAACACATCACCCAAACCAGATGGTATTCACCCAAGAGTTCTGAAGGAACTCAAATATGAAATTGCAGAACTACTAACTGTGGTATATAACCTATCGCTTGAACCAGCCTCTGTACCAGATGACCGGAGAATAGCTAACTTAACAATGAGTTTTTAAAAAAGGCTCCATAGGCGATCCTGGCAATTACAGGATCGCAAGTTTAACTTCCATGCCAGGCAAATTGGTTGAAACTGAGGCAAAGAACAGACTTATCAGCCATAGATTAACACAATTTAAGAGGGGAAGAGTCAACATGGCTTTTGTAAAGGGAAATCATGGCTCATCAATTTCTTAGAATTCTTTGAGGCGATCAACAAACGTATGGACAAGGATGATCCAGTGTACATAGTATGCTTGGACTTTCAGAAATCCTTTAACAAGGTACCTCACCAAAGGCTCTTAAGCAAAGTCAGCAGTCGTGATAAAAGGGAAGGTTAAAAGACAGCAAACAAAGGAATAAATGGCCAATTTTCACAATGGAGAGAGGTGAACAGCGAGGTCCCCCCAAGGATCTGTACTGGGACAAGTGCTGTTCAATATATTCATAAATGATCTGGAAAAAGGGGTAAACAGGTGGCAAAGTTCGCAGACACAAAATTACTCAAGATAGTTAAGTCCAAAGCGAAGCATTACAAAGGATCTCACAAAACTGCGTGACTGGGCAACAAAAATGGTAGATGAAATTCAATGTTGATAAATGCAAAGTAATGCACTTTGGAAAACATAATCCCAATTTTACGTACAAAATGATGGGGACAAAATTAGCTGTTACCACTCAAGAAAGATCTTGGAGTCATCATGGATAGTTCTCTCAAAACATCTGCTCAATGTGCAGTGGGTGTCAAAAAAGATAATGTTAGGACCCATTAGGGAAGGGGTAGAGAATAAAACAGAAAATATCATAATGTCACTCTATAAATCCATGGTACCCCCACACGTTGAATACTGTGTGCAATTCTGGTCATCCCATCTCAAAAAATAAAAAAGATATACTAAAATTGGGAAAAGTACAGAGAAGGGCAACAAAAATGAGTAAGGGTATGGAACAGCTTCTATATGAAGAGAGGTTAAAATGACTGGGACTGTTCAGCTTAGAAAAGAGATGACTGAGGGGGGATGAAAGAAGTCTATAAAATCATGAGTGGTGTGGAGAAAGTGAATAGGGAAGTGTTATTAATCCCTTCACTTAACACAAGAACTAGGGGGTCACCAAATGAAATTAATAGGCAGCAGGTTTAAAACAAACAAGAGGAAGTATTTCTTCACACAACGCACAGTTAACCTTTGCAACTTGTGGCCAGGGACACTGTGATGGCAAAAAGTATAACTGGGTTTAAAAAAAAAAAAAAAAAAGGACCACATAAGTTAAGAGAGGATAGATCTATCGATAGCTATTAGCCAAGATGGTCAGGGACACAACACGGGGCTCTGGGTGTCCCTAAACCTCTCTGACTGCCAGAAGCTGGAACTGGATAACAGGGGATGGATCATTCGATAACTACCCTGTTCTGTTCATTCCCTCTGAAGCATCTGGCAGTGGCCACTGTCGGAAGACAGGATACTGGGCTAGCTGGACCATTGGTCTGACCCAACATGGCCATTCTTATGTATATTTGTAATATGGTGCCTGTGACGGGTTGGATCACAGAAACCCCCTTGGGAGCTGCCACCCAATGTGCAAAGACTACCCCGCTTCTGTTTTCCCTGCCAGCTCAGGATTTCAGCACCCTGTCTTGCTGAGCCAGACACTCCAGTCTGCTCTAACAAAGACACAGGGTCTGAATCACTTGTCCCAAAGCTGCAAGTTTACCTGAAAACCAGCTCACAGGAGTGTGCTTGTCTTTAGCACTCAGATGCCCAACTCCCAATGGGGTCTAAACCCAGATAAATCCGTTTTACCCTGCATAAAGCTTATGCAGGGCAAACTCATAAATTGTTCGCCCTCTATAACACTGATAGAGAGATATGCACAGTTGTTTGCTCCCCCAGGTATTAATACATACTCTGAGTAAATTACTAAATAAAAAGTGATTTTATTAAATACAGACAGTAGGATTTAAGTGGTTCAAAGTAGTAACAGACAGAACAAAGTAAGTCACAAGCAAAATAAAATAAAATGCGCAAATCTATGCCTAATCAAACTAAATACAGATAATCTCACCCTCAGAGATGCTTCAGTAAGTTTTTCTCAGACTGGACACCTTCCAGGCCTGGGCACAATTCTTTCCCCTGGTACAGCTTTGGTTCCAGCTTAGGTGTTATCTAGGGGATTCTCCATGATGGCTCCTCTCTCCCTCTGTTCTCTTCCACCCCTTTATATATCTTTTGCATAAGGCGGGAACCCTTTGTTCCTCTGGGTTCCCACCCCCTCCCCTCACTGGAAAAGCACCAGGTTAAAGATGGATTCCAGTTCAGGTGACATGATCACATGTCACTGCAAGACTTCATTACTCACTTGCCAGCACACATATACAGGAAGACTCACAGGTAAACAGCCATCTGCAGACAATGGGAGTCATCAAGATTCCAAACCATCATTAATGGCCCACACTTTACATAATTACAATAGGCCCTCAGAGTTACATTTTATATTTCTAGTTTTAGATACAAGAGTGGTACATTTCTACAAATAGGATGATCACACTCAGTAGATTATAAGCTTTGTAATGATACCTTACAAGAGACCTTTTGCATGAAGCATATCCCAGTTACATTATACTCACTTATATTTTTATAAAACCATATAGACTGCACAACGTCACAGTGCCCATCAGTTTTTTTAATACAGTGTGATCTATTTTACACAGATTTATACAAATCTCTTGTTTTGTGAGTTTGATAGATCTCAGTGTTTGTTTTCCTAGCTGCTGCCAGATAACATGAATCTAAAAATTAAAAACCATCAGCTTCCTCCTCCCAAATCCATTGTCTGATCAGTGCAGTGCAGCTTTTGGTAACATAGTTCAGGCTAGAATTTACTAAAGGATATTATGTAAACAAAAATGACAAGAGTAGAGCCTTCCAGTCAAATTAGTGTGTTTTGTAGATTAGAGCAGTTAAATTCAGAGGCCATGAAGAATATGAAATGTTTCATAGGCCAGGCATGCCTTACCTTTCTGGACACTTGCCATATAGCAAGGAAGAAATGCATGAACAAGAAGATCAAAATGAAAAAAGTTGTAATAGGTTCCTTTTACCAAATAAGCTGTATCCATCTTTTGAACCCCAAACTCTTGTTGGCTATAATCTGTGCTGTCTGGTCCAAAACTAAAAAAAAATCCTTGTTAATTAGTAGGCCTGTGTAACTGCTGCAGTGTTTCTCCCTCTCTGGCAGATAGCTATCTACTATTTGTATTACAATAGTGCTCAGAGGCTCTAAAATCAGAGCTTCATGTGCTAGATGCTGCACAAATATAGTAAGAGGCAGTCGCTCCCCTAAAGAACTAAAATAATGAGACAAAAGGTGGCAGAAAGGAGAGTAACAGTATTCCCATTTCTCAGATAGGGAGAACTGAGGCACAGATTAACTTTCTTTTCTAAAAAGTCATACATGATATCTGTAGCAGAGTCAGCAAATGAACTCGAATCTCCAGAGTCCTAGTCCAATACCTTAACCACAAGACCATCTCCGCTTGGATAACCTAGAACTGAGCTATAGAGACTAAAGACATTCTTCTAAGTTTCTTACTTTGAACAGTTATCTATATTAAGTCAGTTTCTTATTGCTTGTTCACTCCACAAGGAGTAATAGTGCTGTAAGGATACCAGATATAGCTAGATGTGCTGTGCATATAAACTTTTAGTGAAGTATTTTTCTTACCGTGCAAGAAAAAGTCCATTGAAATGTCTTAGAATAAAATGACTGTTCATGGTTATTGCTAAGGTTCCAATCTCTTGACCAGAGCTGTTATTGAACACAACTTACTATCTGCAAACAAACTATACAATAATATTACCATGAAGCGTTTGGAGCATTATCAGAGATCCCTGCAGCTACCATATTATGTGTTTCCTGCATGATAATTTTTGAATGCCAGAAACAAGTTCCAAAAACTTGGCAAACAGTGATATTAACAAATATTTTGGCCTATAACTTTAAGCAGTGCAGCTTTTCAAATTACATTGCTTGAGCAACAGTGTTGATACAGTGTATTTAAATGGCACTGTAGGGCAGTTATTTAATACTAATTGTTTCATACTATAACACAGTTTTCAGAAGCTAGAGGTTCTTGTTCAAGGTTCCGTACTCCAAAAGAGACTTCTGAAGTTGTGGTTATGAGAAATCTCTTTGGCCCAGAGTCTGGGTGGCAATAATGCAGAGTCTTAAAAACAATTTGGAGGGGGGAAGACGTCTAAAGGTTAGGGATCTTTTAGCAGCTTCATAAATATGTTGGAAACCAAATGAATATACTTTCTCAGGTCTGTCTCTCTAATTCCTGCTTTGAAGGAGAAAAGATAGCTTCTCAGATGATAACCGAGCGTCGCCGGAATGGATTTATTGATCAAATTGTTGGAATAGTTCATTCTGAAGTAAGGTTGTCCCTCCTTTTCTGGTGGTGCAATTCAAAATTAATTGGTTGTGCTGTTCTGTACAGCACGAGCAAGTTATATTTTAAAATGAGGATCTGCTACATCAGAGGTTCTCAACCTTTTTCTTTCTGAGGCCCCCCGCCCTCCCAAAAACTCCACTGCTCACCTGTGCCACAACAGCTGGTTTCTACATACAAAAGATAGAGCAGCGTTAAAGGGGTACCAAGCATGGCAATTGCATGGGGCTCCATGACACAGATGCCCCCGCGAAACTACGTTGCTCAGGCTTTGGCTTCAGCCCCGGATGGCGGGGCTCAGGGCCCCAGGCTTCAGCCCCATGTGGTGGGCCTTTGGCTTTCTGCCCTGGGCCCCAGCGAGTCTAATGCTAGCCCTGCTTGATAGACCCCCTGAAACTAGCTCCTGGGGGCCCCGGACACCTGGTTGAAAACCACTGTGCTACATGAACCAAATAAAACTTACACCAAAAGTGACAGTGCTTGGTCTTGCTATAACCAGCAGTTGGCAGACTCTGTACTGTAAATAGCAATTTAGCAGGTTTACTTGTGACTTACAAAACTGTGTTTAGCAGCTTTTTAAATTTTAAGAGAACTTGTGTGATTGACACTAAACAAAATAGTTATACCAGAGTGCAAAAAAAATATCATCCTATTAGTCTTGTAAATACATGTTCAGTAGGAAATTTCCCACCCCCATTTTGTGCTGCAATACATAATCATGTAATGTACAGGCAATCCATTTAATCTTTCTAAATTTAGAAATAATTATACTATAAATTTAGTAAATAGACATACTTTTTTGTCACACGTGAAATACCAGTAGAACTGCTTATAGCTGAAATAAAGTAGAATGGCAAGGACTAAGTCTGCTTTTGCAAATTCATTTTTCTCTTAGCTCCTGAAGCTTTACCAACATGGGACAAACAGATTCAATTACTATGTTCCCAAGTTTACAAGCAGAACA
The DNA here is from genome assembly GCF_028017835.1 of Emys orbicularis. Taxonomy (NCBI): domain Eukaryota; kingdom Metazoa; phylum Chordata; order Testudines; family Emydidae; genus Emys; species Emys orbicularis. The sequence continues at coordinate 28,249,837 of NC_088687.1, read as the reverse complement.
GACAGGCCAGGCTATAGAAGCTGATGCCTTAGTAAACCTATACTTAAAATTTTCTGATTGTAATGCGTCTCATTCCAGGCTATACAGATGACATGAACTAGGACTATGAAAAAAATTACCTGAAAAAATTCACCCTTTGCTTCTACTCATTTTCTTCTAAAACCCTGATTGATACAAGTCATAGGGAGTATACAGTATTTTATTTAAAAGTTGATTCAGTGTACCCACTCTGGTATTGCTGCCTCAGAAAGATGCTTTGCTGCTTTGAAAGCTGAGGTTTAACAGTACAGGGAGAAGTAAAATCTCTGCAGCAAAAATTCTTATTTTGTAATAGCACTTACTGTTTACTAAACTGCTTTGTCATCTGGTCTCTTTCCATTTGAAAATGTAAGTGTCATGTTTCTGTTAATTGTGGTTATTCCAATAAAGTAAGGAATGAGCCAATTAGATCAACATATTCTGTGTTGCCTTTTTTTTTTTTTTTTTTTTTTTTTAAAACAGTCACTTGTAATACTTTGCTCTGACAGTTTGAGTTTCAATGTATGAAAACTGTAATATAATTGTAACCTTCCAAGTTTCCCATGTTGGATTTGCAATTTAAATATCTAGAACATCCAGGAAAAGAAACATCCTTCTCTTACAAGTCAGGCAGCAGGAAAATAAGTTAACTATCAGAGCTTATTCTGCCTTATGTGCTTGTAGGATGGGAGCAGAAATATTGTGGGGAGAGTATTCAACAGACCTAGAGTAGGCTAGTATTAGCAAGATATTGGGAACAGAATACTCTTTCCAAAACAGTTTTGTATGGTAAAACTCAAGAAGCTGTAGTAATGATAAAATTAACACACATCTGTTCACAATAAGTGAAGCAAAGACAAATTTTGAGGTTGTTTCCTTTATTGACGTTTTCCTACAAATAAGTGCTTGGTAGCAATTACATTAAAATGCCTACAACAGCGCTTTGGTGAACAGTAAATACAGCAGGAGATGGGAAGACTTTTGCATATGGAACTCTAGGACACACAAATGAATACAGGAACACCTGAAATAGATGAGAAAAGACAATTATACACAAGGCTGAGATTCATAATATTATTGGTGTTGTTAAGTAAATTACAGGGTAGTGTATTAAGTTTTACATTGCTTGAATGCTTACTGTATACATATGCCTCAAAGCAAGGACGCTGCAGGGGTACGAGAACAGGATGTGACTCAATGGATATTATTGAAAAAATGAATGAATACAAGAGCTTAGCCTTTTCCTCGGTTTATACAAAGATCTTCAGTGTGCCTGAAAATCAGACCCTCTGTGGTGCAGTTTTGTTTTTTCAATGCAAGGTGAACAAATCTTTGTCTACATTTTGGGTGAGGTTTTTAAAAGCTCTCGGCATTTGCTGAACTTTTCACTGAAGTTAATGAGTTTTCCCATCGACATCAGGAGGAGCAGTTAGCTCAGTGCTGAGAGATTTGAAAATCCCACCTGTGAGCCACACCTTGACTAGGAGGTGAATAGAACGCTCACATTATTGACATGACTGTGATTCTTGTTTTACACAGAGCTGAAGTTCGGTTAGATGGTAAAATTACTAGGGGCTAATCCTGAACAAGTGAGTGAAGTCCTCCTAAACAAACCGTTTTTACTTGCAGACAACACTGCAATGGAGTGGAGCTGAGAGAATGGCTGCTCACTCCACACATTGCTATGCAAGGGCAGAGCTGAGGGAACAGCTGCTGCTCGAGCGGGTGTGGGCACTGCTCGAGCCGGTGTGTCTGCTTCTTGGAATGAAGCACAGTAGAAACGTGGCAGTTGCTTCCTTCTGCAACACACTCAACAGTTGAGCTACATAGGTTCTCGGTGGAACACACCCATTGGCCCCATTCTTTTGTGTATTTGACATGCTCTATTCCTTTGTGGAGTCCCAATGCAGATGCCACCTAGTGTGGAATACTCTGCACCTTTGGTTAACCAACGAGGCTCTCCCCAAGTGGCCTTGCATTCCCCTGCCAGGCATTTTGTTCATAAAAACAATACACTTTTCCTTTCAAATTGGCTTAAGTCACTAAAGTAACACTAAATCCTTGTTGCCGTGGTGTCTCTAACACATGTCAAGTACCTGCTGATTTCCAAAAGCCATATTACAGATGGGTGGCCATCTTGGGCCCAGGAAGACTTCAGTTAAATATACACAGGGTGAGCACAGCAGAATATTCCCTCTCTATCCTAATCAGACCTGTCCACTAATTGCATATCATTTTAATTGTATACCAACTTTTTTCTCACATGAACCATTTGTTCTACAACTAACTTTAAACAAGACATTGCATTATAGAAGCCTCTTGATTTATCAAACACGCTTACAAATACATATTAAATAAGTGACAAACCTTGCTAGAATATCCCCATCTCTTTCCTTATGTTAATATCTCTCTTCAGCTGACAAAGAGAACATGGAGCACAACACACAGCAGTGCAGCAATCACAGAGGAGGGTTCCCTAGTTAAAAAGAATTAAAATATTACCGGCTGTAGACTTCAGAAGATGTACATCTATCTTTTCAGTGACTTTAGTACATTGAATGGACCTAAAATCAGGTCCACATGGGCTTTCAATGCTGCCTTTGAGTGACAGGAGCATTATGGGAAAAAAAATTAGTTAAACAACTTTTACCAAAGGATTTTTGCCACAATCACAGATTAAAAAAAAAAAAGAGGCCAAGCCTTACTTGGTTATCTAGTCCATGTCCCTGCTATTACAAGCAGAAAAAAAGAAGTGTGCCCACAGCTGGCAACCAGTTGCCTGCTGTAGGAGGAAAAGAGATTGGACTGCTGGTACCACGTTGCCTCTGAAGAGGGCTGGTTTAGGCACTAAAGAAGCTATTTACTCAAATTAGGCAGTGGATTTAAATAATAGGTGGGATTTACGCAATAACAAACACACTTTAGCAGCTGGATATCAAATGAGACTAGAGATTGGAAGCCCTGCGAGGTCAAGCTAGTCCACCTCCCTACCTATGCAGGATTGTGCCTTACAGAATGTTCTGCGGGGGTTTTTCAGTTTCCATTTTAATGTCTCCAGTAAAGGGTTTTCAGCCCTTAAATTGGGACCCTTCTCTACAGCCTACTTTCTTTTCACATTAGGAAGTATTTTCAGATACTCACCCTAGGTTTTCCTTTTCTTACCTTCATCCTATTATTTCTTATACCACACCTTAAAATATCGCTCTACACCTTTCAGACTTTGTAGTTATAATCCCCTGTATTATTGCTTGGCCAAACTATGGATATTAGCTCTTAATTTTTCTTAAAAGTCAGTACCACTCGGCTCCTAAATATTTTCACTGCTGTTCTCCAGTTTCCTTCCAGTGTATCTACATTCTTCTGGTATTGAAGATCCCACCAGTGCATAAAATATTGTAGGTGTGGGCTCACTAGGATCACACAGAACTACTCTTGCCTTCCTGCTGTGTGACAAAGGGACAGGTTTTAAAAAGATCTTGGTTCCTAAGTACATTATGAATAGTGCTCATCACCCAGAAGCTATTGTGAGCGCCTCTGAAAATCTGGATAATTCATTTAGATGCCTAAATAGGAGCTGAGCTTTTTTGAAAAATCCAATCTACAGTATATTTCTATAGATTCCAAAATTTCATTGGCCTTTTGTTGTTGCTATATTACATTTGTAAGCTTATATCTAATTTACTGATCAGTTTCACCCCCAAAGTACATTTTGGTGTTATTCCTTTCCATGTATTTCCACCAATAGAGTATCTGAGTTTTGGATTATTCTTCCCTAGGGACATTAAGCTGAATCTCATTTTTCAATATCCTTTAAAAACATGATTAAGTTTAAGTGTCTTTGGAGTCTACTGTATTACAAATGCAAAGTTTATGTATTACTGTATTTTACTTTTTAGGGGAGAGACATGACCAATGCAAACTTTGGGAAGTGCTGGGAGCTTCAGAAGACTAGACTGAACAATGTGCCCAGCAAGAAAGAACTTTTCATACAAACAGAGTTAAGTGGGTTTCCTGGGGAATACCTGAGAGGAGGTGAATGTAAATTCCCACCTCTTGTTAGGCAAAGATCCAACCTATTAAAGCTACAGAGAAGACCATGGTTTGCTGACTACCTATTCCCAGAGTCTGAAGCTATATAAAGGAAAATCTGAACTATTCATGGTTTGTGCTAGTTCTGAGCTTAGGCTGTTATGAACTTGTGATCACAGAAAAGCCCCTTTGTGAGGTTTGAAAGACTGGCTCCTACCAGAGCCTTTGTTAGAGTGGGGGGGGGGTGATCTCTGGTAGGCTTATTAGCATGCTTGTATGATGTTCTCCTGTTTTAATAGGGTAAAATCATTGCAGAGAAAATCTAAGAATAAGTGTGCTTGCTTAGAAGGAGCTGTGTAGTAACTTACACAGTGGGCAATTACAGCTGTTCATAGTCCCTAGAGAGAAAGTGAAGTGCAGACGCAGGCCGATTAGGTAGTCTGGATTGCTGGGGATGTCACAATGTAGGCAGGGGACTATGCAGCCTGGAAATACCCCAGTCAGGAAGGAGAGAGATACATGTCTCCGCCTACGAGAGATGACAGCTAGGGAGTGGGAAGCTTAAGAGTGGGTGCCCTTGATGGCCACAGAGGGGGAATACAGGTGCAGTTGCCATGAACTGTGACACTAATGTTATGGCCATAATTCTATCCTTCCCAGGTCCCTTCATGTTATTCCTCCCCTCATTGGTGATCACATGTTCTTTTGAGCATGAGATAAACAAAGGATTAGATAGTAACTAACAGGGATTCTGTATCTTGACCGGTAGAGAGTCCTCATGGCAACGCTTGTGCCACAACAGCAGCATTCACCCATATCTTTGGCAACTTTACATCCAAGACAACAGAAACCGAATGTTCCACATGCACCTGCATAAAGATAAAACAACAAATGGATATTCTCCCCACCATTTATGCAGTCAGTTAACTTTCACCACCACTTTTAGGAGAGACACAGAAGTGCCTAGACAAAGAGAAGGAGAAAGTTAGGCATGTGCCAATGGGCCAGAGCCTGCGGAAAGGAAGGTGGGATCTTTGAAAGACCTCAGCAATGATGTCACATAAAGCTGTTATCTCAGCTGCAGCTCTCTCCCCCATAACCAATTAAGTAGCAGGTGACAGCCGTACATGACATCACTATTCAGGTCCCCCAAAGAATGGAAAGACAGGCTCTAAGAATCTGATAGCTCATAATGAACTTTAGAGAGCAAAACAAATAGCCGATATTTTAGTTTCACACCATTATGTTTGATTGGAACACTAGCTGGTTTTGTTAGTATATAGTGCAGACTTGGTTTGTGTTTAGTTCATGTAGATCTTTGGTAAATATTTTGATTCAACAATAAACCATGATCTGTGTGTAGGACTGTTCCTCAGAAGAACAAAAGAATCATTTCAGAACAGTGGTAGCAAGTAAATGTAATCATAAATAAAAAAAAATATAGATGTCATGTGGTCTGAGGGCTGAAGGTTTAGAGTGAAGGTCTCTCTTTAAAACAAGAATACCTGGTGTGGAGTTCTTCTTTAACATAAGTAGTAGAGGTCTATAGTTTGGAATTGAAATACCAAAGTTTTAGTCCCACCTGTGTTTTATATTGAGTAGCTGTGTCTGTTGTCTGCACAGTATAGATTTATTACCAGGTGGTACCAGCCCATTAGATCTGTGACCCTCAGTTGTCTGACTGGGGCAGAAGTACCAGTACTCGTTCTGTGTATGTGAATGAATGGGTGAGTGATCTTGCCATCTAGTGGCTGGCTCACACTATGCATGTGGGACCATTCACTACAAGCCATTCTTTTTTAATTTAAATAATAGACAACTATTCCCCCACCCTCATTTAAAAGTCACTCCCATTAATGAACAGAGATATAACATTAATTCAAAACTCAAGACACCACAAGCCAAAACAAAAGTCAGATATTCACATTCACTTACAGACTTTACAGTCACTGCAGCAGTCGAATGTCCCGGTCTGCCAGGAATTACGTGCAATAGAAGCAACTCCAAACTGGGGCTGACTCGTAACAGGGGCCGAGGCCATTTCTAGTTTCACTAAATCAGTTTAGAAGTGTACAGCCTGGAAGGAAAAATAAAAGGAACATGTTAAAAAGCTCTGTTAGTGATTAGCAGGGCTGCAGTGTCAGGGTATCTCGTCATTGTGGGGATGCAATTAGGGGAATGTTACTCACATCGCTTTGTGAAATGGCACTATGTTTCTCACTTCATTAGAAGCAATGCTATAAAGCCTGGATAGTTTTGGTGAACATCTTAGGCCAAATTGTAGTCAATGGGATTAGACCAGTTTCTTCAGACCAGGTTATTAATGGGTGAGGTTTCAATCTAAAAGCGTATTTTCCCCTAACATCACATTGGGGATTCCTGATTCTAAGGAAAGGGTGCCACTAACTAAATGGACAACATATTTTCCGGCAACATCTAACAGTTCCTTGGCCATCTCCAGGTGACATCAGACCTATGCTGATCCTACTTGGCATGTGTGATCTGAGACCATCACAACACAAACTACTACAGACATCATTGCAGAAACAGAAATCTCTCTTGCTGCTGTTCTCAAAGACAGAGATTAGCCCTCAAATCAGGATTTTCTTGCTGCTGCTGACACTTAGCCAAACATTCAGATTTCACACAGTCCTTTACTCTGGCAAATTCCCTTTGACTTCAGTGATGGATGGCCTAAATCAGGAATGATTCTGGCAATCAAAAACAGTTTTCATACATTTTCAGACAACAGCGTATAGTATTGTACATATGTAGAATATGTATTGCACCCATTATAAATGTACATAGTAAAGGCACACCAACTTAACAAATCACCTAAGTCTGAAAATGTTGCAGCTACTACATGGTGACAGTTACTCAGCTACTATTGTGACACGTAACACCTAAGATTACTATCAATGAAAGATTAAACAAAACATTTTTCTGATTTTTTTAGTTTGCTTACTTTGTACATTTAACTGTAGTTGGTTTAACTGTTTCCCCTGTACAGTCAGTGACTCACTTTCCCTTGGTTTTTGTGTGCGTCTTTCACTCAGTAACATGGGGGAGGAGCACATGTTTAAGCAATAAGAAAAAGCGATTGATTGTAAAACAACAAAAAGTAGTGAGGGCTCCGAAACAGGCACTGGATCAGAAACTACGTTCAATTAATTTTGTAAATCACTTAGTTTTATAGTTGGTGTCCCTTTAGTACAGCTGGATTTTATTTGACACCATACCAAAATACATATTTTCTTAGTATGTTTGAATGGCATTTATTACTGTGTTTTCACAAAGGAAAAAACGGTTACTCTCCTTGTCATAACTGCTGTTCTTCAAGAGGTGTTGCATATGTCCATTACACTGTATGTCTGTTACACCATAGGTGTGAGCATGTCATGTGCACTGGTGCTGTAGAGTTTTCCCTGCTCGTACCTATAGGGGAGGTCCCACCCACAACCAAGCTCCCCCCCAGTGCTTCAAAGTGAGGGTATATAGGGCAGAGCCACTCTGCCCCTCCCTCCTCCCCCCAGTTCCTTTGCACCAGAATGCCAGTGGTAGACTCCAGTGCCAGGGAAGGAGGATGGGTCGTGTAATGGACACATGCAACACAACTCTTGTTCTTTGAGAAGGCGAATAATCATTTTTTCTTCTTCGAGTGCTTGCATGTGTCCATTACATCAGGTGACTCTCAAACTATTACCCCAGGACGTGGGGCATGGAGTCTCAACAGAAGATGGACTGCAGGGCCGCCTTTGTGTGTTTGTGTCCTCTCTTGATGCAGCAGGCAGTGCGTGATGTCTGGTGAAAGTATGAATGGAAGACCCCACATTGCTGTGCTACAGAGGTCCATAATTGGGACATGTGCCCGGAATGCTGCTGAGGTCAAATGAGCTCTGATAGAGTACACTGTGAGTGTTGCAGGCGGTGCAACTACTTTGGCATCACAGAAGATTGTAATGCAGCTGGTGATCCATTTCTAGAACTTCTGAATCGTAATCTGATGGCCTTTCATATGTTCTGCATAAGAGACAAGAGCTCAGAAGTAACCTGAAAAGACTTTGTTCTATCCAGGTAAAATGTCCAAGCTTGCTAAACATCCAAGGTGTGGAGCCTCCACTTGTCCTTGTGCATATGCAGCTTCAGAAAGAAAATTGGCAAGTAGATAGACTGATTCAAGCAGAAACCAGATACCACCATTAAGAGGAACCTGCCGTGTTGTCTCAGCTGAGCCTTGTCTTTGTAGAACACTGTATTGGGTGGATCTGTGACCAATGCGTTTGCTTCTCCCATCCTCAAGGCAGAGGTGATGGCCACTAGGAAGTCCATCTTTGCTGACAGGTATAGAAACCAGCACGATGTTAAGAGTTTAAAAGGAAGTCCATTAGTGCAGACACCAGATTCAAATCCCAGGAAGGCACTGGTCTCTGATAGATGGTTTCTGCCGATCAGAAACCTGGTCATGACTGGGTGATTGAAAACAGTCTTACCATTTACACAAAGGTGAAATGCCAAGATGGCTGCCAGATGTACCGAACAGAACTGAGGGCTAGACCTGACTCCTTAAGGACAGTCGAGACTTGATGGAATCTTGGTCTGAGTTGGGGATGCACTGTGGGAAGCTGCCCACATGGAAAAACATTTCCAGTTTTACTAAGCTAAGTAGCTCATGCAGATGGCTTCCTGATATTAAGGAGCACACTCTGGACTGCCGCAGAGCAATGTGCCTCCTCTATATTCAACCACTGATGAACCATGTTGTAAGGTGCAGTGCTTGCAGATCCAGGTGCAGCACCCGGCCATGATTCTGTAACAGTAGGGCTCTGGTCACTGGTAATAGTAAAGGCTCGTGAGTGACAGTTTGCAAAGGTTCGAATGTGACCCAAGCTGAATACCATGTCTGTCTTGGCCAGGCTGGCGCTATAAGGAACATTCTATCCTGATCTTGCTTGAGCTTGAAAAGGACCCTCGGAGTCAGGGACACTGGTGGGTGTGTACATAGAAGCTCTTTGTTCCACTGAAACAGGACAGCGTCTGATATTGATTGTGGGCTGTGACTTGCCTTGGAACAGAAACAGGGACCCTTCCTGTTCTGTCACATCGTAAACAGATCTACGGATGGGAACCATCCCCCCCATATCGAACAGCCAAGCTAGATCATTCATGTTGAGAGACCACTTATAGTCCAAACTGAAAGACTTGCTCTGATGATCCGCCAGGCCATTTTGAAGCCCCAGCAGGTGTGATGGCTTGAGAGTGAGTGAGCTCCAAATGCACCCACTCCACAGCTTGACATTCTCCTGTCCAACCTGGCACCCCACTGTTTGTTCACATAAACCAGGGCTGTGGGACTGTCGGTGAGCACCTGGATACGTGAACGTGCGGCAAGAACTGCCGACATGCACAAAATATTTCACATAATTCAAGAACATTTATGTGCGATGTGGCCTCATGGGTTGTCCACAGTTCTTGAGCCTGAAGATCACCAGATGTACTCCCCACCCCATAGCTGAGGCATCCATTTACCAGTCATGATAGGGAGAGGGGGAGAAAGTGGGACTCCCCTGCACAGATGTTCTTGTCTCACCCACCACGTCAGAGATGACAGTACCCTGTCCCGAATGTGCACCAGCTTCTCTAGGTGATGAATATAAGGGTGATAAACTGACTTGAGCCATAGCTGCAAAGCTCTGAGGTGCAGCCTGGCATGAGGAGTGACACATGTACATATGACCCAAGTCTGAGAGAACTCCTCACAGTGGTCTGGGAATGGCTCATGAGCGGGGATGCACAGAGATATCATAGTGTGTAAAATCTGGAAAGACGCAGGGAAGCCCTGGCCAAGGCTGAATCCAGGATGCCCCCAATTGATTCCATCCCTTGCAGAGCCCCTAAGGTCGATTTTTCTTTGTTCTGTTTTAGGCCCCAGATGTTGAACAGACAGCGTTTGGTGTACAGTGGCCCATACTTGGCGTATGTAGCAACTACGAACCAACCAGTCGTCCAGGTGAGGATAGATGTGGATGTCTCCTTTGTGAAGGTAGGCTGCCACTACAGCCATGCACTTGGTAAAAACTGTAGGTGCTGAGGATAGACTGAAGGGCAGAACGGTGAACTGGTAATGGTTGTCTTCTATGATGTACCTCAGAAATCTTCTGTGGCCAGGATGGATCACTACCTCGAAATAGGTATCCTGTAAGTCAAGGGCAGCATACCAGTCTCCCAGATCCAGGGAAGGGATCATCATAGTCAGGGATCTCACATGGAACTTTATCTTCTTGGTGTATTTGTTCAGGTTCCAAACATCCAGTATGGGCCTGAGCGCTCCTTTGGCTTTGAGTATTAGGAAATATCAGGAACAAACTCCCCTGCACTGATGAAGAAGGGGCACCGCTTCTATCACTCCCAAAGAACGTATAGTCTGCACCTCTTGCCTCAGCACGGACTCATGAGAGGGGTCTCTGAAGCACAGTTGCCAACTTTCAGGCGGTAAATAAGCACCCCGACTTTCACAATAAAGCCCAAAATCAAGCTAATCCCATTTCAAAACAAGCCAATCCCTAAGAACCCCAACACTCTATGCGACTAGATCCCCCCGGCATACAGTCTGGGACTGTGGTGGGCCCGCTGTGCACCCCTGACTCTTCCCCCCTTGCCCCTGCTTGCCGGGAGCCAATCAAACAAAAGAAGCAACAAGCTACAAGCCAAACAAGCAACAAGCCAAAAAGCAACTCACAAGCCAATTAAGCCAAAAACAAGCCCAATTTCTGCGTTTTTTTCGTGGGTTTGGCATGTCTGCCCTGAAGAGGGATTGGGTAGGAGCATGGGGGTGGGATAGACAGGAGTCTGGAGAGTATATCCCAATTCCACCAGGACTAGCACCCACTTGTTCAATGTAGAAAATGGGACAATCTGTCCTGGAAAGGTGGAAAAAGCCAGGTGAGATCTGGGTTGGATAGTGCGCTGTCCTCAACGTAAGAGTCAAAATGACTGCTCTGAGGTCTGTGGCTGCTGGGATGAAGAAAGTGAGGAAGTAGAAGGCATTGGCTTCCTCCTGATGGGCCTTTATCTCCTCTTGGACAGATCAGGCTGGCAGAAGGGGTAGTATTGCTGCCTGGACTAACATTGAGGGTGATGTTTTGTCCTCTTCGTTGCTGGCGTATAAAGGCTGAGAGACTTCAACACCACTCTTGAATCTTTTAGCGTGTGTAACGCCTCCTCTATTTTAGATGCAAATAGAGCACATGCCTCAGAAGGGAGGTCCTCAATTGTTGCACTGCCCCAGGAATCCCTGAGGACTGTACCCAGGATGATCTGTGCGTAGTCACTGCTGTCGTCATGGCCCTGGCTGCAGAATCTGCCATGTCTAAACAAGCCTGCAGAGCGGATTGAGATGTGAGGCATCCCTCAGAGACTAGAGACAAGAATTGCTCTCCAGAGTCCTCTGGAAGCTTGCCAGCAATGGAGCTATTGCCTCCAGGCCCAGCCTTAGGGAAAATGGTGCCCTAGACAAACGTGTATTTTGACGCTCTTTCTTTGACAGCACTGTGTATCTGTACTTAAACTCACACACCTTGAGTTCAGGGCCGCCCAGAGGATTCAGGGGGCCTGGGGCAAAGCAATTTTGGGGGCCCCTTCCATAAAAAAAAGTTGCAATACTATAGAATACTATATTCTTGTGGGGGCCTGGGGCAAATTGCCCCACTTGCCGCCTTCCCCCCCCCCCCCCCCCCCGGGAGGCTCTGCTTGAGTTTACCGGAGAAGCTTTTCACTTACACTAGGGACTGGGTACACCTACAGCAGAGACCATTGCAAACAGCACGAGCAGCCTGTATGCTCAGCTCTGGCTCTTTGTAGCACCTGAGCCTCTGGTACTCTGCCATCACTAATACTATACACATCTCGGTCAGGGCCGGCTCCAGCGTTTTTGCCGCCCCAAGTGGCGAAGGGGGGGGGGGGAAAAGCGCCGCGATCAGCGGCAGCTCCGCCATTCTTTTTTTTCATTCTTTGGCGGCAATTTGGCGGCAGGTCCTTCCCTCTGAAAGGGAGTGAGGGACTCGCCGCCGAATTGCCGCCGAAGACCCGTACGTGCCGCCCCTTTCCATTGGCTGCCCCAAGCACCTGCTTTCTTTGCTGGTGCCTGGAGCCGGCCCAGATCTCGGTGACCGAACAAGATTGCAGATGACGAGATCATTGCCTCTTTCAAGAGGGAAGAAAATAGGTGAAAGGAGGATAGAGCATCCTGAAAACAGGAAGCAACATATGCCTGCTCTTAAAACATGGATAATCCCAAAGCACATAGGATAGAAGTTTCCTTGAATTCTTCTGAAATCTGTTTCACAACCCCAATACCATTAGTAAGATGTACTTTGTCTCCATTGGTCATTTTGAAATATAGGCAGCCAAATTTAAACTGTAGAAAAGTTCATTTTTCAGTAAAAACAGCCTCGAACTTTCTGGGAAGTATCAATTTCAATATATTTCATAGAATCATAGAATATCAGGGTTGGAAGGGACCTCAGGAGGTTATCTAGTCCAACCCCCTGCTCAAAGCAGGACCAATCCCCAACTACAATCTGAACAGTGTCAGGCAAAAAAACCAAACAAAAATGAGTTTCTGCTTTTCAGATTAGGTGCATAATTTTGTCAAATGCCCACTAATAGGATTTACAGCATATTTCATTTTACCTTAATTGGTTTGTTGAGCAAAAAACTAAACATTTTCACTTTTTACTAACTTCCCTTCCCAGAAATAACCAACTCAGCAGCTAACAGCTTTTGCAAGTTTGAATACATTGAACTTTGCCAAATAATCTGTCAAACTAAACAAAGAAATATGCACATACCACTTGCAGAGCAGGCTTGGAGAGAGAGATCAAGAGATCGCTTTTCTTGGTCCAACTTCAACCAAGTCCCTTATATATCCATATGCAACACAAATTGCAACATGTAAATTAACCAGGCGGCTTTCCAAAACTGCTATTGGCTATTTGTCATCAAGGAATATAATTATAGGATATCACAAATTGACCTGAAGAGATATTTTGTAAGAACAGTCATCTGTTTTTCCATCACAAAATGATGTATGTTAGATACAAAAGAAATACATTATGCAATACCAAGGGTGAGATTTAATCTTGCAAAACTCAGAATTGAAATCTTTGTTCACATAGTAACTCAACTCCCTTGTTACATTTTGAATATAGGCTGTCAATCTTGTATATCAGGGTGGCCAACCTGTGGCTCCGGAGCCACATGCGGCTCTTCAGAAGTTAATATGCGGCTCCTTGTGTAGGCACCGACTCCGGGGCTGCAGCTACAGGCGCCAACTTTCCAATGTGCCGGGGGGGTGCTCACTGCTCAACTCCTGCCCCTGCCACAGGCCCTGCCCCGACTCCACCCCTTTCTGCCCCCTCCGCGAGCCTACCATGCCCTTGCTCCTCCCTCCCCCCCAGATCCTCCTGCACGCCACGAAACAGCTGATTGGGAGGTGCGGGGAGGGAAGGGGAGGCGCTAATCGGTGGGACTGCTGGTGGGTGGGAGGCGCTGGGAGCGGGGTGGGGGAGCTGATGGGGGGCTGCCGGTGGGTGGGAGGCGCTGGGAGTGGGGTGGGGGAGCTGATGAGGGGCTGATGTGGCTCTTTGGCAATGAACATTGGTAAATTCTGGCTCCTTCTCAGGCTCAGGTTGGCCACCCCGGTGTATATATACAAGAAATGTGGTTGAGTTAGTTATAGAAAACGAAATTTAAAATGTCCTGAGTTCGGTATGATTAAAACCATTGTGAAAATTGGCTTTTTAAATTAAAAAAAGTAAGCAAGGGGTAAAAAGAAAAAAGTTCCAACAGAGAAAGAACGAAAGAAAATGAATGGGAGAAAGAAAGGGAGAACAGAAGAAATGAGCACGTAAACATAAAATGATAATGGGTAAAAATTTTGACATAAGTGGACTGATTCTTTATACCATCAGTTTTACACTGGTTTGACTCTACAGCATGGAATGAATATTACTCCCAATTTACACTAGTATAAGTCAATTGAGAACTGGGGCCATAACGCTTACATTAAGTACACATTAGTGACTAAAACAAAAATTGAGATTTCTGTAATAATTGTTGCAGTTCAAAAAATAAAGACCAGTGCACTTCAAAATGTTTGTTTACTGATTTAACAGGTCTAGCTCCAGAGCTGCTACACTGTGTAATTTGAAATTCTGCCGTGGAAGACCAAGATTGGGATTTTCCAATGCTCCTACATGACTTGCAGGAGCACCAGTCCAACTGAAAGTCAATGGAACTTGTGCTCCTAAATTTTCTAGCTACTTTTGAAAATCCCAACCTAAGTAACCTGATTGTATCTGGGGAACTCCATGGATGGTTTACAAAGGGGATGGAATTCATCTCCCATCTCAGAAAGAGGCTCTGGGGCATTAATTCAGCCCCCTTGGAAGATTTCTGGGCCACTACACACACACAATCACAGATCCAGTATTCCTAATCCTTGAATACCTTATATACTAGCCTACTGTGACCTAAGACATCTACAATCTCTGGCTGTACAAGGTTTACGTGGTCTAGGGGGGCCTTCAATAGCCTCCATACCAAGGATGAATTTCAGGCAGTTCAGCACACTGGTGCTCTTTATACCAGGGTATCTACATCCTACCCCTGCAGGGTCATCATCTGGGAGATCAAGGAGATTTGTAGAAGCAAAACCCTTGAGATTCTTGCCCCCTCACCATTACATAGAGAATAGATGGGGACAGAATAGTTGAAGCTGAACTTTAGGGTAACTGGGATTTGGTTTGCAAAAATGTATACATATGTTCTCTTCCATACTTTTCATTAACTCTTTCCCCACCCCCAAGCCTTCTCCTTTTGAAGATTGCTTTGAAAACGTAAGTCTATTTAAAATTTTAAATCAATCAGCAGGGCTGAGAGCTATCACAGCTTTTCCCTAGAGATCACTGGTTATCCGTGCCAGTGCTGGCCTTTCGGGTTTGTGAGGCCACTCACACACCACGGTGTACCTTAACTACCTAAGCTGCATCTCTCATTACTGGCAAAAGGTACAGGATTGAAATCATGCAGTAATATCAAGCTCTCATACCAAATATAGCTGAAGATACTACTTCAGAACTCCAAACTGGGGGTGGGGATTATACATACTACAGGGAGAAGTTAATACACAAAAATCCAATTTTAGGAAAAGAGAGAACATTTTGGATGGATCTGTCCACTTAAAAAACCCTACCCAGCTGGTTTGAAGATGCAATTTCAAGGATCTTGAACACCTTCAAGCCACCCATCCAGAGTAGACCGTTGTATTTAAAACAATCCTGAGACTACATGGACATTGTCAAAGACTTAATTTTACGTTTGCCTACCATTCTTCGTATGTGACAGGGTGCGGTCTGTCTTCTTAAGGCACTATTCAGATTTGGTTTTGTTTTCCTTAAGGATTCAGGTCACTCTCCTGTTCGGAGTTTCCTTGTTCAGTGTGGCATTGGTGTGAGTGAAATGGATCGGAATGAAGTGCGACAGGTGCAGCATCTTTCTTTTCTTCTCAGAGAGCCAACAAAAGTCAAATAGGCAAATGCATACACCTATGGACAAGTTATACTGATAATTACTAATGATTTGGAGAGACAGATGCAACACGTTAATAACTGAGAATCTGGAACACGGGAAACTATTTTTAAAGGGCCAGAATCCTCAATAGAATAGAGGCTTCCAGAAAGCACTGGTCTAGATTTGGCTAGTAAGCCAATAGTTTAAACTGGTACTGATAAATAAACTGGGGTTGTGTATTTTGTTTTGTCCTTTTCCCCAAGATGAGGATGACATGAAATTCTCCACCCACTTCCAGAATACCAGGGGGGGTTTGTTTGTATTTTAAGGAAAGAACAAACCAACTGAGCCACTCTCACCGTGCTATTACCTTAATGATATTCTTTTAATAGTTTTGTCCCCCACCTCTTTTGACAACATGGGAGCAAGAGGGAACCAATAGTTCTAAGGAAGCTAAAAGTTAACATGGCTTTCTCTCTCTCCTTATTGGTGACCCAGAATCACCAATGACAACACCACAGCTTTGAGTAGATGGCTTAAAACCTAAAACCGCACAATACCTTAATTAGAAACAGTTAATTTAAAGGCCAATCTAAAGTCTCAAAGTCCCTGATATCTAGAGCACACACCATTTAATATTTAAAAAAAAAAACACAGAACAAATAGAGGACAAGAGATAATTTACCTAGTTTTAGAAAAAACTTGGCCCAAACATCTAAAAGCCCGCAGGAAAAACAAAACTATTGCGAGTTGCTAAAATATATTGAAATACTTGGAGACGTGTATGTAGGACTAAATTGAAAAATGCATCCTTAGTGAATAAGATTCTTAATTTGTTTACTTTTTGCTTAAAATATTTTGTTTGTTCAAAGAGTAAGAGAAAATTACTTTGTTTTGAGAAAAAATAATTAACAAAAGAATTATAAAAGCAAGATGGAAGCCTTATAAAAAACGACAGTCAGGCCTAATCCTGCAATAAACTCAGTGCAAACAGATCCGTGTATCCATGGGCTAGTGGTTTCAATGGGACTCTATGTGGGGGCAGTGATTTGCCCACAAGAACTTGGTTGAGGGTGTGGTGCCTTACTTACAAGAACTGTCAGAGCTCATTACTACAGGAAATGACACCTGCCTCATCTAAAAGAAATGCCAGGGAAGCAACTCAGCCATAGGTGTGTCAGCTGTTCCTTATATAGAAACTAACTCCAGAAGTTACACAGTACATTTTCTTTACAGTGTTTCATTAGTGAGGAAATGACAGGTTGGCTGAGCAACTTCACTTGTAAATCACACACTATCAAGGACATTACTGAAAGTCACAATCAATGAACTTACTCCTGTGAGAGGCTGACCACCCTCAACCCTTTGACTTCAATAGAATATTAAAGAACCTAGAACCTTGCAGGAGACAGCCCTGTATTAAGGGCCAATAAAAGAACTGTTGGACCACCTACTAAATGATGCAATTCATAGTAGAAACAAAGTAATTCTCACCTGTATTAAGGGCCAATAAAAGAACAGTTGGATCACCTACTAAATGATGCAATTCATAATAGAAACAAATAAAAATACGAAGTAGTTCTCACCTACGTATTTGTCATCCCATTATTACTTTTACTGTGCCCAAGAGCATGTTAGAGGCTTTACAGAACACAGAGAAAGACAAGTCCTTCCTCTGGAAATCTTACAATCTTGAAGGGTAATAAACACAAAGGAGTGAAAGTAAGACATGATTAGATTTGCAACATCAAACAACTTTAACGGCTATGTATGCTTTTTAATAGTTCTGGGCTATTTTGGGTTTGTTTTTATATATAGCCCATATTTCAATCACTAATTCTTGGCAGATCAGCTCACTTTTTGTAAGCAATGCTGCAGAAGTTTGTTTTCAAAAGGGATTTAAAAAAGGCAAAAAATTGAGGCCCATGAATAGATTCCAGCAAAGCATTTCCACCTGGCTTGGAATCATAGCCGGCCAATCAGACAGGCAAGTCATTCTTCTACTTATTACCCAGAACCAAAATATAAATGCTTCTAAACTTGGCAGGATAAAAAACGATTTACTGGAGCTAAATATTTCATGCAAAAAACTACTGCAAAAATCAAACCATGAAAACTTCACACATCAGGTTTTATTTTACATTACAAAATGACTACATTTTCACACGAACCATGACTCTAAGAAACCTACTGAGAGTTTTACAGACTGCCAGGGCAGTAGTCAACATTTTACAAAAGATTCCTTGCAAGAGGGAGGACAGGGATTTTACAATAAAAGATCACCACAAGCAGCTGAGAAGCTTAGTTGTCAAGACCACTGCTAGTTCAGTCTTTAAAGTGTATTTACAAGGCACACACTAACAATAATTCTGTTTGCTAAAGTATCTTCTTAAAAACAGACTCTTTGGCCAAATATTTGAATTAAGCAAAATTAGTAGCAGTTGCGGATAAGGTGCTTTTACTTTTGAATACAGTTTTTTTTTTTTTTTTAAAATAAAGACTAAATATCAGTGCTGATTGCATTAATTTCTTTGGGATTTTTTCTTTTCCATAAATTTCCAGTTATGATCCCTATGAAAAGTAGAAGTCCGATTGTGCGGTTAGAGGTAAACTTCTTCCAACAGTCTTCAGGTTTGTGTATGTCCAAAGTGTAAATCTGTGGAAGTACAGTATAATGTTCTGTTATTATCTATAGTACCACAAGCACGCCAGACACTTCAGAGAAGAGACAGGTCCCTACTTCAAGGGACTCACAACGAGCTCCACACAGGCTAACTTCCGTGCCTGCACTGGATTAGATACAGACACAGAGGTCTGACTAAATGTGCTTGACAAATGGATGAAGATATACCAGAAAGGTACAGAGAATGAGTAACATGTATGGATTCTAAGGACCAGATTTTTAAAGGTATTTAAGCACCAAAAGATACAGACAACAGACGCATAGTGTATTATCTGTACCTTAAAAAATCTGTCTCAAAGATTCAATACAAACACACACGAGAGTTCACAGGAAAGGGGTTCTCAAATTGTCATCCACAGAAAACTCACAGGAGACCTGCAATAGCAGCTGGAAATAAGGATTAGCCAGCCTAGCTGCCTCCACTGGGGGCCACTGCTACTTAAAATGAGCTGCAGTGGGATGTTCAGGGTACAAAACAGGATGACGACCAAGCAACAGAGAAGCAAGTGCAAGATGGGGGCATGTGGGAAAAGAGATGAGAGGGGATTAAATGAATAGCAAAAGATGACTGCAATTAACTTTCTGAAAAAGGTCATAACAGCTACCAAACTAAAGAGAGTTGAATACCTAATTACCTTCCGAATATCACTTGTGTATGCACTTGCATGGGACAGGGATGAATGATCGGTTACGTTGTTCTTGATAACTGTTCTATACTCCCCTCCCCAGAGTCTTATGTTTTCATTCTCAAATAGCCAAGCCTACCTGGTCTGGAGAACAGAAGTTCTCATGCTGTGCCAACTCCCATGTAAGGGAATTCTGGCCATTCAATATTTGCACGATAAGAAAGAGGGAATTTAGTGCTCATGAAAGACGCCAGGCCAGCAGTCAGAGAGAATGAAATCTATCCATAGAGGACAGCACCTGTATCAGATGTGCGAGCTTCCCCAAATCACCCCAATGCACCTCACAACCCTGATGTGGGAGAGATCATAGATCAGACTCCATGCCAATTATATTCTTAACTACTAACAAGGCTGCAAGCTGGGATATGGACACTTCTCTATTACCAGGAACTACCTCTACACTTCTACTACCTCCAGTCTACTACTGAGACCACCGGTTCATTTTCTACAGACTACTTACCATCACTACAAACTAGGTCTGGATATGAACGGATGATTGAATTTAAAAATCAGAAATGTGAGTACATAAAAGTGAGTCCTAGCTGCTCATTCTATTGATTAAAGTAAGTTGGATTTTTACTACATTTTACTCATCAGATCACTAAAACCAATATAGGTATGAGACAGTGAACTGGATTGTTTCCTGGCACTTACACAGAATTGTTAACTAAATGACAATTGTAGGATATTGGCAGTTGGTGATAAAGTACGAGACAAAGGGAACCCAGACTGCCTTTCAGATCCCAGACTGAGTTTGCAGGGCTTGCAGTTAGAAAATATGTATTCATTTGTAAGCGGTGCCAATTTCACTGAGTTACTGGGAGACAAAACCAATGTCATTTTTCCATTGCTGTTTTTCAGAGCATAACCCCACTTAAAGATTCTGCATCCATTGCCAAGCCACTGGGCCATTTAGCCCCCACCCCATTAACCTTTATACACCTTTTAATTTAAGCGAATAATCCTAATGTATAGTAGAACCTCGGAGTAACCAACACCAGAGTTACAAACTGACCAGTCAACCACACACCTCATTTGGAACCAGAAGTACACAATCAGGCAGCAGCAGAGGAAAAGAAAAAAGCAAATACAGTACAGTATTAAATGCAAACTACTAAAAAAATAAAGGGGAAGCTGCATTTTTTTTCTGCATAAAAGTTTCAAAGCTGTATTAAGTCAATGTTCAGTTGTAAACTTTTGAAAGAACAACCATAACATTTTGTTCAGAGTTACAAACATTTCAGAGTAACAAACAACCTCCATTCCCGAGGTGTTTGAAACTCTGAGGTTCTACCCTATTATGTACCTATTGTACTCTAAGTTATGCATCCAAATGCCATGGTGATGGCTACAATAAACACATTAGGAGATGAGAAAAGGCTGCTATGTGCTTAGGTGTATAAAGACAGACCTGCCTGCAGCTATTATTGAAAAGCCTTCTTTTTGCTGCAGCAGTTTGAGACAAGATGGCTGAATATTTTACATAAACTGATACAGGATTTGGAATCTAGAGCTTCCACTTAGAAAAGAAGTACAAAAATCAGATCAAACCTGATGAGCTAAGTGAGCACCGATGGCAGCCACAGCTGTGTAATAGAGGAAAGTCTGATCACAGTTTATTCCTGCCACACTCAGACCCGCGAGCATTGCGACACTGAAGCCACTGAGCCACTGCTTTGTGTTTTCATTGAACAGTAGTGCTGTTGATTTCACACCAATGACCATGTCATCTCTTTTATCCTAGAATAAAGAACGTTATTAAAAAAAACATAATACCCCTAGCAATTCACAAGTTGAGAAGTCGTGGGTGGGGAAAGTAGTTTTAGGGATGTAATAGAAAAGGCTTTGCCTTAAGGCCAAGGTTTTTAAGAACAGGTGTCTAATGTTAGGCTCCTAAATCCATTTTTAGGCACTGAAATAAGCAGCCTGGTTCTCAAAACTGCTGAGTACTTGACTGCTGCTATTGACTGTGACATACCTAGGTATACACGGCACTTTAACAGTAAGGGCTCTACTCAGAGACGTTCATAAACTAA
Source organism: Emys orbicularis (assembly GCF_028017835.1). NCBI lineage: Eukaryota > Metazoa > Chordata > Testudines > Emydidae > Emys > Emys orbicularis. Next base: position 28,228,817 of record NC_088687.1, on the reverse strand, counting down.
TTTACACAGATAGTACAGTGAGCAGAAAAACATGCGATAATAGGGTAATTAGAGGGGTGAAAACTAGTGGATACGAGAAAAATCTCTTAAAAGCATTTCTAGGTTTTAAATCTTCTGATTGCAGTTGGAAGATTAGTAGTCCTATGCAAGTCCAAAGTAGTGAGTTTTATACATAAATACACACATAACTAACAATGAGGAAGTTAACAGTTAATGTTATTACTTCACCTGATGTGCATAGATGGTGTCATATATCAATGTCCACATAACTCCAGAGAAGTACAGAGGCAAACACACCGACCAATCACATGAACCTTTGATGGCAGACCACCCAAGTAAGGCTCCCCAATTAAATGTAAGTCCTGTAAGTAACAGACATAAGAAAAATATACAGAATTATAGGCTTCTAAAAATGTAAGAGTCAGGAACAATCTAAATTATATTTTTTAATCCACATTTGACACTCAAGCATCTGTGTGGTTTTTTGATTTTTAATCCCTACACACTTACAGGATGGGGGACTCTCTCCTGGGAAGCAGGGACTCTGAAAAAGATTTGGGAGTTGTGGGGATAGTCAGCTGAACATGAGCTCCCAGTGCAACACTGTGGCCCAAAGGTCTAGTGTAATCTCTGGATGCATAAACAGGGGAAATTTGAACAGGACTGGGGTGGTTATTTTACCTTTGTATTTGGCTCTGGTGCGACCACTGCTAGAGTATTGTGTCCAGTTGTGGTGCCCGCAATTCATAAAGGATGTTGATAAATTGGAGAAGGGGTTCAAAGAAGAGCCACAAGAATGATTAAAGGATTAGAAAACATGCGTTACAGTGACAAGCTAAATAGATTGAGCTCCTTGAGCCTAACAAAGAGAAGGGGCAACTTGCTTACAGTCTAGAGCAGTGGTTCTTAACCTGGGGTGCGAGATGCCCTTTCTGGGGGTTTGAGACATGCCAGATTTTTTCAGAAGGTAAATCAAAAACACAAATTAAGCACAGGCATGTAAGTATAACTACTTTGTTTCATCAACCCTATATATTTATTAACATTATACATTTTTAAACGATTACTGTAATATACAAACAAAAAATATATCTAGGTTTAAAGAACTGACCTACTTCAATGATTTTTGATAAGGGGTGCGAGAACATATTTTGAGAACCAAAGGGGTGCAGGCTGCAGTAAAGGTTAAGAACCACTGGTTTAGAGACATAAGGTAATATCTTTTATTGGACCAACTTCTGTTGGTGAGAGAGACAAGCTTCCTAGCTTACAAAGAGCTCTTCTTCACGTCTGGGAAACTTACTCAGAGCATCACAACTAAACATCACACATTGTCTCTCCCACCAACAAAAGCTGCTCCAGTAAAAGCCATCACCTCACCCACCTTGTCTGTCTAATCTCCTGGGACCAACACAGCTATAACAACATTGATTACAGTTTATAAGTACCCATGTGGGGAACAAGTTTTTGATAATAGGCTCTTCAATCTATCAGAGAAAGGTATAACTATTCAATGGCTGGAAGCTGATGCTAGACAAATTCAGACTGGAAATAATGGCGTAAATTTGTAACGGGTCATGGTGGATTTAACCAATCAAGGGTCATGGTGGATTCTCCCTCACTGGCAATTTTTAAATCAAGATTGGATATTTTTCCAGAAGACGAGCCCTAGAAATTATTTTGGGGAAGTTGTATGGCCTATGTTATACACAAGGTCAGACTAGATTATCACAATGGTCCATTCTGGTCTTGGAATCTATGAACCCAGAAACACTGAACTCATATATGCGGAAGGGGGAAAAGGGAAGATTATTCTATTATTTTCTCATGGGAAAAGAAAGGAGTTATATGAGAAAACAGGAGTGCTGATCATAGTAGGAAACACCACTCGTCTCCCTTCTACTAATCCCTGGGTTTCCATGCTCTTCTTGCACCTGCAGCAGAAGGAAAGTGACTAACATTCCAGTCTCTGAAATATTTGGTGAGAATGCACTGACGAGGATGCTGGCTAACTGCTACTATTAGGGACAGTAACAGAGAAACCATATGGTATCTGAAGAGCAGACAGCTGAGTTGTTATCAGTACATTGCACTGTGCAATGTTTTATTTTTTTACTTTTTTTTTTTCTTCTTTTTTAAAATTTCAAAAGAGTGGAGTGTTCAAACAAGAAGAAAAATAAGCCCAATAATATATCACATTGGGTTTGTAACATTTATATACAAATTTTCAATTGAGTAGCAATAAATCTAAGTACCTATATATTACACAGTATAAATAGCAACACATTCTTTCTCTAAATTATATTTAACAGACACACACACCCATCGTGCAAACAGCTGTACATGTGACTAGTCCTAATAAAGTCAGCAGAGATACCCATATATCTCAAGCTAAGCGTGTTCTTAAATGTCGGGCCTTAAGCTTAATATTTGTTAGCTCTAGAGAACTGTTAAAGAAGAAAAATGGAAGGAGAACAGAGCAGACACAACAGTGGTGGTTACTAAAGGTGGTAGATATTAAAAGCGGTTACTAAAAGTGGAAAAAATATGTGAAACAAAATTTAAAGGTAGGATACCAAACTGGGTCAAGCTGGAATACAGCGCAATGCATCTGTTTACCCCAGTTAATTTAAATGTTTAAGAGTGTAATACATGGTGAAATACATATTTAAGAAAGATTTCCAGAGGCTGGGAGAAAAATGTCCCACATCTCCCACTCGGTACTCAGGTGACAAACCGATTATTTCTCAACACCAGAGTGTGGGGAAAGGAGGAACTACATGAGGGAAAGAAACTCCATGTGTTTTACTATCTGTTTAAGAAATGTAGGACATACCAATGACCTTATTTGTAGTTTCAGGCAACTTCATTTGATATCGAAGTTCAACTATTAAGATTTTGCCAGAACACTAAAAAAAAAAAATTACATCTGAAAGAAGGGAAACTAGCAATTTTGAAGCTCACCCAAAACCAACTGTGGCCAATACGTGATTCTCTTCATCAGGGGATAAGTGATCACAAGAGACAGAGAGGCTGCTCCTAGGGCAATACTGTAATGAAAGAAGTTCATTATGAGACTTTATATGGTTTACTTTAAATAATTCTATTGTACTCTCATTATTCCCTAGTCTAAGAAACAATACTGTAGTATCAGAGGAATGATGCTGTAGTTAAGACTGAAAGTATTATTTTGTTCTAAAATCATGGATTTGGTTGCTGTCTCAAAAAACTGCCTTGTCTGTTGAAATTCATCATGCTTAGCTTTAGCCTGGTAGCGAAATAGTACAAGAATAAAAGGTCACACATACATTACCTATAGTAATTTAGACACAGAAGGACACACAAAGCCAAGCTAAGCTGTCCCCCAAGAAAAACGAAAGACTGAAAAGTTGAGATATCTCCAACAGCTATTGGTCGACTTGCTGTTCTTAAAACCTAAAGAAAGAATAGTTTCAATACTAAATCCAATATACTGAGTTAAAATACACATTATAGGCAAAACTCATATCTTAATGCAAAGTAAGGTGGGAAAATTAAGCCCACGAGTCAGGGAATTCAAAAGTTAAGGTTCCTACAGCAATATTACCTCTACCACATTTCACATCCTGTATATGGTACATATTTATGAATAAACATTAACACCTTCTACTAAAATATGGATCATTTTAAAAATGAAAGCAGGATTATGTGTAATGAGGATGAATTAGAGCTACTATAAAAAGTTTAGATTTAAATTTTATTATTTGTGTGCTCAGTGCAATATTGAGAAACTAACTTTTTGCACTGAATATCCCTATTTTAAGAGCAATTTTGTTCAAACATTCTAAGAGTTTCTGTACTAAGATGTCTGTAATAGGGGGGAAGATTCTAGGATTATAGAGTTACAGGCAACAGAGGGTCCTGTCTCCTTCTGTTGACTCATCCTGCATTAAATGCTTGAACCCTACATAAGGATGCTGTATAGTCATTCCTGATCATACTAGCAGATAGATTCAATTAGCTCCAAGCAGGATATAGAAGGCAAAGGAACCTCTTTCAGGGGCACAGAGGTGGGCAGGGAAAACTCTACGAGCAACCAAGTTTGGGAAGAAAGTTTAGGCTGAATTTACATTATCTAAATTAATAAAACCAAACCCCAGGGAAGGAGTAAGTTTTAGACTTTATACAGAACAGTTGTACTCTCAGAGCCAGGTAAGAATGCCACCTGCTTACAGCGCTCTAAAAATTTATCAAAAGTGTTGTTTGTGCACACTTTAACAATACTAAGCTATTTTCCTTTAAGTTTGGCTCAATTTTCCTCTCTCAGTTAAGACTACAATTATGCCAAGTTAGAAGTTTATAGATCTGCAGTTTAAGTGAGACACAATAAAAAATATTTTTGGGGCCATAGAAAGTATCATCTTCACCTTCGTGAAACTCAAAAATGGCTGCACTAATTTAACTCTAACATTCAAGAAAAATTCAGCTGTGGGTAAGACCAAGCAAGGGATGTTTTAGTCAGGAAATCAACAAAATGACCACTAACTAGACATACCACCACTAAAACACCCCCAACCCACCTCTCACGGATAGTTGTCTGAGGTTTTATTTGTAAAATAATTTTCTATATGAATTTTAAACTCCTTACTGTTACATTCTTGTCAATTTCATTTAAGTTCATTATTTTGTTGTATTTAGGCCCCAATTATGCAAGTGACTCCATAAGGGAAGCAGCTTTTATTACCACACACCAGGAACACAACAGTGTCAAATTATCCAATCTTCTCCTAGGGCTTGTCTACACTGGCACTTTACAACGCTGCAACTTTCTGCCTCAGGGGTGTGAAAAAACACCCCCCTGAGCGCTGCAAGTTTCAGTGCGATAGTGTAGACAGTGCAACAGTGCTGGTAGCTACTCCCCTCGTGGAGGTGGGAGACCTCTCCCCCAGCGCTATGCCATGACTATACAAGCCACGTTACAGCACTGTTGCATCAGCGCTTTAATGTTGCCAGTGAAGACGTGCCCTTAGTGTAAAATTACTGAGGAAACTGCAAGTTGGCATTACAAAAAGCTCATTCTTATTTGGGGTACATTACTATAGCCACCAGTTTAATTAAGAAAGAGAGTATAAAATTCACCTTTGGCAAAAATTTATACCTGAAAAGTTACAAAACGCAGCTAAAGAAATCCCTGATAATTCTTGGATAGATAACGGCTAACAAGGTTAAAAGAAGCATGTCAGTTGGTTTTGCTCAGTTTTTAGGAAAATATTACAAGAAGTGGATTTATGTTGATTAAGCTCTGATTACATTGCAACTATCTGATGTACCTTATCCTACATACAAATTATCTAGAAAACAAAGAACCACTACTGCATTACTACTTGTGGCTCTCTGTTATGCAAAAAAAGAAAGCACTTTTACCATTCAAAGATGAATGGTAAACATCATATTACTTAGTATATGCCTTCTGAACCAGGAGGGGGAAAAAAAAAAAAAAAAAAGGAGATTACTTGGAAGTAGTCTTCATTAGACAAGCCAGTATTTCTACCAGACAAACAACCAGTTTGTCTTGGTGAAAGACAGAAGAGGGCTTACTTCAATAAAAGGCCAGCAATTTACTTACTCATCAAACATTAAGAGGAGCCTGTCTGTTCTTTTCAAGTCCATGGGGCTTTCTCTACCTTTTTGTCATAGTCCCGATCCCACATGTCATTAATTGTACAGCCTGCTCCACGCATCAGGACCGCTCCAGTACCAAAGAGTGACAGCATATACCAGTCTGGAAAACAGCCTGGCTCTGCTGCCAAGCCTATACTCCATGTGCATGGCAAATACAACAGCCACGTTCCTAGAAAAGTGAATTTGAAAGAGATTAGAAAAAGAGAAATTATAAATGGAATTACTCTTTAGCATGCCATAAAAGGTAAATAAGTGTTGAATTACTAATTAAAAACTTCTAAAACTGCAACACCAAAGCTGAGAGACAGCTAAGATGGTTATCTATGCAAGGTGCTGCAGTTCCACAATTTGATTCTGCTCCTTTACTTTTCTTTTTCTTCTTCTTCTTGATTGAAATGTTGAATATAAAGACACTTTGTCTATTTTCCCAGTAAAAACAGAAAAATGAACCATGGAGGGAATGCAGTGTTTGAACAGTAGCTATAAAATCAGCCATTACAGAGAACATAAGATGCGACACATATTAGTTTGGTAAGCCACCTTGTTCCACATATCTATCCAGACCAAATATTTAACTACCTTTACAATTATTCACATGGACATATTCCAAAATGGATTTGTCTCCTGAGTTTATATGAATTGTCTAGCCAATCTGTAAAATATTTTATGTTCCAAATGTCACATGACCTGCTGACTAATTGACTGTCTAACCTGAATAAGCAAATTGCAATCCTTCTATCAAGAATAGAGGATACTGGATTTCTGTCTTATTACAACAATCTATAAAACAACCCCTCTCCCCCGCCGCCATCCATCCCTCTTTCTTTCCCCCTGTGACTGGAAGGGTGTTAACGGGCCATTTCACCTTAAAAGGTCCCTTGAAATGTGCGTTAACGTCTTAGGCTATGTCTACACTACGGACCTTACAGCGACACAGCTGTACGGTCTCCCGTGTAGCCATTCTCCTGCCAGCAAAATTAAGTTACCCCTAACAAGCTGCAGTAGCTATGTTAGCAGGAGAGTGTCTCCCGCTGACATAGCGCTGTTCACACCAGCGCTTTTGTTGGTGAAACTTGTGTCTATCGGGGGTGTTTTTTCACACCCCTGACTGACACAAATGCTAGTGTAGACATAGCCTTAGTCTAAACTTGTGAGCAAGTTTCCCAGACCTGAAGCAGAGCTCTGTGTAAGGGCAGGTCTACATTACAGACCTATATTGGTATAACTACATTGCTCAGGTGTGTGAAAAATCCACCTAATCACCCGTGTAGATAGCAGTATGTCAACAAGAGAGCTTCTCCCGTCAACATAGCTACCACCTCTTGGGGAGGTGGATTAACTACCGCGACGGGAGAGGCTTCCACATGACAATCATAGACATAAAATATCCCAGGGCACTATATACAAGTGTAGAGATTTGCCTTACTGTCCTTGATAAACATTTCTCTCTCCCATAATTGTACAGTATTGTTGGGCACCAAACTGTCAGCACCTGATCGTTTGAGTGGTGCTGTACTAGATCACCTGTAAACCAGTTAATCAATCCTTTTGTCCTGAATGATCCTTAAGTGTTTTATATTACTCAACTTCTGTTGCATGAAGTATTATTATAACATGATTTTTGTAAAACAAACACTGGAATTTCTTTTGTAAAGAAAAGTGCTCTCAAACTCAAAAGGCAGTTTGTACTTAATGTCTTTTTTGTGGCTCTTTTGTGGCTCAAACAACAAGGAGTTTTAGATTGTGGTAGGACGAATGATGGTTTTGAAAGTTGTACACTAAAAAAATGATCAGGGACTGTACAGACTAGACACAGGTATTACTGTAGATAGTTTAACTTTGCGGCAGACAGACAATCCAACTGTCTCTTGGCAGGTGAATGCTGCTGAAATCCATTTTTATAGCAACCCTTTGCATTTATATGACCTCTCCCCCCTGAAGGCCCCAGTATTTGCAGCAGCCTTCATGGAGTTTATCCTCACAACATCCCCATGAGTCAGAGGCACATCACTCCCCAAGGAGAGGGAACCAGGGCCTGCTGTAGAACATAGGAATGGCCACACTGGGTCAGACCAATTCTCCATCTAGCCCAACATCCTGTGGCCTGATCATGGCCAACGCCAGGTGCTTCAGAGGGCATGAATGAGCAGCAATCATCCACTGAGCCACCCGCGTTGTCCAGGGCCGGCTCCTGGTAATCGGGGGCTTGCCACAACTGCGGACAGCGCTTGCGCCTGGCTGTTCAGCACCTTGGAGAGCCGGGCCCGCAGGCTAACGCGGAGCAAAGGGCTGAACCCGGGGTCCCAGCCCGCACGCGGGGGCGGCTCTCTGCCCCGCCCCGGCACGCCCGACGGCGCTAGCCCAGGCCTCCAGCCCCGCAGCGACTCACCGATGGGCTTGTCCAGCCTCATGAGCCGCAGGTAGGGCTGCAGGGGGCCGGGGGCCGAGCTCACCAGCCCCGCCGCGGAGAAGCTCAGCGGCCGCCTCCCGCTCCCCGCCTCCCCCGCAAGGCCCAGCGGCGATCCGGGGGCGCCGTGGGTCGGGACAGCGAGCGCGGCGGCGGGGCGGGCGCAGCCGGCTCGGAGGAGGCGGAGGAGACAGCGGGGCCCGGCGGCAGTTCCGGGGGCCCGGCAGAGCCGCGCTACCAGAGCCGCCATGCTTCCCACTTCCGGCGGCAGGGCGCGCGCAGCCTGATGACGTCAGGTGTCGAAGCGCTCCCTCTCGGCTTCCGTCCCGCCGTGAAGTTCTGCGCGTGCGCAGCCCTTTCCCTCGCTGCTGCCCGTGGCTTCCCCTCCCGAAGGGCGCGAAGAAGTTCAGTCACTTCGCCTCAGGCTTCTGAGCCACCCCCGCGGGGCTCGTGAGGGGGGCACGGCTACGGTTTCGGCGATGCCTCTCACCGTGGCCATGGCCCCCCGCACGTTGTGGGTGGTTCGCGCGGGCGGTGGGCGCAAAGCACTGGCCACGCGATGCCGCATCCCTCCCCCGCCGCCTGCCCAGGCCGCCAGCTGTTCTCAGTGTCTCCTCCACAGTGCTGGGGGAAAGCCCGTAGAGCCCCCAGCCCCGGCCTACAGGAAATACCCGCCTTCAACAACGCGTGGGGACTTCGCACCTTCTGATGGCGGAGCCCTCGGCCCCTTGGCCATTTTCTCCCCACACCCCTCCAAGCCAGGACCTGGCGTGTGCCCTGAGAGCTGGGGTGCCTGCGCGTTGCCTGGATTGCAAGAGCTGGCCCTGTATGGAGATCCCCGGCAATTAGTAACAGGGCAGTAAGGTCACCAGTGGGCAGCACTCAATTCCTGCTCCCTGGGGGGGAGCTGAACCTTTATCTCCCCGCTATGCACAATGCTGTTTGTTTCCTTCATCTCTGATCTGGATTTTCCCCTGCCATTGCCCTGAATTCTTGGTGTCTCATCCTATGAACTTCCAGGAGTGAAACCCTCTGTCGCTGGCAAAGCCTATGGCTGTGCCCACCACTCATTTCCATTTCTCTAGGGCAGGACAACAAGCTTCTCTCAGTTCTTAAGCCACCCCTTCCTTCTGTTATAAGTTTGATTCCCAAAAGCCTCCTGGCTACCATTAATCTTTTCAAACCAACGGTCACTTCTTAACCATCTCCTTTCCTCTTACTAATTAGGGTCACCACCTCTGAGATGCAGAGAAACTGGCCACTGCCCTGCCTATCACCGGCCAGACCTCCTTTCCCCTCTCTGGCATTCATGAACACACACCAGCCCAATCTTCCTTTTCCCTTCTTAGGTGCCCACCCCCAGACTGACCCCCAGCCCATAAGCCCCTACATCCATACCTTCCCAGGAGCCCCTGCCACCCCCACCCTGGTCCCCACTGTTTCCTGCTGTGTAATAGCAAGCCTTGGGTCCATCTGTCCTGCTTCCCAATCCCATCTTTCTCACTTCCCAGTGCCAGGAGGAGCAGGAGCCTCAGCCACCACGGTTTGGGCATACTGAGGGACCAGCGCACAGAGCAGGACCTCGATGTGGCACTCCCAGCCATGTGACGTATGTGGTAGTTAGAAGTTTGCAGCACAGCCAGTTGTGCTGCTGCATGTGTTGAATAGCTGACAGATGAGAGAGAAAAAACAAAAACATGGCAACCAGCAAGGCAATAGAAAAACCATCCAAGCCAGTCAGAAACTGGCTAGGTAGCAACCCTGTTACTAATATAACACATAATTACTTATGGAATAACAACTGCCAACACTTGGAAAGAACCTTCCACCTGAAGAACTAGAAGTACTTCACAAACAGTGAGTAAGGCTCACACCAACCCTGTTGGGTAATTATACATCATTATCACAGTTTATAGATGGGGAAATAGAAGCACAGATTAAGGCTGGGATTCACAATGGTACTTAGGTGTTGCAACACTGAGGGTCATGGTGCCTAGAAAGTCCCAGGAACAACACTGCAGTCCACCATGAAGACTTAGGTGCCTAAGCTCCTTATAGAATGAATAGGGAGAGGTAGGTGCCTAAGGATGCAATTCACAATAGCCAGCATGCTAGGTGGGGAGCTGGCAAACTAGCCAATGGGAGATGTCAACCTGAGTGGTGTTGGAGATAGATGGCTAAATCCTGGCTATAAAGAGGCATCTCCCTCTATTTAGCAAGCCACAAACAGGAAACAGCTGCCTGGAGTCAGGCAGGTTAGGCACCTCTTGTGGGATCTGCCTTGCTTCACACAAAACAGCCAGAGAAGGAGGTGGTAGTGCTCACCTTATTACTTTTAGCCCAGTGGTTGGAGTACTCACCTGGGATGTGGGAAACCCAGTTTCAAGTTCCCCCTCTGTGCCACTGGGGGAGAAAGGATTTGAATAGGGGTCTCCCACCTCTCATAGGAGAGCTCTAACTGCTGAGCTGTGGGATATTATGATGTGGGGCTCCCTCAATCTCTCCTGCTGAAGGTGCTCCACTGTGGATTAAATAATGAAAGAGTGATTGGAGCAGATGGACTGGATTCAGGGTCTCCCCTCTTCCAGGTGGGTGCCCTACCCACGGAGTCATTCCCCCTCTCTCTCTGGCCTCTGACTATTCCACTGTTGTAAATACTTAAACAGTCATGTGGCCCAAGAGGCAGGGGAATGAATGACTGTAGCCCAGTGGGTAGGGCACCCACCTGCGGGTTTAGGTCATTTAATCTTAGAAACTTCTCTTGAAGTTTGAAGCACAGCAATTAAAAAAAAGAGGGTGGGGCAGGGTATTGTGTATTCTTCTACAGCCCCAGAAAGCTGCTCGCCCCCAACCATTTGTGCCTAAAGCCCTTCACCAACCCCCCCCATCCTTAAATAATTCCCCTCACCCAAGGTATATATTGGAAGATGAAGCTCTTTCTCTTCCCATCCCTAAGCAGATTTCACTAAGTATTGCCTTCCTCACATCTCCATCAAGAGCAGTTGTTGTAGGCTGGCCTATTTTCTTATTAGGAGAAAATACAGAGATCCAAGGAGTGATCTCTCTAACAAAGTACAAACAGTTAAATTGGTATAAGGACTAAATCAGTGGAAAAACAAATTTAGGCCTAGTCTACACTAGAAAATTAGGTCAGCATAACTGCGTCGTCACACAGGGGTGTGAAAAATCCACACCCCTGAGCAGCATAGTTAAACTGACCTAAGTCCCGGTGGAAACAGCACTAGGTGAATGGACAAATTCTTCTGTTGACCTAGCTAACACCTCTCAAGGAGATGGATTACCTATGCCGATGGAGACCCCTCCTGTCAGCGTAGGTAGTGTCTACACTGAAGTGCTAACGTGCTTTAGCTTTATTTTTCTTGTAACCATTTCTGACTTTAATGCCTCATTACTTGTACTCACTTGAAATCCATCTCTTGTAGTTAAATAAATCTGTTTTATTCTTTAATTAAAACTAATCCAGTGTTGTGAATTGTTTGGGTAACTTAATTTAAGGTAGCATTGTTGGGTACTTACCCTTTAGAGGGGGCAACGGAGCTAGTATATCTGGATTGTCCAGGAGAGGTCTGGACACTGCAAAACACCTATTTGGGGGGGAGAGGAGGGGGAGGAATTCAGGATGGGGAGTGCGTTGGGGTCACGTTGAAAATAGTAACCAACGCTGCTGGAAGACAGTGTGTGGCTGGTGCCTGCTGACAGGCTGCTGGGGTCAGAGCTGCTGGGCCAGTGCTGTGGCTTTACACAGACTCAGGGTGCAACCTGTATACTGGCAAGCTAATTGTGAGCAACCCAAGTTGTAAGCTATAATTGTGAAGCACCCAAGGTTGTGTTGCAGGAGTGACTCAGCTCCTTACTGGTCTGGATTGCACCCCAGAATATCATATACGTTCCCCACTGCAGAGCTAGGGACATCAAACAGCGACAGATATTTTAACAACAAAACTTGGACTCCGTGTGTTTTAAAGTTTCTTCTAGCTAAAAAGAAAAGGCCATGAATATTTTTCAGGTCCTAAATTAGCCTGATGGTTTCTCTCTGTATTAATGACTTGACATTTTAATATTTTGATTTTAACTTTAGTTCATATTATTTTCCTCTGTAGGCCTGGACTTTAATTTCAGTCAGTTTCTATATCCACTGTAATATTTTCACATATTACAAATCTCTAAATTGCATTTTTTTAAAAAGTAATTCTAAAAATGGCATGGGGGGAGACAATGTTACTGTTCATGATGTCTCAATTTCCACATAAGATAGACTCAGTCTACAAAAACAAAGGCTATTTCTTTCTAACTAAATGCAAACCCTGAAAATAGTCAAGCTGGGTTCTTTCCTTCTTGCTCACCTCTGTCATGGAAGTTTCTGCAGGCCAAATTGTCTTCTGACATCTCTTCAACCCTGGTGTAGTCTTTGAATTTGCACAGGTGTAACTGATTGGAACTGTTCATCAAGGCATAATATCTCAGAGCTGTTGGCCCCAGCAGGACGAGAGGGAGTAAAAAGCAATACAAATGTACTTAAAGTCAGCAGATATGACTGTCTACACAGAAAGAGCTGCATTTTTGTTGTACAAAGTAGTGCTATTTTTACATTGTGTTTCAGATAGAACTTCTGAGACCACACCTAGTATATTGTGTTCAGTTCTGGGCTACTCAGCACCAGAAACACTTAAGCAAATTGCAGTGAGTTCAGCAAAGAGCAATTAATTAGGGAACTGGAAAGATTGACTATAAGGAAAAGTTAGTTATAAGTGTTGACTAAGAGGGTGGACATGATAGTTATCTATAATTGATATGAGTAAAAAGTCAGTAAGAGGAAACCTTTAAGGGCAAGAAACAAAATAACCCAAAGGTAGTTAAAGGAACTTAAGAAAATGAAAATTTAGCTGAATATTAAGAAAAACTTCCTGACTCTGAGATCTGTTGGACTGTGGAATAGTCCCCCAAAGATTGAACAAAACAACAGAGTATACAATATAGAGAACAATCATGTATTAACTGGAGGATGGACTAAATAACCTAATAGGTCTTTTCCATCTCTAATTTCTATGAACTAATATTTAAGTTTACATCTACTTCCAATACATTTTCTCTTACAAAAAATCCATGCTTTTTGTGTGTGGATCTTTGTGCCTTTGCTGTTTATCTACCAACTCCCACCAAAGATAAAATCTCATTTCAACTTTTCTGCTAAGTACATTTGGCAACATAAATTAAAAATAATTGGATTTATAAATTAAAATGTAAAGAACTTTAAGTTCTTTAATTACAGTACTTCACTTCAGCTATTTATCAAAGTCTCTTCTTACTGCTTAATTTAGTAGTACTAATACTACCTGATATTGTTTATGAAATTTTTATATATGCTGGCTTTGATGCCTAATAGATTTAAATCTTATTTTACAGATTATATGTGATAAACATTTTTCACATGTATGATTTGGATGTGGGCTGTCACAGCTCTATCTTGGTATTTTACTAATCTCCATTTACAATTTACGATCTCCCATTACAATCTGCATTCAGATTACAAAGAACATCATCAGCATTGCCAGATCTTGTGATATTTCACATATTTTAAAGTCCCAGCTCCTGGAGGCAACTAATTACGTGAGGATCTCAGTTTCTTTTAAAAAAGTAAGTTTCAACTTCCCTGGTGGAGGAGAAAAGCCTGAATAAATCACCTGTGTGCACTCTAAAGGCTCAATAACCGGAAGGCAAAATAAAAAACAAACTTAAAAAAAAACCTCATGATTTTTGAGGCCTTACTCCTGATTCTTGAATGCTTGGGCTTGACAGTACTGCACTAGAAATACAGAGAGCACTTGTTATGAATTGAGATGAACTTTGTAGCATAGTTTAAGTAATTGCTCCCTCTGGTGGCTAGTGTCACACTATAAATGTATAGATTTGTTTTTTAACCAAAATCTCTGTGTAGCTCATTGAGCAAGGTGCCTGCCTGATTTGGATACGAAAGCACTTTACAGTTAACATTTTTGTCATGGGTGCGTTTTCATTGCAAAAGTTGTACTATGAATATATTACACATGGAGAGCTCCTTTCACCCAAGTACTTCTCATTGTTTTTACAAAAGTAGGGAAATATTTATTTTCTTCTGCAAAGAGAGAGGCTGACCACAGAAAGGTTAAGTAAATTGTTCAAGGCTACACAGTGAGTGGCAGAAGCAAGAATAGAACTCAGGTCTCGACGGCCATTGTGGTGACAAAGCCACTAGACAATTGCTATCTTGCCATTACTACCCATTGCCTCTGCAGCTATTCTGGACACCTATTTTTGTAGACATTGTCTTCTTACCCCCAAACAAATGGGTTGAGTCCATTCTCGTACTATGCAAGAGGTTTATATGCTGATTTAGCTAGAGTCATTTATGACAGGAGGCCTCTTACAAAAGAAGCTTCAGGTGACTGTGCAGTATCAGGAATCCAATCATCATGACTCTGTGACCTCTGTATTTCCCCAGGAGGCTAAGTGGTGTCTCATGCCACAGCCTCCCTCCCTTTCAGTGTGACAGACTTGATAGAAGCTCTACAAACTTAACTTTAAATCCATTGAAATTATCCTAAGAGGAAGAACTGGAAACATAGAAAAACAGTACGGTTCAGGGTGTCCCCCAGTTTATTCCATTCATTGTTCAGCTGTAGAATAGTAACATCTTGTAAAGAACACTGTGATTCACAGGGGAACCCACAGTTGCTGACCACTGGTAGAATGAACATCCATTTATAGCAAAGTGAAATGAAAGTCTTCAATCACAAGCCTAGTTACAGTGTAATTCTATGGTAAAAAAGATGGTACTATGAGTTCCATTGTTATCCAGTATGTAGGTATAATGGATATTTTAAAAAAGGATTGATATCTCTAATGATCCACTATTAATCATGTGGAGTTATTATTACTGCATCCAGTCAACATGTACATTAGATGTTACAGGCCTGCTGAATCCTTTTCATAATCAGAGAAGCAGCATTTATATGACAAAAACCTGCTTTGCTCCAATTTAAATCAATGGTCAAACTCCTATTGATTTCAGTGATAGCAGTAGTAGACCATGTGTGTGTTTATATGCATAAAATATTGCAGTGCAGAAACAAAGCTGCAGTAAATCTGGGCTCAATAATCAAAGTTCTACTTTGTCACAGAATGCAACTTCTCACAAAGATTCCACAAATATGAAAATTTCCTCAAGGATGGATATTAGTCACAAGTACACTTAGAGCTCTACACCCTCAAATGGATTACATATCAACGCAATGATAGGGTGGAGGCAGACACTCGCAATCGCTATAATTAGTCTCCACAAAATAATTGCACAAGGAGTTTGCGTACAAGTGCTTTAGATTTTCTGTTTGTCATCCTTTCTCCCTTCCTAATTGCTAGTCATATTTCCGGCAATAATCATTGTCTGTTCTTGTAGTGCAGTTTTGTTTGTGCTGTACATTTTGATTTGTGTATATCGTTGAGTTTCAGGATATGTCTGAAGATTTATTTTTTGAAACTGCGGAAATGATTTGTAAAAAAGCCAAAAGATTAGCACTTTGTTTATCCTATAGTCCCAATCCTGCAAACACATACTAAAATGTTTGCGGGATTGGAACCTAAATTAACACACATTAAATTAATTGTCCAATTAAATTTTTTTAGATTAACAATTTACTTAAAGCATTATTTCAGATAGAGCACCATTTAAATAGCATGCATTTTTAAAAAATCCCTTTAATAGTTAAGGGTTTTTTCCTGCTTCCCTTTTAATGTTTAGATGGGCCTTTTGGATAGTCCAGAGAGCAAAACTAAAAATACTCCAGTTCACTTTTTTCTCTCTGCTCATACTATGACAGATTGATAATAGTCTGGCCAAACTTTATGGAAGTAAGATAAATTTACTGAATTAAGTTATAACATATTGAATTAGGTTTAATATCCTTGTGGCCTGTTGTATTAAATAGCAGTTGCGTATGTTATTGGAATTGTATATAACTCCTCTAGGAGGTGAGGGACGCTAATCACATTTCTGCAGTTATCAGCCCTTTGACGCCACCCTCTGGAGAGATGAGCAGAATCCAGTCTGAAACTAGTTCAGACTGGATTCTCTGGGGACCAACAGAAAAAGAAAGGATTTTTGGATAAATAGCCTGATTTTAAACAGGTTTAGGACCTTCTTCCTGCTGCGGCAAACGAACTGGACCCCCTAGTTCGTGGAGGGTCCCAATCCTTAGGGAGGGGTAGAAGGAGTTGGCCTACTGAGGCCCCAAAAGACTGAATGCTTGTTCTGAGCTGAAACTGACAAACTTGAAACTACAATGAAACTCCTTGGGTGGTGTTTTGAAGGACTGCTCCTGCCAAAGCCCACAATAGGGTTGGAGTGATCTCTGGCACAGGCGCCGACTCTGGGGTGCTCTGGGGCTGGAGCATCCACGGGGAAAAATGGTGGGTGCTGAGCACCTACCAGCAGCCCCCCTTTTCCCCCAGCACCTCTCCCTCCCTTCCACCTGCTGCGATCAGCTTTTTCATTGCATGCAGGAGGCTCTGGGGAGGAGCGAGGACACGGCGTGCTCGGGGGAGGGGGTGGAAAGGGGCAGGATGGGGCCTGGGGCAGAGCTGGGGGTCGAGCACACCCCAGCACATTGGAAAGTCAGCTCCTGTGATCTCTGGTAAGCTTATTGGCATGCATATAGGTTCCTTTGTAGTTTTGAATATGTTTTCAACTTAAGCATAAAATAGGTTTGCAGAGGAAGTGGTATGTGGTACCTTACAACTGTGCGCAATTACTTTGTTGTTAGCCTCTGAAGAGAAAGTAAGCAGTCCTGTTTAGGTAGTCTGTCTTCTGCAGGAGATATCAGAATACAGTCAGGGGGACTGTGCAGCCTGGAAATACCCCAGGCAGGAGGGAGTGAGACTGTCTCCGTTCAAGAGAGATGATGGCGAGGCAAGCCAGAAGCCTAGAGTGGATGCCTTCGCTGGATCACAGAAGTGGAATAGAGGTGCAGTTGCCCTGAACTGTTACACCTACAGGTGGATGCTGCTTGGTATTTGTTCATTTTCAGCTCTTCTGCTGTGACTGGTAAATGCCATCTTTAAGGTCTTACAGGAAAAGCATGCATCATCAGCACAAAGTAAACAAATGGCAAAAAAAAAGGAAAAAATGTTATAGTAATCTTAGAATTTATTTGTAACAGTAAGTACAAAAATTGTAGATGCAAATAATTTTAATTTGACTATCATTTTATAAGGTACAATAAGAACTTTTGCTGTTCTGTTTTACTATCTCCACCCAAAGACTTTGGTATTCACACATAGGGAATTCTTCTGGAAGCTTTCATCACATGGCCCACTGTTTCCAGCTTCAGAGTCATGCTTCCCCAAAGTTCCCAGCCATTTGGTTCTACACTTTGGATTTGCACCCATCTCTATATATCATTTCTCCACTTCACATGAATAAACCATAGAAAAAGGCGCCATCATTTTAAAATCTCTCACTCTAATGAGCCCAACTCAGAATTTTGCTATCTTTTCAAGAGCAGAAATGTTGTAAGACCGTCCCTAAACAGAGAGGAGGGTGATCACATAAGGCAGTTGGTTGCTAAATGGTTCCCTTGCAGTTAGAGACTAGCTCCATTAAATTTTTCCTGGTTATTTATGTCCCCCCATCGTTTTCCTTCACAAGTACCTTGAACATTGACATATACCAACCTGCTGCATTGTGATTAACAAAACAGGACCCCAAATTTCAGTGTCTTCACATTGGAAACTTCTTAGATACACTTTGCCTTCCTTTTTTTTTTTTTTTTTTTTCTTCATACAATGTAAGGAGAGCCAGTCTCTGTCCCTGCTTCACACTTAAGGGTGTACTTTAAGTAGCTGGACTAGGCAAGTTCCTGGGAGTTCATGGGAGATAACTATATTCTGGAAAATACTACTTTAAAACACAGAACTTTATGATGATTATGTTACGTTTACTTAACCGAACCATGTCAGATGTGTGAACCTGAATTCCCCTTCCTCCCAATTCTGGGGATGAGGGGAGAAGAGGGACATGTCAAAGCTGTTAATCTTTCCTGCTGTACACAAATGCTGTTCTCTCTTATATACTTCTGAAAAATGCCACGAGTATTAAAACAACAAAGTAATTTCTTTGAAAATAATTATAATGGGGATAGGAAAAATTCATGAGCTATGATTTCATGTATGTACCAATTCCTTAGTCTGGATTAAATTCCTATGGTTTATTATAATGCCATGGAAAAACCATAAAGCAAGATGCTAAGGCAATGACTGTAGTGGGAGGGAGATAGGCATGGTCAAGCTACATGAGCACAGTGCTGAGAACCTGGGATTCTAATTCAGGCTCTGACATTGAACCCTTTGTAACCTTGGACACATCATTTAACTTCGGTACCTCAATGTCTTCACCTGTACAATGGGGCTAATAGTGCTTTCCTATTCATTATATAGTACTCTTCAGAGGGTGTTATAAAGATTAATGACATTGGTAAAGTGTTTTGAGGTTGAAAAGCACTATCCAAGTTCTAAATATCACTAATTGTTACCTCCATAATGATAATTATCTATTAAAGAGGCCATATGTTTAAAAATGAAACTATCACAATGATTTACTTGTTGACATCACAAGCCTTGTCTCCATGCTCCCTTGCATTTGTACTGTTATTAAATCCCTTGTTTTATATTTATCTGGTTGAAACTGTAAAACCAGTGTTTGTCAGCTGGTGTTCCACAAAACACCACAGAGTTTTATTTTTTATCTCTTGCACTCATGGGAAATCATAGAAAGACAGCTGGAGGAGGTTTGATTAAAAGAAAAAGAAATCTGACTGTAAGGATGTACCTTTCACAGATATGAATAAGCTAAAAATGAACCTTCTAAAGAAAACCACAATTACTAAAATGTGATATAAATTACTTTATTAAAAATGTGCAAATATAAAAATGTCACAACATTAAAACAAACAGTGAGAGCTGTGTTTCCAGTTTTTAAACTGATATTCTAAAGAAAACCACAATTACCAAACTGTAATATAAATTTCATTAAAATATGCAAATATTAAAAAGTCACTACAAACAGGCTGTGTTGCTGGTTTTTAAGAATGGTTCTGTAAAGTATGTTGTCAGTCTAAAAAAAATTTTATTACTTGTTTTTCAAAACTAGACTGTTACAACTAAACTTTATAAACCTATTTTTTTTTTCATAATTTATGCTGTCTGTTTACTTCTTTCATTTGAATTTGGAGACTGAAAAGAGACTTGTCGGTCTTGCATTTGTTTATAGCCCATTTCACTTTTGGGCATGTATGTATTAGCACAATGGTGCACTTTTTGGGTTGCAAATACTGCAATGAAATATTTTAAGTTGAACACAAATTATCTGTTTTCATTGCAATTTTTAAACAAAATGTCATAACTATATTTCAGTGATTTGTATGTTTTTAAAGTAGTTGGGTTTTTAAAAAACAATCTAAATTTGGTTCCTTATTTACCCAATTGTGTCTCTTAAATCCTGAATAGGAAAAATACAGTCATGTGAAACCTTTTCCTGATATATCTCAAAATAAGCATTCACAGTTTGCATTGTAGCAGGTTGTATGTTTTAAGAAATTAGGTACAAACAAATATCAAAGGCAATAGCTGTGCTTTAAGTTATATTGCTATTTGGTGTTTTGAGATTTATTTATGAGAGAATAAATAGTTCCTGAGTAAAAGTATAGGAAGAATGCAGTAAGTTTAAGGGAGACGGAAAATTGGCTTTGAAAGGTTGCCAAGAGAAGAAGGCTCCAGCTGACATTTACCCCTGCTGGCCCAAAGAAAAGACGAAGAGGGCTCACAGTTCTGATTGGGAGAAATCAGCTGTCTCCTACAGCCATGTTAGTTATTCTGAGCATGATCCAAAGCCCAGTGAAGTTTTATCTCCGACTTCAATGGGCTTTGAGTCAGACCCTCTGTGCCTTCCCTACAGTTAGTGAAACTATCCAGCCTGATCATAATTCAGGCCCTTGGTAGTGACATGAGGGGACTTCACTGAGCATATTCACAGTTCCTCATGGAGTTGTTTAGAGGTAACTTCTTCCCAAAACTGATAACATTTGTGAGCCAGGGAAGCAGGTTAAAAGGAGATCATAGTTATCCTGAAAAATCAGTAAAGCAGAGTGAAAAGCTTTATCAGAGTGAAAAGCCACACCCCTGAGTGATGCAGTTATACTGACCTAACTCTCACTGGAGACAGCACTATGTCTACAGGCGTGCTTCTGGGGGAGGTGGAGTACCTACCTCAATGGGAGAAGCTCGCTTGTTGACATAGGTAGTGTCTTCACTAAGCACGACAGTGGCATAGCTGCACTTGTAAGTGTAGACAAGCCCTAAGTTTCTGCGTTTTTCCTCACTGTTTCCCTCCTTCCATTTAGATAATCCTTCCTTTATTCATCTTCCTTTTGCTTGTTTTCTCCATCCCTCGCCCCCAACATAACTAACAGTTAGAGTGCAGCTGGGCTTTGAACATCCCTTAATGCACAAAAAAAATCAGAAGCTCATTACCTGCAGTAACTAGTGGTAGCTTTCCCATGATTGTCTCCTGTTCTCCCATATTGTGTGAGCATTACAGGAACAGTGCGAGTAAAAACACGGGGGGGTGGTAATATATTTTTTTAAAAGCCCTCATGAACCTCATCTGCTCTCAGAAAAAAAAGGCTGCTATAACAATTGTGCTTAAATGTATATAACCTAGACCATGAGGAAATATCTAAGTCTTTGGCTGGCAGATCTGCAGACACAGTGTAATCAGCTCCTGTGACAGGAGTGTGCGGAATAGAGAAGGACTTGCTGCTAAGTGGACCACTGGGGGCCCAAGAGAGGAAGGAAGCAACTCCCCAAAACCTGGGGAAAATGTTCTTGCAGGTTTACATCAATATGGTTCATGTACACAGTACACAATATGCATTTATGCCCTCTCCTCCCCCAGCTTTTGCTGTTGCTGCCACTCCAGCAGATTTGCAGCAAGTTTGCCAGAGTTAATGCTTATTGCAAAAACGTGACCCCCAGTATCAAACCTGAGTTTTAGCTACAATGCGCCTGCAACCGTCCTGTGAGGATGTGTTCAATGTTTAAATGCAAGCAATAGCTTTTGCATATTTTATTACATAAAATCCATATGAGAAAGCTGGAAGGCCAAGAGTACTCCCGGGAGGGAGGGGTTTCTTAGTAAGTGCTGGCAGTGTTTTGTTATCCACCATCCTTAAGACATGACCATTCAACTGAACAGACCTGCATGGAGAGAGGTTGTTGGGTTAGTTATGTGTTGTGTGCACCACCTAACACAAAGCTCACTTGGTGTGACTGGAAGAAAGAAGGAAAGCACTGACATTAAGGCAGATTTAGGTTGCTTTAAGGTAGTTAAACCACTTTCCACCCCCATCCTTACAGACTTACAAGTGTACAGGATACTGGCAGCATGTCTACTAGATCTATTAAGCTGCCTGCAAGCTTCATGTATTTATGTACATGATAGATACACACACATTTATGTGGGGTAACTTTAAGGAATACTGAAAAGTAGAAGTTTTTGTTGTTGATAAACTGTTCACAATCACAAGTTGGGTGGAGAATGTACACTGAGAAACACAGATAAGCTTCTGTTTCTCTTGAAACTGTTAATACACCACTGACACCCAAAGAGGTGCACTCAGACCAGATGATCACAGTGGTCCTTTCTGACCTTAGAATCGAAGGATGCAGATCCTTACCATTTTATGTGTTAGCGATATTAATAGTAGGTGTTAAACACAGAGGGCCTGATTCTAATCTTAATAAAACCACTATAAATTAAGAGTAACTCCATTGAAATCACTGCAGTTACACCTGTGTTCAAAACCGGTCTGAGATGAGAATCAAGCCCAAAATACTGAACCTGGATACAGGCAGCCTTTTGATCAATACGTTTTTGTGACGTTCCATCACTCCCATGTTCCATATTAAATGCAGAAATAGAACATCAATAATAGTCATTACATGTCTGCAGAGCTACCATATCAATAACATTTATAAACAGTGCCTGGTTTTAGGAGCCCAAATGTTATAAGTAAGCACTTACAAAACACTAAAACATCAAAGTAATTCGTTTTTATCCTAAAAAATTGAAAATAGAGACCTGTTTTTATAGCTCATCTACATGATAGTGAGGGTACAAATTTACAATAAAAGAAAATGGATTCTCACCTGGAAAGTATGTGCTGTTCCCCATGAGGTAATAAAAGGTATTCATCTATATGCTTATTATATAAGTTATGGGGCAACTGCACGTGTTTGGTAACATTATAGAGGTTTAAAAGAAACAGAGTAACATCCCCTTCTTTGTACATTGGGCTGAAAGGGAAGAGAAAGGCACATTAACAATCACATATTAAAAATAAATTATAGTATTTGAAAGGAGCTGTATTCACAATTGGGCAGATCACGTTCCCTCTTCACCAGAACAATTATGGTTCCTCTGCCCCGGGAGAGGATGAATGGCAAAACTCCATTTGTGTGTGCCCCCAGCGCACCAAGAGCGATGAACAACATCCCAGAATACAGGGAGACACGGGATAGGCTGCTGGATCTGCAGCTATGTCTACACCACCAGCCTCAGTGCCTTAGCCACTAAGGGAGCAACATGGATGGCAAGGAGATGAGGTAAAAGGTTGCACCTGCAAGTATACTGTTCTCATTTCCTTAGAATTAGTTCTATGGAGGGTAAGAAGACTCCTTCCAGATCCCCTCACAAGAGGCAGGATATTGGACTGGATGGACCCAATGGTGGTGGTATTTTTTGTAGTACAGTAGCACCCAAAAGTACCAGCTGAGATAAGTGCCTAGCACAATGGGGCCCTTACACACACAGTGAGAAGAAGTCCCCGCCCCAGAGAGTTAGACCAAAGGGGTAGTGGGGAGAAAAAAAAATATCCCTATTTTACAGATGGGGAACTGAGGCACAGTGAAATTTGGTGACTTCCCAAAGTCACTCAGGATGTCTGAAGCAGAGCAAAGAATAAAACTCAGATTTCCTGAGTCCCAGCCCAGGGCTTTAACCACAACACCATCTATACCTTCTCACATAATTCACTATTGCAATTCCTATGGACCTAGTTGTTGAAAGTTTCATAAGAGACCCCTGAATGTTTTTCTAGAACTCCTCTCCCCATTCTACATGTTACACTGTGGAATTGCAGATGAATTGCGGGGCCTGCTCCAAAGCCCCCTTTAGCCTGTCAGAATGTTTCCATTGGTTACAATGGGCTCATTGTGCATTAAGGCCTCTGTTTTCACTGTATTCAGTTGTTCCTGGACGTTGTGTTTAAATGCTTACTTGTGGTTATTCGTGCAATGAAGGTACACTCGAAGCTTCTTCGGATCTGCTCCCTTCAGGCCAACTTTCAGTACCTTGGTGCCGACCAGTTTTTTGTACAGCAGAGAAAGCCAATAATCCTGTGTTGCATATAAAAACAAAACATTTTTCCATATGGCAAACAAGGTATTTTAGATAAGAGGGAAATTACACTCAGACACTAGACTACAATATCACCATGCTCTGTGTCAGGGGTGTCCAAAATGTTATCCTAACAAGGTCCCAATGATAACTAGCCAGGAGCTTGAGGGCTACATCCAATATACATGTACCAGGGCAGGCTGCAGCCTCTCATTTTTAATACCTAAGTGCAGACTCCTGAAACCACTAGATCCACCATCCAGTGATGGATATTGAGCCACGCTGGGCTCACAGTCTCCGGTGGCTGCACCTCCCACCCTCCATTAAATTGCAGAACTTGGCAAGTCACATACACGGTATGTTCTGATTGTACATTCACTCTGCTGCCACCATCAAGTTGTTGGGAGTGTGAATACTCTCAAATGCAGATGACATATAATGACTAAAAACCCGGTAACTGCATCTGCTAGTGCAGCTTAGAGCTAATGCAGTATATGGTGAGGCACTTTTTTGTTTAATTAAGAGAGTCCCTTTTCTGCGATCTTGGTGCTTTTCCTTTTAGTTTCTCTTTTGCAATGTCCTTCATATCAAATTTATTCAAATTCACAACAAATAATGTGACAAAGAAAAATCCTGTTATCGATTTGCTGAGTGTAGAAGGTACAGTTAGAGCTATTTTGCTCTCCTCTCTTCATCGGTGGATATAGGAGTCCTTCAAGTGGGAGATGCAGGTCTTGATCCTGCACAATGGTAAGCACCTTCTGCAGAGTGCTGAGCGGCCTAACCTTCAACTGAAATCAACAGGAGTTGAGCTACCCTCAGTACTTCACAGGGATGGACCCTCAATCAGCTCTAACCGTGCCTGCTTTGAACAGCTCACTCTTTTCCAATAAAGCGGTTTTATAAATATCAGGAGATCAATTCCGAACTCGTACAACCGAGAGAGTCAGGAGTAATGCCACTGAAGTCACTAATTATCCTAATGCAAAAATGCTGTGAGATCAGGATCAGGGCCCCATGTCTTTATATTGCTGCACTGTTCCTTTGTCTAACTTGGTTTGTTTTTTTTAAGAGGAGACAGCATACACTGCAACTCGCTTTCTGCTAGATTAGCTCTGTAGTTCTAACACCAGGGAAAACACGGACTTTAGATAAGCTTGGTAGATATGGCTTGGAAAACACATGGGGAAAAGACAAGTTCCATTTTAGCAGACTCGTTTCTTTCCCCATAACCATATGTATGAGGACCATGTGAAGGCTGACTGGTTCCAAAATAAGCCTGTTATTTTTAAATTTCCTCTGGATCATGAAAGATATTTGCCCTGCAGAATGAAGGCTGCTGTATAGAAAAAGATCTAAATTTTCAGATGAGTGATTCACCAGCAAACCCAGAAAACTGGCTTTATTTATAGTCATATACATTTCCCACTATCTACTCTAGATTAAGGAAAACAAGAAAGAACAAATACTAACTCTTAAATCCCCCCACAGCCCTGCCCCCGGGGGACATCTTACAATGAGCAGGATACATAAAACAGCATCATAGTTACATACACCAGTTTCCATTATAAGCCCTCTTTTCACGAATTTGTAGCAGCCACAACTTGGAAGCAGATCAAGTGTGGGGAAGGTAGGAAAGAAGGATGGGAACTGTTACTCCTCCCCATATCCATGTATAATTGCCATTAACACTAATGAGAGGTCTACACTCATAGAAAGAGTAGAACCTTTATAGTTAATCCAAATAAATCTGGCTCCCTATGTTATAAGGAAATGAAAAAGTGTATTGGTTTCTGTTGCTTTTTTGACTAACAGCTTTGTTCTTAAAAATAACATTCTTATGCTATTAGCTCATAACATAAATAACTAAGTTGAAACATCTCAAATCATTAACATTTGAAAATCATTTACCACTCAGAGAAACCCCCAAACCAAAGCATGGACTCCTCAGAAGACTTGGGAAAGTTTGTATCTAGATCAGAACATTGTGGCTCAGGTCTGTCTCTGCTGCTCAAGCACAGCTTGGCAAACAGGTCTGTCCTAAACAAAGGAATGTACGCTCTGCTTAATTTGCATTTAAATAGTAAACAGAGTCATCACGCAGGAAGGGAAACAAAGGAAGCTCAAACAGGTGAGAAAAAGCCAGCAGAGAACATCCTTCCACATTGACTTTTCGTCTCCCATGCTCAGCTGGAAATGTTTTTCAAGAGAGGGACTGAAACTATAAAAAGGAGGGACAAACACCCCAAGGCACCCCTCTCTCTTTCCCTGCTTATCGCATTCACTGTACCTGAATGGACAAAGGAAGTAATCGTTGGTCTCTGGGGGAGGGTTCCCGTCCCACAGTTTGGTCAGTCAGACTGCGGTAAGCATGTGGTGAGAAACATTGCTTGAATCTGATATAGTTTGTTAAATTAGGTGTTAGTCTTATCTTTATTTTTCTTGTAACCATTTCTGACTTTTATGCCTTATTACTTGTACTCACTTAAAATTTCTCTCTTTGTAGTTAATAAACTTGTTTTATTGGTTTATCTAATCCAGTGTGTTTAAATTGAAGTGGCTGAGTAACTCCATTTGGGGTGACAAGTTGCGTGCATATTATTCTCTTAAAGGAACAACCAACTTAATATAATTTGTACTGTCGAGGAGGGGGCTGGGCAGTGCAGAACGTACATTTCTGGGGGGAAATCGGAGGCTGGGGATGTGTTGGGGTCACCCTACAGTATAACCAAGGCTAGTGAGAGCCAGAGTGTAACCCAAGTGTGGCTGGCAGGCTGCAGTTACATATGGACACTCAGGGTGTGGCTTGCATGCTGGAAGGCTGATTGTGAGCGGCCCAGGTGGGAGCTACTTCAGCAAGGCATCGTAAGGCACCCAAGGCTGTAGGGCAGGGGTGACACACCTGCTCATTAGTCTAGATTGTACCTTGGTATGTCACAGGCACGTATATGTGAGTCTCTTCAGGGAGGTAAAAATAGCTGGCATCTCTCTCCACATCAGCTTTAACCAGAATACAAATAGATACAATATGTATGATTATTATTAAGGCAATGCTATTGTATACGCACAGGCAAAGGTTCAAAATTTGCATCCACCAGGTGATAGGTTCCTGCTCCATAGAACACTTGTCGCATCACCACATCAATACCCATTCTGGCTGACAGTCCTAATTTGTCCAACCACCTGCCAGAGAACAGGAGACAAAAAAAGAAAAAAACAGTAATGCAAATGTCGCCAAAATAAACAGGGAAAAAACTGCTCATCTAAACTATGTTACATGCCATCTCAGCTGCCTTGTACACGAAACAAGAATTAAAATCAAATGATAATCCTAAGCACAAAAAACCCATGAAACTAAATCAAAATACAGAAATGGCAGGAGCATCTCTGAAAATCCATTTCACATTCCATCTGACTAGCTGTCTGAGTCTACTGTGCTGTTTCCTTAAACTCTCTTGTCACCATCTTCGTCTTGAGTAAAGAGAAGCAGCCTATGGAGATGAAAAGGCTCAGCATGTGATTTTGTCCTGAACAGAAGCAGTAAGGTTCAGATGGAGCCTCACATGAAGAGGTCATTTTGTGCTCTAGTTTTTTGACTTTCATTTGTAAAAATAATTCTCTAGATTTTTTGGTTGCTAAAACATGAACCAGACGTGAACCAATGCAGTTATGTCTGCCTGAGTCTGCAGACTGACTGAAATTAACTTCTGAGAAAAGCGTAAACACTGTCCTTTCATTTCAATGAAGCGGTAATGTTGAAATCCAGTGGCAACAATTTAAACATCCATGTGGTGAGTTATTTCACTGTCGGCCAAAAGAAAGAAATACAGACAAACATATGGTGAAGATCTGCTCAGTCAGTCGCATCTCATTTTGGCATCACAAGTGGAGGGTGCGCCAGCTATGGATGAAGCTAGGGACAGTACCAGAACTTTTTTCCCAGTATGATTGCTGTTAGTATGCTAAGACCTGTAGTTTCGCTGGGCCACACCTCCAAACTTACACACGAAGCAGTGACCCTATAGAATGCTACAATGGTTGCACTGCGGTCTATAGGCCACACTTATTTTGGCCACCCTTTCTATACAGTGTTAAAAGTCAAGCAAACATTTTCCTGGCCAGCACTTAACATAAAATACCGTGTCTTGGCTAGATCCCTCACACAGGGAATGTTTTGGGATCAATGTTCTCTGTTCCTGGGGACTAACTGGCATGAGAGTGACCACCTCAGGTCTGCATGCAGAAGTGTTATGGGGCTCCAAAGAAAGCCAGTCCTATTCAGACAGGGGAATGTTGCTGACATGCTGGGCATTTAATGGTGGTCGTTTAACTGGAGGAGTTCCTGAAAAACCCAGAGCCCTACAGAAAAAAAGAGTAACTTTAAAGACATGCTGTTCTACTTACATAAAACCGGCAACATATGTATTAGACAGTCTGGGAGCTCCACCTCCATAGGCTGAACTTGTTTCTCCTAGCCACACCTTTTTACCAGGTACAGTTCCATCAACAATCTAGAGAATGTTGTGTCATTAGGATAAAGAGAGGAAAGTAAGTACATATATAGATCTGCCTAAATAGTCACAAATTATGCGCTTTAGAACAGATCTCTAGAGAGACCATACGACCTTCAGAGCCTCCTAATATGACCATATTTAATGAGGCAAGGCTCCATAAGAGTTCTGATGAACAGGAGTAGGGGAAAGAAAAAAGTTTTTTTTTAAACTCACATATATTAAATAATAGATTCCCAAATCTAAATTAATCAGGACCAGACTCTGCAACCCTTACTCACACACAGTATCTTACTATGTAAGTAGTCCTGTTGAAATCAGCAGGAGTACTCTGGGAATAAGGTACTACTTAGTGTGAGTAAAGGGGCTGAATCTGGCCATAAATTTAATCTCTGGGGCTATGATGGCATGAACAAATAACTATACATTCATTTTCATGGTTTATAATATGTTAAACCTTATGCTTAGTAGATACCAAGGCCTCATATTGAAATATCTTGAGATCAAATGTTGTTAGCATTGATGATATTTGTTATATTATTTACAATGAGTACGGCATCTAAATATTGAGATTCTTTAGATGTATTGCTAGCCAACAATTTCTATTCTGG
The DNA here is from genome assembly GCF_028017835.1 of Emys orbicularis. NCBI lineage: Eukaryota > Metazoa > Chordata > Testudines > Emydidae > Emys > Emys orbicularis. Next base: position 28,200,122 of record NC_088687.1, on the reverse strand, counting down.
TTCTTATACGCCCAGCATCATGGTAGCTGAGTGCACAGACAATTTAACATAACATTGTACCTGAAGAACATCTTTTACTGCTGTAATAAAGGTTTCCAGCACTTCAGGGCTCAAGAAATCCTCTCTGGTAGCGCTTCGTCCATTTACATAGTAACTGAAAAGTTAAGAGACATCCCAACCAAGCAAAAATAAATGACAGAGCCAAGGTTACAAAACATGATTTAAAGAACTTTGTTTCCTGATATAGTTATTCATCTCACTGCTGTCTGTTCTTACAGTTTTAACATCAATATTTTGCCCCTGCTATTCTTACACATGATTTCAAGCAGGGATAAGCTCAGCCAGTAAAAAACCGCTTTGCCTACTCTTGCCTGGGCACATATGCGAGTTGCTGGCCACCATCGACTAAATCAGTATAAATCATAAAATTGTGAACAGCCCAACTTTTTCAAATCAAGATTAAATGTTTACTGATAAATACACATGTATGGGGCCTTTATTGCTCCTTTACGATGTATAAGAGTGGTTTTCAACCTTTTTTCATTTGCAGACCCCTAAACATTTTTGAATGGAGCTGTGGACCCCTTTGGAAATCTTAGACATAGTCTGTAGCCCCCCAGGGATCCACGGGCCACAGGTTGAAAACCACTGATGTACAAAGATAAACAGAAAAAATACTGAGGTTGTTATTTACATTAGGTCTGTCATGTTCCAACTTCCCGCTTTTAGCTGGAGGACTTTGGCGGTAACATCCCCAAAGGCTACAGCTTTCCCTGTCATCAGCTGAAGGGGGCGAGGGATGTTAAGTCAGACTTGTCTTATGGGTTGGGAAAATCAACATCTCAGGTTTCAACCTGTTCTGGTGTTACCATTTCAGTCCTCCCCAAAATTGCTACGGCCATCCACCCACAAATGATAGTCAAAGCCTAATTGTAATGGAGAATCGGAAAAGAAAGTATATCTGTGTGCAAGTGGAGGGAGTGGAATAGAAAGAACTTTGAGATCTTCTTTATACATTTACATGGACATGCTTTTCTTCTTGCTTTGTGGTTCACCTTTGGAAGTATATGTAAAAAAATGCATAAATCTGTCCCCTACTTCACTTAGCTGCCAATCCTGAATTCAGCATAACTGTGTTTGACCTAAAAAAGCTGACATCAAAACCAGCTGGAAGCGTGCAGAGTGCTACAAGTGTTTTGAGGACATCACTGCTACAGGAAAACAGAAACTCAAACTCAAGATTTGGGCAGTAAAGAAATTGATTTTTAACCTGAGATCACAAAACTAACACTGCCTCTCTTACAAATGACGTCTCCCCATTCACACAGAACCTGAATGTCCTAAAATATTCCAGCAACACTCCCAACTGTAGATGAGTTCTGTATCAAAATCACTTTTCTACATTAGTTGCTGGCTCTATTATTAAGGTAGACTTGCTGCATATAGTGAAATATTATTTGTCTATCTAATTAACTTAGTGGGTTCATTTATGTAGAGTTGTATTAATTAGTTTCTTTATTTTACAAACCTTAATCAAAAAGTGTATTTTTAAAATTACATTACAGCTGTATAATATTATGTGATAATGACCTGGGATCTTGAACAATATAGATTCAAAGTCAGGAAAGCACCTCTATTCAGGAAAGCACTTAAGCATTTATTTACGTCCCATTTGTGACAAGGAGACCTAAGAACATGCTTAAAGTTATACATGTTCTTAAGTGCTTTCCTAAATTAGGGTCCTATTTTATAAAGCTTTGCCCATATATCAACACTTAAAAACAACATCACTAAAACACATACATGGGAACTGGCAATTCAGATAATATTTCTTTGATTTACACACTGGGTTGGGTCCCAAGGAGAGTTAAGACTATCAGAGGCACATTGTCAAACATGAATGGGAATTTAAGCGTGCAGCTGAAGCTGTATTACTGATAATTGCATGGGTAATTCTCAGAGTGGAAAAACTGAGTCTTTAACCTGAAGGGGTTTTCTTTGCACTAAACTTGAACAGGCACAGGGAACGAAGAAAAATGCAGAATGTAAAGCACCAACCCATGTTGCCTAAGGCTCCTGTTACCATCCCTATTTACACACTACACTGGTGGCATTAGTTTGCGCTCTTGGTGATGGTTTCTGGAATCTTCTCTAGACGAGTTTCTCTCTGAGTGGGCTGAATTCTCAGTCGCACTCACACAGCGCCACTGACTTCAGTGAGGCAAACTGGTGCAACAGAGAATATGGCTCAGTTCCAGCACAGATCTCCTACCTACTGGGATGTTTAAGATGGCTGATGACCACGAGGACAGTGAAGCGATAAGCTAATATGTGTGTGACGGGTTGGATCACAGAAACCCCCTTGGGAGCTGCCACCCAATGTGCAAAGACTACCCCTGCTTCTGTTTTCCCTGCCAGCTCAGGACTCCAGCACCCTGTCTTGCTGAGCCAGACACTCCAGTCTGCTCTAACAAAGACTCAGGGTCTGAATCACTTGCCCCAAAGCTGCAAGTTTACCTGAAAACAGCGTACAGTAGTGTGCTTGTCTTTAGCACTCAGATGCCCAACTCCCAATGGGGTCTAAACCCAAATAAATCCGTTTTACCCTGCATAAAGCTTATACAGAGTAAACTCATAAATTGTTCGCCCTCTATAACACTGATAGAGAGATATGCACAGTTGTTTGCTCCCCCAGGTATTAATACATACTCTGAGTAAATTACTAAATAAAAAGTGATTTTATTAAATACAGACAGTAGGATTTAAGTGGTTCCAAGTAGTAACAGACAGAACAAAGTAAGTCACAAGCAAAATAAAATAAAATGCGCAAATCTATGCCTAATCAAACTGAATACAGATCATCTCACCCTCAGAGATGCTTCAGTAAGTTTTTCTCAGACTGGACACCTTCCAGGCCTGGGCACAATTCTTTCCCCTGGTACAGCTCTTGTTGCAGCTCAGGTGATAGCTAGGGGGTTCTTCATGATGGCTCCTCTCCCTCTCTGTTCTCTTCCACCCCTTTATATATCTTTTGCATAAGGCGGGAACCCTTTGTCCCTCTGGGTTTCCACACCCCCCCCCCCCGCCCCTCACTGGAAAAGCACCAGGTTAAAGATGGATTCCAGTTCAGGTGACATGATCACATGTCACTGCAAGACTTCATTACTCACTTGCCAGCACACACACATACAGGGAGACTCACAGGTAAACAGCCATCTGCAGACAATGGGAGTCATCAAGATTCCAAACCATCATTAATGGCTCACACTTTACATAATTACAATAGGCCCTCAGAGTTGCATTTTATATTTCTAGTTTTAGATACAAGAGTGGTACATTTCTACAAATAGGATGATCACACTCAGTAGATTATGAGCTTTGTAATGATACCTTACAAGAGACCTTTTGCACAAAGCATATCCCATTTGCATTATAGTCACTTATTATCAAATTTTTTATAAAACTATCCCAGTTACATTATATTCACTTATTATCATGTTTTTATAAAACCATGTAGACTGCACAACGTCACAATGTGCTCCTTTTGTGGCAAGGGAGGGCAGGCCAATTTGACTTGGTCACTAGGGCTCACTGTCTCTAATGACAGACCTCCCAGCTATTGTGTGTGATAGTCTCTGAGAGAACTCAACCCCCAAGCCTCTCCAGAGCCTCAGCAACAGCTGGACAGGAGCATCCTTCAGCACCCCAGGGGACTCCAACTCATAGGCCACAACAGTATTGACATGGGTCTTATCCTCAGGGATATGGCTCTCCCCCTTCCTCTCTCTTTCAGACTTATTGTCTCTACTAGCCAAAGCCTGTGTGGCAGCCAAGGGGCAGCTGGATCATGCTTCCACTTGGGCAACAGATAACCTTCCTTGAATTGCAAATGGTGTTTTTGCAAGGAACAGCATCCATCTCTAACGCTCCTCTCTCAATTGTTAAGTGATTTGCATAATTAGTTACGCTGTGGCATTACTCTCATTTCTGACATGGCTGTTTCATCTGGGACAGTTCCTTGTGCTGTTTAGAGTGAACTATTAGCTACAAAGTGCAAATTACTAATCAAGAGTGAGTAAGCCTCTCTCCTTCTCCTTTATGCCAACCAAGTCCCGCTCACCTCCCAGTAGGAAAGTCTATTCGGTTACAAGTTCTGTAGCATTTGTGGAGCTTTGAGATAACCTGGGCTGCTGCTCAGTCTGCATATGTCAGCGGCTGTGCCTGTCCAAATGCTACATATGCAAAAGCCCACCGGACCTTGTCTGTTGGAACAATACCCTTTCCTGGTCAGAAAAACTGCTTAACTCCCTGCATTGCTTTGAAAAATGTACCTGCTAGGACTTCTTTGCTCCATCTTAACACGATGGAAGTATCTCTTTTGTGATCATTGCTCACATAGGCTTAGTAATCACACGGAGCCCTGTACACAGCCACAGGAAATAGACTCTTGGCTATCCTTACATTATGAAATGCTCAGGAATACCACTACATCTTTCCACCTTTATTGGAGCTGCATAGCCACTGATCGTCAGTGATATGGGGACCTGGAAAGGATGGTAAAACTGGTGCGCTAAGAGGCCTGTTAGATAATCCTAACATTTTAAAAATCTCTTCTCTTCATGTATACTGTTTATTCAGAACAGGGAAAGGAGAGGTAAAATCATGGGGGAAACTCCATGCATGGCATTGGAGGAGTCCTGGGATACATCAGCATGGTGGGAAGGAGAAGAAATAGACTGGCATTTTGGAAAGAGACACAAAACTTCCATGCAGGAATTGTCAAAAGTCTAGTACCATACAGAATCCTCATCAACACCTAATAAACCAACCTTATAAAAAATAAGAAAAAAAGTCACAATCTGTGTTTACAAATGCTGCCAATTAAATCCTTCACTGATATTTTAGCACTAATAATTCACCTCCAACTACGTGCCACCCTCCCTTTTCACATGCAAAGCCAAGAGACTTGCAGAATAACATTGTTGCAATAAGCTGTATTGCTGAATCATTTTGAAATATGAGAACCTTTAGATTAGTCAGTCTTTAAGGTCTGATCCTGAAAAACATGCTTACTACCATGATAACCCCCCACGTTCGGTTGGGTTGCAAGGTAGGGCCCTACATGATTTCTTTTGTTGTTCTTTTTATTAAAAGTAGGATATTGTTAACTCAGGGTTGGTGTAACATCATGCTGCCAGGTAAGTCACCGGGAGTGGGGACTGAACCTGAGTCTTTTGTTTCTAGGAGCTTGTGGCTCTACTGCATGAGTTAAGACCCCACTTTGTATGCAAATTCATCCACCTCTCTCTGTGACCTACCCACCACTCTACGGGGACAGAGTTCCACAATGAGTGGTTGTGTGTGTGAACAGCTGTTTCAACTGATGTTTTTCTACTTTCACCATCACGGTATTTAAAATCAAGAATGTTTCACAAAAATCTGTATCTATTAATACTATAGCAATTAAATAGATACTTAATACTTACTGATGCCAGGTAACAGAATCAATTACTTTCCCTCCTGATTTCAGGAAGCTGTCAACAAACAAAAAGAACTCCATTATTTTGTGAGGCTATGAGCACAAAACTAATCCTGCCTCTGAGAATGACTAGCTGAGTGATCTTGAGCAAGTCACTCAACCTTTCTGAGCCTCAGTTTACCTCATCTATAAAATGGGGTTAGTAGCATTTACCTACACCAGTGGACTGTTGAAGGTTATTTAATGTTTGTGCAGTACTTTGAGATTCTCACATGCAAGACACTAGTTAAAACTTTTATTTAAACAAGATTTAGCGACTACAGCAGAAGTGGATTTGGGGCTTTTTGACTGGTATCAGACAGATGTATAAAAACCTAAAGCACAAGCTTTCCATTATATCAAATGCTGCAATCTCAGTGATGCATCATGTGTTTTAGACACCCTAACCTACATTTAAAAAATATTCATAATACCCTGCCCTACCTTCCTCCTTCCCTTGAGTTTGTTTCTAAAATTTGTTGTATGTATTATACTCAATTTATGCCACTTATTTCTGGTAATATTTTACAGTACATTAGATGTACTGAAAAATATTTTGCAAAAATAATGAATAATAAAGCGGTAAGAGACTGACACAGCATTTGTTATTAAATCATTGCTGAAAGGTGGGGACTCACTTTTCTGGTGCTGACTGAAAAGTGTGTGGATTAGTGAGTTTCTGTCACCCTTAAGGGCCAGAGCTTCTGCCATAAATCAGAGTAGCTCCATTTACATCAGTAGAACTGAACCAATTTACACCAGCTGGGATTTAGCCCTTACTCGCTGGCAATGCAGTTATGATTTTAATCAGACTCCGACAGGCAGACAGTTGTTGGCTCTAGTTTTCCATAAAACTAAAACAGAATTAGTTCTCAATCAAATCTAATGTTTCAATATCCTAACACCTTAGGCATGTTCCAACTATGGAATCCTCAGACCCCTTAAATTCTCAGTCCTCTCTCCCATACACATCTGCATTCTACGCTCAGCGTACTACCTTTTCTTATCAAGCCTGTGATGGCAGGTTTCTGCTTGGTTACCTCTTCAACAACTTCTGAGTTTTTTTCCGTGGTTGACCAACATCAGGGCCATAAAGTTTTGAATTCTTGTAACTGCTGTAGTTTCTCAGAAGGTGATACAGATGAATAAAGTCTTGCCCAAGTTGGGAACCATCAATATAGATGCCAGACTTCTTCCTGAAACTGTTTGGCTCTGAAAGAAACAAACATATACACACAGACTGTTCCTCAGTAACGTTCCAGAACAAACATATGACTCATTCAAAATGTGCACAGCAGTAATAACCAACCAACTTACAGAAAGTTAACTACACAGTTGGGCAGTAAATAAGCTATGAAATAAGAGACGGGAGAGACTATTACATCTACGGGAGGGCGTGGCCTCCCAGGAAAGGATTGTTCCATATAGTATGTTTTCCAGACCTCTATCCAAATTAGTTTGAATAAGTAATGATGATGATATTCTGCATCTCTGTAGCACCTTTCATCTGAGGATGCCAAAGCACTTTACAAACAGTGAATTGATTTAAAACAATTCAAGCAGTAGGTCTTCCACTGCTTCTCTTAGTCATAATTGAGATCTCACCCTTTCCCCCATAAACCACGCCCTTATTTGGATTTTTATCAAACAGAGCCGTTCCTGAAAATTTTTCATTGTAGAAATTAATGGCCATTGCCATGTGGTAGTAAATATTTCCAGTCTTACCTTGCTCTCTCCCATTTCCTGGCCTGCTACGCCTCTCTTCTCAGCCCCAGAGACCCTCCCCACAACTTCTGTTATCAGAGACTTCTTTTGCTGTGTATATCACTACTTGTCTCCCTCTTGTCACCTGAATCCAGAGTCTCTTTCTCCTGTTCCTTCCTAGTATAGCCTACTGCTAGTCAACCCATTCCCAAACCTCATATACAAATGCTTTTTCTCTCTACTGCATTACCAGAAATCCCCTCCCACTTAGCCAGTGCCCCCTGGTCACTGTCGCGGACACCCTGCTTTTCCTGACCCCAGCACTGCTCCCTGTAATTTGCTTTCTCCCACTGTGGCTCCCTAATGGATTGCAGTTATTGATGTTCAGGATAAGAACATAAGTGCTGCTATCCTGGGTCAGACCAATGGTCTATCTAGCCCAGTATCCTGTCTCCAACAATGGCCAGTACCATTATGGATCTATATGGCTCCAACTGCCACAAAGTATTACCTGGATATCCCAAAATTGTGATTCATCCCATCTCTAGTTGTGGAACAATCTGACAACTATTAACATTCCAGTTTTATGGATCAGTTCAGAAAACAGTGTGAGATGCAGGCACAAAAATCTGCCATTGTTTGACAGGGTTTCTGCAGCCAAGAGTTTTCTGCAATTTTGCAGCAGTGGAATGTACAAAATACTGTGGCCTCTTTTTCGATCCAAGCAGCTACTCAAGGTTCAGGGTCCTGGGGATGTTCCAGTTGTGAGCAGAAATTGGTGAGTGGGGTATTTTCTTTGATGCAATCTTGTTTATTTACAAGGAACATATAAAGTCCTGCTTCTCCGAATGCAGGAGGAACCAAGAACAAAAGGAGCAGTGTCTTCGCTTACAGCCCCCGGCCTCTTTACCCATCAGACTCAAAAGCCTTCTCTCTAGCTTTCGCTAGGGTCACACTGTGCTCACCGGCTACAGCTTGGTTTTCTTGCTTTTTGCCTCTGCCTCCCTCTCTGTTCTGTCCTCAGTTTCTGTGAATTCCCCCTTCCCTCAAACACACACCCCTACCCAAAAGCACTCGGGTCTGGTCTACACTACAGAGTTAGGTCGACCCAAGACATCTTATGTCGACCTAACTATGGAAGCGTCTACACTTAAATTTTGCTCCTACCGACGTAACTGCCCCGCTACGCCAACTTCACTCTACCTCCAAGAGCAACATACAGTCAAGGTCAATGTAGTTAGGTCGACGCAGTGTCAGTGTAGACACTGCATTGCTTATGTCGACTGTTACTGGCTTTCAGGAGTCATTGCACAATGCCCCACACTGACAATACAATCGATACAAGTGCTCCTGGTGAGGACGTGCACCTCTGACACAAGGAGCAAAGCACAGACACGCACAAGCGATGTAATTACTGCAGTGGCGGTCTGCCAACGTAAGCTAGGTTGACTTAATTTTGTAATGTAGACATGGCCTCAGTCCAAACTCCCAGGCAGGTTCACAACCTCTTTGTGTCTCAGGTGAAGGGGGCTTCTGATTAACTCTTCCTTGTGTTAAATGCTGGGCGAGCTCACATCCAATCTCAGAGATTTGTGATCGATTTAGTCACCAGTACGTCTCAGCAGAACAATATCTACTATGACTACTCTAACACTAATACACACTAACACACACACCACCTCTCACACTCTGCACTTACCATTCCCAAGTTCCCAAGACATGTTGTAATGTTGGGAAGCACAATAATCCAAGAGCAACTGAGCATTTGAACTATCCCACTGCAAGCCACGTTTTCGAAGTAAGGCATTAAGGCCAAAGATCAGATCCAGCTTTGAACACTTTGCAAAGCTATACAGAATGTCCACTGTACTTTCTGTAAGAAGAAAGAAGGGGGGGAAATGAATTATTTTCTTCAAAGTTCTGAAGTGCCAATTGACTTAGAACAAATATACAGACTACTCATTGGTGATGATTTGTTTCATTAGTGCTGAAGATGTATGTAGCATATACAGCCCCACTGATTTTACAATCTCAAGGCCTTATCCTGTAAGATTCTGAGCATCCTCTCAACTCCCACTGCAACTGACAAAATATTAAATCCGAAAACAGATACTAGTGGCAACATTTTCAGTCACACCTCAGTGGCAAACTTTCAAATTTGTTGTAGCCACGTTGGGCCCTGGATACTAGAGAGACAAGGTGGGCGAGGTAATACCTTTTATTGGACCACCTCTGTTGGTGAAAGAGAGAAACTTTCAAGCTTACATAGAGCTCCAGACCTGAAGGAGAGTTCTGTGTGGCTCGAAAGCTTGTCTCTCTCACCAACGGAAGTTGGTCCAATAAAAGGTATTACCTCACTCACCTTGTCTATTTAAACTTTCAAAGGCATTTAGGAGCCCAATAGTCAAAGTCTCTTTTGAAAATGGGACTTATGTGCTTTTGAAAATTTTGCCCTAGAACTCAAATAGGTTTGCAACCTCCCAATTGCAAGTCACAGCACAAGAGTGACCTTCTAATTAACAGGTATTGTCACAAACATCTTACTTGTAATGGTGGTGTTTTTGTATTTTTTCCAGTATTGTTCCTTAAGGAGTATCTTCTCCTGGATGGGCCACTGAGATAGCAGTAGCCCCTCCACAGCAGTAGGAATAGATCTTACTCCACAAATACCTGTAGGCCAAAAAACCCCAGAACATGTCATAATAATAAACTTTTCATAGTATTGTGCTTAGGTTACAATAAATGGAGGATTGTATTCCACATAAAGAAACATAGTTACGATTGTACAGAGCTGCTCATTCATGCATTTCTGTAGGCTGAATCCTCCTGCTGAGTTCAATACATTAAACGTTAGAAAGGAGAATGATTGGGTTGATATTTCCACCTTCTAAAATCAAATACAGCCAGGTGTCTTTTCAACATCTAAAAATATTTAGCATTTACAGTGAGGACACTCACCGTGTTTCTACTGGTTTTAAGATTTTTGCCAGTTCTAATGAAAGTATTCCCATTACAGGAATGCACTTAAATATGTGCAAAGCACATCTTTTCTTTAAAACATTTAGAGTGGGGACCAACTGACTGTGTTGTAATATGGTGAGATTGGATTATGGGTGGCTATAATTTGGTACATTGTTTGGTTATTACTGGAGGCAGTTCTCTGAGTTATCATGCTAATGTCTTTAAATCTTGTATGCAAAGCAACTAGACAGACAATGTACCATTTGAGTAAAGAACCACCGTGCAGAAAGATGGCAAGGTCAGCAGCTCTCATTGTACAAAACAGGAAAAACCCATTTCCTGGTTGATGCCGTGAGAACTGCTGATCTCATTACAAGAGTGGTGAGACAAAGGTCTTGGCAGAAGTTCTGGAAATGTTAAGTTTGTTCTTCAGGCAATATTTAAAAAAAAAAAAATGACTGAACCCATAAACCACACACCAACACTGTCGGACAGTAAACCGAGGAGGATGTACGTTCATAAGCCCTGCAAGAGAGCAGGACAAAGTACAGGAAATATTTCAGTTTAACACCACCCACTAGTACCACTGGACAGATTGCTTTGTCAAGGTTTTTCATCAGTGAACCCAACTTTAGAAGGGTATAAATTCTCAGTGAAATTCATCAGATGCTAAAACTTGGCATACGCAAGCCATCTGTCTAGAAGCAAAGTGTGGGATTTTTTAAAAAAAACCCTATCCACGCTATTTAAATATAAGGGTGGGATTTTCTAGAGCATTCAATGTTATCCTTACTCTGCTCCCCTTAAAGTTAATGGGAGTAAACCATGGAACATATAGTGAGTCACTGCCCCCTAAGATCCTTCCCCAGAGGGACAGCCTTGGTTCATTCCATGTCACTGGAAGCTGACAGAGTGGATGACAAACCTGGACACATATCTTTAAAGTTGCTTTTCAAGTTGCCCTAAGAAAGAAGAAAACCATTGTCTTCAATGAGAGTGGAAATAAGCCAAAACTGAGTGCTTTTGCAAATCCCCCGCAAGGAGGTAAAGCAGAATAATCTCCTCCCTTCCACCTAATTATTTTTGTCAGTTAGTGCTTTATTTTTAGGATGTAGCTGCAATTTCCCAGCTCCTATTGGTGAAAGCAGAGGCTAGGAACGCTGTTCTGATGGAACAGCAACCCAGTAGAAAGGTAGATTTCCCAATTGTTAGGTGGGGATTCTGCCTGTAAAGTGACCGGTTTTCCACCCTGCATCTCAATTGTCATCATTTGTTTTTTGTACTCTGGTACCAGTCAGAATGCGCTAGGCTCTGATCACACAAACAGGCCCTGCCAGAGCTCATAATGTAAAGAAACACAAAGAGCCAGCTGATGGGGAAAGGGAGACCGGCAGACTGTGAAGTACTGGGGCAGTGGTAAGAGAAGAGACAGAGCAGAATGGAAGGGATAGGAGGGAAGATGCTTCTAAAGACCCATGCAGAGAAGAATCTTCTAAACAGCCCTGGGCCACTAAGTTGGAGGTTTCACTTAGTGGTACCTCTAGGGCAGGCTCCACTCACCTGTGCTTTCCTCTCCCAGCAGCTAGGAGCTAGTCCTGCAGGACATGGGACATGCCTGTCAACCTCAGGCGAGTCTACTGACATGTAAGCATGGACTGGAATGCTTTGCCCTGTATTTACTGTATCTGCAGCATGCTTTAAAGCACATTTTAATTAACTTAAATCAAAGACATGTTCATGGTTAACATGTTGCCATCTGTTTTACCTTGATTCACCTGTGGTTCCCAAAAGTCTCTCTCTTCTAAAGTTGAATCCTTCTCTGGATTGAAGATCAGGAAGTCAGTTCTGGTGCCACCAAATCTCAAGAAGCCTGGAGACAAACCTCTGGCTAAGGTGCGCAGTTTGGGAGAGCTGGGGAAGGGAGTATTGAGAAATGGAACAAACATCTTCATCACAGTCAAGCTGACCATAATTAGTTGCAGAGATGGGTCTGAACATCATAAACATTCAAATCCAGATGCAAATTTTGCTGAATGTGGCCTCAGAGGGTGTGGGGATTGCAGGAATTCCCCTCCCTTTCCTCTCTTTATACCTCCCCTTAACCATGTCACTCTTTGCCTCCTATTACACCCAGGGGCTGAGTGTGTTACCTCCAGCACTCCCAGATCCATACTTCAATCCCCTGCATCATATAGCAGGGCTGCCACTAGATCATAGGATTGGCAGATTTCTGACTAAGTGATTTTGTAGGTCAGGCAGCTGCTCTCCAGGGAAAGTCCTCACTTCTGATGAAAATGGTCAATGATACGACTGGGAGTATCCTTTGCAAATGAAGGGTTTTTTCTATGTTTTGTTGTGGTTTTCCCCACCTTCCCTCTCCAAAAATTCCAACCATTGGAAGTGATGACAGAGCTTTAATGTCATGTTTGAATGCTGGGGGGATAGATGTACCCATATTTAATTTGTTCTGCCCCTGCTTCTCTCTTTCTGAAATGAGGAAACATTGTAACCAGCAGTTTGGAGTACACCAGGGCCTTACCTACATAAGAAAGTTGCACTGGTTTAACTTAAAATTGGTTTTAAATTTTGATTCCTAATTGACCTAAGCAACACTGAATCCAATCACTCTTAAACCAAAAACAGAGTCCACATAGGGGCTAGCATCAATTTAACGTAACAGATTAAAAAACCTATTTAAATTAAACTGGTCTACACACAGAGATTGCGCAAGTTCTCAGCTGGAGTAATGTGCAGGGAACATGCTCCGTGAGCCCAGCCACTGCAAAGGAAGAGACCAGACTGCCCCTCTTCAGTCTGACCTTGCGGCAGAGACAACAAAGTTGTACTTCACCGATGTTATCTCTGTTATGGAACAACTGTGCAGGAGATTATCAGCCACCAATTACTTCCTCTTTGTGGCAGAGCCTGAATCATGAACTCTGATTAGACGTTTTTCATTCCACTTTCACTTTGCTGTTGAATGTCAGAGAGGTTAGAAGTGCACTAGGCAGGTTGAAGATACCTTCCCTTTCCCCCCCCCCCCCCACTTGCTGCTGGGTGCATTGTCAGTAGAAAAAGGGTGACTGCATGAGCAAGTGGCTCCAGGCCAGGGGTGGGCAAACTACGGCCCGCAGGCTGGATCCAACCCGCCAGCCATTTTAAGCCAGCCCTCGAGCTCCCGCTGGGGAGCAGGGTCTGGGGCTTGCCCCGCTCCAGCTGGGGAGCAGGGTCGGGGGCCGCTCCATGCAGCTCCCAGAAGCAGTGGCATGGTCCCCACTCCGGCTTCTATGTGTAGGGCAGCAGCAGGGCCGGCTCCAGGGTTTTGGCTGCCCCAAGCAGCCAAACAAAACAAAACAAAAAGCTGCGATCGCGATCTGTGGCGGCAATTCAGCGGGAGGTCCTTCGCGCCGAGCAGGAGTGAGGGACCGTCCGCCGAATTGCAGCCGAACAGCTGGACGTGCCGCCCCTCTCAGAAGTGGCCGCCCCAAGCACCTGCTTGGTAAGCTGGTGCCTGGAGCCGGCCCTGGGCAGCAGGGCCATCCTTACCCATATGCAAACTACGCAGCTGTGTAGGGCACCAGGAAATTTGGGGCACCAAATTGCCCTAAATTTCCTGGTGCCCTATGCAGCTGCCTGCTGCTCCTGCCGCCAGCCCAGTCCCCCGGCCAGCTGAGCCGGCCAGGAAAGCTGCCCCCACTCCCGCCCACTCCACCCCTTCCCCATAGCCTCCGCCCCTACCCCACCTCTTCCCCAAAGCAACCCCCCACCTCCACTCCACCCCTTCCCCTGAGCTATGTCCCAGGGGACTGCAGCAGGGGTTGGGCGTGCCCTGCAATCACCGGGCGGCGGAGCGACCCGGCCCCAGCCCGCTCCACCAGCTCCTAGCCACGCCGCCGGTGAGTGCTGGGGGCGGTTCCCCCCGGCCCCCCAAGGCTGGGAGCCAGGGGAGCAGAGCAGAGTGGGCTGGGTCTGGGTCACTCCACTTCCCGCCACCCGGTGAGTGCGGGGTCGGGCCCACCCTGCAATCACCGGGCGGCAGGAAGTGGAGTTTCCCCACTGCCCCCCAAGCCTGCTCCTGCCCCCCACAGACCTTGGGTGCAGGCCGCCCCCAAGGCCTGGGGATGCCACCCTCCGTGGAGGCCTGGGGTCAGCCTCCTCCCCCACAGGGGGGCTGCGTAGGGCACCACAATGTCTAGGGACAGCCCTGAGGGGCAGCCAGGGGTCTCCGCTCTGCACTCTACCCCCGCAGCTCCCATTGGCTGGAAACTGCAGCCAATGGGAGCTGCAGGGGCGGTGCCTGCAGACGGGGCAGCGCGCAGAGCTGCCTGGCCACGGCTCCATGTAGGAGCTGGAGTGGGGACATGCCACTGCTTCCGGGAGCTGCTTGACGTAAATTCCGCCCAGAGCCTGCACCCCTGAGCCTCCCCCGTGCCCCACCCCCTGCCCCAGCCCTGATCTCGCCCTCCGAACCCCTTGATCCCAACCCAGAACACCCTCCGGCACCCCAAGCCCCTCAGCCCCACCCCAGAGCCCACACCCCCAGCTGGAGTCTGCACCCCTTCCCACACCCCAATCCCCTGTCCCAGCCCTAATCCCCCTCCCACCTTCCAAACCCCTCAGTCCTAGCCCAGAGCACCCTCCTATGCCCAAACTCCTCATCTCCAGCCCCACCCCAGAGCCCTCACCCGCTCCTGCACCCCAACCCCAATTTCATGAGCGTTCATGGCCTGCCATACAATTTCCATACCCAGATGTGGCCCTCGGGCCAAAAAGTTTGCCCATCCCTGCTCCAGGGTCTTATTCCCAGAGCTCAGGCAGTGGAAGAGAAGGGCAGATTTTCTTTGTGGCTAGCTAGAAGGAAGACTCCCACATGATGGGAGACCATCTCCAATAGCCAAGCAACAGGAGGGATCCCCAAAAATGGCAAGGCCCAAGCCGAGAGAGAAGAAAGTGTTTAACAAGTCAAACATTAACACATTAATCCTCAACACCCCTGTGAGATGAAGGTAAAACTGAGACCTGGCAAATGAAAATGCAATGGAGGGGCCAGGAAAAAAGAAAAGAAAAAGAAAGATGAGTGAGGCAGGGTGAGGGGAGACAGGAATGGGGACTAAGAGTTAGGGGATGTAGAGAACAGAAGTGAGACAAGCAGGATGAAAGCAGCTGCAGGAAAGAGCTAGTCAAAAGATGAGGAAAGAGATAAAAGGGATAGAAAACAGGTGGTAAAAAAGGAAAGATTTGTGGACACAGAAGAAGTGGGGGGGGGGGCAGGAGAGACATGGAGAATCAAAACAGAAAGGAAACAGGAGAGAGGAAAAACTCTGGAGAAGATTAAACATGGGTTGGTTTATTCACTGTATTTCCTTAGAAGGGCTGCGTGGCTGAGGGAGGACTGCATTTTCCAGCAGGTGCAGATTCAGCCTCGGGCAATGACAGAGCCTCCTCCACTTGTTTCACTCCACTTTAAACAAAAGACATAAGTGGGAGGAGAGTCCAAAGCTGCACCAGGATTGGGAGATCAGCTCACTTCATGACCCTGCCTGCTCAGTGGAGGAGCTAGAAGGCTGTGAGTTCAGGAGCCCCTCGATCATTGGAAGACTCTGCTTCCTCCGTGTTGTGGTGTTTGGCCCCCATCTGACCTTTGGTAGCTCCTCTCCTGAGATTACACCTGTGCTCCTGTCAGTGCACCTCAGCCCTACCTTTTTCTCTGCTGAGTTCTCATGCTCTATTTAATTCAGTTAAAAAAAATCCTGTGGATTTTGTGCTGATGAAAGCTGTTGCAGTTACAGCCCTGCAGAACAAAGCACCTTGTTTATCCTCAAAACAAGTACAGCGTGGGCAGCTGTCCTGTGAACTCCCTCCACCCTCTGCTCCTGCCAATGGGTATGTCTACACTGCAACACCACACCCATAACTGGCCCGTGTCAGCTGACTCGGGCTCATGGGGTTCAGGCTGGGAGGCTATAAAATTGCAGGATAGATGTCCTGGCCCAGAAGACCCCATAAGGGTCTTGGTATAAAGAGTTTAGTATAAAGAGCGGAGCCTGAACTGACGTAGGGCCTTCGTCCTTCTTTTTCATTCAGCAAGTGGAGAGGATTTCCTGTCCCAGGGCACCCCAAGCCTTGCGGAAGGGTTGGAAAGACTTTAGGCTAGTAGGGCCCTACAGGTGACCTCTGCTAAGCTTTTAGCAGGTAGGTAGGAACCTCTGTTGTTTTTTACATGTTTCCTCTGGAATGTTATTACATTAGGAATAAAGGTGCTTGCTTAGAGGGAGGTGGGTGGTAGCTGGGGACTGCTGACACCCTGCTGTTCCTAGCCCTGGGAGAGAAAGCAAAGCACAGGCACTGGCCATTGGGCAGACTGGGGCTACCACAGGGGAAGGCAGGGAGCTGGGCAGTCTGTAAGTCTCTGGCTGCAGAGAGCGGGGCAGGGTCCCCTAGACACCTGGCTGGGACTCCCTGGAGTGAGTGTGTGTGGGGGGGGGGGGAGACACGGGACTGGCAGGACTTGGGAGGCTGTTTGGCCCCGGGGTCGGGGGGGGGGGGGGGGGGGACGACTCTAGCGACCCTCTGAGTTCGCCAAGCTGGCGGCTGCAGCACTTAAGGGGAGGGTCACACCCCCCCCCCCAGCTAGCCCCGTCTTTTAACAGAGGGGGAGGAAATCGCTACTCCTCTCTGGGAGGCAGCCGCGGGGTGAGCCGGGGGGTGGGGGGCGCGGGGCGAGCCGGTCACTTACCCCAGGATGGGGATGAACCTGGGGTCCGCGGCCAGGTTGGCATCGATGGTGAGGGAGAGGAAAGCCGGGCTCACCTCCCGCGCCGGCTGGCCGCGCAGCTCGGCGCTCAGCACCGCCACCGCCGAGCCCGCCCCCACTGCCGCCCCGGCCAGCAGCAGCAGCCCCCAGAGCACCAGCCGCTGCAGCATCCTCGCCCCGCCGGCTCCTCCAGCCACTGCCTCCGCCGCTCGGCGCAGCTCGCAGCTCCCAGCCCCCGGGGCGGCCCCCGGCCCTCCCACTGGCGGCCGGGCGGAGCCGAGCCCTGCCCCTGCCCGGAGAAGGCTGGGCTGGGCTGGGCAGGGCAGGTAGTCCCCACGTGGCGTTCTCTGGCCGCGCTGGGCCCCGTCCCCCCCGGCAGCCGCGCGCTTGTGCATTGCAAACGGGACTGATCCGGGCTCCTGTTTCTCCACAGCTGTTCGGAACCTGCCCGCCCGGTACCATTGTGCGTAGCCCACCTGCCCCTCGCCGGCTCTTAAGATGCGCTGCCCTGGGGAAGCCAGGCCTCTTCCCATTTTTCATCTCTAAAGGAAGTGCTTGGGCCAGAGACCTTTTGAAATAAGCCGCAGTTCGCACCTGCCCCCGGCCTGCAGGAATTCAACACGTCTTGGAGCAAAGGCAGGAAATCTGCAGGCCTCCGGCTGGCACAAGCCTTCACCTGGTCCTAGTCATCCACCTCCCCGCTGCAGTTCAGCGAGAGAGACACCCAGCAGAGCAAACTAACCCACGTGTTGTGACAGCCTATGTCAAATCCATTGCTCTCCCAGCACAAGAAGATCCTTAATGGCTCTCCTGTCTTCCCTGGTAGTTAAGTTAATACTATGGCTCCAACTTCAGGGAGCCCATTAATTTTGTATGGATACCCCGGGCAGGGCAGGAGGGAGACACCCCATGCTGAATATCTGCCAGAGTAATTCACATTCCAGGCAGTTGATTGGAATGTGGTAAAGGTTACCCAACCTTGTGAATGAATCAACTGCTTAAGGATTCAGTGGAGTACATGACAATTATTACAGCAAACACAAAATTGAAGTCATTAGTACAGGTACAGAAGAGGCTACTATTTGAGTTTAGTTATGGCTTGTCAGTGTTTGTTTCCAGATCTACCCTTTGTGTTGCTGTGGAAGTGCTCACAAAACTCTTAGATTCTTTGTACTCTTGCCAGCATGGTTCTCTATATTTCCCTACCTCATCTAGTCACACTATTTACCTTCCAGCTGAGCTGAGTGATTGTCAGATTGCACATTGAATCCAAATGTTGTGGACTTTGGCTATGCAAGTCCAAGGCTCCATTGTACCTTTAGTAGCCCACAAAATCTTAATGCTGAAGATAAGTGAAAAGGCTGCCCAACTCCAGTGATAGGACTTATTATAACAATTTACTGTACTTGTCATTTTCAACTCGTTTTGCAAACTTCTTAATGTTCAAAACTGAGAGACAGGTCTGGTGGTACTAGCCCCTTTTTCTAGATGAAAAAAAGGAACGCAGAGAATATGTGATTTGCCCAAGGTTACAGGCATCAGTGTCAACCAGGATTAGACCTCCGGCGTGCCTTCAGCCTAGTCCCATTCTCAGTTCTCCTCTTCTCATCTCCCCAGAGGAACCCATGACTGTATGAGAGGTATTTAATTTCTTGGAGGGGTAATCATGGTATTGCATAGTCTAAGCATTTCACGCTATTGGTCATGTGGCCGTTACAATCAACTCTATTTCTTAAAACTAGTGTGAGGTAAAGATAAAACATTCTAGGAAATTAAATAGCGCCAAGAGGAAGTGCAGACTTATCCAGGGAAACAAGACCACAGCTAGTTCTGTTTCTTGTAAACTGAAAAAGTATCATGCAAAGTCAGAAAAACGCCTGTATATTAAGGAACTTAAGAGTAAAGATTTTCAGCCCATGAAAGTCAGGAAATTCCAGTGACATTTCCCACACAGTATTAACTGAGTCACACTGAACTGTATTACAACATACTGCCCTATTTGACAGTTGAGTGGCTGACCATGTACTATAGTGTATTCCTGCACAGAAAGCTTTGGTAAGGTGAAACTCAGATTGCAGGCACAGAACTATAGCTCGGATTTATTCGTTTTTTGTTTCCCCCCCCCCCCCCCCCCCAACAAGAATTAGAAAGCCAGAAACAGTCAAGGTTGCACTTTTCAAAAGAGACCCCTAAATTACCTGAACACTGCCCCAGATGCCAGCTGGCCATCGTCCCTTCATCTACAGGGTATTGAACATGTGCACAACAAAACATTGGTTTTCTAACTAATTTAATTCACACATTGTCAACACCAAATAAGCTTTACAAGTTGCATATGAATGCTCCAACTTCACAATTTGAGCATTTGGGAGTCTATACATTTGAATGACAGATAATTGGCTGGAATATGTAATCATAAGATCTGAAGATCCTTCAACACCTCATAGGACTGGGCCCTTAATGAAGAGCAGGGAATGATTATTCACACTTATTTGTCTGATCAATAGGCAGAAGGACAGCGTGATCAACTTCAGGGGTTCCCAAACTTTTTACTAATGTTTTCTACCAGCTGCATTTAATTGTTTATGGGACCACTATTACATATGTACTGTGTGTATCTAACTAGTATTTTCTATGTTTTAAATCCAGTAACTGCAATGGCAATATTGATTTTGTATTATCTTCATCAAAACTCATGTTTTTATGGATACACTGCTCCCTCTGCCTGATGCCCAAGCCCAGTGGAAGTGAGAGTGCAGGGTAAAGAGTGAGGTGACCCACACCTAGACTCTTCCCACAACCCACCATTGGGGAAACAAGTGTGGTGGAAAGAGCACTGAACTGGGACTGGGAGACCCAAGTTCTATTCCCAGTGCTGCCATTACCCTGCCATGTGAACTTGGGCAGGTTATTTCACTTCTCTGTGCTTTGGTTTCCCTTACCACTCATTGTCTGTCTAGACTGTAAGCAATTGGGGTCAGGCATATTTTTTAATGCTTAGCACAATGGGTCCCAGGATTTGGTAGGAAATATGTACATGCTAATATAATGCAAATAATTAAGTAAAAGCAGCATGGTCACTACATGGTTCTGGTTAAAGCATTGGAGTTTGTGTCATCACTGATACTTCAGACTTTGAGATGGATAAGATCCTCTAACCACCAGCACAACATTCTATTTTATTATTTTTAAAACAGTTCTCCTCAGGCAGAAAGTACCAAGTGACCTTCTGGCTTGCACAAAACACACACCAGCTTTGACCATGGAAGCCCATAACCAAAACATCCCTACAGTTGCAGTTTACACAATTATCTTCTACCCTGCAGCGCCCTCGCAAAATTCGACTCACCCAGGGTGAGTCAACTATCAAGTATATCAGCAGTGTCGTGGGTAAGGGGGGGAGGGTTTGGGCCTAGGTTAGCCATCTTTCATGACAATTTTGCAAGGCTGATGTTTCTTTTTGAACCTTTTTCTCCCCCAATTTGTAGCTGAGCATCAAATGGGAGTCACTCCAGATTCAGCCCATAAGCTTCTGTATGACAGAGTAAGAACAAAATGGAGAAGTGAAACAGACTTGGTGGTTTGTTTTCTGTGCTCAGGCTGCAAACTTGAGTTGCCAGGGAAGGTCCTGGTTTAACCTTCTCCTCTCCCATCCCCACCCACTGAAATTTTGCAGCTATGCACTTTCTTAGGGACATGGTGAATTCTCCATCGCATGCACTTCTAAGTCAAAACTAAAGGTCTCTCTAAAAGATATGCTGTAACTGAAACAGAAGTTATGCACTTGAGGCAGAAGTTATTGGGTGAGGTTGTGTGACCTGTGTTATGCAGGCAGGTCAGACTAGATCATAACAGTATTCCCTTCTGGCCTTAAAATCCATTAATCTATTCTTGCCTGTCCATGACAGAGAGGACTTCTGGACTGCACAACTAACTGGTGCAGTTTAGAACAACGTCTACCTCTGTGAATACCAGAAGCAGTTAGGGGGTCAAAAGGGAGGAAACGCCCCCATTTTTCAAAAATTCGAGGAAGGAACTCTTATTTTAACTGTACTGACTGACCCAGACCTATTCATAATAATTATGGGTAGACAAAAAAAACTACTCTCCTCAACCTCCAGCAGCAGGAGGTGCTCTCTGCTTAGAGTGAACCTTTAAACCATCTAATCTAACCTGTTTAGCTGAACCACTCTGCATTTAATACAGCTCAAAACTTCTGCATTAAATAGACAAATGGTGGTAATCCGTTCTCCCTTCCATCCAAAAAAAGCTTCCTCACTACTTTGGAGACCAAGTTAAACATTTGTAATTAAAATGCTGCTGGAAGGCCAATAAGCATGTTAGTGGCTCTAGCAAAGACTTAAGCATCTTGGAAAGCTGAACAATGACAAAATGTTTGATTTCTGAGTCTTGATTTCCACAGCCATATTTCGATTAAATGAGTGGTTTCGGTAATTTCCTTTGTTAGAGAAAAATTCAACACAAATAAGCTCAAAAACAGCTGAAATTCCAAAGAAAGGCAAATCCTTCCAAGCCTGATTCTAAACCAGCCTGCGGATCTGGTCATGCACACGCAGACAATTCCTGCCTAGACTTACCACATAGCCCCCTGAAGCTAGCGGGTTGAGTAAGACAACCCTTCATTGAACTTGCTTCGTTTGCTTTAACCCAATTTCTCTCTTCCTTCTCTGATTTTTAAACTTTCTTCAGTGTTTATTTTATTCATGATTATGGACAAGAGAGGAACATTTACTGACGCTATTCTTTGATTCCCAGTGTTTCACATGGCTTCATAAAGAGAAGCTGCAGAAAAGTCATCAGAAGCCACAGGCTTGAAGAATAGCTACATTTAAAAGCTTCCAATTAAAAATAAAGGCAACTTGTGGTTTTAAAAATAATTCAGCTATTCATTGTGACGAATGAGTGGAGTTTGCAAGACAGGGAAATGCAAGGGTAAAAAACAGTAAGATCAAACAGGAAACATTTCATTGCTGTGCAGGATCATTAGGTTTGTCATGCTGCCAAAGGCTATGACTTTGTTGCCATTCAGTGGAATATAAATACTCTCCAAGGAATACACAACAACTGGCAACTGTAGATAATTTGGGACCATTACACAGCTCGAGACATTGAAACATCAGAAGCAGAATAAAAACTAAATGGTCACCTTCTTAGAAATCGAGTCACAAAAGGCAACACATTTAACTCAAAGTAGGTGGCTTATATTCTGGGGGAAATCCAAAGCTGAGGCAATACTTAAAAAGGCAAAATGAAGCTTTACAATATGAGAGCGTGCATGCACTAGAAAGGCCTTCTCAGAACTAAACTCACATGGAACTGGCTTACAAGGCCATAGAAAACACATCTCACTTACATAGTGGCTATGATCAAAACAGCAATTTAGCCTGGACTCCCCTTTAGAAGTAGCTTTTGTATTAGACCAGTTTTACTCCGCCCAAAGTTTATGAAGCCATCCTGGGGTGAGCTTTTAGACAGCAAGACATACCATAACAGGCCATTTATCATCAGTGGGTAATGAACACCCAGTTTTACACCTTGAATAGACTGGCTTTTTTAACGAAAGACAATAAAGTCCAGGCTGGCTGTAGTGTAGTGTTCATTTCAACTGCTGACGTCTCAACCACTTCAATTCTAAAGACAGCAAAGCAAAGGTCATATCAGAGAATGCCTGTGGGAAACATGATCATCCATCTGGCACTGCTCAGCTTGCAGAAACAGTAGCAGAAATGACAAATGCCAACCTAAATTTCACCCAGACTGGGATTTGAGGAATTAAATTCATCTGTTTGTTTCTAATACATATAACCCTTTGTTATGTCTTTTGAGGAGGCCCAGGTTTTGTGGCCTTTTGGGGGACCCTTCATATAATCTCTACATCTATCATCATGATTAAACCCCATCTTCTCTGGCAGCAACACTACCACACCACTTTGTACACCACAAAACCAACAAAGCAGTGTGCACATAGGAGAGCAAGCAACCCAAATACCAACTGCTGTTAAAGACCATTTCTCTGCTGTTTAGTTTCACCATGTAGGGAAGATCATATCAAATGTTTACATTAATTTTTTAATTGTTTACAATCAATAAAAAATAGCGGTTAACAGATCATAAGATTATCATAATAAATTCTTTGCATAGCTTAGTTACTTATATAGGTTTTCCTAGAACATTAATTACAGTAGTGGAGTAATGAGGCACCAATGCTGAACCCAAAACAGTGGTCTATTAGCTTTCTCACAGTCCTTGTGAGTGTTATGAGACTCCAAACAGTCCTATACAGCCTTTTGCCCCTCAAGATTTGAACAAAACCAGGAAGAGCTAAACAAACCTAACAACATTTAGATCCACCAGTCCTGACAAAGACTGAAGACATGACTAAAAAGGTCCCCTATGAAGGTTCTCTATTGTTCTCTGTTGGAGATTTCTCCTGAGGTACTTAACCCTGTGATTCCCCCTCCCCCCCACAAATTGCTCTTCACATTCTAGTGATTGTTTGAAATATTTATCATCATAAATAAAAACTCCAAAGAAACAAATTAATTCTCTAGTTGCAACTAGTAGATTTTTTTTTTTCATATCAGGCCTACTTTGGAGAGACCTCAGTGAGCAAGAACCATTTTCAGCAGTCTCTTTACCAACAGAATGCACTAGGGATTTCTACACTGGGCACAAGAGACAGCTCTGAATACTTAAGGTATTGTAAATATTACTTCAGCACTTTGGCAATGGCTAGGAGGACTATATATTTATTATTTTTAAATTTAACATGGCAATGTGTCCTGATGCATCCAAAAAAGGGCAGTTTGCTAGACAGTGAAATGTCTAGTAATGCTTCCTTTGTGTAAATGGAGCTTACAGGAGTTGAGCCTTCTATGGTATTTCTGAAGTATGAAGCTCTGAAGTTCATGATCAGGCTTTAATAGTGAGCGTATAAAACTGAAGGAGCGCTTACTTAAGAACCTTATACAATAGCAGCAAAAATACTTACCAGAGTTGTAGCACTAGCACCTTGGTTGATTTAAATGAAGCCCTGTCACAAACACTTTAGTCCATGGCTGACTTGGATTTCCTCCATTCAGCAGTCCAACAGTAAATAAAACTCAGTCACTCAACCATTAACAGCTTTGACCAGAACTGATCAGCCTCTCCCCACCTTCCGGGTTGAGAACACGTTCAAACATATCAAGACATTACTAATTCTATTACAATGTGCATTAAACACCACCTTGATGCAATATAAAATTGTCCCTTATGGACTAAAGGAGAGTATGTCCATCCAAGACCATGGTGTCAAGTATCAGGGGCTAGCCGTGTTAGTCTGTATCTACAAAAACAACAAGGAGTCTGGTGGCACCTTAAAGACTAACAGATTTATTTGGGCATAAGCTTTCGTGGGTAAAAACCTCACTTCTTCAGATGCATCCAAGACCATCCAATTCATCCAAGACCATGACATGATTAATGCTGAGAGTGGAATGGATTAACAGTAGCAGTAATGTCACAGAAGAATGCATCTTGGGATGTCTGTATGGAACAGGAAGTGCCAGCGGATTTTGCAGAGAAACTTTTTCGTTTTTAAAGTTATGCTTAAGCTTCACCCTGTGCTGAATACCTCCCACAATGCTTAGTGATTTGGTTCATGGCTTTTGAATTGTTCTGAGCCTGGTGTATAATTTGTGTTGTCCAATACAAGCTATTATCTACCTTTCCAATACAGACAAGTCTAACCTATAACAGCTGAACAGAAACAGCCATCTTAACTTACGGCTACCTCTTTGCCAGAGCAGTCTTGGTACAGATACCTTTATTAGCATCCTAATGAGTGATGTTTGTCTATGGAGTTGTGGGATGTTGATGCAGTTACTGGAAAGTTAGACCCTTGCCTAAAACCTTTCACCTTCCAATTTCAAAATCACCTTAAAGATATTGACAGGTAAGTACTGGAGAACCTTTGTGTTAGTCTATGCATGAACACTATATCTGCAGCAAATGGGATCTGCATTTAGCAACAACAGACTATTAGGGAGAAATTATAGAAACAACCAGAAAGGTCTCAAAACCTTCCCAGGCAAAGTATACGTCAGCACAGACAATGTGAATTTGATGCCGACCTCATGACAGTTAGGTAGAAGTAGTGCTTAAATTAGGCAGTGTTTGTACAGGTACTGTGCAGGATTTCCCACACAGCTTCTGTATCATGTTATAGTAGCTCCTACTTGAAAACAGACTGAATACATACCAAAATTGTGAGGTAGTTTAGTCATACAGAGAAATATCTCCAAGGGGACCAATAATGCGAATAAACTAATTTTCACTTGTGTCCAAATTAAACTTTTACCCTAGGTCTCTAGAGATGGAAGGCTATGCACTGAACAGTCAACTAACATTCTACCCACAATTCCATAGAATTGGAACAAGGCTACTTGCATTTATAGAACTGTATATCTAGTGCCACTTTTTGATTCTTCCTCCTCAGTCATCCAAGAGATCCAATCAGACCATTCAAATGACATCCAGAGTTACAAGAACATTCGGATTTCAAAATTTACAAAAACTGAGGTATATAAAAAAGGTGTTTTGAATATTTATTATGAGAACAGAAGCTTAAGTTACACATATGTACATTAAAAAGAATTAAAATAATTTTAAGAGCTGAGAATTCATTCCACTGCATCATGTTTTTTTTATGGCAAAGTTGTTAGGAGGCCCTCAGCTGGATCTGTAGGAACCTTCAACAGTTCTTCAACCTCTTCTTGTAGAGCCTCCGCTTTTTCCCTCAGCAGCATCTGCAGCCACAAATTAAATTATTAGGAGACAGATCACAAACAGATGCCAGTGCATTTCTTCAATTAGTGGTAAGATGAAACACACCTCGTCAGTCAAACACAAACTAAGAAGAAGAAATTAGGTTATTAGGAACAAAATTACTATATTCTTGGCTCAAGAATTGCAGGTCACTAGGAGGATTTTCACATTTAATATATCAATATGGCTTTACTGCTCAGAGAAATCTTCTGTATAGAAGCCTATCCATCCTACTTCGGTTTAAGCTTGATATGTCAAATCTAGAAGACTAGAAAAAATGTCACAGCATGTACAGATTACCATTTTTATTCTGAAGTTCTAAGAAATGAGCAGAATTTCTTCTTGTTCTATTAATACAGCTATATAAACAGCCAAATTTAGGCCATTTAAACATTATAGTTTCGCACGGCTTTGAAGTGTTTTTGTTAAGAAGAGCACTTCCAACAATAGCCACACTTTTTAAATTGTAAAAACAAAAACTCTGAGAGAAAGTTAACATTAACATGTTGACCATAAAAGTAAAAACAGCAGATGATGGATTCCTTGCATTAAGCAACAGTTGTATGCCTAATATTAAAACCTTAAACATATTATGGAGAATGACAGCAACTCATGAATGTTTTGTGGCATCGCAGTTATTTTGTTCTTCAGATTTCAGAAGTGTTTAAGCATCAAGTGGTAATAATATAACAATATCCAGTGTGGTGTATACTGTTCTTATTTCTTGGGGCTGTACTTGGAGTCCCTGGCATAGACATAGCTTAGAGAAAAATGCCCGATGCAAGCTAAACTGATATAAGC
Organism: Emys orbicularis; assembly: GCF_028017835.1. Lineage (NCBI taxonomy): Eukaryota > Metazoa > Chordata > Testudines > Emydidae > Emys > Emys orbicularis. Next base: position 28,173,555 of record NC_088687.1, on the reverse strand, counting down.
AGTTTTAAATCAGCATAAGAGTGTCCACAGTAGCACTTTGTTAGATTGGTGCTAAAACTGTGTAAACCAGCCCTAATTTATACTGATTCTAAGGTCTTCCCTCATATTATAAAGTGCTGCTATCTCAACAGGCTCAATAAATGAGCTCCCTCTGCTGACTTGGTTGTAAAAGTAGAACTACTTCCAGTCATTCTGACATTGTTGATGCTTCAACACAAACAAGGACACAAACTAATAGTGGGAGAGGAAAATGCTGTTGAGTAGGAAGAAAAAGCAAACACTGCTTGTAATTTTTGTTCTGAGATTAGTCACATTTATTATAATCTCTGTTCTTGGATTACTGACCTGTATAGCATCCACCATGCTTTACAGACCCATACAAAGCCAAGGTCTTTGCCCTAAGGAGCATGTGTTCTAAACGGATGACATACAAAGTAAAGAGAGAAATAGGGAGGCAGTACGACTAAAAGCAATATGACCACCAATGTGAAGTTAAGCACACAACTTGTTAGTTCCACAATTTGTGAATAGATTTTTCATGCACATCTTCTATAGTAAATTGGCAATTTTTTAGGGGGTTGGGGTGAGTGGGCAGGCTATAATATATAGACCTCAAATCTATTCTCCCCAGCCATGATCACTGCTACAATTTCTAGCTGTTAAATTTTGAGGCACTAAACTGCCTCACCAGAGTGGTGCATGTGCAATTGTGATTATTGCATTGGGACTAGGAGTCAGGTCACTGATTCCCTGCATGACCTCAGGCACGTCGTGCAACTTATTTGCCTCCGTTTTTCCACGTGTAAAATGGGAATAATACTCCTCCACCATCTTGTAAAATCCTTTTAGATCACTGGATGGAAGCAATACTTTGCACTTGCATAGCACTTAGCCATTGTTGAGGCATGATGGTCAGCAAGGTTCTCCTTCATTCCTTTTATAGCAATATGAAGGAAATATGACTGAGGGAGGTGGGGTTAAGAGTATGATTAGGGACCTTACAGAAAAGCTTCATCTTTAATGAAAATTACAGGCAAATAGGATATCCTTCATATTCCCTATTCTATCTATATTCATAATCCTTCAGTGGTATTTCCTTCATATTGCTATAAAAGGAATGAATGAGATATATATACACACATACACACACTCTACTTAATACATGGGAGATTTAAGTGGGAAACTCCCACTAGTAAATTTTGCATGTTGATCCTAGCTCAGGGGTCGGCAACCTTTCAGAAGTGGTGTGCCGAGTCTTCATTTATTCACTCTAATTTAAGGTTTCGCGCGCCAGTAATACATTTTAACGTTTTTAGAAGGTCTCTTTCTATAAGTCTATAATATATAACTAAACTATTGTCGTATGTAAAGTAAATAAGGTTTTTAAAATGTTTAAGAAGCTTCATTTAAAATTAAATTAAAATGCAGAGCCTCCCGGACCGGTGGCCAGGACCCGGGCAGTGTAAGTGCCACTGAAAATCAGCTCGCGTGCCGCCTTTCTCTTGCGGAAAGATTACTAAATGGAAAAATATTTAGTTTCCTCAAAGTTTTCACTCAGAGTTCCATCTTTGCCAATATCCCTTTGACAGCTCAAATAGTCAAGTTTTGCTCACCTTTGCGGATGAAACTATTTGTCTGGCTTGACGTCGTGACAAATGCTCTATCATCTTCACCAGTGTTTCTGGATCTGCATTAGCTAGATGTGCTAGAGTTTTGTATCCTGAATCATACAGCTGTTTTGCTCGAGACTTTAAGCCAAAAATAAAGCAATGTTAAAAATTAGATTAGTAAATAAGAAATGCAAGGAACTTGTCAGTAAGTCCAAAACTCTACTCTGATCTCACAAGTCATTCATCTATCAGCTAATCTCGGATTACTTCAAACGGCAGACTGATACTGTAGGTATATGAAGTCCAGTCACGGTTACAAAAGTTTACCTAATAATTAAATTTGTTCCTGAAAAGCCATTATTTCCTTTCTACATCCTTGTTCAGCTCTTAGTAACCTTTCTGCCTCTTCCACATTATTTCCTCTCAAGAAATGGATCTGTATAGACCTGACTTTCCTCTTATTGTCATCTCTCTCTCAGCATTCATTGTCCTCTATGGGAGCTGAGCACATCTGAAAAATCTGGCCACTTAATTTAGGTGTCTAAATGGAAGCAGCTGAGTACTGAGCTGAGTTCTTTTGAAAATCTGGCCATTAATTTTTGAACCTCTGACAACTGTCACTGCCATGAAATCAAATGCTTAACAGCCACACAGCCTCGGACAATAAGCTCAGAACAGAAAATCTATTTTAACTTTATAGCTCACAAAATGTTTTATTTTTCTTCTAACAGTAATACTACCCTTGTTTACTTTTGTATTGGGTGAAAAGCTGTGACTGTGGACTCTCATATAATGAAAGGAGAGGTATAGTACTTAAGGAATAGAATTATTATTTTTATTATTATTTGTTTGGTTCCCTTTTCTTAGGCATTTTATTAGGGCTCATACTGTTATGATGAAAAGAAACAAAAGCAGCCAAAAAGAGACACTTATGAGAAAGATCTTTGTTGCAAAATTACTTGTGCTAGGTCTTACCCAGTTTAAATGAAGACCATCTTCAGTTTGACCATGGATGTTATGGTTTTCAAACAAAACAAGGTTAACAAAGATTGTTCTGTAACTTGAGATACATAAACAGCTGAACTTTAACGCACAAATGCTATCCCCAGACTTCACTGAACTACCTTCCAGCTTTTTCCCCCCCCCCCTCTTCTCTTTCTTAATTCCATGCATTTTCTTCTATTTATTTGGTTCTATCTGCTTAAAATTTTCCTCTTGATAAAGAAACCAGCCTTAAAAGGTCTAGAGACTTTACAATGTCCTCTAGAGTAGTCATGGACTAGAAACATTTAGCCATAGGATTACAGGGCAGTGGCACGCTGACTTCGTAGAAGAGTAGCTTGGTAGCTACCTGTAACTGCCTTCCATGTAGGAGAGACTGTATTGTCCAGTTGTTTTATGTGCTTGATAATTACAGTTTATTGGGTCCAGAATACCCACAGGACAGTGAGTTCAGTCCTACAGGAGCTGTTTTATTTCATTAATTTGAAAATATTATTGTAGAGAATCGATACAGACCGCAATGTTTGTCCATCAAGCACTTGTGTGTAACATTGGTTTTAGTAGTGTTTCATTCACAAAATTTCATAGGAATCCAGCCTGAAATGCATTGTTGGCCACACACTACATTCAACACCTTCCAAATCAGTTTTGATACCAGTAAGGAGCTACTAGAAGGTAGCAGTCATATTTTACGCTGACAGCTGTAAAACAAAACTTTGAAAGAACTGTACAATTCTACTCTACTTCCCTCTGCAGATGACTCCATGTAAAGAGCAACTGAAGAGGTAAACAGACCCAGTTTCCCCTTTGCATCAAGTTCAGAATCCTTTACCGAGAAAGGGTTGGCCAGCAGAGGGAAACTGATTAGGCTACTAGCTAGTTTCCCTTCCTGGCGTAAAGCACTACTACTGCTGAACCTGATAACAGTAGCAGCATTTGTCCACAATACGCTCTAATTGTGGAGTCATTTAACTTTGAAATGAGGTCAGAGAATGCACATGAAATAGCACTGAGGGCCGTATTTACCAAACAGATTCATTTGATATTTGAACACCTCCTTCACATTAGAGACCAACATGATTTCCTCCTTAAAGTGTGGGGTTCATCAGAAAAGTCACTGTAAAAAAGTGGTAGCTTCCAACTCAAGATAGTCTACTTTGTGCACTTATCTCTTGACTATAGCGATAAATTAAATTACTATACCATTTTTTACTCCTATTAACCTCGCAGAGCCACCAGTACAACAAAAGAGCACCTAGGATTCTATTTTAGCTTGAGCACCAGCAGAACTGGTAACCAGTGTACTATTGTGACATTTGTATTGTTCCTGTTGTAGTAGCCAGAAGGAAAAAGTAACCTGAATGCAAAATTTGAGTTTGAGCTTATATTGCTTATAGGGAAACAGTTTGTTGATAATTTGTAGAGTCAATTGCTTGACAACACTTTGGTTTGTTATGAAACATATTCAAGAGACCAAATAACCAGTATCAGTCAGGTTTATTGCTATAAGCAAAAAATAATATAGTACAGGAAAAAGGTTCAATACAATACCAGTCGATGGGAAGCCATCTTGTGCAGCATTATAAAAGGTATTGTGTATATCATCTGAAACTAGATTTAACCAATCAGCTTTCTACTTTGTTTTTCTGGTACCATGGCATACCCCTTATCTCTTTATTCTGAACACATGGATTCCAGGTACCCAGGGCATGAAGGCACCTTCTAAGTTTGTATTAGGGTACCACATTCATATGCCTCGATCCTGACAGTTTCTCTATCTACTTAAGCTAAAGCTTACTTCAGCAAATGCATGATGTTATGGGATACTTAGCATGGTGAAAAGTATTATAGTAAAGGGATAGTCCATTTTAGGCTATATAACTGCTATAATGTTTGTGCTTAATGCACAAAAATATATATCTGGCACAGATCATATATTTTATTAATATGGGGTATATATGTAGCCAGCATATATTGGTCAACACTTTTTATTTATAAACTAAACAGATGAATTATGAAAACCATTGAAACACAAACATGGCCCTCCACATTTAGCAGAATAACGTTCTTTTCATCATAGAACTTGCACCCCAGAAAGATTTAACAAGATTTTAGCAAAATGCTAGATTCTTAATAAAAATGTTTTTTGTTTTTTTCCATAGGCACTTGGGGACATCATGGTTGAGGTTAGTATAAAAGCTTGGATTTAGGGTTATCTGGACTCCCAAAGTACGTACACTAACCTCTAAAACCCCTGCCACCTCCATAAGAGGGATGAGTTCTGCCTTAACACAATAGGTCAGTCGCTTGGTAAGTTCTGTCAGCAGGGCTTTATAAACCCAAAATTCCTCCAACTCCTGCAGAAACAAAGGATATTAAAGTCTGTAAAGTAATTTTACAATTCTAGTTAAATTCCTGTACTCTGGGCTAGTATTCTGGTTGGAGCATTGCCAAGGCAGCATATGTGTAGCCTTTGGAAGAGGGCTTATGCCAATTGTAGTAATCCTTCTGGCCAGTTCCAAGAGTTGAGTCCAGCATTCCTCAACTAGTCATCCCAAAACTGGGCCCTTTTGAAGGATGAGGCAATACTTTAGGGATAAGATGTTCTTTGGAAGTCATTTTGGACTTTCTGAATTTGGAAAGTTGAAGTAGCAGTTGGAGCTGCCAATGCAGCCATGTTTCCAAGAAGCTGCCGTGCAATTAGATGACCTCTAAAAGGTGACACCATTTTAATGTACAGCAGTAAGTTCTAAAATTCTATAGCAGAAAATCACCCTTTTCCTCCGACTCTGATAAAGACATTTTTATACTTTACATCATGTAAAAGCAAAAATGTCCATTTAACATATATTACCTCACAGAAGTGCAGTATACAGGAGGAGAACGAGGCAGCAGAGTTCAGGAGATTTTGCACATATCCTCGAGACATGTTAAATTTTTCTGAAACGTTCCATATGTTGGTCTCTTTCAGTAGGGCATAAAGAACAAAGGACAGATACAGCCTATTTATGACACAGTTGTCCACATCCTAGGAAGACAGATGCACATGTTCAGTTAGAAGTGTGAGCTAGGATCCAATAGATAAAACAAAGAATATCATAGAGAAGAACTCTGCATTACTAGGGGGACAGACTATCATCAGAATAGAGCTTTTCCATCTCTAAATGTCTCTAATCCTATGAAACAGTCAGATGTAGTAGTGTTGCATTCAAGAATTTGTGAGGGAAGGGAGGAAATATGGGAAGCATTTTGGTGAAACAAAGATTAGTTCAGCCTACTCTAACTCTGTATACCTGAATCTGATTTGCGTTTCTGAAAACTACAATAATTAAGCTGTATGTTTGCCAGGGCCAGCATGAGAGTCCTGGATCCTACTGTTTCCACGGCTATACAATATAATGCACTTTAATAACTTTATATGAGAAAAAATAATTAACAGGGCATCACAAACTTGAAAAATCGTATTTCTGTCTAAAAACTGTGCATTTCCTAGTTACAAGTCACCCCTAAAATTATCATAACCGTGAGATTAGAGAACCCCAATTATTAGCTGCACTATGAAAAACAATTCAATTAACAAGATTACAATTCTACTATTTTTTCTTTAAATAAAAATAATTTTCAGCCTACCTTTTTGATGGCTTGTCCAGAAGCCTTTTTCGTAATAAAACTTTCAGGGACTCCCACAATAGCTGCTACTTTCTGTTCTACTGAATTTAGCTGGCTAAACTAAAAAGTAAAATAAAAAAACCAACACTGCAGCTAAACACATTTTCTATATTAATCAAATGCAAAACAATACCTTAAAAATATTATATCTTGTAACACCAATAAAGATATAACGGTTAAAAGACAACTTCAAATATATAACATTTTATCCCTTTAAAAATTTCATAAATATATACATTAATACAGATGAACCCTATCTCCCCTCCTGCAACACACCTGCATGTGTACAAACACAAACACACACGGAATCACTTCCCCCTCATCTGAAGTATAGCTATTTAAGTGGGCACAAGCATCGTTACACGATAGTTTTTGAGCTGCAATATTTGTACTTTTGTTTATTTATCACTGATATGCAAGAAGGCAGTGAAAATTTGAGAGAACTCATGTTCAAGCTGACCACTATCAAATTCTAAAACTTTTTTAAGCAGACAAAATAAGTTTTCTTTCAATTTTAGTATCTTTGCATATAGTTTTGATAAAATATATAAGCAATGCTAAGAAGTACAGCAAAAAAGCCAATTTAAATTAAGTGCTTATCAGATGGCTGGCTCTGTAATCATTCCCAGAAGCAAGTTATGGGAAATATTTTGTTACCGGAAGTCAGCGACTATTTTCCCTTTCTGCCAGCATAAGAGTAGCCAGGCAGAGGTCTTCGGAATGCTTTATTTTATTTTTCCCCCCGGTATGTTTAGTACTTTTTATGAAGGATGCTCTAGAAATAAAACGTATTTTTTATAATGTAATCAGAGTACAAAAGTGATCTCTTAGTCTTCTATTAACCACTTCAGCATCAACCAATTTATTTGGTTTTACCCAGAACTCAGCAGTTTCCTTGGCTACACTTTGAACTGCCTCTGACTGCAGACTTTCCAGTTGTATCTTGACTTTCACATCAGAATGGTATTTATATAAAGCAAACCATAAGCTTTAGGGATTTTAATGTTATCACGGACATATTACACTTTATGATCACTGTCGGGTATGTCTACACTGCAGCTGGGAGTATACATCCCAGTACAGGCCAACAGACACACAACATACTAGCTTTGCTTGAGCTACAGTAGTACTAAAAATAGCAGCGTAGCTGGGGTAGCACAGGCAGGATCTCAGGCTAGTTGCCGGTGTACAATTACGTCCGGGCCTCCTCTCCCCCCCGCCTACATACTCGGCTGGCTAGCCTGAGCCACTGCCTGTGCTACATTGGCCACACGGCTATTTTTAGTGTGCTAGCGTGAGTGGATGTAACTCATCGGTCTAGCCATGCTCGGAAGCACACTCCCAGCTGCAGTGCAGACATCTAGCCAGACCCAAGTACAACTAAAAATCATAAGATGCAAAACTACATCTTAAAACTACTTAAAACAAAACTACTGTTTCGTGCTGTGTTAAGAAGCAGCTCTGTTATATATCTCAATTCTCCTGGTGAAGAGCTCATTGGATCACACGATTCTAATGAGTGAAATAACAAACTGATTTAGCATATCATTACATTTGATTCTTAATGCTACCGTACTGGTTACAGTTACATTTTGAATCAATATGATTGTTTCCCCTTAGTTTCTCTATAACAGGGGTCGGCAACGTTCGGCATGCGGCCCGGGACTGTGAACCGCGGCGAGTGGGGGCCGCGATCGGCCGAACCTGCCACGTCAGCAGGTAAATAAACTGGCCTGGCCCGCTAGGGCGCTTACCCTGGCGAGCCACGTGCCGAACGTTGCCGACTCCTACTCTATAATAAATGTTCATGGGTATATTAGTTTGTCCCTTTTCTTTAACTTATTAATTTTAGCTCCTCGGTGGCTAGTAGTTCAAAAGGTTTACTCCTGGAGGAATTCTGCACCACTGCACAATGCAGAATTTTGCAAGAATTAATGTTGGGCATGTAGGGAAATAACCCACTTCCTTCCCTGACAAACCAAGGGACGCACCCCACCCATGAACTTATTCGCTACACCGATACTGACTTGGACTCTTAATACATTCCATGGGTGGCGTATCCGAGCCCACTTATCCACTGACGCTCTAAAAACTCCCGCACCCCAATCTGGGTCTATGCTGGTTATGTGATATGTATGTATCTCGTGATCCTTGTAACCGATACCCGTAATCCCTCATAACTCAAGCCTGACCCCAGATGTACAGTACCTTCCCTCTTAACTTTAATAACATTTTTAAATCTTTCCTTTTTTCCCTACAGAAATGGGCTGCAGAAATGTTGGCCGCTACTAGGGGCTGCAGGACCCAGCAGAGCCCAGCAGCTCACAAATAGAAGACAAGGCCAGGGGGAGGGGGAGGGAACTGGAGGGTTCCCAGCAGTTGTAGTTCCCAGCATGCCCTGAAGGAAGGAGGCAGCAGCACGCAGGAAACTCTGTGCAAGCCTGGGACCCAGCGTCAGGTTGTTTCTCCCTCTGGATCCCTGTGCTCTAGGAGGGTAGGGTCTGAGAGTAGTTGGGCTCTGGGGGGTAGAGGCTGTGAGTGTCTGGGATGGCGGAGGGGAGGAGGGACCGCAGTTGGCCTCGGGGGGGGGGGGGGGTGTAGAAGGTGTGAGTTTCTGGGCCGGGGGAGGAGGCGCAGCTGGGCTCTGGAGGCTAGTGTGTGAAAGTGTCTGGGCCAGAGGGGACCCGCAGCTGGCCCCTGGGTGGGAGAAGGTGAGAGTGTCTGGGTTGGGGGGAGGGGAGAGAGAGGGAGTAGAGGGTGTGAGTGTCTGGGCTGGGACGGGGAGGGGGAGGGGTGCCGCTGGGCTTTGGGGGGTAGAAAGTGTGAGAGTCTGGGGCAGGGTGGCCCCACGACTGGGCTCTAGAGGGGAGGGGTTGTGGGTGCCTGGGCTGGGGGTGCTGCAGCTGAGCTCGGGGGGGGGGGTGAGTGTCTGGGCTGGGGGGCTCTGCAGCTGAGCTCTGGAGGGATGGGGAAGGTGAGTGTCTGGGCCGGGGGGGGCGTAGCTGGGCTCTGGGGGGGGGGAAAGGGGTGTGTTTCTGGCCCCTTGCTGGGCTCTGGGAGGGAACGGGGGGGCAGAGAAGCAGGAACTGGGTTGTCGTAGGGGTTTCTTTAACTCTGCTCCTGGGGGAATTTTTGTGTGTGTGTTTGCTGACAGGTATTTTGAAATATATTACCAAAATAATTGAAACCGGTGTGATTATATAGTGTTATTTTGACAAATACAATTTGCAAAATTTTAAAATATTGTGCACAGAATTAAAATTTTTGGTGCAGAATTCCCCCAGGAATAAAGGTTACAAACACAAGTGAACAGATAACAGAGGAAACAGCTATATAATTCAACCTATATTTTGCTGTGCAGGACAGCACTTGGTATATGGTTGAAGCCTGTCTTACCTGTCTAAAATAGATCATCCAGTCTGGTCTACAGTGATAAGTCATGTCATATGGAGTTGTCAGATAGAGAAGGTGAAGGCAGCTCTCAAGGACCAGCCCCTCAAGACCTTTCTTCAAGTCTCTGTAGAGAGCATCACAATAGGCCAAGTCTATAGAGCCTAAAATGAATTAGTATAAAGATAACTGTCACTGTTATAGAAACTGGTAAGTATAATATACTGTATCATATGTAATTCTCCCTCTGTTCTTTCTTTAGGGACCTTTAATAAAGCCTGTATTTCAGTAACCAGCACAGTGCCAAGGACTCCCAAATCTAATTTGTTAAGTCAATAAGAAATGCATTTTACTACCCCCAAAATAGCAATACTTCATGTGGATGACACCCTGGGGAGTGTTACTACAACAGAGGCCAAATATACTTAGAACTCGTTTGTATAAAAGGAAAAGCAGTTAAAATGAAGGGAAAGAATGTAAGATGCTTGGTCTCTATTTTTAATGGGGGGATATTTGAATATTAGAACTCAGTAGTCAAGACAGGAACTGCTATACTGGATCAGATCAGTGGTCCTTCTAGTTCAGTACCAGATGCTTCAGAAAAAGGTGCAAGAAGGTAGACAAATGTGAGCTAATCGGTCTCCCCCATTAGATGACATCCTGACATCAACAGTTAGAGATTGTCTTAAGTCCCAAAGCATGAGATTTAATATAACTTCCACAATTTTTGTTATTGATTATAGCAAGTCTGGAAATTCTTGATATCCATATAAAGGTCCAATCCCTTTTTGAATCTTGCTAATTTCTTGGCCTCAACAATTTCCTGTAGCAACAAGTTCTACAGTCTAATTGCATGTTGTGTGAAAAAATATTTATCACTTTTCAGCTTCCCATTTTTAATTTCATTTAATGCCCCTGTGCTCTTGAGTTCTGAGAGAAGTCCCTGATCTAACTTCTCAAAAATTGCATTTACTTACATTACGTCCACTCTTTTTCATTTCTTTTCTAAGGTAAACAATCCCAATCTTTTCACTCTCTCTTGTTTAGCAGTATACTTCTTGAGATGGGGAAACGTGCATTGCACACAGTATTCCTCATGATGCCACACAGATTTATATAAAGGCATTATAATATTCTCCACCACATTTCTCGTTAATCCTAACATCGTTTGCTTTTTTGATCAGTAGCTACACACCAAGCAGAAATCTTAATCTTCACTGAGGTGTCTACAATGATGCCAAGTCCCTTTCCTGAGTTGATAGAGTTAATTTAGAAATCTGAAAAGGTGCACAAGTAATTTACGTTTCCCCTGCCAATGGGCACTACTTTGCATTTATACAACCTATGTTTGTCATACTATTTCCCATTCATCTAGCTTATTTAGGGTTCTTTGAAGTTTCTCAAAAGCTCTCTGGTCCTGACTAACCTAAATCACTGTGTGTCATTTGTAAAACTTGCTACTTCACTACTCACCCCTCTTTCCGTATGCTTAATTAATATATTAAACAAACATGGGAACTACTACAGAACCCTAGACACCTTGCTGTTAACCTTTTGCCAACATGAAAATTGACCATTTAATCCTACTCTTTGCTTTCCTGTCCTCCTACTCACTTTTTGATCCATGATAATACTTTGCCTCTCATCCCATGACTACATAGCTTCTTTAGCAGCCTTTTGTGCAGGGCCTTTTTGAAGTCTAAGTTCAAAGAATTCTGAGACATTAGTGAGACATGATTTTCCTTTACAACGGTGCTGGTTACACCCTATTATATCATGATCTTCCAGGTGTTTTGTTATTTTGATTATAAATTATCGTTTCAGAAAGGAGATAAGAGGTTGGATGAAAGTGAGTGTGAAGAAAAAAAAGTCCAGATTTTAAATGTTATTGTGAAAAAAGTACGATGAAAATGAAGAAAACTCTCTCACCTTTGTAGGTAGCTTGACCCAACTGTGTTATCTCTAGATTACTTTGGGATTTTTGTTCCTTTTCAGAGGTTGTTTTTCCTTTTAGTAGTCCTTTTTCTATCAGACATCCCAGTGCTTCTCTAGTTATAGCTGAGAGGCTCTTTTCTTTAGACAGAAACTGTTGCTGAACACCAAACAGTGTGCCACACATAAAGTGGTAGATCTCTTCAGGGTTTCTTGCAATCTACAACATTTTAGTATGTGATTGCAACATTATGTTTAAACAATCTGAATATCGTTATGCGTAGCATGATAGATAAGTGCCAACCTACAATCTTCGTCTAGCTGAAAACATTATGCTTACTGAAGACATAGGGCAACACTGTTAATTTTATGTTGCTACAGAACTGTGCGATACCTCTAAGTTATACTACAGACATTCTGACTGTGAGAGATGAACACTACATGGCATTCTGCTCTAACATTCCAGCTTTTAGTGTATTACTTTTTTTGGGGTGGGTGGGGGGAAGGGGAGAGGGCTCTTTAAGGAGCGAGTAATATAAAACATGTTTAAAATCAATGAGGAAACAGAGCAGAAACCACTTGGGACTTGTCTACATTAGTAAATTTTATAATCATGTTTCAACATGATTTAACAACTGAGTTAGCTAACACAATGACGACATCATCATTATTAGTGTAGACAAGGGCAAGTTGTGCTCAGCATTGTGCAAGCTAGTCATGGTTAAACTCAAGGCCTTAGTGAATACTAATGTAACTGATCTCCATCTTAGTGAAACGTACAGTTATTCTGCATCCATACTCTTAATATCAAAATGCATCTCTTTAGTTGCTCACAAAAGAGTTAAATTGTTACCTTTAATCCAACCAAAGACAGGAGCAGGCTTTGGATTCCCTTAGTGAATTCAAGAAAGAGGTTGCTGTAACAGTTCTCCAAAGGACTGTTTACTAAATCCCGAACCTAAAAAACAAAACAATTGTTATTTACACTATGCATTCATAAAGTCTCCACAGGTGAAAAATATTCCACTTTCAAAAAATATCTTGAAGGTTTTTTTAAAAAATCAAGCTAGTAAATAAGAAAATTGCTGGAGATGTACAAGTTTTAGGATAAGTTCTTGTGTGAGAGACTACATATGCTGCAGAGAAAAAGCTGGTCTCCAAAGAGAGATTGGAAAAGGGCTCTGGCTGCCCTCATGACTGCAGAAAAGGGTCCCACAAAAATAATTATTTCAAGGAGAGTCAAATAGTTACAGTTACTGCTGCTTTCAAATGAAGAGTTGGGGGCAAACAATTCAAATCCCCTTCTCCCCCCCATCAACTTCTTCTGATGACTCAAGCTACCACATTTTTTGAGTAAGTTACCAGATGTTTGTCTTTTCCTTGCACTATAAGAATACTTTCACCAGCACTGTCAATGCCAGCTCGACCAGCTCTGCCAATCATCTGCTTATACTGGTTCTTCTTCAGGAACTCTGTAGCAACATAGGGAGCTCTTAAAATAACCCTAAGAAAAAAAAAGAAGAGACTTTGAAAAAGCTACGTTCTGTAAAACATCAGTAAAGTTATATTAAACACAAAGCTCTCCCTAAAAGAAAAGTTTCTATTTGCCTCATGATGCAAGACTCATTGTTAATGACAATTATACAAGCCTGTCAAATACAAAACATACCCCAACAGGTCTATTTGAAAATCAAGAGCAATACTGAGCACATGGAAAGAATCTTTGATAAAATATGAACAAGTGCCAAACTGAATTTTGTATCAGCTTAGGAACTGTATCTAAGCACCTTATTAGTATTAAAAAAAAAACCACACAAATAAGCAACTATGTCAGCCTGCATTGCTCAGTCATTAAATTTTCAAACAAACACCTTTATGCTTTCTCCCAGGCTGCCCTTCACACTTTGGAGGAGCTCCCCATAAACATCCGCAAAACTCACTCATTCAAAACACACTTTCTCCAAGATGTCAACAACAAAAAATTGACGATGGGTAGGGCTGCTGGTGTGCTGAGACCACAGCCTTGCACACTGACGAATACTGTCTCACTGTTTCCTTGTATCCCCCAATTTGTCTGTCTGTATCCATCTGTTGTCTCATCCTATACTTGGACTGTAAGTGCCTTAGGGCAGGGGAAGTCTTTTTGTTATGTATTTGTACAGCATCTAACACAATGGGGTTCTGGTGCATGACCAGGTGCTACAGTAATACAAATTATAAACAGCACCACAATGTCATCAAGGACTTTTACAGACAACCCATGAGTTGCCTTACCTGCATCTTTATACTGTAGCATCTCCTACAACCGTATATATTTTAAAAATATTAATTTGATGCAATATGAGATTCACCTCAACAAACAATTTGGACTTCTGTCTACACTCTACAGAGTTTAAGTTTTATTTAAATTGAGAATGTAGAGCAATAGGAGAATTATTTAAAACACAGACATGCATATTCCATGAACTGTCAAACAAAGAACAAAAATGAGTTTATTTCCAAGCCCTCAAATCTCCCTGAGTAATAACTCTATTTAGAAAGGCTATTTCTAAAGAATTCTACAAAGAAATAAAGCCAAAATTGCATTTTGTCACATTCTAGTTATATTGAATAAAAAAAAAATCTAAATTTAACAAACAAGATTAAACACAAACTCTGTCTCTAGATCACAGAATTCTAATATAAAATATTAAAAAGGAGCCAAATCTGTTTTATACTGCCAGATTATTCAGTAGCAAGCCTACAAAAAATTGTGCCCCTAAGATTTACTAAAACACAAACATTATGGTTTAAATCATGCCATTTAAAAGCTGAGTCAACTTGAATGTAATAACTTACAAAAGTAAGTTAAAATTAGTTTCAGGTATCAGATGTTGTGAGCCCCCTGCCAATTTTTTTGGTTTTATATCACATTTTCCTTTTTTAAAAATTGTTTTTCTTTTCCCTGGTTGCTGCGTGAAAAACCCACACATGTAGGGAAAGGAGATTTCCTACTAAATGCTGACAAATGCACAAAGACAACACATTGGAATTACATTTTTATTCTCTAATCTCTTTCAGTTATAGGTAATTTACTATTGTACATTGATGAGTTAAGACTGCAGGCTATCAATAACCAATTTATCCATTAAACTGGAATTTATTTTAAAAGCTACTTTTGGATAAGCCCTTTTTTCTGAAGCAGGCAAGAAGCCATTGTCCAAGCCAATCAGAATACATAAGGTAACTGATCACATTGAGAAACAATATGTCAATATCCGCCAGAGTGTTTAAGTGTACCATTTTCGAATGGTAAGACAAGACCATGACGAACTGAAGTTCAAGAATGCATGAATTCTATATTTGTTTTCAATAAATGCTGATGCATTTACACAGCAACAGGTCATTTGGACACACTGCTGTAATCACCAGCATGACCTCAAACATACAGATTGAACAGATGTGCTCTATGCTAGCACATTTTGGGGTTGTCTATACTTTTCAATAAAAGGACTATTTTCAGTGCAATTCCACTTAAACTGTCTAAAAATAGCATTATCTGTTTCCTTATTTACTATCTCAGTGATTTAATATAAAATTTTCTCAGTTTATAAGTAAAGTGATGGTTTTCTTAACTGCCAGCTCTATAGATTCTACCTGAAAGCCAAGATGTGTTCTTACTGTCTCATGCACCATCGTAAGTAACAGATTCTGCAACCCAAATTCTGACCTCAGTTATGCCTGTGCAATCATCGGATTTGGTCCTGCAATTGGAATTTAGTTACAATTCTCTTAATTATACTTGAGCCAAAACAGAATGCGGTTTCATTGTTCAGAAGGATACTGGCGCAGCAAGGTTCCCAGGAGCAAAAAGCAGATATGACTAACACCACACAAGGAGAACTATTGAGTAGATTGTGCCATGTTTAATCGCTACTCAGAGTGGAACTTCATTAATATAATGTTGACATCTCCAATTTTAGACAATGCAGGAGTTTTGACAATATAGGGTTTAAATGAATCCTCACAAATACTTTTTGCATGACTAACCTTCGAGCTGGCAGGTTGACTCCAGCAGCTAGAGTAGATGTGCAAGTAAGAAGGCACAGGACACCTGCAGAATAAGCCTCCTCTATACGTTTCCTTTCGTCACTGGTAAGGCCGCTGTGATGGTAGGCAATACCAAATGGAATGGTTCGCTTTAGAACAGGACAGAGACTTCCCTTACCAATATTCTTCAAGTCCTTAATAAGATCTTGTTTCTCGTTTTCCCTGTGATTTCTATATTCCCTTGAGTGGTTGGGAGAAAATAAACAAATACCCTTAACATTTACATTTTAACAATTCAGTAACTACATTAAAAGAAAAGGATACTTCTAATTTGCTCCTGCCCATTCTCCATTCCTACAGCAAGAATATGTTCACCTCAACCTTTGAAGTCCAGAAAACATTTTCTAGTGTTTCTAATATTATTTTTACCAAAATGAGAATCAACGTTAGTCAGCAGCAAAAAAAATCAACCTATACTCTCAGTCAAGAAAACAGAAAGGATCAAGATTATGGTAAACGTTCTATTTCAAATGCACTGAGATGAGTGACGAGAATGATACAAACTGCCTACAAGTCTAGTAATAGCACAGATTCTTTTCCTCATAGGCAGCAATCACAATGATGGGAATATCAAGTAGTTAGAGATTTCAATTTTCAGTATCTATTTTGTTAAAGTAATCAGATATACACACTGAAAATGAGTGTAAGTGCCTTGTAACTTCCTAGAAAGATCATTTCTATAGATTTTTTTGAATTATTATTGCATGAATCTGAGCATATTGGTTGAGATATTGGTTGTTTCATTAATAATGAAATAAAAAGTTAAGATATTCAACTTTAAAATAAAACCCAACTTTTTGTTTGCATCTTACATTCACAGCATATGTAACCAAACACAAAGAGCTGCTTAACAGGCTACTGTTAGGCATGACCAAGAAGAGAACCACTGAGAGCATGAATGGGACACAGTAAGTGCTGTAATTTACACAGAACAGCATGAACAAGATGTGAATTCCATAGATGGTCTCTAAAGGAACTTCGCTATTTTTGCTCCCCAGCGTTTATATTTTTTAAACTGATTCTTGAAAAATTGTATTTTAGTGCCTGTTTTTGTTTTAAACCAAAAATGGACTCTGACACAGGAGCGTTCCCTTCAAGCTACCCTATAATTTCTTTCGCCCAGGGCAAGTTATTTTTTTGTTTGTTTTCGGTCAGGCAAGTATATTTTTTCATCATCATTACCACCATCACCATGGGAAAAGGCAGGTGATTAATTTTTGTGCTAAAAGAGGTAAACAGTCAAGGCTGATTTGGCATTTCAGGTATACTCTAAAATAGTAATAAGAGAAACATACTTGTTCAGGTACTTGCATATCATTTCAGCTACATTTTCACAGTTCTTTTTAGTGGGACAAAAGACTAGGCAGGAGTAATTTGGAATGACTTCTGTCACCAAGGCAATAAGGTGGTCAGGGTCCATCTTCTGCAAATTAGTAGAATACTGAAACAAAAGTGGAAAAAAAAAGAGTCACCACACACTCTACTTGTAGTTACTACATGAATTAAACCTAAGGTCCTGACCCTGCAAATCAATTCTGAATCTCCTTTCGCTTTAAAAATGCAGAACATTAAGGGATGCTCAGAATTTGACTGGAGGGAACAGAAAGGTGTGAATGGAATGTCTTGCCTCTTTAGTACCATTGGAGCTCATTGGTAACACTGGTGCTACATGTTCGATACTACTTGTAGTCACTCTATCAAAGGAGAGGAGTACTGGTCTAGAGATCAGAAGGCTTTTTGGGGGTGGGGGCACAGCAAACAGTAGGTATAGACAACAAGGAGTTCTGATTTTTACATTATGGTGACCCATTCCCAGCTGTTGAGAAGAGAGGATGCTGGGATACCTACCAAGGTGGTTTTCCTGGACCTTGCTCATAGGCTCTACCTTTTTTGTATCAGCTTCTGGCTAGGTGTCTGAAATTTTCAAGCAGCTCGCTCCCCCCAGTAAGAAGGGAAAAGAAGTTCTCTCCCTTCTTCTCTCCTGTACAGCTGGGAATAAAATTAAAATCTAAAAAACACCCCTCATGTTAGTATTTGGTCATCTAGAGACCACTTGTCCATTGATATTCTTTCCCTTTATCATACTTTATATTTATGAACCAATGTGTCCTAAGAATACCTTAATTTTTGAATACTGTATACCTAAAGAAATGAAAAGTTTCATACATATATCTGCATTACCTTGAAATTAAGAAGACGTGAAAAAGTAAGGCCATTCTCTGCTTTGTTGTCAACTTCATAGATACTATCTTGTATTTTAACATACTCCTTTAATTCTACCTAGGTTGGTTTAAAAAAAAATATATATATATATTAATGTTAGTCAAATTACTGTCTGCATTACTACAACTTTTAAACTATGAGATCTCTTGGAAATACATTTCCAAATTCAAAAAAAATAAAGAACCATTCTTATCTCCACACCCAAGAGCTGGCATAAGGCATTTACTTGCCTGTCCCTTATCTCCAAGAATTCATTACCTCAAGAAAATACACACCTCTTCTACCAAGTGGTAAAGTACAGCTTGGCTGATGACGTAATTTACTTTCAGTTTTGCATGCTATTTCATCTAATGTTAGTTACCTTGAAGGGAATCAGTAAAGCTAAGTATCTTTCTGAATTGCAACAGTATAAGTTAAATATAGTTTGTATTGTGTGCCACTTCCACTGCTGCCATCTATCTTTTAGAAAATAAACGTGATTTTTCCCTGGAAATCTAGGCAATCCAAACAATGAAAGACGTACATTTTTAATTCTCAAAGCAAAGGAACACTTTTTTAAACATCAAACTGTATACCCTCTTTTCCCTGCCCAGGTAGAGAAAACAAATGAGAAATTTCAGCCCAAAGGTTTTTTTTTTTAAAAGGTAGCTGAAGCATCTGATTGAAGGAGCTCAGAATAAAAGTGCCTTCTCAATCACAAAGAAGGGCTGGCCTACTTACAGATTTAGTACCACCTTATCTGAATTGATTTAGAAACCAACACAGTTAAAGCAGTACAACCCCCAAGTGCAGACGTTTATGGAAATAAGCTGAACAGATACCAGCACCTTTATACCAGTATAACTATGTTTGCACTTGGGGGTTATACTGCTTTAACTGTGTTGGTTTCTAAATCAGTGTAAGTGGTACAAAAACTGTGTGTTGAAAGCTCAAAGTATCAAACTAGCAGTCACTTTTAACTCTAAAAATGTTAAGCAATAGTTTTCCCTAGTCTTGAACACGTACTGGTCTAAAATTATTAGTGTAATACTCCGCTTGCAGGAACTGCTGCAGGTCCCCAACATTGTTTAAAGTTGCACTCATTCCAATGATTTGAGTAGTTTCTATAAAATAGAAAATTAAATGTTGAGTACATTTTCAAGTTTGAAACTAAATATTTATTACAATTAGAAGCCACAAAATGTTAAAAATGTCACAAGATGTATTCATAGCCTTATATAGCACATATAAAAAGAACTGAATTCAGTATCTAGGCAACTGTTTTATCATGTCATTTAAAAAAAAAAAAAAAAAGACCAAGAAAAGGGGGCCAGACTTTTGTACCTATTTCAGTGAAAGTTATCATAGCACAAGCAAAGTTCTAGTTAACAATGAACATATTTTAACACAGTAGTCGCCATACCAGAGCCAACTGTTGTAAACCCAACCTAACTCGGTTAATAAAGAAAACTTAAGGGAACAAGAAGCTTTACTATCCGTGGAGGAATTAAAGCTCTCACAGTGGTCATTGGGTTAGACCAGCGGTTCTCAAACTGTGGGTCAGGACCCAAAGTGGGTCGTGACCCCATTTTAATGGGGTCGCCAGGGCTGGCTTAGACTTGCTAGAGCCTGGGGCCAAAGCCGAAGCCCGAGCCCCACAGCTCAGGGCTGAAGTCGAAGCCCGAGGGCTTCAGCCCTAGGCAGCAGAGCTCAGATTACAGCCCCCTGCCTGGGGCTGAAGCTCTTGATGGTCATGATATAGAAGGCCTCATTAGATAGCAGAGAAGGTGGTGTCTTCTAAAAAACTGGGTCCCAGACAATGCATACTTAGATTTTTTGAATTTTACTCAGAACACCTAAGTAGCCGTTAGTGCCATACTTGAGTACATGCTGAGTGTTCTCATCCACCCTTCCCACTGACAAGGCAGGTCCACTGTATTCTGCATCAGCTGAAGATTGCAGAGGTCCACCGGGGTACAATTGCATTAGGTGACAAAACACATGGTAATACTGTAGCAAGGTCTGCATCCAAAAAAGAAAGTCTCTGGGCTAGTCACAGACAGATAACAGAAATATCTCACAATGCCTTTTTCTGTGTACTCAGAAAAAGAAGATCTTACACAACCCATGGCCACAAACCACACAGTGAAAGGGCAGTGCTCCCCACCTCCATTCTTCTAGATCAGTGACCCCCTTCCATTTATATAAAAAGAGTAAAGCGTGCAACAATAAGCCCATTGGCTTTAAGACTGAGCTGAATAAGTTTATGGAGGGGTTGTTATGATGAGACTGCCTTCAATGACATGCAGCTGATCTACAACTGCTACATCTCCAATGGCCAGTGATGGGACACTAGATGGGGAGGGCTCCGAGTTACTACCGAGAATTCTTTCCCAGGCATCTGGCTGCTGGGTCTTGCCCGCATGCTCAGGGTCTAACTAATTGTAATATTTGGGGTTGGCAAGGACTTTTCCCCCAGATCAGATTGGCAAACACCTTGGGGGTTTTCACCTTGCTTTGCAGCCTGGGGTCTGGGTCACTTACAGGTTTACACTACTGTAAATGATCGATTCTCTGTAACTTGGAAGTCTTTAAACCATGATTTGAGGATTTCAATAACTCAGCCAGGGTTAGGGAGTCTATTACATAGTGGGTGGCCTGCAATGTGCAGGAGATCAGACTAGATGGTCATGATGGTACCTTCTGACCTTAAAGTCTATGTAATTTTATTTGTATGTTTGTTTCAAGAGGCTGACACTGAAGGGTAACAGTGTGCAAGGAGTGGGGGGAAGAGATTTTATTTGGCAGTTTTATTTCAACATAAATCAACACCTTACAAAAGGTGTATAACACAGGAACAAATCAACATACCCTTAGAGCCCCGACCGGGGTTATTCTATCTACTACCCAAGATCCACAAACCTGGAAATCCTGGACGCCCCATCATCTCGGGCATTGGCACTCTCACTGAAGGACTGTCTGGATATGTGGACTCCCTACTCAGACCCTACGCCACCAGCACTCCCAGCTATCTCCGTGACACCACAGATTTCCTGAGAAAACTACAATGCATTGGTGACCTCCCAGAAAACACCATCCTAGCCACCATGGATGTAGAGGCTCTCTACACAAACATCCCACACACAGATGGAATACAAGCTGTCAGGAACAGCACAACTTATTGCTGAGCTCTGTGACTTTATCCTCACGCACAATTATTTCAAATTTGGTGACAATATATACCTCCAGACCAGTGGCACCGCTATGGGCACCCGCATGGCCCCACAATATGCCAACATTTTTATGGCTGACCTGGAAAAACGCTTCCTCAGCTCTCGTCCACTCACGCCCCTTCTCTACCTACGCTACATTGATGACATCTTCATCATCTGGACCCATGGGAAGGAGACCCTGGAAGAATTCCACCATGATTTCAACAGCTTCCACCCCACCATCAACCTCAGCCTGGACCAATCTACACGGGAGGTCCACTTCCTAGACACCACCGTACAAATAAGCGATGGCCACGTTAACACCACCCTATACCGAAAACCCACCGACCGCTACGCCTACCTTCATGCCTCCAGCTTCCACCCCGGACACACCACACGATCCATCGTCTACAGCCAAGCACTGAGGTACAATCTGCTCCAACCCCTCAGACAGAGACCAACACCTACAAGATCTTCACCAAGCATTCTCAAAACTACGATACCAACACAAGGAAATAAAGAAACAAATCAACAGAGCCAGACGTGTACCCAGAAGCCTCCTGCTACAAGACAGGCCCCAAAAAGAAACCAACAGAACTCCACTGGCCATCACCTACAGTCCTCAGCTTAAACCTCTCCAACGCATCATCAGTGATCTACAACCCATCCTGGACAATGATCCCTCACTTTCACAGACCTTGGGAGGCAGGCCAGTCCTCGCCCACAGACAACCCGCCAACCTTAAGCATATTCTCACCAGCAACCATGCACCGCACCATAACAACTCTAACTCAGGAACCAACCCATGCAACAAACCTCGATGCCAACTCTGCCCACATCTACACCAGCAACACCATCACAGGACCTAACCAGATCAGCTACAACATCACCGGCTCATTCACCTGCATGTCCACCAATGTTATATATGCCATCATATGCCAGCAATGCCCCTCTGCTATGTACATTGGCCAAACTGGACAGTCACTACGCAAGAGGATAAATGGACACAAGTCAGATATCAGGAATGGCAATATACAAAAACCTGTAGGAGAACACTTCAACCTCCCTGGCCACACAATAGCAGATGTAAAGGTAGCCATCTTACAGCAAAAAAACTTCAGGACCTGACTCCAAAGAGAAACTGCTGAGCTCCAGTTCATTTGCAAATTTGACACCATCAGATCAGGATTAAACAAAGACTGTGAATGGCTATCCAACTACAGAAGCAGTTTCTCCTCCCTTGGTGTTCACACCTCAACTGCTAGCAGAGCACCTCACCCTCCCTGATTGAACTAACCTCGTTATCTCCATACTGATTTATACCTGCCTCTGGAGATTTCCATTACTTGCATCTGAAGAAGTGAGGTTCTAAGGCCTTGGCTACACTGGCAATTCACAGCGCTGCACTTGCTGCGCTCAGGGGTGTGAAAAAACACCCCCCCTGAGCGCAGCGAGTGCAGCGCTGTAAAGCGCCAGTGTAATCAGCGCCTGCAGCGCTGCACGCTCGCTCGCAGCGCTGCAAGCTATTCCCCTCAGAGAGGTGGAGTACTTGCAGCGCTGCAAGGGAGTACTTGCAGCGCTGCGAGAGAGCTCTCGCAGCGCTGGCGGCGCGACTACAGCGCTGTGAATCCGCGAGTGTAGCCAAGGCCTTACCCACGAAAGCTTATGCTCCCAATACTTCTGTTAGTCTTAAAGGTGCCACAGGACCCTCTGCTGCTTTTTACAGATTCAGACTAACACGGCTACCCCTCTGATACTCAACACCTTACAAATTCCCCTAATTGCCTTTTGTGAATCTCTTGGGAGTTGTGACCTACCAGTTATGAAACACTGTTCTAGATTAATCCCCTGACATAGCAGCATCCATCCTACCCAGATCAGTTGCAGACACTTCACTTCCATTTAAGTCAAAACATTTCTCAGGAGCTGAGAAATCACAAAGACATCAGAAAACCATCTTAGATGAAAAAGGAATAAAGAATTTAGTGTTGTTCCCACACTGGTGACTATGGGAGTTTCTTCACAGCATGGTCAGCTTGAGTTAGCACACCAGTTAACTGCACTTGAGCAACTACAGTTCAAAACAACACTTGAGTTACAGAATGAGCTGCAAAGTGACTGGATTAGCTGCTGATGAGTTGTTGCAACTCAAGCTGATGCATCCCAATTGAAGTACTAGCTCAAACTTCAACAGCACTCAGGCTTCAACCCCCCTCTGCCCTAAGCGTATGTCTACACTGTAGCTGGGACAGTGCTTCCCAGCACTGATAGACACATGTGCTAGTTCTGCTCCAGCTAGCACGCTAAAAATAGCAGCGTGGCTGCAGCAGCATAGGCAGTGGCTTGTGCAAGCCACCTGAGTTCAAGTCCACCTGACTGCCCGGGAGTGTACTTGGGTGGCTAGCCTGAGCTGCCACCCGTGCCACCGTGGCCACACTACTATATTTAGCATACTAGATCCAGCAGACCTAGGGCGTGTGTGTCTACCCATGTTGGGAAGCACATTCCCAGGTACACTATAGACATGCTCTGAAAGGCTAGCTAGCTTGAGCTTATAGTACCACCTAACTCAAGCTACAGATTTGTTGTGTGGCTGGAAGTCAAGTTAAGGGTAACACTAGTTATAACTCAAGCCAACTGTGCCATGAAGACGCATCCTATGCAATGGATAATGTTTCACAGTGCCCCCCCAAGGCCTTTATATACACATTTAACAGGAAGGGTCAGAAATCACTCTTGAGGGAAGAGTTCACACCAAACTGGAATTTCTCAGAGATGAAGGAAGAGGACTACTACACGGCCACCTCATGCACTCCAGCAAAGCACTACAAATAGGTAAAAAATAACCACAGTGATCCATGGTGAAATACACTATTACCCAGTGGAATTTGTGAAATTTTAGAAACCGTGAAACAATAAAAAATAAATTGAAAATTGGATTCATCTCTCTCAAGTTATACAAGTTGTTACTTAACATGATATTTTTAAAGGTAACTAGTCATGATGTAGGAGTTACTTACTGCTGGTGTAGAGAATTTTTGCAAGAATCATTTCCAGTATAGCTCCACGACTCCCCTCACCAAGCATGTGCAACTTCGGGGAAAAATAAAGAGAAGTGAGGCATGTTAAATTAGTTACTGACTTAGCAATATTTCTAAATACAAACCAGCATACCAATCAAATCCTAAATATTTTTAATATGGTAAACCTTTTGTCAGATTTCTCTCTGATTAAGTTTGGTGTATTTAACTCTAACGCCCCCTCCGATAATGTCATCTCACTATAAAATATATATATATTTTTAAGAAGAATGGTGAAAAAAGTAGATCTAATACCACACGTATGTGTTTAACAACAAGGTTTGCTTTCCATTAAATTAAATAACAATGGTCAGAGGGATGGCACTTCCTGTCAGAAAATACTCAGTGCAGTGATCTTTATTATTACCCAATTAGAATTTATTTTGAACATCTCTTATCTTGATCAAAGTGTGCAACGAGAGGTCTGGGGCCGCCTGGGGAGCCACAAGCAAGTTTCAGGGGGCCCGACAAGCATGGCTGGCATTAGACTCACTAGGGCCCAGGACAGAAAGCCGAAGCCCTGCCATGCGGGACTCTATCCAGGGCCCTTGAGTACCACCACCCAGGGCTGAAGACGAAGTCTGAGCAACTTACCTCCACGATGCCCTCTGAGGCATGGGGCCCCAGGCAATTGCCCTCCTTTCTCCCCACTAACGACGGCCCTGGCTTTTATATGCAGAAAAACAACTGCTGTGGCACAGCTGGGCCATATGTGGGGGGCCTCAGAAAGAAAAAGGTTAGGAACCCCTGCTTTAGTAGACAGTGATGGCCTTTTCCTAACAGTTAGTGACAGTACAGCAATCACTGGCAAAGCAACACTTAATTCTCGATGTTTTCTTCACAGAACATTTTATTAAAGGAACACCTTCAACTTGAGTCATCTTGTTGGTAGTTACACTTAAAAATTAGACTATCCTAGCTATATCACTCAGGGTTGTGAAAAAGGTCATGCCCTGAGCGCTGTAATTAGGTCATCCTAACCCCCAGGATAGACGCAGCAGTCGCAGCTAGATCGACGGAAGAATAGTTCCGTCAACCTAGCTACCGCCTCTTGGAGAGGTGGATTAACTACATCTACAGAAATAACAGGAGTACTTGTGGCACCTTAGAGACTAACAAATTTATTAGAGCATAAGCTTTCGTGGGCTACAACCCACTTCTTCGGATGCACATCTACAGAAAAAACCCTTCTGTTGACATAGGAACCTGCAGCGCCTTAGCTGCACTGCTGTAGTGTAGTAGACATATCATCTCAAATCTGAATGGTGCTGTTCCTTTATCATTTTAGATTAGTTCATGCCACAAATGGACTCTCAGAAAGTCATGTGATCAAAAACGGTTTATACTAGACTGAACATGGTTTTGTGTATAATTAAGGGATCAGTAGAACACATTCAATGTAACCAGTTAAAGCTTAATTTAAAGTTTGTTTTACACTAGTTTGGGATGAATGCCCCTTGTATCCTATTCTGCAAATGGCTGCATTTTAGGTAGTTAACATTGGCCAACTATCTTTAAGAAGACTTCTCAGACAAACGTAGAGCCCACTGCTCTATTAAGATACCAAAAAAAAAAAAAACCCTATCCCAAATGAGCAATAATACCCAAGACAAATCTTGAATACTCTCCAACTTGCTAAGCAATGGCTTTCTAATATAGTATCTGTACAATATGTCCATTTATACAGTATATATACAGGTTTAAATGGTGTATTTTTCTTGTAACTGTTTTGTAAATAAAATAATAACATATGTACTAGTAACCTGTTGCAAGTTTTATAACAAACCTCATCTACTACGACTAGACCCAGGTCACCAACTCTTCCTGTTTCAATCAAGGAGTTCACTAGGCTGTGTCCTTTCTCTATAGTAGCAATATACAGTGATTTCTTCATTCTCCTTTTGATTGGAGGAAATCTTCCTTTACTTCCCGCATATTCTTCAACCAAGAAGCCTAGCTCTATTCCAAAACTTGACAAGGCCCAAACCTACAATATGATAAAATACCAAAAACAAATTAGATGAAGAGTAAATTAATTATCACACTTAATTACTCTGATCCTGCATGCTGATGTATTTTCTGGCCTTAATCCTGAAATTAAGACATTATTTCATGTATACATTATGCAACAATACAGCTGACATGAAGAATTATTACTTGAACAAATGACTACTGTGAAAAGTGAAATCAAAGCTTATTAACGACAAAAATATTTTAGCATGTTAGCCTTTCAGGTGTTGAGATTTTTCAAACCAGTGAAAAATACTTCATCTGTCCTCCATAAATCACTTATTAGTTACACTAGACAGTTATGGTTTTTTTTTTTTTGCTAGATTATTTAAATGTCAATGTGGATTTTAGAGTAGACTTGGATTAGAAGGACTGAGAGCAAGGCAATAATATTCCAAAAGCTCAGTGCAAATCCAATTTTTCACAACTCAATTAAAGTGGATATCCTTAACTATAGACAATGTACATTTCATCACAAAGAGTCGTTTGAGAGCCTCTTAACTGAACTAGAAAATAGAAACATACTCTTAATTTCCAAGCTGATATTTATTCAAGATACACAAGAATATATTCACTAGAAATCTCCTATGGATTAACAGAGGACCTAAAATATTTACAGTTAATTTTCCAACACTGGTAAAAAAAAGTGCATGTATAAAAAGTAATATTCATTTAAGAATAAAACAAAAAACCAAAACACTGTTTTCACACCTTTTCTTGGACAATAGCCACATATGGCAGAACCATTAAAACATCTTTCTGCCTGCAGAGTAATTCTTGAAGAATTAAAATTTCAGCTACAAGTGTTTTTCCACCACTGGTTGGCAATGAATATATTAAGTTCTTTCTTTGTTGCAGAGATTCTAACGTTAAGCAAGTGTGCTGCCACTCTGTAAAATTAAAAGAAAAATTATTTTGCCACCTCTCCTCTCACATGCATGCTGATTCAGGATCAAAATGCAAGTTTTCTGTAAAACTAAAGGGTATGGGTATTGTCTCAGATGGCTTTCACTGATAAAGTATTGAACATTTCTGATGATCCAGCCTTCCAACCCTCCTTCTTGTAAGTGTCCACAGAACAAAATATTTTAATATACCACATACATATGGCTCCATCCTGCATATAGTATTAAAGCATCTACAGCAACAGCTTGCCATTCAGATTGCCCAGATAGTTAAACAGCTTTCAGAAGGGAGAAATTAAAAACAGCTTCACGGATTGACCACCAGATACAGCTGGGCAAAATATTTTCGGTGAATAGTTTTATTTGCCAAAATATACAGTTTTGGTTGACCTAAAACTATTTGAGAATTAGCTTCCAGTTTGCCAAATACAATTTTTTTGGTTCAGTGAAAAGTAATGTTTTGGTGATATCTAAAAGAACCATTTCATTTTGACATTACCAAAAAATTACCAGATTAGGTCATCCCAACCACCTTAATTCCACCCACATATTATCACCTGCACACTATTAAAACCCAGCAGGCAACCTTGCACCTGAATTATGTATACAGGAACTCCTCACTTAAAGTCCTCCCGGTTAACTTGTTTCAATGTTAAATTGCTGATCAATTAGGGAACATGCTCGTTTAAAGTTGTGAAATGCTCCCTTCTAACACGGTTTGGCAGCCATCTGTTTCGTCCACTGCTTGCAGGAAGAACAGCCGGTTGCAGCTAGCTGGTGGGTGGTTGGAACCAGGGTGGACCAGCCCCCCATCAACTCCCCACACCCCTAAATTCCCTGTGCAGCAGCTGTCCCTCCCCCCACTGCCATGTGCTGCTCCTGCCCTCTGCCTTGGAGCTGCTCCCAGAGACTCCTGCTTGCTGTACGGGGGGAGGGGGTAAGAGGAGGGCTAATGTCAGGGTGTCTCCCCCTCCCCCCTGCACCCCGCTTACCCCATCTTCCATAGAGCAGGGGGGACACACAATGGAGGGGGCTTCTAGGCAGTAGCTGCTGTCTCAGCAAGCTGATTTAATTAACAAGGCAGTGTACTTAAGCCTGGGGTCAGCTACTTAAAGGGGAAATGCGCATTTTTTCTCTCACACACAGGGTGTGTCTCTGTCTGCCCTCCCTCCTTTCCTGCTGCCTTGTAGAGTGTGAGAGTTAACCCTTGAGGGCTCAGTCAATTGCTAGTTCATTTAGCAGTAAGGCATTCCCTGGGAAATATCCCACCCTCTGACTCCTCCACCTCAACCAAGCTTCACAATCATCATCACTGTGTACCAGTATTAAATTGTTTGTTTAAAACTTATACTGTGTATGTGTGTGTATGTATATATTATATAGTCTTTTGTCTGGTGAAAAAAAATTTCCCTGGGACCTAACCCCCTCATTTACATTAATTCTTATGGGGAAATTGGATTCGCTTAACATCGTTTCGCTTTAAGTCGCATTTTTTAGGAACATAACTACAACGTTAAGTGAGGAGTTCCTGTATCTTCAAAAATAGGAGTCACAAAACCAACAGCACAACGTCTCAATGGAAATACTCAATGTAACATTATCTAGACACAAATACAACCCCAAAGTAGTTGGCAAAGCCTATCTCAGCTTTCCAAGAGAAGACATTTTACCATAAACTGAGAAATTAAGAATGTTTCTATCCTTTAGGGGCCACAGAAGTTGAGGTGCCTTTGGATAAGAACTTCTTAGTCACTATTCTTTCTGTTGATCCGGTAACTCAATCTTACCATAAAACGTAAACACAGGAACATACAACTTTAAGTAGCTACAACAATGTAACTCCAGCCTATTTACAAAACATATGCAAATACAATGAAAAAAATAAACTTTCAGAATTTCTTAGCAAAAGTGGTAAATAGCAACCATCTCTTCCCTGCACCCTACCTCAGCTACAGTTTTAAGATGACCTTATCATGCTTTTAAGTTCTCAAAAGAGAGTTAGGTTACACAAAGAATGCCTAGGGTGGATGGGGGACAGAGTTACAGTTTCCATATTTTAATGTTTAAAAAAAAAATTAAGAGTAACCTTAAGTTTCCTTGCTTTCCACTTTTTGAGCTACAGCATTCTTTGAAAGGTTTTTCCTTAGAATTTATGGGTACTTAATTTTAACTAATTCCACCTCAACAAACTTACTGTCCATGAATACATGATGAAAAGGTTGCATCAATCTGCTGGAAATATTATACTCACTGTAACACAAGAGCAAACAACTGATTTTTTAAACAAAAATGTAATGGATATTACCATAAAGTTTTTCAATCCCTCGGAACTGTACTAAGAGATCTTTAACTTTACTGGGTAACCCATAAAAAGGGCCAATATCAACAGAAGAAGTTTCAATGGTTTTCTTGGCAACACAAATTTCTTCAGACAGAACAGCTTCTTTGAGCTGTTTAGTTCTAGAAACCTGTGGAGTCTGAGCCTTGGCATTTCCAGTCATAGTATTTTTGAGGTGATCTTTGAGACTCTTTCTTTTACTCAAGTTGGAAGAGGTGCTTAGGGACAATTCATTATTTATTTTGGTGTGCTCTGCATTATGGTGACAAGATGACTGATTCAACATTTTATCAAGGCAAGAATTCATGTCATTAGCACTCTCTTTTGTACCTGATGATTTTCTAGAATCAACTGAGGTCTTATTCATTTCCTCAAAATACAGAAGCTGTGAAGATGGCAAGTCATCTAAAAAACAGTCTCCAGGTTCTAGAGTCCTGTTCTCTTGTTCACTTGTGATCCTCAAATGATTCTCTTCTTCAGTTCTGAAACCAGTAATGTTTCCTGCAGCAGAAAAAATTAGTTCCTTGCTTTTGGCATTTTGTAATTGAAGATACCCAAATGCAGGCTCTACAGTAGCTTTGTCTTCCATGTTTTTAGTACATGAAGTCAAGTCAATAGATTGAATAAATTCCTGCTCCATATTATCAACTTGAGCTAACAAAGAATCATTTCCAGAAAAGCTGTCATAGTCACCAAACATGTCTTCTTCACTGTCATTATTATACTGAAAAAAAAAAAAGTATATTTATGAATATTCAACAGCAAATGGGAGGCTGACTCACATGCTGACAGGTTTATATCTGAAACATCTGACTCAAAACCAAAATTAAACCAGATTTCAATTTCATGAGTAATTTAAGTGTGCATTTCATTCTATTTGTGAAAGATAATGGGTGGGATTTTCAAAAGCACTAAAGTGACTTGTGGTCCTAAATCATTGAGGCTAGGTCTACACTCAGATTTCATACTGGTACAACTATTTCAGTGCTAGTTATACTGGTACAACACAGCGTCAACAAGCTGCATAAAGATGCCTTATATTGGCATACCTTATTCCCCCTCCCCCTTCCCATTCAGAAATAAACTATACTGATATCAGCCACCTGTTCACCAGTGCAACTGTTCATACTCAAGGGGTGCTTTATATATACTAATATAGTTGAAGTGGGCCAACTCTTGTGTTTAGACAAGCCCTCAGTCACATTTGGTGGCATTTTTTCCAAAAGAACTTAAAATGAAAAGATCTTTAAGTGCTTTATACAAAGACAGATGCTTTACAGATAGATGCAATGAGGTACGGAGTGAAGGGTAAGTAACAAAGCTGGGAGGGGAAGTGAGTAAGGGTCAGACCAGGGTGAAGCATAAACCTGCATACCCTGGCAAAGAGTCTAGATTAGCACATACAAAAATGCATGTTACCTCGATTAAATTAGCCAATT
This sequence comes from Emys orbicularis, assembly GCF_028017835.1. Classification (NCBI taxonomy): domain Eukaryota; kingdom Metazoa; phylum Chordata; order Testudines; family Emydidae; genus Emys; species Emys orbicularis. The sequence continues at coordinate 28,142,677 of NC_088687.1, read as the reverse complement.
AACTTGAATTAACACAGGATCACTAATGTTTTCTACCAGGGAGTTGTCATATGTTTGGGGACAGGGGTAAGTGCATATAAAACTGGACTACAAAGGTAAGGGGTTTGGAAAAGTGCTGCACCATAATAAGGCTCAAATTAAATGTATGCCCCTAAATAAAAAACAAAATGAAACAGTAAGAGTACCAAAAAAAATGCCACCATAGCTAAACAACAGAGTGGAAGAGGTGGTTAGAGGCAAAAGGCATCCTTTAAAAATTGGAAGTCAAAAGCTCTGGTAAGTCAAGTGTAAAAGTATAATAAGGCAGACCAAGAAAGAATTTGAAGAACAAGTAGCTAAAGACACAAACTAACAGCGATTTTTTTTTTCAGTACATCAGAAGCAGGAAGCCTGCCAAACAGTCAGTGGGTCCACTGGATGATCAAGGTGCTAAAGGAGCAGTCAAGGAAGATAAGGCATTGTCTCCACATTGTGGAGAAGCTACATGAATTCTTTGCATGAGTCTTCACTGCAGAGGATGCGAGGGAGATTTCCACACCTGAGCCATTTTCTTTAGATCTGTCACCTAAAAAGCTGTCCCAGATTGAGATGTCAATACAAGAGGTTTTGGAACAAATTGATAAATCAAGTCACCAGGACTAGATGGTATTCACCCAAAAGTTCTGAAGGAATGCAAACATGAAATTGCCAATCTACTAACCATGGCATGTAAATCCGCCTCTGTACCAGATGACTGGAAGGTAGCTAATGTAGTGCCAATTTTAAAAAAGATTGCAGAAGCAATCCTAGCAATTACAGGCCAGTGAGTCTCACTTCAGCATCAGGAAAACTGGTTGAAACAAGAGTAAAGAACAGAATTATCAGACACAGAGATAAACACATTATGCTGGGGAAGAGTCAACACAGCTTTTGTAAAGGGAAATCATGCCTCACCAATCTATTAGAATTCTTTGAGGGTGTCAACAAACACGTGGACAAGGATGATCCAGAGGATATGGTGTACTTTTACTTTCAGAAAGTCTTTGACAAAGTCCCTCACCAAAGGCTCTTAAGCAAAGTAAGCAGACATGGGATAAGAGGGACAATCCTCTCGTGGAGTGGTTAAACGACAGGAAACAAAGGGTAGGAATAAATGGTCAGCTTTCACAATGGAGAAAGGTAAATAGTGGGGTCCCCCAATAATCTGTACTGGGAACAAGGCTGTTCAACATATTCATAAATGATCTGGATAAGGGGATGAACAAGAAGGTAGCAAAATTTGAAGATGATACAAAATTACTCAAGATAGTTAAGTCCAAAGCTGACTGCAAAGCGTCTACAAAGAGATCTCACTAAATTGGGTGACTAGATGACAAAATGGTAGATGAAATTTAATGCTGACAGGTGGAAAGTAACATGCACTGAAAAAAAAATCACATGTACAAAATGATGGGTCTAAATTAGTTGTTACCACTTAAAAGGGGGATATTGGCCTTATTGTTGACAGTTCTCTGAAAACAAATGAGATAGATAATAAAACAAAAAATACCATAATAACCAGTATATAAATCTATGGTATGCCCACAACTTGAATTCTGTTTGCAGTTCTGGTAGCCCCATCTCAAAAGAGATATATTAGAATTTGAAAAGGAGCAGAGACGGGCAACTAAAACAATTAATCATATGGAACAGCTTCCGCAGGAGGAGAAATTAAAAAGGCTGGGACTTGTCAGCTTAGAAAATAAGCAGTTAAGAGGGGACATGACAGAGGTCTATAAAATCATTAATAGCGTGAAGGAAATGAATAGTGAAGTGTTATTAATCCCTTCACTTAACACAAGAACCAGGATCACCCAATGAAATTAATAATGATTTAAAACAAACAGAAGAAAGTACTTATTCACACAACGCACAATCAACCTGTGGAACTTGTTGCCAGGGGTTGTTGTGAAGGCCAGAAGTATCACGGAGGATAGCTCTATTGCTGGCTATTAGCCAAGATGGTCAGGGACACAACCCGATGCTCTGGGTGTCCCTAAACCTCTGACTGTCGAAAGATGAGACTGGATGAGAAGAGACCTTTTGATAGCTGCCCTGCTCATTCCCTGTGAAATATCTAGCGTTGGCCACGGACAGGACGCTGAGCTAGAGGGACCATTGCTCTGACTCCCCCAGCTGCCCCACACTGTGGCCTGGGACCCGGCTCCCCACAACGCTGCGTGGGGGGAACGACTGGCTTGTGAAAACAGCAGGGCCCCTCCCCTGAGCAGGGCCGCCCGATTTACCCGTCCCCAACCGCTTATCCTCATTCGCTCCCATTACGGGGAGACGGGGAGTGAACCCAGGCGTCCTGCCTGCTCCCCGCGTACCTCGGGGCTGGAGGGGGCGGGCTGCGGCTCCTCCCCGGCCCCAGAGCTCGGTCTCTTCCGGGCTGGAGGGGAGCAGGCGACGCGGGACTGGGCTCGGTCCCGGCTCCTCTTGCGGGCAAAGGTGGACCGGCTCCTCCTGCGCACCGCGGGACCACCCCCCTCCATCCCCCGCCCCTCGGGCGCCGGGCGGGGCGGTCAGGTCCGGACGGGGGCCGCCAGGCCTCTTGAGCAGGGAAATGCCTCCAGCGGCGCCATCGCTAGACGGGTTGGGGGGGGCGGCTCCCCTCTGCCCCCCGCAAGCGGGGCCTCCTATAGGAAACAGCCTCCCGCTTCCCAACTGTCAGCCAGCAGGACGCCCCGTCCCAAACGTCATTTCCGTCCTTCAACCAACCAGTAAAAAGAAAAGACAGAAGAGCGAAGGCGTCACGCGGTGCTCGTGTTCCCATTGGTTGCCTTGTGGCTAGCTGCGCTCTGATTGGGTAGCATTTTTACTTGCTGGGCAAGGACGCCAAGCCCCGGTGGCCGCGGCACAGTGTAGAAACAGCCGGACGGGTGCCGTGAAGGGCCAAGCGGGAGGAAGATGGCGGCGGCAGCCACCCTAGTGGTTTCATTCCGGGGCTGGGGGAGGCTCCAGCAGATCCTGGGAGCTGGTAAAGGCGCCAGCGCCTTCTGCGCGGGTGAGAGGCCTCGGGGGCGGGAGGGACTGTACGTGCAGCACCTGGCCCGGTGTCCGCGCTCTGTCTGCGGCTTGGGAGCCGCGGCTCCGCAGGGCCGGGCCGCAGCCTCGGCAGCGCCCGCCTCCAGCTTCCACCCTCAGCGTGACAGGGCCGCAGAGCACCGACCCGTCTGGGATGGTACCGCCACGGACCAGGGGCGCCGGGGTGTCTCCCCTCTGAAGCCTCCGGGGTTGTCCCCCGCAGGAGGCAGGCGGGGATGGCCTCGCCAGAGCCCGGGGAGCCACGCCGGGCTGTCATCACCCCTGCCTTGGTCTAGTATAGGGAGGGAGGGTTCCCTGCCCACGGATGGAGCCAGAGGTTGGTGTTTGCAGGATCCCTGCTGCCAGTAGGTCTCCTGCCTACTTCAGAAATATTACATTAATGCACCTGTAAGAGTATTTTAAAATAGGGAAACAAACAGCAGGTGAAGATGTTGAGCGTTCAGAGAAGGGGCTTCCCGACCCTGTGCATAATCTCTTAATGGAAAAACTCCTTATACAAGCAACCCACTTCTCTCCTTGGAAGATGCACAACTTTCAGTTTAGGCAGGAAATTGTTTTTTGTTGTTGTTGTTTAGAGGCAGTATTTTTAAAGTGATTTAACAGTCGCTTTTATTTTGTTCTGGCAACAGTGTTGTGGAGAAGGGGATATAGTTCACAGCAGGAACTGGTGGCCCACAACGTGGATCTGGTAAGAGGCATTAATTTGACACATTTTGTCGTTAACTAAGCTTACAGTGCTGCGAAAAACAGCTCTTAAAAGTATGAGTTTACTCATGGGGGAATTCTGTGCCAAAAAATAAAAAAATCTGCATATTTTATTTTTCAACATAACATAATCATGCCAATTTCAATTTTAGTAATTGATTTCAAAATACCTGTCAACAAGTATGTTTTTGTCTGTATTGTTACAGACAAAAACAATGATTCAGGAAATGTTTTTTGACAAATAGATTCCTTAGTAGGCATATTAATATATAAATTTGAGTAATAATTCATTTAAACTACAATACAGAAACTTATTTCCTGCACCCCTCAGAAGGAGAGGAAAGGCTTGGGGGGAGTCAGGGGTAATGGAGGAGCTGAGGGAGAAGGAAGTAATTGCTGCGAAGAAGCCTGGAGGTGAACCTGGAGGGCTGTTGGGTGTGGGAAGTATGGAAGTCTTTTTTTGGGGTGGGACGACTGTTAGGGAATCTCCGCCATGCAGACCCCACATCTGCCCATCCCCATGTGTCCCTGCATCCCCCACTCAGCCACCCCTCCTCCTCCTCTTGCCTTAATATAGTCACATTCATCCCTAAATTATGTAAATCCTAGAGGAGCATCCTTCAAGCAAGGAAGGGGACCAGGAAACCTACTGCTTCCACCTATTGAGTTCCAGCAGTTGTCATGGTGGTTCTACATAGAACAAACTAAAAGCCATTTCTTTTATAAAGTGGGGAGGAGAGAAGAGTTACTGCTCAATACTAAGATGATGGCCTCTATACATACAAGTAGAAAAGCGCCTTAGAGACAAGATCAGTATCTCTAAATTTAACTAGGGCTGTTAAGCGATTCAAAAAATCACAATTAATCACGCTGTTAATAATAGAATACCATTTATTTAAATATTTTGGATGTTTTCTACATTTTCAAATATATTGATTTCAATTATAACACAGAATACAAAGTGGACAGTGCTCACTTCATATTTATTTTTGATTACAAATATTTGCATTGTAAATAAAAGAAATAGTATTTTTCAATTAACCTAATACAAGTACTGTAGTGCAGTCTCTTTATCATGGAAGTTGAGCTTACAAATGTAAAATTATGTACAAAAAATTACTGCATTCAAAAATAGCCAATTGCTAAGACAAACAAGTTTGTTTACATTTATGGGAGATAATGCTGCCCACTTCTTATTTACAATGTCACCTGAAAGTGAGAACAGGCGTTCTCATGGCACTGTTGTAGCCGGCTTCGTAAGATATTTACATGTCAGATGTGCTAAAGATTCATGTCCTTTCATGCTTCAACCACCATTCCAGGGGACGTGCATCCATGCTGATGACAGGTTCTACTTGATCACAATCCAAAGCAGTGCGGACAGATGCATGTTCATTTTCATCATCTGAGTCAGATGCCACCAGCAGAAGGTTGATTTTCTTTTTTGGTGGTTCAGGTTCTGTAGATTCCGCAGCAGAGTGTTGCTCTTTTAAGACTTCTGAAAATATGCTCCACACCTCATCCCTCTCAGATTTTGGAAGGCACTTCAGATTCTTAAACCTTGGGTCGAGTGCTGTAGCTATCTTTAGAAATCTCACATTGGTACCTTCTTTACATTTTGTCAGATCTGCAGCGAAAGTGTTCTTAAAATGAACAACATGTGCTGAGTCATCATCCGAGACTACTATAATATGAAACATATGGCAGAATGCAGGTAAAATAGAGCTGGAGACATACAATTCTCCTCCCCCAAGGAGTTCAGTCACAAATTTAATTAATGCATTATTTTTTTTAACAAGCATCATCAGCATGGAAGCATGTCCTCTGGAATGGTGGCCGAAGCATGAAGGGGCATATGAATGGTTAGCGCATCTGGCAAGTAAATACCTTGCAATGCCAGCTACAAAAATCCCATACGAACGCCTCGTCTCACTTTCTGGTGACGTTGTAAATAAGAAGTGGGCAGCATTATCTTACATAAATGTAAACAAACTTGTTTGTCTTAGCGATTGGCTGAACGAGAAGTAGGACTGAGTGGGCTTGTAGGCTCTAAAGTTTTACGTTGTTTTATTTTGAGTGCAGTTGCCCTTTCACGATAAAGAGATTGCAATATAGTACTTGTATGAGGTGAGTTGAATTTTTTTATCATTTTTACAGTGCAAATATTTGTAATAAAAATAAAGTGAGCACTGTACACTGTATTCTGTGTTATAATTGAAATCAATATATTTGAAAGTGTAGAAAAACATCCAATAATATTTAATAAATTTAAATTGGTAGTTATTTTTTAACAATGCGAATAAAACTGCAATTAACCACTATTTTTTTAATTGCAGTTAATTTTTTTGAGTTAATAGCGCGAGTTAATTTTGATTAATCAACAGCCCTACTTTTAACCTATGGCAGCCTGGGAAGCAAAGGTCTGGGTTTGCCATATGAAACCACCTCTAATGACGTGCTATTGCTAAGTCTTAAAATCAGCCTTCATTTCAATTTTACAGAATGTTTTTATTTGTGTTCCAATGAAATCAAGAAGTAGAATATCCTCTTTTGTGTATAGCCACTTTATTTTTTGTCCCATTGGGGGGGGATTAAAAAAGACAAAAACTACTTCTTATTTCAGCCAATTGAAATGGAAAACCCCTATAAGGATCCTCCTAAACGATGTGTCTTGTGTGGAATAAATGTAGACTACAAGAATGTACAGGTGAGATTCTTTACAATATGAATTTGTGCAGTGATTGTCTTATAAAATTGACCAAACAATTGCCTTTGTGGGGTAGTTGCTATTTAGGCAGGAGGAACCAGGGAAAAATGGGACTAGAGGGGTTCAATTCTAGAAATGAAGGGTATGAAGTTGGGGGAGAGTGAGCAATACTCCCCACTAGCTTGTTCTCTTTGTACTAGCTGGAGGAAATGCTGCAACTGCAGAAGCAGAGGCAAATTGACAGTCAATTTCATTTTGTGGCTTTTAATGGTTCTGCTGGGGGATGTATTTGGGGCACAGGTATGATTTTTATGGTGATGAGCACGGCATGCAAACCTAGACTGATGCTGTAGGGCTCTCCACAAGGGGCAGGAGGTTAGGACAGTGATCAGTTGAACTATCATTTGCTTTGAGTGACTAGAAGACTGAAATCTTAAGTACAGAATAGTTTGGGTCTTCTAGCCTTACTGGAGGAGACATTCCCAACAGGGTTGTGTGGGTGAGGCATGACATTCAGAAGAGTGAAGAGCTTAATGTACTAGCTTGTAGGGGAAGTTAGTATTCATTTATCTGGCTGATAATGTATACAAAAATTTTCCTCAGGAAAGTAAGTTCAGTTTTGCAAAAAGGCAACAGTTTTTCAGCTGTCTCTTTGAGATGCTTCAGGCTCTGACTTTCAGAAGTGCTGAGCAATCACAACTGCAACGGAGACTAATGGGAGTTCTCTGAGTTCTCACGCCATAGGATTCTCAAACTGGACCTCCAAAGCTAGCAGATACTTCTGGCCTTAATGTGTGACTCAGTTCCTGATGTGTAAAATGCAGATGATGATAACCATAGGAGGTGAGGGGCTAATTAATTTCTTAATATTTGTAAAGAACTAAGATGAGCGCCACAGAAAAGGTGATCCTATTTAGAACATTAATATACAAGGTTTTAAAATTCTGGTTTAAAAGCCAGCAGGTTATTCTTGTGGTAAGTTCTTTAAGGCAAATAATGCCATATGCCACAACATAGGGAGCATAGAATAGTGTCAGAATACAACTTTTAAAAAAAAATTAGTGTTTAAAGTTACTGGTTTGCAAGAATATTTATTAAACTTTTTGCTTCTTCAATAGCTTCTATCCCAGTTTGTTTCTCCATATACTGGTCGCATTTATGGCAGACATATAACAGGTATGTAAGCTGTAGTCTAATGTCAATTTAACAAGTAATCTTTGTTTATCTTATTACAAGTGTTTACTTAGGGCTAATATTAAAATTTAGCATTTTGTATTTAACCATCTTAGTGGTAACAATTACTATCCATTGTGAAACCACCGAGTAACGTGACATAACTGGGTATTTTCATGATTAGGAATTCAAACATTTGAATTGTACACTTTCTACATACTAATAGTTTCTGTAATCTGATTTATCTATTTTCTAGTAAGAAAAAAGGCCTTTAAAAAAGGCCCAAGGGAATCCCTAATAACTGACCTCATCACTGAGTCCATTGTTTGGATACCTGACATAAGATGCTAAAAAACTGTCTTTACAGGTTTGTGTGGGAAGAAACAGAAAGAGATTTCAAAAGCCATTAAAAGAGCTCATGTAATTGGTAAGCATAGCTGTAAACTAGTTTTTGTAGACAAAATTATTTTTTTTATTTAAACACTTACCAGTATTAATTTCTTGCAGGATTTATGCCAGTTGTGTACAAGGATCCAACATTTCTTAATGACCCAAAAATTTGTGATATCAGGCATCCGGAGTAAATTATGTAAATTGTGCATAAAACAATAAAGTTATTTATAATGTTTATGTGCTCATTACTACCAGAACCTTTACTTCTGTAACACAATACTAACAATTTTAGAATGGATGCTCAGGTCAGTTATACTCTTACCCAAAATGCTTGGCATTCCTTTACATAACTGCCAGAAAGAAGTTGTGACATATTACACACTATAACAAATAACAGAATTGAGCACTCATAAGGAGAGAAAGTTCTCCATGTTTGCAATAGAGAAAACTTAAAACCTGTAGGAAACTTCTCAAAACACTTGTGTGCTGTTTTCCTGCATTATAATCTGATCTTAAAATGCAGCAGGACCCTCCTCCATACCTTTCTGAGTTTGAAGTACAGGAAAACATGGAGTTAAACTTGCTCATCATAGGAGCCATTTGCAAATAAAACCCAAAATATAAATGGTTAGAATGCAAGAGAGCAAGTGATTAGAGTAAGACAGCAACTTTTGCTGTTAACATTGTAGCAGACCCAGATACCAAGCTGCTTTGGCACTGTATACGTCAGCTGCTGCTGAGCAAAGCCTAAATGTGGTGATAGCCTCCTTTAACAATAGTTTAGCAATAAGTACATAGCATCACTTAAAAAGGCAAGGTACAGTACATCCCAACTCTGACAGTTGCAGTAGCTCTTCAATTTCAATGTCTGTACTCTACTACTATTCTTCCTACTGTGAGCCCTGAGAGAAAGGGAATGCTGAGTGAGGGAATGTAAATCTGGACTCTTCTCTATATTTTCCAAATAAGATACCTGCATTTAAAAAAAACGGTTCTACATCTAAAATTTTTTACAAAATGATACTTAAATACATTAGTTTAGCCCTACTGTCAATTGATGGAACATAGTAAATGTGTTGGCAGCAGTTTTTTGGTGCAGCAGTAGTCACCCTGAGGAAAATCCTACACCTGGCCCAAAAGGATTAAAAAGTTGGCGATTGTGGATATTCATTAGTGTCCTTAAGTTTCTCCAAAGTTTCCTCATCTGTTTCAGTACCACTCATTGCAAGCTTTCCTTCTTGGTCTCTGTTGTCTTGGTCCCCTTTAAGTAACTTATGGTGAAGTTGTAATGAGCATGATTTCTTGAATGGTTTTCGTCCAGCTGTGGTCACACTAGCTTTACGCTTGGTTATCTGCCTTGTTCCAGCTTCAGAAAAGTCACTGTCTTCTTGCATTAGAGTCAGTTTGTCCATTACATTTATTTTGTGGTCAGTGTTACAGCAGTGTTTAGAAATCTTCCTGCCTTTTAAGGAAACAAGGGAGGTCTGAAGTCCAGAATTTGGGAAAAATGTTTGTAAAGCTTGACAAAGGAAAACATTCTCCTTTGGTTCATCTGAAACACACTTGTTCTCTCCTGAATAATAGAAAAAATAAGAATTTCAAAATAGCATTTTCTAGTATTCCCATCATTAGTGTTCAGTAGCCTTTTTGTTTTAAAGTTTTCTAGTTGCTTAATGTGCAGAATAGTCCTTTTCATTTCTATACATTACCAGCATAGACCTCTCTACTGAATTATGTTCATATACATCAATTACCTTACTATGATTAGTACTATGACTATTATTCTTTCAAGAAAAGGTATTAAGTTTCTCTTTTGACTGGTGGTTAGAATGTGATTCTGGCTAAACCCAAATATTCAAACTGTTTTCAGACTCCATTTATAAAAAATTCAATGGTTAGCAAATTATTTTTTGATACACTGAGAATAAAGATGAGTGCTAGTAATGAGTGGCGTTTCATATGTAGTTTAATATCTAGTGGCAAACTTCTGAAATTGCAACTGTAGAGATTACTCACTAATGTAGACTCTAGAATTAATTCCATACTGTGGGGTTTTTAGACCAGACTGAATTTAGTGGGATAAGTATAGCTGAAATATCAGGTTTACCTTAATGTCTTATGGATTCCTCCAAGGAAATGTCATTCTTGAATAGTTATAGTAAATATTGTTTACAGGTCCAGTTTTGCCACATAACTCATATTTCCATGGAGAGGCTTGATAATCTTTCTACATTACCTGAAGTTTGTGTCTGCTCCTTTTTTCTTTTTATTGCTTGTTTTAGTTGGTCCACTTCTGCTAGAAGTTTCTCTACTGATCGTTCGCTGCCCTCTACTTTAGAACATATCTTCTGCAAGAGAAGTCAATTCTACTGAACATTCAATTGTAGTCATTAAGTCAGTCTTATATTGGATTTATTTATTTAAGTGTTCCAGATAAATTTCAAGGCATCCTTAAAAAAAAAAAAAGTTAACACATTGTACAATGTCTTTTAAAAACAAGATCCAATACGACTAAACAAAGCATACAAAGCAACCTTGAGGGTATAGTGAACAGCAAGATTACTGAATCAGCAACTAACTGGAAAACACTTAGAAAATCTTCTAATCCATTCTACCTATAATCCTAGAAGGTTTGCGACAGTATATTTTAGTATTTTATGCAGTCTCCTTTTAAAGTCAAGAAATGAGACTTTTATTTCTTTCCTTTTGGAGGCCAATTTACATTCTCCCATTAGGGTTATTCCAAATACCACTTGAAATTTCCCATGTTTTCCTTGTTTAATTTCATGTTACTACTCCTACTTCCACCACTTTTAACAACTGAATTCACTTGGTTTTAAAAAAATGAACCTAACTGATTTGTGACACTCCTCAGGCTGACAGGTATTACTCATATCCAAATAACTTTGAATGACTATTTCAAGAAAGTGAGGTACTATATCATGTGCTTTACTGAAGTCTATAAAAGTTACATGAATGGTGTTCCTTCTTTCACTATTTTTCATCTTAATTTAAAAGGACAGCCAAGTTTCTCTCTAATCCTGTGTATATAGTGCTTATGATTAAGCTGTTTCTTTTGTGCTCGGAACCTATCTCCTGGATGCGACCTTAGTAATGGTAAAGTTGTCTTTACTCAGTATTTAAAAGAAAATTCTTCCCCCAGCTCCTTCCATTCTGATGTCTAAAATCATGATACTACTTACAAATTTCCAGCAGCTTAGTAAACTACCTTGTTCCCATCTGACTCTGAGTTGCATACTACTTAGCAACTCCTGGATGATTGACATTTAATTTCTCCTGTTTTTAAAAACAGTATTTACAATCCTTATTATTTCCAAATAGCCATACTACCTACTTATTTTTCTCAAGACCAATTTTCAAAAAGTAATGCAATAGCTCATTAATTTTAAAAACTGTGATTGCAGGCTCATTACCAGATAAGGAGCCAACTTTCTTTCCTGATGTTTGCAAAAGTCTTATTGGACAAATCCAAGACTTCCATGACCATAATCATATTGAGGAACTCCTCTTAGGAGACTGAACACACTAAGTTTAACTAAGACTAGTTGTGCTACAAAAAACTTAATAATTTCTCTAACACAGTAGCCAAAATCCAAGTCTTCCATATGGTCTAGTAGGAGTGACTAATAAAACTCTGTGGAAGGACTGATAGGCTACATTGCAGTCCAGCGATCAGTGTTTGGGAACATACCCTTTTCTTGTGGGGAATGGAAAACTGCTTTGCTTCCTCATGGAACTTCGAAGCACTGTTAAGATATCTCTGGTTTCCCTTAGGACTAAGTGCCTGAAAGATCTTTTTTGAGCAAGCAAGATCTAAATTTATCCTGAATTAGGGAAAAGTCTGAAAAGCTTGCTGTAAGCTTCCATTGGACAGTAACATGAAATCAAAAGTAGTCTGTCTATCACTCTTTTTGCCCATTGGAAAATATATGAACTGCAGCAAAGACACTACAGCTATCATTCAATAAGTTACCAGTTAACTTTTCAAATATGAACTGGATGTAATCTTCACAACCCCAGGGATTAGAATTTTTTTTTTTTTAAATGAAAGCTATGTTGTACTGAAATTCATAGTTTATGCCCTGCCAGCCACAAAGTTTCCTACATAGAATTTTCAGCACTTAAGAGCAGACCCATATGCTAGCTTGTGAACTTTTCAAGGGTGTGTCACCTTCAATCTCACTCCAAGCATTTCATTCACTGCTCAATTTCCTCGGAGATGTTAACACTTACGTAATCTGGCAGATTAACGTTTTCACCCGTTTTACTGCTTAATCCATAATTCCCTTTGGAAAGAAAGGTGTGGAAGGCATAGATATTTATGGGGAGGAGAAACTAAAAGACAAGATTGGGAGTAGAGTAGCAGAGGGCACCGTTCTCCTCATTCCAATCCCTTACAGGAGCCAGTGAACCTCTCCCCACACAAAAAAGGAGGGTTTTGTAGAAGAGATCTAAATTTCTAGCTGTCTGGGGAGGGAGACCGCTATCCACAAGTATGACTGACCGATATAGCAGACTCAGGCAGAGCATCCTACTAGGAATAACAGCACCTTGCCCCTTTTCAGCAGATGGAGGGAAGGAACTTGCCTTCTTTGGTACTACGCTGGTATTTAGTGGGTTGTCCCTTCTGCAACAGCTCATCATCTTTTGTATCAGGTACATTTTTCAAGCCCTGCATTGAGATCCCAGCAAATAACTCAAGTTCTTCATGTTTTGGGTCATTATTTGTAATCATCCAAGGAGTTAATGGAAATGCTAGATTTTGTATGATTTACTGTCCTGTACCCAGTCTTTCTTCCACCTCCTTTATATTTGCATATTTCTGCACAAGACACCTTGGATCTAATTCTCATGTACAGTAATGCCACTTTACATCATGTTGGCAGTACAAAAGGACTTTGAAGTGGGAGCAAATTATATTTACAGTCACTTTAAGGCTTCTTTGGGCTATGTTAGGTTTCCTTCGTGTAAATGAGAGTCAGGACCTACTGTGTGATTATCTGACTTGTTTGCAGTGCTACCTTAAACATCTACGATTTAACAAGCTGTGCTTGTCTGAAAGTTAATGACCTACCTTCAGTTCCTCCTGCAAGGTGGCATACATTTCATTAATCTTATGAACCTCTTTTAGTGATCCATCTTCATAAAAAAATTCTGACCTTTAGACACAAAAAGAAGCCCAATGTAGAATTAAACTTAACTATGCTTGTGTACTGAGTGATGCTTTTGTTCACTAAAGTCTAACTTAGATGTCTACCTCAGCAGTAATTCCCTAAGCATAACAGGTTTTCAACGAGGAGCAATAGTGGACTTTTGGCTTTTACTTTTGTGTTAGAATATAAACTGTAGGTCTCGGGACTCCAAGATTAAAATGGTTAGCAGAAAGCAAAAATACCAGCAGGTGTTGGGTGAAAAATAAGCAGGATAATGCAGTTGTCCAGCCTTCAAAGGGAGATAATTAGTCTTCACTCCCATTTAAACCCCTCCCAGTGTTTTAGTCTAGTCTTATATTGTAAGCTCTTTAGGCAAGGATTCTGTCTATGTATTGTAAAGTCCCATGTAAATATACAATGTGTGTGTGGGGGGTGAGAGGGAGGTTGCATACTTTACAGATATTCAGGTGTATGTTTTTACTTAGTATGTACCAACCCAGTATTAACTGCTGATTAACAGTACACCTTTCACTGGGAGATACTTGTTTCTTAAAACTTTTATTAAAAAAGATGTTTTGTGATTTTATCCTCGCCTCAGATCCAGAATCTGTGGTAAAAGGATTAGATAACACATATACAAGTCAATAACCTAAATACATCTCTGTACAGTGGTCTATAGCAGAGGTTCTCAGACTAAGGGAAACACAGGCATGCAGCAGGGAACATACTAGTGGTTCTACACATTTTTTCCTGGTAGCGCAGGCCTTCTAGCTGAGCTATAGCTGCTGCTGCCACTGATGGTAGCCTTAGCTGTTAGGATTGGACTGCAGTTCTGGGTGTCCACAACAGAAGCAGCTGCAGGGCCTACTGACTCCTGCAGAGAGGCTGCTCCCTTCATAGGCCGAGCAGGAATGCTGCACTCTATGTGGGCAGGTGTAGCACAGGGGACTGGAGGCAGCTTGGTAGCAACAGGGATCTGTTCCTTTCATTCTCACGCAGTAGTGAGCTACGTGTGGGGGCAAGAGGCTGCAAGCCAGGAGAATGTGCCCCTCTTCTCCAGCCAATTGCATTGCTTATGTAGGGTCAGGGTCTCAGGCAGCCAGACAAAACCAGTCTTCTGGAGAGAGAGCTGGGAGAAGTCAGGGACAGCATCCTGGGGAAGGAGAGAGCAGTGCAGAATTGAACCTATTGGAAGAATAGGCCAAACAGGTATCAAAGCCCACAGGAAGGAGCTGGGCAGAGTGGCAGATGTGGGGATAAAGCAGGGCAGGGGACAGTGCCCAGAGGAAAGCTGCTGAGAGTCCCTTACATAGCGGCATGGTAGAACATAAAAACGGCCATACTGGGTCAGACCAAAGGTCCATCTAGTCCAGTATCCCGTCTCCAACAGTGGCCAATGCCAGGTGCCCCAGAGCGAATGAACATAACAAGTAATCACCAAGTGATCCATCACCTATCGCCCATTCCCAGCTTCTGGCAAACAGAGCCTAGGGACACCACCCCTGCCATCCTGGCTAAGAGCCATTGATGGAACTATTAGGGTGTACAGGAGCACAATGCCAAGTTGCTGTATGAAACATCTCACCAGCCAGTTGCAGACTCAAACATTAGAGAGAGAGATTTGAGTGTCCCTCTAAGTGCAGGATGTAGTCTCCATACTACAGAATATTTCATAGTAAAGAATAATCTAGCAAGCGATTAAAACACAGGCTCATGACATATGAGTTGTATTCCCAGCTCTTCTAAAGACTCTTGAGTGACTTTGGGCAAGTCATTTAACTTCTGTGTCTGTTTCCCCAACTGTGATATGGGGATAGTCTCTATCTTTCCAGGGGTGTCAAGATGCTTAATTTGTTAGTAAGTATAATCATTGTCAGATCCTCAGAAGGTGAGAGAGGGCAAAGTAATATTATAGTTAAGGAAAAACTCTTATCTGGCTCCACATTTAGATTTTGTAAAAGCAAGATGTTACAAACCTAATAGAATTATTTCCATGGACTTTTTAAAATTCCATTAGAAATGTTTCAATTGATTGCTTATAGATTTATTTTTTAAATAAACTGTTCTTAAAACAAAAATCCAGCAGCACCAAGAATATGAAAAATCAACTAAATAAAAGTGACCTCAACTTCATTGACCAATCTATAGAAATGCAAAGAACAAAGAGCAATACAGAAAAGTAAATTGGATTTAATTTAAATAATTTAAGATATTATTAATAATGTAGGTAAAGACATTTTGTACATAACATTATTTTGAAGCTGACAGTGTTAATTCAATTTGATATGACAACTGAGCTTGGCCCAAAGCTTGGAAAAGCAATGAATTACAAAACAAAAGTTGAGGTGATTGTTATACCTGACTAGCAAATTAGGGTTGCATCACTTGCTGAAGAGGTTTAATGGGTTAGAATTTTACCTATGAAGCATTCTACATCTGGATACAAAGAAGCACAGACCCAAAATTGTGAACTGGTCATTGATTTGCATTTAGAGAAGAAGAGTTCAATTACCCTACAAATCTTCTTTGGCACATATTATTTAATACAAAACCATTCAGTTATGAAGGTTACCTGTAGGGTGTATCAGATGAGATATTGTAGGTAAAATTTAATATAAATATTTTTTCCCACTCTTTATGGTTCGGAAAGTGTCAAACTGCTGGTTCCTTCCCAGTATGTCAGTTTTTGAAATCTACAAAATATCATTAGAAGAAACAAGCTCAATATGAAAAAAATGCATCATTCCTACCTGTGTTTTATTACTGCTCTGCCAAAGCCATCAGAAATACAGGAGCCAGACACAGTTCTGTAACCTTGCTGTTCTGCCATACCCAAGTTGGCAACTACCAAAGGAACTTTCTGGAAAAGACTTTTTAAAAAAAGCAAGAACATAAAAATTTATCATTGTAAGTTTTAGAAGTAGTGGTGTCTCTGTGAAAGATATTCTTTATCATAAAAATGTATGATACAGAATTTCATTTTATTGATTCTCACAGAGGAATAAACTTCAGTACAAGATGAATTGGTTGAAACTATAGTAAAGAACAGAATTATCAGACACAGAGATGAACACAATATGTTGGGGGAAGAGTCAACATGGCTCTTGTAAAGGGAAATCATGCCTCACCCATATATTAGAATTCTTTGAGATGGTCAACAAACATGGACAAGGGTGACCCAGTGGATATAGTGTACTTAGACTTTCAGAAAGCTTTTGACAAGATCCCTCATCAAAGGTTCTTAAGCAAAATAAGCAGTCATGGGATAAGAGGGAAGGTCCTCTCATGGATCAGTAACTGGTTTTAAGAGGAAACAAAGGGTGGGAATAAATGGTCAGTTTTCACAGGAGAGGTAAATAGTGGGGTCTCCCAAGGGTTTGTATTGGGACTAGCTCTGTTCAACATATTCATAAATGATCTGGAAAAAGGGATAAACAGTGAGGTGGCAAAGTTTGCAGACACAAAATTACTCAGGATAGTTAAGTCCAAGACAGACTGCGAAGAACTACAAAAGGATCTCACAAAACTGGATGACTGGGCAACAAAATGGCAGACCAAATTCAAATGTAGATAAATGCAAAGTAATGCACTTTGGAAAATCTAATCCCAACGATATATACAAAATGCTAGGGTCTAAATTAGCTGTTGTCACTCAAGAAAGATCTTGAAATCATTGTGGGTAGTTCTCTGAAAACATCTGCTGAATGTGCAGTGGGAGTCAAAAAAGCTAAAAATGTTAGGAACCATTAGGACAGGGTTAGATAATAAGACAGAAAATATGTCACTGCACAAATCCATGGTATGCCTACACTTTGAATACTGCATGCAGTTCTGGTCTCCCCATCTCAAAAATGATATTAAAAAAAAAGTACAGAGAAGGGTAGCAAAAATGATTAGGGATATGGAACAGCTTCCATATGAGGAGAAATTAAAAAGACTGAGACTGTTCAGTTTAGAAAAGAAATGACTGAGAGGCAATATGATAGAAGCCTATAAAATCACAAATTGTGTGGAGAAAGTGAATAATGAAGAGTTATTTACTCCTTCACATAACATGTGAACCAGAGGTCACCCAATGAAATAATAGGTTTAGAACTAACATAAGGAAGTACTTCTTCACACAAAACACTGTCAACATGTGGAACTTGTTGCCAGTGGATGCTGTACAGGCCAAAAGTATAACTGGGTTAAAAAAAGAATTAGATAAAGTTTATGGAGGTCAGGTCCATCAATGGCTATTAGCCAAGATGATCAAGGTCACAACCCCATGCTCTGGGTACCCCTAAAGCTCTGACTACTATAAGCTGGGACTGGACATCAGCTCAGTAAATTGCCCTGTTCTGTTCATTCCCTCTGAAGCATCTGGCACCAGCCAATGCTGGAAGACAGGATACTGGGTTAGATGGACCATTGGTCTGACCCAGTATAGCCATTCTTATGGAACTTAGTATATCATATAGTGAACCTAGCTTTGTTCAGCCATAAATGAAGCAAGCCCATAAGATCTGAGACTCTTGTATAGATTTTTTCCCCCTTGGGGGAGACACCAGCAGCTATGAGTAAAAAGTCTACTTGATGAAGGTGTTCACTTTCAGCATTCTCTAAAGCTCACTGAAGTCAATGAAAAGACTGCCATTGACTTCAGTGGGCTTTGAAGCAGGCCCCAAATGCTAAAATTATATACCCTATAATTGGTGAGCCTGGCCCTATCCACATCACAATAAGTTTATTATGAACTATTACTCAATATTTGAAACACTGGAAATGACCTTGGTTTCTGTATTTTGGCTCTGATCCTGCAAGTTGTTCTGCAAGGGGAAACTCTGCGTAAAGCCCTACTGAAGTTGGGCTTTACACGGCTGACGGCATACATAGCTTACAGGATCAGGGTCTTTGTCATTACATCTGAAATTTAACACATGGGTCAAAAGTCCAGTTAAGGTCACATTTCCTCAAGTTTTCCCGTGTTTAAGTTTACGTTACTATTTTAAAATGTTTTTGAATATGTAAAATACCAAAAGGAGAATTCATGTTTCCTTAGCTAAATTACTATTTTCTTACTTGAATCTAGTTACTGAAAAAGGTATTTTTAAAGATTAGTTTACTTATTTGTACTATTTAAGGTTACACTTATTTTTTCAACAATGAATCAAAACATTTCAGTTAGTTTTGAGGCAGTTTTACTTTTAGGTTCTGATTTGTTAACACTGTAGTGTTTGTTTACATCTAAACATTCCCTTTCAAAAGCCACACTGTATTCAACTGAAATGTTAAAGCCATGAAGACATTTGTATTAGAGATATAGTGTAGGATTAGATTTGGTTCAAAAGCTAGGTTTTGTAAAACCAGGTTTCCACATTTAGTCTCAGGCAGGAACACAGACAAAAGCTAGGTAATTAGAAGACTGATGTTTTTATTTAATTTATTTACGTGGAGACACTGTTTTTAAACACATGACCATTCCCCTACCACATTTGCAACTCAAACTTGATACTGTACCTTGCAAGTGAAACAGACTAGAAACTGATTAATCTACTTTCATTGTCCAAGCTGAAATGTAAAATCATACTACATAAACAGCAAAAACCAAAATATTTGTTTCTTTCAGGTGTAATATTTTAAGGTGTCATTTGCAATACAAGTAAAAAAAAGCTGTCATTCTGAACTGAGGTGCTCCCTTTAATTTTAGGTTTTGTAAAACTTAAGTTTCAGGACAAAGCTACCTGGCAGTGTGTCTTTTTGGTTAGGACAGCATGCCATCAATTGGTTTGCAAAGTAATCAAGGGAACTCTTTAAACACAAGCAAGAGAGTCTTAAAAATTGAATGATGATTGGTTATGACAATCTGTTTCTAAGCTCTAGCAGAGAAAGGATGCAAAGGAATCAAATGTAAACGGTTTCCAGTGTGAACATGGTTTGTTTCTTGTTCATTCTGGCCTGAAAGTTTTTTGTTATTTTTAATATTTTTTACTCTGTTTTTTTCCTGAAAGGCCATGAGTAGGATTCTGACATCACAGGTATCAAGAAAGGAAACCTGATTGAAAGGGGAAGTGATTCTTATTTAATTCAATTTTAAGCATTCTGAATTTGTGTTTTAAAACAAATGCCAAAATTAATATTTGGAAAAAGATCTTTATCAAAGACTGAACATCCAGCCTCTTAATTAATGACCAAGAAGTCTCCCAAATCCATTCCTTGGGGGCCTCCAATGAAATCGTAAAATATGGAAGACAAGACCGGATGTTCCTGATATTTTTTAAGATAAAAAAGAAAAATCGGCCTCTTTATAGATTATAAAACATCAAAAAAGTCCCAAAAGAATTTCCGCCCTGTGCAAATTACCTTTAAAAAGGGGAGACAGGCCAATTTGTAATTCAAATAGATAAACAAAACCAACAAAAACTTTCTTGAAAAAATTGAGTTAATTTACTAATGAAATAGTTTTGTGAACTACTGTATTAAGCCAGCTTTCTGAATTTACTTAAACTGCTGTTTATGTTGTTGATGAATGAAGCCATAAGACCAATTTAGAGAGATTGTTGTATTGCTGTTGTATCAAATTGCAACATTTATAAAAAGTGCCAAGAAGTAAGATGTCAAAATATAATGAAAGATAACAGGAAAATTCAACATAATATGTACTAGGAAAAATTTGGTAGGCATTGACATAATAGCTTGAACAAGCTAGATACAAAACAGCCAGATTAGAGCTGGGTGGAAAACAGAGTATCCGTGCGGGAGGAAACCGAGTTTGAGATTTTGGTCCGAATCAGAATAAAATGTTGGCCTTTCCTGTGGAAGGGAATATCCCAATATGGGAACATACCAGTGCCACTGCTGCCTGTCTTTCCTGTCCACCAGCCCTGCTGCTGGTGGGAGGAAAACCCCCAGGCTGATGACAGGAAGGAACCCACCCCAAGGATCCAGGCAGCCTGGTCTGGGATTCCTGGCTGTCAAGTTCTCCTCCAGGTGAGGCAGCTACCTGGAGAGTTGATGTGGAGCAGGGGAACCCTGGGAGCCTGGAAACTAGGGATGCAGATGAGCTTGGGAACCAGGGCTCCCAGGTGAGCTGCAAAGGAGATGGTGCTTCTGCGGAGCCAGGAGCCTGAGAACCAGGGCTGCCAAGGAGTCAGGCGGACAAAATGGCAGGAAACCAGGCAGGGTTCTGTCCCATCGGAAACCTGCCTGGTTTCCATCAGAATTTTGTCAAAATATACATATTCCCACAGAACAACTAATTGGCATTTTCCAATGGAAAAATGTTGTCAGAAAACTTATAACCCACTCTAACGTAGATGGTTTGCTGCTTGCAAGGACTTGAGTTCCCAGATTGTCTAAAAAGAATTGCCAATAATTTAAATAGCTTGGTGGTTAATTTGATACAAATTAAGAGTGATGAAATCAATACAGGAACTTGCATAGGTTGTTCTTTGCCTATGCCAGGGGAACTTTGTCAGAGACTAAGAACAGTCATTGCTAAAGATTTCTCTACATCTGCTATAAGGTTCCTCAAAAAAACAAAAAAAACCACATGATGACTGAACATAAAGACTTGCAAGATCACTTAATTATATCTTGGGCTGCTTGGAAAACTTGAAGCTGAGAAAACAAAGGGTTGGGGGCTGAGTGTTTAAATGAAAGAAACGAGAGAGAGAGAAATGTACAGAAAGCTGTCCATCCAAATTACAAGGGAGGGGAGGATCTACCAGTATAAAGAATCATTTCTAAATCTGTTTTGCTAACTTTGTCTAGTTTACTTGAAGATTGTTTTCATGAAGAAAATCAACAGGTTTCCTAAGTGAATCAGTCAATGTTGGCATTAAAAATAGTAATTTTGGTCAGAAGTACTACAAAAATGAACAACATAAGGGAAGTCACAGCATATCATACATCCCTGTGTCCTACTAGAATTAGAGAGAACAACAACTGAGAGGTACTTACCCCTCTTGTGGTCTATGCAAAGCATGTTCCAATCTGTAAGTGGAACAGCTTTCTGTAGTTACACTGGAAGTTAGTAACAGAAAGACAAGACCCTGATTTGATAAGTATGACTGTAAATTCCTGTGAAGAAGTCTTTCTCGGAATGTCATTGTCTGGTCTGTATTACGTCTGAATTTGTACCAGCCTATCACATTCTGGGTAGGAAAAAAAAAGATTTATCTAATCAGTGTTACCATTCCCTAGCATTACACAACCACATAACAAAACACACATGTGTGAAAAAGTCAGAAGAGAGGTCAGCCCTGAACTGAATTGGAATTCTTTAAGATTGTAGACCCTGATTCAGCAAACATATAAGTACAGGCTTGACTTTAAACACACAAGTAGTACCATCCCTATTCAGCAAATCACTTAAACACAAGTAGTTCCATTAGACCTACCCCTGCTTATATGTTCTACTGAATTGAGGCCTTACTGAAAACATTTCATACCCGTCACGTGCTGAGAATATAAATCTATCAAAACTGGTTCGCTTTCAAAGCTTAAGCCCAAACCATTAAGCTTGCTCCGAACTTGGCCATGTACCAGTACACCTCCCCATCAGACTGCAGTGTCATCCTGTTTAAATATTCTGTTCTGAAGCAAGGGTGTTTGATGAAAAATAAACTAGTGTATATACTCGATCATAAGCCGGTTCGTTTATCATAAGCAAACTTTGGCTCCCGGGCCATCAGGATAAGTTGCTGGCGGGCTGAGACGGTTTGTTTACCTTGAGCGTCCGCAGGCACGGAGGTAAACCTAGGTAAACAAAGTGTCCCGGTGCACCAGCTGCTTACCCTGACGGGCCGGGACAGCAACTGGTGGGGAAATTTGGCGGGGGGGTGGGGGGGAGAAGCTGGGGGTCAGGAGAGTAACCCCTGTGACCATCCCCCACATGACCCCACCCCAGCTCAGGACCCCCACACTCTCCCCATCCCATCCCTTCCCACCTTAGCTGGGGCGGGCCGGGGGAGGATGGCTCTGGCCTGGCTGGAGCTGCTCCAGCAGGGTGGGCAGTGCGGCCGCAGCGTGCTCCAGCGGGCCAGGCAGCACGGCCACAGCCTGCTCCGGTGGGCGGGTCCGAGCGGCGCGGCTGCAGTGTGCTCTGGACGGCATGGCCGATCGGCACGGCCGCAGCGTGCTCTGACAGGCGGGCCGGGCGGCGCGGCCACAGCGTGCTCCAGCGGGCGGTGCGGCGGCAGCCTGCCAGCCCTGGAGCTGCAGCTGCTTCGGAGGCTGGGGGGACAGCAGCGTGGCCAGAAGCGGCTCTGCTGCCTCTCCTTGCCCACCTCTCCCTCTCTATACCCGTTCATAAGCTGACCCCCTTCTCTGATGCTTCTCTTTTTTACTATAAAAATTCGGCTTATGAATGAGTATATACAGTATTTGTATTTTAAGTCAGACAAGAGGATGCCAATCTGATTCAGTAAATGAAAGGGCAAACTCTTCCAATGCATATACTAAAATTCCAATAAACTGAAAGCCAACTGTGTTTCAAGTGAACTGTTTGAAATGAAAAACGCTTCTCTGATCCAAATACAGAAGAGGCCATATGATCTCACTGCAACGTTTAAATGGTTCACTTGGGCGATGAGAAAAAAAAATCCAACAGCAGCACAGAAGAGGGAATAAGTATTCCCCAACACTAAATAAAAAAAAAAAAAAAAAGGATTGCTTTGTGAGGACCAAATTTCAGTTCAGTTTGGACTTTTGTCATGGGCTGAAAAGACAAAAAAAGGGAATAAACACCTAAAGTGAGATTATGGAATGAAACAGATAACTAAAATATGAATCAACATAGCAATTACACAGAGTCAGCACAATGCCCTGCATAAAACCCCAGAGTATGGTCTATTTTTAAAAATAAAATACCTTTTTGCAACCTGATAATATTTTCTTCAGTTCAGGCTCATTCAGTTCACCCGCAGAGTTATAAAAGCTAGAAGAGATCATTAGAAGGATCAGAGAATAAAAGGTTACAGTTCCAAAGTAAATACTTCTTAAAATAATCTAGCAGCCACCTCATTTCAATCTGATCAAATGTTATTAAAACAAGGTCTAGTGGGAAACACCTTCCCAGTACATCCTGATTTTCTGGTTTACACTTAACAATAATCCAAAAAATTAGGCCTGTCTTAAAGTGATATTGAAATAATGGCATCCATTATTCACATTCCAATACAGATATAGGCCCCGATTTAGCAAAGCCTTTTAGAACAGTGTGACCAAAAGCACCCCATATTCACCCCACACACCAGTGTAATAATTTTTGTGCAAAATATTCCTTACTGAGGTATCATTTAAAAACGATCACCACACTGATAATCAATATTCTTGTGTAATGTTTATATGAAATGTGTTTTAACAATTATGAACATAAGCTGAAATTATGACTATCGTGTTTACCAGACAAATCTGGGAAATGCGTAAACTAGTTTCTCAAAGACAAAGGACAAGCTGATGCCTCTAGCCAGGTGTCATCAAAGTTGATTGGCAATCACCTGTCAAGTGGCAAAGAATGGGGGCGGGAACAGATGGATCTGCATTTTAGCAAACAGCCGCATGGAATCTCTTTCACAATGAGACCCCATAGCTCCATCCTTACAGCTGGAATGAACTTTATCTAGGGGTAACCCTCAGGGAAATGCATTTCAAAGGGTGAGTGGACTATAAAAGTGAGAGGCAAAAACACAGCAAGGGTTCTCTCCCTTTCTCTCTTTCACCTAAGAAGACAAAGGAACCAGTCCTTTGACTTTGGGGGAGTTCCTGACCTGAGAATTTGGTCAGCAATGTTGCTGGGAACACGTGGTGAGGATTTTACCTTGAACCAAGGCTAGCTGACTAAGTTTTAGCTACTAAAAGTGTTTTATCTTTATTTCTCTTGTGACCATTTCTGACTACTTATACTTGTACTCACTTAAAATCTCTCTCTTGGTAGTTAAATAAACTTGTTCTATTTTTTAATCAATACTAACCCAGTGTTGTGTTTAAACTGAACTGTTTTGGTAACTCCAGTTAAAATAACAAACTGTTGCATATTGACTCCTTACAGTGGCAATGGACCTCTAATATCTGAACTGTCCAGGAGAGGGCTGGATAGTGCAGAACACATGTTTTGGGGAAAATTTGGGACTGGGAGTGTGTTGAGGTCACCATAAAAGTAGTAAGCACAGTTGGTGGAAGCTAGAGTGTGACTTGAATGTTGCTGACAGGCTGCTGGGGTCAGAGCTATAGCTATATACAGACACTCAGGGTGTGACCTGCATGCCATTAGGCTGTTTGTAAGCATCACAGGTTGGGAGCTACAACAGCAAAGCATTGTGAGGCACCCAGGGTTACAGGGTAGGCGGTGACACAACCTCTCACCGGTCTGGACTGCACCTGGAATGTGACACACAAGTTTAAATATTTTAATGGAATAAGGATAGATTTATTACATGCTTAAGGGCTTTCCTGAACCATGGCCACATAAAGTCAGTAATGATGTGGTGTGGCATGGCTTGAAGGTTTTAGCAACATGAGTTTGGACTGGCTGTATTGAGTGATGTGGGGTCGTCTACATTTTTCTACAGCATCCATCGTGGTATACGAATACCTGTAGTAATCCCAAATGAATGCCAATAAAACCTTTATACTCCATTGCGATGTATTCTGTATTGGCCACATCATTTTTATTATAAAACATTTTAAGGTTTTGAGAGTTATAAAAATTGTTTATTGGGACTATTTTTCATATCCCTTTGCCTGTGAACCTTGCTACTGCGAGTTCAACTGTACATGCCATGGAGAAACAAGAAAAATGACTATTTTTAAAACCTCTAAAAATGACCTAAAATAGATTTTTATATACATCACATTTAATGCCAGTTATCTAAGAAGCTTCTACAACTAGAAGCAAGTGAAGTGTAGCTCATTGATAAGTTGACATTCTCCCCTTTCCTATGGTATAAAGCTTCAATGCTTTCACTTCTATCCCTGATGGGTCATAAGATATCCAACCTTAAAACTGTTACTACCTCGAGCCAGTGTAATTCTGGGGGGGAAATTCTACACCTATGGGAAGAAGGTTTTTTTGTTTTTTTTGTTTTTTTTTTTTTAAATGAAGCTATTTTTAATGTTAGAGTGAGTCTCAGGAAGATTACGAAGTGCAGACCATGGTTCTACAGTTCATAACACGGGTGGTATACAGTATATGTATTTATACATGCACACAGATATATGCACACAGTATACATCTAATAAAAAGTACTTAAAACTAATACAATATTGTATCAAATGGATACATAGGGATTTCATATCTGTGTCATTCGGAGAAGCTGATATGTCATTCACCACTAGCTACGTTATTTCTTCACCCAGAGGACGTGAGATTAACTGATGTAGAAACCAGTCATTTAATTTTGTACGTTTAGTTAATGATACTAACCTGAAAAGCTGATAGCATGGAATATGTTTTTGTATATCTGAAAGAAAAACAACATATTACTCTGGCTCCACGTACTCAGCACTCATTCTTCTGCCGACTATATTCATAGCCATACCCTCCTGAGAAGTAAAAATTTTATCAAGGGACCTTTAAAACTTAAAACAAACACTAAACTCCAATATCTACCGACACTGGGTCAGGAAATAAAATAAGTCTTTTTAAAAATAATCCTATGGTTTTTCAAGACTAAAGGGAAACCATCTACATGTTTAGGTGTGTTTTTTCAATAAACTATTTTTTCCCCTCGTGCTTTGCCAAGCAAGAATCGTGGCCGGTTTTTCCCATTTTGTTCTCTTCATTTTTTGAGAACAAGAGTAAAGATAAAAAATACACTTAATCAAACTGCCTTGTATTTTTCAGTTAAGGCCCAGATCCATCAGGGCATAAGAATATGTACCTAATACCAATTAATTGTAATGTTCTTTCTAGTTTTGCACTCAGCATCAGAATTATTCTTACAGTTAAACTTTTATGCAAGAATATAGTTGTTTCATAAATGAAAAGTTATTGTTTGTATTACTGTAGTGCTCACAATAATCTAGATGTTTTCCAAATATATAATTCAGTCCAAAGTGACTCTCCTGATTTTCAACATCCTGCATGGAATTGATCCTGGTTATGTAAGAGAGTCTCTCTCTCTGGCTATGGCTACACTGGCGCTTTACAGCGCTGCAACTTTCTCGCTCAGGGGTGTGAAAAAACACCCCCCTGAGCGCAGCAAGTTATAGCGCTGTAAAGCGCCAGTGTAAACAGTGCCCCAGCTAATCCCCTCGTGTAAATTAATCCCGTCGTGGAGGTGGAGTACCTGCAGCGCTGGGAGGGCTCTCTCCCAGCGCTGGCGCGCGACCACACTCACACTCCAAAGCGCTGCCGCGGGAGCGCTCCTGCGGCAGCGCTGTGAAGTTTCGAGTGTAGCCACGGCCTCTGACTACAACCTAACACAAGAGCTGTGTTCCAGTGAAGCACTAGAGCTGTTGGCCACTGGGGTAGGTTCATTACTATAGGATGCAGAACCTTGCACAGGAGCTGGATCAAGAATATGGAACTCACTACTAGAAGAAATAAAGACAACTAACCTCTTAACATTCAGAGCTCAATGCAAAACCCTCTTCTTTGCCCAAATTCTCCCACAGTAATACTCATTGCAGAGGGGAGTATTAAGTCTTACAATAGCACTCACTTTTATAACATTATGTTTAAATGATGTTTTTCACAGGGTTAGCTTCTATTATGTTCATTTTTTCTTCTCAAAGGTTCATATAAAATATAAGACTTCCCAGCACGTAATAGCTCTACAGAAATTTCTTTTTAAATAAACTTCAAGTTGGAAATATCTGAAAGCCTGCTGGATAATAAAACCTGAAGAAGAGCTCTGTGTAAGCTCGAAAGCTTGTTTCTCTCACCAACAGAAGTTGCTCCAATAAAAGATATTATCTCACCCACCTGGTCTCTCTGATAATAAAACAGTCTTTGACACGTAAGCACTTTTCATCTTCAAGGCACCTAAATATTAATGAATTAATCCTTATAGCACCTTCTGAGAAAAGCAAATAGCATACCTATTTTACAGATTGGAAAAAAGGACCCAAAGTCAACTTGGTCTAAATGAGCTGAACTTCATGGAATTCAAAGTCATGCCAGATTTCACCAGGACTGAATTTGGTCCAAAAGAGGTTAGGTGACTTACTCAAGGGAACAGAAGGAGTCAGAGGCAGAATCTGTTTTTAACGTCACTTCTTGGGATAGAAGATGTATTCAAGAAAATATAAACTCATACTTTTGTTTCCATATATCTAGAACTATTAGATAAAATATTTTGTTACATTAATATTTTCGTAAAATTTTCAAAAAGTTAAAGAAGATGAAATATGAAAGATTATCTTACAAAATGATAAATACCACATTTAAATACAGCATTATGACAAGATTCAGTGGTCTTTGTTGCCAGTCTGGGGCTCAGATTCAGTAAAGTACTTAAGCATATGCACTGTCCTAATGAAATCAAGCGTAGACTCACCGATTGTATAAACAACTTCAACATCATCCATCTGAGAGTCAGTAATGCTGTTCTTGGCTTCACCTTTCACTTCTCCAAGGAGGAAGCCTTCCTTTGTAGGGGGAGCAAACAGAGGAAAAACATATTAGAAATAATTAAGGCTCTTGATTAACCGCAGTCAACGCACACGATTAACTAAAACAAATTAATCATGATTAATCGCAGTTTTAATTGCACTGTTAAACAATAGAATACCAATTAAAATGTATTAAATATTTTGGATGTTTTTCTACATTTTCATATATATTGTATTCTGTGTTGTAATTGAAATCAGTGTATATTATTTTTATTACAAATATTTGCACTGTAAAATGATAAACAAAAGAAATAGTATTTTTCAATTCACCTCATACAAGTACTGTAGTGCAATTTCTTTGTCGTGAAAGTGCAACTTACAAATGTAGATTTTTTTTGTTACATAACTGCACTCAAAAACAAAACAACGTAAAACTTCAGAGCCTACAAGTCCACTCAGTCCTACTTCTTGTTCAGCCAATCGCTAAAACAAACAAGTTTGTTTACATTTACAGGAGATAATGCTGCCCTCTTCTTATTTACAATGTCACCAGAACGTGAGAACAGGAATTTGCATGGCACTTTTGTAGCTGGCATTGTAAGGTATTTACGTGCCAGATACGCTAAACATTCATATGCCCCTTCATGCTTCGGCCACCATTCCAGAGGATATGCTTCCATGCTGATGACGCTCGTTAAAAAAGCAGTGCATTAATTAAATTTGTGACTGAACTCCTTGGGGGAGAACTGTACATCCCCTGCTCTGTTTTACCCACATTCTAGCATCTATTTCATGTTATAACAGTCTTGGATGATGACCCAGCACACGTCGTTCATTTTAAGAACACTTTCACTGCAGATTCACAAAACGCAAAGAAGGTACCAATGTGAGATTTCTAAAGACAGCTACAGCACTGGATCCAAGCTTTAAGAATCTGAAGTGCCTTCCAAAATCTGAGAGGGACTAGGTCGGGAACATGCTTTCAGAAGGTTTAAAAGAGCAACACTCCGATGCGGAAACTACAGAACCCAAACCACCAAAAAAGAAAATCACCCTTCTTCTGGTGGCATCTGACTCAGATAATGAAAATGAACTTGCATAGGTCCGCATTGCTGTGGATTGTTATTTTGAGCAGAACCCGTCATCAGCATGGACGCATGTCCCCTGGAATGGTGGTTGAAGCATGAAGGGACATATGAATCTTTAGCACATCTGGCACGTAAATATCTTGCAACATCTGCTACAACAGTGCCATGAGAACGCCTGTTCTCACTTTCAGGTGACGTAAACAAGAAGCGGGCAGCATTATCTCCGGCATATGTAAACAAACTTGTTTGTCTGAGCGATTGGCTGAACAAGAAGTAGGACTGAGTGGACTTGCAGACTCTAAAGTTTTCCATTGTTTTATTTTTGAATGCAGTTTTTTGGTACATAATTCTAGATTTTTAAGTTCAACTTTCATGTTAAAGAGATTGCACTACAGTACAATATTAGGTGAATTGAAAAATACTATTTCTTTTGTTTTTTTTACAGTGCAAATATTTTTAATCAAAAATACATATAAAGTGAGCACTGTACACTCTGTATTCTGTGTTGTAATTAAAATCAATATATATGAAAATGTAGAAAACATCCAAAAATATTTAAATAAATGGTGTTCTAGTATTGTTAATCACGTGATTAAATCACTTTTTTTTTAATTGTGTGATTAATCACAATTAATTTTTTTAATCGCTTGACTGCCCTAGAAATAATGCTTTTATTGACAATGTTTAAAAAAATCTACACTCCATCATCTGGACAACGAGCTGTGGGAGACAGAAGTTCTTAAATTTACAAAAATAATTTACCATAGCAAGCATCTTTGTTAACTCTCTCTTGAACTTTTAGCACTGTCCTTTATTTTGTGTGGCCTGCAATCATTTCCCCATATGATTTACTGACACAAACAGTAGTGCAGTCAAGGCACAACAGAAAAGACCACAAGTGGTGGAGCAAAATGACTCTCCCAAAATGCTTATGCTACTTCTCCCTAAGTTCAGCAAAAGCATATAGGAAGGAGAGACAGCAGGAATAAAAGATAAAATAGCAAAAAAGGAAACATTTCACAAGAATAAAAAGCTATAAAGGTGTGGGATGGATGCATTTTGTTTTAAAATACAAAAATATGAGTGAAGAAAAAAACTGGGGGATCTATGTATTCGTTGTTGCTTGCTTTTTACTTTTGTTATGATTCCTTTTTTAAATAGTTGGAATGGGATGCGGACTTAGTTTTAATGACCACCTGTCAGACTTGGACCTAAAAGTTTGGCCAGCTCTTAACAACTATTCCATAACATACTATACAGAAGTAGAAAATACTACTTTTACACCACACACCACAGTGTAGCTGAGTTACAGTTCTGAAAGCCATAAACTTCCTGACATTAGTGTACTTAAATTCTAAACACTAATGTTGTAATAAAAGAGGTTTTAATACAAAAGATTCTTTATTTCTAAAAAAAGTTAAAAACTAGATCAAATGTATATTGCCAAGATAAAAGGGTGTGTGGATCTTGATATCTATGACTCTAGTTTAAAATGTAGTGAAAATCATAAATTGCATCAGGTCTGTAAGCAATTTTCCAGTAGCTATAACTTCATTTCCAAACTAATGCCCTGATCTGAAACTAGATCTCCCTGGCCAGATCCCTGCATTTGAGCAGAGCCCCACGGAGATCAATGGAGCTCCATATGGGGAGAGGGGTCTGCCAGCATGAAGGAACTTGCAGGATCAAGGACCAAACTTTTTGTTAAACAAGGTAAAATACGCTTATCTTCACTTAGGACCAAGATAATTCAAACTCTGATATTAAAAAAAAATCAATCAAGTTTATCCAAACACTAAACTAAGAGCCCAGAAAATTTCCTACGACCTGGGCAGAAAAGCATTTCACATGTCTTTCCCCCCAGAAATAAAATACATTTCAGCACAAATGTGTAATTTTTTTTGGGGGGGGGGGAGGAGGGGGAGAATGTTGCACTTCTGGAAATAACTTAAATCCTGATCCTGCAATCACATCCATGTACTTAGATCTTCAGCCTTCTGCATGGGCACAAGAGTCTGCCTATACTGATCAATGTACAGGATGGAAGCCTACCTCTCTTTTATCATTATAACCACATCATTGCTACTACTACCTACGTAAGCAGGGGCTGCTTTCACATTGTGGTGACATCTGAAGTGAGGGAGATTTTAAAAAAAAGAGGGATGTTGTAAATACCTCATTGAAACACAGGGTGCAAAACCCTTCCCTTTCACAAAGCAAAGTGCTTTACTGTATTTTAAACTGTGCCTTGAAATCAATCCCCAAAGGATTTCTGCCCCCCTCGCAGACCCCTGCCCCGGGGGGCCAGCAGGGGGAGGCAGTAGGTCTGGACAGACACACTTTACACACAGTTATTTACATCCATAGGGAGGGGGCTGTGGCTGTTAAACTGTAGCCAGCAAGAGAGGGGCTGGAGTAAGCCAGGCAGCATGTAGTGAAAGTGAAACCAGGGGAAGTCACTGACACCCAGCGGCGGCTCCCCCGCCCAGGGGAAACTCGGGGGCAGCGTGTGTGTGGGGAGGGGATGAAAACCCGCTTCTCAACCTCAAACCATCTCCCCCCATCCCACCCAACCCCCCCGAGGCAGACCCCCCATCCCACCCCCGGCCCCCAGACCCCGCCTCCCCTCTCCTCCGGGCCCCAGGCGCTCCCCCGGGCCACCCCCCCCAGCCCCATGTGCCATTGTCCCCGCTGGGGCTGGGGCCGCGGCCGGGCCGAGGCGGCGGGGGCCGGGGCGGTGCTGGCGGCTCACAGTGTCCGAGTCGGTGTTGAGGTGCTGGAAGGCGAGGGCGCCAAAGACGAAGCCGGAGAGCAGGGCCGAGGTGCTCTCCCCCTCCATGCTCCCCACGGCGGCGCCTGCCGCCTGGGCCTGAGTGGCCGCGGGCCGGAGCAACAATGGCAGCGCTGGGCCGCCGCGTGAGAGACCCCTAGTGCCCAGAGGGGAAATGGCACCCGCGGGCTGGCGGGGGAAAGGGGGGCATACACACGCAGAGAGCGCTCTGCTGGGGGCACACGTACACACAGCGCTCTGCTGGGGGCACATACGTACACACACACACAGCGCTCTGCTGGGGACACACCCACATACTGCCCTCTGGGGGCACACACACACACACATAACCCCCCTGTGGGGGGTGCTTGTGCATGCACGCATACACATACTGCTGGGGAAGTGGGGTGGGGACACACACACCTCACACATATACTGTAAGTACTGTAGGGAATGCTAAACTGTATTATACCATTCAGCTACTAGTTAGCACAGTGTGTAACATACCTTAGCCCTGGTCTACACTGGGGGGGGGGGGGGAAATCGATCTAAGTTACACAACTTTATCTATGTGAATAACGTAGCTGAAGTTGATGTACTTAGATCGACTTACCGTGGTGTCTTCACCACAGTGAGTCAACTGCTGCCGCTCCCCCGTCGACTCTGCCTGCGCCTCTCGCAGCACTGGAGTACAGGAGTCTATGGGAGAGCGCTCGGGGGTCAATTTATCGCATCTAGACTAGATGCGATAAATCAATCCCTGCTGGATCGATTGCTGCCCGCCAATCTGGCGGGTGATGTAGACAAACCCTTATTTAATTTTAAGCTAACCTCAGCCATACCTGGCAGTACATGAAAAGGATCTTATAGTTAACACATCTCTGGTGTATCTCTCTGGGAAGGAAACTCTGTAGCAGGTCCATGTATGGTTCAGAAGCCTGACCTGAAACCTACCATGTATAATATATACGTGAAACGTACCCCTCTCTACTGGGGGAAGAGGATGGGGAAACACACACCCACACCTCCTACAGCTGAAGACAAAAATGAGGGGGTACATATATTCTTCTGCTTGGGAAAGAGGGGGGGCACACACACATGCCCCCTGCTGGTCATGAAAGGCAGTTACAGATCTTTCTTGGGAACTCCCTCTTCTCTGCCCCCACGAGGAAAGATACAGTCTTCTGCTGTGCACAAACACACTTATTTGCAGGAGAAACACACACCGTCTTGTGGAGAAACGGGAGAAATAAAATTTGCTTCAATAATGCATTGTCATAAGGCATGGGAGTGTTGTCAAGTGTGAAGGAGGGACGGATGGCTCTGGTATTGGTCAGAGGTAAATACAATCTTCCCAGGATAAGGGATCACCAGGCTTTGGGGTGGGTGGAGCGGGCACGGTGTACCCCCGGTCCATTTGTCATGGGTATCCGTTCCTTATTCTGTGATAGATTGCTAGTGTGCTCTTTCTGCCACTTCTTTCTTTTCTCAGGTTTATGCCTAAAGTTCCCTTGTTCCTTTTGGATGAAAGCTTTTATTGTTATTGATAATTTGATGAAAAACCCTTCTCACAATCACACATATTTTGAACACTGGAGTACAAAATGTTTTTCTACTTCTATTTTTTCTGTTACATTAATTCCAGTTATTCTTGTCTGAGTTTGCATTGGACATGTGTCTTTCAATGTCTGGCCACAGAGTCTACATTTACTAGGAAGAGTCATGCATGCAACATTCCTGGGGAAAGGGAGAAACATAGATACACACCTGACTTTAAGGCCCCTTTACATTGCTACAGCAGTGTAAGTGGACCTTACTGTAAATAAGAATCAGGCCCCAAATATAAGCTTTAATTTGGCCCTTATTTACACCTAGGCAATCCTATTGAAGACAATGGGTGGCACAATTGTAGTTGAGAGCATTCTCTAAAAGCTACAAGGTGGCACAAAGGCAACCAAAGACATCATCTGAAGAAAATAGGGCAATTGTACTAGGGACAGAATATGCCCTATAGACTTTGCTCTTTGTAGTAATGATGCATTTGCCTGAAGAAACCTATCCTGGAAAACAATCCTTTCTTGTAAATGGAGCAAATCTGATATGGAATCACTGAGAGATCATAAACGTTTTTATAGACTGACTTTTCAGAATAGACCTTCACTGGAAATAATAAAAGCCTTCATGTGTGTCTAAAGAGGCTGTCATCAGATATTCTCTAGCAAGCAGCATCTCTTAAAATGAAAGAAGGATAAAATGCATTAGTTGTAAAGCACTTAATTTGTATCCTGTGGAGGAGGGGAAAGATGCCATCCAGTTTTCCAACAAAGTGAAATCTGCCATTGCTGCCAAAGGAAGACTGACTGCACTTCCTTAGTAAGAAAAACCTTCCATCATACCCAAATTCATTCTCCTCACAATACAAGCTCAGACTCCCCCATCTTAAAAAAAAACAAACCAAATCCACAGTTGGCTCCTCATCTCCCCTCCCAAAGCCCTGTCCTCTTCCCTTTTTCTTGGTTGCCATTGATACCCCCATCCTCCCAATCACTCAGCCCTCTCTATAAGCCCTTATATCCAGGCTGTATCCACAGTTGTCATAAATCTCCAAGATCCAGCTTTCTCTCTGTCCAGGCTCACAAAACTCTCATCTAGGTCCTTATGTCTCATGTCTTGAATACTGTCATCTACTCCTCTTAGGTCTTGACTACTGTAAACTTGCCCACCTTGAGTCCATTTAAAATGCTACTGCCAAAATATTTTTCCTTGTTCTTTGATTTCAAGATGCCCCCCTTTTCTTTGAGTCCCTCCATTGACTCCTCTTCCGCCTCACACCAGATATAAGCTTCTTGTCCTCACTTTAAAGGCACTTAACTCCATGGTATTTGTTATATCTATTCGCTCACTGCATTGTTCACTGCAAGCTTCCCTATGCCCGAGTTCCCAAACTTCACTGCCTATTAGTCAATGCCTCCTACAAACACCTCTGTACTTTTTCCTGTGCTGCTCTTCATGCATGGCAGAGATTCCTTGAAGAAGAAGGTAAAGCTTATGCTGACTCCCCTTCCAATCTAGCCTTCTTCAAATTCTACCTTTAAACTCTCCTCTGCTCTGATGCTTACAGAACATTGCCAGCTGATAACGCTTAGGGAGATGGCCAGCTTCATGGTGCATATGGATAATCTGCATGCAAGACTGCTCATATGACAGTTCGCTCACCTTCTCTCTCCCCCATCCCTATCTGTTTGTTTATTTTATCCACCTTTTATATCTTGTCACTAACCTAGACTGTAAACTCAGGGATTGTCTTTCTACTGTATGTTTAAATGGTATCTAGCACAAGGCAGGCCTGATTCCTGCATGGGGCCTATGAAGAACTGTAATATAAATAATAAATTACTTTCAAAAATTATGTTAAAAGAACATTATGTTTACAAAGTCCAGCACTCTGAAGTTAGGATATTCCAGAATTAAGCTTTCTTATGTATTCTCAATTCAGTCCCTTTATAGTGCTTGTGAATGTAATTGCTGTAGACTCCATTAAGAAGTGGGATTTTATAGGCAGGCAAGTGTTATCAGCTGTTTCTGGCACAAGATGTGATGCAGACAGAGCTGCCCTTTGTTTAGCTGATTCTCCCCCATATGTATATTTAACAGGAACATTTTTAGGTTGTTTCATTTCAATATATATTAGATGGATTTCTGACTGGAATTTTCAGAACAGCTTATGTGTCAGATAGTACTGACCATCCATCTTCTTACTGTAAATTTTGAAATACAGTTAAACAATGTCTGATGCAACTATTTTTTTTTTTAAATCTGCCCAACATTTTCTGCATTCATGAGCTGGGCATATGGAACTTTGGTCAAAATTCTCAAACCAGGACACCTAAAATTAGGCTCCTAATTCTGTGTTTATTTTATTAAAAATAAATGACTTTATTTTCTGAGGTCCTGAACACCAACAGTTCCCACTGAAGTCAAGTGAAGTGAAAATCAGGCCACGTTTATTTAGGTAGCTGAATATAGGTTTAGATGCCTAACTTTAGGCGCCCATGTTTGAAAACCTTAGACCTTAAAGAAGTTTCACTGGGTGTGGAGAGGTAGGATTGCCTCCTCGCCATCCCAAATCACAAGCATAATGCTGTGTAGCTCCTGAATTGTCTCTAATGCAGGGAAAGTGAGGAAGAGGGTGGCAGCTTCAGACCAATGCCTGACATGCACTTACTTGAGGTTTAGATTATGTCTACACAACAGCTGGGGGGGTGCCTCCCACCAGAGGTAGACAGACAGGAGCTAGCTCTGTTTCAGCTAGTGCACTAAAAATACCAGTGTGGCATGGGTGGCCCCCCGATTTATTATTCTATTTAATGATGGCTCTTCAATTAGTGTACACTCCTCCTTTGTGAGTGAGGCTCATTGTGATCAATTGTTGTCAATAACAGCATTTGGTACAGCCAATCAATGGTACTCGATATCAGGGCCGGCTCCAGGCACCAGCTTAACAAGCAGGTGCTTGGGGCGGCTAAGGGAGAGAGACGGCACCTGCGGCAATTTGGGGGCGGCAGGTCCCTCACTCCCTCTAGGAGCGAAGGACCTGCCACTGAACTGCCGCTGCCGATTGCGGCTTTTTTTTTTTTTTTTGCTTGGGGCGGCAGAAATGCTGGAGCCGGCCCTGCTCGATATGAAGGTCATGGTATTGGCTGGTTTCTAATCTCACATTATGTTGGATCCTGTGCAACTCTCTTAATATGATAATTGCTTTACGAATGGGTAGTCATTATTGTGTGTGATAATGGATTATTGACATCAGTGGGTAACCCCCGGTTATGTATTTGTTTGGCTCTAAGGAAGATACTTATGAGTATTAAATAAAATAATAATATACTATAGAAAGCATAGCATATTGAGTTATATCTGTATAAAACTTTATTATTATTTACTTAAATTGTAATCATATTTTTTGTTCTGTTTGTAGAGCACTTGACACAGTGGGGTCCTAGGATATGGCTGAGTCTCCTATCCATGGCCACAATACAAATAACTAATAATAATAATAATAACTACTATTAATTACTCCATATATTATGTATTATTTCTTTTATTTAATAAAGAGATACTTAACACATAACAACTGCTTATAATATACTATATTTATTGTACATAATATATAAAAATTAGCCATATGATCGAAATATCTCTTTACTAAATAATATTGTACATAGGTACTTATACATATGTACAATATTTAGTAAAAAGATATTTAGATCATATGGCTGTGTGTGTGTGTGTGTGTGTGCCTAAGTGTATCTATATTTATACACACACAGAGATCTTTCTTCTTCTTCTTTTTTTTTTTTTTTTTGGATGTGTCTTAGCCCCTCCCTTTGTAATTTGTTGGTTTTACAGGCATACCAGCAAACAGCTGCTTAAGGCTATGCTTACCAGTCACCCCACATTTATCAGTGATACAGATGAGGGCGCATTCAGCATATTTTAATTTTTATTGTACTGTACTATAGATATTAAACCAGTATCTGTTGTTTTAAATTATTATATAACCAAAAGGTGGCAGCACTGTGTTCCTGTTCTTATTACACAATTAATGAGAGAGACTTGTAACCTTATTAATATCCATATGAGAAGCTTTTAATTTTTCTAAGTAAAAGTCATGAGAAAGTGACTCCATTTGTTGAACAGCAGTATGTTTTCCTTTTCCTGTAGGATATGTAGTGCCAACAGAAATGTGCATTGTTAAGTAATGGATTATGTCACATAAAAGGCTGTATTAATTACTGGGATCAAGAAATCATAGGAGCATATTTTCTCCTTCAGTTCTGTGTGCAGTAGAAAGCCAAAATGGTCAGATCCCAAGTGGGTGGGGTGGGTATATAAAGAAAGGCACTATCTCTGCTGCATGCTCCCTCTCCCAGCCCCTGCAACAGCTTTTCTATGAGAGCTCTGCAGGCCGAGTCACCTCTTTGCAGCATTTGAAGACATGGAACCTGGCATCCATATTCAATGTGTTCTCTATCAAAACCCACTCATGCAGCTTAGATGCTTACAGAATCCCTTCAGCGACTGGAACTGTGCAGCTGTGCAGAAAATCAGCTGGTGTTAGCCCATCTGCTTCAGGAGTCATGCTGCTAAAGGAAGGGAGCAGGGTCTAATCAACCCCCCACTGGAGAAATATTGGAGAGTCACGACTCATGGAGTTTCCTCCCCTCCATACACAAAAAAAATACATAGGGCAGAGAATATGGCCCTTAGATAGATTGACTCCAGGGGCACTATTCAAGTGCTTAAGTTAAATATGTGCTTAAGGGCTCTGTTGGATCAGGACCAGAGTACTTAGCATCTTGTAGGATCAAGCCCTAAGGCCTATGTGCCCCATCCAGGGATGTCATATTAGCACTGTCCTATTGAGGAATGCTTAGATATAGTTCTTGGCAAGAAAGATCCTAAAATGTTTTATTTTGACTGATGAAGGGCTCCCCTTGCTGCAAATCAAATAACGCTACAGATATCAGGCCAGATTTTCAAAAAAGCCTAAGGTTAGGTACTTAAATAGGAACTGCTGCTGTCTGAACTCTGCTGAAAACCTGCCCTTTGGGTTTCATTTACTTTTCTGTTGCCACTAAGTGAAGGATCTACATCTTTTAGCTAACAGTAAGGTCTCAATTCTGTCCTCTGATATGCACCACACAGTACCTTTTATCTTGGGTAACTGGCAGCAGTGCTTGAAAATTAACCCTTACACTGATGCAAACTATCCAGATGCAAGCCACAATGTGGGTCAGGGGGTGGGTCCAATCCTCACATGCAATGTGATTCATCCAACCTGGGATAAGAACCGAGGGCAAGTCTACACTACTGTGCTACATCGGCACAGCTGCGCCATTTTAGCGCATCTGCTGTGCTGACAGGAGAGTGCTCTCCCATTGACATAATTACTTCACCTCCACAAGAGGCAGAAGCTATGTCAGCAGGAGATCATCTCCTGTCGACATAGTGCGGTGTGGACGGGGGGGGTCTTTTTCATGAAGTTAATCAGGAATAGTTAATCCACTTTAAATTCGCACCCTCCCTTATTCCTGTTTAGTTTTGAAGCATAGACAAGTGGTGTGTGTGTGTGTGTGTGTGTGACACACACAGAGAGACAGGGAGGGCGGAAGATTGCTGTAAAGTGAATATGTTTCTATAGAAAGTGTCAAACAACACCTTTAAAAGAGAAAATGTTTATTTAACTCTTAATATATTTAAATAAAAAAAAAAAAAAACTTTACCCCATATTTTTAAGGGGGGGCAAGTAAATAACTAGATCAGGTGGATGTTTCCCTGCAATTCTGAAACAAACAAAAATGTGAAAATATTGAAACTTTTTTCTTGTTAAATTTTTCATTTTGCAATATTTTTGTTCATTAATGTTTGTGAGACACTCAGATACTATGGTGATAAGGGCCACGTACGTACCTCATGGATAGATCAGAGAAGGAACATGGTTGTCTGTATAGGACACTGGACTGGGAACCAAGACACCTGGGTCCTATTCCTGTCTCTGCCATTCTGTGACCTTGGGCAAGCCATTTTATCTCTCTGCCCCTCACACCCTTTATCTGTTGAGACAGTAAGTTTTTGGAGGCAGGGAATGACTCACTATGTGTTTGTACAGTGCTTAGTACAATAGGGCCCTGATCTTGGTTGGGCCCTGCCGACAGTATTGTAATACAAAGAATAAATAATAGATAAAAAGGAATTTTAAAACTAAGGCTAACATTATGAGCCTTAGTTTTAAAATTTTAAAACTCATGAATTTTAATATTGTTTAGAGGTCAAAGATAGCAGAGCAGTAGAATGTAAAATTCCAGGTACAGCTCAAAGATACAAAGTGAAGCTGAAAACAGATGACTCTCTCTATAAAACATATCAATTTTTACAATGAATTATAGTCAATGCAATAGCAGAGGAAAAGTATGGCCTACATGTAATCAAAAGATGAATGAATGGAGAATTCCACTGAGTGGTTTACTGGCCACTTGCCATTCTTGAATGGCAGCAGATAAAAAAAAAAAAAATACTGTGATAAGTATAATATATCAGACCATATTTATTTGCAATAAAAAGGTGATATTGACATGAAATTAAACTGCTTAATATTCTGGACCTGTGTGGCCCAACCGACTAGAGACAAATGAAATGCTACTTTTTCTTAGATCTGACGTACTAGAAACCAATAACATATAAAAAACACTTGCCATAAAATAAAAGTGGGGCTGTTGCATGAAATCTTTTTTCTGAGTCAGTTCAAGAAGATTTCCTTAACTCTGGCAATAAAGATTGCAATTTCTCCCCGTCCCCCCATGCAGCATCTCTAGAATTATTTGGATACTTAAAAAAAAAAACTACATCCAAAATAATTTATATAGATTTATTAAAACCAAAACATGAAAGGTGAAGTCAATGGGAGTTTTACGTACTCAGTATCTTAGTATTTGGCCCGATAGCACTGTCTCAACAATACATTGCATGTCTTATGTTACTGTGTCAAGATAATGAATTAAAGAGCATTTTTACACACAAAACAGTTCTTAAATGTGTTTTGAACTCTCTATTGTGAATTTATAAACAAAATAGACGCTAACTAGTCCACTTTTGTGGCTGAGTCAGCAAACATTAATAAATTTAAGCCTTACAAAATCCATGTAAGATGGGTAAGTGTTGTTATCCCCAGTTCACATGTGGAGAAATTGAGGCAGAGAAACATTCTTGGGATTTACTCAAGATCATACAACAAATCAATGACGGAGCTAGGAATAGAAGGCAGGAGTCCTCTCCCCCAATTGTTTTGCTTTAACTACTGAACTACAGCAGAAGCAGCTCTGGGGGCAGCAGAAGGGGACAGTGTCAGGGATATTGTTGCCCAAGGGCACAAAGCATATGAGATAGTTTGGCAGTTGGGAAGGGAACATGTGCACTAGGGATCTCTTGCTTATGCCTGGTAAACCTGGCCCTCCCCAAGTCCCAGCAGCATAGAGATCCATTTCCTTCTTGTTAAGGGTTTTTTATTGTCCTCTTCCTTTGTGCTCTGAGCAGCAAATTCAGCCAACAAGAGGAATGTACTTGCATGACTCATCTTCAAGGGGAAGGTAGAACAATCAATACCTTTTATCCTCTTTAATGTCTCTGTCTGGTGTCAATGGGCCTTCCTTGTTGGCCAGGCATGACACCTTCTGTTGGAGATCAGCACTTCACACTAGTTAATGTTTCTCTCCTATCTGGTGATTTACACAGTCACAGAGGCTCACAATACAACCACTCAAATATTATCTTACAATATAGGATACAGATTAATGCATGCAGCAACTCACAAGCATTCCGTAAAGTCTAAACATTACATTTTCTTCTAATCCTAATAGCTATTGTAACAATACTGACAGGGGATCCAGACTGATTCCAGCTATGTATTTGTCAGTGTTCAGTTGAGACATGGGGTCCTTGGCATGAGGTGCCACCTGGGCTGCTAGTGTCACAAGTTTTATGGAGAATACCAGCTCTGTTTAATTTAGGGGCCAGAATTGCAGCTTGTGAAAATTAGCATAGCCCGATTAACTTCAATGGAGCTATGTAGATTTACTCAAGCCGAGGATCTAGCCATTGGGTTTCAGAGTAGAAAGTCCTGCTTGTTTGCAAAATAGGTGTGCTGATTCGAGCTATGCTTAGCCTAAATGGCAATTAATCCAGGACTGTGTGACATAAATGTGCCTTATTCCCTCACAGATTACAGTGGGGACAAATAAAGCATAATGGTGGAACTAGTTTGAAAATGACTTATCACCACATCTTCAGGTTTATAACAGCTGGGTTTTTTTTAAGAGAAAGGCCATAGTGCAAGGAAAGCAGTTTCTTTATAAGTCAACAATTTTTTGTAGTTAACAGCCAGTTATTCTTTGATCAGAATGCAAGCTATTCACTAAGAGTGAACTTTAGCATAATTTATTGCAGGGCTTTGCCAGCAGCTCTGTAATTATTAGGACACTCAAATGACTAGGCATATTTTTCCCTGCTGTACCTGAAGAAAAAGAAGATTCCAAGAGAAATTCAAAAGCAGAATTGATTTCTCTCCACTTCAATACTGCTGATCTGCTCATTTAAAAGAAATATCAAGGAGTGTGTGGGAGTGAGGGGCAGGGAGACCCCTCCAGGTACTAAAATAGCAGCTTGTGTTTGCATTTTCGCCACCTTACTTATAGTGCACCTATCCTGTTAAATGTGCACAGAGTGGCTGGTCATGCTTGAGCATGTGATGTCCAGGAGAAAAAATAAAAGTCTATGGCCACCTAAAAATGTCATGGCTGTCATCATGCTTTCGTTGACTGGAACTACATTGACAGTGGGGACAGAACCAGTACTTCTTGTATTCTGAAAAACAAAGGTGTATGGCACTTGAGCTAAAGGAGAATCTCTGTTAGCTGCTAGCAGTTATAGGGGCTATGACTTGCACTTGAGCAATTCTGGTTCCATCATGTCAAGGGCAGTGGCACACACAGCCAGGTCATTACAATAGAAAAGGAACATGTTATTTCTGTGTGATGCATTATCGCAACTAATTGTTGTTTTCTGCCGAATTAAAAAAAAAACACCTATCGATCATCAGAATTTTTCTTCTATCTCAAAGATATTAGTAGATTTCAGCCCCTATACTCCCACATTGCGAGTACTGGTGGAATTAGATCACTAGAGGGAGAATTGCTAATACTCCTCAGTCCTTTTTTCTCCCTCCAGCTCTCCAAATGCCCGTTCCTAAAGCTCAGCCCCAGAGCTGTGCTGCCAGAAGCTTTGCATTTCTTAGGTAGCATCTCACCTTCTCCTCCTGATTTTTTCCTGATAGCTCTGTGAGCAGAGCCAGTTCTAGGTATATAACTAACAATTCCTGGGTGTGACCTAAGGGATGGGAATCAGGCAGCCCCGTAGCTAGGACACAGACATGGGGGAGCAGACTGCATAACAAGAGTGGCAGTTGTGCTTGCCTTCAGAAGCACATGTACTTAGTGAAAAATGCAGACTCAGTCAGAAGCCTTTTAAAATTTATATTTATGAAATGAGAAAAGATAAGAGATATTTCTATGCTTGTTCAGTCTAACAAATATTCAAGCATTCAAAAAATTAAAAGATTCAGAAACAAAAGTATAGATCTTAACATGAAAGTGCTGTGTAATGTAAACACTGTTCATGACACTCAAGTTGAAGTCTTCTTTATTTCCCTGGCAGCACCTAGAACGTCTTCAAATTCTTTGCAATTTCTCTGATCGATCAGTGGTTTAAATACAGGCATTTCAGCTTTCACTGTCTCCATATCTAATCCAAGCAAATCAAAGCTCACAGTAATTCCAATTTCAAGAAGTCCGGAGATCTGGTGGAATAGATTGCTGACAAGCTTTTGTATAACTCAGAAAATCTCCGTTACAATTCATTACTGGTATCATCAAACAATTAATGATAAATCTGGGACGTCTGGTGCTCATTTATACTTTGGAATCCTGGTAAGTCCTCAGTAACTATGTAATCTTGAAATTTTAGGGGCAATACCTTTGCTCTTTTGGTGGCACATCTTAATGTTGATGCTTCATCACATACATCTTTCAAACCAGGGTGCTTGGATGAAATCTCCAAGAAAAAAAATATCTTCAAGCATCTCTCTTTTTTCCCCCCTGATTTTCTTCACAGCCAACAGTAATCAATTCAACATCGTTAGCAAGGTGCCTTAATTCCTTTTGAAGGTAATTGTTCAGAGGAGCAAAATCTTTCAAAATCATTCTCATAACCTCAGCTAAGAACAAATTTTTTTTTGGTGATTATTTAACGTCCAATAGCGGACAAGTCTCCATATCCATTCACAAAGTTTGACAGAATACTCTGAATCTCTTCCAAATTATTGAGGATTATTTCCAAGGTTTTCAGGTGACCAGTCCATCTTGTTTCTATGAGTCTTTGCAGGTGCTGGCCTTGGTACAGCACACTCACTTCATGCCTATGAAAAAAATTGTATAGGCTTACAATTTGAGAATATATCTGCCACTGCTGAGCTCTTTTCACACACATGTGTAACCACCATATGTAATAGGTGACTCA
Source organism: Emys orbicularis (assembly GCF_028017835.1). Lineage (NCBI taxonomy): Eukaryota > Metazoa > Chordata > Testudines > Emydidae > Emys > Emys orbicularis. The sequence goes on along the minus strand of NC_088687.1, from coordinate 28,098,937 downwards.
AGCAGTGTGTGTAAGGTATTTGCTTGTTTAATTTCTGCTGCAAAAGCATTTGTACTCTTCCTTTGCACTCTGACATAACTTTGGCACCATCAAAGAAAGAACAAAGAATTTTGAAGGTCAAGACCCAGATCTTTCAAAATATGTTGTGTGAGATCTTCAGCAGTGAAGCCATGCAGTTGGGCTACTCAGGTAAGTCTCTCCTTAGCTTTGCTATCAACAGAGTAGCAAAAAACAGTGGACACATTTTCAATATTCACAGCATCCACTGTCAAGTTCTTCTGCCTGAAATGTGACACTACATCACTATTTTTCTCAGTATCATCTTCTTCATAATATCAATTACTTCATTCTGAATTTCAGCAGAAGTGTACTTTGCATTTTTCAGAATGGTTCAGAGCATCCTTGAATTTTGGATCTTGTCCTGCAGTAAATTAAAGTAGGTTGATAAAAAGATTCTTGATGAATTGTTCAGAGTAAGATGTAAGTCCTTGAAGTTTATGATATCTAGATCTCTCTCAGAGACAACTCATTTATCATTGCAAACTGGATATGTTTTTGCAAAGGTTTTTAAATAATACCGGTTTCTTTCAGTTTGTGAGGATGACACTAAAGCAACAATTGTGGCACCTGATAAAGGAAGTTACGATAAAATAAATATCATAATCAGATTCATAAGTCAGGAATGTTACTGAGCACATGAATAAACTGAAATAATAAAATTAGTAAATATTTTGTATGGTGGATCTACTACATCACATTTAGGAGCTTTCTTCAAGATAAGGGATTTTTGTGTAGGTGCTGAAGAGCCTTTTTTTAAAAGGCACCCCTCCTCCTGCCTTCTCTCTCTCTCTCTCTCCTTTCTTAGTTTTCCGGGAGAGGAGTTTTCTTTTCAGTTTCAAATTGTTTGTGTTTTCTCATTAACTTTAATGGTCCACCATTATATTTTCTGGCTCGTACAATGCTAAGTATGACGGGTTGGATCACAGAAACCCCCCTGAGAGCTGCCACCTGATGTGCCAAGACTACTTCTATCCCTGTTTTCCCTGCCAGCTCAGGACTCCAGCACCCTGTCTTGCTGAGCCAGACACTCCCGTCTGCTCCAACACAGACCCAGGGTCTGAATTACTTGCCCCAAAGCTGCAGGTTTACCTGAAAACAGCTCACAGAAGCGTGCTTGTCTTTAGCACTCAGATGCCCAACTCCCAATGGGGTCTAAACCCAAATAAATCTGTTTTACCCTGTATAAAGCTTATGCAGGGTAAACTCACAAATTGTTCGCCCTCTATAACACCGATAGAGAGATATGCACAGTTGTTTGCTCCCCCAGGTATTAGTAAATAAATAAAAAGTGATTTTATTAAATACAGAAAGTAGGATTTAAGTGGTTCCAAGTAATAACAGACAGAACAAAGTAAGTCACCAAGCAAAATAAAATAAAATGCACAAATCTATGTCTAATCAACCTAAATACAGATAAGATCCTCACCAGTTCCAGAATGCTCCCTTTTACAGACTAATCTCTTTTTAGCCTGGGTCCAGCAATCATTCACACCCCCTGTAGTTACTGTCCTGTGTTCCACTTTTCTTCAAGTAACCTGGGGGGTGGAGAGGCTCCTTCTTTAGCCAACTGAAGACACAATAGAGGGGTCTCCCACAGGTTTAAATAGACTTTCTCTTGTGGGTGGAGATCCCCCTCCTCACTCCTATGCAAAGTCCAGCTCCAAGATGGAGTTCTGGAGTCACCTGGGCAAGTCACATGTCCATGCATGACTCAGTCTTTATAGGCAGAAGCCATTGTCCACATGGTATCTTGTATGTCTCCAGGAAGACTTCTTATGTGGATTGGAGCATTCTAAGATGCATTGTTCCCCAAATGCTTCCTGATCGGGTACTTAACCTTGTGAATTCCTTCCTAAAGAAGCTGACCAAATGCCTCACAAAGCTTACTTAGAAATCAAGCAAGTATACATAACTTTGAACACACGAATGGTGCCTGCATACAACTAGGATGAACATAACCAGTAGATCATAACCTTTACATAGATATGTTACATGGCATATGTAGCAAAACCCTATTCCAGTTATATCATACATACATTTATGAGCACCCCCCCCTAAAGCTTTATGGGGTACACTGTCACACTAGGTACTTGGAACTAATCTCTGGTTAGTGAGGTGGCCCCTCTCTGGTGATGTTTTCACCATTTTGTAGTGAGGTGGAGCTGAATGTTGCAGGACAAATTATGAGCACAATTTTATATACACAAATGCATAAATTCCTAACCACAGTTTGTGTACATATCTCATAACAATAATCAGGTTCAGAATATTACATGCTTTCATTAGGGATCGAACTTGATATATATTTATACACAGTAATATTGTATACAACCAGTTGATTGAATAGCATATTCTTTTGGGTTCACACCCCTTGTTCTCTCTTTGGGGTGTCTGGACCCTGATTGTCACAGAAATGTAGAAATTGGGGGGGGGGAACAATCCCTCCCCCTCCCCAAACCCTGAAGCTTCTCTTTTCCTTGTTGCAGTCTAGTCAGCCATTGCATTCAAGTGGACTAAGCAGTTTTCATGTTTGATTAAACCTTTGCCATGAGAAAGTGCATTTTTCCAATTGCAAAATCCAGATTTGGTAAAATAACCATAGTAGCTCCCATTCCATCAGCATTGCCAGGGTGTGTGTACAATCAACAAGGAAAACAAATGGCCTTGTCAGGCCCCTCCTCAGCTACAGGGCTGGAGTCAGGAGACTTGGGCTCTGTTATGGGCTCAGAGACATAGATTCACTGAGTGTCCTTGAGCATGTCACTTAATAATGTCTCTAGGTCTCAGTTTCCCCAGCTGTAAATTGGAAATAATGCTACCTTACTTACCTTCATAATGTGCTTTGATATGTACAAATGAAAAGCTCTCTGTATAGACACGAAGTGTTTATGATTCATTCATTCTGATTAATCATTATTTTTATTATTATCCCAATAGCTGCAGTTATCCTTAATCTGTTCCTTTCCTCTGTTCTGTCTCCTACTGCATTTCTCTTTTCTTCAAGGGAGAACGCTATTGCAAAGAAAAGTCAGGCCAGGTGGGGGTTGGAGTAATACAAAGTTTATGGTAAAACTGTCTCTCTGCTAAGTGAATTATGGTATACAAACATTGGTAGCTTTTCCTGTCTCTTGATTGCAGCAGGAAATATATATGTGCTAGCCCTTGACTGGCATGTTTTTCCTTTGTGCTCTTTGCTTAAGAAACCCTGCGTCGGGTAAGAATTGTGTGGCTATTGTACTACTCTGGGTAATGACAATTAAAAATTATTAGCAGGGTTTAAACAGGGTTTACTTAAAAGTTGTGTTAATTGCCTAGCTAAAGTAAAATGTATTAAGGACATTTGTGCTGTTTGCTCATTGCTATAAGTTTGTTTCTACCTTTAACAATGGCAAAGTAGCCTAAAGGCTTGTTCTTAAAAGAAAAAATTAAACAAAGTTACTGTTCAAGCCTGAGGCTGAATTGTTGGCAGTTATTTTTCAAGAGGGAGAAGCCCCTTCTAGACTTTTAGCAGGGAATTTACAACTCGTGTTCTAAATTAGAAACCTGGTCTTATTTTGCTGGTCTTAGCAAACTGTAGCTCTACTGTGGCTGTTTAAACTTTTCTTGCCTGCATCCAATACCTGATGAGAGAAGGGATCCCAGAGGAACCATTTTAAGTGAGAAGTAACCCTATGCTCTCCGCAATGATAAAATATGAAATAAGGGAAGTCTTTAAAAACAAACAAACAACCGCTTGCGGTTGATAAAATTGTATATCATCTAATGACATCCTTTGTTGGGGTTTATGGGCTGAGGGGAAAGTGGAAAAACTCGTGTAAAGAAGAGAATATAATTAAAACAGGTAGACACGGGTAGGTGTAGTACCTGAGACTACTTTTAAAGTGCTGGGGATTTCTTTGAAACTGGCTAGATTTTTAAGATATGTGTGTTTGTTTTTGTTTAGGTTTTTTTTTTTAAGTGACCTCTTACTCTTCCCCTTTTCACTGCTGCTGTTGAAAGCAAAATACCTGACCCTGGAAAAAGGAAATGAAACCTTGTGGGGATGATCCACCATGGTGTCTCTTTTCTGGGCTTTCCTTTTTGATGTGTCCCCAGTATAGGGTGACCAGATGTCCCTATTTTATAGGGACAGTCCCGATATTTGGGGCTTTTTCTTCTATAGGCGCCTATTACCCCCCACCCCCTGTCCCGATTTTTCACACTTGCTGTCTGGTCACCCTACCCCAGTATCAGAGGCGCATACGTGTGCCCCAAGCATTGTGCGCTAGCCGTATGCAGTTGAAACTGCTATTATCTCATCCACCTTGTCTCTGCATAACCCCAGTCAGTTACACCTGGGAGAGGAAGCGAGTGACAGGCAAACTGGGTTCCCTTTTCAGTTACCCATTTTAACTCCTCCAAGTTTATGGGACTCAAGGGGAACACCTACTCCGACCCCACCTTCTCTCATCTTGGTATGCATCTGGATTTCCCCTCACATGCTATAGTTTCATGCTATTCATCTCTGGCTTCTTGCACCAAACGGTCCCATATCTGCCCTCTCTCCCTCGCATTTGTTCTTTCCCTACAGAGAGGGTTTGCAGCTGCTGACTGGATCTTGAGCAGAATTAGTTAACGGGGCGGAGCAGGGGAGGGCGGAGGAAGGCAAGGATCGGCCTTGGTTTCTGACCATTTTTTTCGCTTGGCTCTCAGTCGCCAGCAGCGATCCAGGAAGCAGCGGGAGAGGCTCTCCTCTAGAGCAGGGGTTCCAGCGATCATGGAAGACCTCCTCTTTGTTGCAGTTAAGGTCATGTCCGTCTGGCTCACTGTGGGGTTTACACTGATAGTGTTGCCATCGGTGTTCGGAGCGTCGCTGGGGATTTCTGAAGTCTACATGAGAATTTTAGTAAAAACCCTGGAGGTAAGTTGGTGGCCCTTAAAACTTTATACTTAATACAAGGGAGGGGGGCGACTGGGACATGTTTTTGGTGGTGTTAACGGTGCTTCTAGTCTGCAGCAGTAATTCTGTTGTAACTTCTGCATAAATACTTATTCTCCTTGCGTGATTCAGTTTCTCTAACGCAAGAGGGTGTGTGCTCTCTCTGGATGAGCTGTCTAGCCATCTGCCAAAGGCTGGCTAGTCAAGACTAGAAAACACTGAGTTCCTGGAAATGCTACATGCTTTAGGATCCTAAATCAGGACTAACTTTGCTCCGGGGTGACATTAAATCTGTCTCCCTTTCTACTGGACGAATAAATGACCTGATAGTCAAGCTGTGCATAAAGAGATCATCCACATGAGGTATAGACAGTGGAGGAGCCTGCTTTAAAAGAAACTATCGTGAAACTCCATAAATTTAGACTAATTTCATGCCAGTTTGAACCAAAAATCGGTTTCCTTGCTAAAATGTTCTGCTGTGTGCTCATCCACACTTGTGATCGCATAATACTAAACTGTGAATGTAAAACCCCAAACAGCCAGTGATTATTCTAAAATCCCACGTATTAACACCTTGGTACCTCTGTCATGTAATAACATTCTAGGCTGAAATTCAATCTCTGGACAGAGAAGGGTAAGAACATAATGTACCTTGCACTGCACAGTGCAGTAGCGTTCTGCCTTCCTCTCCTTTTTAATGACTCTGACAACAATCATCTGTGCCAAACTGCTTATGAACTATAGTTTAGGGGACCAGCTATGAATCTTTTATCTAGCTCAGTCCTGCTGACCTTTATGCCTGTTGAATGCCTGTATTTTCTAAATAACCTTCTCCTGTTGATTAGCATTGAAATTAACTTATTTTTAAATTGTTTTGACCAAACAATGTGTGGGAATATCACAAACGATAGCTCAGGCCAAGCAGGAACGTTGGGCGTGTGTGTGCTACATCACAGGAAGCTTGTCTAACCAATCCTGTGCAATGCTACCCAAGCAGATGCTGCGGGGGAAAATCCATTTTTGGTGCTCTATAGAGCACTTTCTCAAGGCTATTCTTAACAAAACACTCTTGTCTCACTTTCTTCAGGTGAGGCAAGAATCTCACTGGGGTTAGGTGCTTAACTTGTAATGCCTCGCATTTGATGTGGCCCCTTGACCTGAGTACGATGTCAATGTTCAGATTCCACATGGTGTTAATTCCTGGCAGTCCCTGCTGTGCTGTACTTCATTCACTTGGCACATAAATTCTCACTGTACTGGCAACAATGGTCACATGCACAGCTCCTTGAGTGCTGAACTTATGCAGCAATTCAGCTTCCCATCATCTTCTCAGTGGGGTGGGCATGTGAGCTGATCTCCTTCTTTTCCCCTGCCATTTTCCTCCTCTACAGAAATCTACTTCTCCAGGAGAGTGCTGGTTAGGGGTAGGTTGAAGATGGAATGTGTGTGAAGTTCTAGAGGAGCAAAGGGAAAGGAGGAGCTAATGTTGTACCTGTCTCTTTAAAAAAAAAAAAAAAAAAAAAAAAAAAAAGGCCATTAACCAGAATGACCTGGGTAACTGTAAGCTGTTTAGCTCGACACTGGTCCTGGGTGAAATTGTGGAATGACATACTGGGAAGCAACCAGTAAATCATGCTGCCTCTGTTCATCCCAGTCATCGTGCGTTTTATTGAAAGTGGATCTTGTTAAACTTGGTGGTGGTGGTCTATGAGGTTACCAGTTTGGTTGAGATAATATATTCAGATGCCTTACGGAAGCAGGACTTGGTATCACACAACATTCTGAATTTTTTTTTTTTAAATGCTATGCCCAAAAGAAGCACCTATTAAATGACTTTTTAAAAACTGGCTGATAGATCTTAGAGTAACTTTAAATAAATGAGTGATCCAAAAGAGTTATTGCTAGTGGGGGGGTTCCCCTTGGGATCTGTTCTTGGCCCAACGCCATTCAATGTTTTTGTTGAGATGACACAGGTTGATCTGCCATTTAACGCTCCACCAGTTATACAGGGCAATCTGGATATCTTGGTAAACTGGCCTTACTTGAGTAATACAAATTTTATCTATTTAAAGCTACAAGACGATGCCTTTTTAGAAGCTAAGAATGTTCATTGTGCTGATAGAATGAGGGATGGTTGCTTGGAAATCAGTGACCAAAAAGTCACTTAAAAAAAAAAAAAGGTGCTAACGGAAGGGCGTGAGGGATAACCAGCTGAATGTGGGCTGGCTTTGCTGTGCTAGGGATGAGCAAAGGCTATCCTTGTATGTATAAACAGGGGAATATTGAATAAAACTAGGGAGACATTACTGCTGTATATGGCACTAGTGAAATTATTACTGGAATACTGTGTCCAGTTCTGGTGTCATCCTAAAAAGGATGTTGACAAATTAGATGAGGCTCAAAAAAGAGCTATAAAAATGATCTTGCATTTGGAAAACCTGACTTGGCGTGAGAGACTAAGCAGCTCAAACTCTTGGATAAATAAATAGATCATTTGGAGGTGACTTGATCATGGACAGCTTCTAACAGAGTTAGAGTAGAGCAGGGGTCGGCAATGTTCGGCTCGTCAGGGTAAGCACCCTGGCGGGCCGTGCCAGTTTTATTTACCTGCTGACTCGGCAGGTTCGGCCGATCGCGGCCCCCACTGGCCGCAGTTCGCCGTCCCGGGCCAATGGGGGCGGCAAAAAGCCGCGGCCAGCACATCGCTCGCCCGCGCCGCTTCTCGCCGCCCCCATTGGCCCAGGACGGCAAACCGCGGCCAGTGCAGGCCGCGATCGGCCGAACCTGCCGCATCAGTGGTAAATAAAACTGGCCCGGCCCGCCAGGGTGCTTACCCTGGCGAGCCACGTGCCGAACGTTGCCTACCCCTGGAGTAGAGTCTGCTACTAGCAGACAAAGGCATGACATTATCCAGTGGCTAGAAGCTGAAGTTAAAGGAACTCCGACTAGAAATAACTCTCAAACCTTTAACAGTGAGAGTAATAATCATTAGAACAACTTGCCTAGCGATGTGGTCATTTTTGTTTTTGTCACCTAATATTTTAAAGATTAGGTTGATTTCCCCCCCCCCCCCCCCCCCCAAAAAAAAAAATCTCAACCAGAAGCTATGGGTTTGATGCAGGAAGCACTTCATGAAATTCTAAGGCCTGTGCCATGCAGGACTAGATCACAATGGTATCTTCTGGCCTTAAATTCTAGGTGAATTGCACCAGTTCCTCTCTCAGAAACCCAGCAAGGTACAAACAACAAATATGCGTTCTGTACTGGAGTAAGAGGGAGTGGAGGCTGTATAAACTAACTGGTCTAAACATATGAATCTTTGTGGCTAGCAAAACTGCTGGATGAATACATCTTGCTTCCCTAGTCATGGTTTTAGTGAATATCATCACTGAGTGACACTTTTTTTGGCCAAAACGGCTGTTTAAAAAACAAAACAAAACTGCTGTTTCCTCAGCACTAAAACGTTTTGTGAACTCCTGTCAGTTTTGCCAAATGGTTTCAGTGGAAACAATCGCTGCCCCTCAAAAGAAAACAAAATGGAATATTTTGGTATGTTCAAAACCCAGCATTTTGAATGTTTGGTTTAAAACCACTTATTGTTTTAAAATTTCATTTAGTGTTGTTGAAAATATTTAAATAGTCAAAATCAAAACAAAAATGTATCATTTGACCAGAAGTGTGTGTATGTGAGAATTGCCAGCAAACCAAAAATCTGTTATTCATACAGCTCTGCTGGACAGCATCAGCAAATGTCTTTAACTACTTGGTTTTTATCATTGCACGGCTCTCTAGCAGAGAGAGGTAGGAATTTAGAGCTATGTAGGATTACTCTGTTTAACAAATTGTTCCAAGTGTCTTCTATTTCGATTTTCTTTGTTTGAAATTTCAAAACCGTTAACTTCTTAAATGTAGAAAATACCCTTAAGCTCCCCTACAACTCCCACTTGTGAGGGCTTCTAATAGAGCTGCCTTTAATTAATTGTTTAATTAATATGTTTTTGAAGAAGTCCTAATGTGCCTGTCCTTACTGTATATACTAAAGGGACATGAGCTAATGGTGGATTTCTGCCCTCCCCTGACCAATGCAAAAAACCCTAATTGACTTCACTTTCCGATTCTGTTGCAATGAACAACACTGCATTTTTTGTAGTGCAGGGGAAACTCTCTTTTTAAGAGCCATATCTATTGATCTTGAGGTCTTCCTCTACCCTCTTCCCCCCTCCCCCCACCCCACACTTACAAAAGTAGCATAGAAACATCTGGTCCAAATACAAGCTGCCTTAGGGTGACCAGATAGCAAATGTGAAAAATCGGGACGTGGGGGTAATTAGAGCCTATATAAGAAAGACCCAAAAATCGGGACTGTCCCTATACAATTGGGACATCTGGTCACCCTAAGCTGCCTGCATCCCTCTAGGATGGCACCACTGAACAGATAGCTGAAACAAGGACTGATGTTTCTAATGCTGTACTTCTGAGAACTTGACTGGTCTTTGCTTCTAATCACTGCTCTTGTCCTTTGCTCAGTTTTAACCAAACAACAAGACCCACTTTTCCTATGAAAAAAGAACAGGAGTACTTGTGGCACCTTAGAGACTAACAAATTTATTAGAGCATAAGCTTTCGTGGGCTACAACCCACTTCTTCGGATGCATATAGAGTGAAACGTATATTGAGGCGATATATATATATATATACACACATACAGAGAGCATGAACAGGTGGGAGTTGTCTTACCAACTCTGAGAGGCCAATTAAGTAAGAGAGGAAAAAAAAACTTTTGAAGTGATAATCAAGATAGCTCAGTACAGACAGTTTGATAAGAAGCAAGTGTGAAAATACTTACAAGGGGAGATAGATTCAATGTTTGTAATGGCTCAGCCATTCCCAGTCTTTATTTAATCCTGAGTTGATTGTGTCTAGTTTGCATATCAATTCCAGCTCAGCAGTCTCTCGTTGGAGTCTGTTTTTGAAGTTTTTCTGTTTTAAGATAGCCACCCGCAGGTCTGTCATAGAATGGCCAGACAGGTTACAGTGTTCTCCCACTGGTTTTTGAGTATTCTGATTCCTGATGTCAGATTTGTGTCCATTAATTCTTTTGCGTAGAGACTGTCCGGTTTGGCCAATGTACATGGCAGAGGGGCATTGCTGGCACATGATGGCATATATCACATTGGTAGATGTGCAGGTGAACGAGCCCCTGATGGTATGGCTGATGTGATTAGGCCCTATGATGATGTCACTTGAATAGATATGTGGACAGAGTTGGCATCAGGCTTTGTTACAAGGATAGGTTCCTGGGTCAGTGTTTTTGTTCAGTGATGTGTGGTTGCTGGTGAGTATTTGCTTTAGGTTGGGGGGTTGTCTGTAAGCGAGGACAGGTCTGTCTCCCAAGATCTGTGAGAGTAAAGGATCCTCTTTCAGGATAGGTTGTAGATCTCTGATGATGCGCTGGAGAGGTTTTAGTTGGGGGCTGAAGGTGACAGCTAGTGGTGTTCTGTTATTTTCTTTGTTGGCCCTGTCTTGTAGGAGGTGACTTCTGGGTACTCGTCTGGCTCTGTCAATCTGTTTTTTCACTTCAGCAGGTGGGTATTGTAGTTTTAAGAATGCTTGATAGAGATCTTGTAGGTGCTTGTCCCAATCTGAGGGATTGGAGCAAATGCGGTTATATCTTAGAGCTTGGCTGTAGACAATGGATCGTGTGGTGTGTCCTGGATGGAAGCTGGAGGCATGTAGGTAAGTGTAGCGGTCAGTAGGTTTCCGGTATAGGGTGGTATTTATGTGACCATCGCTTATTAGCACAGTAGTGTCCAGGAAATGGACCGCTTGTGTGGATTGATCTAGGCTGAGGTTGATGGTGGGATGGAAATTATTGAAATCATGGTGGAATTCCTCAAGGGCTTCTTTTCCATGGGTCCAGATGATGATGTCATCAATGTAGCGCAAGTAGAGTAGGGGCGTTAGGGGACGAGAGCTAAGGAAGCGTTGTTCTAAGTCAGCCATAAAAATGTTGGCATACTGTGGGGCCATGCGGGTACCCATAGCAGTGCCGCTGACTTGAAGGTATATATTATCCCATCAGGAATCTTAATACTCAAAAACCAGTGGGAGAACACTTTAACCTGTCTGGCCATTCTATGACAGACCTGCGGGTGGCTATCTTACAACAGAAAAACTTCAAAAACAGACTCCAACGAGAGACTGCTGAGCTGGAATTGATATGCAAACTAGACACAATCAACTCAGGATTAAATAAGGACTGGGAATGGCTGAGCCATTACAAACATTGAATCTATCTCCCCTTGTAAGTATTTTCACACTTGCTTCTTATCAAACTGTCTGTACTGAGCTATCTTGATTATCACTTCAAAAGTTTTTTTTTTTTCCTCTTACTTAATTGGCCTCTCAGAGTTGGTAAGACAACTCCCACCTGTTCATGCTCTCTGTGTGTGTGTGTGTGTGTATATATATCGCCTCAATATATGTTTCACTCTATATGCATCCGAAGAAGTGGGTTGTAGCCCACGAAAGCTTATGCTCTAATAAATTTGTTAGTCTCTAAGGTGTCACAAGTACTCCTGTTCTTTTTGCGGATACAGACTAACATGGCTGCTACTCTGAAACTTTTCCTATGCTTGCTCTACTAGAGTTTCAAATAGCACTGTGTGGAAAGCCTCTAAACTCTTTCTAATAATTTGTGGTCTAGCTTTGTAGCATCTCTCTGTGCTTAAGGAAAGCCAAAGTCAAACTGAGCTTAAAAACTAGATTTTGAGGTGGGAATAGGGGGGTTGCAAAACCTAGGACAAATTGTGATTTCCACTTTGAGTTCTAATGTCAGGTTTTTAGTGTGTGCTTCCCAGGGATTATGGAAACTCACAGGTGTACAGTGTTGTGCTAAGCTATAAGGATGCAAAAATGAAATTGACTGGTTCACACTAAGAATTGTAAAAAGTAATGAGGTGGTATTATTTTTTATTATTATTAAGTGTCAGTGATCTAAGGCATTTGTAACAAAGGTCAGGAAGTAAACTTTGTTTACAAAAGGCATTATCAAGTTTTTCTCAACTAAGATTTACTTGGTCTTGTGACGTACAATATATTCTCTCAGGAATGTGCATATGTGACTTTCAATAGCATGAAGGATAGTTCGGGATGAACTGAAGGAAGAATACCTTTCTGAAATGGAATGCTCTGGTTTGGCTAATGCTTTAGGCACAGCTCGAAAAGTATATAGCAGCCTAGCTATAGAAGGGTAGGAATAGATGGGCAGTTTTCACAGATGAGAGGTAAATAGCAGGGTCTCAAAGGATCTGTACTGGGACCAGTGTTGCTCAACATTGAGGTGGCAAAGTTTGCAGCTGATACAAAATTACTCGGGATAGTTAAGTACAAAGCAGGCTGGAGAGTTACAAAGGGATTTCACAAAACTACATGACTGGGCAACAAAATGGCATATGAAATTCAATCTTGATAAATGCCAAGTAATGCACACTGGGGGAGGGGGGGAAATCCCAACTATATATACAAAATGGGTTGGGTCTAAATTAGCTGTTACCACCAAGAAAGAAATCTTGATGTCTGTTTGGATAGTTCCCTGAAAACATGCTCTCAATGTGCAGCAGCAATCAAAAAAAGCTAACAATGTTAGGAACCACTAGGAAAGGGATCAATAATAAGACCGACAATATCATTATGCCACTATAAATATGTGGTACACCCACACTTTGAATACTGCATGCGGTTCTGGTCGCCCCATCTCAAAGCTATATTAGAATTGGAAAAAGTACAGAAAAGGGCATAAATGATTAGGGATATGGAAAAAGTTCCATATGAGGAGAGGTTAAAAAGGCTGTGGCTGTTAGCTTGGAAAAGAGATGACTAAAGGGGTGAGATATGATAGAGATCTATAAAATTATGAATGGTATGGAGAAAGTGAATAAGGAACAGTTATTTATCCCTTCACAAACCACAAGAACCCTGGTCACCCAACGAAATTAATAGGTAGTAGATTTAAAACAGACATAAGGAAGTACTCTTTCACACTACGCACAGTCAACCCGTGGAACTCATTGCCATGAGATGTTATGAAGGCCAAAAGTAATTCTTTTTTGAACCCGTGATAGAGAAGTTCATGGAGGATAGTTCCATCAATAGCTATTAGTCAAGATGGTCAGGAATGCAACCCCATGTTCTGGGTGTCCCCAAGCCTCTGACTGCCAGAAGCTGGGACTGGATCATAGGGGGTGGATAATTTGATAAATTGCCCTGATCACTCCCTCTGAAGTATCAGGCACTGGCCACTGTTGGAAGACAGCAGTGGTGCTGGAGCAATTTTTATAGTGGGGGAGCTGAAGGCGGAAACCATGTATTTGGGTTTCTTACTACTTTAAACTGGTGGGTGAAGCAGCATCCCTAGTTGCAGTACCTATTTAAGACACAAAACTGGGCTATGTGGACCATTGGTCTGACCTCATATGGCTGCATTTATGTTTAAAAGTTCACATTATTTCAAATAGTTCTTTGAAGTGCAGCACTTGCCAGGGATTACATTGTCAGGTCTCCTGCCTAGAGATGTTATGTATCATTGTGGGATTGTATGTAAACACTTTAATTTTTAATACAATGATGTCCTAAACTGGCTTAACTGGATTCAGTAAGGTATATCCAGGATAATGCAGGAAATTGCCATATCTGTCACACTTCCTTCCTTAGGTTTCACAGCTGATGACTTCTAAAATATTAGCTACCTGAGGCTACACATTCCCAATTCAGGGGAAACAAGCACAAGAAAGGGCGGAGGGGAGAACACCAGAAAACCATATCAAACTTGCCAAAATCTTGCAATATTACTCGTGTTTCAAGAAATACTACTGGACAAAACATTTCCTGGAAACTAGTGACCAGGTGGAATATTTCCCCTTGTGCCTCAGGTCAAGCTACAACATGGTAGCTTTTTGTTGTTGTAAAGAACCTATGCTCAGTTCATGTGCTGTAAGTGGCTTGGTCTAGTTTACACTGAAAGACTGTAATGAATATTTTAACCATGGTTCTGGTGCCATGTTTGTGACTAGGTCGTGTTACATGGTAGCACTTCCCCCTCTCCCCCCTCCCACCCCCCCCCCGTAAATACTCCTCCTACCAAGGCATGAATTCAAGAAAGTGATGAAATTCCTTCCTTTTTTGTGCCTCACCAAGCACATTTCAATCTGATTTAATCCAGACTCTGCTGTGGTGTAGCAGAACTTGTGTAGGAAAAATGACTATGGAGCTCTCAGATCAGGCTATTTTAGAGCAATTTTTGAGGAATGAAATGTACCCTTTGAGAAGGACAGAGAAGCACATCTTAGCTGTAGATGTTGCCTGGTTTACTTTACATCACACTTCAATTTTTATCTGCCTTGAAGATCACTGCCTCTCTTGCAAAGCATTGCTGTACATTGTGATGTTGCAACTTTGCAAATACTACAGATGCATGTCTCAATATCCTGTGTTTTCAGGATTGTTACAGATTTCTGCTGTGTTCAGACCTATTTGATTCTGCCTTTAATATGGACTTAGCTGTGTCTAAAGTAGTGCAGCAATAACATTAAACTTTTTTATCAGGAATGATTCCAAAGAGAAGCTGCCTGCTCCTTCTAAACTCTAAATGGGTGACTTTATAGATGCCTATCTTTTCTCATGCAAAATGGGTAGGGATCAAAACTTGTCTCTGGTCACTAGTCTTAGACAATTGGCTGGAAAAAAAAACAAGATATTTACCAAAATGTGTCTAGCCTGGACCAGTAATGAAAGATGGAACCTTACATCATGGATGCAATTTATTGTAATTCATATTTTTGCCATTTATTTGAAAAAGGTAATACCTAGAGGCCCAAAGCAGGTCATGGTCTGACCTATTGCTCTGCACTGTGCAAATATAATAGACATTTCCTGCCCCCAGGGCTGGATTAACTCTCCTGTGGGCCCAGGGCTATTCGATTTTGTGGGGCCCCTGTATACAAGTCTTTTTCCTGAGAGGGGGTTTGGTGCAGGAGGGGGCTGGGGTAGGGGATTGGAGTGCAGGGTCTGGGGGGAAGTTTGTATATGACTCAGTATAGAGGGAGGGGGATTCTGATCTGGGGCAGGGGTTGGGGTGGAGGAGGGGTTGTGAGGTGCAGACTCCGGCAGGGAGGCACTTACCACAGGTGGCTCCCAGCCGGTGGCGCAGCAGGGCTCAGGCAGGCTGCCTGCCTGCCATAGCCCCATGTTGCTCCTGTAAGCGGTCAGCTGCTAGCACATCTTTGCAGCCCCTGGGGGGGGGAGGGAGACAGTGTGTCTCTGAGGTGTTGCATATATACACTTGTTCTGAGGTCTGGAAGGAGGTGAGCAGCAGAGCAGTTGAAAGTCTCTGGAGAAACATAAAATGGGGGAGGGGGAAATAAATGATGACATGGTAGAGGTCTACTATAGACCACCAAATCAGGAGTGTCAAGCTGTCTGGAGTGGCTTAAGAGCATGAGTACCAACCTCAGGGGAGAATGTTAAGAACCGGGGCACAAACCCCAAATTGGTTGTGAGTTCCATATGTAGATTTCACCAACCAAGTCTGAAATGTGAACTTCTCAAGCACTGTAACATGGGACACAGACAATCTCTTTGGGTACTCCAGTTTATCTTGCCACTTAGGCAAGCTTGCCTTTGATAGTCCCTCACAGCAAAAATCACAGCAATATTCAGGTTCTATCCAGTCCCAAAGGACCAGTCACTTACCCCAGGTAAATTGTACTTTAGATCTGACACCAAAGACAATGCTTGTCGTTTATATGTAGCTCTAGAACTCCGTTAGGAGCAGGAGAAAGATGAAGGAAAGTGTAGGCCCTCTACTTAGTAGGGAAAGAGAGCTAATAACTGATGACATCAAGAAGGCTGAGGTGTTCAATGTCTATTTTGTGTCAGACTTCATTAAGAAGGCTGATTGGGACCAGATCAGTTAATACTAACAACTGGGGTAAGCAACACATTGCAGAATAGAGGGGAAAAAATAGGTTAGATATTTTCAAGTTGGCAGGTCCTGACGACCTAGGTACCCTAGGGTCCTTAAGGAACTAGCTGAAGCAATCTCAGAGGTAATTATCTTTGAAGGACAGGTGAGTTCATAGAGGATTGGAGAAGGACAAATCTAGTATTGTCTTTAAAAAGTGAAACCAAGAGCATCTGGGGAATTAGACCAGTCAACCTAACTCTGATATCTGAAAAGATATTGAAACAAATTGTTAAAACAATCACTTTTTAATAATAATGAGGATAATAGGGTTATAAGGAATAGCCATCATGGATTTAGCAAGAATGAATCATGCTAAACCAACCTAATGTCCTTCTTTGACCGGTTTACTGGCCTAGTGGATGCGGTAGATGTGATGTATCTTGATTTTAGTAAAGCTTTTGACATAGTCCAACATATTGGCATAAGCAATTAGGGAAATGTGGTCCAGATTAAATTCCTATAAACTGTGTGCACAACAGGTTGAAAGATCGTACTCAGAGTAGCTATCTGCTGTCAAACTGGGAGTATGTATATAGAGGGGTCCCCCAGGGTCTGTCTTGGAACTGGTACTAGTCAACATTTTCACTAATGACTTGGAATGGAGAGTATCCATGTAAAATTTGCAGATGACATTAGGATGGGTGGGGTCGCAAGCACCCGGGACATATTAGAACTCAAAATGATCTTGACCAATTCTCCAATTGGTCTGGAATCCACAAGATGAAATTCAATAAAGGTAAGTGCAAAGTACTACACTTAAGGGGGGAAAAATCAAATGCACGACTACAAAATAGGGAATAACTGCCTAGCTGGCAATGCTGCTGGAAAGGATTTGGGGGTGATAGTGGATCAGAAATGGAATATGAGCCAACAATGTGGTGCAGCTGCAATAAAAGCTAATATCATTCTGGGGTGTATTAACAGTAGTGTCCTATGGGAGATAATTATCTCGCTCTACTCCAGATGAGGCCTGACCTGTGCTGAATAGTGTGTTCAGTTTACGGTACCATGCTTTAAGAAGGATGTGGACAATCTGGAGGAGGTCAAGAGGAGAGAAACAAATGATAAAAGGCTTTGAAAACCTGACCTATGAGGAAAGGTTAAAAAAACTGGGCGTGTTTAGTCTTGAGAAAAGAAGACTGGGAGGAAGGGGGCGGTTGGACAACAGTTTTCAAATATGTTAAGGGCTGTTAAAAAGATGCCGGTGATCAATTATTCTCCATCTCCACTGAAGGTAGGACAAGAAGCAATTGGCTTAATCTGTAGCAAGAGAAATTTAGGTTCGATATTAGGAAAAACTTTCTAACTATAAGGATAGTGAAGTACTGGAATAACTTCCAAGGGAGGTTGTGGAATCCCTGTCACTGGAGGTTTTAAAGAACAGGTTAGACAAACACCTGTCAGGGATGGTCTAGGTTTACTTGGTCTTGCTTCAGCGCAGGCGGCTGGACTTGATGACCTCTCAAGGTCTCTTCCAGCCCTACGCTTCTTTGATTTTTATGAAACAAGCAGTGTTTCTATTGGTGGCGGCCTCCTGGTTTAGTGTGTATGGGAGTGGGCAGACGTCACTCTTTTTTGTTCCTTGCTCTGTTTTTGCCTTGTTATGAAACCTTGGACAAAGCACTTTTTTTCACTTTCCTCTTCCACCTTCTGTCTCGTCTATTCAGACTGCAAAGCTCTTAGGGAAGGGATTGTCTGTACAGCATCTAGCACAATGGGGTCCCTTTAGGTGCTCCTATAATACAAATAATAAGCGAACACTTTGATGTTGGTCCAAGACTTTTTAAGTTCTAGGCTTCTGAGCAGGATAATGCTTTGATTCATGAATAAGGATAGATTTAGTCATTTGAGAGAACAACCTCCCCGTTGTCACTCTTGAACTAGCTAGCAAGAATAGTCACAACTTCTTTTCTAGGATCTGTCCCATGGGTGGATATGTCTCAGTATGAAAGTGGAATTAATATTCTCTGAAAGGGAATTTAAGGTTTAAATAGTGTCTTGTAATCTCTTCCTGAAGAGCTCAGTGGAATCTCAATTGACACTTTTTGACAAGACAAACTTGATCTGCAGGTCAGGTGCTCCTTCTCACTTCAAGCCTGTGACGTGTTAGATCACAGAAAACCCTTTGGAAACTGCCAGCTGATGTGCTGAGATGACCCCTGAGCCTGTTATCCCTGGCAGCTTGGGACTTCAGTGCCCTGCCTTGTTTGAGCCAGGCATGCTAGCCTGCTGCAAACCCAGACCCAGGTCTGAACCACGTCCCCTAAAAGCTGCAGGCTTAACTGAAAACAGCTTAAGAAGTGTTCCTGTCTCTAACACTCAGATGCCCAGCTCCCAACGGGGTCCAAACCCCCAATAAATCCATTTTACCCTGCATAAAGGTTACACAAGGTAAACTCATAAATTGTTCGCCCTCTGTAACACTGATAGAGAGATGTGCACAGCTGTTTGCCTCCCCGTGCCCCAATACTCTGAGTTAATAATAAGTACAAAAAGTAGGATTTAAGTGGTTCCAAGTAATAACAGACAGAACAAAGTAAATTACCAAACAAAATAAAATAAAACATGCAAGTGTAAACCTAATACTGTAAGAAAGTGATTACAGATGAAATCTCACCCTCAGAGATGTTCCAGTAAGCTTCTTTTACAGACTAGCCGCCTAGTCTGGGTCCAGCAATCACTCACACCCCCGTGGTTACTGTCCTTTGTTCCAGTTTTTCAGGTAGCCTCTCCACCCCCAAAGGATATCTCTTGAACCAGCTGAAGACAAAATGGAGGGGTCTCCCAGGGGCTTAAACAGACTCTCTTGTGGGTGGCTGCTTCACTGAGGCTAATTTAAAATTAAACAAGTACATAGCCAATATTCGTAACTTCAAATACAAAAATCCTACATGCATACAAATAGGATGAATATATTCAGTAATCATAACCTTTACAGAGATATGTTACATGGCATATGTAGCATAAAACATATGACATAACTGGAATATTTACGTTCATAAGCATATTTCCATAAAGCATTATGGGGTGCAACGTCCCAAAGCCATTTTCCTTTACCCCCTGAAAACGTACTCTATTGGAAGAGCATGGTGACCTCAATATGCCATACTTTCTTTTAGGGCCTATTCCAAAGCACAAACTAAGTCATTTAAGACTCCTGTGACTTCAGTGGGTCTGTGGATTGGACCCTTAAAAATAGGTAAGGCTCTTTTTGGGGCCGGCATGTTCTAGGGTTGCCAAATTTCTACTTGCACAAAACCGAATACCCTGGCCCCGCCCCTCCTCTGAGGCGAGGCCCCGCCCCTCCCTCTGTCACTCGCTCTCCTCACCCTCACTCATTCGCTCACTTTCACTGGGCTGGGTGAAGGGGTTGCAGTGCAGGAGGGGGTGAGGGCTCCAGCTGGAGGTGCAGGCTCTGGGGTAGGGCTGGGGGGGAGGGGTTTGGGGTGCAGGAGGGTGCTCTGGGCTGGGATCGAAGGGTTTGCGGGGCAGGAGGGGATCAAGGTTGGGGTAGGGGGTTGGGGCGCAGGAGCAGGTGCAGGCTGTAGATGGCATTTATCTCAGCTGGCTCCCAGAAGCAGCGGCATGTCCCCCCTCCAGCTCCTATGTGGAGGCACAGCCAGGTGGCTCTGTGCACTTCCCTGTGTACAGGTCCTGCCCCCACAGCTCCCATTGGCTGCAGTTCCCAGCCAATGGGAGTTGTGGAGCTGGGGCTTGGGGCAGGGGCAGCACATGAAGTCCCCCGGTTGCCCCTGTGCCTAGGAGCTGGAAGGGGACATGCTGCTGCTTCCAGGAGCGGCGCCAGGCCTTAGCCCTGCTGCGCCGCCGACCGGACCTCTAACAGCCCGGTCAGCATCCAGGGTCCGTTTTCGACTGGGCGTTCTGGTTGAAAACCAGACACCTGGCAACCCTATGCACCACCATGGCTTCTTTGCTAGTCTATACCTTCTTGCCACAGGATGTCTAGGAGAGGCTGCTGGTGGATTTCTCCCTCTCTGTGAAGCTGCAAATGTGGCACACAAAAGTTCACTTCTCTTTACTGCTCAAAACAAGTGCTGGAGGCTGTTCAGTGGCATTATGCTAGACCTCCTTTGAGAGCCTTTGGCCTATACTAGAGGAGGTCGGTCACTAGCCCCATGTTCACCCTGTAGGCAGTGTCTTCAACACCCTGTGCTCAAAAATCATGACTGGCATAAAAAATCATGTCCCTTTTTTTTTTTTTTTTTTAATTTTTAGAAAAATAACCGTGGGTTCTCTTACTTGCTCTATGATATCTGAGCATTTAGTGTGCACTCAGGTCACACTTTCTAGCTTATTTCTGTAGCCATAAGGGATAGAGTATTCCCTCTACACCGGCCCCTCCCACCCTCTTTCCCCCCCCCCCCCCCCCACTGTAATAAGCTGAGGTTCTACTGAAATAATGACTCTGGCAGCTGGGGCATGACTTATAGCTGCTTGGTCTCTGCTCTGCTTGGATGCTGAGGACCACTAATGAAACCTTTTTTTAAAAAAAATCCTGTGACGTGTACTCTTCACTTCATGAATTGGCATTCTGTTCTATTAAAGTTGGCAGAGTGAGTCTAGAACTACTGGTTGTTTCCACTGACTCTTGCTGGCAGGGTTTTATCTGTACCAAGACACTTAAAAACAGGAACAAAATTGGAGGTGGTGTGTGTGATGGTTTGTCTAGTGAAGAGAACTTAATGCAGATGGCTTTCAAGGGAAGTACCACTTACTCTCTAGGAAGCTCTTTTAATGGTGAGCAAATGTTAAACATCAAACGCTGTCTCGTAAATGCACATTTTTTTTCCTCTTGAACAGTGGGCCACAAGACGAATCCAGAAAGGAGTCAGACAGGAGCAGGCAATGGCACTTAAGAACTCTTCTTCCAGTGGTAAGAATTCTGAATGAAGAATGTCTCAGTAATATTAACCTGAGGAAAATGGGGAACAGATTATTTAAAATGGGGAATAAGGAGCTACTAATCTTAAATTACTATTGTAGTGCCCAGAGGCCTAAGATCGGGGACCCATTGTGGCCAGCACTGTCAGGCATCTAGTAAGATATAGGCTCTGCCCCCAAGGAGCTTGCAATCTAAAGGTTCAATTCTGCCGTTCTTATTTGTGACATCTTTTAAATGGTTTAGTCACTCTGCACTCGGTTGCAGAGCTGGGTCTAAATATAACCTTACTTACATGGAATAGTACTGTACTCCAAGAATAGCTCCATTTATTTCAGTAGGCCCACTTATGTAAGGTATTGCTCAGTGCGAAGGGGGGCAAAACCTAGCTAACAGATGGAGGCTAAGGGTGGGAGTGAGCATCTGTGCACTTCACAGATGGGATCTGAGGCTATGTCTACACTATATAGCAGCACAGCTGCACCACTAAAACTGTGCTGCTGTAAGGGCTCCTATGTAGCCGCTCTTTGATGGCAGGAACCTGCCAGCATAATTAAACCATCCCCAACAAGCGGTGCTAGCGATGTCGGCAGGAGACTCACTCCTGCCGATATAGCGCTGTCCATACCAGCACTTTTGTTGGTGGAACTTACGTTGGTCAGGGAGGTGGGTTTTTTTCACACCCCTGACTGACCAAAGTGGTGGTGTAGACAGAGCCTGAAGCTCAGAAGTCAAGTGACTTGCCCCAGGCCATGTAGTCTGTGGCCAAACTGGGAACTGAACTCTGATATTAATCCCAGTTCAGTGTCCCAACCACAAGGTCATTCTACCTCTAAGTTAAATACTAGATCACATCAGTAGACAGCTCATGTGTGGCTAGACCTACTACTGATTTCCTCAAAACATCTTAAGTAAGCAGGACTTCAGCTCTAGTCAGCACTTACACTTTGTCCCTGATCGCCAAGAGGTACCCAGCGATGGCACAGATCTGTTTTATTATTATTATACCATAATAAAAAACATTGGGCAATGAATATTGCCACTTCTGATGCAACAACTCCTTCTGAACAACTCCTTCTGTTTCTCTTGGCTTCCTTTGCATTACATGGACAAAGTTCAAATGTTGCAGTTCAATTTTTATCGTCTTGTGAAATAAAATAGTAGGGGGTAGGGCTCTGCTTTCTTACAGGAACTGTTGGCACAACTGCCTGCAGGATTTTTCTCAGTTGTGAGCCACTGCTGACCAGGGGTGCCAAATGCAGGCTAGCTGCAAGTCTGGCCAAAGATGAGCTATTTTCAGCAGCTCTTCAGGTTTTAGCCACAGTCTGTGCTCCAAGCCCTGGCGTCTTGGGTGGTGGTGAACAAAGATGTCCAACACAAACCGGTGCCAGGGGTAGGAAAGATTTTTGAGGAGTGGAGAATGAACACTTTAAATATGGGTTTGCAGCATTGGGGGAGGAGAATCTGTGCCCAAGTCACACTTACACTTCTCTGGCAGTGCAAAGTGGTCTTGGAGTGAATGTAATTTACACTGGAAGGCTCTATTGCATTGCCAGAGTGGTGTAAAGGGACCTTAATGTAAATGAGATTGGGTCTCTGGTCTGTACTTTTCCAAGTGGAGCACTTCTTGCGTCTAGTCCTAAGCTGCTATTGTCTAAGGGACAAAGCATATGTATCTTCCAGAATAATTGAAGAAACAGGTGGGTGCTCTCATCCTATCTTCTCTGTGGGGTGACTGTGGAGCTGTGGCGAGGACACATGGATTAGTTTCTAATGTTCATTCTATACGTGGTTTAGGAAACGCACAGGGAGAGAGTGGACAGGAAGGAAAGAGTCTGCCTTGTTGCATAACTTCCAATTTGCCACAGACTGGACAAGTGTCTGCATTTTGGGGGTGGGGGTGATGAATTGGCCTGCTGCATAGTATTTGCAAATAATCCATGATGCACTGTTCTGGCAGTCAAACATGCGTGGCTCTGATATTGTTAGGCCGCTAGCTGAGCGGCACAGAGCAGCAAGAAATCCTTTGACAAAAGAACAGCTGTTTAAATCCATTCTCTGTTCAATTTCCTCACATTTCTGTTAAGGCATCATACAGAGAGATGAAACCACTATGGAGAAGGAGATCGCGGGCCTGCACCGAGTAGACTTTGAACTCTCCGATGTGTTCTATTTCTCCAAGAAGGGGATTGAGGCTATTGTGGAAGATGAAGTCACCCAAAGGTTTTCTTCAGAGGAACTAGTCTCCTGGAACCTTCTTACAAGGACTAATGTCAACTTCCAGTACATCAGCCTGCGTCTGACTGTAGTGTGGGTCCTTGGAGTCCTCATCCGCTACTGTCTCCTGCTGCCTCTTCGGTGAGCCAAGTACTGGGAGAATGGTTCTCATGTGTATGTATGTGGTGATGCACTGGGGTTCACCCAGGCCTGTAAGGGGTTCAGCCAACACTTTTTGCAACTCTAGGCACCTAGAATGCTCTGCTGCTGTAGCTCACAGCCCTGACACCAACTGCCAGTCTACAAGCGTGGAGGTCTCACCCAGGCTCCCACCACCCACTTACTCCTTGTAGGGGAAACTCACCAACCTTTCCAGCCCCAAATTCTTCCCCCAGAACATCTTTTTGCAGCCCCTTTTATTGTAACATCCACAAAACCTTATCAAGTTTGCTGCTCCTTTAAAGAAATAGTACAGAGAGCAGCTTATTAACTTAGTTGGGGCTGACAATCCTTCCATTTCAGTCAAAGCATTGAGTTGGTTTATGGTAAAAAGCAGACAAGTTCCTTAACAAAAGGGCATAGAGTTAAGTCATACCAAGTGTAAGAAATAAAGCTAGAAATGGTTACAAACGCAAGTAAAAATACACTTCTAACATTATAACTTAATTTCAGAAGGTTACATTCTTGGTCTAAGCAGGTTTCTCACCTATAGTCAATTTCCAGAGACTTTTAGCCATCTTGGATAATAATGCATAACTTTTGTGTTCTCTCCCCTGCTCTGTATAGTCCAGTAAACCTTGGACATGTATTCTTCTGAAGGGTATCCCCAGATACAGTTCCTTTCCCCTGCTGGGTGTTACATCCATGTAGATGCCATACTGGCTTCTTCCCTGCTGGTGACTTACGATGCAAATGATCTTCCTGCAATCTCAGATACAAATGAATAGCCCACTGTCCTTGGCCATGCCTGGCTTGAAGTGTTGGCCTCTTTCCTTTGTCTGGAAAACCCTGTTTATCAACTTCCCCTGAGGTGCCTGGTTTAAACATGCTTGTCGCATTTTCAGCACCTCTGTATAATTTGTTGTAGATTAACTGGACATAGGTATATCATGCAAGAATATTAATCATCAGTGAGTTGTTTTCCAATGACATTACATGACAGCTTTTAGATACAGATTATGACAACAATGTGTTAGGTGAAGTGGGCATGTCAGGTTTCTGACACACAGCAGTAAACCACCAATGGGCCTCTGTGTCACGTACGCACTAATGTGAAATGATCACTCTGCAGTTTCTGAGGTAACTGAGTCCTGCAAGAAATGATGACGAACATGCAAGCTGGGCTTTTTAAGTTCTCTCCCTGCACCCATCGCTGTGGTGTCTCTCTGCTTCTTTTACTCCTTCCCCCATCTTAAAATTGAAACTATTGTAGGGGCTCAGATATTCATCAGATACTCTTCAGCATTCTAATGTTCTCTAGTACATGTTTTTGTGACATGAATTGCCATAATTCCCCTCCAATAGGGATCTTCTTGCTGCAGACAAACAGTCTTGTCTCTTCCTTTTCGTTTTTAGTGTTACCTTGGCTGCCATTGGGATTGTTTCAATGATTGTGGGAACCACACTTGTAGGGCAGTTGCCAAACAGCAGGTAAGTGTGTGTTTTTCCCCTTAATTAACCTGTTTGGGAAGAATTTTGTGGAGAACTAGGGATTGACTCTGCCCATGGCAAACCTGCCATGTCCATGATATGGCATCAGTGCTGAAAGAACGCAAAGTTAATACTGTGGATCTTTTCTAGTCCTCTTCTAAAACTGCCAATTTATGTGGTGCTCTACAAGGATGTTCGGTGTCCTGAAGAACTTGAATACCAAAAAAAAAAAAAAAAAAAAAAATATGCAGGGGAAGGTGGAGATACCATGGAAAGGATTCCTAGAAGCATGTGTGTGGAGAGTTTTAAGGGGGAAAGAGGTGTTGGGGATTGGTCCTGCTTTGAGCAGGGGGTTGGACTAGATGACCTCCTGAGGTCCCTTCCAACCCTTATATTCTATGAAACTACACCTACGTTTAGGGGGCAGTGTAACAGACTGCAAAGCTGAGACTGTGAAAAACCCAGCACAAAGGTGACTTGAAGCTGCCTGAAAGAGGGGAGTCTTGAGTTGTCCACACGCTAAGGGCCATTATGATCACTTAGTCTGAGTTCCTGCATAATGCAGGCTGTGGAATTTCACCTGATTCCTGAATTAAGCCCAGCAACTTCCAGTTGAATTAGAGCAAGTCAACTTACAGCAGTCATGGTCTGCTCTGTCTAACTTGAACTGAAGTCTGTTTGGCTCCCAGCCAGAGGTGAAAGTAAGCCGGTACGCCCCGGTATGGCATACCAGCAAGAGCGGTGCGCCGTACTGGGGCGGCCTGGCTTCCCCAGGCAGCAATTTAAAGGGCCTGGGGCTCCCAGCTGTGGCTGGAGCCCCAGGCCCTTTAAATTGCCGCCAGAGCCCCACTGCCGGAGCTCTGGAGTAGTGGCGGGGCTCCAGGGGTTGTTTAAAGGGCCCAGGGCTCCTGCTGCCTCTTCAGCCCCGGCCCTTTAAATTGCCGCCGGAGCCCTGGGGTAGCAGCGGCAGCCGGGGGCTCCGGCAGCAGTTTAAAGGGCCCAGGGCTCGGCCGCCGCTATCACCCCGGGCCCTTTAAACTGCTGCCGGAGCCCCCGGCTGCCGGAGGGGGAGGGGTGCGGGGCGGGGCGGGGCTGGCTCTGATCCCGCCCCTTCCGCCTGAGGCCCCACCCCTTCCGCGGGCCAGAGCCAGCCCCAACCCAGCCCTGTACTGGTAAGTCCCCTATCTTTACTTTCACCCCTGCTCCCAGCCAGCCTTGGAATTGGGAAAGGTGGCTTTCTGCCTCTCCCAATCCTCAGATGTGCTGAGCATGAGTCCTAAAACCAGTAAGCTGAAAGACTGGGAGGTGTGTAGAGAAGAAAGGAGATCAGATATATAGGCTCATCAGGATTACTTTGTGGAGGACATGAAGCTCAAAACTAAGGCATCCAGACATGAGGTCAGTAAAGGCTGGCCTCTTGTAAGGACAGAGGAGCCCTAGAGGGTAAACTCCTTTTGAAGTTATAGGAGGGGGAAGAAGATGGAGCTGGAAGTAACGACAGGGAGGGAAGGAGTCCACTCCTACTTCCACTCAACCTTGGACAGGGAAGAGCAGTGATTTACTGAGTCTCTGTAAGAGACCGGCTGCTGCGTGGGAGGTGGTGGAAACTAACCAGGGAAGCAGTTTGGACCTTACTGTGTCTTTTGGTGGTGAAACAGGGTTGGGGAGAAGAGTGCCAGGGCTTGGAGTAAGGTTGATTGGAGCAGACTCCAAAAGGGCAGCATGATGGGGAAGGGGAAAGGAGAGAATAAATATGGAGCATTGGTGTATGAGGAGAATGTGAAGGATATGGTGGTGAAAATGGGCAAAAATGTGGCACTGAGCTGGTAAAAGGAGAGACTGGCAGAGTTCCTGGGAGCAGAGGAGGATGAATGGGAAAGCAAAAGACAAGCGTGAGAGGCAAAATGGGGAAAGCAGGTGGGGCAGGGGAGAGGCAAGAGGCAACAAACAAGAAAACAATACTTGCTACAATGGAGAAACTCTGAAGTGTGATTCCAGTCCAAAGAGTGACTGGGAAAGGAAATATTTCTTGTGCATATTCCCAGTTCTCTCGTTAGTGATCAAGGCTGTCTTTTAAAAAGTGGTCTTATTTCCCTTGGATGTGCAG
This sequence comes from Emys orbicularis, assembly GCF_028017835.1. NCBI lineage: Eukaryota > Metazoa > Chordata > Testudines > Emydidae > Emys > Emys orbicularis. Next base: position 28,072,062 of record NC_088687.1, on the reverse strand, counting down.
GGCCAGCCTGGCTCTGGGCCATGAGCTGAATTCTCTTCCTCCTTTGCAGCACCAGCGGAACTGTTAACTAAGTTCCAGTTGTGACACTTGTGCTAACCCACCATTTTAAGGGGATAGCACCTGTGTAACTGAGAGTCTATCTTGCCCTGGAGGGCCTCTCATTACTGATGGTTGTCAGAGTCCAGCTTGATTTGTCAGGGTCCAGGTTGAGTTTGCAGGGAGGCAAACAACAACAAAACCTCCTCTCCTTACCTGTGAAGTGAGCATGCTCATTATGGAAATAACTGAGAAGAAAACATGAAACCCCAATGCCACTCTAAAGTGCAGTGCTACTCGAAACAGCAGCTAAACACTCCTTCCTTCACTGGTTTCCCCTGGTATGCCTCTATGTAGTTTCTCCCCAAGCTATCCAGAGGAGCCTGGGAGGTCTCTGCTATGTAGGTTGTCTACCAGTGGCATCACCACTTTTTATAGTATGGAAGCACCTCTGGGGAATCAATCTTGGTTGGGCTGCCTTTGTGCTGGGGTGTGTGTACATAAAATAAACACACTGAGATGGTAGTTCTACTTCAACGAGCCTATCTAAATAGACAAGACAGAGAGTGGGAGATGACGTGACTTGCCCAAGGTGTTGCAGCAGCTTGGTGGTAGATCTGGGAATAAGACCAAAGTTCCTAGAATCCCAATCCACTGCCCTAAACACAGTACTATTGCAATAAAGTCTTGGCCTAGTCCTTGTAACTGGAAAACCACTTCTATTATAGCTCCCTTCCAAGATTGTTTGTAAGTAGGGTGACCAGATGTCCCTATAAAATTGGGACAGTCCCGATATTTGGGCTTTTTCTTATATAGGCTCCTATTACCCCCACCCCCTTTCCCGATTTTTTTGCACACTTGCTATCTGGTCAGCCTATTTGTAAGTGTACGTGTCTTTCAGCGCTAAAGATTGGCTAAGTGAACTGGTCCACCTGACGTGCTCCCGGATCCTCGTCAGAGCTCTGTCTGGTACCATCACGTACCATAACAAGTGAGTAAGTCTGTGTTGCACTCCACTACTGTAAAGGGCAGAGCCGTCCCTTGGGTAGGATGAATTGGGGCGACCGCTCCAGGTCCAATGCTTTGGGGGGGGGGGGGGGGTGTCCCGTGGGCTGGTGTGATTGGCTGGCATGGACGGTCCAGGAAGAGACAAATCCATCACTTCCGTCCCAGGCCCCACACCCCTATAGGGATGGCCCTGGTAAAGGGGATACATAACTCTAGGCAAATAGGACTAAGGGGGTAATTTTTTTATTTTTTTTCAGGGGGAGTCAGTGGTGGTATGACTGTCTGTCTAAAAGTGAGGACCTCTTTTAATGATCTTTAATTAGTCTATATGGAATTTACATGACTGCTACACAGGTAGAGCAGCTGAATGATGAAAGTGTTTGCTCAGTGTTTACTTATTAGCTGATAGTGTGACAACTAAATCTCTTACCAGAAGTTATTCTCAAAGCATGGTTCAAATGTTATTTAACACTATTTTCATGAACAGTAGGTCTAGTTTGTACATTGACAACATGTTCACCAACAATTTTCTGTAGGTTAGAAAATAATCACAACCATATTGTAGCTTGGGGGTGCCTACAAAATTATTGTAAACTGCTGTTGTTCCACTGAAGTGCAGGCTCCCATGAACTAGTGAGAAACTGAATATAATCAACAAAATGTTTGTTAACCCTTTGGCTGCAGTTTGACCTGTTGAACCAAACACTGGCTTGTCCAGTAGTCCAGGAAAATATTGTTAAGTAGGCAACATAGTTTATGTTTTGTACAGTTAAGTGAATGATACTTCCTGTCATTGCAGGGAAAACAGACCACAGAAAGGAGGTATATGTGTTGCCAACCACACGTCTCCAATAGATGTTTTAATCCTGACTAACGATGGATGCTATGCAATGGTATGATAAGTGAAAACGTGTGATGTTGATTTACACAGTAGCGGTCAGGAGGAGGCCACTAAAGATTGTGACCTAAACTAGGGTCTGACTCCAGATGTCTAGAATAAACACTATGTACTAACCCAGTGTATCACCAGCTTCTGACTATGGGAAGGATTTCTGACTTCTCGCAGCATTTTCTAGAAGGAACGTGCATCCTGAGATCCCAGATAAACTCCGTGGCTTCTACCAGGTTGTTTATGAGAACTTGGTCCCTTCAGACCAATGTGTAAATGAGAATCTGAACCACTACAGAAGTCACAGAAATGGAATCTGTTGGATCACTTATTAAAAATGCATTTCTTTATACTGCATTGTTAAGCTTCAGGTATGTCTACATGGCAGATGAAGGTGTGATTGTAGCATGGGTAGGCATGTCTACACTAGCTTTAATCTTGCTCATGTAGGTAACAGTAGTAGTGAAGATATGGCACCACAAGCTGGCAGCCCCAGTATAAGCCCAATGGGCTACACACTCAGGTTGCTAGAGCCTATGCCCGCTGCATCTTTGCATCTGTTACTCATGCTAGCTAGAGTAAAGCCTGTCCATCCTACAGCTTCACCAAAATTTGTGGTGTAGACATACCCGAAGTTATTGCTCAGTGCTCTAGAAGTGAGCCTCTGCTCTGAATCCTTTTTTCAGTGTAAGGAAGGAAGGGGGCGTTTGGTAGGGTTACCATATTTAACAAATAAAAAAAGAGGACCCTCCACGGGGCCCTGGCCCCGCCCCTTCCCCGCCCCCTCCTCCCTCCCACTCCCAGCCACGCGAAAAGGGCTGCCCTAGCGCTACCGGCTTCACGGTTTGCCGGGCAGCCCCCAGACCCTGCGCCCCCAGCCGGCGCTTCCCCAGCGCAGCGGAGCCCGGGAGGGGAAGCGCCCAGCCGGGGGCGCAGGGTATGGAGGCTGCCCGGCAAACCGTGAAGCCGGTAGCGCTCGGGCTTCGGGCAGCCCCCATGCCTCCGGACCCTGCGCCCCCGGCCGGGCACTTCCCCTCCCGGGCTCCGGTGGCGCAGGGTCCGGAGGTATGGGGGTTGCCCGAAGCCCGTAGCGCTCGGCTCTTAAACAGAGCCGAAGAGTCAGGGGAGGAGCAGAGCAGCCGCGGGAGGGGAAGTGCCCGGCCGGCATTTTTCCCGGACATGTTCGGCTTTTTGGCAATTCCCCCCGGACGGGGGTTTGATTGCCGAAAAGCCGGACATGTCCGGGAAAAACCGGACGTATGATAACCCTAGCGTTTGGTCCTTGAGCAAGGTTGACTCGGGTGTCAAGGTTGGAAGTTGGTGGCCAGTAGAATTGCTGTGAATGCACTGTTCATAAAGTGCACCTGGGAATAAGTCGGCCAGCACAGGTGCCTGACCGGCAATGGCTCGCTCTTCAAATGCAGACTGCAGACACTCTGCATTACAATAGAGCAGACAGGCTAAACTGTTTAGTTGCATATAGTGATAAAATGGAGTTAGTCACTCTCAGGAATTCAGACTACTGCTGACTTTCATGAAGGGGCCTAGCAGCAGGCCTCCTTCAGCCCCTCTGAGTGCTGGAGGTGTATTTTAGGTGTAGTGCTGCAGGAATGGCTTGTCAAGTAAAACTCCTGCTACCATCTGATCTGTCTAGCAGATCTTCTTATTACTGTTGTAGTGGAAGCTGTGAAGAAGGCTGTGAGAGAGGGATGTTGGCTCTTCTGTGTGTGTTTACCATAGCTGCCCACTGTGAGGGTCATAAGTTAACTAAACTGGGTGCTAGTCATCCAAAAGAACAAGCCCAGTAACATTCTGCTGCGACACACTTGTTCTGAGGGAAGACCCTCCTGGAGACCAAGCCCAACAAGTCTGTACTGCAATTTTTATAATCGACAACCTGAGCCCAGTGAACCCAAGTCAGCCGCAGGTGTTCTATTGCAGTGTAAATGTACCCAGTGTGTCCAACCTGTAAAAAGGCACCCACAAATAATGGCAGTAGCTGATCTTTCGTGGTGGCCTGCCCATCATGCAGCTTAAGACTGAAATTCAAGAATGGCTACAGGTAGTGCTCTGGGGATGAGATGCAGAATAGAAATCTACTTTGTAGCTGAATTTGTGGGGGGAGGGATAGCTAAGTGGTTTGAGCATTGGCCTGCTAAACCCAGGGTTGTGAGTTCAATCCTTGAGGGGGCCACTTAGGGATCTGGGGAAAAAATGGTACTTGGTCCTGCTAGTGAAGGCAGGGGACTGGACTCAATGATCTTTCAGGGTCCCTTCCAGTTCTATGAGATAGAGGGGTGTGTGTGTGTGTGTGTGTGTGTATATAAAAATAAAAATAAATAATTATTGGGATTGTGAAATGCCCAGAAAAAAAAGAAGTAACAGGTTAAGATGGGGGCATCTCTGTGTACCTTGTGATGTGGTAATGGCACAAAGGTGGTATGAAACTCTAACTTTCATCTTTAGTAAATGTTAACTTTCCTATTGTAACACTTCAGTGACTGACAGTACCTAAAATCTGTGCAAGTCACTGGTAGATCAGAGTACTGCAAAATATTTTGCCTAAAAGGTTATAAAAGTAAAGGCAGAGGACATGGAGAGAGGAAGACTTCTCTTAAGTATTGATGCTAATTGCATTGTGAGTAACATCTTTCTGTTCATGCAGTTGGTGCACAGTTCTTGGTGTGCATGCAAAAGCATGTAAAACTTCCAAAATTTAGGTGTGTTAATACTCACAGCTATATGCCCACCCTAATGTGCATGAGATAACCTAGTGCAAAATAATGAAGAGACCAAGATGGTACAAACTCTAAACTATTTTGTAAAAGCAGAACTTCAGAAGGGACTTTAGTAGCCACCATATTGGTTTGAACGTGCTTAAAGGAATTTCTAACTGTGTGCAGAGACTTCACGGGGGTGAGTGGAAACTTGACGCATCAGAAAAATGCAATCTTGAGGGTCTTTTGTGATTTCCTGAAGATGCACAAAAGTAAATGATAACAAAATAGTTGCCTCTTGACTTTCTACTGTCTATATATTCAGGGTTTGAACTATGTGTAATATTTATATAGTGCTAAAAGCCCAACTTTCCAATACTGTATTTTCTAGGTGTCTAGGAAACTAATGCTTTTACTGGCCTTTTTTTGTACATTGCAAAGCTCTAGTTTAGGAGATACATAACTGTATTTTAAATAGGCATGAAGCAGATGGACTTTCATTTTGCCATGAGTTTCGTATAGTAGCCGTCTCATTTGGGCTTGCAGGTTGGCCAGGCTCATGGGGGTCTAATGGGACTTATTCAGAGATCCACCGTCAAAGCCTGTCCCCATGTCTGGTTTGAACGTTCAGAAATGAAAGACCGCCACCTAGTGACAAAAAGGTAAGGAATGGGCAATCACTCGGCTGAGTGCTGCTGTAGCTGTGAACAATGGCATTATTCTAACCATAACAATCCTAGCATCTTGGAGCCCTAGTCATGGGCCAGAACCGCATTGTACAAACACAGAACAAAAAGATGGCCCTTGCTCCATAGGGCTTACAACCCAAGTATTACACAAGAGACAGACAGACATACAGGCAGGTGGGGATGGGGGGGCAATAAGGAAACAGGAAGTCATTGGTCAGCATGATAGGCAGTGGCCTTGGCATGCCAGTAGCCAAACAGTCTTGCCTCTTCTGGAGGGTGAAAGGCTAGACTGTAGAAGCACTTTATCTGCAGTGAATATATCTGGCCATCTTGTTCTAAATGCTAAACACCTTGCAGAAACACTCGGAATACCAGGACTCAACCTCCTTCTATGATTGTGTATTACCATCGTCTGGAGTGATGTGAATTGTAGTCATTTGCAACATGCATGCAGTGAATGGAAAAATTACAGTTGTGGGAGCAATCCTACACTATTTTTCTTTGGGAATATTACTATGCATCTAATTTGCAACAGAAATGGAACTTGGATGTTACCCACAGATGGGGAGGGAATAGGCAAGTGTGTGCTTGCAGACGAGTGCTGAGATACTGCAGAAATGGGGCAACGGTTTGAAAAGTCATTTAGCACTCTTGGAATCTCTTCCTATAGTAAAATAGTTTAGACAAAAGGTTCCAGTGACGAAGGTGTTCCAGGTGCGACTGCTCAGAACTTCTGATATGGGGTTAATCTGATAACTCTGCTGCCAGGGACACTTGGTGAGCAGGTACCCAAGTGTCTTTCTGTTTCTTTCCACAATTATAATCTAAATTGTTTTCCCACATGAATGTCAAGGAAAAGCCGTATGAAATCCCGAACTGGGACTTACTGTTGGGAGGTAGGAACCTAACATTACTCACAAAATATTAATTTTACCATGAAATAGAATTACCCGTGGCTCTTTCTGAAATGTCCTCTAAATTGGAGCCTTCTAAAAACCACAGACTTGCTGGTATTAGATGAAGTTGCCTACAGTACTGAGCTCCTCCTGGAAAGGGCAAGATTTCAGCAAAGAAGAACTTTCCCTTCGCGTAGTACAGTAGAGATAGTAGTGCTATATTTCAAGTATCTATGAAGTTTGTAGTCTAGCTTCAGGTTTGTTGTAAAGGGAATCACTCTCCTGACTCAATAATCAGGGATGGAGTTGTTCCTACTTAAAGATCTGAGTCTGGTATAGCTGACCTCCCATGATGGGAGGGAACAAGGGAGGGAAGCTCTCAATAACTGGGGAGAATCATGTTCTCTCATCCCTCTTTCTCTTCTTGCATACCTTCACTAACTACTTCATTTACAGAAGATAACTGAAGGGGGTGTGTGGTTTTTTTTTTGTTTTTTTTTGTTTTTTTGTGTGTGGTGGTTTTTTTTGTTTGTTTTGTGTTTGTGTTTGGGGGAGGGGAGGAGAAGACAGGAGATGAAATCTTTAGCCAATTGTCCTGATCATAATAACCTTCCAAACTAAAAACTTTCAAACTATGTTTCTGCCCCAGTTGATTCAATCAAAGGCGCACCTGCTGGTTGGGACTGGATTCCAATGCCGGGTGTTCGTATCCTATCTTAAATTTTGTGTAGAATTTTTCAGGATAGTCTTATAGGGGATAAACTTGACTTTCACCTTCCTGGCTTCTAAATGGTAGATTGAAGGGGCATTCCAGAAAGTCTACTCAACCAAGATCGAGGAGTGAGAATTGTGGGCATAATATATATTTCAGAAATGGAGAAGGCCTATGATTAAATAACTAGAACCAAGATTATGTAGCCTGTACCAAACTTGCATATTTTGCTCAGCCTGTTTAAGTATTGCAGTCAGTGGGGCTTCCACTTGAGTGTGCCACAGCCTAAAGTATCTTACAGACAAGAAGTTTTTCCAGATAGGCAGCCTAAAACTTGAACTTTATGCCTTTCATTTCTTGCGTTAACACTACTCCCTCTCAGTGCATCAGCCCTTCAAATACTTGTTGTTGGTTTTTAACCCCTCCGTTGTTGCTTGTGAATCTTGCAATAGAGGTGCTTTTTCACAAACTCCCTTGTTGAATCCTTTCCTCTTCTTACCACAGTATATTAACTACTTATTACTAGAGCGTGCCACAAAAGCACCATTTTTCATGGGGGGGAAGGGGGAAAATCTTGCAGTCTCTTATTGAACTTAACAAAAAAAAAAAACCAGAACAGTTAATAGAGGCTAAACATGAACACGCACTTGTGCTCACGCACATGCTCGCTCGCGCGCACTCTCTCTCATACATCCGTGGGCAAGAGAGAGCTGGGGATATCCCTTTGAAGTAAGAATAATTGGTGAAATACTGGGTAGGACTAAATTAATATTAAAGGATCTAGAGAGCTGAATCTAGGCTCAAATGATATTCCTGTTATGAATTACAGATGCAAAGTGATATGTTGCATCAAATGTTGGCTTTTGGTTTCTGTTGAATGTACATACATGACTGGGAAAATTAATCCCGTTTCAAAATGTATTGCTTAAACATCCTTCTTTCTGCTTCTACAGACTGAGAGAACACATAGCAGATAAGAACAAACTGCCAATCTTAATTTTTCCAGAAGGTAAGAAACTGTCTCATTCCACTGGACTTAGTTCTCTTCTCAGTGCTTATGTCGCTCTTCATTGTCCTGCTGTGACGCCGATTGCTCAAACAGATGTTGTTCCACCCTTATAATAGGAAACATCAAGTGTCAGGATGCCCCGGCTCCTCCCAAAAATGGTGGGATGAAGGGGAAGAGTGCTGAAGGGGAAGAGTGCTGAAAGGGTTTTTCCCACAAATGGCTTAATCCTTCTCTGATGCAGAGACAGCCAGTTGTGTATCATGCATGACCTCCCTGCTTCTACCTACCCCTCCATCCTCTCCCCCAAACCTCAACCCTACTCTTCTAGCACTGCAGGGAGGGGAGCACTGCCCCACCATTCTCTGGCCTCCAATCTTTAGGCCTGGACGAAGCAAAGACATTGGAAAGACGAACTCATTCTTCTTGGAAGTGCTTTTCACTGTTCCCCAGTGGTTGCTTGCTTTGCAAACTGGTATAATCCTGCTGTCTGACTCCATTAGAATATATAACAAAGGTTTCCTGATTGCCAACACTCTGACTTCTCTTTTGTCCAGGCACTTGTATAAACAACACATCAGTAATGATGTTTAAGAAAGGAAGCTTTGAAATAGGAGGGACCATTTATCCAGTTGCAATCAAGGTAAAATACAATAGCAATAGGTCTCCAGACACTGCTGTTTACCTGTCGAAAGGTCTGGCTGCGTGGTGGGTGGGTGGGAGATGGACAAGAGTTTGTCTCAGTACTGTTGCCAGTAGAAGCACATGCCCTACAACTGGCCCTCTGGTGTACTTGGCCATTGGAAAGCGAACAACTGAATACCCATGAATGAAAGTAATTCAGTCTCTTTAGAGTTGCTCTCTTGAAATAAGTGGAAACCTGTTGGTGGGTTCTGTTGGTGTTTGCCTTACAACGTGGAAGACTGGAGAGAAGGTAGGCAGGGGGTCAGTCTGGCCAGCCCATGAATTAACAAGTCAATATTTGAAGGAATAAGAACATGAAGCTTGTAATCGAGGCTAGACCTGACACCACTGTAAAAATATACAGCATCTCCCCATGCTGTACCTCGGGGAGTGGAGGCCAATGTGTAATGGTTACTAATGTCCTCCTATACAGCCTTGCGAGTTAAGCGCCCTAACATGTGTTTACACTTTGGATCTATATTATTTGCATGTTCATTTATGCTGGAGGAAATGACTTAAACTTACTATTTTGCCCCTTTGCAGTATGACCCTCAGTTTGGAGATGCATTCTGGAACAGCAGCAAATATGACATCGTGAGCTACCTGTTGCGAATAATGACCAGTTGGGCCATTGTGTGCAACGTCTGGTACATGCCACCGATGGTCAGAGAGGTATCTTTGCATGTGGTTGGTTGTTGATTTGTATAGGATGTAAAATAAGTATGGCTCAGAGAATCAATCTTAAATTGAGCTTCCTTCAGTGCTCTTGGTAGCATGATTCAACTTTTTTTCAATTTTGCATTTCCCAGTGTATTTAAGTATGGAATGTACCTGCAGTATATTAGCTGTTGGACAGGGACAGCCTCCTTTTTCATGTAGTGATGCTCTGGCACAATGGCTACACAATTACTCATGCTAATGTGAGCTGTGCTGCTAAGAATAACACTTGCTGTTTGGAAAATTGGTTTATTATTAAGTCATCAATCTGTCTGAGGGGAAACTTTCTCCACCTTGCCATCACTTCAAAAACAGACCTAAAATGTGTGCTAGATTTGCCTGGGAAGTGTGTGATCTTCCATTTAGTATCAGGTTGCTGATAAGGAGTGGACTAACATTCTTTGAGGAAAAGAAAGCTAAAAACTAGACATTCAGAGAATGAGCTTAATGTGTCAAAGCCGCTCCACTTCCCTCTCTGACACCTCCCCCCTCTCTCCCCCCCACAAAAAAACCCAACGAAAACCCCCAAACAAAACAGGACGAAGCCTAATGCTCTGAAAGCAAAAGCTTTCTGGTCACAAACTAAAGAATCTGTAGGACTTGCAGCACAGCTGTGTGTTTTTAAAAAACAAAAAATTCCATAGGTCAATTGACTCTAATTTCTATCCCTTGAAGGAAGGAGAAGATGCCGTCCAGTTTGCCAACAGAGTAAAGTCAGCCATTGCTCACCAAGGAGGACTGACTGAGCTTTCCTGGTATGAGATGTGATTCTGCTTGGGCTTAATGTGACATTTTTGCATACATGTCTTTTGAGTCTTCATGGCTATAAAATGTGGTTCAGATTCTCTAAACTGTCTAGGGGACTTAGACACTTTGTCACTATATAATTTGAAGAGGTGTTAATCCCCTAGACAGCTTTGACTGCCTCAACCTTTGTGTTCTTTAATTTAAATGGTCTTAGCCAGGATATGGTAGATAATGAGGGAGTTGGCTATTCAGGCACTTCCATATGAAAGAAGGTTTTCTTAATAATTTATATGATGACAATACAGAGCTCTTGAACAGTGGGTTTCAGCTAAAAGTTTCAAAGCACAATACAGTCTTCCCTGTTTGACAAATAGAAACTAAGGCACGTAGAGGTGACATTATTGTAGTGAAGAGACACCAGGTCAGGAGCAGAGCTGAGACTAGGACCCAGGTCTGCAGAGCTCCTACCCATTGAACACCCTGCCTCAGTATGGGTTTACAGTACCACAAGAGCATGTAGTGCTATAAAAGAAGTGGATCATGCTGAAAAAACTCCAGAGCAAGGCCCTGATGAGAGCAGTCAAAAAGCACAAGTGGATTCAGTGCTCTAGAGAGCCAAGAAGGATGGGATATGGAATTTAAGTAACATAAGGGACAAATGATACTATTCATGCAAGCACTACTGTCCCTGAAGTCAATATGAAGTTACATGGGTGCATATATTTAAGGGCTTTGGCCCAGATCATTAAAGGCATTTAGTGGCTCAACTCAGACTTCATTTTTTCCCTAATGTTGAAGTTAACATCTAACTGCATCTTTTCTGTCCTCTGTGCTCCAGGGATGGAGGTCTGAAAAGGGCCAAAGTCAAAGACACTTTCAAGGAGCAGCAGCAGAAAAACTACAGCAAGATGATAGTAGGAAATGGATCAACAGGAAATCCATCAATGGGAGCAGAATCAGACTGAATCCCAGCTTTTCCAACTAAGCTTCCCAGGACTAGCTCTTACAGGAATACTGTGGGTTTTTCATTTAGAAAAACCAAACCTATTCTAATGTGCATGTATCTCCTTTATGTGGATGGGGCAGAACATACACACAGGGCAGTATTTTGTTATGTATTTTTCTTGAAAGCATGTTATTCCACTGAATTGCAGCTCCAGGTATGATGGAATAGAACCTGATTTAAAACTGGGTGGGGGAGAAAAAGTGCAGTTTTTCAAAACCGTACACGACATTCTCTTGAATCTCTGAAAGGGAAGTACGGACAGTGAGTCTGGCCTGACGCTGTCAGGTTACTGTGTGTGCAAATAACTCTTCTTGCTAAAGTCACTTGGAAGTTGTAAACAAATTTGTTTCCTGAACAGCTACTTTCTCTCTCATCATGCTTGTAGGCTGGCTTTTTGGTTGTACGGTTCTTAACTAATCTTGCAGTTTTAGTGGTGTCCTGATGCAGGTCTGTTGTCTCCATTTGTTTGTATTTCTATGTATGTGAAGCAGGGAGGTGGTGAATAACCTAGAATGACAGACCCTAAACAGTGGGGAGAGAGGTGGGCAATCAGAACAACATCCTCTTCAAACACAACCAGGACCTTGGATGGCCTCTAAACCTAGAATTGCCTCTAATGGAAACTGATACCTGAGAAGATATTTAGGAGATTCCTCTAGAAACATCTCTGCATACTGGAACTATTCCCTAAACTACTGTGCTTCTTCAGACTGGGAACAGTAAAGGGAAGAGATGATTGGGAGCTCCATAACTGAAAATGGATACCTCTGTATTATAGCAGATGCATTTTTATTATAAGTGCAGTAATTCTTTTTTTTTGTGCAGAATGCTAACAGCTTAACAAAAATCTGTGGGGATCAGCAACCACAACACAGCTCATACTTGGCTGGGCTAGCAATATCTATTACAAACCGTAACAGGATTCATGTGTCATTTGCAGTAAAAGAAATGGCCTGTTGGGAATGCACGTATAATGCAGCCTTATTGTAAATGGGAAATAAATTCTATATTTCTAATGCGTCTCTGGTGGTGGTATTTTTCCTCTAACTTGTTTGTTCTGGCTTCTATTTCTCCTTCTGTTGGGCAATGGCTTGCAGTGTGGCTCAGATCCACAAAGGGACATGGGCATGGCAGCACCTCGCCCCCTGGTGGGATCCATAAACACTCAGTTAGCCACCCAGGATTCCTAGACAATGCCTAGGGAGAAACAGGTGCCTAAGAAAGGGATCCACAAAAGCCAGCCTGCTAGGTTGGGAGCCACCTAAGCTAGTCAATGGCAGATGCTGAAGAAAGGGGTGTGGCCTAAGCCCTGCCCTTCTTAGGGCATTATGCAGCCATCTCTGCTCAGAATCCACAGATGGGAGTCAGGAGCCTAAGCAGTTTCTTGCAAGGGTGGCAATGACAGAGGAAGCCTCCCCTCGTTAGGGAACTCCCTAGGTTCAATTCTCCCCTGTCCCTCCCCGCCTGATGAGGAATAGGGAATTTTCCACCTCTCAGGTGAGTGTCTTAACAGCTAGTGCTAAGTAAGCATTACTCTTGTGCTCTCTGTGGCCTAACACCACTTATTTATACACAGTGGAACAGCTTCAGCAGGAAACCCCTATATCTGAATATCCCATAGTCCACTGATTATTATTATTATTTTTCTTTTTGGGGTACTCATCCCCCTCTCTCCTGCCGTTTTTGGATGGAGTTAGGTATGCTCTGAGCATGCCTCCTGGATTGGGCTCTGCCAGTGCAATAGGTGGGGCAATACCTGATTTGAGGCTCCTACTAGGCCTTAGGCATGAGCTAGGCCCAGAGCTGCAATAGGATTTAGGCACCTATGTTCCTACTTAATGCACTGTCAGAAAACAAAGTGAAAATAGTAGGAGATAAATCACTGAAGTCAACATTGACTTCAATGCAAGCTGGATCTGGCTCAGAGGAGTACAGTGGCATGTTACAATTCTGGAGTCCAACAATTTTAATCTAACTTCTGCTAACATAGGCCCACTTTTTGCCTTTGATATAAAGGAACAAAATGACTTTGTGGTCCTTGTATCCAGGGCAAATAAATTGCTTCAACACAATGCACACTTAAAACTAGAACAGGAGGGAACCCCAGAGACACTAGACCAATTAACTTACAATTAAACCCCAATAACAATGAGCCTCAGCGCAAGAGCCTGTAATAAACTATGAACTATTTTAAAAGGGGGAAAAAAACAAACAAACAAACAATAAAACCTCTTCCCTCTGCCACAAGAGAACCTATTTAATTCTGAGTAGGTCACTATAACCTGGGGATTTCCCATATGCTCCTAAATATGAAAACTGCTATTGTTTAATTGAAAATTATGGGCCCAAACCTATATGTACATGAGAACCTCTCTCAGGTGAATTCCTTCCACTGAAGTTAGCAGGGCTACTGACGTGAGCAGTTTTGTGGGTCCACATTGACACTCAGTGAAGGTCTTCCATAAGCTTAATTGCATATTGGATTATAGCCTACATTTTCAAAAGTAACTAGTAACTTTTAGGGGCCAAAGGTAATATACCTTAAGTGGATATGACTTTTCAGAAAGTGTTAAGCATCCTGGGGCTGAAAATCTAAGTGTCTTAAATTGGCACCCAAACTCCTTAATCAACTTTGAAAATTTAGGCCTAAGACTTGGCTGAGTGGGTCCTAGGATATGGAATAAACATGGCTGATAGACTTTATTAACAGAATGGGAAAAGTTGCTTTTGTCTTTTTGAGTGGAGGAATGTGGTATTTCAACTCAAAAACAGCAGAGAAATTTGAATCAAACTCTTGAGGTAAAAAGAACCTTTGGGCAGAGACCAAGCATTTAAAAAAAAAAAAAAAAAAATCAGCCCAAAAAGCAGTGTGCTCGGGAAAGCTTAGGTGCATATGAAAAAAGAGGGAGCAATAAATGAGAGCTGACTTGGGGATGTGGGATGCAAAGGAAAATCTTTGAGGTTGTGGTAATTACTGTTAAACAATTTTGAATCTTAAAACTCAGTTTGGTAAACCTGAAGCTTTGTTATTACAAGGACAGCAGAAGCAGCAACCACTCCAAGGTTGTATAATAGCGTCCCTTGTAAACCCCTATCTTCTTGCTACTAACTTTCTGCCGTTTATGTTGTATGGGCTGAAATTTTCCTGGTTTGGTATCTACTTGAAGATCATTCTTAATTTGTAGATTTTTTTTTGGGGGGGGGTGGAGGAAGAGGGGTGGGATAATAACTTCTATTTAATAAAGAAATGCTATCGCTGCAGCTGTAGAGGGAAGTTGGGCTAAGAGTTCAAATTTAGCATTGATGTAGTCCTGGTAGAGGAGGGTTAAATTTAAGAATCCTGGAGAGAAACTGGCTGTGATTTTTGTTGTGGTTATGGGGCTAGTTACACCTCTGCACCCTCCTGCTCTCATAAATTTGTCTAGCTTTATGTGAGTGAGTAGTCCTGCTGAAGTCAATGGCAGTGCTCCTATGTGTAAGTGTTTGTGATGGCTTCCATCTTGGCCAACACACCAATTAAATGGGACAGAACTGCATTTATGAGCCTCTGAAAACAAGCTACTGAAAATTTTTTGTATGACTTTTTTGTGGAGCTTAACATTTTTCCTAAGGAAAAATACCTTGTCCATTAATGTCTAATTTAACTGAACATTGTACAGAAGGAATGTGGGGTAAACCAAGGGCTCCTGATACAGTTGTTTTTTTTTTTTTTTTTTTTTGCTATTTATAACATGAAAAGCCTCTAGGGTAAACTAGTTGCTGTTTGAATCATTTTCTTTCTTTTCCTCCATGAAATGTACTTGATCAGACAGTTTGCCAAGAGTAGCACATTTATTAAACATATAAATTAGACCTCCCCATAGCAAAGACTGAAAATATGTAAGTATCTTATTTGCCACTAGGTGGCAATCAGCTCTTTATTGCTACCCAGGAACCAAAGGCTGCAGGACACTACTAGGAAGCAGATAATGCAGAGCTAGAAGCACCCCCAAGAACCCCTTTCTAAAACTAAATTTCTTTTTTCTCTTTCTTTCTTTCACTGTGCAGGGTAAGAGTTGCAATGAATGCTTGATACTACACCCATCAACTCCTTTTCTTTCTCTTATAAGAACTACCAGGGGAGGGGAAGCGTGTGTGTACATGCATAGACTCTCTTATTCTCTGGTTATGGGTCCAAAATCTAATACTGTAGTGGCATTGGGATAAGATCTGTTGAATGGTCAGGGCCAGGCCTACCACCTACTAGAAAGGTCTGTGCAGGATAAATGTGCGTGGTCATCTTATAAATGGCAGGGGTTTTAGTAGGAAGTACTCTGCACTCTCTGGAGGGTGTTATTTCAGTAAATGTAAAATGCCTCAACTCATTATTAGTAAACTACTCATTCTTCTGAGGAAACTTTCCATTCAATATCATCATTCCTCAAACTAATAGTCTGTCTCAGGTGATTCTGCATCTGATCGGGCTTGAAACAGTCCTGTCAGCTCTCAAACAGTACAATATTTGGATTTAAAGCCTCAGGCCTAGCTCCTGGACTCGAATGATTATGTGAATATCAGCAGTCACTTTAAAACAATCTTTTTAGCCCCTATAGATGTGGAGGAAAAGCTCAAAATGTGAACCCAAACGGCTCAAAATCCAGAAGGCAAATAAGTACCACAAACTTATTTTGTTAAAATACATGATTTTTCAGCTAATCACATGATTTATAGGGGCCTGATTCATAATTTTGAACAGTTGGGGATGTCAGTGCTGAATACTGTGAGAAGTGCCTGTCCTGTAGCATGGCCAATTCAAAGCATAAATATAAGACATCTCTTGTGATGGACCCACCACTTGCAGTTGGGAGGTTTGCACAGGAGGGTTTTTGAAGTAGGATAGAGAGAAAGGTCCCAACTTCTCCTTTTCCCCTCCCTAGCTCAACCCTCTTCCTTCTTTTTAATACAGGCTGGGGAGCTGGCTTGAGAACTTTTGCAGGGGTGGTAGAAGGAGCAGTAGAAACTAGGATAAAACATTAATTTTTGTACAGATGGCATGATCTGGGGGCAGACCCTGGCAACATCCTGCCTGTTTTCTGGAGACGGACGGTCTCCCTACTGGGATGGCATTTCACACTTCTGGCTCTGGGTCCAGCTGGAATCTAGATGTCTAAAGGCGCATATGTTTGAGGTTTTTCTTCTCTCATTGTTTCAGCTTTTCCATTCTAACTGCTTCTATAGCCTCTCTCACCACTGTACCTAAACATCTCAAATGCTAGTGACTTTGGCAGAGCCAGGAAATTAACCCAGATCTTCTGAATCCCCAGCCAATAGTTTTACCACAGGGCCATCCCCACACGCACCTAACAGAGGATTGCTTTGAGTTTGCTTTGGACAAAGGGCCTTTATACTCCTGCTTTAGTGACAGTCAAATTGGGTTCTGTAATTATTTTCATGTCACATGAAAGCTTCTCAATCAACTACTTAGTGCACTGTAAGTATTGCTGAAAATGTTGGTCTTTGGGGGTTTTTAATTAATTTGTCCTAGATTTAAAGGAGTTTGACCCTTAATGTGGTTTGTCCTGGGTATATGAAATTCAGACAACTGCTAGATAAACTTGGGCCATTGCCATCTAGTTGACTTACTCAGTCAGCATGAACAGAACTGTGGAAATCCTTGAAACAATAGAGTCTCCTTAGAAATTTGTTATGAATAATCCAGTAGTGCTGCAGAAGCCTCTAGGACAGGGTCTAAGTGTCACTGCGGTTAGACTTGCCCTCAGTACTCAACAGATCCACAGAGGTCTCTGACCAAGTCCATCCCCCTTTAAATATCTCACATGTGGTGTTAACCTCCTTTGCAGGCAGATGGTGTGATGGGCTTTGTTTTGTTTGCCTAGTTCTTCACAGGACTATCTATAAATCCAATCACAACCACTAAAACTACAGCAAGCTCCCAGTTCAAGGGTGGGAAAGGGTGTGCACAATTTTCAGGAGGTTTAGAGCCTTCACTAGGCTAAATATTAATTTCTGAACTCTTCTCCATCCCTCTTCCAGTTCTTCACCAAGTCCTCTCGCTCCTCAACCCAATTCTTCCATCCCCCACAGACCCTATAGGGTGTGCAGTTAAGGGTCCACTTGCCAACAGATCACTCCATTGCAGGATCATGGCCTAAAGATCCATGCTGCTGCTCTCCGGAACAGAAGGAATCCAGGCTTATGACCTGCCAGAGAAGGGTTAAACCTTTCATATGGGGCACAGCACACTACATAGAGCCTGTGTGATGCATCTACACCCAAGTTTAAATGGTTGTACCAGACCACTGGGCTTATGAATGACTCAAATGACAAACTGTCCCCAGACACTTAAGCTACCATGCTGGTTTTATCACAGTTGTGCTGCTTGGCGCTGCCATCTCTGATCGATGTGTCTGCACCTTTATCAGATTCAATCGGATACCATCTTGAATATTTTTTTGTTTCCCCCTAAATGAACATAATAAAAAAGGCAGAAATGTGACCTCAAGAGGCAGGATACAGACTCCCATGATTGTTCACTGTCTCCATATTTTTATTAGATTTTCTGTGTTTTTCTTTTTTTCTATTTGCTGGATAAAATCCATACAAATGAAATACAGGCTCACTCAGTAAATAATAATGAAAAGGTAAATTCATTTTACAGAGAAGCCAGTACATGTTAGACATCATCTTGAATGACGGTGATTTTCTTGAACTGATCACCAAGCTATTACAGTCTCTCAAAAATAATATCTGGCTTTTAGGCTCTCTGATTGTGCACGCGACCTCTGCTTACCCTTTGGCTCTTAAGAAAAATTGATTTTTTTTAAACATGTGCACAATACATTGCTAAAATTACACTGATAGCGTTTAATTTACATTCTATTACTGTTCCAAGGGATGACTGCACATGCTGGGGATCTTATTTGTTTTTCACTTTAACTGTGGCCCTCTCCCTCCTATGTTCTACATTTAATGGGTTATACCATTTCTTGCAATGATAGGCTGTGATTCAATGAAATAAAGCCTTTTTAGATCTTTTAACAGATCAGGAGTTCTCAAGCTGGGGTTGCAAACAGGTGTCAGGGTTCGCTTCCCATACAGCTAAATGGGATGGGAGGTCTTGCCTATACCCTGGTTACAGATTGAGAATCACTGTAACACTCATTTATTGTAACATTCAATTTCAAGGGATGAACCTTCAGTGCAGAGGGCCTGTCTGTCTTGTTAGCTATGTACTGATATTATATCTTAAACACGTTTAAGAGGTTTACGTTCTGTGTGGGAAGGTTTTCTTTAAAAACAAAACAAAACTGGCCATGGTGGACGTGATTGTGACAGAATGTTTTTGTGACCATAATATTTCCATTCCAAAGGCTACTGCCTTGTTCCTTTTTTGTAACTGATGGCTTTAGAAAAATATAACATTCCTGACTTCTCAACATGATTTTTCAGCTAGTCACATGACTTATAGGGGCCTGATTCATAATTTTGAACAGTTGGGGATGTCAGTGCTGAATACTGTGAGAAGTGTTAAGCACCTGATGTTTCCAAAGATTCTACAGAATCTTGAGTGACCTCTCTGACCCCACTGAAGTCTATGAGAAAACTCTGCCCTCTGAAATCAGTGAGGGCAGGATTTCACTCCACATGCTTTTTGACCACCTAGTGGGAAAATAGGCCAACTGGTCTTCCAAATAGTGGCACATTTTTGTTGTTTATAGCATTAAAGGAAAAGAAAAAACACACGATCTGTAACTTTTTTGCAAATACATCCAACGTGAAATATGCTGCACTGGCTGTTTTTAAATAGTCACCTTCATGACACTAAAACCTTCTTCATCTGAATGGAACATGGGACAGAGAATGTTTGATAGATAAACAGGAGTTCATAGAAGAAGAGGAGTAATTCATATCTTATGCACATGAGGGGACATAACCCAATTTGTGATAGTAGGGTTTTCAGATAAGAGAGTCTCTATGGCATTTGGGTTTGCATCAAACTGCCCATGTCAGCTATCGATTATAGCCCCAATTCAGCAAAACACTAAAGCATGTTAAACATTTTCTACTTCAGTGGGACTTGGTTGCATGAGTAAGTGTTTTGCTGAAGGGGAATGGACTTAAATAACTGCTAGGTTGAATCAGGGCCTCAGACCATTTAATACGGTTTCATTGTGCTTTTTATGTTTGTGTAGCGTTTTCAGAAATGCCCAATTGCCTTTGCAATTCAATAAACACATTGATGTATACAACCTGACATCTTTCAAAAATAAGGTCCAACCCTTCTTGATAAATAATTATGCCTATTGTGTGGTTTATTTAATACTGCCTGGATTTCTCCTATAGACCAGCCAGGCACTGTCTCCTATAGTTTGTTTCATTGTGTGGTAGCAGAACAATAGGAAGGTTAACAGTGTGTCATCCTCACTTCATCCCCAGATAATGCATTAGACTAGATGGTTGACAGCACCACAGCATAAAGTGAACATGATGGCATATAAACCAATATTGGGATCGCTTTAACACAGAACTGCTCTTGTACAAATGTACTGTAATTTGTTTTCTTTTGCTCCACTGCATGCAACGGTTACACTTAATTTCTGCACCCAGTAAAGTCAGCGGCCTGGGCAGAGTTTAATCCTCTCCAAATGATCAAGCCATGATCAAACTTGCACTTGTACTCACAGCTCTTAATGCTATGTTTGTGCTCAAGAGAGAGGAAAAGAATTCAGAAGCATGAACTCCTATTGGCAACAGAAATCTCCTCCATGTCACACTTAACAATAAGAACTATACCGTGTCAGTGAGACAGAGAAATAGAGAATCTCATTCAAAAGGCTTTAGCAACAGGTATTAATTAGCCCTCAAGTTAGTCATATGCAAAGAAGCCAGCAGTAAATTCAGTAGGTCCAGGCCAAACTGTTCTATCTGTCTTGGCTGAGTTACTGTCAAAGTTAAGGCTGGAGCTAGGGCCAGAATTTCAAAGTTATTTGGACACTTTAATGTGTAGATAGGTGCCTAGTGGCTTTTTCAAAAGCACCGAGGCACATAACTAAGATGCAGATAGGAGCCTTGTGTGAGTTAGGTGCTTTGACATTTTTGAAAATCCCACAAGGCACCTATCTGCATCTTTAGGCATCTTTGGAAAGATATTGGCTGGAGTTCAAATTGCTTTCAACATTAACAATTCTTCAATCTCATATGGTTCTTGAGAACGCAGAATAAAACTAAACATGTAAAACTGCCCCAAACACACACTTGTGTCAGAAAATAATTAATGATCGGTAGGGTGGAGTGTTCATTGCTGAATTCTACTGCTAATTGAAAGATCTCCTAGTATTCTACAAAAAGAACAGGAGTACTTGCGGCACCTTAGAGACTAACAAATTTATTAGATCATAAGCTTTCGTGGGCTACAGCCCACTTCTTCGGATCTAGTATTCTAGTCAATTCAACTTCTTATATTGCACCCAGCCCTGTGGTATCTCAGCACCTTCCAGAAGAGCATGGAGCAATGTCACTACTTGCTCCTCTTTCCCTCACCTGCATAAGTACAGAAAAAACCCTAGTGCAGGGGTCGGCAACCTTTCAGAAGTGGTGTGCCGAGTCTTCATTTATTCACTCTGATTTAAGGTTTCGCGTGCCAGTAATACATTTTAACGTTTTTAGAAGATCTCTCTCTCTAAGTCTATATTATATAACTAAACTATTGTTGTATGTAAAGTAAACAAGGTTTTAAAAATGTTTAAGAAGCTTCAATTAAAATTAAATTAAAATGCAGATCTTATCAGTTTAGTGCAGTGGTTCTTAATCTGGGGTGCACGCACCCCCTGGGGGTGCGAGATGCCCTTTCTGGGGGGTGTGAGACATGCGAGATTTTTTTAGAAGCTGGGGGCGGCTGCAGAGCACTGGGCCCCGGCCAGGAGCAGAGCCCTGGGCTGGCTGCTGGTACCCCAGGACGGCAGTGGGCTGAGCAGGGCCAGAGGCCCAGACCCCGGCTGGCAGGGGGCCGGGCAGCTGGAACCTCAGACCGTCAGCAGGCTGAGCGGGGTGGAGGACAGAACCCCAGACTGGCAGCGGCTCACCCGCTGCTGGTCTGGGGTTCCGGCCGCTGGCCCCACTCAGCCTGCTGCTAGCCAGGGGTTCCGTTCACTCAGGCCGGCAGTGGGCTGAGCGGGGCCGGCAGCCGGGACCCCAGCTGGCAAGGGGCCGGCGGCCGGAACTCCAGACCGTCAGCTGGCTGAGTGGGGCCGGCGGACTGAACCCCAGACCGGCGGCAGGCTGAGCGGCTCAGGCCACTGCGGGTCTGGGGTTCCGTCCACCAGCTCCAGGCAGCCGGGGTCGCGGCCGCCGGCCCCGCTCAGCCAGGTGCCAGCCTAGGGAGCCGCAGGTTGCTGACCCCTGCCCTAGTGCTTTGTTATGAGGCTTACTTTGTGCTCACCCTCCTTCTTCTTGATGTCTTTCAGGCAGTCCTCAATCCTAGTCCCATTGAAGTCAATGCAAGATTTGCTATGAGCTTCAACAGAAGCAGGATCAACTTTTCATCCACACTCAAGATCTGACTGTCGTACTATCCTCCAATAAAACCAAATTCAGAATGAGTTTGTGAAGCAATGAGCCCTTTGTAAAATGCTTTGAGATCTACAGATGAAAAGTGCTATATAAAGAACTAGGATTTATTATTATGGTTTCAGTGGGTGTATTGGTTCCTGGTCCTGAAGCTATATGAACATCATAGGGACTAGCATTTTTGTGGCTCACACAAGTGGGACTGAAAAAATGGCTTGGCAAAAGATACATACACACACATCAGTTGAACTAAACTGAAGATCATGGGTTCAAGTTAGACAGACTCAAACCTATATTGTTATCATATTGTGACACAAAAGCCTTGTTTAGACTAGGATTAAAGGTGTGATGTTAGTATGTGTTAGCTAACGTGCTACCTAACATGATTTTTAGAAGTCTTGTGTAGACAAGGGGCACTGTCTTTAACACCTGCTAAACTAGCTGAGCTAAGGCCTGCTGTTACTCCCTTTTATTAGTGTAAATTACTGTATTTATGCCAGAGGCTGAATCTGAGGTTATAAAAATTATTTCTGTTAAATTAATTCCACATCATTTTAAACTTCATATATCCCTCATTTAAGGTCTTTATCAGACATTGCATCTCCCAGCTGGACCTTGGCAAGTTGAGAGCTCCCTACATCCTTTTTTTTAAAGTTGCAAATGCTATTTATTGATTTTTACATTATTGCAATGTTATAAACCATGTCATATGAAGAAGCATCACCAGGCAGCCTAGAGTGCATATGAACAAAAAAAAAAAAAAAAAAAAGCTGGTTAACAAGTCAAATCGATTGGCACATTCTCAGACCAGGAAGTACAAGGCAGAATTTTTACTGCTTTAAATCCTCCCTTGTTCGTGGGAGAAACAAACATGCCAACATACAGAAAAGTCCTGTACAGTGGTGTAAAATTACTCGGCCCAATTCTTGAGTCTGCTCTGGCTGCTTTCCACTCCTCTAGCACACAGCAGTTGGGAAGCTGAGGATTCCCGTTGTGTAATAAAACTCCCTGAATGGCACAGAACCCCTATGCCACTGCCTCGCCCGGCTCTTGGTGCAGAAGGCAATCCTGGGAGAAAGGACTATTTATAATAAAGGGGAAGTGTGTCCAGTGATTAAGGTGCTTGTCTAAGACTTAGGAGACCCAGATTCAATTCATTGCTCCATCACAGCCTTCCTTGGGGACGTAAGGTACGTCTACACTACCCGCCGGATCGGCGGGTAGCGATTGATCTATCGGGTATCAATTTATCGCGTGTAGTGTAGACGCAATAAATAGATCCCCGATTGCTCTCCCGTCAACTGCTGAACTCAAGCAGTGCGAGAGGCAGATTTTAATTCGATCTAAGATACGTCAACTTCAGCTATGCTATTCTCGTAGCTGAAGTTGCGTATCTTAGATCAATCTCCCCCACCCCCACCCAGTGTAGACCTGGTCTTAGTTTCTCTGTGCCTCAGTTCCCCCATCTACTTAAAAAGTGAAGAGGTGGGGAGATAATTGTACTATCCTACACCGGAGGTATGTTGTGAGGATAAATACATTTAAGATTGTGAGACACTCAGATATTATTGTAGATGGGGCCAAATAAGTACCTAAGACAGAGAGAGAATTTTAATAAATGCTATTCTAATTAAAGTGCTGTTTACTCTCCATTCTAGATCATTAATGAAATTAAGATGAGATCAGAGTCAGATCCCAGTAGTACCCCACTAGATGGCTCTCCCCAACCTGTGCAGTAACAGTTATTATGTTCTGCAGACAGTTTTCAGTACAGGTAACGCTGCTCATATTCCAGCCAATTTCAGTTAATTTTGAGGGTAAGACTTTGAGAAATGCTGCAAGTAAACTACATATCTCAAAACAAACTGAGGCCAAACAGGGAAATATCGATAAAGACAAAACTAGAACCTTTTATGTCTAGATATTGCTGTCTAACCCCATGCTGTATGGAGTACAGGCAGGCTGGCAATAATCTCCACAAGCAGTATTTACATGGTACTGGTTAAAGAGAACTGCACTCCTTTTGCTACTGAAAGTTAATATTTTGAGAGAGCTGCCCTTTCTTGTGAGACTGACACCAGCATAAAAAGTCAAATGCTGCTCTCTGCCCTATAGCAACAGGCTTTGCAAGGCGGATTTGGGGGCAGTTTGGATGAAGAAATTCTCCCTTTGACATACCACAGCTACTTAGTATGAGGTTGCCGTTAGGCTACTCAGCTGCTACCACAACAGCCAGCTGGCTAGAGGATCAGCCAGGTCTCTTGTAGGTCTCTGATCTGGAGGATTTAGGTTGTGTAGTGGCTATAGACTTCCTGGTTTTAATAGACCATCCTGTTCTAAACTCCTTTCAGCCCTTTGGTTATTAATATTACTGTGATGCCACTTGGTCTGGCAAGGAAACCAGGAAGTCTTTAGATCAGTTTTCTCAGGATTTCATTGAAGTGATTATAATGCATCACTAACATTTGTAAAGGACAATCATGTTCATTTTTCCTCCTCTTGAAATCTTACAAATGTGTCTTTAACCTTTACAGCTCCTCTTGAAAAGCTGATGGATTATTTGAATGAACTTCTTCTACTCCAGAGCACAACAGGAAACAGTGCGGAGAAAAAATTCATTCTACAGTAAGTCAAAGCTCTGTGTTTTATCTGAAAATATTGCTTTATGATGCACAGTCAGACGTCCAAAGCCACTTTCCATTGTAACTGCCTGATCCTTACTAATGCTTCTCAGACTAGGATTGCTTGTTGAAATGAACTTTTTCCCAATATGCCTTTCTAGGACTGGCCCTTTAAATTTGGAAAAGGGGAACAGCTGCAGGCCTAGAGTGGCCATTTTTTACCTGATATCTACTTGCTGTATTTTCCTAATTTTTAGTTTATAAGTAGTAGTAATACTTTTAACTCCTGTTCTGCCTTCATTTTCTTATTCCCAAAGAGATGACTCATTCTCACAGGCTTTTGCTAAAAAGTGATGACATTATGACACTGGCACTATGGGGCCCCAGTGGAAGAGAGATTGCAAGTTTCCTTTGCATGTTGGTTCTTTTCTTAAAAAAAGAAAAAGAAAAGAAAGACCTTTACCACTCAGATTCATAGATTCCAAGACCAGAAGGAACCATTCTGATCATATAGTTTGACCTCCTGTATAACACAGGTCATAGAACTTAAGCTTTAAGCATCAATGTTTCACTGTGAGGTTCTTCCGATTGTTACACGGTATGAAAGCAGAATTTATTTTTAACTAAGAACCTTTTGTTTTGTTTTGTAATAAACACAATTCAGACTTTAATACCTGGGGTTACCATGTCTTTCAGATTTCTAACAAAAAATCCCCAACGAACCAACCAACCAAAAAACCCCACACTGATAAATGTTCAGGATCTCATCAGGACATGTGCACAAGGCAGGGATCATAAATGAAATGTATAATAAGAGTGTCCTGAAGTTGGGACTTTCATTACACAATGATCCTTCAGTGCCATGTGCGATTTTAGCACTGTTGCATTTATTCTTCAAGCCACCTATACCATCTCAAAGCCTATTGAAGCAGGAAAGAACAATAGGAATAGGGGAACTGCCATACTAGATCAGATCCAAGGTCCACCTAGTCCATTATCCTGTCTCTGACAGTGGACACTACTAGATGCTTCAGAGGAAGGTGTAGAAACCCTGCAGTAAGCAGATGTGGGATAATCTGTTCCCCACATTTGAACTCATCCTGATCTCTAATAGTTAGAGATTGGTACAAGACTTGATACATGAGGTTTAATATTCCTTCAACAAAATTTGAAGTAATTAATTGTGATAATGATGGATATTCTTGGTATCCATATAAATAACCAATCTCTTTTTGAATCTTATTAATTTTTTGGCCTCAACAACTTCCTGTAGCAATTAGTTCCATAGTTGAATTATCCATTGTATTGAAAAAGTATGTATTTTTATCAGTTTTGAACTTCCAACCAGTTAATTTCACTGCATGTCACCTTGTTCATCTGTTATGGGCCAGGGAGAACAAACACTCCCAATCTGTCTTCTGTAGGCCACTCATTATTTTATCATGTCCCTTCTTATTCATCTTCTTTCTAAGGTGAACAATCCCAATCTTTTAAATCTCTCTTCATGCGAGAGCTTTTCCAGGCCTTTGAAATAGGGGGTAACAAAGTATTTAAAATAAAGAATTAGGATTCGATTAAATACAATGGTGAGGCCCCCTCCCCCAACCTACACATCTCAAATCTTTTCAAGGCACGTCTCTCATTTTATTACCACTACATTAATGGGTCCACTTCAAGGAGCTCACTATGACCCAGGAAACAGAAACAGACAAAAACTGGAGGAGTTAGAAAGGACAATGGAAACCTAAAAGGAATTTTATGTTTCTCTGGCAGTAATTAAAGCAGTACAAAGAAACATGTTAAAAATCATGCTGAGTGGTGGGGAGAGAAAACTCTGAGTAGATACTGTGCAAAAACTGAGATCTAGCTCACAGAACCAGAGTACCAGTTTTTCTTTCACAGATAACACTGTTTTGTATATGCTGTATTGTATGTATAACATGGTTAGCATATGTAATGGTAAATAAGAATGCTGGTACTCCTGTGAAACAGTGTTTAAGCCAAAGCCAGAAGTTTCTTCAGCCATAGTATTCTTTCTATGCAAGAAAATGCTCAGCAGTTAAACCACAGATTATTGGGCTTTAAAATAATATAAACCACAGATATTTTTAAAATCCAATATTGAGCTGGGAGGAGAGAGGGACCTGTAAAACATGAGATTTATATATAATTCACAATTTAAGCTCCTTTTATGCAAATACACTCAACAACCCAAACTCCCCTATTTTTGCAATGAAAGCTGAAAATATTTCCCTGAGTTCAGTTACTGTATGTCAATAAAATTTGTCTTATTTTTCTTGACCCAATTCATTCAGAGATGGAGGGTACCACTATTCATCTTTTGTAATGTTGTAATCAGATTAATTTCCATGGTAAGAAACTGCAATCTCACAAATGCTAGACTGCCGCATCATTGTATGAATTGGGGATGAAGAAAAAGCTCAGGACAAAGGAGATGGCTTTTGTGTACAGAAAGATATCCTGGTAATCAATATGAAGGGAAAGATAGATTGAAAACATACCTAGATGGCAAGGTCTTTGGGACAAGGACTGACTTTTAGTTTTGTATTTGTACAGTGCCTGGCACAATGGGGTTGTGGTCTGTGAAGGGGGCTTTTAAGAGCTATCACAATACAAAGAAATAATAAATGAGAAGGATTCAATGGGAGTCCAGCAAAAAACCCCAAAAAACAAAAAAAACAGGCTGGGGTTTTCAAAAACGTATTAAGAAGTTTGGTGCCCAAATCCCATTAAATTTCAATAGGATTTGTGTGCCAAATTCCCTTAGAGGCCTTTGAAAATCCCAGCTCTAGATATTAGACTATTTTTAATGTATTTATTTAAATCTGTCTGTCTATACTATATACCTGGTAGTTAGCTGTATATGTTTAGCCCTCATCTTGCAGTGATCTCTGCACAGGCAAAGAAGTTCTCCTGTGGGAACTCATTGCTGGAATAGGGCCTTGATTTGCAGCAATGGTGCAATGGGTTCCTGTCAATCATGATACAGACTTTTAATTTTAGGAACAGATTGTGATACTCTTAGGCCTTTCCTCTTCTGGAAAGGGCACCATTTAGCTAACTCTATTTAAAATTTGATGTAGTTAAACCAGGGCAAACTCCTTATACTGACATACATAGGGGGGAGGGATAGCTCAGTGGTTTGAGCATTGGCCTGCTAAACCCAAGGTTGTGAGTTCAATCCTTGAGGGGGCCATTTAGGGATCTGGGACAAAAATCTGTCTGGGGATTGGTCCTGCTTTGAGTAGGGGGTTGGACTAGATGACCTCCTGAGGTCCCTTCTAACCCTGGTATTCTATACTTAGGCCCTAGTTCAGCAAAGCAGGTAAGCATGAGATTTAATCATGTGCTTAAAGTTAGGCAGGTGCATAAGAGCTTTGGTGAATATAAATATTTGCTGAATTGGGACCTTACACTAGATTATCCCATGCTTAAATTGGTTATCTTGCATTTGTAAATTATCAATTTAAAATAAATTGATATAAGCAAGGGTTAAATGCCTCCACTTTGGGGTTGTACTGTTTTAAGTAGGCTAACCATATCAATGTAGTTTAACTGGTGCACTTCTCTAGACAAGGTCTCTCCCACAATGAGCAATACCTTCCTCCACAAATAGAGCCATTGACTTCAATAGGACTATGCATGAGTAAGGTAGCCTTTAATCACAGTGCTTAATTTGTAATGAAAGATGTGCCAGGGCTCAAGCAATTTTTTTACATTCATAACTGATGCAGCAAGCCCAGAGGTGCTGCGGCTATGAACTGCCAAGCACCTAGAGGTGCTGGGGATCAGCCCTGGCACAAATTAAGCACTGCTTATTCACCTTGAATAGTATCATATTCTGGCCCTTTATTTGTAGCATAGCATTTTGAATAATGTCACAGAGAAAAGTGCTAAACAGAGATGTAAATAGATAAATGTAAGTTTCCTGGCTTGTTTAGTTCTTTATGAAGATGGACTAGAGGCCATTTACAAATTCATAGTGGGATCTGGGGTCTGGTGTGTTAGGTGCATTTGGATCCAGGGTTTTGCTTTAGTCCCATCTCTACTGTACACATATCAGGTATTCTTACTGTTTCAAGCAGTAACAGTTTGTCCTCCTCACTCCATTACTGAATATAGAACAGCATAATTCCTATTAAAAAGATTTAAAAACAAACCACAATAAAAAAAAATAATAAAGGATTAAATTGGGGGTGACTCCAGATTTTGAGCACTCCAACATTGGAAGGGGTTGGAGTTCAGATTCAGGGTTTTGGTTATTATTATATTGGCACATGGGTACCCCATTATGCTAGATGCTGTACATACACATAGTAACAGACAGACTTTGCTGCCAATTGCTTGCTGTCTAAGGTCCTGATTGTGCCATTTTGCGAACTCCAGCTGGGCTCGGTGCACACAGAGTGGTGCACTCACAAGCAGCAAATTGCAGTATCAAGGCCTAAATAGACAAATCAGACAAAAGGTGGGAGAACAGGAAGACTATTATCCCCCTTTTACAGATGGGAATCTAAGACACTGAGGTCCAAATCCTCACAGGTATTTAAGCACCATCAGTGAGAGTTAGGTGTCTAAACACCTTTGAGGATCAGGGCCTGATATAGAATCATAGCAAAGCTTTTGATACGGTCTCCCACAGTATTCTTGCCAGCAAGTTAAAAAAGTATGGATTGGATGAATGGACTATAAGGTGGATAGAAAGCTGGCTAGATTGTCGGGCTCAATGGGTAGTGATCAACGGCTCGATGTCTAGTTGGCAGCCAGAATCAAGCGGAGTGCCCCAGGGGTCAGTCCTGGGGCCGGTTTTGTTCAACATCTTCATTAATGATCTGGATGATGGGATGAATTGCACCCTCAGCAAGTTTTCAGATGACACTAAGCTGGGGGGAGAGGTAGATAAGCTGGAGGGTAGGGATAGGGTCCAGAGTGACCTAGACAAATTGGAGGATTGGGCCAAAAGAAATCTGATGAGGTTCAACAAGGACAAGTGTAGAGTCCTGCACTTAGGATGGAAGAATCCCATGCACCGCTACAGGCTGGGGACCAACTGGCTAAGAGGCAGTTCTGCAGAAAAGGACCTGGGGATTACAGTGGATGAGAAGCTGGATATGAGTCAACAGTGTGCCCTTGTTGCCAGTGCTTGGGACGGCACTTCTCAAGGGGCGGCATTCCGGCCCTTTGGGGGCGGTTCTTTTCAAGGGGCGGCACTCCATTTTGTTTTTGTTTGGGTGGGTTTTTTTTGCTTGGGCGGCAGCACTCCGGCTTTTTTTTTATTTTATTTTTTTCTTGCTTGGGGCGGCAAAAAACCTGGAGCCGGTCCTGCTTGTTGCCAAGAAGGCTAATGGCGTACTGGGCTGCATTAGTAGGAGCATTGCCAGCAGATCGAGGGAAGTGATTCTTCCCCTCTATTCAGCACTGGTGAGGCCACACCAGTATTGCATCCAGTTTTGGGCCCCCCACTACAGAAAGGATGTGGACAAATTGGAGAGAATTCAGCGGAGGGCAACTAAAATGATTTAGAGGGCTGGGGCACATGACTTATGAGGAGAGGCTGAGGGAACTGGGCTTATTTAGTCTGCAGAAGAGAAGAGTGAGGGGGGATTTGATAGCAGCCTTCAACTACCTGAAAGGGGGTTCTAAAGAGGATGGAGCTTGGCTGTTCTCAGTGGTGGCAGATGACAGAACAAGGAGCAATGGTCTCAAGTTGCAGTGGGGAGGTCTAGGTTGGATATTAGGAAACACTATTTCACTAGGAGGGTGGTGAAGCACTGGAATGGGTTACCTAGGGAGGTGGTGAAATCTCCTTCCTTAGAGGTTTTTAAGGCCGGCTTGACAAAGCCCTGGCTAGGATGATTTAGTTGGTGTTGGTGCTGGTGCTGCTTTGAGCAGGGGGTTGGACTAGATGACCTCCTGAGGTTTCTTCCAACCCTAATCTTCTATGATTCTATGATTCTAATCGTAGGACTGGAAGGGACCTCGAGAGGTCATCTAGTCCAGTGCCCTGCACTCATGGCAGGGGTAAGTATTATCTAGACCATCCCTGACAGGTGTTTGTCTAACTTGCTCTTAAAAATCTCCAGTAATGGAGATTCCACAACCTCCCCAGGCAATTTGTTCCAGTGCTTAACTACCCTGACAGTTAGGAAGTTTTTCCTAATGTCCATCCTAAACCACCTTTGCTGCAATTTAAGCCCATTGCTTCTTGTCCTAGCCTCAGAGGTTAAGGAGAACAATTTTTCTCTCTCCTCCTTGTAACAACTTTTTATGTACTTGAAAACTGTTGTCATGTCCCCTCTCAGTCTTCTCTTCTCCAGACTGAACAAACCCAGTTTTTTCAATCTTTCCTCATAGGTCATGTTTTCTAGATCAGTGGTTCTCAAACTTTTGTACTGGTGACCCCTTTCACATATCAAGCCTCTGTGTGCGCCCCCCCTTAAAAATTAAAAACACTTTTGTACATATTTAACACCATTATAAATGCTGGAGGCAAAGCAGTGTTTGGGGTGGAGGCTGACATCTCACAACCCTCCATGTAATAACCTTGTGACCCCCCTGAGGGGTCCCGACCCCCAGTTTGAGAACCCCTGTTCTAGATCTTTAATCATTTTTGTTGCTCTTCTCTGGATTTGTTAAGTAACATACCCAAGGTGCCACAGGAAGACTGTGGTACAGCCAAGAATCCTGATCTCTTGAGTCCCAGTCCAATGTCTAAATGACAAGGCCAGTCTTCCTCTCTGAAAAATGTGCACATATAGTGTCATAGATTCCAAGGCTAGATGGGACCATTGTGATCACCTAGTCTGATCTCCTATATAACACAGGCCAGAGAACTCCCCCCTGCCCCCCAGATAATTCCTAGAGCAGATTTTTTAGAAAATCATCCAATCTTGCTTTAAAAATTGTCAGTGATGGAGAATCCACCATGACCCATGGTAAATGGTTCCAATTGTTAATTACTCTCACTGTCGCAAATTTATTCCTTATTTCCAGTCTGAATTAGTCTAGCTGCAACTTCTAGCCATTGAATCATATTATACCTTTCTCTGCTAGACTGGAGAGCCAATGATTAAATATTTGTTCCTCATGTAGGTATTTATAGATTGTTGTCAGATTAATAAATAGATTGAGCTCCTGGAGTCTGCCATTGTAAGGAAGGTTTTCTAATGCTTTAATAAATCTTGTGGCTCTTCTCTAAACTCTCTCCCAATTTTCAGCATCCTTCCCAAATCGTGGACACCAAAGCTGAACACGGCATTCCAGCAGTGGTAGCACCAGTGCCAAATAATCTCTCTACTCCTATTCAAGATTCCCCTGTTTACATATCCAAGGATCGCATTAGCCCATTTGACCACAGCTTCGTAATGGGAGCTCATGTTCAGCTGATTATCTACCAAGATCCCCAAATCTTTTTCAGAGTCACTGCTTCCCAAGATAGAGTTCCCCATCATGTCAGTATGGCCTACATTCTTCGTTACTAGATGTATACATTTACATTTAGCTGTATTAAACTGCATAGTTTGCTTGCACCCAGTTTACTAAGCGATCCAGATCACTCTGTATTAGTGACCTGTCCTCTTCATTATTTACCACTCCCCCAATTTTTGTGTCATTTGCAAACTTTATCGGTGATGATTTTATGTTTTCTTTCAGGTCATCACTAAAAATATTAAATAATATGGGAACAAAAACAGATTCCTGTGGAACCCCAGTAGAAACACAGCTGCTCAATGATTCCCCATTTACAATTACATTTTGAGGCCTATTGGTTAGGCACTAATTGGCTGAAATCCCTTGCTTGCCATGTCATTCTGTGCATCTTAAAGTGCCCTCTTGCCAGATTCTAGCACGATGGCAGGGAGGCTTTGGCTGTTCCAACAGGATTGGTTTGTTTTCTCTGGTGTGTACATTAGCATATACATTTTTTGTATACCTATGTTAAATCTGTATCCTGAAATGTGTTTGAGGGACCAAGCCACTGCATCACCCCCGATGAAGTTCAAGAACAACTGCTCCTGAGAATAGATGTGATTCCAAAGACAAACTATCACCTGCTTCTTGTTTATCCACTTTAAATAAATCCAAACTGAGCTGGCATTATACAGCTCACACAGCTAGAGGCCAGCACCAGCTCATGTTTGTATCTGACTGGTGATATTGGCTGCAGCAGTCCCCAAGGCAATAGCTGCTCATTTGTATGGTGCATGATTTGCATACTCTAACGAGATGGGCTATAATTGGTCTTCATTGATTTTGTTTTCATTGAGCTAAAATAGAGTCAGAGCTTCTTAGGCTAGAAGAGCTGATTGATTTGCGGTAGGATTCAGGACTATTCAGTTGAAGAAATAATTAATTATGTCCTTATTTAGTAATCATTAGGGTCCAGGCCTGTTTCTTACTGGCCCAATGTGCTCAGTTGAATTTTACTTTTTAGACTGAGGCTCTGTTTTTTAGAGCTGTGGATGCAACATACACACCATTATTTTACAGGAAATACACAGACCCACTCTCTTCTATATCCCCTCATAGATACATTTCCCTCACACACCTACTCTTAATCAGACACCCTGCAGTCCTTCTCACCCTTCCCATGTAGAGGCTATATTATTCCTTGCTTTTTGTGGGTAAAATTTGCCCATCAGATTAAGGACTATGGAAGATTTTCCCCTCCCCTTGCCTACTGCAGCAGAACCATGGTGGTTCTTTGGCATGGTTCTGGGTGACTATGGAGAGGATACTTAAGGGAACTCTACATACCCAGTGCATGGTGGAACTGGGCGCGGAACTCAGCATAAGTGTGCAGAGCTGGGGAGCAAACTGGATCCCGCCCACTGAGTCAACAATCATGCTGAAACCGTGACCACAAACTCTCTTATGGGGGATGCAAAGAAGTTGCTGCACCTGTTCTAATGGCCAAAGAGGAGCTGGGGATGGAGGCTGGTACCCGCCAAATACTGTGCAGTTCCTTGTTCAATGCCCACGTTGTACTGGCTTTGTGGGATGGGGAAGACAGGTTGCCAACTCTCACAATATTCTCATGAGCCTCACAATATTTGGTGGGTCTTTTTGTAAACCCCCAACTCCTAGAGTCATGTGATTATGTGAGCATCCCAGTCTTCATTTAAAAATAAGGTGTTTCTAAGCCTTATGGTTGCAAGGAAAAAACTTGCAAATGTGAGCTGTGAAGGGCTCAAGCACCAGAAGGCAAACAACCCAGGATTTATTAATTTTTAAACTCTCATGATTTTTAAGACAGTTTCATGATTTTTGGGAGCCTGACTCATGCTTTTCGGAAAGCAAAAGGTTGGCAATAGTGGAAGAGGGTGAAGTTTCTCTTTTAAACAGAAAGTGACAGAACAAGGGGGATGCTGTGGGGACAGGCCCAGTGGTTAAAGCAGATTGGAACAGAAGAGGGAGCCAAGGAGAACCCTGCTTACCCAAGCCAAAGGACGGTAAACTGCACTCTCTCCCTCTCTGTTATCTTGTACTTTAACCCCTGAGCCAGCAGCTTAGTGATCCTGCTTGTTCTAATGTCTTGATCATCCATAATCTCTCTCTCTCTCTGTATGTACAATATACAATGTGTTATGCATATATCTATAATATTTACTGGTAGCATCTGGGGTGGATGGGAGTGGGTATGCCAAGCGGCTCCTACACGTCCTGGGGAGACCAAATCTTTCAGTTCTTTACTTGGGTTTTCATCAATCCTACCTCAGACAAACTCCCATTGAGGTCAGTTGGAGTCAACGGGTGTTTGGCCTATTCTATTCAGGTTCTTATACTGCCCTCATCACCATAATATCGGAGTAAAGAATGAATAAAAATTGAGGTCAGGTGTCAGGATTTTCCTATTGACAGCACTGATGTTCTATGCAAGGACACTGCAGAATGTGATTTGTAGAGGAATGGCTACTCCATAATTTCTATAAATGCAATGTGTAGCATGTCATTTTCCAACTTGTCTCATATTGTCATCAGGAAGTTCAGCATAATGCCAGACAGAACTGGGTGAGTTTATTTTTTGATTGAAAAACATTGTTGTTGAAAAATAACCTTTTTTAAAAAGTGGGAAGTTGTTGAAAACAATTGTGCATTTGAAATTTTTTTTGAAAAGTTTTGATGGAAATTTCGAGGAAAAAAATTGCCTTTTGTTGTTTTTTTGTCACAGGCTCTCTTTTTCTTTCTTGCACATAGTCAATTTTGATTGGTCAGTTTAGTCACCTGGTAAGAGTTTTTTTCAAAATTAAATTTTGCAAATAAATTGATTTCAAAACTGAAAAATTATTCAGTTAAAAGAAAGAACTCCCAAGAAAAAATGGAAACCCAAAAATGGGTCATTTTTGAAAAACAGAATGAAAAATACTTTAAAAATTTCAAAATTCTTGTGATTCTTTAATTTTTCATTGAGCCCAACCAACATCCCTTCCACGCTCCATCTCTCTTTTGGCAAGAGCAGGTGAATAGATATATCTATCTGGCTTAGAAATTGGAATATGTTAGGGGTGGGCAAAGTATGGGCTGCGGGCTGTATCTGGCCTGTCAGGGCTTTGGATCCGGCCCGCGGGATTGCCACCCCCGTGGCGCCGTGGGGCTAAGGCAGGCTCCCTGCCTGCCTTGGCCCCGTGCCGCTCCCGGAAGTGGCCGGCACCACGTCCCTGCAGCCCCTGGGTGATGGAACGGGGAACTGCAGCCAATGGGAGTTTCAGGGGAAGTACCCGCAGGTGAGGGCAGCACGTGGAGTCCTCTGCCCCTCCTCCCCCAGGGACCACAGGGACATGGTGCCGGCCGCTTCCAGGAGCGGCGCGGTGCCAGGGCAGGCAGGGAGCCTGCCTTAGCCCCGCTGCGCGCCGCTGCCACCCTGGAGCCACTCAAGGTAAGCGGCGCTGGGCTGGAGCCTGCACCCCTAACCCTTCCTGCAACCCACACCCCTAACCCTTCCTGCAACCCGCACCCCAACCCCCTGCCCTGAGCCCCCTAACCCTCTGTCTTGAGCCCCTGCCACACCCCTCCTGCACCCCAACCCCCTGCCCTGAGCCCCCGCCACAGCCCGCACCCCTCCTGCACCTCAACCCCCTGCCCTGAGTCCCCTCGTACACCCCGCAACCTTCCTGCACCCCAACCCCTTGCCCTGAGCCCCTTCCTGCACACAGCACCCCCTCCCACACCCCACACTCCCTCCTGCACCCCAACCTCCTGCCTCAGCCCTACATTCATGGCCCTGCATGGAATTTCCCCACCCAGATGTGGCCCTCGGGCCAAAAAGTTTGCCCACCCCGGAATATGTTGATTAAAAGCTGTGAGAAACTCTTTATAAAGCTGCAACAGATCATGTAAGTGTGTGCACCCATGTGATACGGTGCTGCTGTAACTGAAAGTTGTTGTCCCTTGCTGTGGCTTTCTCAGGAGCGATTCATTTAATTAAATGCTAGTGCTGTCCTTGGTAGTGGACGAAGCCATAGGATGGAGGCACGTTTTATGAGCTGTTTCAGCAGAGTTGAAAGCAAGGTTATCATGGCCTTATGCAGCAAAGTTAGCTTCAGCAGATGGTGTAATGGTGAATGCGTCCAGTAAATGTCCTTCTTATTTTTTGCTTGCAGCAAAATATGGTCATGACATTTGTTAGTTTTGGTAATGTGGTGAATCTTATTACAACGATTACATTATATACTAATGAACTGACTGTATTCACTCTCTCTGCTGTTGCCAGTAAAGCAGAGATCAATACATACATTGAAATGAGCAAGTGAACAAACGTAACATCTGAGCAAGTGCCTCCCCCATGCAAGCATCTACACTTTATAGTGAAATGATCCTCTACTAGAAGGACTTCCCGTGATTTCCCTAAATGAAACCTTTTGATTCGATGATTGCATTGAAGAATACACAAGTGGATATCAAATGCATTTACTATAACAACTCCTTGGACTGGCCCCAAGTTCTTTGTAGTAACTGTCTACACTATGGCCCTGCCACTGGGCCATTGTAGCATTTCTGGTGTAGACATGACTTCACTTAAGCCCTACTTTGGAGCACTTACATGGTGCTGAACCCTGCACAAGAGTGAATTTACCCCAGAGTCAGGGCAGGATTGAGGCCTGGGCCATATCAGCATGCACCTAGGGCCCTGGTTCTTGGAATCCCATGATAATATTTGAATCTCAGCTTTCATTTTAAAACATTGGTTCTAGTCCTCATGATTTTAAAAAGGGTTGAAGAAGTGACCCAAGTGGAAACGATTCAGTGACGGAATCTGCAAAGAACCTAAAACAATGGCCCTGAGAGATGTGAATTGCCTTTTTCATCTCAATGGGTTAACTGTGAAACCTGCTGCTTTGAGAACTCCTACCAACACTGAGGGACTCAAAGAGGCAGAGCTTTAGGACAGAATCCCAAGAGAAATGCTGAAAGCCCCACAGCATGAGGCTACATCTACACTACAATTAGTAGTGCAGCTACACGGAAGGGATTTTCCATCGCTGTAGTATAGCCACCTCTCTGAGAGGCGGTAGCTAGGTTGATGGAAGAATTTTTCCATCGAACTAGCAATGTCTCCACCGAGGCTTAGGTTGGCTTAAGTGCATCACTCAGAATGCGAGATTTTTCACAGCCCTGAGCAACGTAGTCAAGCTGACCTAACTTTGTAATATGCACCAGCCCTGAGATTCAAGTGGTGCATTAGCCTTCTTGTTGGCAGCCCCTATGCACAGGGGTGAATTTCACTCCCTTTAAGATCACCTTAAACTAATTCATTGGACATTTCAATATAAAGAAGCAAGGGTTAAGATTTTTAGTAAGTGTGCTTTTTAGGCAGGGCACTTTAAAAAATATCAAATCTTCTTTAGTATTTTGTCTACTGTATTCTGATCCCTATAAAGTCTGTGATAGTTTTGCCTTTGAATTAATTGAAAGCAGGATCTGGCCTTAAATCTTCCTAAACATACATTTTCTAGGAATCCCAAATGCCATGGTTTAAGATGGAACAATGTACAAAGAATGGCCATTTCCACTAGACTGATATCCTCTAAAAATGAGGACTCTACACACAGATATCCTCCAAATAATGAATGAAATCAGTAATCAGTTTTGGAGCAGATGAGCATCTTGGGGGTTGTAAGGATTATTGGACTGCCTACCCTGTAGCTTCAACTATTGCACTGTAAAGATAATGAATGATTAATTGATCTCATATTTTATACTTATGTTAATGGATAGCAATGCTTTGGCCACTCTAACTGCACTAACAGCTTGGGGCATTAGAGAAAGTACTCTGTTCTGACCCAGCAACACAAGGAGAAACATAGGACAAGTAGTGCAATTGTCACCAATAAGGTTACAGAGGAACAACTTGTCACAGGCAAAGCAAGAGTGATCAGAAAAGTGGAACGAGTCAAAACCGAAATAGGGGGTGGTGGGCAGAATTAGAGCACTCACATTTGAAATGTGCCGGAGAATCTACTGCCTAGCATCTACTTTGTGAAGAAAGGCTACCTTGCACAGCATTGTGGAAGTGGCAGATTTTTTTTTCTTTCTTTCTTCTTCCCCCACTCCCCACTACATGCCTTGATTCCAGCTCTCCGGGGGAATATGCCACAACCGTGCCAAATATAGTAAGTCATAATAACACTATACCAAGCTCTTTATATAAACTGATCCTCCTGTGTCTCTGCTAGTTACTTTTTTACAAAGGCATTTATTGCACCAAATCCCAGGTTGACTCCCAACTACAATGGATTGTTAGCATCCCTGTGCTACTTCCTGCTTACAACATTAGCCCACATAACTTCATGTACATTCTGTGCAACCTCACTGGCTGCTTAGTTGTGTACTTTCCTGTAATTAACCCTTTGAAACACAAATAAGTGGTAGTAAAAACAGCAGCAGTTCTATGAGAAATTTGAAGTTAAAGATGTAATTAGCTCATATTAGCAAATTTTTGAGCAGTAAATTGTTAGGTTCTATCCATGTCAGTGCAATATGTAAAACAACTTGATTCTTGCTAAATCTAGCCACTTGTAGCTGTGCAGCTATAACCTTGTGCAAAATGGTATAGTGTGACAACCACATTTTGTCTAGCACTCTGTCAAAAGGTATCAGGCATTAATTTTACAAAGAGGAAGAAAAAAAAATCAACCCCTAAATGTAAATCTAGAAGCAAAGTTTAGAGCCACCTTTTTTGTAAAGCTTTCTGATGGAACAGTAACCTAACAAAGCCCATAACAAAGGACAGCAGGGAGAACTCTGGGATGGAAGCTTTCTGTCAGGTGCATAGGTCTGGCATGTTCTACTGTGATATTGCTGCATCTTGTCTCTAATTGGTATTGAGGAAGGGGAAAGCAAAATACCGTGGTAAAGATTATCCCCCTGACTGAAACTTTTCACTGGTTCAGACAGACTGAAGTAAAGCTATTTAAATGGCACTTAAAATAATATAATTGAAAACAAGATTGTGGATGGATGGAGTATGACTTGCCAGTACTTCTACAAACAATTAGGTTGCTGTCTTGGGAAGGACCCATTGATAACACACTTATTACCAGCAGCCAGATGTGTGATAGCTCAATTTTGGAAAAAGGACAGATCCTTCAGCACCATTGTCATCAAGAAATATAGTAAGGGAAATCCTTTCCGTGGAAAAAATGACAGATAGATCAAGTACATTTTAGGATGTATTGTTACCATTTTTGGAACTTGAACAAAATAACAACTACACTGGTAATAAGAGGCTGATCAAACACAAATGGGTCTTTCAAAAGTAATAAATACAGGTTATGAATAAGATTTGTTAATACATGGCAATTCATATATTTTGATAACCAATAAAATAAAAAGTTTAAACAATTAATAACCATGAATGCTGTACATTTCTGTAGCATTTTCCACCTCAGCATTCCAAAACACTTTATGAACATTAATTAAGTCTCACAAAACCACAACAAGGCACAGAAAGTAGTAGTATGACCCCCTTAGACAAAATGGGGAAACTGAGGCAATGAGGTCAAATGACTTGTTTATGTTCACAGGAAGTCTCTGGCAGAGTCAGGGCTAAAACCAAGATCTTTTGACTCCTGGGCTTATGCTTGAAATATATTAACCATCCTTGCTCAGACTGTATCTCCAGAAAGTATGAGAGTCTCTTCTAGTTTAATTGGAATTTGAGAAATTAAGGCCCACAGCAAAACTTATTAACAATGTTCACTGGTTTCAACACTAAATTACAACTTCTCCTTTATGCCATCTTCAGCATTCGAGATGCCCTCAGTAGATAGCAAGTACTGCATATTTCATAACAATGTGTGAAAAATCTTTTTGGTCAATATTCTAATTTGTTTCTACTTCAATTAACTTTTTCTTAACTGTGTATCTTGTCTCATAAAATGATGAACGCTTTCCAGTTTATTGAAACAGTTGTTTTGTAAAAGAAGAACAATATGCTTGAGCAACTCTTCGTACTGATACATCATCATCAACCTTAATAATGAGAGGGAGGGAAATATAAGGTGGTTTTGACTCCATGGAGAACATTTGTAGATTCTATCTGGAACAGATTTTATTAAAATTGCAAGAAACTTTATAAAGCCCAATGTATGGTTCATTAAGGGAACATTACCTTACAATTATGATTAATTAGATTAAATTTATGAAAGTGTGTTGTTTGTTCAAATCAAAAGGGTGGAGGAGAAATGATGGATGATGAAAGTGTGTGATAAATGAAGAAAGCAGCTGAACTAAATTGAATGTGTATTCATCCGTTTTCACTTCATAACTAATGATAAATTGAGCATGTCACATTTAACAATACATGTCTGGGCTTAAGCACAGTCTCAGCTTCTGTACTCTAATGTTTTCTGTCAGGTAGCTAAATTCAAGGGATGTGATATTTTGTGTGGTGAAACCTCCTCAGTTCATTATCTATCTGTCCCAGCAACTAAAATCACAAATGAAATCTCTCACTCACTGCTGGAAATAAAGTAAGGGTAGTCTTAATTATAACAGATGTGTACAGGAAGAAGAAAAATCTGATGATAAAGTTTTAGTTTAGTAAGAAAAGGATGTGAATCTAAACATGTACTTTGTACACAAAAATACAGTTTTGGAGAACAGCAAGTCTGAATCTAACACCCTTACATGAAATGCAGCGGGACTATTTGTGGAGTAAAGTGCTACTCTCAACAAGAGATAAGGGTATCGGAATCTGGTCCCAGCTGTCAAGAAATTCTGTTGGGCCAAGTGTCTAAGTCTGAATGATTATCCAGGGTTCTGGACTCTGGGAAATGGAGATGGAAATCTCACAATAATGGGCTTTCTTTTGAGACTTCTGTTTCTTCCTGCTTCAAGTCAGGCTAGAAAGAGAAGGAATAGCCTTTCTCTTGGCATTTTGGCACTTTTGCTTCCATGCCTGATCAGAAATAAGATGTCCAGGTAGGCATGAAAATAAATGATAGCTTAAAAGAAATCATCTTAATCTCACAAATGTTTGCTTTGGGATCAGTTAAAGTTTTGGGCACTGTCACAGGGTCCACTCACCGTGAGGGGGCCTCTTCCTGGCTGCTCTGGGGATTAGCTCCTTCCAGCTCCAGGGCCCCCTTCTCACAGTGGCACGCCATTTCTCCGCCTCTCTCTCTGGGTCTGCAGCCCCTCTTTTGCTCTACGAGCTACTGCCTCTTTGTGAGTCAGCCCTCTGGCCAGGTTACTATCTGTGTTTCCCCGTTCTGTGGTAGTCCTTCAAAGTCTTTCCTCAGCAATCATAGGCAGTCTTCCCATTCACTGCCCCATGGTGCCACGCCCTCAGTGGCTGGCAGGGGAACCCAGGTCTGCCCTCCACTCTGGGTTCTGGCTCAGGGACCTTCTACTCAGCAGCCAAGGTCTGTTTCCTTCTAGGCCTCTCTGTCTTTCATCCTCCCTTTGTATCCGGGGCAGCTGTCTTAAACAGTCTTTCAGTCTCTCACACCTCCACTCGTATCAGGGCCAGTCTCCTACACAGTCTTTCATACTCCACTTGTATCAGGGGCAAGCGCTACTGCCCACATTCTCCACCTCACTATTACGGGGTATTCCTTCTTCCTGTTTTCGCCACAGGTTGGACACTTTGGGGCTTTTCTGCTTTCTTTCCCTTGGGGCTAGGCTTCTTATCACCCCATAGGGGCACTCTCTCAAAGTGTCCCCTCCACCCACAGACATGACATAATGCCTTGCTCAGGCTTCCGGTCTCCTGACCCTGGGGCCTCTCTTCTTGCCCCAGCCTCTCTCATTCCTCTTCAGCTGGGCTCCCTCTCTCAGTCAGAGGATTACTCAGCCATCTGCTTCTCCTCAGCTGTGGCCTGTCAGGTTAATTAGCCCCCTTCTCAGTCTGCATTAACCCTTTCAGGGCAAGTGTGGGGTAAACACCCCTTCACAGATTTCACATCACCTCCTGTTTTATCCAAACTGGTCCTTCGATTCCTATTTCAAACCTATTTGAACACGCTAGATCAAATTTGTCTCTGATATAAAACTCGACTGAGTTACACCAAGATGAAGTTTGTCCCCAGTGTGTTGGACATTTGCAGGACTATCTCAGTCAATATCCTATAAATCCTTGCAACATGCAAAGCAGGGAGTACAAAGTGGCTGTGCTACAGCTTGAGGATGAGTTTCGGGGGCTAGGCACAGTGGACCAAGTAAATTAAGTACTAGGCAGAATCCTCCACACACTAAATGGAAGTGTGAAGGGCTGTTTACCTCACACAGGTTGTGAAAGGGTTAATATGGGCCCCAGAGGCCAATTATTAACCAGCCTGGGTGTACCTGGAGGGAGGGGCCCAGGACTAATTAGAAATAAAGCCCAGCTGGGGGAGTGCAGTTGGAGAGAAAAGGCCTGGGTGGAGAGGAATGTTTTCTCTCTCCCAGAGAAAAGGCATGGTGAGCAGGTTAGGTTTCCGAGGGGACAGCACTGAGATGGAGCCTACAAAGAGTAGGGAGATTCTTGAGGGAAGCTTCTAGAATCCCTGAGGAGAGGAGGCAGTGAGGGAAAAGCTGCTGGGAAGAAGCGGTACAGGATAAGCTCTGCAGGGTCTGGGAGTAGGGGCTAGGAAGCAGAAAACTTCAGTGTAGAAGTTTTCAGAGGGGCAGAAGCGCTACTAGTTTGGATATTTGTTTGGATGCACATTTGGATCTTTGTTGCCTCAGAAAAGGGCTGGAGTTCAAAGAGGTCTGGCTAGAGGACCACAGTGCTTCTATGGCTGGAACAGGGTGTAAGAAGGTAAGGGAAACTGAGGCAAAGGATGATGCAATGCTACATCTAGTCAGGAGGGGGTGCCTTGGAGCAGCACTTTCACCACAGGAAGTGGCAGGTCTCTTGGAGGCCCCTATCCCGTACCCTTAAGAGCACAGGGTAAACAGGGATAGGCTGTGGACAGAGAATGTGTATCTAAGGCCACATTAGCTTAGAACGGTGACCCTTAATAGGCAAGTGAAGTTAGCTTAACTATATGCTCCCCTCTTAGGCCTTTCTCTGCTTATAAGGTAGGGATTACTTGATAGCTGCGTAACAGTGCTCTAGGCAATACAAGGCCAGGTTCCCCTGTGCTCTGTGTGCTACTCCTAATATGTAACACATTCTATACCTGCGTTGTGTGCAGTTGAGTCCCTTAAAGCTGGCATTCTAGTCAGTGCTGCCTTTTTAACACTGGCTAGAAGTAGTATGTGGAGCAGGAATTTGCATGAGAGTTCATTCATCTGCCCCTGCCCTTCCCACAAGCCATTCACACAATTAGATGTATCAGGCAAACAATGAGGTGCCAGAAGAGGGAGAGGGAAGTCTGAGGCAAGCAGAGTAGTTTTAGGGGTAATTTCGATCAACAGGGCGTGTCTACAATGCACCCCTCCTCCCCACCCCCAAACCCTGTGGCAGCGAATCTCAGAGCCTGGGTCAACTGATTCAGGCTTGTGGGGCTCAGGCTACTGAGCTAAAAATAGCAGTGCAGATCTTTTTGCTTGGGCTGGAGCTTGGCTTCTAAGACCCACCCCCCTCTCTCTACGTTTCAAAGTCTGGGC
Organism: Emys orbicularis; assembly: GCF_028017835.1. NCBI lineage: Eukaryota > Metazoa > Chordata > Testudines > Emydidae > Emys > Emys orbicularis. Next base: position 28,028,712 of record NC_088687.1, on the reverse strand, counting down.
TCCAGTCCCTGCAGGAACATCTACGCTGCTATTTTTAGTCCTGTAGTGTGAGCCAGAGTCAATTGACCTGGGCTCCAAGACTCGCTGCTGCAAATCTTTTTTGCAGTGTAGATGCACCCATAGAGGTTTGGAGTTGTATAATACTCCATTTTGGACCAGTGAGGGGTTTAAAATCTGATACATTTATATTGTTGTAGGGCTAATTTCTCTCTCTCTGTGTGTGTTAAACTGTTTAAATTTAAAAAAAAATATCCTGGCTTGTCAGGGCTAGAAACGAGAACTTTTGCCATTGGGGAGGGGAGATTGAGTGACACCCTTCATCTCCACACCATCAAACCAATTCCTAAGCTCCCCAAAAGTCTTGAGTTTAAGGTCTTGTCCTTTCCACCTGCAATACCAGTACATAGTGTTGGGTTGGTTCTAGAACCCCAAGGATTGTAACGTGAGTAGGATTTGGTTTAAATGACAGATATTTTTTTTTTTTTTTTAGAATTGGACATTTAGACAATTTAACTGACGTCCTCTATACGTTATCAACTTTGTCTGTCCCTCTTTCCATGAACTTCCCTGCAGTCTGTGGTCTGAAATATGCTCATTGTACTTCCCCTTTGACTTTTCCTCATATAATTTTCCATGTACACAACTTTCTCACAGGCTGGTCTGATACTGTGCAATGAACTGCCCCAGAGACTAAGGACAGTGACAAATTTCACCACCTTCCACTACAAAAGCAAGGCACCTTTCCCTGACCTTGCCTTCTCTAATACGATCACATAGCAACATATATATTTTAAACAAAAACCAACCTCCCCCCCCCCCCACCATGAAAGAAAACCCCTTCCAAAACAGGACACTGCACTGCACTGCACAAGCTTCTCTCCCTGGGGAGGGGAGGAGAGAACAAACAACACATGATAGATGTGTTGTCACATTGCTTAACATACTGCTGGAAGGTGCTCAGGTACTACAGTGATGAGTGCAGTATAGAACCAAATAGGCAGCTGCCTGTAGTTGTGTATAGGTAAAATGAGGGGGGGAGGTCCCCAAGATCTCTTAAGATGTAGTCCACATAATGAAAATATTTGTGTTCCTCGACATTAGTGAAACATGTGGATTCTTTTAGTCACTCTAAGCTGCAATATCTGAATGTGTGATTTGGAAAACAGGGCTAGACTTTGATGTTGGATAGTACCTGGCAATGGTGCTGCCTTTTGGAATTGTTACCCAGTTTCTTTTGTCTTCAAACACTTGGTCAGTGACAGTGCAATGCCCTTTCAGATATGTATTGGACAGTCTTCCCCACCTTCTTTCCTGTATTTTTATGGGAAAGCCAAAAGATCATTTAGCAAACCAAAGTTGTGACTGGCAATATGAAGGGCATACTTGTGAGAGAATTGAGCCTACTTTCGTAAAAGTGTGTAGTGATTTTGAGTGCCTGATTTGAGACACCTCAAATGCACCTGATTTTCAGTGGAAGGGAGTGCTCAGCACTTTTGAACTTAACATGTGTCAAATTGGGCACCCAGAAATTGAGGCACTGAAACCCACTTTTTATAATGTAGACCTTCATCTTTACAAACTAGTGTAGATATCTTAGATGTCCTCCCCCCGACCCCTGAGAAGAATCAGGAGGCACAGAGGAGATGTGGGTTTGGGAATCGTTAAAGTGAAATGAAAGTGAGTCATGTTCATTAAAGATGAGCTAGCAGAATGTTTGATATTAGTGGCTGTGTAATGATTAGAGCTTCCTGTAATAATGATGATGGTGATTCAACTATATGAATTGAACATTCATTCTAAGTTAATTCACATCCTTTTAACTAATAAGTTATTTGGGTGGGGGGGAGGAAAGAGACAGTCCTGATTTTTAGCTCATAATTTAAATAGACTAGCCAAATGAATACTGAGATGACAAATTATTTACCAAGATTTGAACCTCCCAAAATCTGGATGCAAATCTGGATCAAAATTTCATGACAAAGGCTTATTTCTTATTATTTATTAATACTGCACTACATTTTAAATGCATGGTAGTCAGACCTTAATCCCATTAGAATTTATATGTATGGTCACTAGTAATTATCCTCCCAATTAACCTAATGATGACAGATTATTTTGCCATCTATTTTTTTAATCAAATGCCATATTGAATTGCAGCAATATAAGGTACAGTGGGAGGCAAATTATTTACTGTTGACCCTATCCATTTTGAGCAGAACTCCCAGGGAACATCACAGTCTACCAATATTTGAAGGGTATAAACAACAAGGGTAAAGAGGAATTATTTAGGAGGAACAATAGAGCATAACTGGGAGTAATGACAAGAAGGATAGTTTGGGCTAAATATCAGGAAAATCTCTTGATGATCTGAGTCATTTGGCTTTGTAATAGTATCTAAAAAGAGTGGAAGACCCATTGTTTGGGACATTTAAAGCCAGGCTGGAAAATATAATGGACAAGCTGCCTTTCTGGAAGGGAGGTGGACAAAATGAACAAATGGGTCTTGAATCTATAGATTTGATGATTCTAGAGGTCTGCACTATTGCTGTCTGTATATTAGGGAGAGGAGAAGGTTTGGCTATTGTGTTCCATTTGAGAAAACACACAAAAGCTGGCATGTTTTTCTGAAAAATCCAAACCCCTGGAGTTAGTAAGACAGGCTTTCTCATGAGATTTCCAGCCCAGCTTCTGGTCTTGGCAAGAAGTGCTGCCAGAACAACCTTTCTCATGGTATTTTAACAACCCTAGCTTCTGCTAACACCTGGCATAAACAACAGAACAAACCGATCACCCTGCAGTGACGACAACAACAAAGCCCATCCATTCAATCATTCCAAAAAGGTTCACTTCTAAAAATGAGCCAGCGAGATATCAGTGGCATCTGCCTCTCCACACTCCTCTCCCTATTCAGTGCTTTAGCTCTGCAGTCATAGTGGAGCCATCAAAAAAAAAAAAAAAATGTTGGTCTGGGCAGATACATGTTAGAGGACCAATCCCTATCCATACGCCCCATAAGTATGAACCTTATTTATGGAATAGTACCACATTGCAATGTTTGGGTTGCAAACAACACATGGAAATAAGATAATAAACAAATCATAATGATTTTTTATGACTAAAATATTAAATTTATTAAACACTCCTAATAATACATAAACAAATCTCATATTATTCCAAACGTGGAGACTGAGCTAGACATGGATCTGAACCAAAATGCCAGATCCTAACACCCTCAAAACTTGGCAAATTCCAGATTACGATTTGAACTGTGAGGTTTGGTTTAAACTCCAGTGTCAACTAGCTGGTGCTCGATCATATTCTGATCTCATTGTAAATCCAAAGTCACTCAGTTGATTTCAGTCTCTACTATGACATGCTGTGTCCTCTTCAAAAACTCAAAAACATTTTGAAATGAGAGAGAGGTTTCAGTAATTTATTCTTGGAATTCTGGTCATGTTTGTGACATTCATAGTCCACTCAGCAAACCGTGGAATCACAAGTTTCCTGCTACTTGAATCATTGTAGGTACCTAGTATGTTGTATATTATCCACATGGAAATAAACACATATTTATTTGAGACAGAATAACTCAAATTTGTTTGGAGAATGTTTCCTTTGGGATATCATAAAAGATTCTTGAACATAATAGCACTGAAAGACTACTTGCTATCCTGCTGTTCCCTAGGTTATAGAAGGCACAGGGAACTGTCCAGCATTATCAACAAGATTAGCATTGGAAATGCTGATTGATTTATTTATTTACAGATAGTTGACTCTAATGTAGTGGTTTTCTAGGAACTTTACAGGCAAACTGGAGAAAGCTGGGTCTTCAAAGCTAGATTTAAGTTATCATTCACAGAGTGTGTGGGAAGCATTCTCTACCAGGCAAGATCAAATCTTAATTTGTGTTTTATCACCAAGTATCTAAATGGAGGAAGGGTGGATTTGTAGTTAAAACACTGGACTGGGATTAAGAGAACTACATTCAATTTCAAGTTCTGCCACAAATTTCCTGTGTGACCCAGGGTAAGTCAATTAGGGCTTGATTTTTCTGAAGGTGCTGAGCACCCATAGTTCCCATTAAAGTTAGCTGGAGCGGTAGATCATCTGCTTTTCTGAAAGTCAGGCTCCTAAACTCTAAGTCCCCCATCTGTAAAATGGGAATAATAATATTCCTTTTCTCCCATCCATTGTCTGTCTTGTCTATTTGGATGATAAATTCTCCATGGCAGAGTACTATGTAAATGTACAGTGCCTAGTACAATGGGGACCTAGTTTCCAGTATGGGCCTGTAGGTTATACTGTAATAAAATAATAGTAATTATTATCCCTGTGGGTTAGAAACATTAGAGACTTTGTTGACATTATGACAATGAAGAAGCAGCTCCATATGTAGGTTTATAACAACTAATTTTCCACTGTGTCTAATTTTGCCCACCCTTCTCCCTTTGCTTCCTTAGAAATGTATTTTGAAATATCTCATGAGTGGTCTGTAGGCTGAGGAGAGTTTGCTGTGGGAGAGGAGAAAAATGTTAATCCAATAACGTAGTTCCGAGATGCAGGATTTTGAAAAATGAGGTATTTCACTTTTTGAGTCTTTTAATCGTTTTTGTAAAGCCATATCTCAAAAATGGTGTGCTGTGGAATCTTCACATTTGTTTTATTAATTCATCTTGCATACGATCAAATGAATAGGACTATTTCTGGTAAGGTCAACTGCTTATTTTAGTAATTTCAAAGTGCTAAAATGGTCTCTCAGGTCTTAGTGGACTGTGTCCGCTTAGCTGAAGTTGTGGCAGACTTTGTCAACTTGGCCAAAGGTTTGTCATATTGCTCATAAACTTGATCAAAACAAACTCTGGTGGAGTTTGTAAGCTTTGTTTGTGTATGACTGCTTGCACAATGTTTTTAAGTTCTGCCATGTGAAATATTCCAGTACAAGAAGGTTACAGAATCTATCAGCACAGTCTGTGCAGTTTGTAAATTCTCTGAGTTGAACAGTTCTGGTTCAATGAATTAAGCTTTATTGGTTTAGCAAGAAGTGTTTAGGTGACATGACCAGAACCTCTTAGGTACAAATAATTATAAACTTTGCCCATAAGCTATTTGATGTGAATACAATTATGTCCTTTTAAAAATTGATTAACATGTATAAACATCTGAAATTAGAGCATAATAGACTCTCAATCCCCAAGAAATATAAAAATCGACACCAAATTTTCATGATTTTTTTTAGATATATTCTTAAAGAAATTCCTTGACAGACTTTATGAAGATATTGTTAAGGTTGTAGATAAATATCAAGTAAATAACAAACATTATTATTGTGCAAGCTGTATTTACAAAAATAATGACTGAAAGCTTGGGTTTGTGCTTTAAATTAAAAGAAACAAAATTTGCAAGTCAGGAAATTCACTGTTTATCCCTCAAAGAGCCTTAATTATGACCCTGTATCAAAGCCCAAACCTAACACTATCCTCCGATCTTGCCAAACTCATCCACCAAACTGCCAAACCACAAGACCTCATCCACATATCCAAGAAGAAGCACAAAGTTTCAAATACAGGAAAAATATAATGAATCTCAGCTATTGGGGTTACCACCTAATTGGAGTTATATGATTTTATCATATTCTAGATATGGGTCTACAGTTACTTTCCTATTAATCACATAAGGGCAACCAACTAAAACACAAACCTTCATTCTCTACAATCATAACAAGAAGTACCAATGTCTTGTTTTTACCTCTCTGTATATAGCTCAGAAATTGACGTGTCTTGGACTAATCACTACAATATGAGTCAAAGAGCCCTATCATTAAACCAAAGCATATATGAATTAAAATATACATAGCTGTAATACCTTTATATGACATAGATATTGCATTGTGAGATAGTTGAATGGTAGGCAGAGATTAGTGATCAACATTAAGGATGTTTATGGATCTTAATTATGAATTGAATATTTTTTCTAACAAAGACGATGTTCTGAAAGTTATAATTAAATCGATATCCATTTACAACCTTAACTGTATCTTAACATAAGTTTTGTGTGAGTGAATCAGCAGTGCACTGTAATCTCTTTACAATGGCATTACTGCCTGTACTGTTTGCTATAATCCTCCTGTGCTGAATGGGAAAATTGCATCTGGCTTTACTATGAAATTCATGGAGTCCTCAGCTTGAAATTGTCAAAAGAGCTTTTTTTATTCAACCTGGTCATTCATCTATGCACACTGAGCTCCTTGGGGAACCACTTGAAAATGGGATTTTTTCCCCTTCCTTCTCTCTTTCTTTTCCTTGCTGCCCCTCCACCTCCTTTTCCCATCCTCATCTAGGTACCTATTAGCTCTCTCTTTCAATAACACCGGTTTGGCTGCAACGAAAGTGCTTTTTAATGTAGGAGATGTACTTCAGCCATAACACCAGGGTCACTTTCTGAGTAACATTTTATGGGATTGATTAAACTTTAGCACCATAACTGTTGACTCTAAAGGCGTGGGAAGAGACTCAGAGTGCTAAGCTCTGGATAATTTGTGCTTCACAATTTTTTAAAGTCAAATAGAGATAAGGGTTTAATGTGTTTGAAAAAGCAGCCATCTATTTTTTCCAAGTCTCCTATTGTAAAAGACCCCTTACATTTAAAATGAAATAATGTCTTTTACACTAATGAAGTAAAGTTACAGTAAATAACTGTATATAAAAAGGTGTTCAGTCTTATAGCAAGAATGTGAGAAAAGATTTAATTTGATCCTCCTTTGCTCTAAATGTAAGCACTTCATATTTTCTCACTGCTAGAAAACGAATGAGCAGGTGCTCTTGGCTGAGTTTTCAAGGTTGCAATAATGAGTAGTTCATTGTCATTAACAATCCTTTCCTTGAGACAATATTGGCAGGATGGAGGAAAATGGCTCAGTGGGAAAAATAACACACAATGCTTTCATCTCCTTAGAATGTTTAACTGAGCTCAGGTTGTACTGCTAAGAAATTGCAGGTTGGGATGATAGGACCTATCTGTGCATGAAGAGGAAGAATGAGAATGGCGAGTTGGTTAAGAGACCGGATAAGGGATTTAGGAGATCCATGGTCAATTCCCAGCTCTGCTACAGATGTCCTGTTTCACCCTGGGCAAGTCCTTTGTCATCTCTCCATTCCCCATCTATGAAATGGCAATAATAATACTTTCTTTCTGCTAGTCTTTGGCTTGTCTATTTTGAATGTTAACTCATCTGGGCAAGAATTGCTTCCTACTAGGTATTTATAATGGGCCTTTCATGACCTTGATTGAGTCCTGTAGGTCTTAAATAATAAAATGCTATTTGTGTTTACCTTGAAGTGCTCAGCCTGGGACAGACACAAGTAAAACCCATGCATCTTCAAGGTGAGGAAGACCTTCCAAATTTGAAAAGCCAAGTTAATTTGGCCATTGAATACAATTATGGGCTGGCTTCAGTGGACTTCCGATTAGTCATCGTAATATTATTATTTTAGAAAATCAATAACGTGGTTAAATGTTTCATCCTAACATTTCTTGGGAAGAGTAATTGTACGGCTTAAAAAATAGTCCAATTTAAAAAGTTTGTGTCTTGCCATTTGACCTAAAATTGAGAGCTAAAGAGTGTTCTGTTGCAGAAAAGCCCATGAGAGGGCAAAAGGCATTCAGCAAGCTCTGAGTTTGCCCTCATTGCCTTTGAGGAATCATGCAGACAAACTGTGTCTCTCCACAGGATAGGCAAGAGGCATGGCCGCTGAGAGGCACTGGGGGATGCTAGAGATCTCAGGGCATCTGCAGAGAGCTGGGCATTGGTGAAGAAGGCTGGTCCCCCACTGCTGCTATCTAGTCCCCATATTTCTACTGGCTGTGCAACTTCTTTGCCTCTCTACTACACACAGTCAGTACCTCACTGCAGCTGTCCAGCCTCCTCCACTCTTCTAATGGGGTTGTCAGCACAGAGCAGCAAACCCTCTGGGGGGATTTTTCAAAAAATGCTCAGCACTATTGATCTCAATGAGAACTGAGTTACGCCAATGCTCGATGCTTTTGAAACTCCCACCCTCTGGCATGAATGAAGACCGAGTCGGCATTAATTCCTGTGCCTATTTCCCCATTGATTTTCTGGGAATGATGCTATGTATGCTGGCCATAGCTGCCTCATACCCCCAAAGCTATGGAGCCCAAATGCAAGGTGCTGACAAAGAGGAGCTTCCATAGGATCAGGTGGAAGGCTTCATTGGTTCCCTTTCTGCTAAAATACTTTGAACCATTTAGGTGGGTTTTCCTCTATTCTTATCCTTTCTTTACCTGTAAGCAGAGGGGATGGCCTGGCCCTTCGAATTTTAATAAAGTCGGGTATTTGAAGCAAGTCCATCTGAGGTGACTGGCAAATGTTTTGACCACAGACAAAAAACATAAGCAGTAAGTTTTATTTTAAATCCACCTACGGCACGATGCTGACAAGACACTTGATAGGCAGCTGGTGAGCTGAGACCGCTGCTTATAGCTGTCACACTGTGACCTGTGCATGGTCATCGGCAGCGCCAAGAATAGAACCCAGGTCTCTTGAGTCCTACTCCACTGCTCTAGCCATTAGGCAACACTGCCTCTCCAATCCACCTGTTGTGCCTCATCTTGTCTTAAACTTAGATTGTAAGCTCTTTTAGATAGGGACCATCTTTTTGTTCTATACAGTGTACAGTTATCTATAGTGACTAGCACAGCGGGGCCCTAGCTTCTAGGTGCTATTGCAATACTACTAATTAATAATGATATTTTGATATACACATTGTGCAGTTCCAATGGTTTTGGGATCTCTTGAGGATGAAGGAGGTTTTTATACACAGTCAGTATTCTGAATCCTGGAAAGTAGAAAAGATAAATCCTAGTAGACCATCCAGTCGACCCCCTCTGCTATGACAGTGCATCAATTTCAATAAGACCCTGGATCTGGGTACTGCTTAACTTTGGAAGGATTTGCAATCCGAAGTATGCTCCACATTGAAATTTTTCTGTTGGCCACTAGCTATACACATTGCGGCACCCCAAAGTGTAGAGAAACCCCAGCCACAGAATATCCAGATTTCAAACCTCAAAGCTCAAGGTGTTTGAATGCAGGGTTTGGCCCAGCAGTGACACAAGGAAATTTGGATTCAGATCTGATTTTGGATTCTGAAACCTCGTTTTATCCTGTCCCACTCTCACACACTTCTCCCTGCTACCCCAAATAGTTAATAGATATTTGGCCTGATTCAAGACTCTGGCTCCAATCTCTAATCTTGAATACTTTTGAATCTTGGAATATCTGAACTCTAGATCCAGATCCAAAATTTGCAGCTCAGGTCCATTTTTAATTTCAGCAAGTTCAATGGATGAGATGCGGAGACCATTTTTGATTCTTGAAGGCTTACCAGCAAAGGCACTTTGCAAACTCATAGGTGCAGAGTCAAGGCTCTGATCATCAATTTCCCCCCCTAAATAAATCCTTAAATTCTGATATTCCTATTCACATTAAGTAACACCTTAGTCACCAAGCAGTCCCATTGACTTCAGTGAAAAATTCATGGAATAAAGTGCTAAACAATGTGAGTAAAGATATCAGAATCTATGCCTTAATGTATTAGCATCACAAACCACTTTCAGTTCACACAATACATTTTTTAAACATTCCTCTCTAGGCAGCATGATGCCAAAGCAGACATTAATCAGCTTTACTCTGCAAATTAAAATAGGAACACTTTTGTAAATTACAACCATTACATTTCCGGCTTAAATTTCCCAACTCCTTTGGGCTAATATTTAAAATACTAAATCCACCGCACTTGTAAAGGTGGTGATTTGCCTCCAAATTCATTTTGTACTTTCTGTTGAAACTGAAGAATTACATTGCCTCTGTGAAATAACTTTCCCTCTTTAGTTGTTCAATTTGATTCAAGGATTTTTGATTAAGCATGCAAGGGTTATGAATAAATAAGAACCAGCAGCCCAGTAATTGGGATATCATTACTATCTAGTAGCACATTTAATCCTCAGCTTCGCTGCACCACATAACCTTTTCCTTCCATCCTCCCCCACAATATTGCTAGCGCCAAAAAAAAAAAAAAGGCAATGTCACTGCAAGCTTCACAAGTTAGCATTAAAATGAATACTTTTTAATTTCTCCGGATGAGATGGGGCCCTGTGCTCTGGGACAATGCTGATGGATGATGTTTTAATGCAGCCGAAATGTTATTTTTACTGAACCAGGGAAAACTATAAATTTTGCTTCATTGCCACTGATGGCTCTATGCATAAAACTATGGTGGCGCCCATTGCCCATGAATAATCACCTCAGCACGGCAGATGTTACTTTGCGGGGAAAGCAATTCTTATGCCGAAGAATTGTGGAAAGATTAATTGTCTACAGCTGTTTCATGGCCCACAGCAATCTTGATACATTTATGATAAGTTTAAGAGCTCACTAGAGGCAGCTCCTATTCCCTGTTGTGAGGGAAGGGGGGTGAATGGCTTTATTTTGACACCTGGATTCATAGAATCTGTCAGCTCCATTACAGCCTTCATATAAACCCTACTGTTGGCAGTTCTGAAATGATTGTGAGCGAAGATGCAGGAATTATCTATACGTAGATAAAGAAAAGGAGACTGAGAAGAATTATTCAAATTTGTGCAAATGAATTACTTCCATTTTTCCTTCCTCTGCCAAGTGGAAATTGAACGTGACCCACTCTGACCTTTCTCTATTAAGTGCTGCAAATTGCAGTAAATGCACAGTTCTGAGTGCCCTAATGAGACAAAGCTCCAGCAATGCCTCATTAATAAGGAAAGTTTGACCTTGCTGGTCAGCCCTTCATTCGATATTGAAAAGAAATAGGAAAAAAGAAGAGATGACCTGCTGTAAATTTTGAACAATACCTTTGATTTAGTTTGTATATACTCCCAACAAGGCACTCCTCAACCTTTTTTTTTTCCCCTTCCATTCCTGCAATACAAGGGAAGAAGTATTTACTTATTAGACTCCAGTGTAAATTCATGAAGACAGTGGTGATCTACAGTAGCGGACCATTCTGAGAGCCTAATCTAATTTTTTTTAATATATTTATATTGTACCAGTATTAGAAGAAGTTTGGATATATTCTGTTCTATTCCTTACACGATGCCCATCACTATGATACCTCAATGCTGTACCTTGAGACGTACAATATTATAGACATTTGAGGTAGTTTTGCAGACTACAGTATGCACTAACTCTAAATTTACAGTGATTGGAACAGGGAGTGTATCCAAGAGGGTGTTACTCTATTATCCCAGCTGAGATATAATTTAAAGCAGATTGCGTTTAAGTTACCAATATAACCCAGTAACCCAGTTTTTGCTGAAAATGTGAACATTTTCATTCCCAAAATGGTTTTTGGCCTAAAAAATTTCACTTTTCAGATTTTTGGTGCCCCCCCCCCCCAATTTTAATTAAAGTTTATATTGATTTTTTTTTCAACCTAACCATCACATCACCATATAAAAAGAAAACAGAACAAAAAAGAACATTCTAAACTTATAATTACCATCTGTAAATTATAATTTCCATCTGTAACAGCAATGATAGCTAAATACAGATACAAAAATAATTTTACCATATTTAATAAACTATAACATAAAATAAATCAAGATTTGACAGCTAATGGGGGAGGGAGGTAAACATAGACAAGCCAGGGAGGGGAAATATGAAAGCAGGAAGGAAAAGAAGAGGGGAGTGAAAAGGGATGTGAACAGTCCATTGGGCCAATGGGTATTCCCTAATCCAATGTTTTTTAAAAAAGGAGTTCGGATATCTTCAAATTTGTGTAATTGATTCCTGTGGCAGAAAGTGATTCTTTCTTTGGTTGTTAGGAAACCCCAACATTTGTTGAAAACATTTTCCATGAAAATTTCAGTTTAGTGAAAAAAAAATTCATTAAAAAAAGTTTCATTAGAAATTTTTTGGCCAGCTCTAATTCCTAAGAGTTTGCATTACTTGCTATTCAGTATTTATCATTCATTATTCATAATTCTACTGTTTTGAAATATTTTAAGTCATCCAAACGGGAAGTGGAAAGAATGCAATGTGATTTAGTTGTTCAGTTATACATCATGAGTAGTCAAAATGAAAAGTATGTGAACAGCCCATTGGCTGAAATTTGCTTGCATAAACTGTTCATTGATTTTTACTAGTTTATTTACTATTTATAATTGTTCAAAGTTTGCTCCCAAATGATGTGTGAACCAAAATGATAGGTCTAAATTTGCTGGATAAGTTGCAACAAAAAATGTGACGTCCCTATTATATATTCATAGAAGTCCCTATAAACCACCTCCTCTGGAATTTGCTGGTAACGGAGATGTCTCATAATCATGCATTCAGGAATGTTGTAGCAAAATGGAGCCAACTGTAGCGCTTACAAGATGTAGAAAAAATTTCTGCCATGGTTAAGTTTTTTTTTTTTTTAAATCCAGTTACACACTTAAACTTTTAAAGCAGGAAATTAGCCCTAGCGACATCAATGGGACGACTCTCCTGATTTAAGTATGTGCTTACGTGCTTTGCTAGATCAGGTCTTTATTTAGATTCTTAAATATGGACTAAAGAGCCTAACTTTAGGTACCCATTTTTTGAAAATGTTGGCTTTCTGTGCTAAATGCTTCTAATAGCCTGTTTAGTGAGAATATTTAGAACATACTGGTGGCATACCATTTGCTTTGCAAATCACCATTAACAGTGTTTTCCAGGGGCAGAATGCAGTGATTGTGTTTGCAAGCTCTGACATAAAGTATTGCTAACTCTGGGTTGAAAACATAGCTTAACTTGTTTTATCAATGTATCTATAGTGTTTTTAAAATGCAAGCTTCCTGTAGTGGGCATGCGGAGTGATGCAATTCCCCATACTGAGGGTATGTCTACACAGCAAAAAACAAAACAAAATAAAAACAAAATATAAAAAAAAAATCCATGACAGAGAGTCTCAGAGCTTTGGTCAATTAACTCAGGCTCATGCTACGGGGCTAAAAATAAGTACGTAGACATTTGGGCTTGGGGTGGAGCCCAGGCTGTGAGACCCTTTCTCAGAGCCTGGGCTCCAACCTGAGCCTGAATGTCTACTTGGCTATTTTTAGCCCCATAACATGAACCCAAGTTAATTGACCCAGGCTCTGAAACTTGCTGCTGGGTTTTTTTTGTGTGTGTAGACACATACCCTAAGATATACAAACAGAGGGATACAAGCAAAGAGTCCTAATAAAAAAGGTTAAGAACATCCAAAACCACTTCTAAAATAGTTCTTCCATGTTAATACTGACATATGAAGAATATGCAACTGCGTGGTATAAATATTTACCAATATTCATTTCCTGGATATTCCACAACTGTGATAATTATATTCCTTAACTCATATTGGTAGGTGGTTAATATATAATGAATAATTCATCTGATGTATTTAGCCTCTTTTTCTGTTCACAAATTGGGAGCAGTTCATGATTTTCTCAAAAGTATTTGTAATTCAAAATAATTAATTGAATAATTTCTGCAAATTGTTGGCCTGCAGATTGTGAGCAGGTGGTTACAAATATTCAATATTCAAAAGTCAAGCTGTATTGGTTAGCTTTGATTGGATGCATACATCACATGGTGTGTTTCTGTTTCCTGGTTGGATGAGTCTAACTTTACTCTTAAACAAGTTTCCAGTGCAAATACATAGGATAATGAGTTCACATATTCCCTTCATGTGAAAATTCTTCAGCATTTACTTAAAGTTCGCTGTTTCTGCCAACATTCCTGCCAGTAAAATCATTTATTTGAACATCTAAGGGAAGCACAAAAAGGTTGTGAATGCAGTTGGAGTAAATTTGATTAAAATTTCAAACACATTCGCACACAACTTTTTTATAGTATTCACCCTCTTCTAATAAATGTCAGTTTCTACCAGATGAGAAAGGTAATGTGCTCCCACTGGTTTCAGTATCTTTTGGGATCAGACCTGTAATGTACTTCAATGCCTGTGAACATTCAATAAAATATTAATTGTCTAAGAGAACAGTCTATAATCTAAAATGTCTTGTCAATAAAACAGGCTGATGTTCTATAATATTTCATTGTGGAAAATTAAACAATGTTAACTCAGAAGCAGGAAAAGTGGAAAAAAAGTTAAAATGTTATTTTGTGGGAACTATGACTGAACTAAAATATGACACATCTGATTTCAGTTAGATTTTTTTCACTGCTATAATTAACTTTGTCTTTTGACAACTCCTTCTGAGGCATATATTAATTAAATATGGGATAATGAATAGAGACAACTAGATCACCAGGGTATAAATCAATGAAGGGGTTCTGATGATACCATAAACCACAAGAATGGAGTATGTGTAGTTAGTAATAACATCAAAAGCTCATGATTGATTTGAAATGTAGTGATCCTTTCACATTCATTATTATTTTATATAATGCATAGAAAAGAATGGTGCTTCATGCAAAGACAAGAACTCCCCTCCTCCCTGGATTCTTTGATAATGGAAACACTTCCATTGTGCACACTGAAAGAAAAATGTCATGCTCGTTGTTTGGACAGGGATGCTAAGAGCTTATTGTGTAGTCAGACAGGATTAATGAAGGCTTTACTGTAATTTATTTATATGCCTGTTACAGACAAATTTGGGCCAGATCATTAGCAGGTTCAAAATGGTGTAGCTGTTTTGACTTCAATGAAGCTATGCTGATTTACCATCAGGCAGGATCTCACCCCCAAATCACCTTTCATAGATTCTAAAACCCTTTTCGTTAGTTAAGGAGTTTTCAATAACAAAACATAAAACATAAATATATTTAACTAAACTTACTGTATGCAGTGTTGATGTAGCTGTGTAGGTTCCAGGATATTAGAGAGACAAGGTGGGTGAGGAAATATCTTTTATTGGCCAACTTCTGTTGGTGAGAGAAACAAGCTTTCGAGCTCACACAGAGCTCTTCTTCAGGCCCTGTGTAAGCTCAAGTTTGTTTCTAACCAACAGAAATTAGTCCAATAAAAGAGATATTATCTCACTCAGCTTTATATTTACCATGGCAGTATTAAGTCAAACTAGTCAGATTCTTTATACACATCTACATAGACACCACCCATCACCCAAATTGTGGTGTTGTGCTGATAAAATAGTTACTTTATAAAATTATTCATGGATGTATATAGTTTTCAAAAATAGCCATTTTATGAGCACAGTAATACTCTGGATTTCACAGTGCATGTTCTCCCAGGTTGCTATTGCTTATTTATTTTCATCGTATAGTTATTGGAAATGGTAGGGGACCATGAGGCAAGGGTAACGTGGAATGTTTTAATTCTTGATTTAGAGTGTTCAGCCTGAGAGGTTCCAAGCTGAAAGATCAATTTATGCTTCTTTTATTCATGCTGTGATGTCTTAAAAGTGTCTGTACTGAAGTGTTTTCAACAGGCAAATAGGATATTGCTCAAGCTCTCTTTAGTATTTCTTAATAAACCTTTCAAAGGTGTGGTCAGAAATCTCTGGGTTATGGTATGTTTTTGTTTTTCACAAAGTATAATAGGACATCACTGTGGACTTATATATTGTCAACTGTATCCATTTGACCAGTACAACACTGGAATCTTGCTTTGGTATTGTAGCTGATAGCAGTGTGGCTTGATTCTAAAGAATGAGTGATAGACTTATGGCCAGATTTAAAATGCTAGAATTACCCCAGAGATGAATACTGACTCAGATGCAATAACTCAAATTCCCTATCCCCTACTTTCCAACTCCCATACCCATACAATGATTTCCTCCCGAGACAGCATTCATTCTATGTCTCCAACTTGTGGGGAGAAAATATCAGAGAAAAGAAACTCTGAGAAATGAATCTTTGAGAGTACTGCCCACTTTGGACATGCCTCATGTTCTGGGAATTGCCTATTTGCCATCTTACATTGGACATTGAGGTCAGCATCTGCTAATCTATTTTATTTTATCAACTTTGTGAGAGTGAGGATTAGGGAATAGATGCGTAAGAGTTGGGAAGGGAGTTTGAGGAGTTCCAGAAGAGCTAGTTCTCTTGGGTACCTTGGTTGGCTGGTTGCCCAACTTAAGATACCTTATAACGCCCAAGGGTGGGTGCTCAGCACTTTCTGAAAATTAGGCCTCTTTCAGGTGTCTCAAATTGGACATCCAAAAACTGAGGCAACCAAAACCACCAGTCACTTTTGAATCTGTCTCTCTAATATAAAATTTAAATGAACTACACAAGGCACTGCCAATCAGTAGGTCATATCTTAAATATCAAATCCTTTTTATCTGCTGAAGCTTTGGACACATTTTAATACTGCAGTGCTAGCATTTTAAGTGTATTTTTGTGAGGCCTCTAGAGCACTGTGGTGGATAGGCATCATATAAATAACCTTTATTGTTATTATCATTATATGTCGCATTCACTCTGTTTTGCTACCATTAATAAACCATTCAAGCAATGTTGTTGTGATGTATAACATTAGCAGCATGCTCCTTAGGGAAACATATAACTGGGTATTTAATATTCTATCTGTTTCCCGGGCCATCTCGCCACAGGCTACAATGTGTTCAAAGTTCAAGATAAAAAAATGGTTTGAGTATGCAGAGATCAAAATATCCTACTACATGCACTGTTGTAACTCACACAATGTCAAAATTCTGCTAGATTAGATACTACTAAATTAATTAAACTGCTTGTGGCTTTAGGGCTGCAATTTCCACGTGCCCCCTCAAATATTGGGTATTATGGGCCAATTTTCTAAAATCCAGCCTCCCTTTTTGCACTCACAATTAATGCCATCGTGCTAACTATCTGATTGGCGGGTGGAGTCAGACATTTAAATAACATTAATCGCATACATAAATAACTGCAGGCCCTGGTTCAGGTTGGGTTGAAAAGCAGGTTCTACTGGATAGAATTTCTAAAGGATTCAGCACCCAGCTGCTCCCATTCAAAACAATAGGAGCTGTTAGGTGCCAGGCCTTCTGAAAAATCAGGCCCTATATCTATACAATAGCTTGCCTCCATCCTCAACAGTACCTCAGTCTATTCATGGAAATACTGGCTTAAATTTAAGGTTCTGGTCTTAATCTTCAAAGCTGCCAGTGGTTTTGGCCAGAGAGTACATTCTCTTCCCTGAAGACCAAAACGTACTATGATTAGGTATCTACTTAAATCATGGAGAAATCACACAATTTTCGTGGGTTGGTCACGGCACAAATAGCAAATTTTGCAGATGTTTGTCGTGACCAACCCCACAAAATGTGTGATTTCTCCTCGGTGTTTCTCAAACTAGGGGCCCTATTACGGGGTTGCGGTATTGCCACCATTACTTCTCCACTGCTGCTGGTGGGGGTTGCTGCCTTCAGAACTGGGCCCCGGGCAGCCCGCCGCTCTCTGCTCTGCCTTCAGACCTGGGCCAGAGACCAGATTTCATGGGGGAGCCAGATTTCATAGTCCGTGATGCAATTTTCATGACCACGAATTTAGTAGACCCCTGACTATGGTGGTTGAGTATCTCGGGAAAATGGAAGTATGTCTGATTGGTGGGAAAAGGAGACTCTGCCTTCTTAGCAGCTGGCTTATGTCTGTGAAACCACTCCCCGACTTGACACATGAGAGAACACCACATACCAAACACCGCTTTCAGAACAAAATGTAAGACCTATCCATTAACAGTATCTTTCCCATCATTATAATAAAAACAGTAATAAAACCCCATCTGGGTGGGGGGAGGAGGGAAATGACCTTTAAGATAAAGAGTTTAGTGAGTGTTGGAATTTAAGTAATTGTCTCAGGCACTCTGATATCACGGTGATGTAGTTTGATAGATGTAGACTGATGTCTTCTGTGATATTTTGCATTGCCAGGTACTGTGTGATGGTTTTAAATAATTATTACAAAACCCCAACATTTTTTCCATTAGCAGCCAGTAATGATAATTTAATGATCTAGGGTTAGATCAGTGGTTCTCAGTCTGGAGTCATGACCACTCTGCCCTTCTGGTTCTCTAAATGAAAGATGGGTCCAGGATACATCCCAGCTAGATGGGACAGGAATCCTGGAATAAGAATGGCTGAGAATCGTTGGTCTAAATCAAGGCATTTTGGCAAAGCCCTGTGTTGGAGGCAGTGTTGAGCCATACTGCCCCAAGGGAAGTGTCAGAGGCTCTCCCAGTGCTCCCCAGTGAGTGTGGGAAGCACATAAACAGTGACATCCATTTAAATGACACAGCATATACTCCCTCCACAAGTGGCCAGCCATCTCTGCTGATTGGCATATGGAGGTGCAGATCCATGGCAATCACTTTTGAGGTGCAGGGGATCCCCAAGGGATAGGGAGACTAGAGAGCAATTCCTGCACTCCCCTATGCTCTGACTGCAGTTCTCCCCAGTCCTTATATGGACTTTGTTCTCTTTTCTGCTATGGCACAGCTGTGTAAGGACCAGGTAGAACCTAGTCCATAGAGATCTTATTTATATATTCTTTTTTGCACATAAATGGTGGTGACATTACCCCTCTCCTCTTTCCCCTCCCACCCCAAAATGAAATTTACCAAATTACCTTTTTTGCAACCTTTAACCATGAAGCACTATGAATCTGTAATAGTTCTGCAGCCCTTAGCTAAGGATGTCTGAATTACCAAAAACAATTTTACTGAGGGAAAAGCGAAAAGGGTAAAGTTCAGGGTTGTCTTTAAGGTCTACATTAATTTGTGTTAAGAATCTCAGATGCATGAATCTCCTCTTTAGTGGCTTGCAACGCAAAGCCAATGTGACCTTTTCTGTTAATAAATAGAATACAGAAACTAACCACATTTAAAATTATACCTTTAAAAATATTCATGCCCTGGGCACCAGGCCAAACCCAAACATTTTTGTATAATGATGATGATCCTGAATTCAGAAAAAGAGATAAGGAAAAGAGCCCCAACAGCTCCAGACCTAATGTATTAATTATTTGATGGATGCTTTTGTCTGGGTGGGTAGTATGAGCAGGGAGATTGAGATACCCTGTATACCTGATACGAAGGACAGGAACCTGTGTACAAAGTCACACTTTGGGCACAGTCTTGTTCTTACTCAGGTGGGGACAGCAGAATGGAGGAGGTATTGTGGATTCCAAAGTCATTCTGCCAATACAGGGCAGACTTGATCAGAAAAAGCTCTGTTGAGCACTATACTGCTCCTTTAGTTAGAGCAATGCGCACTTCCCCCTACTGCCTGATGATGACAGTATATGCAGAGGAGCTTGAGGCCATAGAGGGCTGGTGGGTATATTAGACTATGAGGGCAATAAATGCTTAAGGAAATGCTGGGCTGGATTCATGCCATGCTTCTACACAGATGTGTTTAGGGGCTCTCTGCACACCCTCTTTCACCTTCATGCGTCCTTACAACAGATGGTAGGATTTTGCTCTTTGGTCTGATTATGGTTGTATCATTGTATGGCTATGAGAGATAGAACAGTAGGTTATAGACTGACTTTATTCAGTGATGGCATAAAGAAAATCAATGCAGTAGCCTCCATAGCCTCCTTTTGCAGGAAATAAAATGCTACCAACACCACCCACCCATGAAAGGGCATAGAACAAATAAAAGTTATAGCAAGCAACTGATAAAGATTTGCCTGACTTAGCCCAATTTCTGGCTTCAGTAAAACATTTCTGCCACCATGTGGAGCTGTGTGAAATTATAAATTACCAGCCTGCCCAGATCCACTCACATGACGGAGTCCACATAGATCCAGTGGAATCCCAGAACAACTCTAAAGAAACATTCTACTAAGGTAAGAGTGCCCAGGTCTCATCTCCTATAAAGAGGTGAGGAGACTGGAGGAAACCAGCTCTGTGGTCTCCAAATTGCAGATTTTTTTCTTCTCTATCTTTCCTTTGAGGTTTCATATTTGAATCGAGAGAAGGGTTTTAGTATAATTAGCATACCCTCAGATATTAACTCTTTAATATCTCTCCTCCTCAGTTACAGTGTTCCATCTCATTGCATATACACTTTTTTAGCTTTCTATTTATCTAATTAGGAGGTCCACATCATAGTATCTGAGAACCTCACACTCCTTCCAACACCCCTGTGAGGTCTGGTAGTATTATCCCCATATTTTACAGATGGGGAACTGAGTCTAAGGGTAGCTTAAGTGACTTGCTCAAGGTCACAGAGGAAGTTTTTAGCTGAGCCAGGAATTGTACCCAGGTCTTCTGAATCCCAATCTAGTGCCCTATCTGTTGGAATACGCAGGGATTTCAGTAATGCAAGCACCTATAGAAGAGCAATCTGGTATTGAAAGGGCTGTAACACCATGAAATGATGTTTTTTAATCTGCTTCAATCCTTTGTCAAATTTCCTTCACTGAATGGTGGATACCTGCAGTTTAACAGATTTACCTTCCTGTTTAACTAAAGATGACTGTGACAATGCACCATCTCCCGATGTAGCTTTGGGCCAATGCAATGTCACTATTTCGGGCAGTGGCATTATGATGGTCTGACAAATGTCATGGTACTATGACCTGATGATGTCACTGTGCTTCTTTTGGTGGATAGAGGGTCTTTTGCTCAAGGTCCCAAGGCACAGCCCCATTCAGTAACAGCCCCGCCCCCTACACCTTCCTTACCAGTGTTCTTTCCATGTAATGTGATTGTTATGGTCCAGTTTCTGATGGTGCATGCTGGATATCGCATGAGAGAAATAACCTACCTTCCTTCAGAATGAAGTATGGTAGGTAGGAGTGGGATACCACTGAGTAATATATCAGACTTCCTTACTAGCTTTTGACTTTTCTATCACCACATTTTTCTAAGTTGATTGCAAATCTAATATTTGTTAATGTAATCAAAGAGGCAGCACACGGTAGGTGATAGGCCAGCATTAAAAATGCATATCTAAAAGTGATAACTTACTAACTACTTAGAGTACAAATTGAATAAAAACCCCTCCACCTCCATCTTCCTCCTGGATTCAACTCTCCAAACACTCTGCTATCAGAAACCTAGGTCTTCAATGAGACCTTAAAGTCTTCTTGGGTCTGTCAAGAAGTGAGTGGAGAACATTCGAAGTTTCAAAGCTTGAGATAAGCAAGTGGCAATAAATGTTTACCTAAAACCTGTATGAACTATCAGCATTTTTGACAAACTCCACCAGTCGTGAACTTTTCTCTTGCCCCTTTGCCATGGGACTTCTACACCCCCAGCAGTGATTTGCTCTTCAATATCTTGTACTTTAGGCTTTAATCCAACAATTTGCAATGTATGGGTGAACTGCTGTGCACACCTCAAGATGCATTGAAGTCACTGGGACTCCACACAGGCTCAGCAGTCTGCCTGTCCCTTGTAACCTACAGCACTGAAACATAGTGTACTACCACCTCAGGTGCTATCATTGCTCTAACACAGCTTTTGGCTTTCTTATCATCCTGGGCATTATTACAGTATTGTATTGTACTATTGCTAATACTTTATTATAGTGAAGCTCTCTTGAACGGCTAGGATAGATCTGTACAGAGGAAGACTTTTTGTGCATGAAGATCTCTTAGATGAAGGGTAAATTAAGAAGCCATTTAAAAGAATGAACTTTTGTGTACCCAGGGCTAAAGTACAAAAGAAATCATTCCCATATAAAAGAACAGGTGAAGTGAATGAAAATGCTTCCTATGTACTGACCTAAAATGTATCTCATGAACAAAGACCCCTTTAAATAAAGTTCCTGTGAAGAATCAATCCTGCACTGGAATTAAATGACCTAATACTGGAAGGTCTGTTCCATCTCTAATTTCTATGATTCAGTGACTTGCTGGAAAGAAATTCTATAGCTATCATTTTTCTTCATGCTACATGGTACCTTGCTCTGTAAATGGGCCCATTGATTTTGATGGTACTATTAAAGAAGTAAAGTACACACACCATGAACAATGGTGGTAAAATCTAGTTCTGTATCTATCACTCAAATATATAAAAATGTATTTTGATATTTGTCATCCAATAAGTGTTTAACAGATTTATACTACACAGCTTCAACAGTGCTGTGGCACACATACATAATTCAAAACATGGTGGGGATGTACAGCTGTTCCCATTCATGACCACTTCGCACATGGTGGGAAAAATAAATACCTGCTTTTCCTAGAAAGATTCACAATGTGTCACGTTTGCCACTGATGTCATATGGATGAGCAGCAATACCATTCTGTTTCAAACATGCATCTATATTTTAAAATAAAAAGCATGAAGTGTTATGACCTTAGAACTAGGCCATCAGTTTAAAATAACACTAATAATAAAAGTGGAATGTAATTATTATTATTTAGAATGACTTTCGCATTGGAGCAAACATGGAAGCAGAGAACATTTGGACAAAGAGGCCCCATTCTGCATTATGATCCATGTAGGCAGATTGCTTCATCTGTGCAGGACCCCATTGACACAACTAGTCACCCATATGATTCCCAGCATAGGATCTGGTCTCAACTTTGTTCCTTGTGCTTATTACTTTATTTCAGATCTTTCTCTTTGAATAAGAGCTTTCTCTTTCTTTTTCAGTTCTAGATTTGACACATTGCTCTGGATGCAATGAAAAAGTGTGCAATGTCATAAATAGACATAAGAACATAAAAACGGCCATACCGGGTCAGACCAAAGGTCCATCTAGCCCAGTATCCTGTCTACCGACAGTGGCCAATGCCAGGTGCCCCAGAGGGAGTGGACCAACAGGCAATGATCAAGTGATCTCTCTCCTGCCATCCATCTCCACCCTCTGACAAACAGAGGCTAGGGACACCATTCCTTACCCATCCTGGCTAATAGCCATTAATGGACTTAACCACCATGAATTTATCCAGTTCTCTTTTAACATCCTGGGAGAGCACACATAACAGCCCGGGAAACCATTCTATCAGCCCCCCATCATTAACTTGAATCCTGAAGAAAGTGAAATCAATCCTAATAATTTTTTATTTTTACAATCTGACTTAATATCCCCTCTAAAATCAGATCAGGTGAAGTAGCCCTGTTTCAGGTTAGCTGCAATCGTGCCATCTCCTCAGCACTTACCTACATTATTTCAGAGCTTTATGCAGAATGCCTGGCAGTGCAAATCAAACTTCCCCAGGAAACAGAGGGTTATTAGTTCTTGTAGGCTAATTCATGAAGCTGACTTTTTAATTTAATGAAATCTAAACTTTTCCAGAAACCTTGGAGGTCCTGGTTGGAAGCTGTGTGCTAATTGCCCACATGGCCTTTCCAATATCAGGTTAGGCATGCAGTTTTCAAGACGGGGAAAACAAATGTATGGATGGGGGTAAAGAAGGTAGGGGGAAGAGATGTATGAAGGCAGATAATCAAAATCCACTCTCAGCAGCTACCTGTTGATAGTGAAGAGAAGATGAATCACTAGCTTAGGTCTGTGACAGCTTGTCTGAGATGAGAAAAAAGGAGCCCAGTAAATGCATGCAGCTTTTTCCCATCATCCCTTTAATAACCTGTAATATTGTAGCAGGATATTTTTGTCACACTGAATCTGATTGATGGTCTTGGCTATAAGACATTACAAGTGTAGAGTAAATTGACCGAACACCTAAACATACAAATTATTAAAAGGAGGGGGAGCAGCCATAGGCCTCCTGGGGAAAACAGGCTGGCTTTAGTTAAGATGATCCTATTCCAAGCGCAATTTATAGTCTATTGACTTGTGGCAGTGTCTTTTTAGATGTGAGGAAATTGTCATACATTGCAAATGAGAAGCTGTTTTGACACCAGAATCGCAGAGTGTGCCAGGGAGAAATGATATCAGTGCCTGATTCTGTTAAGGTTAAATGAAGCTGCATTGTTGCCAGCAGATAGGCATTCATTTCCTTTTCTTCCCTGGCTGTCTCTGTGTACAATTACTGTGATTAGGATGAGTAACAATGTGCTCCTGACACCCATTCTATTGACAGTACGTCTAGTTTTTTCCACTCAAGTGACACTAGTCATTACTTAGCCACTTGGATATTTTGACAGGGAAGATCCATGCCTGCCACTCAAGTGTATCAATGACAAGGAGGCCTTAGCCTCTGGACACATACCACTGAATTAAAGCAGTCAAAGTCATCACTGCTGGAATATGATGAACCTCTTTTGAAACAAGGCTATAAAAAACCTGTAGTAAAACAAATGTATTTGGATTATTTTTCATCCCTTTTCCCTAGGTTATCCCTGTTGTTGTTTTTGTTAGGGTCACAAATCCAAAAAATGTTTTATTCTCTTACATGTTTTTCCATCTCATTTCTACTGTATACTTTGATCTTTTGAAGATTGCTAATTTAATTAATTTTGATTTATGGGGGAATGGAGTGGGGGGCTATGTATGTTTGCTCAAAAAATATATAGGCTAAATTTGGCTCAGTTACACCTGTCCATGCTGGTTGACTTCATCTCTGCCTTTCTGTTCCATTCTTATAGCCGGAGAGGTTTTTGAAATCTTCAAGGATCCTGAACTCCCAAGCTGGTGGTAGCAGTGCTCAGACCTCTAATATAGATGGATGGCCAGAGAAGGCCAGCATTTTAAGCCTTGTCATTTAGTTCCTCTCTGAGTAATGTTCAATGCTTAAAATGCTGATGGTAACCAGCATCCCATGTATACTAAGGCTCCCAACCATGGTAGTGCCAAACTGCTAGTAGCAATAGTGAACAAGGCCACAGAGCAGGATTCCTGTCCATTTCAGTAGCTTGACTGCCTACAAGAAAAGAGCAGGCACCTTTCAAAAGATGCCATCAAAGGCTATTGCGTGAAATTTTGGACTCATCTACACCAAAGCAACTATAGCAGAGTGTAACTGGAAGCAGAATAAGGCCAAGTAGCTCCTGAAGGCATCTTATAAAAGGACACTGCCGAATGGGCCACTTCACCTTGAATGATCCCTTAGAATATGTGGTAACTACTTATGCTAAACTATCTGTTCAATCTTGTATTTAGCTGTGACACTTTAAGTTCCTTTCCCAGACCTAAGGAAGAGCTCTGTGTAGCTCGAAAGAGTCTCTCTCTCTCACCAACAGAGGTTGGTCCAATAAAAGATATTACTTCACCCTCCTTGTCTCTACTGTCAAAGCTTATAAGCCTAAAATGAGACCTATCACCTTTGATTTGGTTTGCAGACTGTTTTGGCTTGTTAGGGTTTGCATGACTGTTATGTTCTGGTAAGCAGGCAAGGTGCTGCAATACACTAGAACCCTGCTCTATGGAAGCATAGGGTAATTGTCCAGCTCAACAATCTGCCTTCTTATAAGGATGAAATAAAACAGTGGAACAGTGCACACCTATGGACCTGTGTCCTGTGCAAAAACACACTTGAAATCACAAAGAAATTGGCTGTGTGCATGGATCATATAGAAGACATGATGATGTTTTTCTGCAACTGTAGCTTATGTCCATGGTACATATAATACAGTATACATTACATACAGTCCATGACTAGTGGATATATGCAGTGTGGTCTAGGGGGTACACCACTGGGATGGCCTTGGGAGATCAGGGTTCTATTCCTAGCTCTGTCACTGGCCTGCT
Source organism: Emys orbicularis (assembly GCF_028017835.1). Classification (NCBI taxonomy): domain Eukaryota; kingdom Metazoa; phylum Chordata; order Testudines; family Emydidae; genus Emys; species Emys orbicularis. The sequence goes on along the minus strand of NC_088687.1, from coordinate 28,003,128 downwards.
GGCTTACTCTGGGCAAGTCATTCTCTCCCCCCCACCCTTCTGTGCCTCAGTTTCCCCATCTGTAAAATGGGGATAACGATACAGACCTCCTTTGGAAAGCTCACTTTGTGATCTATTGATGTAAACTAATGTGTAAGAGCTAGCTATTATTATATTATACAGATCAGACAGTACATGCCAACTATTTCTATTTAGGATGAGTATTTTTACATTTTCCCAATTCTGTTTCTCAAAAACATGGTAGAATCAATGTATTTCAATAGTGAATAAACATGTCAGTTTCCCAGTTTTTTTCCAGTAACAGCTTGGATAGTGTTTCTTCAAACTGTAGAAATTTTCTGAGAGAAAAACAATAGATAGGTGTAGGCCGTACAGGAGGATTCTGCACATTTAACAACTATTTGTGATGAGAGGGGTTCTAGGGTATGTTACAAAACCAACATGTTTAGAAGGCTCATAGATCAGAGGGAGAAAAATATGCTACTTCAAATTTTTACCATTCTCAGTCTAAATCATTTGAATAGTGGTGTAAGTGCTTGTTTCACAGGCAGTTGTTAATATGTCATTAAGCCTCAATGACTTGCATCATTTCTCATGTCCTCATTTACAGGAACACACACAAAAACAATTTGTTCTTGAACCCAATGGCACTGTATAAAGTTGATAATCAACAGCATTCTGCAGCATGTACATAAAAGAAACTCTGGAGAATTTATGAAAATGGTTTGCAGATTCCTGTTGGAAGCTGAAACGTGTCTAAGCTTTACTGGAAACTCAATTATGTAGAAGGCGAAGTATCTCCATAAAGTTCAGCAAAAAATGTGCTAACAGTCCGGTCACTATATTGGAAAACAAGTTTATCACGATTGCTATGATAGCCATAGCTTAGTGTGTCATCAGAACAGCTTCTGAACTTCCTTGTACCAAACAGTTAAATAGACAACTCTGGCTACTAAGCATCTCTTAAATTTCTTTCTCTTCTGAAATTTGTACTAAGGGCTGCCTAAGGTGGGCCCTTCCATTCCCACCAATTGTTTTTAATAAGCTTTCTTTGTGGAGGAGGGGTTTTGGCTTACCTATTTCTTAGAGCCACAGCTCCATAAAGGGGTCAGGGTGTGCCCCCATCTACTGTCATCTGGTGATCTGCCTGAGAAGAATTAATAAACTATTAAATTACAGCTCCTGGCAGCCACATCACTTTGCTTTTAATGTGTATCGTCTCTTCCTTTTTTCCCTTTCCTTTTCATTTCTTTTCAGGAAGAAACCGTGATGGTCATAGGCAGGGCCCCATTGTGTGCTAGGTGGTATATAAACACAACAGTTAGAAACACTCTTTGCCCCAAGATCTTACAGCCCAAGAAGTATGTGAGCAAATGGGTGTGCAAAGTTCACTGTGACAGAACTAGACAAGGTTAGATTGCTGCCTGTCATATACAGATCATCTTATCTCTAAAGTGTATAGAATATCAGGGTTGGAAGGGACCTCAGGAGGTCATCTAGTCCAACCCGCTGCTCAAAGCAGGACCAATCCTGCACTAAATCCCCAAATGGCCCCCTCAAGGATTGAACTCACAACCCTGGGTTTAGCCGGCCAATGCTCAAACCACTGAGCTATCCTTCCCCCCTTAGCTTTGCCTTGTGGATGTTGTAGGTGCTTAAAACAACATCACAGATGTGGAAGGATGTATGGAAGGCAATTTTTTAAATAAAAATACAGTGGGTGCCATTAAAGATAGACATTTACCACAATGTGGTATTTACATTTAACACTGTAGTCTCCATGCTTAGAGCGGGAAACACTGTAATAAATCTAATATTTGCAGGAGGTAAATATCCAAAGCTAGTTGCTTGATTAAGGAGACCAGGATTTTGTTCCTGCCTCTGCCATTGACTGTTGTGACCTTGGGTAAGTCACTTCACCTCTTTGTACCTCTGTTTCCTCTCCCACCTTTGTCTTATCTATTTAGATGGTATACTCTTTGAATCAGAGACAGTCTCATACTATGTGTTTGTACATCTCCTATCACAATGGGGCCCCAATATCAATCAGAGCGTCTAGGTGCTACTGTAATATATCTAATAATAATCAGATGAGGATCTGGCCATATGGTGTTCTGAGATCTAAAACCACAAGCATTAAAATGTCTAGACTCTGCCTAGTCTTCATTTATGTGCCATGCCTCAAAACAAGCTAAATACTTTACTGAGACACAATGGGCTGTGAAAATTAACTTATTGAAAAATTTAGAAGCTTCCCGTTCAAACTGCAGTGTATTATCCATCCCCGCCACATATCTTCATTTACTAAAGATAGCTTACTCTATATCATCCTCATTTACATCTTGTGATCCATATTGATCTCAGCCGTGTGATACTGTCCATCTAATGATACTTAAGCATGCAGAGGATACAGCATGTCAGTATGTCTCTTTCTGTAGTCATTAAAGCAAGCTTAGCCAGCTTATAATAAAGGACAGTGCTTCTCACAGCCTCGTCAATAGTATGATAGCTTTGGGCCACTGGAATCTCCGGACTTTCTGTTCTCATTGATAAGTGGAGATGAAGTGAACATTGATGAGTGGGAAATACTTTGGGTCTACAGTTATTATTACTAATCACAGTACAGAGAATATTCTGAGGCAGATGAATTTGTATGTGGAGGAAGTCTGTACCTTTTTTGTTTAAAAGAGACTGTAAGTGGTTTCTTTCCTGCCCTGTCAATGAAAGGAAGCTTTGTGGGTCCTAAAAAGATGGTCCAAGAAGCTCAGTTTCTCTCATTCCTCAACCAGAGGTGGGCCAGTCAGGTTTAGCTCCAGGCAGATATCCCCATATGTTTTCCTCCCCCCCTTTCCTGCCCTGAGCTATCACTTCTCCCTCTCACACTTCATTTCTCACTGTTTTCTGTTGCTGTTTACTCCTGGGGAAAAATGAATGCAAAGCTGGGTATGAAATGCTACCAAGTCAGCATGGTATCATCTTACACACACTCTTGTATTAATTTGTAATGAATTGCAGTATTAATGTTTCCATAAATTACCAGGCAGTGGAGGCTCAAGCCTAGCATGTAACTTTTTAATTTGGCCAAATTATGGAATGATGCAACCATTTTGTTTTTCAGCACTTCTAGGCAGTACTGAGGGGTCTGAAAACTCAAGCTCTGGGAATTTAGTTTCAAATGTGGGGGGCTTGGAGAAGGAACCATCTTTTGGGGAAACTAGTCTCTGACTAAGGACCCTTGGCACTATGGTAAAGCAAATAATAACAATATCCAGATCCTGCACTTGGATCCTCTGATTGGCAGTTTTGTAACTAAAATGCTAATTTGAGTGCTCACATGTAGAATTCTACACCATAGCCTAGGTACCTGGGTTTAAAAACATTGGACAATATATGGTTTGGTCTGAAATGTTTTAGATCTTTCTATTGTTGTCTATTTTATTGTTCTTGATGGACAATAGTAATCTCTACCTCTTATATAGCACATTTCATCCATAGATCCCAAAGTGCTTTACAAAGGAGGTCAATAGCATGGTCCCCACTTTACACATCAGTAAGTGACTTGCCCATGGTCACCCAGCAAAGTAGTGGCAGAGCCAAGAATTGAAGCCAGGTCTTCTGAGTCCCCGTCCAGTGCACAATCTCCTAGAAAAATAATTAAACATGGCATTGATCTAATGCCCACTGAAGTCAATGAAGTTTTTCCATTGACTTTATGAGACACTGGATCAGGCCCCAACCTGCTTTGTCAATAGATTGAAGCTCAGCACTCAGAAGTACATTAAATAACGTTCACGAGTATCATGGAATATTTCTATACATGTCAAGTATCCCCATCTTGGGGTAGGGATGTCCTGATTTTTTTTAAAGCAAAACTCTCACCTTTCCCCTCCCATTGTGACCCTCTATAAAGTTCATAGAACACATTGTATTTCAGTGGAGAATAAAGGTGTGCACCTGTTTTCCCGCAAATAGTTTACATTATCCTATTATTGGACAGTACCAACTAAATGTATGCCTAAAATTTAGGGGGTTGGGAGTTTGGAGAAAAAACAGTATAAGAAGAAATGTTTTAATCATTTATTTTTAAAAAGAATGAAAAATATATTCTTTTAATTTTAAAGTTACCCTGCAGCATTCTGAAAAGAAACACAGTAGCATATTGTGTTGGTGCCTGACAATTAGAAAGTGAAAGTAACCAGTCTAGTTATACCGCATAAGCTGAGTGAGTGTATGGTATACACAAAAAACAAAAATGGTGAAAAGAAATTTAAATTATCAAATGATTTCATTTTTATTGATACAGTAATAATAATAACCTCCTATACAACACTGTTCATCAGTAGAGCATAAAGTGCTTTACAAAGAAGGCAAATATCATTATCCCCATTTTCCAGAAGGAGAAATGACTTGCCTTAGGTCAGCCGTCGGGTCAGTGATTGCGCTGACACTAGAACACCTGTACAGTGCTCTAGCTACTAGGCAACACTGCCTACCAACAAACTCACAAAGGTATAAGGAAAGTAGAAAAATTCACTTCTATTTAGAAAAAGAAGAGCAGTTCTCTGTTTTCAATTGTAGGCCCTGATACTACAAAAAACTTACACATATGCTTAAATTTATCCATTGTGAATAGTTCCATTAACTACTCACGGTACATATGTTTTCGCATGATTGAGGCCTGGAAGAGGAGGAGCATGTGGGGAAGAAGTTAGAACACAAATGATATTAACCCAATAAAATATGATTTATTATAAATCAAATAATGTCCAATATGTAAAAGCAATGAGATCACATTAGCTTCATTGACCACACAGAAAAAAATGTCTTAAAGGTTAAGGAATAACTATTAAAAATATGAGATATCTTCAATTTATATTTCAGAATTTTATACTCATTATAAAAGGGAAGCTATCGTCTAATGATGCCAACAACAATTAATTAACATCAAGAACTCTGGAATGGTTGAATTAACAGTAAAATCATTAAAGACTCTATTTAGTCTTTAGAGTTTTAGCAAACAATTTATTATAATGCTTAGATTAATCATATATTTTTTAAAAGTCACTATATTTTCTTGCTTAAATTTCAGCCCTAATCCTGAAGTCAAATCCATGTGGGCAAATTCTGCCTCTGGCTGAACAAAGACAGTAATTTCTGTCCCAAGTGTTCAGAATTTATTTTTTAAAATAGCAAGGATTCAGCGCTAAGTTGTCCAAGACAAATCCAGATACACGTGGAGTCTGATTCTCTACTGCCTGACATCTTGTGTGTAGTAATTTACACCTGTGTAAAAAGGGTGTCAAGTGATATCACTCTGATCTGGTAGCTTTGGCACCTACTTTGGAATTTACACTAAGGCCCCTTTATACCACTCTAGGAGTCTAAAGGGGCCTTAAAGTGAATGCAATGTAATTTAAGCCAGATCTTAAATTTAATTTAATTTAAGGTTTAGGCCTTGTCTATGCTAGAAAGTTGCATCACTTTAACTAGAATAGTATATTTAAATTAGAACAACCCTCCTTCTGTGGACTCAGGAGGATGGAGTTATATCAGTACAAAGGTGATTTATATGAGTATAGTTATTCCCATACGGGAAGGGGAATAAGTCACCTTTCTACCTGCATGGCTGTATCCAAACTAGAGGTTGTATCAGTTTAAACTATTTCAGTTAAAATCACACCCATAACCAAAATAGTTATTCTGCTAAAAAAAACACCTGACTAGGCTTTATTGTAAATGAGAATCAGACCCCAAATATTTTTTTGCTGTTGTTGCACTTAAACTGCCCCCCCCCAAAAGAACCCGATCTTCACCCAAAAAATATTTAAACAGTAGGTACAGGAATATGGAGTAGTATATCCAAATGTCATCATTATGATCAATGATTTATGCATTGATTTCAGTTTGATATAGGATTTACAGATTTCTAAAGATGAGACAAGCTTCTCTTTAATAGCAACTCTATACAATCTTGTACACAGTCAAGAATCTCAACAAAAGGAGGACCCAATCCTGCCAGCCTTTGCTATCATGGATAATTCTTACTCCTGTGCATAGTCCCATTGATTTCATGAGGAAGGGTTGCAAGGTTTTAGCACCTTGACTGTTCCAAACCAGGATACACTCATGGGCCTGATTTTTCCACTGCTTTGCAGCTTGTGTAGTATTTTGTACTAGTGCAGAGACAGCGTAACAACTACCATTCTGACTGGGTGGTGTTTTATACTCACATTTCACAGCTGTAAATGCCTACCTAAGGTGAAAGCCAAAAGAGAATCAGGTTCATAGCATTTCCTTTGGAAATTCTCTAAAGCTACCACATATTGGGTTAAATCTAAATTTTCATTAGCACGAGAAAAAAATAATTTCTGCTTTGCAATTCATTTTGAATAATGTTTTGTTTTATACGAATAGGTCCAAATCCTACTGTCCGTACTCACTTCAAGCCCTGCCAGCCTTCATTTACTATTGATTTTGGTGTGAATGAGTAAATTGAGCAGGATTTGGCCCATAATTTTCAGCTTCTCTCCATGGGTCCAATCCAGAGTCCTCTGAAGTCAATGGAAAGACTCACATTGACTTTAATTGGCATTGGATCAGACCTCGTGAAAGATTATTTTATCCAGATACTAAAAATATAGTTATCTATTTTATATTCAAGTCATAATCTGACAGCCAGCTGGAGTAACCCTACTATAAGTATTTTCAGAATCCTGGAGCCTGTTATTTGTGGAAGGGGGTTGTATGGAGACCATTAGGCTGGTGGATGCCTTCAGTGGTCTGAACTTCTTTATGCTCATCAGGAATGAATTCTGAACCTTGAGTGTGTCCCCATCACTAATATTTGCTGTGTGTGTATATGCGTGTTTATGTAGGCTGATATGTATGTGTGGGTATCTTTGCTATCTTGCAGCCTGATTACTATGTACCCTTATATAAAAGATGCACATAAGAGGATGCAATAATAACATAGCAAATACATTTATTTTGGAAACAGTCATTTTGGTAACTGGCATAATCTTTTCCTTGCTGCTGCCACCACTGAAGTACTGGCTCCAGAAGCCCTTGCACAGCTACCTGCTTCTGTAAGCATGTACCTAGTGCAGTTGACCCTTGCTATCCTAACCTATTCCCTCCAGCCCCTGTAGAGATCTACTATTGGAAAGCATATAACAGCCTTCCACACACTATTACCACTGGGTGTCACCCCAGGCACCCACTTAACGGCCGCCTGTTCATCGTGAGAAAGTAGAAAGACAATTGAACAAAAAGAAATAACTATAAGAAGAGAAGCTCTTTTAAGGAGCTATAATAATAATGTTAGGAAAATGGTGGGGAGCCAAACTTCTTTCTGCTGTTCGATGGGACGTCATGTAGTGTCTTTTTGAGAGAGCTTAAACCAACAACCCTGCTTTAGCACATCAGGGACATAGAATAATAATCCAGGCAGAATCTTCCCACCTGCTAGGCTCTGTTAAAAATGTCAGTGCTCTTGTTTACCCCTTTAAATAGCTGTTTGAGCTTTCACCTCCTCAGAACTGCACTAGTGCACAGAGTGTTCAGGGGATCATGTCTCAGCCTGCTCCTAATATTATTGTTCTCTGGCCCCTGCGTCTCTCACATCTGGAACCACATAGAATCTTTTTTCTATTAGTTTATTAAGCCCTGCCTTATATTAGAATTTCACGTTGTGGAAGATGCTGGAATTAAAATATTGTATTTAATTGTCTCTGAAATACTGACCTTCTCTCCCTCACACATTTCACTATATAGAGCTGCACTCCGTTCCCCTCCCATCAAAGATCAGTCGGCTTTCCCATTAATACAAACCCAGGGTCACATTCTCCTTTCACTTACACTGGTGCGACTCCATTGAAGCCAATGATGGGGAACTAAGGAGAATTCACCTCCTTGTGCTTCAAGGTTTTATGAGTTGCGTAAATAGTTCAGGTTGAAATTTAGCAAACCATTTTTTTTATAACAAAGAGTATGGTTTGCTGATATTAATATGAAAAAAATACCATGTTTGTCTAATATGCTGTCCCTCCTGATTCACTGAAGAGTTTGAGTATTTTTTAATAAATATACATTAATAGCAGAGAGGTATTGATAAACAGCTGCTAAATGCACACTTGCTTATTGCAAGTCCAGTAACAATATCACCACAGTTCAGAGAAAAAACGGGTTCTCTCCCTCTCTGAGAAGAGGTTCAATGTGTGTCAAAGGCGAGATTTCAAACCCTATGGCACAGAAGAGATGTTGTTGCATAGTGAGGACTTTCTATGGCCTTCTCAATGCAGAAGTACCTGGATGAATATCTGAAACTCAGATATAAAGCTTTATGTTATGTCCTCTAAGACAAAAAGGCCTACTATAACTCAGCCAAGAGGCCACACTCCGTATATTCCAGCATGGAGAGAGAAATGATCCATGGTTTCAGAGGAGAAGAGAGAGCATTCATAATGGATGACATTCAGCTTGCACAGAGGGCCATCAAAAGGCCCAGGCATTATTTAAGCCCTCAAAATAGGGTCTAGGTAGTACATAGGTTTTGTGTGGACCTGAGTACCCCTCCAATGGTGTGACTTTTTTTGTAGTGAAGTATATTAGAGTAAGTGGGAAGGGTGAAGTGGTAGCTTGATTATTTTGCAGGCTTTTTATTGGTCGTGTCAATTAAACAATTTGTGGGCAGCACCAGCTAGTTTGGACCAATCAGTTGGTCTGTTTAAACCAATTGAATTGTGTGCTGAGGCTTCTATGTATCATTATTTCCTATGAGTTCAAAATTGTCTGCTGCCAGCGGCACCTGAAGGACAGATAGCACTTGTCATGTCACTGTTACGTAGTGTACACTGGTGCTCTCCAGACTTGTGTGTATTGTGTAATCTATGGGCCAAATTGCATCCTCAGTTATGCCCATGCCTGACTTCAGTCAGGTTGCATGGACACAACTGAGAGCAGAATTTGGCTCTACACATGTAGCAGGCGGCAGCGCCAAGATAGATACAATGTATGGAATGCTGATTATTATTTTAACTTAAGCAAAATAGAATTTGAGGGAGGTGCCCTTTTGCCTAAAAAGTCAAAAGAAGAGGAGAAAAAAAGTGATCTCTGGCAAAAAGTATGAGGAAGCTGCTGTTTTTCTCTAGGCGTTTGATCTGACTGACGGCCCCTGTCTGAACTTACTAGTCATTTGCCGTTTCATTAGCTGCCAGGTTTTCAATTTCTGCCTCTTGGAAGTTACACCGCTTTGAACAAGTCCCCACAGTAATTGAATTTGCCACAGAAATAGAACACTGGAAAATTTCATTTTCTTCCCTGCATGAAGGCAAGCAGGCAGCAAAGCAGACATATTCCTGCTGGACTGCTTCTCTTACCAGCCCCCTCTACATTTGCTAATGGCCCCCACCATCCACACATACACAGTCACAAAAAAGGGCCTCCTTTCAAATCATCTCTGAGTGCATCAGCCTGTCGCTTTGTAATTTTCTTCTAAATGCCTTCCACAAATAATGGTTTTCAAAATGAGCATTAACAGGCTTGATTACATGAAATTGTCCTTTTAATTTACACCAGGATTCTATTGATCACACAAGTGCAGATTAAAGTGTTCAATGAAGCCCATGATGAGGTATTAACCAGCTAAGGGTCCTCCAGGGGCCACCAGGGACGGCCAGGAATATGCTAGAAGTGTACAGTTATTTCCCCATAATGAAGTGGCACTATGCGAAGGCATGAATCGCTGGCAGGAAGAATAGATCGGAGATGATGAGCTCTTCAAAGTCATTTCTCGCTCACTCATTCAGCCTCATGCCCAGATCCTCTTGCGATTCTTCTGCATTACTTGTCATGAAATGCCAGGATTTACTTAGCCAGCTGATGCAATTTTTATGACCTTATTGCTTTTTCACCATGGTAATAGTTTTGAATCAATTTATCAGTCCAGCAGTGCCATCAGACATATTGCCCTGAAGATCAAGTCCAGGTCATTCCATCAATTCACTGAGGTTTACGAAGATAGAGAAAAAAGCCAGGCCGTGTGGGCTATCAACTTCAAATGGCTTAGTAAACATGCCTCTGCTACTTTAACTGCTTCACTTCTGACTCCAGACCTTTTTGCTTATAAAAAAAACACAACAACAGCCACCTTCTCCTCCTCTCCCTGCATTTTGATTTCAAGCTATTAGATACAGAGCACATAATCTAGGGAAGAGCCTGTTTAGAACTTTACAAAAGCTGCCGAGCCTAGCAGTCAGCGACCTAACCCCGCAGATAACAAATAGCTTGTTTTAGACATTTTCCAATATAGCACTGATACTCTGTACCTCTGTGTTAGCTCTGTCTGCTACTTGATATCCACTATTGGAAAAGTGACATGTAGGGTTGATGCAGAAGAAAGGGAGTGTGTGTGTGTGTGTGAGTGTGTGTGTGGCGCTAGTGCAGGTAGAAGGTGTGACTGGCTCAGGGGATCAACAATTAGCATTGGAGGCTTTCTGTTTTAATGACTCGTTCAAATTCACCTAAGGTTGGTAGGCCCAGATCCTCAAAAGTATCCAGGTAGCTAACTCTCATTGATTTCAGTGGAATTTAGGGGCCTAAATACCTTTGAGGATCTGTGTCATAGAGTCTAGAAGATATTACCATCTGACAGCTATTTAGTGGTCTGTGGTCCTGATCCTTCACCACTAAAGTCAATGGAAGTTGTGCCAATGGACACAGGATCTGGCCTTCTGTGAAATTATTTGGTGAGCTTATAAAGCTAATAGAGGTGTCCGTTTTGCAAAATTTTAAAAAATTTTCCCATCCCAAATTGAGACAAAAAAAGAAAAAAAAATCTCAAAAGTTTTCATAAACCAAGAATCTGAAGAAAATTTCTGTTTTGGGTCAAAACACTTCATTTCTTTTCAAATCCTGCTTGGATACATAGATGCCAGAACTAGGGGTGCTGCCGCACCCTTTGGCTTGAAGTGGTTTCCATTATATCCAGGGTTTACAGTTTGGTTGAATGGCTCTCAGCCCCCCCCCCACTATAAAAATTGTTCCAGCGCCCCTGCTTAGATACCCACTGCTCCAGGGAGGTGCAAAGTCCTTAGCTCAGCTAACTGCTGCTGCCATGAACCTATCACCATGTATTATTAAGATTCAGATAAAACCTTTCTAGGGAAAAGGAGGAACTGAGGTAAAGCCAATCCCATGAAAGCCAGGCAGGGCTTCCTTTGCTCTGACATCTGTAAAACACTCCAATTTTTGAAAGATTGGGTCTATTTCCTGCAAACTATGATGTGAAAGGCTCATGTTATGCTAACATTGCAAGTTGTAAATTGCAAATGTGCATATACTTTAAAATGAGAGAAAGCGCAAAGCACACACATTGCAGAACCTGGTTCTCCACTGCCTTGCAGCTGGTATAGTAATGAACACCTGTGCAAAGGGGAAGTAAAACACTACTATTCTCGTTGAGTATTACACTTTTGCAGAGGTGTAAATGAGCACACACACTTCAAGAAGGAATTGGGACCTTTGTATCTAACTTCTCACCACATAATGTGGGCAGAGAATAGGTGTGAGCCACAGTAGATGAGACCAGAGTACAAGGGGGGATGGTACGGTATTCAGAGTAGGTGGGAAGTTTTACTTTGTGACTACAAGTTTTTGCTGTCTGGTGGATGGTTGGTGGTTTCAGTGTAGAGGCCTATATTCTGGTTCATATGCTACCAAAATCAAACAGTGGATTTTGACCCAAGATGGTGGAAGAACTTACAATGTTTTCACCTTTCCAGATGATGGAAATATTGTGAAGTAAACTGGTTTTGAGAGATTTCCACCATTTGGCGATCAGAACCTATTGAGAACCATTCAAAAGATTTAAGCATTGGTGAATCAGAATCCAAATCCTGCCCTTAACCTGAACTCCACATTAACTGTACCAGCAATCTGCCATCTCAAACCATCTCTGTGAGGTAATTATGGTATTATTATCACCATTCTACATATGGGGAAAGTGAGATGCAAACAGAATAAAAGTCTCTTTCCTGCAATCACTGAGTTAGTGAATGGAAAAGACTCATAGACTTTAAGGCCAAAAGGGACCATCATGATCATTTAGTCTGATCTCCTGCACATTGCAGGCCACAGATCTTCATCCACACACTCCTGTAATAGGCCCATAACCTCTGGCTGAGTTACTGACATCTTTAAATCTTGATTTAAGGACTTCAAGTTACAGAGAATACACCATTTACTCTAGTTCAAACCAGCGAGTGATCCATGTCCTGTCCTGCAGAGGAAGGCAAATCCTCATAATGTCTCTGCCAGTCTAACCTGGGGGAAAATTTCTTTCCAACCCCAAATATGGTGATCAGTTAGACCCCAAGCCTGTGGGCGAGACCCACCAGCCAGACACCTGAGAAAGAATTCTCTGTAATAACTCAGAGCCCTCCCCATCTAGTGTCCCATCTCTGGCCATTGGAGATATTTGCTGATAGCAGTTGCAGATGGGCCATATGCTGTTGTAGGCAGTCTCATCATACCATCCCCGCCATAAACTTATTAAGATTAGTCTTTGAAACAAGTTAGGTTCCCCCCCCCCCACCCCCCTCCGCTGGTCCCCTTGGAAGTTGGTTACAGAACGTCTCTCCTCTGATGGTTATAAACCTTTGTCTGAGTTCAAGCCTAATCCTGTTGCTGGCCAGTTTATATCCATTTGTTATTGTGCCAGCATTGGCCCTTAGCTTAAATAACTCCTCTCTCTCCTTAGTGTTTATCACTCTGATGTATTTATAGAGAGAAATCATATCTCCCCTCCGCCTTCATTTTGTTAATCTAAACAAGCTAAGCTCCTTAAGTCTCCTCTTGCAAGGTTCTCCATTCCTCTGATCATCCTAGTAGATCTTCTCTGCTTCTGTTCCAGTTTGAATTCATTTTTCTTAAACAGGGAGACCAGAACTGCACACAGTATTCCATATGAGGTCTTACCAGTGCCTTGTATAATGGTAGTAACACTTCCCTATCTCTTCTCTACTGGAAATACCTCAACTGATGCATTTTAGGATTGCATTAGCCTTTTTCATGGCCACACCACATTGACAGCTCATAGTCATCATGTGATCGACCAATACACCTTTCTCCTCCTCTGTCACTTCCAACTGATAAGGGTCCAGAATAACCAGGATAGAACCCAAGAGACCTGACTTGCGTACCTTGGTGTTACTGTTAGACAACAGTCCCTATCTGAACAGTAGAATGTAGATGGTTGATGGCAGCAGCAACTACAACAGGGATATTTTAAATAACACATATGGTTGGCAGGTGGGCGTTTTCACACTGATGGTAGAAAAACTAGGGCACAGAATTTACAAAGGCATATGGGACTAGAAGAAACAGTGCCTGCAAATTTTGACCAACCTATGCCAGTACAAACTAGAATATATATAAATACTTTTATTTTTTTACTTGTTTTAAGTAATTTTCTTGATGTTTGACCCTGACAAACCTAGAGAACTTATTAGGTCAGCAAACTTCATGACCCAAATGCTGCTTTCCTGGCCAAGCCGGTGCAGAATGCATGACCCACCTCATTTGACTGCAGAATAACCATGGCTGAAAGCTGCAGCCTTTCCAGTCACAGTGCCAACCCATTGGCCAGAGGCTGCTAGCAGCCCTTCTTAGACTGTACAACCACAACAGCTGGGGAAAAAAGGTAATAATTTAAGTCATGGAAAATTAATCAGTGAGCAATACATTATTTTTTTAAAGCAAAGTGTGTTGCACTAGAAAAAAAACCTATGGCTTTAATTAATTCTGCTTAACATTAATAGAATAAGGTCAGGCATACCAAAAACTGTTGAATAAAGCAAAAATGTGTGAAAGATATACTCTCCGATGTTACTCATAATGAAGAAGGGTTATCTTGTGGTCAATACAGCACCATTATTTCTAAGTTAGAGGTACTGCTGCTGAAAATATACAGTGGCTATAACAACCTACCTAACCTGATTGCAAAAAAGAGTTCACATAAAAGATGTTTTATGAGATGGTAATCTCTCGTAGCCAATTGCAACTTATGGCTATTTCTAGCTGTTAGTCCTTGAAAGAAAACTGCTCCCATTTTGTTCAGTCCAGCAGTTCCAAATGTAATGAAGTGCTTGTTCGTATGAATGAATTGCAAAATGCATTTCAAAATAGTCTTAAAATGACAAAACTGATATCTTGGAGCTATTTCGTGAGTGTAGCTGTCTTGCTAAAAGGTTATATTATTGGGGATAAGCGGAAACATTGCTTCCATTCTGGCCATTCCATGGGGCTGTGAAAGCTGAAACATTCTGAAGTAGCAAACTTGGGCATTTTGGCCCAGATCCTCAAATATATTTAGGCTCCTAACATCCACTGAAATGAATGGAAGTTGGGAGCCAAAATACTTTTGAGGATGTGGGCCTTTGTAGTCAAAAACATTCAATCTCTCATAGTTTTGCTTCTGACACCGTATTGTGATCTATGGAATCACTAACCTTTGAAAACAAGAGGTGTTTAAAAAAGAGAATGGCCGCAACTACAGAAACAAACAAACAAACAAGCTTCCACACAGCTTGAATGCCAGCTTTGTCTTCCTTGTTTTCTATGGACCCCTTCCTGCCTGAAAATCCATGCAGGAATCAGAGACCTATAGTGGCTGAGTAGTATACTGCAAGTAAACATATTACATAGTCCCGGGGTGAAAGTAAGGCGGTACGGCATACCGGTAAAAAGTGTCCCCCTGTATCGGCTCGTACCGCTGACTTTAAAGTGCTGCCGGCTGCCAACGGGGTGGGGGTGGGGGCGCAAAAGGGGCAGCAATGTTAAAGCGGCAGCGCTTTAAGCAGGGTCCTTTAAAGTGCTGCTGTGGCAAAAGGACCCTGCTTAAAGTGCTGCTGCGTTCCTGCCTCTTTCCCCCCTCCCCGGCCACCGCCGGGGGGGGCAAAAGGAGCAACTACCCCAGGGCTGGCGATTTAAAAGGGCCCGGGGCTCCGGCCACTACGGGTAGCCCCAGCAGCCGAAGTCCCAGGCCCTTTAAATCGCCGCTGGAGCCCCGGGCAACGCAGGGAGGCTGGCTGGGGGACGCTGAGCCCCAGCCCTGCCCCTTCTGCCCGCGGCCCCGTCCCTTCCAGGGGGCAAAGCTGCTGCCCCCCCTGTACCGGTAAGAGAGAAATTTTACTTTCACCCCTGCATAGTCCTGTTTAATTCAGTGGTAGTTAAGCATATTTGGCCCTTCATAAGAGGCATTCAGCGCCTTATTGAGTTTTTGGAGCCTTAAAATTCCACTTGAGCCTGTGTTTTTAAACAACTATTTATTTAACGGAGTTATGTAATGAGTTATTTAATGGAATTCAACTTGCAGGGTTGTGTGCAGAACAAGTGAAATTTAAGAGACAAAGATTGCAGGACTGGGCCAAATATACTGGAAGGCTTTGGTTTCAACAATTTTGTTCTAAAATGTGTCTATTTGTAACTTTAGTGTGTACATGCATGTGCACACATGCATGCGCACACATATTTACTTTTAAAGTTTAAATAGTGAATGTTCTACTTCTGAAATGTTTTGGATCATCAGCCTGGAAATTACAGTTTTCTAGTCATCTACAAACCAGATACAGGACAGGTAATGGTAAGGCATTGTTCTTTCTCTAAGTCCATCCCTCCCTAGGCTCCCCACTGGCCATCCACTGTGAAATAGACCGCATAGAACACTGAGCAGATGTCTATTACTAATCTGGAATTAAACCAGTGACCTAGAGGTAATAGCCTCCCTACCACATTACAAATTTTTCAATCCATCCAGTCCTTCACTAAATAGAATTAATTAATGTGCCTTTTATGAGTTAAAAGTATAAAATGTGTACAATTGTTGTTAATGTGAGTCAGTTCTTAAATGGTTCCAGCATTTTCTCTTTACGTATTGTTTTTTTCTCTCAATAAACTTGGATTTTGTTGTGTTTATATCACTTATGTTATGGTGATAATCATGTGATACATTGCATTTACCATGCAACCTTGACCCTGGGACTATTTCTAACATTCTAAAATTCTGAGCAGCTTCCAACAGTTGCTGTTTTAAACCAAAATCAGCCTTCCAGAGAAATGTCTCTCTTTTTCTCCATAATGTGAAATGCCCACCCCTCCCATGAACCACACTGGTCTGAGGCACCATGTGGGCAGTATTCAGGCATGCATCAGTGGGCAGGTTTGAGATCTGATGCCTTGAGATCCATTAGGATCTTCATACCCAGTTTTGCAACTTTTCAGTGCGACATACAGTATTTGCTTGAAGCTTTGGAGGATCCTGAGAAATTGAACCATAAAACTGTCATATTGTTCATTTTAGAAAAACTCTTCAAGGTAATTTGTAGGGATTTCTGTAATGTATCAGCAATAAGCTTCTTCTTGATTCTGTAAAGTTGAACTCCTGATACTAAGGCTGCTGGCTCAACAGTAGAAAGAATAGGAATATTTGCAATGCCAATTCAAAAACCTCTCCAAAACATTTCAACAAGAGATTTTCTGTAAAATATATGGCAGGTAGATACTCCATAATGCTGTGGGTTGTGGTATAGAGGTTTATTGGCTCATTTCAAACGTATGACAATAAAACTCACACCACACATTCTCTCTCTCTATGATATGTGCATGCTGTAAATCCTCATTCACTTGCACAGTTTGTAATCTGGACAAAAAGTTGGTGATCTCTCCCCATCTCTTAGCAAAGATTTAATAGAAGATAAATTAAATAATAGAAGTAAATTCAGACCGGAAATAAAGTACACATTTTTATCAGAGTAATTAACCATTGGAACAATTTACCAGGAATCATGGTAGATTTTCCACCACTGACAAGTTTTAAATCAAGATTGGGTGTTTTTCTAAAAGATATTCTCCAGCAGTTATTTTGGGAAAGATCTATGGCCTGTGTTATATATACAGGTCAGACTAGATTTTCACAATGGTCCTTTCTGGCCTTGGAATTTATGAAATCTATGAAAAGATGCTGTAGTTAGGTTGTGTGTTAGTGAGACTTGGTTTTTCAAAACATGCACTGTAATTACTAGGTTTCTACGAAGTGTTTCCAGTCACTCTTTATGTTAAGGGTATATTTATAAATAATTTATGACATGTTAATGAAAAGCTAATAAATGGTTAATTGTTATAGATTACTAGAGACTCCAACAGGCTCCATGGCCTAAAGCCCCTTCTGCTGATATGCTTATAAACATCTATAACATATATTAGTTGTGTCTTGTAACATGCTTTTAACATCCATTAAACATTTATCAACCATGTATAAGTGATTTATAAATGTATCCTTAATATAAAGTGTGGCTGTGTAATCTTAGCTAAAACTAAACTAAAATTGTCAAATTAAAAAAGCAAAATACCTTTTGTGGCTCATTAGCTTTATTTTCTATGGTGTTTGTTCAAAATTCACTCATACAGAGGGAGCCTCTAGTTTAAATAAGTGAAGTTCAGTGTATACTGCATAAGACAATCATAGAAATTATTGATGGAATAGACCTATTAAGATAGCTTGTCCAACTCACTGCCACTCTAGGATTGGTCCTTACAGTGTAAACAAAAGTACTTTGTCCAGTTTTTCAATGTGATAAGTGATGGGCTTCCATAACATCCCACTGGAATTGATTGCACATTCCAGCAGACCTGGCTGTTCCGGAAGGAAAAGGAGAGAGAGAGAGAGAGACTCTTTTTACATAAATAGGAAGAGGAGGATGAACACAGTTCTTGATTCAGATCTTAAGAGATTTGCCTAGAACCTTATTCTTAGATGCATAAAAATTGAAAATTCTTTCAACTCCAAGGTAAGGCAACAGAAAACCATTTTCAGGAGAACAAGACAATTCTGACAGCTCATCATCAGAGTAATTAAAAAACAGATTGAAAGGGAACTCTAAAACTGTGTTACTGTGACAGCCTGAGAGCTCCCACTGGGCCTTTACGGTGTGAAAAATATTCACCATTTGAGAACCAGAGCCCTTTTAATATTCCATGCTCCAGTCCATTCACCATTCTATTTCTACTGCTTAGCTGTGGCACAGCCAGCCAGGCTACCACTGAGAGCCCTTACCTATAGGATGTGTCTCATGAAAGTGTGTGCTAATAACCAATGCATTCGTTTAAAATATAGCCTCTCTTCTTAAAGATGATCCTGGGTCTATTTCATACTGTAATTTTTTAGTACCTCAGATCATAGCTATCGGGTGACTGGGTTATTGTTATTTACGTTGCTATGAATAATAAAACCTAATACAATACAAATAATTAGTTGTATTATTCCTATTTAATGGTTGCTGTATATGATGTGCTATGGATGCATTAGGAGCTATTCTTGTCAAAAGTCAGGGATGCCATGGGAGTAACAAAGGCTCTCCTAATAGGCTCTCCTAATAGGCTCTCCTATTAGGCTGCTAATTTTCAGACATGGATGGCTCCTGATGTGCCTCTAATAGAGATATTACAAGATTGGGGAAAATTCACAGCTTTATGACTGGATCAAGTAAAAGAAATGATCCGAGGTATGCCCCCCCACATTTTGACCAGACCCTTCCCCCCATATTATAGTGACATTCAGTCATTCTATAAGCAGTTGTATCACATTCTTTTTAACAAGGTTTACACTTGGTGTGTTGACTTTAATGCAAAAGGTACTATAGTCCATAGTTTTGGGAATGAATTAAAAATATGTGTTCTATAACATTTGTTATAAGGGAGGAAGACTCTTCTTGTAGTTAAGGCACTGGCCTGGTATTTGGGTTTATTTCCTGGCTGTGCCAAACTTCCTGAGTAACTTTGGACAAGTCACTCAATCATTCTGTTCCCTTTCTGTAAAATGGGGATAATGTAATTTCCTTTCTCCCATACTTTGTCTATTTTAATTGTAAGTTGTCCTGAACAGGGACTCTCCCTTACTCTGTGGTTGTACAGTACCTAGCACATTGTGGTCAGATCATGACTGGGTCTTCTAGGCTGTACTACAATACAAATAAATAGTATGTTTATAGGTTATAAACATTTTTTAAAAAATGATTTCAGAACACAGTTCACTGCAGTTATGCCAATGCCATTGCTCTCCCCATGTAATTGGAGGAAAATTTATACATCTTGTTTGATTGGAGGAAAGTTTATGTACCCATTTGGCTGGAGAGGCCAGTCTGGATTTAGCAGCTACTTTTACCAATACTTAATGCCATAATCACTGTTAAAGCTCCTCAGTAAAATATTTGTTATGGTTTTGAGAAAAACAAACTATTTTTGAACTATTGTAGCTTGGTGGGGTTTATTAAGATCACATATAATCTAAGAATGCCATTAAAACTGTTCATTGATATGCACCTAATGCAACAGCCAGAGTCTTTGTTAAGGAGTGCTTAGTATAGCACAAACTACTGGCATCATGGAGGGCAGCCTAGGGTTGAACTCAAGCTGCTAATTCAAATTACAAAACAAGTTGTCATGTCTTCATTTTAACTCAAGTTAGCTACCACAGGTTACCTAATCTGAGTTAAATCCACCACCTTTTTTTTTTTTTTTTTTTTGCAGTGAAGATTTAGAGATTGGCAGCTACTCATGCTGCTGGTTTAGAGAACAGAAAGACAACTATTGGAATATGGAAAATTGCTACATTTAATGATAAACAAAATGTCTTCATCCTCCAAGGAACTCCCTTCAGAAGTTTGACTGTATAAAATACCAGGCATGTAAAAATATTGTAACTTATCCCCCATAACTAGTAATATCACTATGCTTTATCATGCCTATATTAGCATTATTCTTCAAATTTCCAACTATTGCATTACCACTGCTCTTAGTAATGGTGGGAATGTAGACACTCAGATACCATGGTGATGGGCAGCCATATAAAAACATAGATAGGCAGACTGAAGGGAATAGACATTTTATCCACCACATTTTCTGACCCTGCAATGGCACTGGTAGTATTAATAGACAATTCGAATAAAAATACTGGGGTAGACAAGGCCCATCTGAGCTATGTGCAGAGCCATGAGGAAGCAGAGGGGAGGAGGAGTCCATGTAGTCTAGTGGTTATGACTAGGAATCAGTAGATATTATTTTCCAAGCTCTATTGAAGATTCACTGTCTGATTTTGGCAAATCCATTAAACATTTTGTGCCCCAGCCTCCACATGTGTAAAATAGGGATGACAATACTTTACTCTTTTTAAAGTGCTCTCCTTTGTGTAGATGAAAAGTGCTAGTTATTTTTTTATTTCTATTTTATTTCAGTACTCCACAACTAATAATTTCAAAGCATAATCTTAACTGTGTTTGCCATTTTAGCACCTCATGTTCCAATAGCTATAGAATCTGACTTTTCATTTGAAACTTCATACAGGAATATTATTTTACATAGTGTCTTGAATACCAGAAGATCCAACAGTGATAAATAAATATAAACTACTTGATTCTCCCGTCTTTCGAGCAGGTGGGAAAGGATGGGTCTGTCTGGGAGCTGCATACAACTCTGATTCCATTCCAGCCTGATCACAGAGGCTGCTCTAACTTACCATTATTGGCATAGGGTCATTAAGAGAATTCCACAGTATAGTCAGAAAGCAACCCCTTTGTACAGATATATACACATAGCACCCACTGTAGTAATTTCTGATGTGTGGGTAGCAACCATCTGGTGCATAGCATGCAGGATATGTTTTGCCTAAGGATACACATTATGAAAAGTTTCTATTGGGTCTTGAATGTCCACCCACACCATACAGGATCACTGCTTCTAAAGTCTCACTGGGAAGGCATATTTGTACAGAACATATTTTGGAACCTTGAAAATTATGTAATTGGCACAGTATGCAGTTATCAGTACAGAGAGGCTGGGGCCCCTTTTCTGAGTGACCCCCTCAAGGATCCAGGGGCCAGCCATAGTTGGGAGACAATCCGTAGTAGCGCATCCCTGTGACCATCCTCCCTTGGGTTTTTCCAAGGAGGCATGATTTGTGCCAAAACTACTAAGGAAAATTATATATTCATTGGTATGCTCCAGCAGCCTTGTTCCTGTCTGGCAATGCAAAGCATCCATAAACTCTCCTGAACAGTCTGGCTGAGCTGTAGGAACAGCTCCTTTGCATTGCTGGAACTGCACAAGACAGCCGGAGTGTGCCGTTGAATCTGGCCCATTGTGCTGTGTAACATACTTGTATAGGGCACTTTGGGGTGCAAATGAACCTCCCAGTGCCTCCTTTGGGCCCTTTAAAACAGAGAACTGTAGTGACAGGGCACGTGACTAGGAGCAAGCATGTGACCCTCAGGAAACCAGAAATAAGGCTTCCTGCCTCTAAGGCTATGCCTTCACTGGGAATTAGCTTGCGTAGACATACTCGCACTAGCTCAATAGTAAATACTATTTTTAACAGGCTAGCTTGATGAGAGAGAGAGCATGAGTATGTCTGTGTGGACTGGGAATCACACCCCTGTCTTGAAGTGTAGATGTAGCCTTAGGATGGGGCAGTAGGAAGGTCATGTCCATTTATTAATGTGGGGTCTCTCCACAGTAGGTAAAAGGAAGAGTGAGTCCTCTCCCTTCCTAACTGGTGGAAGCTATGGAAACACTGGGAGGTTAGTATCAAGTAATTGTGAGTTTATTCGCTCTTGTTTGGGAACTTTTATTTGAAAATAAAGAACATAAGAACGGCCAAACTGGATCAGACCAAAGGTCCATCAAGCCCAGTATCCTGTCTTCTGACAGTGGCCAATGGCTGCTGCCCCAAAGGGAAAGAACAGACAGGTTATCATCAAGTGATCCATACCCTGTCACCCAATCCCAGCTTCTGGCAAACAGAGGCTAGGGACACCATTCCTGCCCATCTTGGCTAATAGGTCCATCAATGGCTATCTTCCATGAATCTATCTAGCTTTTGAACCCCGTTATAGTATTGGCCTTCACAACATCCTCTGGCAAGGAGTTCCAGAGGCTGACAGTGCGTTGCATGAAAAAATACTTTCTTGTGTTTGTTTTAAACCTGCTATCTATTAATTTCATTTGGTGGCCCCTCGTTCTTGTATTATGAGAAGGAGTAAATAACACTTCCTTATTTACTTTCTCTATACCACTCATGATTTTATAGACCTCTATCATATCCCCCCTTAGTTGCCTCTTTTCCAAGCTGAAAAGTCCCAGTCTTATTAATTTCTCCTCATACGAAGCTGTTCTATACCCCTAATCATTTTTGTTGCCCTTTTCTGAACCTTTTACAATTCCAATCTCCAGTCGAGAGGAGAAGGCTTGGACTGAATAGTTGTTGGGAACTTTATTTCAACTTCCCCAGCCAGTGAGTTTACCCACCAGCTTAAGTGCTATTTTCAATTGATTATAAATTTAACTTATTCTTTTTTACTCAACCAATCTTTAACCAAACTCAGCAAAGCAGTGAAGCCTCACGTAGAACTGTACTGTACATCCCAGATTTGAAATTTTAAAAGGAAGCTATTCTTCATTTATCTGGGCTCAGAGAAAAAAAAGTTCTGAAAGTGCAAAAACACTTCTTCCCCAAGCTCAAATAAATCAAATGGCAAAACCACATTTCATTAAACATTCCAGAAAGATAATCCCCTTTGAGTTTCAAATAAGCATTCAAAAATCTCGGCTAAAAGAATAATTTTTTTGTTTGCTTACAAATGTGTGAGTAGATGCTTAAAATGCTGCTGTGGCTTTGTTATAGTATGGAAGCTTAAATAAAACTGACAAAGCAGTGTGTTTCAAATTCTCATTCTATAAGTTCTAAGTCTTTGCTGTTGTCTTCATCAATTATTATGCCTGTGTTACTAGTGGAATACCACAGGTGTGCATGGCATTTTACCAAACAAATTAAAACACAAGTCCAACTTAGAGGAGTTTACAATCCAGTTCAGATGTAACACAACAAGGGAATGACAATAAATTCAAGAGGCAATTGTGGGGAGAATTCACACTAGCTCTCATACGTTGCATGCATTTTGATCAGGCTAGTCATTTCTTATAGCCCCACCATAGTCCTCTTGCTCATTTTGGGTAACAAAACACTTCCAGTGTTTAGGTCAGGCACACATATAAGATAGCCCAACCATCTACAAACTTTAGGACAAACTGTTTAGGACAAACAAATGGAAGAGGAGCAAAGTGCAAGTTGGAACTATAAGCATTTGATAGCCAGGGTTAGATGGTGACTTGAAGAACGGACTGGGGGGGAAAAAAGAAATAGAAATAAGAAAGAATAATAATGAAGAATTAGTCCCTCCAAATTCCTTGTGGTGGTAGGAAAGGGTTTACATCTTCCTAGGTTTCAAGTGCGGTTATGGTCATATAATGGGGAGCACAGGGCCATTGAGGATGGATTTAGACCCCAAAGCTTAAGTTCCATGAGTAGGGTGACTAGAACTCCCTAGGATGGTCCCTAGGGCAGCCATAACAGTAGTCCTTGCCTGGGGCAAGGCATCCTGGGAAATAAGACTGTATAAAACTCTACCCTTTCCACAACCGGAGAGAGGTCTGGAAGGAAACCAGCTATGCTGATGGGCTCACCTGGACATTTTGGGCAAGTAAACCCCTTCTATTTATTTTGTGTGTGTGTTTGTTTTTAACTTTGTGTATATATTGAGGCAGACAAGGGCCTATGAGGCTGGGGAGATGATGCTGTTTTTGAACAAATAGAAATAAACCCTGCTGCTTGCAGAGAAACTTTTATTTTTATCTGTTCACAAATTCCACAGAAATGTCTCTTTTTTTTGGTCTGGCCTGCCACAGATCAAAATTATGGTTATCTAAAAGTGGGACCTTACCCAGTGAGCAGCTATGTGGACTAAAGTAATTTCAACTACCTTTTGTTACTGTGCCTGCAAGGATGGTCTCATGGATAAGGCAGTGGACTGGAGAACAGTCCTATTCCAACTCTGCCATAGATTTTCTGTGTGATGCTGGCCAAGTCACTTATGCTGGGATTTCAGTGTTGCCAATTCTTGGCATTTTATCACAAATTTTGCAGCATTTGGTGTTTTTCTTAAAGTTCCAGTTCCTGGAGTCAAGTGACAACCAGAGAATCTGAGTTTCATTTTAAAAAGTAGTAAGTTTTTAGCCCCTGTAGTTGTGGAGAAAAGCTTGAAAATGTGACCTGAGTGTTAACCTTAAAGTTCAAAACTCTGAAGGCACAAAGAAAGAGAACTAATAACAACAATAATAATAACAACTAATAAATTATTATTATTATTATTTTATTATTTATTTTAGAATCTCATGGGTTTTTTAGGTTTGACTCATGATTTTTGAACACTTGGCATTGGCAATATTGAGATCGTCAGAGTGGTATGTGACTGGAATATAAATGCCTGTCTTACATTCATATTATAGTGAGTTACGTGGCTAAACTCCCATAAGATGCCTTATACATTTAGGGGTTTCACTGCACTGTATGGTACCTGTCTGTTTGTCTTCAGTATTTGCAGTCTCTTTGGCCAAAATCTATTCATTTTTTTTAATGCATGTGCATAAATCACATTGAAGTCAATGGGTCTACTTGAGTGAGTGAGGCAGGGAGGATTGGGCCCTTTTTCTACAAGGTGTCTCTTTTTAAAATCTCTTTTTTGTTTTAATTCTTATTTTTCCCCTCCTTAGAAATGCAATCTTTATGGCCCTAGTAGAGTGCTTGTCTCTGCACTCCTGAACTCCTGCTCTCGGTGCCAGGAATACCTAATGATGATTCAGTGATCTCTGTCTCTCTTTGTTCTTAAATTCATAAAAGCCGAGTTGTTTTATATTGTTTAGTTCTTAAACCCAGTCTCCTTTGACATGCTGAAGCAAAATGTTTCCTGATATTCTCCCGGTATCCTAAAAACAAGCTGTATGTTCATTTTTCGTCCACATGTGGGACTAGGATAATATTATGTCTCTTGAAATTATTTTTAAATTAATAGACAGTAACTTTTGAAAGCCATTTAAATTCCTAATGAAAAGTCACCTGAGACCATACTACAAAATAAATACATTGTTATTGATCATGCAATAAGATATTAAGGTATCATAATAAGCCTCTCCCTGAGATGTACTTAATTCGCCAATATTGCCATTTCTCTGCAGTGAGAGATGCTGCTGTTTTAATTCATGAGGTCCAGAAGTGCAGTGGAGTGATTTGCAGTATCAACGTTGCCACCAGGACTCTCTAGTGTTTTTACCTATTCCTGGCTATTTTTTCCCCTCCCCTTTACACTACAGACCTGGAATCTAGCTTAACATTGATGAAATACAGATTCATTACTCCTGAAATGACCCCTGTCTGCAATATCCCCTTAATCAGCAAAGTAGTGCTTTAAGACTGGGCTCAGTGACTGCAACCGTATTTATTACAAAGACACACACTGAATAATTGTATATTTACCAACTTCTGTTTAACCTCGAAGTTTGAGTCTTTCATCCTTCTGATTGGACTGACCCTCTCTACAAAGTGAAAAATAATCACAAGACTTCACTCTCTCAGTATGTCATTAGCATCACTCTTCTCTCTTATTCTTCACCCAGATTTTATGTGTGAATGGACACCAATTAGGCAAGAAGTTCATTTTGGGGGATTTTGTTTCCAGTTTAGAAAGAGAGCGTTTCCTTATTCTGCTCTTACACTAAAGGTTTTCCACTCAACAGAGAATAGATAGAATGGAAGTAAGTTTTCTTATGTGCCTCACAGGGGCACCCTTTGATAGAGTATATTATTGGCTTGGACTGTAGGCTTCATAGAAATGGGCCCTTTCAGAAAATATTTTTCTCTTCAGTCATGGTTGATTAGACCAGCTGACCTTTTTTATCTTTAGTCACAAATTGGCAGTGGATCGTAAATAAATAAATAGTTTTTCTAATGATGGAAGGACTTTAAAAACCAATTATGTTTTGTTCCAGGTAAGTGGGAGCTGTCAGACATCCTTTTTGTTTTTTTGGATTGTTCAGATACTCTGAGCTTTCTGATCCTGTTCAGCTAAAGCAAATCTCCAAATTTTTTTGGGTCAAAAACTGAAGATGTCAGCCAAAGAATACCCACCATGTGTAACCCGTCTGTCCTCCATGTTCCTCTCGTGCTCTGGCATGCTATGAAATCTGGGGGACACAAGATGCCAGATTATTTAGTGCAGAGCTGTCAGGACCTAACACAGATTCATCCAGACCCCTCAACTCTATTATACAACCAGGAGAACTGGAGGGCAGATATAAGGGAGGCAGATGGGTCCTTGCAACGCGCCGGCAGGGGAAGAGGAGGCAACTTAATTTTATTGATAAGCCCTTTCAAAAGGTACTGGATGAGGTTCAGGAAATGCATGAAGTTTTGGGCTGTTTTCTACTTTGCCCAGATTGTTTTCCCCATCCTTGGTATTCCATCCTACTGAGAGGGACCTTACATTCCTTCTGGATCTCTGAGGATCTCCCATTTCTGCCTCCCCACCCTTCGACTTCACCATGTTTCTCCTCAGTTTAAAGTAGGACTGAATGAATGTCCTTTCTGTGCCTAACAATGCTGCTTGTTAATCTATCAGATGTTACTGTTGAGCAGCATCTACCATTATGATCTGAGCTTGTTAATCCCTGTAAAATACATAAGAATAAACTATAGAGGTCCACTCAGCACTTAATAAAACCAGGCTTATCTTTTCCAAGCAGACAAGTTAATGGTTCTACTGACATCAAAACTTTAAGTGCATGCCTGGCATAGTTCAGCACAAATAGGAAGTTGGCATCTATGCAGTTGCAACTTTAGGACCTGCTTTAAAAAAAATATAATTTGTTGAAATGTCTACTAAAAATGAACAGAAAAATAAGCTTGTCCCTTGTTACATTTTCCTATACAGAATGAGCAAACAGGTTCTTTTAAACTGAATTCCCTTCCATTTTCGATTCAGGGAAGACAAAAAACACAAGAAGGAACAAAAGTAAAGTCTTCATGAGAGAAAGAGAAAGAGAGAGAGAGCACAGTGTGTGTCTCTATTTTAACAGGCTGCATGTGAACTGAACACATAATGCCCGCTTCTTCCAGAAGACAGCAGCTTCCCCTACAATTTTAAAGTAATCAGAAAAGTCAGTACAGTTCGAGATATACATGTATCACAAGTTTGCTCCTATTTAAAGCAATAGAATAGGATCTGGCTCAATATTTCTGTTCATCATTAACAAAAATAATTCTACTGAAATCCCTTTAAACTTATTTTTTTCCTTCATACCAGCAGTGCCTACCAAGATATATGTGTAAATAAAAGCTTTCTCCTTCATATTCAGTATGATCTCCCCGTTTGATTCATTCACTGAGGCCACAATTCAGCATTTCTGATGTCATAATAAAATCCCATGGTAGCAATTGTGGCATCAGAAGCATTGAACTGTAGCTTCCCTGAATAAATCAGGCAGGAAAAATAGGGATAATCGTCAAGGAGGAAAGTGTATATTTATACACATGTACTATTGTAATCAACAGCGACTGGAAAGGAAATGCACAAAAAAATCATGATGGTTTTAATGAGGTTTTTGAGTAGTAGTTCTTTAACCACATTACAGGAGTGATTACTCTTTAAAATTATAACAACTCAGGATGATCCTCACCCAGTTTGGTAAAAGTGAACAAGAAGAACTCTTTAAAGAGACTTTTAATCAATATTTCCCTTTGACAGCAGGAGCTTCAGCTCTGCCAAGACATTTTTACTATGAAGTCAGTTCAGCATCAAAGTCCTAAATGATGCATAGGATTTCATGGCTAGCTCCTTGGTTTAAATGTTATGACTGATCAGTGGCAGAAGAAATGCCTTTTCATTTCGCTATGATAGCACAGGAAAGCCTCACATAGGGTGGAAAGAAACCGGCACTTTTTTCTTTCTTTTTTTTTTTTTAACACACATCCATCTAAGAAGTTTTTCCCCTACTGAGAAAATAGTTCAGTCTGAGCAATAAAGCACCCAGTACAGACTATACAATATCAGTTCAGTCTCCACACTTATTAGTCTGTGAGAGCAGCTAACTTAGAATTGTTTTTTAATAATCACCAAAAGATAGCCTACTGCTATAGGAATAGTAGGGAAATCTAAATGAGTGTTGCCTTGGGTGGAAGAAACAGCCAATATGAGAGGCCCCTCACATTGTGCAAACTCCTTAATGTGGAATTTTCTGTTAACAAATGCCCACCTGGTTATACCCAAATGTTTGGTTTTAAACTTGGTCCTTCCCTCTGTGTGTAACTAAAACAAATAAAAAAAAAAAAGAAAACACAAGTGCTTCTATCAATGTAGTGTAAATTGCAAACCAAGCTGAAGCAGATCACAGGCAAATGTGTCTTATGACTAATGAGAGGAGATGTGACAAATGTTTATAAGCATGTGAAGGGTATATATGTGTAATCCAAGAAAGCATAGCAAAGAATAATGGGAATAAATGGGAGAAAGGGGAGTCTAGACTGAATTGCAGGAACAGAATTCCTGTTTGATCTTCTACGAAAAGATTGGATAGTGTAAGTGAAGTTGGATTCCCCACCACATAGGACATGCTTAAATTGGACAGGTTAATATAGAATATTCTCCATTGTGGAAACCAATCCTGCCCTTGCAGGGGGACGGTCTAGATAGTTCTTTCCATCATTGATTTCTGTGGTTTTTCAGATTCTAATGAGATTGTGTGTGGCAGAGCTTTGTTTATGTGTGGGGCCTACAGTAAGAACAGTGTTTGAATTACTCAAAGCAGGAAAGATCAATGTTTAAAATCTAACATCTGGGTATGCCCATGATGACATTTCCTAACAAAAGATTCAGTGTTAAAGGTATATATTTATAAATACTGGGGGAAATGGGACGGGATCTAATGCTATTTGATATTTATGAAGTGTCAAGGTTTTATTTGGACAGAAATTTGGTAATTATCAACACTAGAGCCATTTATTAAGTTTGAAAGTAAATCAATAGAAAATTGGAATTCCATTTATTTAGTGACCACTTTGCATCTGCCTACTGTGCCAACTAAGTGTAGCAAAATGCAACTTCAGAACTGCCAGGCATACCAGATAGGTCACACACATTCCGTTCCAGTTGCAGTGGCTTTCATCACTGCAAACAAACTATGCTGTGATGCAGAATTCTGCAGGAGAAGGAGGAGAGGAGATGGCTGCAGTTGGGTTTATCAGAGAATTAATAGCCTTTAACTTTACCAGTGGGTTCAGTCCTGCCCGTCTTAGTCAGCCAAAACTCCCAATGGGTTTAATGGGAATCTTGGCTCAGTATGAGGTAGAAGATCAGGCTCCATGCCATTTAAAGCACTGATGAGATGATCTGCAGTAAGGTGGGGCTAACGGATCATCATTCAGTTTGTTTGGAGGGGTAGTGGGTGAATGATTCTGATCTTTGCCAAAGTCACCGCATGTCACCATCACACCTCAGAGCCAACAAAGCATTCAGTTTAAAAAAATGAAAAAAAATATATTTTCCTGTTCTCCTTCAGGCAGGATATGTTCAAGACCTGTCTTTTCAGTGACCTACAAGATTTTAAGAAAAGAGCTTCCAGAATTTTATTGGCATTGCCACTATTAAACAAACTTCCCTTTCTCTTCTCCTCAGCCTGGGGGTCAGCTTTAAAGAGAGCATTAAGTGAATGGCTAATGGAATTAAGGGTATAATAATAGAAGGATATAGTGAGACAATTGTATTAACAAGAAATAAATCATGTTGAGTGTAAGGTAAGTGTTTTTTAATTGATTGATGGGAAGGATGCCCCATAGGTTTTTCGAGGACTAACAGCCATTTACCTCCTCATCTACAGTAAAAAGCCAAAAGAGAGAAAGAGATAAGAAAATTATGCAGTGGAGAGATAAATTATTCAGAGAAGATGGCCTTTTTGTGCTGACATCACTAATGTGAAAAAGCATTAAATCTTTGACACTAGCTGCATTCCTTGGAGGTTGCAATGGCTGGAACGAGGTATTACAGATTAAAGCTGGAATGCTTCTTCAGCTTCCTTGTATGCCATAAGTGGCCTTCCAAGGTGATCTGGTAAACAGAGACTCAGCAAGTATTATGGATCCCAAGTGAAATGCTGATGCTGGATTTTTTAACCTGAGACTCTATCTCTATTAATAACAATTCTGATGTGCTCTGTATTAGGGCATGGTGATATAAATTACAATCATGAAGGCTATCTACATGCATACATGTGGAAAATGACAATGCAACATTAAGGTTCTAAAGTGAAGGCCACAAGGCCAGAGCCTCAGTTTTTGTAACTTACCTGACTTCAGTAGAGCTATGCCAATTTACACCCGTTGAGGACCACAGCCAGGAAATACAGAAACTCGCACCTGCAGTCATAACTCTGTCCCCTTGTGTGTATATATTACAGTTGAAATAAGCAAACATTTCATTAAAAGGCAAGACTGGCTGCTGACCTCCCACCGATTCAAACCTTAAAAGCAAGGAAATGCGGTGTGAAGGGGTAGAATCTCCCTTGTCTCCCACGCATCAAATGAAATGCTATGGCCCCCCACAGAGAAGTGCCTTCCATTTGCAAAAAACAGAGACACACTACTCTCCCTACATTCATTTCTCTGTTTAGGATGCAAAAACGTAACTTTTCCATTAACCTGGACCCCGTATGTCCTTTCTGCACCCACGCCTCTCTTCCTGAGTTAGCATTGGCAAGATGCACTAGTGAACCAGGGGAAAGATGCCGCTCACGTTTCTCTGGCTCTGGGGAGTTTGGAAAGTCCACTTCTAGTGAATTTGTTAGCTCTGCTTTTGTGCTGACCTCTGCTGCAACTCCATCATTCTCACCTGGCAAGTTCCATTTGCAGGGTACCCCACTCCATGTTCCACATTACCTTACATTGAGTCCAAGCCTAGAGCTTAGCAGTGTTCATCTCATTTGTAGAGGAAAGTAAGCCAAACACACTTTGAAGGTAATGGGGCACTGACATGAGTTTGTGGGTGCAGATTAAAGGCACTGGATCCACAATGTCTTCACAAAAGGTTTCAAAGAGGTGAAATGGCACACTGAACATTTCAGAAACAGGTAGGTTTTAAGATGGTTTTGTTTAGCAAATGTTAACCCACTGTCCCTCACACCATTCAAACAGGCCACAAAGATCACATTCTATTGTTAGTTCAGTGGAAAATTATATAGATGCATTAGATAGAGAAGTTAATGTGTCCCACTGAACTGAGAATCCTGACTCAGCTTTAACTATGGTGTTGCTAATGCTCCTCTGTAGCCGAGTCTTTAATTACGCAATTACCTACTATTTCTCAATTGAAGGAATGGAATAGGATATTTTTTTCTGTAACCTTTGATGCATATTTGTACCTTTGCTACTGTGTGATATTGTGTGACTGTAAAAAAAATACTCTTTCAACAATAAAATGCAATAGAAGCAAATATAGGAAGTGAAATATAATTAAGGAATTAAAAGGTAGTATGTCTGAGTGCATAGCTAAGTCCACAATTAAAGAAGAAGGTAATAATGTTTCCATAAACTAATTTAGGTCTGTTTTTGGTCTATATTGATACAGCTTGCTATAAATAGGTTTCACAGTCGTAGACGTGTTAGTCTGGATCAGCAAAAACAACGAGGAGTCCTTGTGGCACCTTAGAGACTAACAAATTTATTTGGGCATAAGCTTTCATGGGCAGAACCCACTTCATCAGATGCATGGAGTGGAAAATACAGGAGCAGGTATAAATACATGAGAAGATGTGATTTGCCTCACCAAGCGTGAGGTCAGTCTAATGAGACAATTCAATTAACAGCAGGATACCAAGAGAGGAAAAATAACTTTTGAAGTGGTAATGAGAGTGGCCCATTTCAGACAGTTGACAAGAAGGTGTGAGTAACAGTAGGGGGAAATTAGTATTGGGGAAATTAGGTTTAGGTTTTGTAATGACCCAACCACTCCCAGTCTTTATTCAGGCCTAATCTGATGATGTCCAGTTTGCAAATTAATTCCAGTTCTGCAGTTTCATGTTGGAGTCTGAAGTTTTGTTGTTGAAGAATTGCCACTTTTAGGTCTGTTATTAAGTGACCAGGGAGATGGAAGTGTTCTCCTACTGGTTTTTGAATGTTATGATTCCTGATGTCAGATTTGTGTCCATTTATTCTTTTGCGTAGAGACTGTCCGGTTTGGCCAATGTACATGGCAGAGGGGGCATTGCTGGCACATGATGGCATATATCACATTGGTAGATGTGCAGGTGAACGAGCCCCTGATGGTGTGGCTGATGTAGTTAGCTCCTATGATGGTATCCCTTGAATAGATATGTGGACAGAGTTAGCACCAGTTTGTTGCAGGGTTTCGTTCCTGGGTTGGTGTTTTTGTTGTGTGGTGTATAGTTGCCACACACTTGGTAAGGCAACTCACATCTTCTTATGTATTTATACCTGCTCCTGTATTTTCCACTCCATGCATCTGATGATGTGGGTTCTAGCCCACAAAAGCTTATGCCCAGATAAATTTGTTAGTCTCTAAGGTGCCACAAGGACTTCTCGTTGTTCTTGCTATAAATAGAATCTTACAGTAAAAGACAAATACCTTGAGCTTAAAAACATGCAAATTTTTGTCAACCTTTAAAATGTGTGTAATCTGTTTAGTTTCATTTATAAAGTTAGAAATATCTTTGGACCTTCCACAACAGTTACACAGGAATATAAATTCCATCTATGACAAATCCCCCATGTGATTATAAAGAAACTGTTTTACAATGTTTTCATGTTTTAAATGTTTTAAAGTAAAACTCTGGAAGTTTGCATAGGCTTTGGACAGAATAAAAACAGGTCTTGCAGAATATTAATTCATTATCTACATAACGTACTTACTTCAAAAATATTGGAAAGCGTACAATATACAGTATGGAATGCTGTTGCTTGATGTACTTGTATCCAAAGAGCAAAATTCCACTCGGTATATGTAGTACATACCTAGCAGAAAAACCAGACACAAAAAACAATAATACTCAATACAGAAGATAATTTGTTATATCAAATGCTTTGGAATGATAGACAGCCTGATTTTCAGAGGTGTTAAGCACCTGGACTTTGCATTCCCTAAAGCCCTAATCTTGTAAAGACTTAATTATGTTCTTAACACTACTCTGAGGAGTCATTTGAAAAGTTAAGCACGAGTCTTTGCAGGACTGGGGTCTTAAACTGGAACTGTTGGTCCTCAACACCAATGAAAATCAGGCCCAGAACAG
Source organism: Emys orbicularis (assembly GCF_028017835.1). Classification (NCBI taxonomy): domain Eukaryota; kingdom Metazoa; phylum Chordata; order Testudines; family Emydidae; genus Emys; species Emys orbicularis. Next base: position 27,969,900 of record NC_088687.1, on the reverse strand, counting down.
CAAAATATATTCCAAGATAATATATGTTCTGGACGAACTGGTTGTGACCAGTCCCCACCTAACTGCTCCTGGGAAGGAGCTATTTTTAGGAACACTTTTGTGATTAAAAGAAAGGGGGATAGCTTTTTTTAAACAACATTAAAAAGTTTAGGATAAATATTTTTCAAATTATATTGACTCACAGATGATTCCTTGGGAAAGCTCTTTAAAAGTGCTCTAGACTTTTTTGGTTACTGGTAAGAAGACAAAACAAAAGCCCATCTGCTCCTTCATTCTCATCACTAGCCCGTGCCTTAGAATGAGTTAGAACAGCTGCTGGGTTGCTCCAAATGTCACCAGTGGTGGAGGGCACTTAATGGACCCTACACCTATGGAATATTGATGTAGCAGTGCTCCATTCTGACATATTCCAAATGTCTCCCCAACGTCAATATGCCCCCTACACTGGGTGGGTGATGGTGAAAGGCAAAAGTTCGGCCACGCAGGGAGCTGCCCTCTGACAGGGGAAGTCTCTGCTGGGCACTTAGGATACCTAGTCATGGAGTAGAACCCCATTGTGCTAAGCACTGTATGAACACAGAACGAAGAGTGCAGCCAGATAATGGCCCCTTTGTACCAAGCAGCAGTCACATATTATAGAATATAGCCCCTTGTATTCAAAGTGCTTTACAAACATTGTGCCAGGTTCTCTGCTAGTTTAAATCAGCAAAGCAAGATTCATGTCAATGGAGCCATGGTAACTTGTAATAGCTGAGATCTGGCCCATTATCTACTTCTTTGTATGTATGTTAGCAGAGATAATCAACAAATAAAAGTAATTGCCCAAAGGTTGAAAAAGTGTTGGGGACAGAAGAGCATGGGTCAGAATGTGCCATATTTCTATAGACACATGTAGGTGTATATGTGAGTTAGTCTATCCCATATCTTTTCCAGAGAAGGATTAGAGGCAGAGAACAGTCCTGCCATGCTGCTGCTGAAATATATGCCTTCATATATTTCATTCTAGAATAGTGAAATTCCTCCTTACGGTTTTTCACATGTGCTGCCCCAGTTGTGCAACATCAGTAATAAAGATAGTGCAGGGCAAATTGTGCCCTGTTATTCTTCTATAACTCCTCTACAGGCTAGTGGGGTAGCATAGAGGGAGTAATTTGGCCTGCAGAATCTTGGTAGTTGGTAGTGATAAATGAAAAGAAAGAGCCCAGTATATTGGTAATTGAGATCGTAAGCTGTTTGCTGGGCTGGCAGTTGGAAACATGCTTTTCCTTGTAAACTGAGTCAATCTAATGCTGGTCTGTCCCTCCAAATACTTGTATGGCCCCTCTGAGCACAGAGGCACGCATAAGATTCACCACAATGCAATTTTTTTACATCACTTTTCTATTGTGCTTTGTGCAGTCTCTCACTTATTCCCTGCTTTTTCTTCTAGCATTTGACACTCTCTGAACTTGATTTTCTAATCTCCTCAGACCTCCTAGCTATATAGTTCTTAAACATCTGTGTTGTCCTCCCCTCAACACTCCCATTCCTAGTGTATTTATTGCTTGCTAACACACCTAACTTTTGGGGCATGCATGAATATCTTTGAAAACTTTCCACTTCCCCAATGTCTTTTTCCCTATGTTGTCTCACCATATTGTTGTTCAGCCAGTGCTTACTCAGTGGTTTGAGCATGGGCCTACCAAACCCACGGTTGTGAGCTCAATCCTTGAGGGGGCCATATAGGGATCTGGGGCAAAAATCTGTCTGGGGATTGGTCCTGCTTTGAGCAGGGGGTTGGACTAGATGACCTCCTGAAGTCCCTTCCAGCCCTGATATTCTATGATTCTATATCCCCATACTTAAAATGGGTAAGATTTAGAGTGTTGATTTAGGCCCTGATCTTGTAATTAGTTGCTCCCATGTGGAGCCTGATTGACTTCTGGGTTTATAAGCTAATTTTAGGCCTCAATCCTGAAAAGACTTATATATGTGCTTAATTTATACACTGTGAGTAGTTTCATGGATTTAAATGGGGCTACTTGCATCGTGTGTAAACCTTTGCAGGACTGGGACCCTGAGACACCATAAACGGAAGCAATATAACAGTAGGTAGCATATGGTTAAGGAAGGCAAAGATTCTAGGAGTAGGATCATATCACTACTCAGTTAAAGTATGTGGACATACAATATCCGAAAATGCTAGTTATTCGAATCCATAGTGTGTCCCCCAAGTAACCCTATATTAAGCATCACTAATAACTTCTCAGTTAGCTACTTAGCACCTTTTAGAGCTAATCATTTTAATACAATGTTGGTGTTTTAATACACTCAAAGTTGTTTTTTTTTCTCTTTAATGTACAAAGTATTAAGCAAACATCGGCATTCCTCCCCTTATTGCCCATATTACTATATCAGTGAAACGGCCTCTCAAAATAGCACTTCTAAACAGTTTCAGACGTCCCCGGCCATTCAGATAAAAGGGAGTGTGTGTGTATATGCACACAACTGACTGACTACTTATGAGTCAGTTGTGCAATACTCTGCATTAGATAGAAATATTTGTGGCATCTGCATGTGATCATCTTCCATAATGTGCAGCTTTGTATCTTCATCGCATCACCCCCTGCTGAAACTGTTTTATAGGTCTTGGTGTTGCCCTCAATATACTACACTCCTCAGAAGCTAAAACATTGTTTTATGCAGAATTGTTAAGTGCTTTTTTTTTTTTTTTTTGTGGCTTTCAGTAAAATGTGTAGAGACATTGGCGTGCTTTGACATTTTTCTATTCCATTCTCCCTGCAGAAGGACTTACTTGTTTCCATCCTGTGATCTGTCGCACAGATTTTCTGAGCCCCCTCCAAATGCTGGTCATATGCTTGCTTTCATGGAATTGTGTGGCGAGCCTGTCATTGAGTCAGTAGCAGAGCTTACCATTTCTGATCATATCATAGTACCATTTGCTGTATGTTAATTTACCTTTGCCATTAACTACAGGTTCTATGCGGTCAATTTTGTCCATTAAAGACAATAACCCCAGTCAGGCTCCAGGATGCTATTCGTAATTCACCCCTGGGGATTACTCTCCTTAGATCTCTTGAGGAACTGGTAAATGCATATTATAATCTTGTCTAATATGCTTGATTTGTTGGCTCTTGTTAGTGCTCACACAGTTAATTCTAAATGCAGAGATCCTTGATTAGCGTGCTGGTCTCAGAAGGCTTTCAGGAGAACACCGGAACATACTGAAGATAGAGAGCTCCTAAATTACAGATATGTTTTCCAGCATGGAAGGAGCACACACAAGCTTATAAGGAAGTGTAGACAAGCTAGTATGTCTGTGGACCTCGGCTGGTCAAAGGTGGGCCCAAGGCAATTGTCTACCAACGTCCAATAGTGTGGAATCTTGACATTTGCTTTGGAGTAGGTCTCCTAATCTAAACATTCTATCAAGAAATACAGTGAAACTAAGCGACTGGTATTTCCAAACTAGACTGTACACAAATGGAGCTTGCTATGTCTTTTTTTTAATTTCAAAGTGTAAAGTCTTTGAAGGTTGCTGAATTAAATTAGAACCTACTGAAACCTAACAAATGGCAGCTGATTCATGTGCTCAGAAGCTGTTGAACTTTCTACAAGATGCTTTCTCCCTCCAACTCTAATCTGTTCCAACTGAGTCTGCAACTGCATTAAATTCCACTAGATGGCACTTTTCTGAATATACGATTGAACAAGTTTTTCTGTTTTCCTTATTGCAAACCATTTCTGACACAGAGCCTGGTGCTATTGCCAATGAATGCACCGTCCACTCTCCAGTTTCAGTTGGATTGTTTCCACAGAAATAGTGAAAGATAGTTTCAACATCACTCTGAATTTTTTTATGAACCTAAGCCTTAACATCTGAGGATTGGTCCTTTCACTTTCCAATTGGCTGAAGCACCTGTACTAAATCAACTCTTTTTGTCCCCAGGTAGCAGACATCAAGACAGTAAATTAGATAGACAGACGTAAACAAAATATTTATTAAAAAAAATCAGCTATCTCCCATGTTCTTAAAATGGGAATATCATTCATCAATATTGTATGCGGTCTCATTTCTGTATTAACATTCCAGTTTACATTAAGTGTAGGCCAAATTTCCATGCGTGCTATAATGCTGCAGTCCCATCAGCTTCATTCAAATTGTCCCAATGCTACTGAAGATGTTTTTCAAAAATAGGGGCATAAAGATAGGCTTTCTAAGCCATATATATGTATAGACTGAGCTTGATAAGTTTTTACAAGGGGATGGGGTGAAAGTAATATTAAATGCTTACTGGTACGGAGGCCCCTGGAAGGGGTGGGGTCTCGGGCAGAAGAGGTGGGGCTAGGGGTCAGCTTCCCTCAGCCAGCCGTCTGTGCTGCCTGGCTTCGGCAGCAATTCAAAAGGGCCCGGGGTTGCGGCCACTGTCGCGGTAGCAGTGGTGGCGCCCGGGAGCCCCGGACCCTTTTAAATCACTGGCACTGGGGCAGCTGCCCCTTTTGCCTCCCCCCCCCAACGGCGGCCCGTAGGCTTTAAGGATGGTCATTTGCTGGCTGCGTACGGGCCGGTATCGGCTTCTTATCGGTACACCGTGCCGGCCCGTACTGGCCCACTTTCACTCCTGCAAGGGGATGGTGAGATGAAACTGCCTATCATGGCATGTGGCCCATCCGCAACTGCTATTAGCAAATCTCTAGTGGCTGGATATGAGACAGTAGAGGGGGAGGGCTCTGAGTTACTACAGAGAACTCTTTCCCAGATCAGATTGGCAGAGACTCTGGGCTTTTTTTTGCCTACCTCTGCAGCATGGGGCACGGGTCACTTGCTGGTTTGAACTAGTGTAAATGGTGGAGTCTCTGTAACTTGAAGTCTTTAAATCAAGATTTGGGGACTTCAGTAACTCCACCAGAAGTTATGGGCCTACTACAGGATGTGTGTGAGGTTCTGTGGCCTGCGATGTGCAGATCAGACTAGATGATCATGATGGTCCCATCTGGCTGTAAAGTCTGAGTCTGTCTATACTTGCCACATTTTCAAAAGTGCTGAGTACTCAGTCTGATCAAAGGGAGCTAAATGCATACTCCTGCAATTCTGTGCTAGCTCTGGATTCCTGCAAACCTGATAGTGGACTTTAACTTCAATCAGGGCCGGCTCCAGGCACCAGCCCACCAAGCTGGTGCTTGGGGCGGCACCTGGAGGGGGGCGGCGCGGCGCTCCGGCCCGAGAGCGGGGCCACGACCGGGCTCGCCGCCCTCCCCCCGGCGCTGCCTCTGGCCGCCGGGGAGAGCGGAGCCCCGGCGGGGCTCGCCACCCTCCCCCCGGCGCTGCCTCTGGCCGCCGCGGAGAGCGGAGCCCCGGCGGGGCTCGCTGCCCTCCCCCCCGCGCTCTGGCCCCCGGGGAGAGCGGAGCCCCGGTGGGGCTCGCCGCCCTCCCCCCGGCGCTCTGGCCACCGGGGCTCCGCTCTCCCCAGCAGGGCTCGCCGCCCTCCCCTGCTGGGGGGGGGGGGGGGCGGCGGGCGGGGGCGGCGGGAGGCTTTTTTGCCTGGGGCGGCAAAAAAGCCAGAGCCGTCCCTGAATTCAATGAAGTCAATGGGAGCTTTTGAGCAGTTCTGAAAGTCTGCCACATGATTGAATTATGGTCTTGCAGTAGTGATATAGTTAATGTTGGGTCAGACATTTGTTTCAGAGGGTTTTTATTTCCTTCCTTCTTTTTTGTAAACAGGCCATGGTGAATTTGAACTAAATTTCAGCCACTAATTAATGCGTGAGGAATGATCTCCAATGCCCATTTTGTGTTAGTTTTTAAGGAAATTTGGAAAAACAGGAACACTAGAACAGCTTGTGATTCCCTCTCCTCCCCAGACTCAGTTAACATTTGCTGCCCATTGGAACTGCCTGAGCAGAAACTTGTGACATCAGTGATAACCAGCCACTCATCACTCCCTCTCGCCAGTCATTTGCATACTTGGGGAGACTCACTATTGCCTTGGTTGTCCTGGCAGTGGCTGCCTTTGACAATGGATTTCCCTCACGCTACCATAACATTAGTACAGAGGAGGGTCACAGAAGAAGCTGCAATGAGAACAGACTGGGTTTGGATAAACTCCAGCTGTGGGCTCCTTTGGGTTTGTATTGTGGCTAGGTTACACAGTCTCTTTTCAAAGGGTCATTGCTTGTTACTTTGCTCAGAGTTACATGAAAATAAGGTACAAAACTCCAGCGCCCTTTCATGGATATTGTAGGAAGCCAATAAATTGTGACTTTCTGAATCTTTTTTTGAAGGAAGTACGAAATTATAGCTATGAATCCCTTCATAGTTAAATCGTTCAGAAGTTGCAGTAAAACTGAAGCTGCATTAAAAACTAAACCCTGTTCAATATATCCATCAACATGGCACTGAGTGTTGAAATATGGAGGTTCATAAAGATAGCAATGGTCAGAAAATACACATGGAAGAAAGCAAATGTGTAAGTGCTTTATGTAAATAGCACATAGAAAAAAAGATTTTATTTGTAATTAAAAACAATAACAACAACACGGTTTAACTTTAGTTAAGGTTGCTCTCATTGATAAACTAACCCATAAAATCTGAGGCAATACAAAATTAAGGATTAAAAAGTTGCCAAGTCAAGCCCTCTTAAATTACAAAATGCCAGAATGAATGCTGCCCATGCATTATGATACTGTCTCTGATTACATGATCCTATAATAATATATGAAGGTATACCTATCTGATAGAGCTGGAAGGGACCCTGAAAGGTCATTGAGTCCAGCCCCTTGCCTTTACTAGCAGGACCAAGTACTGATTTTTGCTCAAGATTCCTAAGTGGCCCCCTCAAGGATTGAACTCATAACCGTGGGTTTAGTAAGCCAATGCTCAAACCACTGAGCTATCCCTCCCCCCAGCCTCTATTATTGTTTTCCACAGGACCCCTGCCTCATTCAGTGCATAGGATGGATCTGTACTGAGCATGAATTGGGGTTGTGTAGATAAGAAGGTTGTTGTCTGTAGGACCCCTGTCTTATTTGTTACAGAAATTAGGTGTGCCGTGAATGAGACGGGATTGTGGGAGAGAAGGGATGGACTCATAGTTAAAGCAGTTGAGTGCCACCCTGGAGACCTGGATTCTATCTCTGCTACAGAGTTCCTATGTGATGCTTGGCAAGTCACTTAAACCAAACTTTTCACAGGCAATCACTTCTGCATGTCCTTAAAGTCTTTATCATAATGCATACACTCCAGGGGACTGAATTAAGGTTGCCTGGGCATGGTCATTATGGCACTTCCTAATGTGAGAGTGCTTGACTTTGCAACCTTTTAATCCTTAACTTTGTATTTCATAATCCTTCTTGGTTTAGTTTTATTGACAAGAGCTACCTTAATTAACATTAAACAAAGGTTTGTGTTTGTGAATATAGATTTAGGAGTCTAACTTTGGACTCCTATTTTTGAAAATGTTGGCTTCTGTCTATTTAAAATATTAGTAAAAGTGGGTCAAATTCTGCTTGCAATACACCATCGTATGTCTAACGTAATGCCAAATTACACCATTGTAAATTAATAAAATTTGGCTCTGTGAATCAAATGTATCTGTATATAAAAAAAATAAGCACATCACACAGAAGATTTCTTTTGTATATTTGCCGGTTACCCAAATGATGAATTACCTGAGCTATTGACATGAGTTTGCATTTAGCTTTGCTTGATCGCATTCCCAAAATAATACAACCACTTCCCTTGTTCAAAGAACAAAAAATATATATTGAGATCAAATTCTTCATATGCACTGTGGTGGAAGATATAAACTTCTACCCTAAACCTAGCAATTCTATTTTAGGACGGCAGAAAAAGAAGTGTTCTTCTGACACAGAAGAACACTTCCCTGCTACCACTGGCCTCTAAATGGATGAGGAATACAGCCATTAAAACACAATAACATAGCTATCACAGAAATCATTCAATTGATAGTTGGGTCCAGCTTTTCCGAGGATCATGGAGAACCAGTTTGGAGCATGGAAGAGTTAGCTTTTGGGGGATGCTAATGAGTCCTGAGACAAAGTATTTGATGAAGCCTAGAAGAATTGATGAGAGGAATTCAGTCACATAGACCAGGACAGATTCACTTTTTGGAAGGTGGCATGCTGGGTGGCTGACAAGAAGGTCAGACCTTAGAGTTTGCTCTCTCGAAAAGACGTAGAGAATGTTAGGGTATGTGTTGCATTAGGTATGAGGGAGATAGTGGTTTCAAACCACTAAAGACCACTGATTTGCTAGGAGCCCCCCTGGAACATTCATCTGAAGGTCAGAAGCAGGAGAAGGGAGTATGGAGATTTGCCTGCTGGAGGTGGTTTTGTCCAGGGTTGCTGAAGTTGCTAAGAAAGGTCCTCCAGAGACTGGTCCATGATCGAGATCTGGGTTGCTGAGGGTGGTTGTGAGACCAGATTGTGAGAATGTTGGACTCTGGGGTTGATGAACAGGAAGCTTCAAGCAGCGGTGTGAAATAAAACTTTCTGGGACTTGAAAAGGACAATGGGCACTTTTAGGTGATCAGTATCGGAGCTAATTCACAGGTTTTAATTGTCAAAAAATAAATTACAAGTTCATTAATGCATTCTGGAGTGAAGCTGTGGTGACTAGGAATTAATTTCTGCAGCAGCTGTTGAAGAATACTTACCCTATCAGGAACAGGATCCTTGTAACATGGGAGCAGAGGAAGGGGTGCCCCAAGGTAAAATTTCTAAGTGAAAAGCTTGGTGGTGACATCAGGTAACAGAGACTAGATCTTAGGAAATCTGGGGTCATAAAAGATGTAAATTGACTAGAGCTGGTTGAAAAGTTTTCAGTTAAACTTCTTCCCATTGAAAAATACCATTTTAGCAAAACTGAAAAGTTTAATGGAAATGTATCCATTTCAACCATAATTTCATTGCAGGTTTCTCAAATCCAGGATGGAATTTCTGAGTAGGTGGGGAGAGAGACCCAGAACATTAAGTAGTTGGGGCACTTCCGTGGGATGTGGGAGACCCACATTCAAGTACTTGCTCTGGCTCTTTTGTGCACAGGTGTCTTTGAAAAAATGTTTTAAAGATCATGGTTTCATTCTTCATTGGAACAAAAACAAATTTAGAAACTTCAATTTTTTACAAAACAGAATTTATTATTTTCTGGCCAGCTCTAAAATTGATACTTACTATTCTGTAACTGATATTATTTTAGCTGGTTAACTTTGGGGCAAAGTTTAAACCTAGCTGTATTAAGACAATTGTTCATTTTGCCTTAAATCCATTTTTCTCTACTTCGACAAATTTTGTTCTGTAAAGAATTGGGATGTTCATGCAGGCCCGTCTCTCAAGGGAAAACCATGCAGGTGACCTTAAAGGGGCTTGTAAGGATGAGTTCTGAAATCTGGGGGTACCCCTGCACATATTTCTGCCCAGAGGCACAGATGGAAAGTGTGGATGGTAAAGTGTGTTACAAAGGTAGTTCACACAGAAGGGGAGCAGCCAAGAGTCTGAATGGAGAGAGGAAGTGAACCCCATTAGTAACACGCACAGCTACTATTTAACTTAATGTCTTCACCGGTTTGCTGCAGCAGTTTTTGACCTTGTCTGGGGTTTTCCAAGGAGCAAACTCACCCTTCGTTAGATTGACGTGAAAATCTTTTAGATGTAAAAACTGAACTCCTGATGCCCATTTGTCCACATCCTTATTTGGCACACACTGTAGTGGAATTCAGAACGATGGGGCCTGATCCTGCAAAACATTACATGTAGGCTGGTGGTTCCATTTACTTATTCACTATTTGTGGCATGTGAGACTGGGTATGGCTTTTGCTTCCTGACTGGCCATGTGAAACACTTTGAACATCAGAACAGTAATGAATAGCCTGTAATGAACGTTTCTTCTTGCACAAAAACCCTTGTTTGCATGTGAATTCAGACACTTATACAAAATGCCCCAAACATTTGTGTGACCACAATCCTGGTTGGGTTTCTTTGCAGGGATTGAGATGAGGACTTTGGGATGTAAAAAGCATACATTTCTATTGTCTGATCTAAAGGACCAGACCTGTTAGCCTGAAGGCAGTAGCTGATTCATAAACTTCTTTATGTGTTCCAGCAACTAGAGGGGGAAAGACCCACACCGGGTTAATGTGAGTTACATTTGTGCAGACAAAAACTGGTTCTCAGAGAAGGGGCACAAATATGGTTAAAACTGAGCAGCTATTTGGAATATAAATGAACATTCACAAACATTATTTAACCGATATCCTTTGGGTACTGGGGTGGAACTGAAGTGGGAAGGAAGTGATGTTGTATGTGGGCTGTGTAGTGTGTAACATACTGTGCATCACTAGAATGATCTGGTACCCAACTTTCTATAAGAGAAAGAGAAAAATACTGTTCCCTCTCTTGGCACTGTGGCTTTTTGACAGATACATAAGGTGAAAAGCTAAATCTACCAAGCTAAGCCTACAGGGAAGCTTTATTATACTATGGAACATGGGAAAAGGCTGAACTATCAATCTTGTTGGTTTAAAAAAAAAGTTTATATGATGCCTAGTCAACATGCAGGACAAATGCTGAATGTTAAGCAGAAAGTCTCAAACAGACAAGAGACAATTAAAAAAATGTCTCCATTTCTTTGGGTTAATGCAGTACAATAGCCTTTCACCCCTGGAGACAGTAGGATCAATTCAGGCTTGGGTCACAAGTGAAAATGAGGTTAGTGATCTCAGTCTAATCTCTAGCGGACATTTGTTCACATTACAAAGTCACAACATTATTTGGCAGGAATGGCAGCCCTCCTGCTGGGGGAGACTGGGATAGCCAGCTTTTGAGTAAACCTTGCTCTTTGCCTGCTTGCATTACGAATGGCTCCTGCCACAGGTATATCGTCCTTCATTGAATGCTTCCAATAACTAACAGTACTTGTTCTCTCTGATCCTAAGCATATATTGTAATGAAGCATTAATACTAAATTTTGCCTTCACATGTATGCACACCAGTAACTCTTATTGAAGCCACTGCTAGCCACCAAGGGTGTTATGAGGGCAGAATTTGGCCCTAAGACACTAATGTTACTTTTGTTACTGGTAGCACATGCAAAGTAAAAGGTGTTTTCTGAACAGAAAAAGAGGCATAGTTCCTGCCCCATTGAGCGCACAGTCTGAGGACAGATAGGGATGGTGTAAAAGTAAAGTGGCCAAGGTAGTGATTGGTCATGTCATGGTAATATAAGGTACATAACATAAATGTTACTATTTTTTAAAATTAGGATGTGTTGGAACTCTTACCAAATTACTCCTCAGAATTTGTTATCATGCAGCAAGGTTCCTGACAGGCCTCATTGCGGAAAAGGGTTGTTAGGGGAAACCTGAATGCAGAAAGGGAGCGAGTGACTTGTGAATAAGCTCTGGAAGGATGTTCCAGGCATAAGAGGCAGCACTGAAGAAGGCTTTGAAATATGTGAGTAGACCAGGTAGGTGGTGGTGTTGAAGCAGGGGGAACAGCACAATGAGGCAAATAGATAAATAGTAAGGAATAGAGTTATGTAAAGTTTTGAAGGTGGGGACAATGCACTGCAGTGTCAAAAGAAGAGCAAGTGAAGGGATTCAGTGGGGGCATGACAAGGGAGATGGTCTTCATGGCAGTATTTTGCATGAAATGGAGATAGGGTAAAGGGAGTGGGGAGGCCAGCAAGGAGGAGATTGCAATAGTCAAGATGGGAGATAAGGATCTATATGATAGTCTTAGCTGTAAGGATAGAAAGAAAATCTTTGTCAAGGAAGAAGTGATGAGATAAAGGAGAAGGATGAGATAAAGATAATTCACAGGCTTAAATGATGGAGGCCGGTGGGGCTTTTGCCGGTGACAGAGAATGCCGCTAGTGAAGAGGATTTGGGAGAGAAAATAAGTCTCTCAGTTTTGGCCTTGTATTCTGGTGAATACAATTTGCAGGCAGCTGTACTTGAGACTGGCTAAGAAAATGGAATGTGCAATACAACCTTCCTGTTAGGGCTTTATTCTTCCTTCTTTTTTTTTCATATAACATTTCTCTAAGATTGGCTGGTGTTGGCTCTTTTATTCTTGCAGAAGATGGCTAGAAATTGAATTCTTAAAAAAATAAAAGGAAGCGGGGAGAATAACAATTTAAACATAACTCAGACCTGAAGCTCTGTAATGTTCCTAGCTGTAATCTGCTCCATTACTAGGCCTCTAAATTTACCCCTTCTTCAAGCTATGTGGAATTGCCTCCCCGTCTTGCCTCAAAAAACAACTATTCCTTCCTCAAAACCCACCTGCTGCTGTTATATCTTTCCTGGGGCTTTTCTTTTGATTAGCTACTTTACAAAGATGTAGGAGCAGGTTGTCTTCACAGGGGTAAAGAGCCATGCTGCCTTGAAAAGGTGTTTGCTGCTGTGTTAAATTGCTCACTCTATGCCCTCTTTAATTTTTTTCAAACGAGAGCCGAAGTGGAAGTGCAGCAGGCTGCCCTCCACCAGAAGAGGGTACGATGGTGTATGAAGACTGTACATGTTTCCTCACTAATGGACTAAGTATTTTAGCTAAGCCATCCATTCCACAGTTGCTCTCATAGTCAAGAAGTCGACCCTCTGTGGTCCAGCACCACGGGTGCAATTGCAGTGTGCCACTGGGAACAGTAATGTAGCCCCTAGGTGGGAGGTAAAGATTAGGCTCAGAGTGGTGGTCCTGCAGTGTTTTGCACAGCATTAACTTGTGGTAGGTTTGTCCCAGCAATCTGTTGAGTTTCTCTTTTTTTTTAAAGTGATAACTGTGATTGCTTCTGAGTGCAGAGCAATGACTGGCTCCCCTGTGCCAAGCATAAGTGCAAGGAGTTTATCCAGCGTTTATTGCTGCCAGTTCATTCACAATGAACTGCTCAGGGTGTACTTAAGAACTCCGTCTTCCTGTAGCAGAAGCATTTAAAGTCACAGTTCCATGCTAAATGTTTCCAAAATATAAGTGAAGAAACGAAACAATAATGCTGTAGAGAGGCCGTATGTCCCTTTCAAATCAATTGGGGGTGAAAGATGCAGTAAAAGTGTGAAGTATTATTCCCCAAGAACAACCGTGTGTATGTTACATAAAATGTGTTAAAGTGCACATTTACTCTTGACCTCCACCAACACAACACACCTGCAAATATACAGAAAGACATTTTGGGGAGTGGCCTTGGTGTACTAGGCAACCAACAAGTAGAGTGCTTCACCAGAACAGCGAATGCCCTTTCTATGCCCTTCCTGAAAGGGCCACCTCCAGAAGGCAGGAAATCAAGGATCTAGCTGTGGGGAACATGCACTCGCTACTTCTGGGATGTTTTTAGAGGCGCTGCTACAGAAGTAGTCAATTTAGACAGCTCATCAGTTATTTTGACACTACTAGATATGAGCAGACAGTGAATATTTTCATATCCGCAGTAGCCGTGTACCTCTAGATTGATGGAGAAATATTCCCAATATCCGGCTTTGCTGCTTGCATGCTCATCTCATGAATGTTGCTGGTTAGTCCCATTAGCCCAATGTTTGTTACTGTGCTTTCTTCCATGCTGCCTCCTGTGCCTGGAAGGCTTTTTTGTGACATGTGCAGAAAGCACCCAATGTGCTTCATATCCCTTTGCAAAACTCATATCTTCTATGGGGTCTAGTCCACCCACTGCAGAACTTCTGTTATTTCCTTACTAACAGATAGCAATCCACGGTCTCGGTGGCCTTGACTATCAGTGCTAGCACCAACAACATGTTTGATCATCTTCAGCGAGCTCTGACTTTTTAATGTTGTAATATTATGTAGTTTTATTATTTTGATTGCAGGGAGTGGCCTGTGATCATTATGGGGAGGCTTTTGCCTTCATCACTGATCCTCTGATCCTCATAAAAATGAAAATCTCCACCCTTTGTGGAATACTGCTTGCGCATTCTGCTCCCTCAATGTATGGCGAAAAAGACAGAAGTAACTTCACCAGGCCTCGAAACTGGTGGACACAGTTTATATAGTCATTAATATTTATAAGGGGAATCTGATAAGGACCATGTATCTACCTGAAAATGATGAAAAGGAGATCTACTGTTCTGTATAAACCATTAAATCATCTAAGAACAACTCCTTAACAATTGGAATTTCCTAGGCCAACGTTTGGATGCTGACCCAAGCCAAACCTTTAAAAGTTTACCCATAACTAGTTAAAATCCATTTAGATTAGTTCTGTCAGTGTTTATTTGGTGACCAAAATGCCTTTTGCCCAGTTGCCTAAATATTGCAGGCCAGATTCTGATATCCTTATTCTTGGAGATTGATGCCTTATCGGCTAGTACATTGGGATCCTTGGTACTATGATAACACAAATAATTAATAATATTCCACAAGCTGTTCCACTGAAGCCAATGGAACCGCTCATAGAGTAAGATGCTTTTCAGAGTAAATGTAGTACAATATTGCCCTGTTGGCTAAATGTCCATGTGTGTGTATGTGCTCACACAGAGGGCATTTGCACACACATTTTAAATTGCATTCATCTAATCTGTATTTTTATTGCAGCAGTGCCAGATGCTCTGTCTACACTATGAGCTAGGGGTGTGATTCTCAGCTCATATACACATACTCAATGACAGCTAGCGTGTGTATAAATAGTAGTATAGCTGCAGTAGCATGGACAGCAGCCTTGGCAGTTGTGCTGAAAATGAACCCCTGGGGTTTTGCCGGGTTTGTAGTTAGAACAGCTAAGATGTGCTGCTGCTGCCCATGCTACCATGGATACACTATTATTTATACTTGTGCTAACTCTCATCAAGCTAGTGCAAGTATGTGGACAGGAGCTAGGAATTACACCCCTAGTTCATAGTGTAGCTGTAGCCTTAGACTGTGAGTTCTCTGTGGTAGAAACTATCTATTTGTTATATGTGTGTATATTGCCTAGCACAATGGAGCCCTGATTCTGACCGGGACTTCTAGGTTAGGGACCCGTTTTGTGCTGGGTGCTGTACATGCACACAGAAAAGAGCTGGCAATTGTATGTATGAAACTAAATTTGAAACCCCTGATTCTAGTCTGTAATAAGTGAAAACTTTTAAAAAATGTTCATGTACACAAGGCTGCAGTTTAAAAAATAAAATAAAATATCTCTTTATAATATGCTACACAAGTAGTGTGCACCAAGGTAGACAAACCCTGTGGTGATGTGCTACTGTAATATAAAAAATGACATAAAATGAGAATCATAATTTATCATCTGGTAGACATGACATCCATAGAGAATAGAAGTCTTTGTCAGAGAGAACCAGTACATTTCTCACAAATATGTCTGCCAAATCCGTTATCAAGTGGGCTATTTTTTAAAGCATGCAGTGCTAATATTATTTCAGTGAAACCTATAGATTTTTGGGGGGGTGTTTGTGGGGGGAAAGTTCAGATTTTGCTAGCATTTCCTACAGATTTCTAGAGCCCCCACCTGTAACTATATTCAACAATTAGTGGAAATATTAATTAGTTGAGAGAAATGCGAACACTAAATTGAGCTAAAGCTTTGTTGCAGCAAACAGTGCAAAGTTTCGAGATATTGCATAGCAAACTAGATAATCAAAGCTCACATTAAAGATTCATTCAAACCTATTGCAAGTGAGTTGATCAGGTCATCTCTAAATCAGTAATTCTCTTCTTCATTGTGCTTCACAACTACTGTCTCTCTGCAGTCCGTTTCCCCTGATTTTCTGCTCCTAAATACTGCTTGGAACTGGCTTATACTGAATATTATCGAAAGTGCTCACCTAACTTGCATATGCCCTATACTGTTAATAGCTATTGGAGATTCTCCTTTCACTTAAATGGTTGGGCTTGTGCTTTTGGACCGATAACATCTGACTCATCTCCCTTCGGTGGCCATGAAATCTGAATTCCCATGGTGTGCAGCATAGAAACAATCATGAAACTTTAGGCTACATCAGGACTTCTACAATACTAAACCGCTACATCCCAAAGAAAATATGATCTTGTTCAGTAGAGGCAGGGATAGTACGACATGCTTCACTAATGTGAATTTCTTTTCAATTATGATTAAGTTCTGCCTCAGGTTTCCTGATAGGTGCTGGGTTTGACTAATTTAACAATACGTCACACAAAGCCACTCCTTGATCTTGCTGTGTTTAGCACCTGCATCCTTGCTACAATACTAGCAATGTCTCTGCAACTATAAATGGATGTCCCTATTAATATTGCTCAGGGTTCTCTTAGTAAAAGATCAGTGTTGGCACTCAGCACAGGTTAGCAGTGGATGGTACAGCAGCTGGTTATCTTGTATGCGTTCTTTCTTTAATTCCTCCCAGTGAAGGCCCACCGAACTGCGAGCAAGGAAAGTAAGATAAATGTTAGCAGTCGACCAAGTGAGCCAGCAAGAGAACAAATCTATGTTTTATAGAGATTCAGCCTCTAAATTCCTGGTATGAACTTTCTGCAATTTGTTCCTCTTCTTCTGGACAACTTCCTTCATTCCTCCCCCCCAACACACAGAACTCCACACTTGCATGATAATCAACCCCAGCTATTATAAGCAGTACAAACAAATGACAAATCTCCGGGTGCAGGAAGGTAACAAGAGGCTGATCAGTAGCTTTAGTTATCTTTCCTTCATGTTTATTGCAGTCTGCTGCAGTTATTTCAAAGGCTCTGACATTGATCGACATCTTCTATTAAGGCCCATCCAAGGCAGCTGGATTGAACAGATACATTAAATAAAGCAGTTATTGCTTTTCATTGCCTTTCCGTAAAATATCACTGCTAAATAGCTTCTGCCATCAGATGCAGTTAGGTACATGGTTTTAATTTGAGGGACTGTTTTATAACACTGCACAATTGACACTGGCCTTTGTTTCCCTTACAATAATGATTGTGTACATCCTGGAGAATTGATGGGCTGTCTTCTGAGGTTGGAGGGGGGTTGGAGGGGAGCAGTCTTTGTTGTTCGTTTTTTTTTGTTTTGTTTTTTTTAATACTTGCCATGCTTGTCAGTTGTTTGCAGCACAGACAGGAATAATGTCAAGCAGGGCCCTTTATCTCAGGATGTTGTAATGTAGCTGCTGTAAGCCCTCGCCTGGAGACGAGATAAGAGCAACCTTACAAGCATGGAGGGGACTAATGAGGGGGGATAAGGAGGAGGGGGTGGCAGTGTTATTATTGAGACAACAATGGCAGAGCTGTCAGTTGCACATTACAGCTCTTTCTGGTGCCAAGGAAATATATGCACACTGAGTGGTGAATAACAAGCATGAAAATAAAAGTCCCGAATGTTCATCTAATAATGATGTATTTCTAACAGGATTATGCTGCCCAATGATATTCTTTCTTTATCTCTCCACTAAATGGTGGGGCAGCTGTGTGCTTTGGCACAGTGCAATGTCCTTTCTTTTGTGTGCTGCATATTAATCCTTTATTGAAGTAATTAAATGTGTGCTTAATGGCAATGA
Source organism: Emys orbicularis (assembly GCF_028017835.1). Classification (NCBI taxonomy): domain Eukaryota; kingdom Metazoa; phylum Chordata; order Testudines; family Emydidae; genus Emys; species Emys orbicularis. Next base: position 27,952,423 of record NC_088687.1, on the reverse strand, counting down.
GCTGGCAGAATGAACGTACAATTGAATTAGCGATTATGATTGGGAGCATGCTACAAGATGAACTAAATGCAATTACTGTAGGCATTTTTCTCCAAGTCGAATCTGGCTACATGACATGACTTAATTACAGATTGTTAGATACACTTGCTCTCTGATCTCATAGTGTTGTATCGGGGTTTTGGCTACAGCTCTGGAATATACATATAACACGCGTTCACATATACATACTGATCTGTTAAAAGACATTTAACCTGGCAGGAAGGTCAATGTGGATACCTGACAAACAAGTTGAATGCAAAAGGGAACCATTCTGTATCAGGTTTCTGTTGTGGTGAGGATCACTGATGAGCTACTCCAGCAATGTGCCGAAGATGTAAGGCCGATGCTTTATTCCCGAGAACCTGGTGTGTTGTTTGACTCATGTCTCAGTTCCTGAATGGCGATAATCCCTCACTCTGATCTTCCCTTTAGGGATGGGTGCAGTGGCAGTGCTGTTCTGCGTGCTAGATTTTTAGAATTTGAATACTTTGGGTCAAATTCTACTCTCTGCCATACTGTGGATTAACTCATCTGAAGTCAGTGCAGTGTCATTGTGATTATGCTGTAACAGAGAGCAAATCTAGCCCTTTGTTTTGAAAGCGCAGGTTTATACAAACTTTAATATTAAGCATGTTCCATAATACAATGTGGCTTACAAATACATCAACACATGGTAATGCTTTGCCTACCTTACCATATGTGAAATCTTTAGAATTCCTGATCCCACCAAGGGCCTAATTATCTGAACTCCTTGTGTGAAGACTTCAGTGTGAATGCGGTTAGGACCATAGGAGAAAGCTCCTGTGATCTTTAGTGAAAATTTCAGCAGAATATGGACTTCAGGATTTAGAATAATCATGAAGAGGGATAAAGGTTAGCTGATTAGCTTCTTTAACACAGTGCTATTATTATTAATGTAGCACCTAGTGGTCCTACTCAAGGGATAGGGGCCCCAATGTACTAAAGACTGTGCACATATATAACAAAAAGATGGCCCTACCCCAACAAGCTTAATCTGAGAATGTTTAAGCGTCTTTATTAATCACAGCAGTTCAGGTTCAATATCCATATTATCACACACATAGCTATGTGGATTTGACTCTGAAAAGTCAGGCTATGAGGCGTCAAGGTGCATGACGGGAACATAATGTAGTGGCTAGTTGCAGACCAGCGTGGACAATGATAGGTTGACCTATCTCAATTTATTCAGAGCTGCAGACAATGGAAACATCTTTTCTTCACTGCTCTAGTTCTACAGTCCCAACAACATGTGTGCCAGTGCTTACAATCTCCCAAACTGTTACTTTTGCATGTTTCCTCTTGGTAAGGATAACTTCCTACAGCATGACTGTCCAAGGGGTGCCAATGAGAGGTTCATGCAATCAGTGGTGAACTTAGAGACACCAGTATCTTTGGTCCATGTCCTGGCTTCCCTTCTAAATTCAACATGCCGGCCATAAATGGGAGTGTAGGAACAACTATGATAATAAAATGGATAGTACTATGCATAGCCATTTATAAAACTGAAATTGTTTTTATTTTAATATAATGTAGCAAGTCTTCTGGTCACCAGAGCTCCCTAGGTTTACTTTATAGCCTTCATTCTCTTTGCTAGGACCGTAAATGAAACCTTTTCAGCCCTAATGACCACAATGACTTTCCTCGATCATGTTATTGCTACTTTGGCACATTTATTGCTTTCACATGCACTAATGGATGAGTTTGGATATGTTAACAATTTATATATCATTTGATCCTAAAAAAGAACCTCCTCCCACCAACTGAACTAACTTAGCCCTCAGGATTGAGTAGCTTTTAAGGAGTATAAATGAATTTAATGTTTTAGAAAGAGCTTCTGTAAATTATGAACATGACACCTATTACATTAAGCTGCATTAAGCATTAATACATCTTCATTACTGGCAGGTTGCCCAAACCTCCAAGGTTGAAAAAGCTGCCTGAAATACCCAATGTGGCAGTCACCTAGGTTAAGATTTATGATTTCTTTTGGGGGGGAACACATTGATTCTCTACCTTGTGTGTTCTCCTATGAAGATGTGTTAGTGTATGCAACAGGTGCTTTCCTGGAGTTTTTCTGGCCTATCTGCACACAAGAGTATCTGACTCCTAGGTAAAGAGGCACAATAAATCTCACAGCAGCCATTGCAAAGATAGAAAACCAGTCATGTTCACCTTTTTTAAGCCACTGGTATAGGATCGCTTGACAAATTTGTAACCACTGGCCCAAAATTGCCTCACTGTGCATGTAATTTCTTATTGTAAATCCTCCGAGATGTAGGCACCAAGGGCTGGAATTGCTGATTTGGTATTTGCAATGGTAGAGAAGAGAGTATGAAAAATAATCATACATTAATGATGGCCAGCCCTGCACCATCAAAAAAGAGAGATTAAAAACTGATTTTAGTTTCTTAAAAAGCAAAATCCATTAGTCTTAAATTTGGCTAAAATGAACTGAAAAGGCTCTTATTTCAGAAGATGTACAGGCTTGAGGGGGGATTGGGAGAAACAAGCTAAATACTTGTGACACGTTGTAATTGATTTTATGTGGTACATTTATGAGACTGGCAATGCATGCTCAATATGGGATTTAGCACTGAGGTGGTGTTGCAATTTCTGCAGCCTTTATCTTGTGGTTCCTCAAGGAGTAGGAGAGCTATTCTACAGCCCCTCTTTTCCCGTGACTGCAGCTGAGTTTAGCTCATAATGTATATACAGTGGCATGGAGCAACACTTTCAAAATGGGGGTTAATGGGGAAATAATTTGGGGGGCTGGCTTTTTTCATAGATGGAAATATTTGGCACAGTCTTTGGCTTCTGCAGTTAAAGAGATGTTATAATATGATTCCTAAGGTTGGATGGTACAGGCTAATCCCAGGTCCCTCCGCAATATGAGTTTGCAATACAAGTACAAAGCAATGTGGGCATTGCACGAGATGGAGATTTAATACATATTGTTCATAGTGTTGGAATATATGAAATAATAAATGTCTTTTGCAGTTAATTTAATGAAGCAAAGCTGGAGAGTTTGATAACTGCAGAGCTGTTTACTGCAAATATATTAGTTCCACCAGGGTGAATGTTACTCCTATTATATTGCATAGAAAAAATTACATTAAAACAATATTAAGGTTACAAAGTCTATCACTCAGAAGTTAGGAAATGCCAGATTTAAGGTTGCCCATGCAACCTTAATTCAGGCCCTTGTGTGGATGCATTACAATAGTCTTTAATTACAAATTGCTTTTTCTCACAGAGGCCCTGCCTTACTCAACAGACAGGATGGATGGTGCTCAGGGACTGAGGCAACTATTTAATATTTCATCTTATCCTGATGGTTCAATGTGTGGCCCGGTGGCTTATTCACCAAATCTTGCACCAAACATGGAATTATTAATTTCCTGATGGGCTCTTCTACGGTACCTATCACTATCGTATCTGAATGTCTCACAAATATTAATAGATTTACCACCTTCACAACTCTCCTGTGAGATAGCATACTAATATTATCCCCATGTTATTGATGACTAAAATGGTGAATATTCCCATGGAGGAGAAGTCCAGTTGGCGTATTCAAGGGACTTAAAGTTAAACAAGAAGATAAATCTTTGCTGGATTGGGACCCCTAATTGCCTCCTTGTGCTAGTGCCTGAGAACCTGAAAGTTAAATTAACTAGAAAATTACTCCATAACAATTGTAAAATGGACTAATCTCTTTTAATTGTCTAAACTGAGAGAAATGCACAAGCACCAACATAAATATTGAAAAGTATACTTTAAAAATAATTTCAGGTTTAAATAATTCTTAGATTTGTGTAACTATAGCTGGACATATCATTTGCAGTGAATATTTATTCAGTACAATTCGCTTTTTCTCTTTTGTGAATGAATGCAAAGTTTCATAAGTTTAGTGGTATGGTGTTTGCTCTCTTATTAGGGACCTGGTTGAAAGTCCATTGTCTTCAATGGGATACTTCCTGGGTGAAGTCCTGGCGCCTTTAAAGTCAATGGGAGTTTTGCCACTGACTCCACTGGGGCCAGGATTTCTTTGGCAAAACACCTACTGACTTCAACTTGGCAAGGGTTTCACCCAATGTGCTTAGGATCAGTGCTCACTGAAATTTGCAGATCATTCAAATCACAAACTGTAGCCTTGTTCCTGAAATGAACTCCATGTGGGCAGACCCTGGACCCATGCAGAGCTCATTGCCACCCAAGGATTATTCATTGAAGAAATTCTCAAAAAGTTTGAATAAAGAATAAATCTGATTACTTCAGAATCTTTCACTGTATGTGTACAGCACCTGTTATAATGGGGCCCCAAGCTCTGTTGGGGCCACTGAACTCATTGTAATAGTAATAAATAACAGTCTCTACCTGGACAATTCAAGAACAATAATAAGGGGGAAATTAAACAAATAATTTTCTAACAACTATTCACCCAGCTCAAGTTACAAATGACTATTAATCCTGAAAGAATTTTTAAAATGTACTTTTCATTGTAATTAATGTGTTGGTTAGTACAAACTTCAAATTTTACAATAGAACATACATTTAAAACTAGCTTTTCAGCTATTGAGCATTCAAACTAAAAGTCAGGATTTGGTGACAGCAGAAAGCATGGACCAGTATTTCTAAAATTCTTTTATGATACTTAAGTGGGCTGACTTATATAGGAGCTGAAGGAGCTTTGCCTTTGAACTGTTGAGTATTTGAAGATTAAAAAATTACTTTAGAAGAGTAGTGGCACGTTTGAAGATCAAGTGCTCAAGTTTTTCAGAAAATATAAAAGGGTCATGAACATGTTAGAGTCTAAGACCCTGATCCTGCAAACACTTATTAAGTATTATAGTAGAGCCTTGGGAAAAGAATAATTTGAGAAAAATGTCTACTTAGTCTGCTGTGTTAGTAATATAATCAGGGGAAAAATACATACCTGGGGGCCTGATTCACTGATATGCTTTGGTCACTGGACCTTGATTTTTAACATGAGAGACGGGTGTCTCTTCAATACAAATAACTTTCTCCTAATAAAACAAAGTCAACATCATATTAAAATATATAATCTTGAAACCAAACAAAGGAGTAATAAATTGCATATGTAAGTAGAAACTGGTTCCCCACTCTCATCTCCCCCAGCAGAAATAATAGAAAATATTGAGGCCAAAATTTTCAAATTTCTGTCCCTAAGGCTTGGCACCTAAACCCATATTTATGCCCCTAGGTAAGTAGTACTGAGTATCTTCAGAACCTGTATAAATCAGCCCACGTTAGTTACATGTCTAGCTTTAGGAAAAGAAGTTTGAAAACATTGACCCATATTATCACCAATAGGAGATACTAAACCCACAAAAGACAGATTATGATTAGAAGTGATGGGGAAATAGATTATTTTAATAATACCTGTAAGGTGTACAATCTCCGGAGTATGGACCATCTTGTTGTTTGTATCTTTTATATCTGGCATATGTTTTCAGCATTTATATCATTATGCCAAGTTATTAACCAGATTGGTGCTCAGATACAGCAGTGATGGGTGCCTGAACAAAACCCTGAACCAGACAAACTAATCCCGTCTCAAGACACAGAGGTGTGCATCTGATCCCTTTCTTATCATGCAAGGATATCTGAGGAAATGCCTGTTTGATGCAGCACAAACTTGCAGTGTATGGAGGAAGGGAAAAGGTTAATTATGACATTCATCTTGAGGACTTGCTCTGTCACTCCAAAGAGTTATCTGAAGGCAGAAGCCCTACCTCATTGCTCTTTCCAATGCTCTTCTTTTCTCTAGTCAGCTAGTTCCAATGAAAAGTAGGCATAGGAGCAAGTGCTGTGTACAACTGGTAGTGTTGTTCATTAGTAATTTCAGTGATCTCATATCTAGATTAAGAGCAGGTGAGCAGAGAAATGACCCTCTCAACCCCTCCTTCCAGCTATTGTTTATTTGTGGAACCAAACTTGAAATAAACCTTTATTATTATTTTTAAGGTTCAGAAATATTTAGTTAATATATTTTCCATGTTTTTGTGCACCTTTTTACTTCTGGGGTTTGGGTAGGATTGGAATGAGAAATTCCAAGATACTGCATGGAAGATCACTCTCATTAAGAGCCCAATCCTGCAACATGATGAACTCTGTCAATTCCCATTGACTTCAGTGGGTATTGAGGGTGCTCAATGTACCAATATAGGGATCCTTAACAGGTAGGATTGCTCCTCTTCTATGGTGAGTTCTTAGGGGGAAGCATTAGAAGATTGGAGGGATGTAGCAAGAAAAGTGCCTGTGTATCATGAACTTGGAATCAGAGACAGTTTGTTTCAGAGAGCCAGTTATGGTTGGTGTCATTTCAAACATTTACCAGTGCAAGGAGCATGTGAAATAGGATCAAACCCTAGATTTCTAGCCCAGTTTTGCAAACTCACCTGACATGGTTCACTCAAATCAAACCTGAACTCCAAAGCTTTTGAGGTTTGCCCATCACTGCCCTTGTTCAGACTCTACTGCTCAGGGATTTGGAGTCCCAAGATCACTTCTGGGCTTGGGTCTCCTGTAACAATTAGTTGCTGCTGTTGCTACTGCTCTACTGGGTGGTCTGACCTCTAAGTTTTAATGACTAACAGTGCTATTACAAATGGGTACTAAATGTGCCATTAAAATTGTTCTGCTATACACTGAAGTATGATCAGTGAAACACACAGTACTTGAGTGACTGTTGAAATTAAGGGGAAAAATATCTAGGGTACCAGCCAATGAAACATAACTAACGTTTTGTAAATTGCTTAAAACCATTAAATAAATTAAGATGCAGTGGGGTTTGAGCATACATTTCATAGAGTTCCACTTTAGCAATTACTGTTACCTGCAGGAGAATCCATCACATCGACACTCACAGCCATGCATAGAAAACATGTTCAGAGACCTACGTAGATTTGGCTTACATACAGAGAACATTTTCTGTGAAGAGCAACCCTCTAACACCTACCTGGCATCACTCTCTCTTCTGTGGAGAGATGCTAGATTTTGTTTCCCTTTGCTAATTTTTTCCAGCTTTCTGTTCCCTTTTGTGAAGTGATGATCCTGAGTTTGTATTTTAAGAAATCTCTCTTTCAGACTGTCAAGGGCAAACCTGCCCTGTATTTCACAGGGGCTGAGCATGCTCAGAATCGCAAAGAGTGAATGTCTCTCCATTGTTGTACCAGGCTAAGTAAACCCTCCGATTATGATAGTTTCAACTGTTTACTGCTATGTATTACTAATGGAAAGTGCCTCTCTATTTCCTTGTTTTGAATAAACTGTGGTATTAGATTCACAGTCTGCTTTCATCAGAAAGGGAAAATGATTTGACCCTCACATTCCTAAAAGCTGAACTAAAACTTTGGAGGCATACATCAAAGCTCTGTAAATAATGTGAGTAACACTTCGGACGCTTCTGGGGAGGGGTGGGGGTGGAAATTCCCTCTATGAAGAACACCCAAGTATTTAAAAAGAAATGGGTAGGTTTAAATATCTCACTGTTTTTCTTTTCCAGGGCTCCATGCTGAGGATTTTATTTTCCTTTGCAATGCTTATGCTGCCGGACTCCTTTTCTCTGAGGCAGGCTGACGTTAGCATGCTGAAGTGACTAGCAGTTTCACCAGAGCAAGTTGATTTGTAGTGGGATCCGTGTGGTGTTTGATGATTCTTTTTTGATTCAGAAGGCTCCACAAGTTTTGAATACCAATGGCACTTCAAAGGGCCATCGCTGTGAATTAGCACATGTGCTACCTTGTAGGCCCCAGGATAGAAAAGGAGATGGGTTTCAAGCCAGGAAATAGGTAGAATTTCTCCAAGGGCACTAAGAGTAAAGTAGGCACCCCAGGTCTCCATAAAGGTTGTGGAGTCTCTTTGGGATCAAGAGACTATCATGATTATGTAGAAACGACTCATGGCAGTCACCAGTCAGGCCAATCTTCGTCCTATTTTTTTTTAATCAGCCAAGAGCTGAAGAGAAAGAAACTCATTCATGTTTCCTCTACTGAGATTTCATGTTTTTTTTTTCTTTTAAGAGAATGTAAATAGAAACCATTTAATTTATTCAGATTTTCTATAGGCTACTGCTATAGATTTCAAGACTCTTTTCCACACCACCGACCTCTTTTTCTCTCAGAAGTTCTCAGTCCTCTTCTAAACAAAACCTAATCTTGAGATATGGGTGACCCCACTATTCTTGATTCTCGGGCTCAACTATTCTGGGTTCTTTATCAGTATTCTGCCAGGGAAAAAGGAAGTTCTGACAATATTTGGTATTCTTGGTAACTTTATTATTAATTATAGTAGTGGCTAGAAGCCCAAATAGGAGTCAGAGCCCCATTGTGCTAGTCACTGTACAAACACATAGTAAAAGACAGTCGCTGCTCTGAAGAGCAATCTATATAGACAAGGCAGACTAAATGTGAGAGGAAACAAGGACTGTTATCCCTGTTTTATAGATGGAGAACTGAGGCACAGAGAGGTTAAGTGATTTGGTCAAGGTCACACAGGAAATCAGTGGCAGAGCCAGGAATTGAAATTAGATTGTTTGTAACAATTGCTTTGACCTCCTGAACGAAGGCACCCCAATTGCATGTTTTGGTTTGGGTTTTTTCTATTTCATTATTTCTTTAAAGGAACTCTCTCTGAGAATCCATTATGTTGTGAGATAGTATACTGATTTTTTTTAATTGGCATGATTTTAAAATGGCTATCTTACTAATGAGTGGTAAAGCAGCCTTTGCCTCATTCACCATGCATATTGTATATAAATGATTTTTCTTGGTTCTGCTTATCTGGCATACACAGAACAGTACCCAACAGTAGATTTTACAGATGAATATCTAATGTTGTAGAAGTTCTGTACTTAGGAATCGTACGTGATTAGGTAATTGAGGACTGCATTATAATGTGTATGCACCAAAGGGAAGAGCTAAGGTTGTGTGTGCAATCTTAACTTTGGCTTTTCCTGACTTTTAGATGCTTAACCTTGCACCCTGAATGTTATCCTAACAGTTTTTTAATGGCAAGACATATAACATAGCTTACTGCTATGTGCCTGGAATACAGAATGATATAGTGTTTGTCATGAAAGAGTTTGATTAGCATGTGTTTGGGATGGCTGCATTATTCACAAATGACAAAGCAATGAGTTAATTACATATGTAGATATGAGAAAAGAGAGAATTTCAGTTTCAGCTTACAATAAATAAATGCAAATATTAAAAAATTCTTCTAATCTTAGCTCCTGTCTCTTTGGGCTGGTCCACACTAAGCCCCCAGTTCGAACTAAGATACGCAACTTCAGCTATGTGAATAACGTAGCTGAAGTCGAAGTATGTTAGTTCGAACTTAAAGGTACTTACCGCGGGTCCACACGCGGCAGGCAGGCTCCCCCGTCGACTCCGCCTACTCCTCTCGCAGAGCAGGATTACCGGCGTCGACGGCGAGCACTTCCGGGATCGATTTATCACGTCTAGACAAGACGCGATAAATCGATCCCAGAAGATCGATTGCTTGCCCCCGAACCAGCGGGTAAGTATAGATGTACCCTTTGTGTCTTACCCTGGCAGGCAGTTGCCTAGTACATTTATTTCCTTCTGTAACTATTTTGGGAACTATTCTATTTTTTAATTATTTTATATATGGTCTAACATAAGTATATCCTATCTTTCCAAGAGAAACTCTCTTTTGTTCACATTTTAGTTCTTCTTGTAGCGTATTATTCCTGCACAGTTCACACTCCTCCTCATTGGTTGGAAGTATGTTATTGTTATATTCATTTAATTTTTGGTCTGACATAAGAATGACCCAGTTTTACTTGGGGAAATATATTTATTAGCCATTGTTTGATCAGCTCTTTGAGAAATATGAAAGCCCTATGTCAGTCTAAGTATTATTTGTTTTGCCAATATTTGAGTTCTTGCATCAAACTGAGCTATTAGTATGTTATCCCTGGTCAGAGGTTTACAGTATACACAGTGCTATGAAAAAGAAAATTGCACAGAATGATTAATATATCACAGAGGAAATTATCCTTACTGTTGATGGTATTAAAATACTTGTTTCCAGAGCTGAAATAATAGTGTGAAAATTTTGCATGAACATTTTGATAATTCAGAAGCTTAGTTTTGATTTGCTACATTCCTGCCCTTTTCACAAATATTTGTGTGAGCAGAGTTTTATTCATACAAATATTTGTGAGCAATTCTAGTCCCGTAGCTGAAATTTTATTCACAACAGAAGCAGAAGTCATGTATTGGTGATATACACCAAGAGCAATCATTTACATTATAGAACTTTGGGGAAGCAGGAGCAACAGCGGCAAACATAGACCTCAGGATCCTCAGCTCTATGCCACTTGGGGTTCTCCCCCGGTCTGGGAGACTCTTCAGTGGGCCCATTAAGTTAGCTTTACAGCCCCTTGATGAAGCAGGAGGGATGTAAATGATGTGTAGTGAGCCTGAGAATCTGGCTCAAGTACTAGTGATGTACAAAATTGTGTGCCTGACAGCAGAGAGGCTACAGAAATATTAAGGAAGGTAGTGGTGAGTCTGAGGTTAGACCTGTGATGTTGTGACACCATAGGCTTGTGTCATTTGGTACTAAAGTCAGAGAGGGAGTCACATGACCAGTTCCCTCTCAAAATCAGCAACATGAATGAGTGTTTCAGAAGGCAGAAAAACAGAGAGACCAGCACTAGTGGTCATTATGGATGTGTTACGGCGATGGTGGTGACATCACATACACAATTTGCATTCTATGTTGGCAGAGATTTAGCTCAGGAATCTAGCCAGAATACAATGGCACCTCTGATTTATCTCCAGATTCTCTAAATCGGGCACATCCTTTTCAGTCTACGCCTGTTGAAAAGCTTGAGCAACAGACTGTTGGGTGGAGGGGAGCCCACCTTTTCTGTACATGTTTTGTCAGGTTTACAGTAGGTTCTTGCATTACTCAGAAGTCAGAGCATCAGCACCACTCCCCCAACATATTAGTTGTTCCTGTTTGGGGACAAAGTGCATGACTGAGGTGGCTTTGGAATGACTGCCATGGCAGCTGATGTACTGGCACTTGACTTACTGTCTTCCCTTCCTCACAGAAGGGGAGGAAGAGAACACCTGAAAGCTGACAGCAGTTCTGTTCAGGTACTTATACTGCATCGATCACCATGACGCTTAGTCTCTTTCAGTTTCAGCTCCAGTATAGCAGGAGCCCATTCAAGAAGAAAGTGAGACTAAAACTGTCCCACAGTATTTCAGAACAGTATGGGCTGCATTACCGAATGCATTGGCCAGTTCTGAGGATAAGATGGATATAGGGTGACCAGATGTCCCGATTGTATAGGGATAGTCCCGATATTTGGGGCTTTGTCTTATATAGGCTCCTATTACCCCCCAGCCCCGTCCCAATTTTTCACACTTGTGACCAGATGTCCCGATTTTATAGGAACAGTCCCGATATTTGGGGCTTTGTCTTATATAGGCTCCTATTACCCCCTACCCCCATCCCGATTTTTCACACTTGCTGTCTGGTCACCCTAGATAGATATGTGGACCAAACCATGCATTGCACATGTGTGAGTGGCGATTAGTTTTGGTGGTAGCAGCATCCAGCAAAATGTCACACTATCAGCATGCAGCTCTGATAACTCGCTCACTTCAGCTCATCTTCAGCTGGAGATAGGCATAGCAGACTGGTTGACCATCTCATCCTTCTCCCTTGTCCCCAGGCAATGGTGCCAATGTGATATAGGAAGTGGATGATGCTGGGTTTTTCCCAGGTGCAGTACCATGAATTGCACACTGCATTTGCTTAATTAAGAGTAAGTGCCTGAGGAATTATCAGCATGTACAAGATATTTATTATTGTCCATAAGATTTCCAGCCACTTCAGCCAGTCCCATCCAACACAGAATCTCTTTAAGTAACTTCATGTGCAGTGTGGCCATCTTTCTTGCCAGTTGAAGGCTGAGTTCAGGTATTCCAGGGCCTAAAGCAGGAGTTCATGAGAATTCCACTCTTCACATGCACTACTTGCTGTGTATTAGTGATTCAGCTGTCATAGCAATAGCCTAATGCTACAGTATTGCCATTTTGCGAACCTCTGTGCAGCCAGTAGCTTATTAGTTTCTGCAAGGATCTACCTTTTTTTTAAATCCATCAGTTGCTTTATAAAGACATCACATACCACTTAAATACTTGTCACCTTCTTATAGCAGTTTTTGCTCTGATATATTGCAAAATAATCTGTTTTATACCCAGGGCAATAATGATTCAATTTCAATCATGATTTTTTGCTTAACTTATTGTGCAAAGATATTTCAGTGGAATCCAACTGAAACCAGAGATGTAAGGGAATCAGTCTTTTAGGGATAGATTCTGTCATCTTTTTTCTCATTGAGTAATGCCTTCCTCCATTGATTTTTTTTTCTAATGGGATTACTTGCAGAGTAAGGTACTATTCAATATGAGTCATTGTGGCAGAATCAGGTCCATAGCTATTATCTAGAATAGCTCAAGATTAGATAGGCAAATATCATTGATCATAAAACCACCATCAACAGTAAGGATAATTTCCTCTGTGAAATATTAATCATTCTGTGCAATTTTCTTTTTCATATGGTTGAATTTTGCTCCATTAAAATTGTCTGTTTTGAACACATCCATCATTAGGTTAGACTGGTAGTCAATAGATAACTTGGCCAAGATTTTCAAATGTGATTAATGATTTGGGGTACCTCCGTTTTTGGGGCCCCAACTTGAGACACCTTAAAGAGACACCTTTTCAGAAAGTGCTGAAGATCAAGCCCCTTATGATATCTCAAATTGGGCACTAAATGGAGGCACTAAAAATCACTAGCCACATTTGAAAATCTTGGTCTATGGAAAGTACACTCTAAATACCTAAGAGAGAGATCTGTAAGTTGTATTATGGGATCCTTTCTATTGTCTGTCTTTTCAGCTCACCAAGTTTGGAACAGCCAATGCAGATCATGGCACACGGTTGTCATTCCCAAACCCACCTGGCATTCTGAAAGCACAATCAATCAAAACCTGTCCTGTTGTAGTTTCCTATGTCACCCCTGGGGCCACAGAAATTAAATGAATTCAGTGCTGGGACACAATGATGATAATTAGCAAAGCCCCTTTGCAATGCCTGATCCTAGAGTTACCCAGCTGCCTCTGTCTCCAAGAGGCCATTCCAGCATCCAGGGATTGCTGGGAGGCAGGCATGCTGCAGTGGCACACCTCCTTTCGTCTGGCCCGGTCCCCTGCAGAGGTGGCTGAAAGGTGGTGATGCTGGAGGTGCTACGGTGGCTATATTACACCCAAGTATTCTCCTAAGAAGATGACATTCTTAAGTGGCTGGTGAAGTTGGCTTTTGGGCTGCTTTGCACTGCTCCAATCTGACTTGGGGAGATGAGGGGGAAGTGAGGCATGGAGAGGTTAAATGACTTACCCAAGACCAGAAAGCAAGTTAGTTTGAGAACCAGGACAGAGACACAGGAGAGCCTGATTCTTAACCGTGTTCTTAGAGAACACTGCCTCTTCAGTGAGGGTGAAATTTATTTCATTCACCTAAACCCTAAGCATTTGGCTCTGTGTAGGTGAAGTGCAGGTGCAGTGGGGAAATTAAAGGAACCATCTTAACCTGTGGCATGGGCACTGGGCTGCAGCCTGGGCTGGAGAAGTGGTTGGAGCCTCTCTGCATTACAGCTGTGGTGTGTTAGACCTTTTGGGACTTTAATGGGGTGATTTGCCTACCAAGGTACTATCCAATGTGAATAAGGGTGGCAGAGTTGGACTCAGTGGAACTATGCATGTCAGTAAGGGTTGTAAAATCAGTCCCATATTTTGTACATGTATTTAAAAAACCAACAAAAATCTTGGAGCTTATCAAGATCAGAATCAGGTCCCCACTCTTAATTTTTACCATTGACTTAAATGGAAGCAGGATCAGGCATATGATGCTTAAACTGACCTCTCGTCCTTTGTGTTGATTTCATCCAATTACTTTGGCTTGAGAGCAGCAGGACCAGACCCAAGTGCTTAACGTTTGCAGCAGAAGCAGTCTCTCTGCTGGACATAATAGCATAAGAGCCAACAGCGGGGATCCTGTGAGCTTGGAGGAGCTTGTTGGCCTGAATCTGAAACTGTAGTGAATAGCTCAATGCAGCTTTCAGTTTGAGGCACATTGTCTACAGAGCCTTATGGCCCAGAGAAACAAGCCCAGTGCAAAATAGAGCTGGTATGATGGTTATGTGAATGTCAGGTGGGGGAAGACACCTTTAATGCCAGGGCTCAAGCAGGCATTCTGGCAGTGGGTGCCAAAGAGGATTGGAAAGCTTTTTACCTTAAGCCGTGTCAGCAGAGACACCGTAGATGAGGTATGTAAGCTGTGTAACTACCACCCAAAATTTATTGCAAAAATAATTATGTGAGGAGATTGTTGTACATAATTAATATTCAAAGTGATTCATGAATACATTTACATATTTACACATATCACATAGTTGCATTTCAGAGTGCAAAAATCCCATGGGATTTTGATCCAAAAAGGATGCAGGATTTATGCAGGCAAGTTTTCATTAGGCATTGTGGTTTCTAGCACTGCACACAGTGCCAGGATCCTTCATGCTACAGTAAGTTTCTGTGTGGAAACAACAAATTTAGATCCAATATATGGGGCTGCTCCCCACATAACAAGGGATTGGGGAGTCCCTGATTTTTGATCCAGAGTAAAATCAATCATGATCCATTGTAAGTCATTCTATTTAGGACTCCTGCCATCTAAGGAGAGACACATGGGGGTATGCCAGACCCTGTGTGTGGGAGGGTGGACAAAGGGTCATCCACATGGATCTCACTTCCCCAGCTACCACATTTGATTGCATCCTCTTCCCTGGTAAATGACACTTGCATTGGTGCCAGAGCCAAATTCTTCTGCGAACCTAAATGAAATGAGGATAAAATGCATGGACCTCCCAAGTATCTATTTCCAGCTGGCTCAACATCCCTCCTCCCAGAGCTATATATTGTTGCCCAGTGTGTATAATAGTATTCCATGCAATTCATGGCAATTCTCAGTTTTTATTTTCACTATGCTATAAACTAGATACATTAGAAGGGAAACAATTTGGGAAATAGTGGAGGATTTTCCCAAGCCATTATCTACACCACCACACATCAGTTTTGTTCATATAAGGAGTTTACTTGTTACCTAGGTTTTGGTGAGCTTTTCAAAGATGCCTAGGACAGTCAGGCATGCTCCACCCATTGGAATTCAATTGGAGTTGGGTTCTTAACTCCCACTAGGAGCCTGTGAACATCTCACCCTTTATCTTTGGCATGTTACAGCTACTTGAGAGGTGAAGTCAATAGCAAAACTCCTAGTTGACTTGGCCAATTCCAGGATTTCATCCCAGAAATTGAATATACAAATTAGTTAAGGGGCTCCTAACATAAATTATTAGATGTATTTTGATTTTTAAAGGCTTTATCGAGCATACAGCATATTTAAAAAACACAGATAAAAAACCTAAATTGTTAGATTTTTCCTCCTTCTCTCCTAAATTTACCTCTTTAGTTCACTGGAAAAAAAGAAAAAAAGTTACTGAACCTTCTATATATGTTCAATGCCAAGAATAGTAACAGGGAAAAATCCTTACCATGTATTTATATGTTCACATCATTCATTTGCGTAAATGGTTGTAGCAGCCACTTTGATTTATATGGCCAGCAGATGTTGGAACTTAAAGCACCTGCTAAGAAAAGCTGATTCTTTATAGCCATGGCCTAGCCCTGTCTCCATGGGATTTTATTTTTCCCCTGGCTTCCTTGCTGTGGCCCAGCAGTATCTGTGCTATTAGTTCATTTGTGCAGGCAGCGTCTGTGGTGGGTCTTGGATGCTCCATTCTGTGTATCTGCCAGGCCTGCTTTGATAGCCTAGCCAAGCCACTGCTGGTTGACATGTGAAAAATGCCAGAAGCTTCTTTTTCTGTGTGTACAAAATCAGTCCAAGAGGCCTGTGACATGAGGAAAGCATAACTCATTCTACTATATTGCTTAAAACACCAGCAAAAATAAATAATTCAGGGTTACTAGCAACACCTAGGCATAACAGCTATTCAGAATCAGAGACTAATGTCCTATGGTCGAAAGAAACAGCTACCTGGTTGCTCAGCAACCACTGTTCAGAAGAAGCTGCTGGGGAGTAGCTAGAACAGTCTCAGAGTAAATCTGTCTGCTGTAGCACATCATTCTAAGTTTCTCTAAGCATTAAACATACCAGGCTCCCTCACCCACTGCTTCCAGAGACCTTAGCTCAAGTTCAAATGACACTGACTGGAGTCTGTTTCAGCTGGATGATCTTTGGTTGGCACTGTTTTGCCATAGCTGTAAAAATGGTGTAACAAGTGCAATGTATCATTCTTAGCTGGCCTCTTCCCATTATACCCATGGTTGACCTTGCCCACACCCCCCTTGCCTACATCAGATGTGGGGGGGAGCAGGACAAGATTTCAAGTTTGACATTTGGTATTCGAGTTTGGGGCTTTATCCAAAGAGGAAATCTGCTAACAGCAGCCCATCATCCTGTTGCCCGCCCAAGGGGCTCGAGGGGACAACAATGGTCCGTGGCCCGGTGTGCTTGGCACCAATAAAGACACCGAGGGGAGAAAGCAAGCCAAGTTTATTTCAGAGCTCTGAAATGACACTAGGAGACCAGCATGTCTCAAATCCAGTGCAACAAATACAAACAACTTTTACCTTTTATACTCCAAACTGTTTCCATACATCTTTGTCTGGCTGTTCCTCCTTACCCCTCCCTTCCAGACAACTGTTACAATAAGCTCTACATAAGCTTGTGAGAAGACTTTCCCAATCTTTGCAACCTTGAGTTAGACATCTGCAAACTAACTACCCCTCCTTTTCCCTCCTCCTTATCTCTATTATTTCTGCTAGTGAGAGTGAAACTGCAGCCATCTGCTAGAAACGCTGACCAATACATTTCTGCTTCAGCCTGCTACAGAGCATGTAAGCAGTGAGCACAGAAGTAGGTGAGAGTTCACAAGATGGAGTTTGGGGGTTCAGATAGGCCCAGAGCAAAAGAGTTTCATCGGCTCTTTGGCCTTCCACTCTCCTGAGTTACCTGGTAGCTATGCCTAGTGGACCCCAACAATCCCTCCTTTGAGAACACTCAAACCTTTGTCAGAGTTTTCTCATACTCTAAAGACAAAATGCGATTAAGCTCCATGCAATCAGGATTATCAATAAGAGGGTATAAGGGAACTTCTGGGGTATGGGAGGTACAAATCTTACGTATGAGCACTTTACAGCAAATGAGCAAAAGAACAAGAACAAAACATATCACCACACCTGTGAGCAAGATGCGAACAATGCTTCCCCCTATATCCCCTAGTTCCCCTAAACCAGGTATCCAACCCCAAAGGGAATCCAAAATAGTGGGTTCCCCTTCCTGGGCCTTCCACTGGTTAAAGGCCCATTTGGCTGACAAGATATGCTTGTTAATGTCCTGTGAAAACTCTGGGACATAGGTACAACACTCTTCTCCAATAAGGGCACATACCCCGCCCCGTGAGGCTAACACATAATCTAGGGCCTGTCGGTTCTGCAAAGCCAGCAGTCGAAGCTGGTACAGCTCAGAACTTATGCTTTTCTCTATGGCTAGGGTATCATTGGCAAATTGGGTGAGAAATTTAGACAGTCTTCTGTAAAGTTGGGTTAGCCGTCCCACCCCATAGGAAGGGAGGGCTATCATCCCAAACCTGTCTCCTTCTCCAATGGGTTCAATGGTAGCTCTCAGGGACCGATAGTACCTAGGGCGACCTGAGGGAGCCTTGGTAGAACGCTGAGGGGAGGAGCAAGATAGCCTTTGTAACAACTACCATGCCAACCATTAGGAAGCCATTTGTAGGCACTAGTACCACAAACCCAAAAGGCTTCACCATAACTAGCCTTTCCATTGTTACCTTGTGAGTCCTGTAGGGTGGCTTGTGGGAAAGGGTAAAGAATGCAGTGCCGGTTTGCCAACCGGTGGCATTCAGTAAAGGAACAGTGAGAGACCCTAAACCTGAACCCATATTGTGTTTACAACAACCTAAATGCCCAAAAGACAAGAATTATTGACACTAAACAAGTCAAAAAATAACAAGACCAAATACATAGGCCAGGTCCGCCTTCTGTGAGAAAATAAAACCAATGCTCAGGGTTCTCGCGGGGAGTATACTGTGACTGTTCAGAAAGGTCACAACGCATTCCCAGTGACCCTTACTGTCTTTTGAATAACATCTTAAGTCCCAAATCGTCGTTAACAGTCTTCTCAGCAGGCTGGACAGTCCACTGTTTAGGAGCGGGCACTGCTTTCAGTTGGGAGTGATGAATCCAGTTCTTGTGTCCTTCGACCTTTGCCTCTGTATGGGTGACAAGCAGGACGGTGTGGGGTCCCTTCCACTTCTCTTGGAGAGGCTCGTCCTTCCAGGTCCGCACGAGAACGTAGTCACCAGGCTGCAGGGAGTGGACCGGAGTATCCAGCAGAAGAGGCTGTGAATCTTTGGTGTACCTGTGAAGAGAAGAAAGAACAGCAGACAGAGGGCACATGTACTGAGACAAGAAACCACACCCCACTTCCCATTCCTCTGCCAGAACTGGGGTACCATTCATAGGCCATGCTCTTCCAAACATAATCTCGAAGGGACTAAGCCCTATCCTACCCTTAGGGAGAGCACGAATGCGAAGTAACACAAGGGGCAAGGCATCAGGCCACTTAAGAGAGGCCTCCTGACAGACCTTTGAGAGGTGTCGCTTGAGTGTCTGATTTGTGCGTTCCACTACTCCACTGGCTTGTGGTCGCCAGGGTGTGTGGAGTTTCCAGGGGATTTGCAGAGCACTTGATATCTTTTGAACAATTTGAGATGTGAAGTGTGTTCCATTATCAGATTCCATCCACTGGGGAAGGCCGAAGCGAGGAATGATCTCCTTGACAAACTTAAGAGCCACTGTTTTGGCAGTGTTGTTGCGACATGGGAAGGCTTCAGGCCATCCGCTGAATCGATCCACTAAGACAAGAAGGTACCTGTACCCTTGGGTCCTGGGAAACTCAGTAAAGTCTATTTGCCACACCAATCCTGGGCCTGGGGTAGGTTCCAGGGTGGCTGGTGGCACTGCTACTCCTGGTCGAGGGTTATTCTTTTGGCAGATTAAACATTCAGCTTGTACCTGTGATGCTAGGGGTTTAAGTCCAGAGGTTAGAAAATATTTATTCATGAGCTGGGTAAGAGCCTCTCTGCCTGCGTGTGTGGTTTGATGCAGTTCCTGCAACACTGGTCAAATCAAGCCCTTGGGCAGGAGGATTTTTCCCTCTGTGGAATAAAGCCATCCCTCCTTTTCCTGGAGACCGAGACTGTCAGCCAGGTTTCTGTTCTCTTGGGAATACTCAGGGGCTGCAAGCTCACCCACTGATGGGATGAGGGCATGCATTTGGGCATTATCCTCTGTTGGTGATTTCAGGGTAGCAGCTCATTTAGCTTCCCTGTCTGCTCTGGCATTACCCTTGGTTACATCTTGATCTTCCCTTTGATGGGCTTTGCAATGTACCACTGCTACTGCTGAGGGGAGTTGTACTGCTTCTAAAAGTCAGAGAATTTGAGACCCATGCTTGACTGGAGAACCTTGGGCTGTTAGCATTCCTCTTTGCTTCCACAAACCAGCATGAGCATGCAATACCCCAAAAGCATACTTTGAATCAGTAAAGATATTAACCTGTTTATCTTTTGCCAGCTCGAGTGCATGAGTCAGGGCCACTAGTTCAGCAAGCTGGGCAGATGTTCCTGCCGGTAAACTCTCAGCTTCCATGGTATCATGAAGAGACACAATAGCATAACCAGCCCTCCTTTGCCCATCCACAACAGTACTACTTCCATCTGTATACCATTCTAAGTCAGCATTTGGGAGTGGCTGATCGTTTAGATCTGGGCGGCTAGAATACTGAACATCTATGATTTCTAAACAGTCATGTTCCTGCTTTTCTGTCTCTGGTAGCAGGGTAGCTGGATTAAGAGAGGGACAGATCTGCAGGGTGACTTCAGGATTCTCTAACAGCTTCGCCTGGTACCGAGCAACCTGAGCTTGTGTGAGCCAAAGACCACCCTTAGTATCCAGCAAGGCTCGGACCATATGGGGAACATACACTTGCACAGTTCCTCCCAGTGTCAGTTTCTCAGCTTCCCCAAGCACTAGAGCAGTAGCTGCGACCGCCCTCAAACAGGCTGGCCAACCCTTTGAAACTTGATCCAGTTGCTTAGAAAAATATGCCATGGGACATTTCCAGACACCTAGTAACTGAAATGCCCTGTCTGCTTCTAGGGACCAGTGAAAGGGGTCATGATCCGCTCCCTTAACACATTCATACAGAGGTTTAGCCCACAGTCCACTACCCTGTATCCTCGGAGTCCAATAAAGTTTAGGAGACTCACAGTAGCTCTGAGACAAGGGATTAGACCCACAACAGCAATTAACAAGTCATCTACATATTGCAGCAGGAGGGCTCTGTCTGAATTATCCCACTCCTCCAAGTCTCTGGCCAAAGCCTGGCCGAACAGAGTGGGGGAATTTTTAAATCCTTGAGCCAATACGGTCCAACAAAGCTGCTTTTTAACCCTTCTGTTGTCCTCATTATGCCTGGCAGTATTTTGCAGATCTCATAGTTGCTTGGGCACATTCAGGCCCCCCTTTCTCTTGGTTGTCAGCCAAGTCTTAGCTGTGTACAATGTCCTTGGATGAGCCAGCATGACTGAGCTTGCTAGCTGTATTTTCCTCAGTTAACTCATTCTGTTCTTTTTCCTTCTCCCTTTCTTGACTTCTTCTAACTTCCAAAGGAACCTTCCACTCTTCACTCATACACCTTTTCTCCAACCATCAACACATACACATTGCCATTATACATCCTTTCCAGTAACATAACTTCTGTACAGAACCTTGAAGCAACAAACCAGGACACAAACACTCACTTCTGAGGAATCCTCTCTGTACAACCTCTGGTGTCCAATAGCTTTCCCTTTTAAACCTTAAATGCCTTCCCCGTCTTCCCCTAGCCTTAGCTATAACCTGATTCTGCTCCACTTCAGACAACAGGGTTCTCATAAGTATATTGCAGTCATCCCAGTCAGGCTTATGGCTAGCTAGACACCCTTCAAAGATAGAAATGAACTTGCTTGGATTCGTTGAGAATTCTCCTGCCTCTATCTTAAAAGTAGCCAGACATACAGGGTTAAAAGCAACATGCGAATACACAGACTATCTGTTCCTGGACGGGCTACCACACTCTCAGTAATCAACGGATATAATCCCACGGGGGGGGGTACTCTCTGAAGCCTGTGGGGGTGGAGGAGCCGAAGGGGACACCGATTCTGGCATTACAACAGTGGGAGGGTTCTGGGGTTTAGCAGCTGTTACTACTGAGCCTGTCAGAGTCAAATGGCACTTGAGCAAAATATCAGTCCTATTTCTTACCATAAACCTATATGCATAGAGATGTTCATTCCATTTACCTGTTCTGACAAAACAAAAGCAACTGAAGGATCGTATTGTAATTAAGTGATCCTTCCGGTGGCCACCTTTCTTGGCACTCCAGCTGGTACTGAGGCCAATCAACTGTACAGAACCTTTTCAATTTACTTTTAATCAACTGATCAGATCCAAACACTCTCCAGTTCACTAGAATGCATTCTAAGGGTGTACACTGTACCCTGCCAGCTGTACTCTATCCCTGCCCCATACTGAGGGAGACTCTGGGCATCCCCAGGTCAAAACAGATAAAGTCCCCACTGGACTGTTCCTACCTTATCCAAGGGTCCGGTTCTGCACCGTCGCCCTATCCACAGGACCGGTTCCCCACCGTCGCCCGCAGCTGCTTCTCCACTGTCTGTGTGCGTTGCACCGTTGTGCCCTCCGGGGTCGAGCAAACCACGTCTCTGCCGAGGCCCCCGATGAAGTCACCGGTGCGCGCAGGGCGTCGGTCGTCGTAATCCGTCGGCCACCAGGAGGGATCCGAGCAAGGCTAAATTTCAGCCTCGAGCCCACCCAGGGACGCCAAAACTGTTGCCCGCCCAAGGGGCTCGAGGGGACAACAATGGTCCGTGGCCCGGTGTGCTTGGCACCAATAAAGACACCGAGGGGAGAAAGCAAGCCAAGTTTATTTCAGAGCTCTGAAATGACACTAGGAGACCAGCATGTCTCAAATCCAGTGCAACAAATACAAACAACTTTTACCTTTTATACTCCAAACTGTTTCCATACATCTCTTTGTCTGGCTGTTCCTCCTTACCCCTCCCTTCCAGACAACTGTTACAATAAGCTCTACATAAGCTTGTGAGAAGACTTTCCCAGTCTCTGCGACCTTGAGTTAGACATCTGCAAACTAACTACCCCTCCTTTTCCCTCCTCCTTATCTCTATTATTTCTGCTAGTGTGAGTGAAACTGCAGCCATCTGCTAGAAACACTGACCAATACATTTCTGCTTCAGCCTGCTACAGAGCATGTAAGCAGTGAGCACAGAAGTAGGTGAGAGTTCACAAGATGGAGTTTGGGGGTTCAGATAGGCCCAGAGCAAAAGAGTTTCATCGGCTCTTTGGCCTTCCACTCTCCCGAGTTACCTGGTAGCTATGCCTAGTGGACCCCAACAATCCCTATGGTGTCATCTCCATAGCAGAGTGCAGGGGCAGGTATATTACTGAGGTAAAGGCACTTTCTCCCAGATCTATTCCATTTTGGTGTTTGCTTATTAGAGTGCATGGGGTGGAGGGAGGTTGAAGGCTGAACCAAAAAGTTCCAAATGGAGCTAAATAAAATAGATGCTGGGGTCTTGACCAACTGTTTGGATAAATTTAGAACCACAGAAGCCTCTAGTTTCTTTTGGTCTCACTACAGTGGTGTCACCATAGACAATGGAAGCTGTAGTGAGAGGCAAACAGTGGATATTCTGTATTGAAAAGGCTTAGCATAACTATCCAGATTTTCATCTGTACAGTAGAATCCAGTCTATTCAGAATGAACTTGGATAATAGTGAATCTCTAGTGATGGTGAAGTAGCATGTAAATCCTAAACTGTTTCAGTGCATTGCATTGAACTTCCATTTATTGTGAAATGACTTTAATAGGAGGGCAACAATAGTTGTGCATTTGATTTTTTCCTTCTTAAGTGTAGTCCTTTGCACTTATCTATACTGAATAGTTTGACCTACTCTAAATAGTGCTTTCTTGCAGTTATCAGCAGTGGCAATGAGCCTAAACCCTGGTGTGGAGGATGAGACTTTAATCCATAGCTTAATCATCCAGACCAAAGCAAGCCTTGTGGTTCAGTCCCATGCATCTCCAACAGTTTGTGCCTGTAATAGCTGTCCCTCACCTGCCCCTGAAAGAGCATCTTCCATTGATCATCATATTAATAAGATGCATTTCAATGGTCACTCTTCATTCTCTGTGTCTGAGGAATGGCTAATGTTTATTTAGCAGAAGAGGTGTCAAGGCTGTATCCCCACTTTGAACTTTAGGGTACAAGTGTGGGGGCCTGCATGAGGACTTCTAAGCTTAACTACCAGCTTAGTTCTGGTCCGCTGCCACCATTCCCTACCCTGGGAAGCTTTTAGAAACCTCTCACCAATTCCCTGGTGAATACAGATCCAAACTCCTTGGATCTTAAAACGAGGAGAAATTGACCCTTTCCCCCTCCTTCCTTTCACCAACTCCTGGTGGATACAGATCCAAACCCCCTTGGATCATAAAACAAGGAGAAATCAATCAGGTTCTTAAAAAGAAGGCTTTTAATTAAAGAAAAAGGTAAAAATCATCTCTGTAAAATCAGTATGGAAAATAACTTTACAGGGTAATCAAACTTAAAGAGCTCAGAGGACCCCCCTCTGTCTTAGGTTCAAAGTACAGCAAACAAAGATAAACACTCTAGTAAAAGGTACATTTACAAGTTGAGAAAACAAAGTAAAACTAAGACACCTTGCCTGGCTTTTTTACTTACAAGTTTGAAATATGAGAGACTTGTTTAGAAAGATGGGGAGAACCTGGATTGATGTCTGGTCCCTCTCAGTCCCAAGAGCGAACAACCCCTTAAAACAAAGAGCACACACAAAAGCCTTCCCCCCCCCCCAAGATTTGAAAGTATCTTGTCCCCTTATTGGTCCTTTGGGTCAGGTGTCAGCCAGGTTACCCGAGCTTCTTAACCCTTTACAGGTAAAAGGATTTTGGAGTCTCTGGCCAGGAGGGATTTTAGTACTGTACACAGGAGAGCTGTTACCCTTCCCTTTATAGTTATGACAAGAGGGTTGCTGCTTTTCCTGTTAAAGGATCAACAGAATGTAGCATGGCAGCAAAGAACCACTGAATAAAAACAAAGATTGTAGAATAGCTTTAAGGAGCAAGGGGGAATGGAACATTAATATTATTCAATAAGGAGACTTCCCTCCCCCTCAGGCTGCTATTCAATGCTGATACCAGGTAGTTCTTTAAGGGGTATTTTGGTTGCACAAAATCTGATTCACTGATGTTCTCTCATCCCAATACGGACACCTCTTAGACTCCAGTTTTTATTTATTATTGTAGCACCTAGGAGCCCTGATCAATGTCCTATGCACTGTAAAAATACAGGGTGGAAAAAAACAGTTCCTGCCCCAAGGAGCAGTTGAGCAAAGCACTTATGCATGTGTATGATGCTGAATCTGGGCCTTATGTTGTGAAATCATAGCCCAGTATGGTACAATAAACTACGCCAATGGGCTAGAGTGGACAGATTTCAGAGAGAAACACCACAAAGGAAGTGTATAGAAAAACTGAGGGGAGGGAAGGAGAAAGACTAAGCAGATACTGTAATTTGTAAATGTAGTGAAATGAAATCTGTTCTTAGTCTGTCTGGATAACACCATTTATGCTGATGTAGTCTATTAATGCTAAATTATGAAAGCATATTAATTGCTGACTGAATCGGCATATCATCCTCTGTCAGAGAGTCACTATTAATTTAAAGTCAGATTTTCCAGTCCTTAATTAAGCAAAACTCACTGAAGTCCATGAGAAGTTTTTCTTGAATTAGGATTGCATTCAAAACTAGAGCTTCATGAACTTTACTTTGGAGAGCAATATGGTGAATGCAAAATAAGCAGAAGTGACTTTGGCAGCGGTGCAGCTCAGAATCAATGCACTGTATCATGATGCAAAAATGAAAAATCTCTCATCGATGAAAACAGTAGCTATAGAGTGCAGGCATGGAAGCATGACCATACAGGCCAGTAATCACATACAAATCCCCACCGTTAACTGCTGAGCTAAAGAGACAGATCCACTAGCTCAGCTGGCAGAGGGAACCAACAGACAGATTAGTAAGTCTGATATTGTTCATCAAGTAAGTGAGTGTGATGTATGTAAGGGAGGTGGACATGATGTGGGTAGGTGAGTGAGGGTGGGAGTGGATGTGTGGTAGGTGTGATGAGGAAAAAATGAGCCCCTTCTTAGACAAATTATGAAGGCAGAGAAGATCAAAGGCAGGGTGCTGAGCAAGGGGTTTGTGGTCTGGGGAGATTAGCCCATTCATGGGTTCCATTGCCTCTTTACCTGGTTGCCACAGTAGCAGAATACCTGAGTTATCAGTAAAACAGTACCTCCACCTGGTAGAATCCTATAGCCATTTGTGCTTGAAAAAGCAAGCAGAAGGACTGTGGCTAGAGGACATCTTATTGTTGAAAATAAAAAAAAAAAAACACTAATTTTACTTTTAAATAAAATCTTGTCCTCAAAAACAATCAGAGGTGGTGATCGGTGACTCCTCCCCTCACTTGAAACATGGTAAGGAATATCTTATTCATGTATATACCATACAGCCTTAAGGGGGGAAATGCTAAGGAGGTGGTTTAGATTTTATTTATCTTTATTCTTTAACTATCTGGAAGAGACAGTAAACACATCAATGAAATTTACAGATGATGATAAATTGGGAGGAGATTTGAACAGATAAATGGTAAAAAGAGTCATTGATTGGTTAGAGTCATGGGCAGAAAATATCTAAAGGAATTTTAAGTAGTCACCATTGCAAACGCCTTAACTATGAATGCCAGAAGTCTCAGGCATTAAAAAGGTGCCTACCTAGAATTAAGGAGTTCTCAGGCTGCATGATGTTGGTCTTCTTTATTGACAAAGAGAAGGTAAATTATTGCCCGTGTGTATTCTGTGCTTGGAACAATAAAGATACTCCTTCAACTCCCTCTGAAAACAGTGTTAACTTGTTCTTTATTGTTTGTGTTACAGTAGCACTTAGAGTAATCCAATATCAGCCCATTTCCAGTGTTTTAGAGTAACTAAGTCAGAATTGGAGTTCCATTGTTCTAAGTTCTGCACAAACACATGGTAAGAGACAGCCCTTGCCCCCAAGGAGTTAAGAATCTAAGTAGATATGGCAGACAAAAGAAGTACTATCCCCATTTTACAGAAAGGAAGCTGTGGCACAGACGGATCAAGTGATTTGCCCACAGTCACTCAGGAAGACTGAGTTTACAGTCCAGTGTCTTGACCACAAGATCATCCTTCCTTCTGGTCTTTGTTACAAGTCCAAGAAAGGTCTGAGAATTGTCTTTATGTTGTAATCACAACCACTTCTGTATAGACACTCCCAAACACGCCTGGTACAATCAACTCAGTCAAAGAGGCAGAAGTCAACACCACCTGAAGCCTTAAAGTCAAGCCATAAATCATATTAAAAATAGCATATATTAGGGCAGAATTACAGGGAGCACAGTTTTCATACAACACAACAGCTATGATGTTGCTAAGTCAGTAGCAAATAGGGAAAGATGACTTAACTTATTACCGTTATTTTACTGAGTAGTGCTTAATTTGTAATGAAAGAGGTGCTGGGGCTCAAGGAATTAGGTGCCAGCGCTTAAGAAAGTTTTTTACTTTAATAACTATGTGGCAAGCCCAGAGGTGCCGGGGCTATGAACTGCCAAGCCTAAAGGTGCTAGGGCTCAGCCCCTGGTACAAATTATGCACTGCTGAGGAGGATTTTAAAATGGGTTTTTGCCTCTTTTTAAGTCTCTTTATGATGCATAAGAAAGGCCTGGAAGTTTTTTCAAAAGGAAAATAGAGGTTTCAATGGTTTCCCTGATTTCCTTAAGCTTATTTGAAAATAGCAGCCTAGATGCCTATGCAATGTGTCATGTGGATATAATCTCCACATTTCTCTAGAATTGTGATTAATATTTGTATTCCTTGATTCTCCCTTTAATACCTCACTCTTACTTTTGATTAGTCTGAAAATGTATATTCAAATAATCTGTACCACCTGGAAAATCTTTAAGTTAAATAATTCAGGGTCTCAATATTATTGAGTCAGCGGTGTCTCTCTTCCTTGGCAGAGTCTGTCTTTCAGCTTGCTAAGACCGCAGGTACAATACCAACCCCTTGGCAAATAACCCAGACAAATATTCTGATGTTCTCACTGAAGCACACAGCCTCAGCAAAGTGATCCCAGGAGTACCGGTGTTCCTTACAGGCTTCAGCTGTGATTGTGGCTTCTGGAGATGATAGCAACATTTGATTAAATAGAAGCTTCTGCTCAGCACAGCTTGTGGATCCACAACACAATCAGCAGCCCCACGTTTTTAGTTACCCCTGACTGACTCAACAGGAGGAAAGCTTTTCTTTTAGCAAGACTTAGGTTGAGGGATGTCATCATACATCTGTATTAACTCAGGAATGAGGAAAGCAACAAAAGTTTGCAAAAGTACCTGGAGATTTTTCTTGTTTACATTATTTATTGAGCATCATTGCTGTGCTCAGATCTATAACAAACATAGGGGAGTCAGGGTGACCTCAGCATGTGCTCCATTGTGTTCTGAACTTGAAGTTCTCTGCTGAATCAGTGCCTGAATTGGACATAGACGATACAGTTCAGATTCAGACTGAAGTCCAATAGTGCCGATATCTTTTTTTCAAAATGATTTAAATAAAGACTTTTTTTCATATTATCATTTTAAACCTGCTGCACTAATATAGGTGTGAAACAGAGTTTCTTTTCTATGACTTCAAACGATGTTGAACTCCGACAATTCTGGTTTGTTTGTTTTTAGAATGCTGCCAAAGCCTTGTGACTACCCTTTCAGAAGGCTGAGAAAATGGAGAGAGAGCATCACCATACATTCTATTCTGCAAGGTAAGTGCATCTTGCCTGTGGATTTTCCCATGGAGTGCATCAATTTCCATTTTGCTGATGGGAAGGTGGTTTCACCCAGCCTATTTTGTTTTGAAGTACTGGAGGGCCTGTAAAGTAGCAAACTCTGATATTAAATGTAGTGATGCTTGGGGAAAGAAGCCCTCTCCTGGGGATTTCCTGTACCTTCTCTCCACTGGGATTTTACTCTGAGAGAATGATCGATGTAAAAACACAGCTATTTTCTGGCAGGAAAGACCTACCCCTGCATCGGACGTGCCTCTAGATTAAAGAGATTAATACAAGGAATGATAATTGATTTGATATGTTTGCTGATTTCTCTAAGTGAGAATTTATGTCCAGTGGAGTGAGCACAGGGAATTAGGAGAATATGGACTTGAATCCCCTGCCTTCCATGTTGCACTGTGGGTGTAAAATTCAACCCAATCAGCATGGAGACATTTAACATCCACTGTGCCCAGGTGTAATTGACTACACAAGATGCAAAGCAGTGGAATATTAAGCTCCTGGGTTCTACTCCCAACTATATTCCTACACTGGCCATGTGACTTCAAGCAAATCACTTAACTCCTTTCCCTCCAGTACCTCACCTATGAGATGGCCATAATAATGTTTATTACCCTGTGTTAAAGACTTTGAAATCTAGAGATAAAGAGCAAAATTCTCTAGGGATATGAATGGGTGCAGCTCTGTTGACTTCAATGGCGTGTTGCCTTGGAAATTGTTTGGGGCAGAGACCAACCATTTGTTATGTTTGTACAGCACCTAGCTCAATGGGGTTGGGGCCTCTGGTGCTACCTTAAAACAAAATATTTTTAATAACTGTAATAAACATCAGAGAATTTGGCCCCAAAGTGCTATATAAGGGTCTGATCCAATATCCACTGAAGTCCTTGGAAAGACTGTGTTGACCTCAGAAAGCACTGGATCAGGCCCTAAGTACAAAATAGTCATCTTCTGATATTTGATCAGTATGAAACCTTCATTTTGGCATCAAAGCTTTAGCACTTTCCCCTCTGAATAATAAGGAATAGTTTAAACACTTAATTTTAATTGAGAAGGCACAGTAGTTGCAAGCAACAATCAAATACAAATGGAAGGAAATATTTATGGTCAGTTTAGCAGGATCAGCTATCAGATGACCTCTGACACCAGCCATCATTTACTAAAGAGCTAATTAGCTGTAAACCTATGTGACAAGTCAATTGTATCAGCACAAAGGATGAATTTGTCATTTTGAGTTGTGCTGATAGTAAAGTCTGCCAGCTAAAAATACACTGGTAGCTTTTTGTGTGTGAAAAGCAAACTTTCCTTAAGCAGGACTCAGAAAAGAAGCTGCTCTAAAGCGAGTCTGAAGTGCGCTATAAAGGTCTGGACTGCATGATGATTAAAGTCAAACGTTTGGAAAAGTTGATGTTAGCAAAACGGATAATGAAATAGACAGTAAAGAGACATTCAGGACAACTTAAGCAGTTACACTGGTGTAAATCTGAACCCCTCTGAACACTGTAGCAAGTGCTGCAGTAGTGTTGTCAATGCAAAATAGCCTTATGCAGAGTTCCAGGGATATCAGTGGGACCCTGCTTGAGTGCCAGGGGTCTGGCTATGTGGAGCATATGGTAAGATTGGGGCCTATATCTGTGCTGCACTGAGCAGACTGTTGCTTTTACAAATAATAAATGATGATTAAAACCCCCAAACATAATGGGACACTATTTGTGTGGACATATACCTATGCAATCCGCACAGAACTTGGCTTATTGTGTAAAGACACATCTACCTGATTATCACTAATTCTACCACTGGTATCACCAGCAGGTAAGTTTTAATAAATGTGGAAAATTCTTTCCTATCTTTGAAAAGTATGAATGAGGAGCAAAAAATGGGAGATACTGTAAACTTTCCACACGCATGTATGATTGTATGTGTAGGGCCAAATGATCATTACAAACAGTGATCAGCAAAACAGATTTCCACTCTATATTAATATATATCTGAAACAAACTCATTTGTAAAAAACAACCAAGTTAGGGAATAGGCATGACTAATAGGTGTAGGTAACGAACCTATATCAAATGTACTGGCATTCAACATCTGAACTACAAACTCTGAAACAACCCACTGGGGATAATGCTGACTTTCAGGATGCAACTGGCAACACAGATTTGACTCTGGTGAGGCTGATTCAGTGTTGAAATATGTAGGTGCTTTTAAATCCTATTAGTTATCCACTAGGCAATGGTTGTCATTTTAATTACTGTGTGAATTAAAATAGTGTAAGCTGCAGGGAGCCACTGATTGTCTTGAGCGCCAGCCTTGACCCAAGCTGGTTGTTTTGAATGTTTTTTTCATTATTAAAATATTCAGACAGCTGTTCCAATTGCATCTGCCATTTTGTCTTCATAACATTAAAAAAGAAAGCACAGCCTTAATTCTGCAGATCTTAACTGGACCCAATTTCCATTGAAACCAAAGGGAGTTTGCTTGATTTCATACCACAAAATTGTCCTATGTTTTTACACTGGGCATGTACAAAAGTATACACATCTTCAAAGCCACTATATCAGCCTCCTTCAGATCTCTCTTTAAAACTCACATATGCTTACCTTAACAAAGTTTGGACTCACCACCGCGGCGCCTCCTACTGGTTACTCTGGGAATTAGCTCAGTCCAGTGGAGCGTCCCCTCTCGGTAGTATCCCGCCCATTGTCTTGCCCTTGGTTGGCTTCTGAGCCCACGACGCTCACCAACTCGCAGCGTCCTCTTCAGGACCACTGCACTCCAGCAGTACCCCTCAGTCCATCCACACCCCCTTCTAGGGGGGGAGGGGGAAGTGTCAATCAGCAGTCTCTGTGTCCAGCCACCGTGGTCAACCACACACCCCAAAGTCTAATCCCTCCTGTCAGGGATCTGGCGTGGTCTGTAATGTCCGCTCCCTATGGCCAATGGCTGGGTGTACTGCAAGGGGGGGGACGGGGAGACCCAGGCCCGCCCTCTACTCTGGGTCCCGACCCAGGGACCCACTGGCGGCAGCCTCGCTGTCCTCCTTCTCTCCCCTCCATCTGTCTACTTCCCTGGGCCGCTTCCCTACGGCCCCTTGCACCCGCTAGGGGCTTCTCTTCAGGGCCTGCAGCCTGACAGACTCCGGGCTGGAGTTACCCTCTGCTCCCCAGGGCCTGCCCAGCACTGCGCTGCGCTGTCCGGGTGCTAGTCTCCCAGCCTGGAGACAGACCTTCCCCTGCCAAAGGCCTGGGACAGACTGACTCTCCTCTCCCTGAGCAGCCTTCTTGTAGGGCTGAGCCTGGCCCTGATTGGCTGTCTCCAACCTAGGCCCTGATTGGCTCCCAGTAAGCCCTTCTCCCATTGGCTGTGCATCTGCGCAGGCCCACTGGCCTGCTGCAGCCCATAATCTCAGGGAGTGGGGCAGCCGCCCCACTACACACCCTCCCCCTTAAGAGCCCTCTCAGGGGGGATTCCCTATCGCCCCTGTGCTCCTCGCAGCTGGGCCCTCAGGGAATCTCTTTCAAAGCACAGGCCCTCCACTAACTGGAGCAACCTGCCTCCTTCCTCTATTGTCTGGGTCCCCACCGTAGGCCTCCCTGGTCCTACGTGGGTTCCCAGCTCCGTTTGGGTTCCCACATCAGCCCTCCCGGCCCCTATGTGGGTTCCCCGGTTAAGGTGGGGCCTCTCTACCCCAGCCCTCTTCTCTTTGGGGGCCTCGGCCTGGACTACCACCCCCTGTTGGCTAGCCCCAGACCGAGCCTCTTTCTCAGGCACTCCCCCTTTCTGCCTTAGGGGACAATGCCGTTTTATGTGGCCCTTGGTGTGGCAGTGGAAGCACCCTCGGCGCCTTCCCCCTGCCACGGCCTTAGTCCTGTTTGTCTGGACCCTAGCCCTTCCCTCTGGGCTGGCCCGGGCCTTGGGAGCCCTCTAGGGGCACTCTCTCCTTAGGTGTCCCTGCTCCCCACAGATCCAACGAGCTGGGGGCCCCCGTTACCCTCACAGGGGGTGCCTTGTCTGGGTGAGGCTTCTCTGCCTCTTCCCAGTAGGGAGACTCCCGCCTGAAGTGACCCTTTCGCCTACAGGCGAAACATTGCTTGAGCCCAGGCCCTGGCCTCTCGCCCTTGGCACCTGGTCCCCTATACAGTCTGGGTGCCAACCCCCACAGCAGCCAGAGCACCTCGCTCTGCTGCTCGGCAAGCCGAGCCACCCAAGCCCTCCAATAAAAGTCTTGATTCTCCACCATTTTGTCTGTCTCTTAGTCTCTCGCTGTGGCACAAACTGCCTAGTCCTTTGCTCTTGCCCCTTGTGTCGGGGCAGACCGCCATGCCCGCATTCTCCACCAAATGTAACAAGGTTGGGACTCACCACCGCGGCGCCTCCTACTGGTTACTCCGGGAATTAGCTCAGTCCAGTGGAGCATCCCCTCTCGGTAGTATCCCGCCCGTTGTCTGCCCTTGGTTGGCTTCTGAGCCCACGTCACTCACCAACTTGCGGCGTCCTCTTCAGGACCACTGCACTCCAGCAGTACCCCTCAGTCCATCCACACCCCCTTCTGGAGGGGGGGTGTCAATCAGCAGTCTCTGTGTCCAGCCACCGTGGTCAACCACACCCCCCAAAGTCTAATCCCTCCTGTCAGGGATCTGGTGTGGTCTGTAATGGCCGCTCCCTACGGCCAATGGCTCAGTGTACTGCAAGGGGGGGGGGGGGAGAAGGGGGAGACCCAGGCCCGCCCTCTACTCTGGGTCCCGACCTAGGGACCCTCTGGCAGCTGTCTTCCTTCTCTCCCCTCTGTCTGTCTACTTCCCTGGGCCGCTTCCCTACGGCCCCTTGCACCCGCTAGGCCCTTCTCTTCAGGGCCTGCAGCCTGACAGACTCCGGGCTGGAGTTACCCTCTGCTCCCCAGGGCCTGCCCAGCACTGCGCTGTCCCGGGTGCTAGTCTCCCAGCCTGGAGACAGACCTTCCCCTGTTAAAGACCTGGGACAGACTGACTTTCCTCTCCCTGAGCAGCCTTCTTGTAGGGCTGAGCCTGGCCCTGATTGGCTGTCTCCAACCTAGGCCCTGATTGGCTCCCAGTAAGCCCTTCTCCCATTGGCTGTGCATCTGCGCAGGCCCACTGGCCTGCTGCAGCCCATAATCTCAGGGAGTGGGGCAGCCGCCCCACTACACTTACAAAACACATGATGACAATAGAGGCAGCAAGGGGTAGTGGACAGAGCACTGAATTGCTGGATCACCTCGGGCAAATCACTTCCCCTTCCCATGCCTCAGTTTCCCCAATTGTAAAATAGTGATGATGATGCTGACCTCCTTTGTAAATTGACATGAGATTTAGTGACAAAGTAAGTTAGCTATTTAAAAGCAAGATATTGTTTGTATTAAAGGTCAGGACTCTGTGCTATGATCATTGCTTATTCTGCTAATTATAATGGTGTTCACCTGTTATCTCATCTGATGCTGAGATTGTAAACTCTTTGGGGCAGGGACAATCTTCTCATGTGTGTGTTTGATGCCTAGCATAAAGGGGTCGTGTTTGGGGCCTGTAGGTGCTGCCATGGTACTTATAATAATGCAGTTAATGTCCATTTTGGACAAAATTGGTAGTCCTCCAAACTGGCTGTGTTTTAAGTCCACCAAAGCCAGCCTGATTTTTGCATATTCACTTTGCCAGACAACTATTAGAAGTTAGTGTCAGCATGTTGTGCCATTATGTCGCCAAATGGTGACTCTGCATGTGTCTGGCACAAGAGCCTTGCATTCTGGGAGCCCCAATGGGTGGCAGAAGCTGAAACTTGAGTTTAGGGTTTGGGGTTTTTTAACTTTTTGTCCCAGGCTGAGCCAAAAAAGTGTTCAAAACTGAAGTATTTCACAGGAAAGGATTTCCATTTCCGACTAGCTTTAGTCCCAGTCTCACCATTTGCTTTTCACTCTTCCCACTCTGAACTGCATTCCACTTCTTTTTTTTCTTCTGATTTTTTTCCTCTCTTCCTCCCTCTGCTCTATTTTTCACAGTCTCTCCTGAATGAAACCCTGATCCCCAAATCCTTTGCATTCAAGCTGAACTTTTGTGTCCAGACTGTTCCAGTGGGTTTGAAATGAAGTAGAACAATTTTCCTCATCCATAATTGACATCTCTACTATTTTGTTTCATGAGTGTAGGCAGTGGGCCATCTTCTGGCTCTGGGTACATATGTGTGCCTTCTGTTAACATCAAGAGATTTGCAAACACATACTTGAAGCCAGTAAATATCACTTCTGGTATCATTCTGAAACATGATTCATTTAATCAGTTTTTGTACTTCCATAATACAGTTCATGCAAGGATATCACTGAGAAGTAAAGAGGCTTGCCCTACATCACAAAGGGAGGTCAATACCAGTTAGGAATAGAACCTAGGACCCCCGCTTCCCTGGACCCTTCCCCACTCCCTGCTCCCACATCCCAGTTCACCAAAGTGAGTATTGGAAGGAGAGTTTGCAAAAAGGCCGGAGAGTTCACTACCAAAGACAGAAAAAAATGAGAATATAATTATTAAATAGAAAACATGATGGCCGTTAGTTCTCTTCTGCAAAACAGCTATTGCTGTTTCTCATCTCTTGTTTGTAACCTTACACTGTACTAGCTTTAAAATATTGATCCTGTTTTCACTTTAATGTACCACCTCCTGCCCTCTCTGATGATGATGATGATGATACTGTCATGATGGTTGTGGCCTCTGCGGTGGCCTTTCAGTCACTCTTTTCATTGGTTCATCATTCTTTAATTTATTGATTATGTTTGTCAACATCTTTCCTCCAGATCCTAGAGACCTGATGAGGACAGGTAGAGCAAACACTGCAATGCAGAGTCAGCTGTTTGCTTGCAGATTTGAAAGGCAAAGCGTTCCAGGAAGGTACATTGAGTGTTCAGCCAAGTGCATAAGCTTTGTCAATGTATGATACAGTGTGCACTGAAATATCTTATATCCCTTGTGATGTGCAAGATAGTAAGGTCCAGCTAAAACTTGTGTCTTATTGCTCTGCTGGTGTTTTGGGGGTATATCAGCTGGTACTTACATGCTCATCTCTAAATTTAAGAATTTCTTGCATTTCCCCCCCCCCCTTGTTTATTGAATCTGACTAGTCCCCAAATTTTAGAAAGGTTTGAATCCAAATTTGGATCATAGCTTTGTTTTTTGGACCAACCTCTGTTGTGAGCTCACTAAGAGCTTATCTAAATGGGGATATGCAAGAAAGTTCTGTGAATTTAAAATGGATTAGTTAAACTGTATTAAGTCCCTGTGTGGACACACTTATTTAGGGGAAAATGGCCTTAATTCAGTTTAGGCCTAATTTTGATCACTTTTTAATTCTGGATAAGTATGTGAGAGTTTTGGGTACAGAAGAAATGCAAAATTGGGCTGATTTGTCCTGATACTGTTCTCACACTGGTTTTATATCATCATAACTCCTAATTTTACACTTGTATACGCAAGATCAGAATCAGACCCTTTACATTTATATTGCATACATTGGCTATTGACACTGGGTTCTTTTCCTAGAGGCCTGTTTTTACATGTTCATCCCCAAGTCATTTAAAACCACCAACATGATGTTGCCTTCATATGGTCATGCCACTGATTTGTTATTGAATTAGTCCCTCTGCCCCATCTGAGATGTCTGCTTGCCTGATCAAAATCCGGGCTTGGATGTCTAAAAGCGTTCTTTAAACCCCAAACAGAAGTATTGTATGGCTTCAGTCTTTAAACTCTATTTTTTTTTTAGTGTCTCTGCAATTTTCTCTGCTGGTTAGGAGGGTAAGGAGACTATCATTGACTCTGCTCTCACATTTGAAATGCATGATGTGCAGTTGAAACTCTCTTGTGGTGAAATCTGCCTTCTATCACTTTAGGAATACTGCCAGACTGTGTCATCACCTCGCCCTTACTGAAGCAGAGGTATTTGTTCCTGCTTTTGTTTCATTCAGTTTGAACCATTGTATGCCCTTTTTGCTGGTCTCCCTGAACACACAATTAACAGACTGCAGCTGGTACAAAATGTGGCTGCTGGGATTCTGACTGGCACCAGATGGAGCGAACACATAATTCTAGTTCTGTCTCAATCACACACTGGTTGCCAGTGAAATTCCATATTAGCTTCAAGGCGCTTCCCTTGACCTATAATGCCTTTTGAAATCTTGGCTTGAGCTCTCTCTCTAATGCAATTGCCCTTTATATCATTTGATATTGGTCTGCTTTATCTCAATGATACTCCAGGTGCTCAGATACCTGGGTGATGGACAAGGTATAAGAATCTGAACAGAACAGAACTAGAGAAATTTCAACTGAAGTTATTTTTTCCTACAAAAATTGTTTTTTTTTAAATAAAAAACAATTGCATAAATAATTAGAGTTTGATGAAAAAAAGTCTAAATAAAATGAAAATGTTCATTTCAAATTGAAGTTTTCGTTTTGGAAAATAGAAAATCTTTGGGTTTTAGTTTTCAGATTTTTAGAGATTTTAGCTCCTTTTCTATCCCTTTTTTACTTTCCCCTCAAAAGGGGGACAAGGTTTTTTTTTTTTTTTAGTCAAAAATCAAACCCACGTATTTTTGAAAAACAAAATTAAAATTGCAATTCAAAATGAAATGAAATGTGTAGTACACTTGCAGTTTACAACAGTGTAGGGGTACCAGTGCAACTCAGGCAGTGTTAAAGCAAAATAACTTCCCAGTGCATGGGAGGAGTGACAATGAGATGTGCTGCTCTGTTAATATAATTGATATAAAAAATATGAGGTCACGTAAGGTTTTGCATTAGAGTGCAAGTTTGATGAATCTGGGGTATGTATTGCCTTGGGGGTTGTGTTGGAGGTGGAAGTGAAAACCTTTTGACGAGTTTGTGTGTTATAGCTGGTGTTGTAAGCAATATGAAAGTGGAAAGCAATGCACAAGTATTTCCCCTTAACTTATTACCATTCTTTTAAAGTTGTGGCTGGGTGGGCTGTGTCCTGCTGTAACCTATAACTGTCACTACATGTGGCTTTTGTTTGCTAATGGAACTGTGCACTTCACTAGATAGATCTCAGGTTGTAATGCCACTGTTTTTTTCTTGGGCTGGGTTTTTCCATGTGTATTTATGCAATTGCCTTATCTTCAAAAGCAGCAAAATCCATCAGTGAAGAATTACATAGGAACAAGCAGAGCCACCCAAAACCAATCAGGATAACTGATTGGGGTGTGAGGCCACAGTTTTCTATGGGATCATAACAGTATTTTCTGTAAATCAGTATTTGGCTCCTTTATTGAGTCAACCCATAGTATGGAGCAGTTATTAAATGGACATTTATAATAGAAAGCCGGGGGTGGGGAGAGGAAATCTTTGGGTGTTTTGAGTAAAGCCAAGTCAAGGCTCACATCAAATAAAGAAATCACTCATGGTGGCTTTGTTTCTATTTACAAATTGCAGAAGTATCAAGCATTCAACATTTTTGCACTTCTGGGCCTGTTTCAAGGATTCAGTTTTAA
Organism: Emys orbicularis; assembly: GCF_028017835.1. NCBI lineage: Eukaryota > Metazoa > Chordata > Testudines > Emydidae > Emys > Emys orbicularis. The sequence goes on along the minus strand of NC_088687.1, from coordinate 27,914,606 downwards.
AAGATATTTATGCAGTGGGCCAAATTCTTAGGGCTTTGAGAGTCCTACAAGGTGCTGAGTGCCTCAATTCCCCCTGAAGTTGAGGGTAGACATGGGTGTTCAGCACTGTCATGGACTCTAAGTGCCAGGCAGGATTGGGTCTTCACACCCCATATAGTCTTCATTGATAGTTCAATGATAGGACTTCATTGAATCCTACGCCCCAAGTTGGGGGAAAGTTTCTAAGCTCCTCCCATACAGTGACTCCTGTGCAAAGCCTGTTTACTAAGGGAGGAAAATGTTTGCTTTTATTGAAGGCAAAGCCAAAAATCCGATGCTTTACCAATTTTGTTGTTGTATTCCATGCCTTGCCTTATTACTATTGAGATGGGGAGCTGGTAAAGGAGAGAAGTGGCACTGTCAAGTAGTATACACAAAAAACATAGATTTTTGTTTTAAAATAGTTACAAAACTGCTACAAAATAGATTGTTTACATTGCATTTAAAAAAATTTAAACCGTATTGGCCTGATCCTGCAATTGATTTTGCGTGGGCGCAGGAACCAGGCCTATATTTTTAATAAACGTAAACATTCCCACAAATATTGGAAATTTAAACACAACTGCATTGTATGTTAGTGGTCATGCATTAACACATGGAACTGGCTAGTCAGGCTTCCCTATCCGCATGAGCGAAATGCATGAAGTAAATAAAGAACATACTGTTTTTAAAGAAAACTGTTTTTAAAATTCTTTTACTTGTAATAAACAAGGGCCAAATCCTTCAGTTCTTACTCTGTCCTTATTAAGGCAAAATTCCCATTGCTTTTATTGGGAATTCTGCCTAAGAAGAGACTAAGGCTGAACTAATACTATACTTTTCAATGAGTATTCTCTCAAATGTAAAATGTAATTTCACGTGTTGTCCTCTCACCTCATTTGAATTTGACTCTTGTGAACATTTGAGCAATCAGGTATTACTGGCTAAAATGCTTGTGGAAAGTAAAATTCTCTATGCCAAAATTATAGAATGTTCAAGCTTAAACTCAAGTATTCACACCAGAATAATATGGGATGGGGCACTCAGCAGAGGCCCACATTCCCAAAAGCCTTTGGTAGAGCCCTGCCACAGAAGCAATTAACATGGCAAACAAAGATCTGTACTCTTTTAACTATGCCTGTACACATGAATGTGATGAGAGAGAACTCCTTGCACCCAGCCAACAAATGATAAGTAACCTAATGTTTCTAGGAATTAGGTCTCTGGCAAAACATGTGTGTTCCAGAGGGGAAAAGTTTACAATTGTCTAATGTTCCTAACTCTGTGTACCTGCTTTCTTCCCTAAATTGCTGTCTTTCCCTGAGAGATTCAGTGACCCAGTGGTTTCTTCAAGCTTTCCTCCTGATTATGTAAGAATTATGTTCATCCAACCAGGAAATGGGAGTAATACTATATGACCAATCACAGCTTTCAAACAGAGACTAAGGTGCAATTAGGATGTGTCAAATACTCACAGAGAACTATTTTCAGACCACAGAACAAAAAGGTAAAATATATCCATAAAGAAACAACATTTCCCCAAACTGGAGTAAATTTGAATAATAAGTACGTTAATGGAAATCACAATTTGCTCATGGACATTCTGTGAGCAGCAAAATACAACATTAAACAAGTCAATATTTTGCTTTGAGCTCTAATATGTATTGCAGAATTTGGACCCTTACATATTATTAGTAACACAAGCAAGGGAATTTGATTTTGAATCTGGTTCTTTTTATCTTGACTTTGTTCCTTGGAAACTCCACCAGAGAGGTCCTTTGGGGCCATCTGCTTGTCCCAAGTCAGGATAAAGGAGGAGGGTTGGGCGTGGGGCTAGCAACTCCACCCCGTAAAAAATCAACTTGCTACAGAAACGCCAATAGAGATAACAGAGACTTTTAGCCTGAAAAAGAAGGGTCTTCAACTCAAAGACGCATGACGCTGGGTGGTGAAAGTCGTGAGGAAGCCACTAAGCCGATTACCCTTCTTGCAACCAGGAGGATTACCATCGGTACATGGAATGTGAGGACCATGTACGAGTCAAGAAAGACGGCACAGGTCGCAGCAGAGATGAGGAGCAACAACCTGACCCTACTAGGCATTAGCAAGACAAGATGGACGCAAGCTGGACAGAGACGACTGTTGACAGGAGACCTGTTGCTGTATTCCGGACATGAAGAGAGCGACGCACCCCACACACAGGGAGTAGGCTTCATGTTGTCCAAGCAGGCACAGAGAGCACTGATTGGTTGGGAGGCACATGGTTCCAGGATCATCACAGCATCCTTCAGAACTAAAATGAAGAGGATTAAGATGAATGTTGTACAGTGCTATGCTCCAACCAATGACAGTGAAGAGGGGGACAAAGACTATTTTTACAACAGACTTCAGAAAATATTAGAGATTCTCCCAGACAAAGACATTACCATCCTTATGGGAGATTTTAATGCCAAAATTGGACCTGACAACACAGGATATGAACAAGTCATGGGGACCCACGCTCTGGGAGAGATGAGTGAGAATGGAGAGAGATTTGTGGATCTGTGTGCACTTAACAACCTGGTCATAGGAGGTAGCATCTTTCCTCACAAGCGGATCCATAAGAGTACCTGGGTATCGCCAGCAGGCACGATAGAAAACCAGATTGATCATGTCTGTATTAGCAAGAAGTTCAGAAGATCTTTGCAGGACGTTAGAGTTAGAAGAGGAGCAGACGTAGCGTCCAACCACCACTTAGTGGTGGCCAGATTGAAGCTGAAGCTGAAGAAGAACTGGATAGACGCGTTAGATAGAAGAGCGAAGTACAACGTCAGCCTTTTGAAGGATCATAAGATCAAGGAAGATTTTGGACTGATGCTGAAGAATAAGTTTTCAGTACTACAGGATCAGTCTGAGGAAGAGGAAGACAGTGTACCCAACAGATGGCAGAAAGTGAGAGAGACACTTAGGTCAGCATGTCAGGAAGTGCTTGGAATTAAGAAATACCAGCAGAAAGAGTGGATCACAGCAGAGACCTTGACTAAGATAGAAGATAGAAAGAAGAAGAAGGCAGTAGTTAATAACAGCAGGACTAGAGCAGCAAAGGCTAAAGCGCAAAAAGAGTATGCTGAAGCCCATAGAGTAGTGAAGAGGAATATTAGGAAGGACAAGAGAGATTATGTGGATGGACTGGCAGCAGAAGCGGAGCAGGCAGCATACAATGGTAATATGAAACAGCTGTATGACATCACTAAGCGACTGTCTGGAAAGTTCAGTAAGCCAGAGCGTCCCGTCAAAGACAAGCAGGGAAAGTCTATAACAGAAATAGAACAACAGATGAATAGATGGGCGGAGCACTTTGAGGAACTCCTGAATAGAACAGCACCATTAAATCCACCAGATATTGACCCAGCCAACGAAGACCTTCCAATCAATTGTGACAGACCAACCAGAGATGAGATCAGAAAAGTCATCACTATGATGAAGAATAGGAAGGCGGCTGGACCTGACAATATTCCAGCAGAGGCCCTGAAAGTAGATCTGGATGTTTCAGTGGAAATGCTGTACCCCCTCTTTGAGAAGATATGGGAAGAAGATGTGATTCTGGTGGACTGGAAAGAGGGATATCTTATTAAAATCCCCAAGAAAGGAGACCTCAGCAATTGTGCCAACTACAGAGGAATCACACTTCTGTCGGTGCCAGGGAAGGTCTTCAACCGAGTCCTCTTAGAGAGAATGAAGGATGCCGTCGATCCACAGCTACGAGATGAGCAAGCAGGTTTCCGGCAAAATAGATCATGCACGGACCAGATCGCAATGCTCCGCATCATAGTCGAGCAGTCTATGGAGTGGAACTCCTCGTTGTACATCAATTTTGTTGACTATGAGAAAGCATTCGATAGCGTGGATCGAGAGACTCTCTGGAAGCTCCTTCGGCACTATGGCATCCCAGCAAAGGTGGTCAACCTGATTAAGAACTTATATGACGGCATACACTGTAGAGTGATCCATGGAGGGCAGCTTACAAACAGCTTCCAGGTGCGAACCGGAGTCAGACAAGGATGCTTGTTGTCACCATTTCTCTTTCTCCTTGTCATTGATTGGATTATGAAGACATCCACTTATGAGCGTAGGAACGGAATCCAGTGGACGTTGTGGACCCAGATTGATGACCTGGACTTTGCTGATGACCTTGCACTCCTTTCGCATAGCAAACAGCAGATGCAAGAGAAGACCAACGTAGTGGCAGCCACGTCATCACAGGTTGGCCTCAACATCCACAAGGACAAGACCAAGATCCTCAAGATTAACTCCATCAGTAATGACCCAGTCACACTGAATGGAAGCCCTCTGGAAGAAGTGCAGTCCTTCACCTACCTAGGCATCATCATCGACCAACAGGGTGGCAGGGACGCAGACATCAAAGCAAGGATCGGTAAGGCAAGAGCAGCTTTCTTACAGCTCAAGAACATCTGGAGCTCTAGAGAGCTGTCTTTGGCAACAAAGATTAGACTGTTCAACTCCAACATGAAATCAGTCTTATTGTATGGAGCTGAAACCTGGAGGACAACTAAAACAACCACCAGGAAGATCCAGACCTTCATAAATAGTTGCCTTAGAAGGATTCTCCAGATCCGCTGGCCAGACACCATCAGCAACATCTACCTCTTGGAGAGGACCCGTCAACTTCCAGCAGAGGAAGAAATTAGAAGGAGAAGGTGGGGTTGGATAGGACACACACTACGCAAGCAGCCAACCAACATCACTAGACAGGCATTGCGGTGGAACCCCCAAGGCAAGCGGAAAAGAGGCCGTCCAAGAAACACCTGGTGACGCGACCTTCAGGCTGATAGCATAAAAATGGGCTATACCTGGAACCAGCTAGAGCAAATGGCCCAGGATAAAGGACTCTGGAGATCTGTGGTTGGCGGCCCATACCCCGATTGGGGTGACGGGCATGAGTGAGTGAGTGTTTGTTCCTTGGAACATTTATTTTGAAAATGAAGGCATAGGGAGTTACATGGACACTACAAACAAATGTAAGTAAAGAAATAAGTTAAAGTGTGATTCTTCCAGCTTTGCCGGTGTTCCTTTAACCGGAACCAGCTAGGCCTACCCATATCGTTTTCGTGTTCTTCATGGATGAAAGTAAAACTGGGTCATGGATTATGATTTCTGTCCATAGTTCACATCAGGTATGCCGATCATTAAGCCAAAATGCCTCTGTCCATGGGTACTACTGTATACTAGATAATACTGCTTTTATTTAATAGCAAATGAGCTATTCCCATACTGACAACAATACTGTGCACCCCAAGAGTTGCCTAAAAAGGGCAGTGGTGAAGAAGTGTAGTCCCTGAAAATAGGTCAGAAAAGGACATTGTTACAGCAGGTGTCCTTGATGGAAACTGGTTTGTGCTGAATTTGCAAAAAGTGTGAGTTCAGTGTCATCTGTTTTCAGTATTTCCCGAACAATTGATTTATTCCACATTATTAATGAACTTTGCAGCAGTTCCACTTGTCAGGCCTACTCTGCAGGGGTCAATAATGAGAGGAAACCTGATGTTAGTAGATCCAGCTTAAGTGATTCTGTCATGCTAACGATTCAATATATCAGGACAAATGTCAGCTCCTTCCAATATGTTAATTCCTCTGATTCCATTTGCATAAACTACAGTCAATGAAATACAAGTTCCTCCTCTATGATAGTTAATGGGGATTTGTAAAGGATTTTAGTAGCAGGGAGAGTAGACAGCAAATCTTGAGATCCATATACAAATTCACATCTTCATTTCTTCATTAATATAGTCAGGTTTGCCCTGTTACTGAAACATAAAGGAAGATTAAATCCAAATGATTTGGGGTTTTGTTAGTTTCTGTGATTTCTAGCAGAGCAATGTCTTTTTAAAAAAAATAATCCTTATAGTTTGGATGTAGGAAAATCAGAGAGATAATGTTAGTGAATTCTCTGGTTGTTAGAGTAGTTTATGTGGTGATTCTATATTTTCTGGAGAACGGATCGTTTGAAATGTGCTCTAGTTGAAGGCTAATGCAAGGTCGCCAGTATTTCTGCACAGAGATGAATTGGCATGTCTGCATATCTGAAGTGCCAATTCAGAATTGGAACACAGCAGTATGCACTCACTACCTAGGATTAAATGAAAAAGGAGTACCAAAAGGAAGGCATGATTTTATGGTGAAGACTCTGGACTGGGATTCAGGAGATCAGGGTTCTATTCCTAGCTCTGTTACAAACCTCCTTTGTGCTCTTGGGCTAGTCACTCATGTCTCTCTGAACCTCAGTGTCCTGTCTGGTAAAATGGATGTAATATTTTTTTCATTACCTCTTAAGGAGGTTGTGAGGGTAAATCTATAAATACCTTGGAGGTGCTCTTATGAAGGGCCATCTAAGAACCTAAATAGACAGAATTACACCACAAAATGAGAGGGGAAGAAGCATGACACCATATAGAACAACATGGATGGGAAACAAGTAGAAAAAGACAGGTAATAAAATGGAAAATAAGGTCATGGGACTCTCATTTTGACTTTCACTTGCCATATCTTTTGGGTGTTTGTTTTTAAAATTCCTATTGATTTGAGAGTATTTGTAGCTACAACTTTAATTCACTCCATGGCTTGACAGCTGTAATAGGCCCACACTCTGAACAAACATGCAACTGAGACCAAAACAGCCACAAGTTTCAGCTGCAAATGCATGGGGTTGTTGCCAGCCAGGCTATTAACTGTGCATTGTAAGGAGCACAAATAATGGGCCCAGGTGCCTGTTAGCACATTGGCAAAGCATGCTCACTATACCCCTACCTGGAAGGCGCATCTCAGGAATGACCTTTGCAGTTCCTGTTGCAGAGGCCCAATGGGGCAGCTTCTCCATGGATTTTGGTGGAAGGCAGGCATTTCCCACCCTTTGTTCTTGATGCTGGTTTGTTTGGGGTGTTTTGTCTGGCATTATTACATGTCCTGTACAGCTGGCTGGGAGACAACAATTCTATTTTGCAGCAGTTTTCAAGGCTTCAAAATTAGTTTTCATTTCACATTAGAATGATTCAAAACTTTTTTTATTGAAACCACAGAGCTTTTTTTTTTTAATTAATATCTTTATTTATTTTTGGGGGGCAACCAGGGGCCTAGCCTGGTTGTTAGAGTACCTGCCTGGGATGTGGAAGATCCCAGGCTTCAGTCTCTGCTCGGGCTGATTTAGTGCATTTTTTCATCCCAGATTACTCTGAATCAGCTGAAGCTGGGGGTCTCCCACATCCCAGGCCTTTGTCCTAACCCACCAGGCTATGGAGTGTGAGAGGTCTCTCTCTCACTCTCTCTGTCTCCCATACAAAAAATGTTCCTGATGAAAACTTTGTCAAAACCGAAAAATTCCACAAAATGGTATATTTCATTTAGTCAAAAACTCTTCCAACCACCTCTAGTGAAGTGCATTCTAAAACTTTGCCGTTGGCCTCTTTGTTTTTCTTCCTGAGTGGGTGCTAAAACTTTGCCGTTGGTCTCTTTGTTTTTCTTCCTGCTTCCTCAATGCTTTAGGCTGCAGTTGATTCAAAATTCTGCTTCTCATTGAAGCTGAGAAGCTGGTGCAAGGCCAGTAAAATTAAGTCTCATGTAAGTCATCAAAATAGAATTTAAGCGGGACTTCAGTGATTTTGAATGGGTTTTGCCCTCATTGTCAGAACTGTGGCAAATCCCAAAAGGACATGACCTCCTAGCGAATGCGGCGCCATGCAGCTCAATCTTTAAAAAGGCGCTTAAGCTGGTCTGGCTGGATATGTCAGTTTATGTCCATCGCTGACAATCTTGTCATGCTGCCAAGGCTTTTGTGGCCCACATAATTGCTGACTATGTAGCGGCATTCCTTGGTACTTGTGCTTTGAATTCATTGGTCTTTCACTCTAATATGTCTATACCAAGGAATCCGCCAAAACCAAATCAGTGCTGACAGAGGCAGTTGCTGGATTCAGCTTCAAATATCCTTATTTCTGAGCTTATCCTGCCACTTGATAGGGAGCAGTTGATGAAGATGATGAATTGAAAATGTCAATCCAATGTCCTTCAGGCTTCCTCAGCGCCCATGTTTTACTTCTGTACCATAGAGTTGGTATATCCGTGGTTCTATAGATCTGCAGCTTTGTAGCAAGCTTTATATCATAATGTGCCCACAGAAGGACCCAAAACACAGCAATAACTGATACTATACAAGAGTCTACATCTTTTGAGAATTCTCCAGCACTATCTACAGTGCCATCCAAATATTTGATATTTGCCACCTGCTTAGTGTCCCATCCTGACAAGTTAATACTGAGCTGGTTGTAATCTAGAGCTAGAGGCTGCTTGATAGTAAAGGCAAGGTTTTGCCTGGATTAATACCCAGATCAATGTGCGCTGTATCTTGCCCAGCCAGACTGGTCATCAGCTGCAATGATTCACCAGACTGAACCAACAAGAGAAGGTCATCAGCATATTCAAGATCTTGAAGCGGACTTGTGTTCAGCTCAATGCCACTCACAGCTGCCTTCTCAAGCTTATCTATCAACCAAACACTGGACAATAATGGTGACAGAAGGCAGACTTACCGAACTTCTGTAGAGATAAGAAACCATGCCATGTATCTGCCATTGACTTGAACACAGCTTTCCATTCCATTAAAGACCTCTTCTATCAATGACACTATCTTTCCAGGTACACTGAGTCACCTCATTACATCGCACAAACTTGCTCAATGCGCCAAGTCAGAAGCCTGACAGAAATCTATTAAAAAGTGATGTGCACAGATTATTAAATTCAGCCGTCTTCTCAAAAAGCTGTGTCAAGGTAAAGATCTGGTCACCAGTGCAATGACTAGGTCTAAAGCTGACGTGAGTATCCTGGCCTTTGCCATGAAGTGCATTGTTGGTTCAAGACATTAACAAGGAAGCAAAAACTTTCCCTGGCACCGACACCAGTGTAATACCACTATAGTTGCATGGGCTTTGCATTAGAGTGAATTAATTTCACCATTAATTTATTACTGCTCCCACCCTAGTTGTTGCTCCTCTACACTCACCATCTTGCCTCTGAACATGAGAATTAGGTTTAAAATGTTACCGTTAACACTGAACTCATCACACCTCTACCCCATTATGTGTGTGTGGAATATTAGCTTTGTATTTATAACCCCTACTTGTCATTTTCTTTAACATTTCACTATTGTTAGAGAAGATCGTGCCTTTCTTTGTGGCTAACAAGCTATCTGTGTTACCGCACCTTGGTAACTGTGAAAGATGCTATGTTAGGGCATGCTGAAGTCAGGCTCCAAGGTCTTGATTCAGCAAAGCAGCACATGCTTACCTTTAAGAAAGATCTTAAGTTCCATTGAAGTCAACAGGAATCAAGCACATGTTTAAATGCTTTACCCAATCAGGGTCTACTTGGTAAATAATGCTAAATAAAATCACCAGCTATCCTGGACACCCTTAGTAGAGGACTATTTAATTAGGTGTGGAAGGATTAGATTTTCATTGGTAAATGAAGCTAAACATTGATTTCATTGTACACACACAAAATGATTAAAAAATATTTCCACCCATGATGATAGGTATGTACAGATAGGCAAAGTAAGAAAAATGCTGCTGGAGAATTCATTAGAGTTTGATTTTAGGCTATTTACTTTGTATATTTTGATATTGACAATTTTTATTTTAATAGTTATAAAGCTTTAACTTTTTGAAACTTAGTGTCTACTGTCATTAAACAATTGTCTGACCACATACTCCATAATCTCCCACAACAGTGAAAATTTAAATTGCTAAAAAGTGGGGGGAAATGCTTTTAAAAACCCATAGATGATATCTGTGGAAATTATAAAAAAATAAAAACCAAATTCCACCAAGTCTCTATATAATTTAAAGTATCTAAACACTACCCTTAAGGATGGTATTTCAATCTCATTCCTTATGTCTTTTTTTTTTTTTTTTTTTTTGCTTTGTAGACATTTTAGTATAAACTAGTTTAGTTGGCAAGTTAATGTATACATATGAGAGGAGCCAGGAGAAGCTTAGAAGTCAGAGGGAATGGTAATGAAAGCTTCTGGGGGTTACGGCAGTAACTGAAAGCCAAGTTAGAAAAAGGCCACTAGTGTTACCATTCAGGTCTGATCTTGGTGGGAAGTATTGGGTTTCGTTGCTCTGTTAATATCAAGCATTGAAACATTAGTCTTTAATTTAGTGGTTTTCTTATAGACCTATTCATTTTAATATGAGAGGATCAAATTAATTTCTGCTGGTGGGTTTTTGTTTGTTTGTTTGTTTGTTTTTGATGGAGAAATATTTATACTCAAATTGTAGGAAACCTTTTAGTTCTAGACCTGGCTTTTGTTGCTGAAAAAGATGAAATGCCCAGTAGTAGGTCAAGGTATTCCAAACTGTATCTTGTTTTAACATAAACATTTTAACTATTTTAGCCCTTTTCTATCATGCTCATTTTTATCAATCTGCTCCATCTTTATCTGGATGGACACTTCTACCAGGCTGGCATTTTATAGCTGAAATGTTTTGGATTAGATGCTACTTTTTTCCACCACCACAAAAGTGTCAAGAATAAATTTAATCTGTAATCACTGACAGGTGAAAGGTGATGAAAATATTAATCAATATGAAACCTTAACAGAATTTGAACGTGTTACATTTGCACTGTGAGGGTCCTGATCCTGCAGACAGTTACTGTTGTACATAGGCTTACTCTTGTGTGCAGTCCCCTGTGACTACGTGTGAGAATAAGCCTATTTGTGAAGATAAAGGGTTGGCCTAGGCACCGTTATCTAGGGTCTTTCACTCATGGAGAAAGTACAAAATCTCCTACTGTTAGTCACCGGTGCTAGCAACAGTGGAAGGACTAGTATAGTCCAGGCCAAGGTGCTTTTACCATGCCTGCATGTTGGTATTCACTTGCGTATTTCTGATGTTCCTAGTGAAGAATACCATTAGACAATATATGATACCACACTACTCCTGAGGCAGGTCCACTGCTTTTAATTTGTACGTGGCTGTTGGCTAGTGCTGCCTATGGCTCCAGTGAAGGGGGTCAAGGAACCTAGAAGCTGTATTGTAAGTTCCTTGATGTCCTGTGTTTGTACAGCACTTAGTACTTTGGGGTCTTTGTCCATGACTGAACTCCAGGGTGCTACTGCAAAATCAACAATAAAAGCTCTGATCTAACTTACTCCAGTGTGAATCAAACCCAATTGCACCAAATTGTGCTTTCATGTAAATGTGGAACAATTCAATTGAAATCAATGGTGTTATTTTAGATATTCATCAGGATACACAAAAGCATAATTTGGCCCAGTGGAGTAATTGTTACAGCAGTGTAAACCTGGGGTAAGAGAACTGGGTCCCATGAAAGTCACAGCCTTGCTAATTTTGTTGATGGACTTCATGGTCATATATGAAAAGAAAAGCCTCATGAGGCTTTCCAGTTCTGTCTGGTTCTCTTATTTGTCATTACTATTACTTATTTCGCAGCTCCCACTGGCCGCGGTTCACCGTTCCAGGCCAATGGGCCACGTGCCAAAGGTTGCCGATCCCTGTGCTAGGCACTTTATATAATAAATGACAGTCCCTGCTCCAATGATCTTACAGTGTAAAAAGGACAGAACTGGGTGGGAAGGTGGGGGCAACAAAAAGAATAGGAAGTTTAAGTATAGACTAGGTGTGTACACGTCCTAGAGGGTGGCCCAGACTGCCTAATCCATATCTGTGGCAGGGCTGCCTTGGATGCCCTGCCAAAGGGGTAGCTCCTCCCCTGCTTCCCGGCAGAGCGGCTGGGTGCGGGGGCCCAAACACTCATCAAGGAGCTCAGCTGCAGGCCCTAACGAGGGCAGGCTCAGGGGAATCAGCTGAGTCAAGTGGAACCAGCTGGGCTGGTGACTGGAAGGAGATATAAGCCCAGGGAAAGGCTCAGTGAGGAGGCCAGCCAGGGGAGAAGATAGGGGGACTGCAGCTCTGTCTCTACTGGCTGCAGGAAGCCTTAAGGGCGAGAAGACCCAGGGAAGGGTCAGTGTGGGGATCGGTGTTGGGCGAATTGCGATTGTACTAAGCACTGTAAATAAAGAGACACGGATGAAACACCTGAAAGAGGCGTTGGGACCCTTTTCTTTGACCAGCCTAAGCACAGAGTAGAAGTTAGTCCATAATATTGCTGTCCATCCTTACTTTGGTTCTACCAAGATTTTTGTTTTTTAGTATGGCATGTTTTTCCCCCTTGAGAATATGCTCCAATATTTAGCAATAGTGATGAAGGCATGGAAAACTAATTACTCTAAAAGAGCATTAGGAAAGGCAGCCTTTCCCTCAGAGTGTTAAAAGTTTCTTGGGACAGAAAAGACAAGTAGCTACTGCTTTGTTTTCTTCTACTTCCTCTGTGTATGAAATCACTTTGATAGATCTGCAGGAAGAGATTTAGTTGCAGATGGCAGAGGTCAGTGTATTGTGTATTCAATGTAGTCAATAATAAAGTCAGGACTTATGCTAACTGAATGTTAATAAGGAATCACAAGGACCTTGGAAAGTCATTATGTCTGGTCATTTGCTTCACAGTATTGCTCCAAACAGGCTCTGGAGGCCAATACAAGGGGATTAAAAAAAAAAACACTAAGAAAAGACTGGATGAATAACGAAAGGCAGAAAGACTAAATATAGTAGAAGGTTCATGTAATGTGCAACAGCTTATCATAAGAACAATTTCTGGATGTAGTTGTAATATAGTAAAGAAAACAATAACTTCATTAAAAGACTTCTATCTGTTTTATCACTTTACCCAAACCCAGCCATCCTCTTTTTCTGATAATGCTGTTCTGTTGGGCTTGGAGATAATTTAATCATGAATCCTTGCCATGTGGGGGACTGGGATCAAAACTATGCTTATAAAACACAGATGATGTGATAAGGTATGTGCAGTTGTTTAGATTGCATGTGAAATGAAACAAAGCATAAGAGATGGGCCAAATCCTGAAGGTCTTAATGGGTAAAATTCCTATTCATTAATGCTTTTGCCTGTGAAAAGACTGCAGAATTTGGCTCTAGGGGCTTTGTTTTTAGAATTTGGGCTCAGAACCTCCTGAGGTCCTATTCTGATCTCTTTCCAGCACTCTTTCCTTTCTCATCTTTCTCTGACCCAATTATTCTTTGGCCCTTTCATCTGAGATGATTTTAAAAATATAGTGACGATCATTGCACATTATAGAAAATGAAGTGCTGATTCTGATCAGCACTTTAAAAATGTCATTGCACTAATGCAGGTCACTGCTTGGGATTTTATTTTTAAGGTCCTCCAATATTGTGTATTAAAATGGCTGGAGGTCTTAGTTGGCTTGTGTGGAGATTGGCGTTCTCCCATAGAATGCAAATGCGGGAAAATAGATGCAACCCTTTTTCGCCCTTCCCCAATATTACACTTGTAATTTTCCCACATAACATTTTTCTAACAGAAAATGCCAATTCATCGGAAGCTAAACATTTTGCAGAAAAGTTTTTGAATTTAAAAAAAAAACACCATTTTGATGAGGTTGAAATGTTATGTTTCAACCTCTTCCGAATAGAACATTTTGATTTTCCATTTGAAACTGCTTTTTTGTGTCAACCTTTTTATTTTAGATAATATAAAATAAAGTCAAAATCAGAAAGAAAAACTTAGATTTTATCTAAACAAAAATTTTCAACCGACCTGAAACTAAGCTTTTTTGAGGAATTTTGTTTTATGGGAAATTTCAAATTTTCTTTGCTTTCATTTTGTTTTGGACTAGAATTTTCCCCCCAAACGTTAAATATTCCTTGCAAAATGAAAGATCCAATTCCCATCCAGCCCTAATGTTTCATGCTGCTATGCAGATGCAGGTAGGGTGGGGTAGGGGAGCAGGATCCCTCTGTCTTGTCAAAAACCTAAGAATTGCATTATTCTCCAATTTACACCACACACTAAAGACCCCGGTGTGGCACAACCATTCTTCTGGCCAAGGGAGATTGAATGGGATTCTCTGTGAAACCCATCCAATGCCCTCAAGTGAAAAGCCACCACTGGGCTATGCACGATCACTCCCACTTTCCTCTGGCTGCTAATGGACTAAACTCCCTTCAGAGCTTCAGTAAAGTAGCTCATGGGCTTACAGATGTTGCTGCTCCTGAGTCATTCAGGAGTCGGGGGTGCTCCTAACCTTTATTGGTTTAGCGAGTGAGATGACCACGCCTGGAATTCATACCCAAGTCTCCTACTTGGCAATGTGTAATGCTATGTCTATGGAGCTGGCCTTTAGTAGTTAATTTATTGTGAATGCCTATAAAATGCATGTAGAAGGCAGACAGATCTGTCATAAATCTGAAAGTATCAGCTCAACTCTCTCGTTGTTTGCAAGCTAAATGCGTGGGCAAGATGCCTACATTTTCATTATAGTTTGGTTTGTGTGTGAGAGAGTTCAATAGACAAAAATTCTGGTTGTGCTGTAACATTCCAGCATATTTACACTGGGAAGAACCAGTGAGTTTGTTAATGTTGCATTCCATTCCATTGCTGGGTAAAATTCAAACTCCTTGCCATGGTTTTATATTTTTCGTCATTTCTGCAGGAGTGGTGCAGTTCAGCCTTCATCCAGTAATGAAGCATGGGAATTAGGCTCCTAAAGCTCTTAGATGACTTGTAAATTTTCTATTAAGACCCATTTTCAAAAATGCTTAAGTTGTTTAGGAGCATAAGTCACATTGACCTTCAGTAGGATTTAAACTCTTAAGTAACTGAAGCACTTTTGAAAATTTTACCCAAAGTCTAATGTGCTAGACTGTGCAAAACAGAAATGACTTTACTTGAGATGCATGTCGTATAATACCTTCCTGCTAAGAAATGAGTGGAAACAATCTCTATGCAGGATTGTTATAAGAGCTGTTCAGACATTTGAATAAATTGTCACACTGCTGAAAAATGGTAGCCCTTCATCCTCTGAAAGCAAGTAGTGAGCTAGCTCAGTATTCCAAGGAGATTGCAATTGCTGAATAAACATTTTTTAGCATGTCCACTAAATGCCTTGCTCAAGTCACAAGTTGTTGGTGTGGTTTTGAATTAGTCTACCTCCTGCACTGGCTGGCCCCTTTAGCACTGAAGTAGCTGAAAACTGACCTCCAAGGACTATGACCTACGGAGCAGCCTCTATCAGCCCTTGCCCATTCTCTTGATCCTCTTTGGATCAGTGACTGCCAAGCATGGTTCAGTCTCTCAATCAATGGAGGAGCATCTCAGGGACAAAGTAGCCTGGCCTAACCTTTGATTTGTTGGAGGAGGTGCATTGCAGGAACTCCAGCCTATGGAGCTGCATCCTGTATGATCAGTTATTTGTGGGGCAAAAGAAACAAAAACTCAGAGGGTTCAGTTCACCTCTTGATGTGTTCATTAACCACCATTAATCCTAAAGGAAGGCATAGGTGTGCATAGGAACATATATAGAGTCTCAAATGCAGGGGTGAAAGTAAGTCCAGTGACTTACTGGTACGCTGGGGCCAGCTCTGGCCCCCGGAAGGGGCGGGGCCTAGGGCAGAAGGGCGGAGCTGAGGGGGGTCAGAGCCAGCCCCAACCCACCCTGTAAGGTAAGTGCCTCCTCCGCCGCCTCTTCCCCCACTTCCCCCACCGGGGTAGCAGCAGCAGCCCGGGGCTCCGGGGGCTATTTAAAGGGCCCAGGGCTCTCCTGCTTCTACTGCCCCAGCCCTTCAAATAGCTGCCGGAGCCCTGGGGAAGTGGCGGGGCTCCAGCGGCTATTTAAAGGACTGGGGCGGCAGAGGCAGCAGGGCTCTGGGGGCTATTTAAAGGACCCGGAGCTCCCCTGCTTATACCGCCCCGGCCCTTTAAATAGCCGCCAGAGCCCTGGAGTAGTGGCGGCGGGGCTCCAGCGGCTATTTAAAGGGCCGGGGCGGTAGAAGCAGCGGGAGCCCCGGACTTTTTAAATAGCAGCCAGAGCCCCACAGCCCTACCCCAGGGCTCCAGCAGTGGGGCTCTGGTGGCAATTTAAAGGGCCGGGGTCTCCAGCCCCTGCTGGGAGCCCCAGGCCTTTTAAATTGCCCCCTGGGGAAGCCGGGCCACCCCGGTACGGCACACCAGCTCTTGCCGGTACGCCATACCGGGGCGTACTGGCTTACTTTCACCTCTGCTCAAATGTTACAGATACTGTATCATGTGTCTTTTTGTTTGTTTGTTTACATTGATGCCCTGATCCAGTGAGGTGCTGCTTGCCTTCAGGTCCTATTGATTTCAGTGGGAGCTGAGGACATTTATGTTCTCCGTTACAAAGCCCTGTTCTGTTCAGTGGCATCATCTCCCTCAAGTTCTTTTGCAGATAAATCTTGAGTCTATTGTATATGAAAGAGCAAGGGATGGAGCCTTTTATGAACATGCACCTATTTCTCTGTTTCAAACATTGTAAGATTTAATATTTCAGGGTTTCAAAATGTTCAGTGATGTGCATTTTTAACAAACTTTAAACTGCAGGGATTAACTGCTTCTTCCTGCTTAGCAGTGGGCCAAATGCCATATGCATAATAATAAGGAAATGAGAAGTTTCTGCAATTCAATTAAAGCATGGAAAGGCTTTTTAACTTTCATCAAGTATGCTAGTAATCCTGATGCTTGATATGGAACGTGACTGTTTTGACTTAAATATCTTATATCTCAGCTATATTAAATTTAGCTTTACTGGAAAATTTTCAGCAATCCCACTAATATTTATATCCTGTGCCCCGCTTTCCCCAGATGTGTTAATGATGACACATTTAAGGAGACTATACGCTAGAACCTCTGCTAGTGTAAATCGGTGTAGTTTCATTGACTTTAGTGGAGCAGATTTTCACCAGTTGAGGCTTTGACCTGAAGGATGACAGGTGTCAAATCAACCTTAACCTAACCATCTACGTGACATATTTTATCACTCATAAGTGCAATGTGCAAAAACTTGCATATTTCACTTACTTCTAATAAGAAAGTAGTCCGGGCTATTCCATGAGAAAGGCTGTTCTCTCAGGAAATCCAGCCTCAGGCCCTTCCCTCCCCTTGAATCCAGACTCCTTCCTGCTGCTATGCAGAGTCCGTTGATTGCAGTGGGATTTCACACAGGTGTTGGGATATGTCTACACAGCCTGCGGAAGCGAGCCTCCCACTCTGAGTTGGCAGCTGTGGCGCTTGTGCTACCTAGGGTTGCCAACTTTCTAATCGCACAAAACCGAACACTCTATCCCCGCCCCTTCCCGAGGCCTGGCCCCCGCTCATTACATTCCCCCACCCTCGCTCACTTTCACTGGGCTGGGGCAGGGGGTTGGGGTGTGGGAGGGGGTGAGGGGTTTGGGTTGCAGCAGGAGGGGGCTCCAGGCTGGGGGGTGGGGCCGAGGGATTCGGAATGTGGGAGGGGGCTGTGGGTTGAGGCAGGGGGTTGGGGTGCTGGAGGGGGTATGGGCTCTGGGGTGGGGTTGCGGATGAGGGGTTTGAGGTGCAGGAGGGGGCTCTGGGTTTGGGGGGGCTCAGGGCTGGGACAGGGGGTTGGGGCTGAGGGTTGGGGATGCAGGCTTACCTCCCAACTGATGAGAGTGCAGAGCTGGTGCTCAGGGCGGGGGCTGCGCGTGGAGCCCCATGGCCCCCACACCTAGGAGCCGGACCTGCTGGTTGCTTCCGGGGCGCAGCGCGGTGCCCAGGGCATGTTGGGACTAGCCTGCCTTAGCCCTGCAGCACCACCGACCAGACTTTTAACGGCCCGGTCGGCAGTGCTGACTAGAGCCGCCAGGGTCCCTTTTCGACTGGGCGTTCTGGTAGAAAACTGGTAACCCGGCAACCCTAGTGCTACTGCGCTAAATAGAACTGCGTAGAAAGCATTTTGAAGTTGCAGCTTGGGCTGGAGCTGGGGTGCTGCAGCCTAATCCCCTCCCTAGGCTTCAGAACCTGAGCACCAGCCTGAACTGCACCATCTACACAGAGCTATTTTTAGTGCGGTAGCATGAGCCCCCAGGAGTCCAAGTCTGTTGATCCAGGCTGGCAGGCTTGCTTCTCTGGGCTGTATAGACGTACCCTTACAGGTCAGCTGCATGGATCCAGTTGTGGACTGGGTACTGGACTGAAAGAAAGGAGACCTGAGTTCAATATCTTGCTCTGCCACTGATCTACTGCATGACCCTGGGCAAGTTACTTTGCCTCTGTTTTCCCTTCCTTGTCTGTTCTGGCCTGTAAGATCTTTTGGACAGGGATTATCTGTTACTTTGTGTGCATAGTGTCTAGCACAATGGGATTCTAATCTCATCTGGAGCCTCTGGATGCCATCACAATAAAATAATAACAGTAATTAGAACTGGTAGGGTATTTATTTTTAAAAAATGTCATAGGAAAATGCTATTTGTTGAAACCAAAGCTTTTCATGGGAAAGGGCCAGCTTTGACAAATTTCCTATTTTGATTACATCTCAAAACTTTTTTTCAATATTATCAAAATATCCTGTTTTCAACATTTTTGAAATGAAAAGTTCAATTCTTTGATTAGCAATGACTTTGTTTTGAAATTTAGCTTAATTTATCATTTTAAAGATAAGGGAGGGGGTAAAGAAGAAGGTTGAAATCATAATCAAACATTTCAAAATGATCAAATGAAATATTTCAGTTGACCTGATCTGATTTTTGTTTTTGTTTGTTTCTTTGTGAAACTTTTAGAATTTTTGATTTTGTCCCAATTTGGGACAGGAAATTTTTTCAAAATCTTACAAATTCTCCCAGGATTGGAAACCATATTCCACCCAGCTCTTAAAATAGGCACAGGCAAGAAATCTTGATAAGTATCTGTCTAAACTTTTGAATCCTTATTTGAACTGCACTTAAATGCTTTGAAGAATCATGTACCTATGCCTCATGTAACCCACCTTGCTCTCTTTTATTCTTCCTCCTGTTTTGTCATCTTGATTGTTTTCACTAGTTTTCTAGTGAAAAAAGTGTGATTTCAAAGTAAAGTAATGGGCAGAACATCTAGTTGTTCATGGTCCCTGCTTCCCCAGTTCTCATTCATATTGAGTGGGATGGGTTTCTGCTGCCACAGCTTGTTGTGACTGTGTCTCAGTCATTCTTTTAGAACATAAGAGCATAAGAACGTCCATATTGGGTCAGACCAATGGTCCATCTAGCTCAGTATCCTGTCTTCCAATAGTGGCCAATGCCAGGTGCTTCAGAGGGAATGAACAGAACAGGTAATCATCAAGTGACCCATCCCTTGTCGCCCATTCCTAGCTTCTGGAAAACAGAGGCTAGGGACACTTCAGAGCATGGTTTTAAATCCCTGCCCATCTTGGCTAATAGCCATTGATGGACCTTTCCTCTATCAACTTATCTAGTTCTTTTTTTGAATCCTGTTATAGTCATGGCCATGGTGTCCCCACAGGGCCAACTCAGGAGACCCCTTTCTAAAGAGCTGCAAACTCTAGACACTGGTCAGTCTTTTAATTGAAAATAATCAAGGGACAAAACTTCCAATAGTGCCCTGAGGTATTTTTGAGCAGCTTGTGAGTGTAGGTATAAGTGTTTAATCCCAGAATCCATTTATAAGGCCTTAAATCCATACATATGTACAAATGATGAATTAAGTGGATCAATTTTGCTTTATGTGCATTTCTCACCATACTGTTCATTAGCTGAACAAAGAGAATAGTTTCAGAATTTCAGATCAAGAGTCTAGCAAGGTTTGGCAAGCCAAATGACTCATTCAGAAGCACTGCCACATGGGAGACCTGGGCTTTGGAATGATCTTGAATCTCAAATTTCTCAAGATGGCAGGGGCAGGGAATGTCATGGAAGAAGCGCTCACAGTCTCCATTGGGATGGTGAAGTCTACTTTACTCCTTGTTGCACCTCAATACAGTAGCAATGTCCAGCTTGCTGAGAGGAGATTGCCTGCCTTTTTCAGTCAAAAGGGTACAGCTGTTTATGTAGCCAGTGATGATAGTGATGTATGGAGAGGGCATGTGTGGAAGAGATGCTCATCCCAATGGCATTTCAGGGTGCCACCTTTGGGATGGCAGAACATGTATGGATCAATAAAAGCTTCCTTGCCCCACATAAGCCTTTTCTCCAAGTGAACCAGAACCAAACTTTTTAGCAGTGGTCAAAAAGTTTGGCTAACTTTCTTTGTATCATCCTCTTTCACTTTTGTGCAATTTCTAGTTTCAGAATACCATACAAATGTCTGTTGCTTTATGTCTAGCCCAACCTGAAACAGGAAGCATCAGAAGTTTTGTAAGAAAGCATATTTAGCTGAGATTTCCAAGCCAGTTTTGCAGATCGAAGGGGTTCAGGTGGTTTGGATATTATTATAATCTAAATGGAACAGCCAATCTTTGAGGCTCATCTGTCACAACTCAGGCGAAGGAGAGGGTGAAAATCCTAAAACCCCATTTAGACAAGCTAAAGTCCCAAGTCTTTGTCTTGGGGTAAAGCATGAGTGTTTCATCTCTGGGCCAGCACTACTGTATATTGGTCTAGTCAGTTGGACATTAAGAGCTTTTGCTTGAGCATCTGAGGACCACTGAAATAAAAGACAAAAGGGAAGGCCTGTAGCAATAATTTAAAATATTCTATTAGATCACATGAAGCTACGAAATGCTTATCTTTGGGCATCAACGGAGTCTGCTGCTGTGAAACATTGAACTTACATCAATATTTGTACTTTGTAGCAGCACTCCAATCTGGGCAATGCTTCCACATTCTAATGAAGATCATGTGATTTCCGCCCCCACCCCCAAAAAACCAGCTACATCCATAACCCCAGGGTCCAGTATGCTGAATTGGTGATAAAATCAAAGTGGGAGTGGGGGATATTTTTACAGAGAACAGACATTGCTCCCTTTTGACAAGAGACAAATGTTTCATTCAAATGCTGCATTTCGCATATTGGAAACAGTAATGAATTCTTGTGCACCTTTCTGCCTAGTTCACAATGTCAGCCACAGGCATTGAGGCACCTCAGGCTTTCCTCACAAAATTAAATTTAATGTTACACCCTCCAGTGGAACGGTGCATAAATCAAGTGTTTGATTTGCATGGACTCTAGTGAACAACCCCATTCTGTGCAAATATAAACATAAACCCAGCCTTGAATATTATGTCAGGGACAGGAACAAAGCAATCTAGGGCTTCCAATAAAAGTCTGCTACCAAGTGTAATTCATGCTGGTATTATGCTGCTCTCATGTCAAGCCTGTTATTAAAATTCTTGTTTTTGCCTCCTTTTTTCATTTCAAAAGAAAATGTTTTTCTGACCTCCTTGTATTCTGAAAAAACCAGTATACACCAGTACTATTTATAAACTGGTGTCAGCTAGGGGAATCTGAGAGAGAGAATTGTTTTTCCCTTGGTAAGCAGTAAACCTAACATGGATATAGGGATAGGGATAGTGAAGCAAAGCCAGGATGATCATGGAATAAAAATTCATAAAAGAAGATTAGGTGGCTGTGTGACTTGTTCCACTGGAGGCTGTGTTCCCATGTGAATGCTCAAAGCTGGCACATGGCAACTAAGTTTAAAAAGTTACTTGAAGCCAATAAATAAAGGGAAATTAACTTCTGTTTAGATGCAGAATATGTGCCCTGTTCAGTAAATGTTCATCTGTATATGCATCTGTAGGTCTCTCTGATTCTACCAGGTCATCATATACTGTACAATTCTGCCATGTACTTGTGTTATAAATGTATGAACTTAACAGTAATAATTATGCTGTTACTTTGTAACTGGATCTATATTTTACTAGTAATTTCTACGGCAATCTGGTATCTTCCCAACAGGTCACAGCTTCCCAGATCACATAGTCAGATGAAAATTTGCCTATGAGCAGTTCAGTGATAGTCTGATCTCCATCCTATGGGCTTCCACCATTGTACCTGTATGTTTGTTGTATATTTTCGTACATTTTTATTTGTAGTTTTGAGTGGATTAGCATATAGGAGCTAGTGGTGAAATTCTGACCCCGTTTACTTCAACAGGGCTTAGATTTCACCCCAGATCTTCAACTGTTATAAACTGGGAGCTTCTTTTAATTTAATGGAGCTATGCTGATTTACATCAGGTGAGGGTCTGACTCCTAAGTTTGCAAAGTTCTAATTTATCATAAATGGAAGATATGGTTTCTTTTCAGTTTAACCGTAACTCAGAATTTCCTGGTTTTATAATTGTTGTTTCTTAAGTGTTTTATTTTTACTTTTAAATTATAGGTATACATTCTCAACTTTAATTCAAGTTTAATAATGTATATTCTATGAAAATGTTATTGAAATAGATAGATATAATTGTGTTGTTGTAGCCATGTTGGTCCCAGGATATAAGAGAGGCAAGGTGGGTGAGGTAATATCTTTTAATAGTCCAACTTCTGTTGGTGAGAGACAAGCTTTTTAGCTTGAAAGCTTATCTCTTTCATAACAGAAGATGATCCAATAAAAAATATTACCTCACACACCTTGTCTCTCAAATTTCATAATAGCAGTTAGAGCACGTTAATTTAATACTGATGCTAAAGAATTATTAAAGCCACATTCATTTAGTGCTATAAAATAGGCTTCTTTGCAGTCAGTAACTCTGACCTTTGTGATATGATTTTGTTCAGAATAAGGTTATTATCTTGTTAACTTGTAAATAATTGCCTTATCAAATCTTAAAACTGGGCAAATAATTCATAACTCATTTATTTGATGAGTTTTGTCTTTTTGTCTCTTTGCAAATTGCCCTCAAGCACATCACAATTTTCTGTGACTTGTTCAAAATAATTTGCTGAATAATTTTGGAGAGTAAAGCTGGCTCTGCAGGTTGACTGCAAGCAGATAGCTGTAAGTAGAAATTTGAGCTGTTTTACTAGGTGTCTGTGGTGGGGTGTCTGCCCCACCCCCATGCTAGAGGGGGCTGCAGCAGGCCAGTGCGCCTGTGCAGTCTGGCAGCCAATAAGAGAAGGGCTTATTGGGAGCCAATCAGGACCCGGATTGGAGACAGCCAATCAGGGCCAGGCTCAGCCCTATAGAAAGGCTGCTCTGAGAGAGGAGAGGCCGTCTGTCCCAGACCTTCAGGGAGGAAGGTCTGTCTCCTGAGTAGGAGACCAGCACCCAGGACAGCACAGCACAGTGCTGGGCAGGCTCAGGGAAGCAAAGTGGAGCTTCAGCCTGATACCTGCCAGACTGCCGGCCCTGAGTAGAAGGGCCTAGAGGGTGCAATGGGGTCAGAGGGGAAGTGACCCAGGGAAGGTTGAAGGCAAGGGGAGAGAAGGAGGGCCGAGAGGCTGCCGTTAGAGGGTTCCTGGGTCGGGACCCAGAGTAGCGGGCGGACCTGGGTTCCCCCCTTGTGCTGCACCGGGCCGTGCAGCAGTGGCTGAGTCAGGCTGCAACCTGCCCCCTGACGTAAGAGGGGCTAGACTTGGGGGTTGTGGCAGGCCGCTGAGACCAGTGCAAAGACTCCTGTTAACCCCCCCCCCCCCCGAAGGGGGTGTGGATGGACTGAGGGGCACTGCTGGAGGGCAGTGGTCCTGAAGAGGACGCCGGGAGTTGGTGAGCGACGTGGGCTCAGACGCCAACCGAGGGCAAGACAATGGGCGGGATACCACCGAGAGGGGGCGCTCCACTGGACTGAGCTAATACCCGGAGTAACCAGTAAGAGGCGCCGTGGTGGTGAGTCCCAACCCCGTCGCAGGGTCGCAGAGCATATGTTATGTTTCTATTCCCTGTTTGCATGACCACCTGACACATTAGGTCTCGGGGTGAATACTCATGTTTATAAACTCAAGATTTCGTCTCCATGGACATTCTGCAAAGTTAGCTTACCTATTGCTGTTTGTGTGGACACTCAAGCAGGGGAGCTCATTTGCTAAGATATTCACAGGAATTGAAGACACAATAGTGCAAACACAAAAGTCAATTTAAATGTATAAGACTCTGATATAAATAGCTAATTCACACTTTGAGTCTGAATGTATGAACTCTTTAATGAATAATCCTCATCTGTATACCTGTATTGGCACTTCTGTGCAAATTAGTTGCTTATAATGGAAGTACCAATGTCCCATTGTTACATGACTCTTGTCCTTATTGAGTTTGAAGTTCTTGTTACTCATTGTATATATTACAGTATTACCTAGAAGCCCTCAATTGTGATCAGGGGCTTGTGTGGTTAGGTGCTGTACAGACACATAGCAAGAGACAGTGTCTGTCCTGAAGAGTTTGCAATCTGAAAGAACAAAACAGATGAAGACAGAGGACAGGTATACTCACAGGTGAGATTAGTCCCTTAAAGTTTTAATTGATTTCCAGGAGGAATGCAGCAGAAAATTCTGCATCCAAACACCTCTGAATTTTGGAGACATTCATATCCAGTTCTAAACCCTAAACCTTACAGTTTCCATCTCTATAATTGACTTAACAAAAACACTGGGTCCAAACTCCCCCAAATTTTAAAGAAGTTTAGATTCAAATCTGAGCTGTGCAATTCAGGCCCATCTCAAACTTCCAGAATCCACTTCTCCTCCTGCTACATTACCTCCGTGCCAGATCCATCTTTCCACAAGAACCCAAGTTCAGATCCCTCTAGTTCTCTGAAGCTGGTATTGGTTTGGTATGTTTCTCATTCACAATAAATGTGGAAGTTGACACTTTATTGTAAGAGAGAGATCCAGTTAGCCCCTCACATGTTTATTTCCCCATTTGGGCTGCAAAAAGAACCACATAATTGTTCCTATTTCTTATGCCTTTTTCGAGAGGTCTGAGGAAGGCCGTCGTCCATTCAATGATATTGACTGGTCTGTCTGCTTGACGGCTTTGATGAAGCAGGACACAGGTACTGCATTGAAAAGTGTGGATGGGCAATATAACTGCTTAGCTGCACCCAAACTCAGGCATCAGTGTTATGCCCTCTTTGAAAGGGAGCTTCTGACTCCTTTATATCCTTTGGGGAATGGGGCTGCTGAATTTGGGATATACAAGAGCAAGGATGATACTACTTTTATCTTTTGCCTCTGTGTCCCCATTGCAGTGAAATGTCCTCCCCCTTCAGTCTGATGACCAAGGAGCTAGCCCTCTTTTAAATTAGCAGCATATTAACTTTATGGCTTTAAACTGGTCTAAATTATGCTTGATTCCTATATGTTTTAAGGTGTTGTTGAAAGCAGAGTTAGGCCAATACTGAGTTCTCTGGAAAAAACCCATCTGTAGCCTTTTAAACACTATTTATTTTGTCATAAAATGCACAGGATATTTTTGTAGACAGACATTATGTAGATGCCAGACCCTGTGCTTCTCCCTCAGGCAAAATCCTCATTGGAGTTAATGGTAGTTTTGCCTGAGTAAGGACTGTAGAATTGGGCTCTTGGTAAGCAAAATAAATTCTTATTCACAGTACCATAAAAAGCATATTACTGGCATGAGGTGTTAATCGTTAAACAAGAATAAAATGAAACTCAGTCCTACGTAGAATCATAGAAATGTAGGGCTGGAAGAGACCTTGAGAGGTCATCAAGTCCAGCTCCTTGCGCTGAGCCAGTAACCAGTAAACCTAGACCATCCCTGATGGATATTTGTCTAACCTGTTCTAAAAACCTCTGGTGATGGGGATTCCACAACCTCCCTGGGAAGCCTATTCCAGATCTTAATTACCCTTTCAGTTACAAAGTTTTTCCTAATATCTAACCTAAATCTCCCTGCAGATTAATTCCATTAGGTAGAGCATGGAACATACACAAGTTATTATAAAAAGAGAATTGTTCAGATTGGATCTGGCTTACAGTGTAATTATAATTATAACTTATTGGATAGTGGGTTGTCAAATCATTTAACATTCCTGTGTTTCAGTTTCCCAATCTGTAAGATGGAGATAATAATACTTCCTTACCCCTTAGGGTGTTGTGAGCCTTAATTCACTGATATTTGTAAAGAACTTGGGGATCCTCAGATGAACGCTGCAGTGTGAGTGCAAAGTATCATTATTATTAACCATCTACTTTATTTTCTCTTTTTCAGGCAGAATTTTTATTTATATTTTCTCTATGTAAAATTTACTGAAAGTATTATTTTAAAAGGTCAGTTTCAATACTTAGACCCTGATTCAATAAATCACTTAAGAACCTGATTATTTCCCATTGACTTAAATTACTTACTTTGATTTATTTTAGAGTCAATGGGATGTAAGCATTTGCTTAAGTTAAGTCCATGCTTAATTGTGTGGTGGGTAGGTATGAACATAAGGGCATGCTGAAAGTTAAACACATGCTTTTATGCTTTGCTGAATCACATCTTAGGGTATGTCTACACTACGAGGGTATTTCGATTTCACTTAAATCGAATATGTGGAATAGATATTGCAAATTCGAACGTGTGTGTCCACACTAAGGACAGTAATTCGACTTTGTGAGTCCACACTAACGGGGAAAGCGTCGACATTGGAAGCGGTGCACTGTGGGCAGCTATCCCACAGTTCCCGCAGTCCCCGCTGCCCATTGGAATTCTGGGTCGAGCCGCCAATGCCTTCTGGGTAAAAAAAAAGGGTCGAGGGTGCTTTTGGGTAATTGTCGTCATCCGTCTGTCACTACCGCCCTCCCTCCCTCCCTGAAAGCGCTGGCGGGAAATCAGTTCGCGCACTTTTCGGGTCAGTGACAGCGCGGACGCCACAGCACTGCGAGCATGGATCCCGCTGCGACCATCGCTGCAGTTGTGGCCGTTCTCAACGCCTCGCAGGTTATCATCCACCTTTCCCAGAGGCAGATGCAGAGAAACCAGGCGAGGAGGCTACGGCACCGCGGTGAGGTCCTGAAGTCTGAGAGTAGCACAGGCCTGTCAGAAAGCACGGGACCCAGCTCCGAGGACATCACGGTGACAATGGGTCATGTGGATGTTGTGGAACGGCGATTCTGGGCACGGGAAACAAGCACGGACTGGTGGGACCGCATAGTGCTGCAGGTCTGGGACGAATCCCAGTGGCTGCGAAACTTTCGCATGCGGAAGGGGACTTTCCTTGAACTTTGTGAGTTGCTGTCCCCTGCCCTAATGCGCAATGACACCCGGATGCGAGCAGCCCTGACTGTCCAGAAGCGAGTGGCCATAGCCCTCTGGAAGCTTGCAACGCCGGACAGCTACCGGTCTGTCGCGAACCAGTTTGGCGTGGGCAAATCTACCGTGGGGGTTGTTGTGATGCAAGTAGCCAACGCAATCGTTGAGGTACTGCTCTCAAAGGTAGTGACCCTGGGAAACGTGGATGTCATCAGAGATGGCTTCGCCGCGATGGGATTCCCAAACTGCGGTGGGGCTATAGATGGAACTCACATCCCTATCCTGGGACCGGACCACCAGGCCAGCCAGTACATTAACAGAAAGGGCTACTTTTCAATGGTGCTGCAAGCACTGGTGGACCATCGGGGACGTTTTACAAACATCAACGTCGGATGGCCGGGCAAGGTTCATGACGCTCGCGTCTTCAGGAACTCTGGTCTGTTTAGACGGCTGCAGGAAGGTCTTTACTTCCCGGACCACAAAGTAACTGTTGGGGATGTGGAGATGCCTACAGTGATCCTTGGGGACCCAGCCTACCCGCTAATGCCCTGGCTCATGAAGCCCTACACTGGCGCCCTGGACACTGAAAAAGAACTGTTCAACTACCGGCTGAGCAAGTGCAGAATGGTGGTGGAGTGTGCTTTTGGACGTCTCAAGGGGAGATGGAGAAGCTTACTGACTCGCTGTGATCTCAGCGAAACCAATATCCCCATTGTTATAGCTGCTTGCTGTGTGCTCCACAATCTGTGTGAGAGCAAGGGGGAGACCTTTATGGCGGGGTGGGAGGTTGAGGCAAATAGCCTGGCATCTGATTACGCCCAGCCAGACAGCCGGGCGATTAGAAGAGCCCAGCGGGACGCGCTGTGCATCCGGGAGGCTTTGACAGCTAGGTTCCACAGTGAGCAGGGTAACCAGTGACTTAAGTTTCTGTACAGAGAAGCTGAACCTGCCCCCGTTTCTTTACCCAGTTAAGGATGTCTATCCTCTCCAGTCACAGACCCCCTCCACCCCCTTCCAAAAAAATAAAATCAGTTTTATTTTGTTATTGAACACTGTTGTCTTTAGTACTGTTTTCGCAGGAATGTTTGAAACCTGGGACGCAGACTGTGGTGGGGAGCGGGTGTAGTGTACTGATGCAAATGATCCTTCTAAACTCCAGGAATGACAGGATTCGCAGGGGCGGACTGGTTGTTTCAACGGAGCCTGCCAGCCCTCCTGAGCGGGACTGCGTGTATGTGGGGGCTATGTGACTTTATGGCAGGGGGAGGAGGGTTACAGATCCCCTGCTGCGTGGCTCTGTGATCCAGGACAAGGACCGCTGCATAAGATCTGTAACTGCCCTCCCCCGCCACAAAGTCACAGAGCAACCAACCCCCCCACAGAACATGAAAACCACCTCCCAGACTGACCAGGGTAACTAGTCACTGCACTGTGTATGTGCCCTGCTGCTGGACCTGCCCCCGCCTCTGTACCCTGCTAAAGGTGACTGTCCTGTCCAATTACCAAGCCCCTTCCCCCCCTTCAGACAGACTCTCCCTCAAAAGAACCTGACTGAAACAGTAATGAACAGAAACGTATTTTTTATTAACAACCAGACAGGAAACTGGGGGGTGAAAGTTGGACGGGGGCTTGGGTGAGGCGGGCAGGAAAGGACTTTTCAAATTTTGGGGAATGACAGCCTTCTGGTGCTTGAGCAGTCTGCAGGGGTGGAGTGAGAGTTTTCACGGACTCTGCCGCCCCTCCTTCTTTGGGCGAGGGGGGTATGGGACTTGGTGGCGGGGGAGTGTGGTTACTGATAGACTGCAGCGGGGCTCTGTCCTCCTGCCTCCGTTCCTGCAGAACATCAACAAGGCACCGGAGCATGTCCGTTTGCTCCCTCAGAAGTCCAAGCAGCGTTTGAGTCGCCTGCTGGTCTTCCTGCCGCCACCTCTCCTCACGTTCCATGTGTGTCCGGTGCATTTGGGACAAATTCTCCCTCCACTGGTTCTGCTGTGCTGCCTGGGCTTGGGAGCAACCCATTAGTTCTGAGAACATGTCCTCTCGCGTCTTCTTCTTCCTCCGCCTAATGTGCGCTAGCCTCTGGGAGTGTGATGCCAGGCTGGGTTGGGAGACAGTTGCAGATGTGGCTGTGGGAATGAGGAAAAGGCAGTGAATTCCTCCGAAAGATAAATGTAGTTGTGAACCAAGAACATAGTCTTTCACTGTGAACAAGACCATGAACCACACCTATCACATGCGCACTCAGGACAAGGTCGAATTTTCGGACCTCGCCTTCAGTGCCTGGGCTTTTGCACTGCCGATCTGGGAAGTGGGGCAGGACACGGTAATCTCTGTAGCAGGCAAACATGGTAAGCCGTAGACTTGTGGCTGCTTAAAACTTTAGGAGTACCACTGGCCTCCTTTCACATTGAAAGCACTGCCAGTCTCTGCTGCCAGCAATCGGCCAAGCAGGAACTCTGGCCCTGTCCCACCCCCTCGCGGATGTCCCAGGGAAAGATCCCTGTATGCTGCCCCTCTCCCGCCCCCACCGCGTGGCTGTAAACCAGCGGTCACAGTTCTGTAAAGGAACTTGTTGCAAGCAGTCCCAATACTAACAGTCCCCTACCTAATTCAAAGCAGGTCATCATGAGCGACATAACTCTCATGAGGATCCCGGACACCGAGAAGCAACAGATGCTTCGAGAAAGCCTGCAGAGACCGGGGCCTTATGTCGCCATGCTATGCAAGGCGATGATACCGGAGTACTTGCTTGTCTCCTGGCGCGGGAACGTCTCGTACTTCGGAGGACCCAGTAAGGCAGCTCTCCCCAGGAACCTGATGAACAGGCTTTCCCATTATCTGCAGGAGAGCTTTGTGGAGATGTCCGTGGAGGATTACTGCTCTATCCCCGGACATATAGACAGTATTCTAATATAGCTGCAGTAGCAGGGACTAAAGAGTGGAGCAGCTTGGGCAGCACAATCATGCACAACCGGACACTGTTTGATTTTTTTTAAATAGTTGTTACTGATTACTTAAGCGCCCAGGGGGAAGAAATCATGAATCACACATTGTTCTTAGTCTTAATATTCCAGTTTTGTAAAAAATAAAGGTGTATATGTTTAAAGCACTTACCGCTTGATCCTTCCCCTGAATCTGTGTCTGGGTTACATGCTGGGGAGGGTTGGTAGGGGATCTCTGTAAGGGTGATGAAGAGCTCCTGGCTGTCGGGGAAATCAGCTTGGAAAGCGCTGTCGACTGCCTCGTCCTCCTCATCTCCTTCTTCATCTTCCCCGTCCGCTAACATGTCCGAGGAAGCGGCCGTGGACAATATCCCATCCTCTGAGTCCATGGTCAGTGGTGGGGTAGTGGTGGCGGCCGCACCTAGGATGGAATGCAGTGCCTCGTAGAAACGGGATGTGTGGGGCTGGGATCCGGATCGTCCGTTTGCCTCTTTGGTCTTCTGGTAACCTTGTCTCAGCTCCTTGATTTTCACGCGGCACTGCGTTGCATCCCGGCTGTATCCTCTCTCTGCCATGGCTTTAGAGATCTTCTCATAGATCTTTGCATTCCGTCTTTTGGAGCGCAGCTCGGAAAGCACGGACTCATCGCCCCACACAGCGATGAGATCCAAGACTTCCCGATCAGTCCATGCTGGGGCCCTCTTTCTATTCTGGGATTGCACGGCCATCTCTGCTGGAGAGCTCTGCATCGTTGCCAGTGCTGCTGAGCTCGCCACGCTGTCCAAACAGGAAATGAGATTCAAACTGCCCAGACAGGAAAAGGAATTCAAATTTTCCCGGGGCTTTTCCTGTGTGGCTGGTCAGAGCATCTGAGCTCGGACTGCTGTCCAGAGCGTCAACAGAGTGGTGCACTGTGGGATAGCTCCCGGAGCTATTACCGTCGATTTCCATCCACACCAAGCCTAATTCGATATGGCCATGTCGAATTTAGCGCTACTCCCCTCGTTGGGGTGGAGTACAGAAGTCGAATTTAAGAGCCCTCTATGTCGAACTAAATAGCCTCGTGGTGTGGACGGGTGCAGGGTTAATTCGATTTAACGGCGCTAAATTCGACATAAACGCCTAGCATAGACCAGGGCTTAGACGTCTTACTGTTTTTAACTGTAATACTCAATGACAGAAGTTACGATGCTAACCAGAGGTTTTCAAACTTTCTTGGGGCACTCATTGGCAATCTGCAGAGTGCAGGCTGATTATATGATGGTAACTCTCCTCCCTTTTTCCAGCTGCTAAAATCATATTAAAAATACCTTATTTTTTTCCTAATACAGTATTCTGCAGTTGCTGTAGCTGCCACTGGGATGCTATGTGCTCGTAAATAGGAAGGGAACTGGTCTGTGCAATTGGGATTTCAGAAGAGATGTGGGACAACTGCTATATTAATATACAGCTCATATATACAAAAAGGTTTGAAAACTCCTGTGCCAGGATACATGTGAAATATGGAGAACAGCAGAAGAATACAAGTGTCTGTCCTTTCACAGCAGTGGAAAGTTGCATTACAATGGGGTTTGGTTAATGCTACGACTATGCAGTCAGTTCTTAGCAACTTAGAAGCTTTTAATGACTGTTATTTTGTTTATTTATACAATTGAAAATGACATGATTGTGATAGATACAATTTAATGACTTGTCTTGGTGGCTTCCACCTTTGTGATGTGAGATATATGCTATACCATCTCTTCTAGGGCTAAAAGGGGTTGAATGGTGACTTTGTCACATGACCTTTTCTTTTACTTGTGTCTTCACTGAGCTCTTTGAGAACTTTGAATGTGTGGCCATAGTGTTATAAAATGAATTATCATCCTCTGTATCAGAGAGGAAGGATGTTTTTGTGGTTAAAACACTAGACTGGAAATCTGGAAAGACTGCATTCAATTCCCAGCTCTGCCACAGACTTCCTGTGTGCCTTCTTGGGCAATACATGCAATCGCTCTCTGCCTCAAGTCCCCATCTGTAGCATACTTCCTTTCTGTCACCTTTCTTCTCTATTTAGATTGTAAGCTCTTTGGGTGGTGACTCTCTTACTGTTTAAATATTGGGGCCGTAAAGTGTTGTTTTAATATAAATAGTAAAAGGGTACTTCGTAATTCAATTAATTCCATATTAAAATAAATATTTGAATGTAGATGTTATGTATTAATGATATTAGTGTCCACGAACCCTTGCCACTTCCACAGAGGTCTAAAAGCATGCTATGAATTTACTGCCAAATTCATTGAGGGCTATCACTGAGTGCAGGATATAGTAGGGTTGGTTCCAAGCCCAGATCAGATTTCTCCTGGTTATAAAACTTCTTTATTCTTAATACCAGGAAAGATATATAATCTGGAAACCAGCCAAATTTACAATTCTTGTACAAAAATCTCCATCTCTTCCTTTCAGCATTCTACAGTAATGCAAAGCTCCTCATCTGGGTGGCTTCACAGGCACTTTTTATTATTAAACTTGTTTATTACAGTAGTGCCTAAGGACCAACCAAGAGTGGGGCCTATTGTGCTAGGTGCTGTACAAACAGAGTAGTAGATAGTCCCTGCCCTGAAGAGCTGTGCTGCTGTAGAGCTTCAGTGTAGACACTACCTAAGCCAATGTGAGAACCCCGTTGGCACAGGTAATCCATCTCCGTGACAGGGAGTAGCTAGGTGGACAGAAGAATTCTTCCATCGATCTAGCATTGTCTACATTGGAGCTTAGGTTGATACAGCTATGTCTCTCAGGGGTATCGATTTTTCACACTTCTAGAGACATAGCTATTGCAGTGTAAGTGCCCAGTATAGACCAGCCCTAAACAGACAAGACAGTCCCGGCGTGAGAGAAAGAGCAGAACACAGAAGTAGAGTGAACAATGTGATGGCAGCAAATGTCATGTCAGTTCCACATATTTTTGGGGGATGAGATTAGATAGGAGGGGATCAGCTAACTGGAAAGAAAAGGGAAGAGAGAGGGGACATTGTAGGGAAAGGAGACAGGAGGAGCAGGTCTCAGGGCAGGTGAAGAGCCTGTGAGGGAAGGGAAGGGATAGCTGAAGATAACTGCCAATAAGCACAGGGCAGAGAAAGTCCAGTCAAAACTATAGTAAGTTCTCTGAATGTCCAAAGGTCCCTGCTTTGGCTGCTTCTGCATCTGCTCCTCCTGGCTTGAATCTGGCTGGCTCCACTCCTCAGTTTTCCCCAAGGCCACGTGGTGGGATGGAGGAGAAGCACTACCTGGGTCCTAATTTCTCCAGAATGGGGGGATCTGCCCTGCATTGTTCTAGGTCTGAAAGGGTGCTAGGAGGAGGGGTGGGTCCAGCTGGGCCCCATTTCCCACCCCAATCCCAAGCAGAGCAGTCCCTTCAGTCATCCTTAAAAACTTGCCAATTTTACCTTAGATAAATAAGTTTTCCTCAATATCTCTGGATTCCTGTGTTGTTCCTTATGCTTACTATAAGAATTGCCTTGAATGCTGCAGATACTGACGTAAAGTTATGTAGCTATCTAAGGCCCTGATCCTACACACACTTATGCATGTGCTTAACTCCATGCATAGAAGAAGTCCCACTGAAGTCAACGGAACTAGTCATGGTGATAAAGCTAAGCAACTGCATAAGTGTGCAGGATTGGAGCCTAAGGTGGTATCTGAGGCAATCACTATATTCCCAAGGGTGATCACTTTAAATAATGACAGTTGTTAGAAGATAGCAGGAGCATTCTGACCAGTTGGGAGCTGCCTTTCCAAAATTATTCACAGTGGGACTGGAGGGACTGATTTTCATTGGGTGAAATCCTGTCTCCATTCAACTCCAAGTCAATGGTAAAACTCCCATGGAATTCAAAGGGGCCTGGATTTTGCCCCCAGGGAATTAGTTGGCCATCTAGAGTGACAGAAAAAATAATTTAAGATGACCACTATCTACTTTCTCTGATATCCAAAAGAATTTGATTAATTTTCCAATCGGTCTACACAATGTCAGTGTCTTGTTGTCATTAATTACCCAGAAAAACATAGCAGCCATCCCATCCTATCACATTCCATCATGAAGTTATCTAGATAGCAAGTTCATACCCATGTATTCTGCAACTTGGTGAAGAAAGTTCCCTTTTTTCTTAAAACAGCAGCTGAGAAATTATCGTGAAGAGCATTAGGGCCCATCATGGATTGTCAAGCTGGAGCTCTGAGCTAGTGATGTTCTCAGGATCACATAGGGCCAACTCTGAGCTTGCTGATGTGATCCCCTCTCTAGTGCTGGGCAATTCCCTTAGCCGCTCTGTTTCACTTTCCCCACCGCTCACAGAATCAGGTTAGTAACACTTCCCTCATAAGAGCCTTGTGAGGATTAGGCAGTCAGTGTTGGGTTAGCACTCTGAAAAAGAAAATCACAATGTATTTTTAATAAAGTCTGTTTGAATCCTACTGCGCTAGGTGCCTTGGGCATGGGGTATTATTAACTAATAGGTAATAGTTATTTTATTTTTTACGTGTGGCCCAATTCTGATCTCAGACACCTGAACATACTTAGTTATTTAGCATGTGTATAGAGTAGTGTGTGGAGCCATCATACATGGATCGATATCTCATTATGAGGTATGTCACCAAAATGTGACACTGACCCACACAGATCTGTTATCTCACTATCTGTCTGGAAAATTATAGACAACAGAAATACTGGAGATTGAGGTGGTGAAAAGCTTTGTACACATTACAGAAATGAATTATACACATAACTCCTTCTCTTAATTTGCCTTGTGTCCTCTAGTCTAGGTCTTTTTCATGCATTTTAAAGGCCAAAGCTGCACATTTGGACCTTGACAAGCTGAGATTTGACACCCCTCCCATGTCAGAGATCAGAATCTGACCCGTATGAGACAGATTAAAATTTTCAGTTGTCTGGAAATTAAAGCTTGATCAAGGACTCTGTAATGCAGTTGATCGAGATCAGCACCATGTCAAATTTCTATTGTCATCGTCATGATTAAGAGAGGACATGAAGGGTGACCCCTGTCTTGATTGAATCTGTAATAAATAATGAGAATGGTGGGAACCTATTCTAATCAAGGGGGGTGGGGGAGAAATTGCAACTTAAAAAGGTAACGTAAAAATCCAGTTTTTTATCTACTACCCAGTAATGTAATATCTTAAATCTATCAAAGGATCTCGTTCTTAATACAACTGGGAAGAATGCAATTTACTTCAAAGAACACCTTTAATAACATCCTTGGAAGGCCTGACTCACTTTCAAATTTTCTGATATGAAAAGTAGCTTAGTGTAAGGTACCCAGCCCTGATAAAAGTTTCCTGCAAGCTGGGATCCCCAGAAAAAGAAGACTGTGGCCCTGATTCTGCAACCTCTTCCATGAAGAGCCCAGTAGGGCTCTGTGTAGGTGCAAGGGCCTGCCTGTATGGAGCAGCTTGCTGGATCAGAGCCTGTATGTGAAATGAACCCTGATCTCCTAATTGTTTGTTGTGGGCACATGCTCAGCTCTGTTCTCCCCACTTTCTAAAAGCATCTTTAGACCCTTAAAATGAAAATACTAGTTCACTTTTACAGCAGATAAGGAACTTGGCCTGGATCCAACAAGGATTTTTGCCTCATTGGGTCTACTTCAGGTAATAACCCTATTTTCTTCCTCAGTAGATCCTGCATCAAACCTAACTGCAAAGCTACTCAATGAAATAAGTGCAAAATATTCTTACCCAGCTGTCTCCAGGCTCTCCTTTATATTCAATCATGAAGAATAATGAATCAGACTATTGCAGTGGTAAAATCCAAATGTAGATATTTGCTGTCCCTACTAATGAGAGAAAAATATAGTAGAACATTGGCCTAAAGGCTCCAGCTGTGATTCCTTTGTAACTTAGAGTGCATTAAAAAAGCTTCAGTCAGCAAGATAAGTTAATTTTTTATGACCTTTATAAACTGTTTTAGCCTGGAACTCAGGAACATCTCTTTAAGATTAAATTTTTAAATCCTTTTAGCTCAGGATTGCTAAGCATCTTGAGACCTTTTTGTTTCAGAAAAAACATACAAAATCTATAAATAAATTCTGTTTGTGACAATTATTGTCGGAGTAATGATTAGCTAACATAGCACTCTTTGTTTTTAGTGGTTTTGTCTCTACAATGCTAATTTAATATAACTCACTTTCCCTTAATGTAAAAGTTGCTTACGATGTGCATCATTACCAGTTACTGTTGCCCACATTTGCAAATTCTTGGAGAAGCAAATTGAATTGTCACTGATGTCATCTTCTTTCGTGAGACCATTGTTCGGTTAGCTAAAAAAAATCATGATTCCATTCTGGAATGCACAGTAGCAACACTCTGAGAAATTACAGAACAAACCTATTAATTCATAATCACACAAATGGATTCAATACAATGCTGGTGGGGTATGAATAATGTGTAAGGCATTGTCTGCACTTCACTCATCTTAAAGAACTTCCTTTCATTCCATTTGGTTGTCTTGAAGTGGAGTTTCAAACATCCCCAGGTTTCATTGGTAATGCTAAAAGTTGGGTTGGATGGGAGCATATAGTGACTCCAAAACTCACCTCTGGAATCCTTGCTATACATACTATCCCTTCTCAACAGAAGCCTTGGATTGTCTAGTTGTAAAGCTTTTTATTTCCTAGTAAAATTTAGAGTTTGCTCATTCTTTTGTTTGTTTTAAACTTTTATTTTGATTATTCATTGTTATAACACAGAGTGACTCAGTCTATTGAAATCAATAGAATCACATGGGCATAAAGCTGATGTGCTGTAATTGTGAATGAATCAGGCTCTGAGTATTGACATTGCCAGGTAAGGAATGATAGGTCACTAGAATACTGCTCGTAGACAGAGTTTAACAGAGTGTACAGGTCTGTCTCATCTTACGCGGGGGTTCCGTTCCACGGTTAGCACGTAAAGCGAAAACCGCGTATAATCAAAATTACATTGAGTTCAATGGTGGGTGGAATCGCCCACACTACAGGTACAGTATTACAATTGTTATTTTTCTCTATTTTTGTTTTTGTTTTATTTTGCAGACCGCGTAAAGCTGAAATCGCGCATGTTAAATGCGCCTAAGATGCGACAGACCTGTATTGTCTAGTGGTTAGAGTAGAGAACTGCATTCTATTTCCAGCTCTTCCACTGAGTAGTCAGACGTTGGGCAAGTTAGTTAGCTTTTCTTTGCTTTAGTTTACCACCCATCTGTATGAATACCCCCTATTTAATGTTTGTAAATGGCTATCTGCATCTTGGAGATCAGACTAGATCACAGTGGTTCCTTCTGGTCTTAAAAATCTATGAATCTGAAGGAATTATTGTGGATTATAAATAATCTCTTATAGAGTCTGCTTGCTCTGATACTGACTCAAAAGAAATTTGGATTTCTTTTTGATACTTTTACAGATTTATCAGTTATGTTGTTTTGAAAAATATAAATGGCTGGTAACCCATGCTGAGTATTTAATTTGTTCATTTGCAAGGTAAGGGTTTAACAACTCATTTGATTGTGCACCTCCCCCAATAAACACTGAATACAGAAAATAGCACGAATGTTTTGCATAGTAGTAGCACTTCTAATTCACACTTGAATAACCTTGTGTTTAAAAACAATAGTCTATTTAGGTAAGTTTCTTCAATTTCAATTATATTCAAAGATGCCCCTTCTTGTGTGTAACTTAATTAATCAGGCATGTCTGCTGTTTCTAGTTTCTAATGTTTTCTGACTTCACAAGGGCTGAATAGAAATGTACAGCTGCATCATTTTCTTCAGAAATCATATCTTCTGCTCGTTGCTGAACAATACAAAATGTGTTATTGATCATATACATGATTGGATGGAGGTTACTGGAGGGAATACCCTCTGTAAATTTCCTTTGATCCTACTAAATGTTGTTACCACTCTGCTACAGGAAATAAGTGAGTGTAATGATTTTAGAGTGGCGGTATCGTTGGCTATATCAAAGATGAAACACTGCCGGTGTTCCCTTAGCAGACTTTATAGTAGGGCCACCATGAAATATCTGAAGACCATTATTTACTGGAAATAAAAGAACAAGGCAGAAATCGATTACTACGACCCTAGATTTATGTCTCCATTGCACTCTGTATACATCTCCTATTTGTTCTAACTTCATGGAAGGATATTTAATATATAATGGAAAGAGGCTTTTGATTTTGATTTATTTTTTGTTTATTATTTTTGGCATTCCTTGGAGAAATTCTGGAAATCAATACTTAGATGTGTGTGTGTATGTGGATATAGGTACTGGGAGGCAGTGGCAATTGATGTATCTGTGCATTTTACACAGACAAGTGTGTGTGTGGGGGGGTTCTTTAACACACTGAACTCTGTGGTCACAAGTAAAATGCACTCGGCTTAAGTGGAAGAGAGCTGCATCTCTCCTGCTTGGTTATATAAAATGATCCAGGAAGCATAGTCCCTTTAAAAGATGCATCATGTTAGGCACTGTTCCTGCAAACACTTGCTCACATGCTTAGCTTTAAGCACGTGAATAGTCCCATTGGTTTCAATGTGGGTACTCACAGGCTTAATGTTTCACACACGTGTTTGTCAGATTGGGGCCTTGTTCCAAGGAGTAAGAGAAGTGTTACCATTAACTTCAATGAGAGCAGCATTGAACCTTTTGTTTGATTTGTATTATAGCAGCATTGCCAACCCCAAATGTTCAAAAATCATGAATCAGGTCCCCAAAAAAACATGAGATTTAAAAAAAAATTTTTTTTTAAAGTTGGGATTTTTTTAAAATTTGCCTTCAGGTTTCTGAGACCTTAGGGTGCACTTAGTCACATTTTGAAGCTTTTCTCCACAACCATGATGGCTCAAAACTTTCTTTTTAAAAAAGAATTGAAAGCTGAGATTCTTATCTAATCGCATGACTCCAGGAGCTGGGACTTTAAGAAAAGCATCAGATAGCGTGAGACCTGATATAAAATTGTAAGAGTTGGCCACACCATTATAGTAGCGCCTTGAGGCCCGAAGCAAACAAGAGAGCTCCCATTGCACTAGGTACCATACAGACATGAAGAACAAAGGCAACCTTTGGCAGCAAAAAGGGTCCAATTGTTTTGGACAAGTGGTAACAGGTGAATGAAACAGATGGAAGGGGTGAAGAAAGGATGAGGTAACCAGCAAGTTGTGCACAGTAAAGCAATTCCTAGGAGACAGAGGAGGGGAAGCCCTTACCTAAAAATTGTACCTTCAGCTATTTACTTCTTTAAAAAAGCTTCATTGATAATTTCAAAATTTATAATAAAAAGCATCAAAGCTAAAGTATGTAGGACAGAACAACTGAGCTGTATCTCAGCCATTCTGTATAATCAACCTGGTCAGCGATGTTTAAAGTCACCAGCTTTTAAAAAACAGACTACCCCATCGCCAACATCTGAAGCAGTCAGACAGGCATGCTTAACTCCATAGTGTAACCCATCTCCTTCTTCCCCCTGCTCCTCGTTTCTAGCGTACCTTCCAACTTTGCTTGCCTGTGGTGTCCATCGCTTAGTGCTAGATCATTAGAGCTGTGTATAACCGATTTTTTGGGGTCGCTAGCAGTTCTCTAATTAAAAAAAAAAAGGTGTCAAATGAAACTTTTTGTGAATCTGAAAAATCCAATCATTTTGGAAATAAACTGTTTTGAAATTTTGACAAACAATTTGCTGAAACTGGCTTGAATTTGGGAAATGTTTCCATTAAACTGAAAATGCATTTTTGGGTGAAAAAAAAAAAGTTTAGGCCAAAAATTGTCACCCGGCTCCATAAATTATAATGTGTAGGCACAGTCCAGTGTCAGAGGTGGTGTGAAACTGCTATGCCACACTGAGAGCTCTGGGAGCCATCCTGACTCAAAGAGAAAATCTTTCCCTCCCCTCCCAGCATCATGCTGGCTACTATTGCCCCGTTATGGAGGAGTGTAAGCTGCTCTCCCGTGCATGTTGTTGCCACTCCATAGCTTGGTGTGGAGCCAGAGGCAGAGTAAAGGCTCCATCTCCCCCTTGCCTCGCCCCCTTTGCATCTGAGGTGCCCTTCTTGGGGAGGAGTAGGGCAGGAGAAGTTCCTGCAGTCCCATGCAAAGAGTTTCAAGAGGCTGCACCTTTTGTCAATATCAATGAGTGAGATTATTCTATGGGTGGGGTGGGGGGAGTTAAAACCTAAAAGAAAGTGTGCTAACCACCCAATAAATGCTTTAGCTCTGATTCTCCTTTCATGCTGGTGTGACTCCAGTGTGACTCCATTGACTTCAGTAGAATTATTCCTCTTTGGCACCAGTGTAAGTGAGAAGAAAATCAAGACCCTTTATGTCTCACTCAGTTGGAAATGAACCCAGCTTTTTAAAAATCTGGGTTCCACATATGCAGTCAGTTATAATGCGGGGTGCACGGGTACAATATAGGACAGGAAATTCCTATGCCCTATTGTTTGCTACCTGCACACTGTTTCCTTAGAGTGCTCTCTGCCTTCTCCCTGAGAGAATGAAAACCCCAATGATGTCTTCCGTCAATTCTCTTGTTTTTAAACATTAGATCATCTAATCAGGGAACAGAAACTATACCAGGGGAGACATAGAGGACCAATCATGCAGTGAATCCCAAATTATGGCTACTCCAGCAGAACAGTTCATGAGCAACCCCCAGGCTAGAAATTATTTTCCCAAAGGAGTCCTTCAAGAATAACAAGGAGCCAACAAATGAAAACTCACAACTAGATTTGGTTGAAAAACAAAATATTTCACCCTGACTTTTTTTTCTTGGTTGAAATTTGAAAATTGACTGTTGGTTTTTGTTTACATTTTAAAAATACTGTCAAGCAGCTCTCCTCATGACCTGTTTGTGGATAATTTGTGAACAGAAAAATGGACAAGATATACCAGTTTAATGATCTGCTGTGAATTATTTGCTAGGCTTCATTACTAAGGAAGATGCCTGTGATTCATGCACAACTCCCAGCCTTTGTACCTTCAGAGCAAACACTATAAAGAAGAAAAATGCTTCTCTTTCTTACGCCTAGTAGTTAGCAATAAGAAGAGCCTTTTCCTGCCACTCTTCCTCAGCACATTTATTCCCTTTGTTCCTGGTATTTGCTGCTCATGAATATGAGCAGCAGCATGAATATGAGCAGCAGACGGCTGGCAGCAGTTCCTTGGTCTTTCTGTTCAACAATGACCATGCCCCAGCCAAGCTTCTGTGTTTTCTCCAGTCATGTCATTTTGATAACACCATTACTTTGCTAAAACATTTATCAATAACAATTTCTGGCTGAGATGTGGCTTTGTGAAAGAGAGAGAATCAGCCAAAGTCTAACAATGTTTGTCCACTAAGGTTTCCCATAGCACTGCGATGTGCGGTCAATATCCCCAGTTAAGTTGAGGATGCCATGAAACCCTCGAAGATGCAGTGGCATTCTCCCCAACCTTTCTTCTATCCCATCAGTTAGAGACTAATAAGCTCAGCTTTGCTGTAGGTAAAAGTCTGTTTTCAGTCAAAGTTTTTCTAGGTCTCCTGCTGTTGTGGGGGGAAGGGTGTTTATTTTGGCAAAATATCATTTCTTTATAGAAAACGTACGCATAAGAGCCTTGCCGCTAGAGTCAGCATAAGAGAGGAATCCCTCCTGAGCAAATGCCGGTCATCTGGGGGCTCCCCCTTCCATCCCTGAAACCCTTTCCCAGCAGAGCAGGGATTTCTGGCGGCTTGTGTCATTGTATTTACAGCCACTGGTGATCCGCAGCTGCATTGAGCTGACAGAGTGTGAATCGAGCCCAGAAAAGCAGGTACAATGCCATCCCTTTTAAAGTGTAGCAGGCCTGAAAAGTTTAGCCCGGTCTGACTTGCATGTGCCCTACCTATGGCTGTCTCTTTTTAGCTGATTGCATCCAAATTGCTCCTTGAGGTCTTGAGTCTGCTTCTGCTCATGCTCCCTAAGGCCCATGTTTGTGGCTGCCTGGAACATGTAAACTCTAGCCGCATGAACAATGGATCTTGTCATGCACATATATCACTGATGAAATATAGGTTGCATTGAAGTTATGATCAAAGGATCCAATCCTGCAGAGTGAGCTGTGCAAGCACGGACCCCTGCACCCATGCAGAGCACTCATTAACGTTAATGGGACTCCGTGCAGGAAAACCCTTACACCTACCCAGTATCTCATTGAAATCCATAGAGCTCTGCAGCGATCCACCCACTTGATCAGATTGCAAAATCAGGGCTCAGCCATTTTTGACTTATGCAGCAAGACAACTGTAACGGTGCAGGACTCACCCCATGCGGCACCTCCTGCTGGTTGTCCATGGAATTAGCTCGTCCAGCCTCCGGAGCGCCCTCTGCAGGCCGGTGTCCTGTTTGCCGCTGGGCCCGAGTCCCTCCTGGACCCCGGTGCCCCTTTCAGGCTGGGGTGCTGCCCCCTGGCAGTACCCCCACAGATCTGGGTCTCCCCTCCCCGGGGAACCCCCACCCTCTATCCCCACCTCACCTCAGTCTATGGCCACTGCCAGTCATCACCTAGCCCCCGTTCCCGGGGCATACTGCAGTGTAAGTGCCACTCATCACCGGCAAGGGGGGTTTGGACCTGCTGTCTCCGCCTACCCTTGGGCTGCCCCTCTGCAACTCCAGTACCCTTTCCAGCCTTTAACAAGGCCTGGGAGGTTTCCAGGCTGGAGCTCCCCAGCTCCTCTAGCCTTCCCCCAGCCCTGCTCCACTTTAGGTATACTTTCTCAGCTCCCAGGCAGCCAGGCACTTCTCCCTCAAGAGCTAGAGGGAGAGTCCTTCTCTGGCTTCTGGCCCCAGTCCTCTTATAAGGGCCACCTGGGCCCTCCTTAAACCAGCCACGGCCTGATTGGGGCGTGGCCCCCAGCTGAGGCTGCTTCCCCCAATCAGCCCCGCTTTTCCTTCCCTGCCACAGCCCTCTCCCCGGGCTGTTTTAAGCCTTTTAAGGCAGGAACAGAACCCAGATCTCCTGACTCCTAGTCCAATGCCCTATTCATATTTAGATGGATACATTAGAAAGACAGAAATACCTTAAATTATCTCTTCCAATCTCAGAAAATCCTCAGATTTAAAAAAACAAACAAATACAACCCTCCAGTACAATAATTAGAAAATAAGTTCTTCTTTAAAAGCACAGAAATAGAATATAGCAGTTTTTTCAAAATCCAAAACTACTCTAGAAACTCAGGAACTGCACAGTGAAGGTACCAACACGAATCTTAAGTCTGCCCTCCTGTTCTGTCCAGCCTCCACCTTCCCCCCAATCCTACCTTAAATCTGCTTCCGTATGCATACTCCACTCTACCTCATATATGCCCAGAGTATACCTCTACCCCGATATGACGCGGTCCTCGGGAGCCAAAAAATCTTACCGTGTTATAGGTGAAAACGCATTATATCGAACTTGCTTTGGCCTCGAGCATTTCTGTTATTAATAGTCAGCAAATCATTTTTGTTAGAACTAACACCCCCTATCGGACCCCACCTACTTCCCGCCCCCGACTGACCCCTCAGAACTCCCGACCCATCCAACCCCCCCACTCCTTGTCCCCTGACTACCCCCTCCAGAGACCCCCCTACTCCTATCCACCCCTCCCAAGACCCCACCCCCTATCTAAGCCCCCCTGCTCCTTGTCCCCTGACTGCCCCCTCCAGAAACCCCCCCATCCCGTCCCTAATCACCTCCAGGACTCCCACGCCCTATCGAATGCCCCCATTCCCCGTCCCCTGACCGCCCCACCCCCACAACCTCCAAACTATACAACCCACTTGCTCCCTGTCCCCTGACTGCCCCCCGAGACCCTCGGCCCCTTATCCAACCCCTCGGCCCCAGCCCGGCACCCTTAACATGCCGCTCAGAGCAGCGTGTCGGAGCCAGACATGCTGATCCGCCAGAGCGCGCAGCCCCGCCCCCCCGAGCGCTACTTTACCGTGTTATATCCGAATTCATGTTATATTGGGTTGCTTTATATTGGAGTAGAGGTGTGTGACTACACTTGGAGGTGGGAGTCTGATTCCCAGCTCATGCAGAGGTACTTGGGCTAGCGCTCATAGAGCTAGCATGCTAAAAATAGCAGTGCAGAGAGGTTAGCATAGGCAGCAGGGCGTGGCGGCATGGGCTAGCCTCCCCAAATAGTACCCAGTACACTGATGGTGATTTCATATGAGATCTTCCAATGCATTATGTTAAATGCAAACCATTGTTTCCTAA
The DNA here is from genome assembly GCF_028017835.1 of Emys orbicularis. Classification (NCBI taxonomy): domain Eukaryota; kingdom Metazoa; phylum Chordata; order Testudines; family Emydidae; genus Emys; species Emys orbicularis. Next base: position 27,870,367 of record NC_088687.1, on the reverse strand, counting down.
TGGTTCACCATCCGACTGATTCATATAATTAACCCCTTTATGGTATACTATTGTGGAGACAACTGCACCATTAACATCATTTCACTAGGGTACTTGGCATCTGCCAATCTGCCAGAAACAATCAGATCTGTTCTCTGTGCAGACAAACAGTTGTGAAGTCTCTTCTGTCTGTGCTTCATAGGAAACCTACTGTAACACAACATTACCTGTGCCCTTTGCTCTTGTGCTATTGCAGCAATCTCCCTGTCTGGTGCCATTTACTTTTTTGCAGGACGAAGCCATATGCAATTAAATTCAAAACAAATCCTTTCTTGATGCGACATTAAGGACCAGATTGCAGCAGTTAGTTATTGCCCCAGGTTGAGGCTGTTGTGGAGCCGTGTCAGCCAAACAGGAGTACAGCGGGAGGGAGACAGAGTGCCTCTTGGAACTCCTCAGCTTGCTAGGGAAACATGCCCACTATATCACTATTCAAGAGAGTTCTGTGTCCACTGTCCATGACACTGGTCAGTATGGGGGTGGGGGGGAATGAGCTGGGGCTCTCCTGCCCACCCTTTCGGGGTGGGGGTGGAGGGGACTTGTGCTTCAGAGGGTGCTAGTTAGGAGTAATCCCTGTGCTCAGGACTGCACCAGGAACTGCAATTAGGTTGCCCCTGTGCAAGAAAGGCTGCTTGAGCACTCTGAGCAGCCATTTGAGTCCATAGATATTGAACCTTGTCATGTAACAGAGGTATTAACCTGTTCTTTAACCCTGACTGATGCCTAGTGACTAGATCAGGACAAAATGCCCAATCTCCTACTGTGTGTCATGAGATCATTACAAAAGGTATTGTGAACTTTAAAAAAAAAAAAACACACCAAAAAAACAGCCAAGCAAAAATACAAGTACCAGGAAATATAAGTTTTTTCCACTTGGGTAACAAACACAGAAGTTGCCATATCAGACCACATGAGCGGGCCATCTTGTCTAGCATCCCGTGTCTGACAGTGACCTGTACCAGCTGTTTCACAGGAAGGTGCAAGAAATCTTGCAGTAAGCAGTTTCTTCCTAGCCCCCTTCAGTTAGAGATGAGCTTTTGTTCTGTAGTATGGCTGAAAAGATTTCCCTCTGTGTTGCTAAAACAAGTAATCTTTTCTCTAGACCAAATGTGGAAAGTTTGAGTCCAAAAGGAGACAAATAGAAAGTTATGAGCAAGTAAAACAGAGGATTAAAATGGAAATTAATTGCAACTTTAACTCCAGCCACACCAGCTACCATGCCCTTTGCTTCCCACAAAACTTCTGCAGATCTCTCCCTGTCTGTTGCCCCATTTCCCTGTGCACAGAGCAGATCACCAAATTACAATCAGTTTTGAAAGGGCCGGGGAACACACATTGTCTCTAGGGCTTCCAGAGCCTCATGTTGAAGTACAAACTGTCTAGAGGGCTGACACAACTCATTTCCCAACCCAGGATTTACTGTGCTCCCTTGTCAGTGCTGCTTGATTTGGTGGGCGAGGGAGGGAAGGAGATTCTCATCTCTGGATTAGGAGTTTGAAGTGGTGTTATTCACTTAAGTGGTACCATAGGCCTTGTGCTGCCTCTCTGCACAGGGATGAATTTTATGATCTTTGAGAGCCATCCCACAACAGACAATGTCTGGGATTTCCAACAGTTTTGTGAATTTTAGCCTGAATGGTTATTAGGCCGAAAAATTGTTAGTTCACTCTTTGGCATTTGTGTTTCTTTGACTGAAAGAGGCAAGTGGCATTCAGGGAATCTCTGCGCGCTGCCCCCAGCACCGGCTCCGCAGCTCCCATTGGCTGGGAACCGCGGCCAGTGGGGGCAGCACCTGCGGGCATGTGCAGCGTGCACCGTGCAGAGCGGCCTGGCCTCTCCGCCTAAGGGCTGGACATGCCAGCCACCTTGGGGAGCAGAGCAATGTGGAGCCAAGGCAGGTAGGGACCCTGCCTTAGCCCTCCTGTGCCGCTGACCAGGAGCCACCCAAGGTAAGTGCCTCCCAGCTGGAGCCTGCACCTCAACCCTCTACCCCAGCCCAGAGCCCCCTCCCACACCTAAACCCCCACGCAGAGCCCGCACCCCGAAATTCCTGCTGCACCCCAACCCCTGTCCCATCTTTGGCCCCACCCCTCCCAGCTGGAGCTGCACCCCCCCCCCACACCCCAATCCCCTGCCCTGAGCCCACTCCCGCACTCCAAACCTCCAGTTGTCCTACTAAATCTAATAGCCCTGGGCCCACAGGAGAGTTAATCCAGCCCTGCTAGTGTGGATGCAATTATACCATCTAAAGGTGATGTATACCAAGATAGAAATTCCTCTCCTGTATGGGAATAGCTATATTGGTACAAATCATCTTTATACTGCTATAATTGCATCCACACTAGAAGAGTTGTACCACTTTGACTATACTGATATAGTTAAAGAAATACAACTTTCTAGTGTAGATAAACCCTAAGCTTCAAAATAGGGCTTAGTGTGACTTAAGTGGTGATCAGGGCCTCTCCTTCACTGGGATGAATTCTGCCTACAATGAATTATTTGACCCTGCTAATCACAGCAAACAGAACTCTGCGTTTAATTGTAATATAGTTGCAAAGTAGGGTCCTTGATCTAGTATTGTGATCAGGCAGACAGACACACCCATGATTTCAGTGGGGCTCTGAGCAGGAGTAACAGTCCATCTGTATGGATCACAAGGCAGCCTTGGGGCAAAGGACTTTTACTATTCAAGAAGCTCTAATCCTTACACATCCTTGCCTCTGAAAAATACAAGTTTATAATGAAAGTGCTGAAACAGCCTTAAGCTATAGTGGAAAGAATTGTCAACTGGTGCCACAGTTTTGTGTAGGTGAATAATACATAATGCTCCTCCCATAGTCTATACATATATTTATTGTGAGGACGACTGGAAGTAACTATCACTGTGTATGCCTGGAAGCCAGGGCCAGGGCTGGCTCCAGGGTTTTGGCCGCCCCAAGCAGCAAAAAAAAAAAAAAAAAGCTGTGATCGCGATCGCGATCTGCGGCGGCAATTCGGCGGAAGGTCTTTCGCTCACAGCCGGAGTGAGGGACCGTCCGCCGAATAGCTGGACGTGCCGCCCCTCTCCGGAGTGGCCGCCCCAAGCACCTGCTTGACAAGCTGGTGCCTGGAGCCGGCCCTGGCCAGGGCCCTTTTGTGATAGCCACTCTTCCAAACATAGAACAAAGACACAGTTCCTGCCAAAGACAGAGGGACACAATACAAGACAATTTATTTCCAGAAATGGTTCTGATCCAGCAGTGAAGTATCTAGAATAAATGTGTGTAAATTCGGTCCCCCACTCCCACCATCACAACCAGCCAGTTCAATACACATATTTTGCTGCATGATTATAAGAACTCTAAGGCCTAAAAAACAACTTTCAAAAACATTTGGACTGTGAAAGAGTTAAATGCTGCGTACATTAGATTCCAGTGATGAAGCCTCTGATTAATATAATTAAAAGCCTGGTTTAATTGCATTACCCTCCATTAGCTTTCACTGTATTTTTTTTAAGGCCCTCTATGCCTAATCCCCAATGGGGCTTTCATCCCACGTTGATTCAAGTGAGATTGCTGCTTTCAAAACTGCACCTTTCATCAATCTCCTATTAATTAGCTAAATGCTGCATCATATTAAACATTCATGCATTCTGTTGAGGCTGTGCCATAATGAGAGCAGAGCTCATGATCTGCCCAGGCTCCTGTTTGAGACTGGTCATTGGTATTCCAGGACAAGTCAGCTTACTGTAATTTGAAATTGGTCTGCCGTCCCATTAGGAATCTGCCCGATCAATACCAAGTGAATTAGAGTTTCAGTGATCTGATTAACTCCCCATTATTTTCTACCGGGCCTGATTTAGAATGCATGATGAGACAATATTCCAGTTTCTTTGCTTTATCCCAGTTTAAATGAAATATAGACATCTGAGGAAGCAGTGGCTGTGCATCTGATTTGGCTTTGCTGTAATAAAGTCAAACACTATAAGTGTCTGCCTCATCATGACAGCCATAAGTGACTGAGGGCTGCCTCACTGTGCACAGAGTGAGAGACAGCAAGTGAAGAGAAAAAGGAAAGGAAAGGGCAGGGCTTTTCCTATATTAACTAACTGCACCAATGCTACATTTAACATGTTCATTCACTTATTTCCCATTTGATAGAAAACACTTGGAGTTAGCTAGATAGCACTTAGCTGTCACATGTTATTTGCAGGGCTTATTCAGTGATCAGGCATATCAAGGCATTGATAACATTCATAGTGCTGCACAGGTAGTGAGCAGTGTGAGAATGTTTGTGTATTTATTTAGGGATAGAGATGGGTTGGAGGGTTAGTGTTGAGATCCTGTTTCAGTTTGGAGTTGGATGTTGGAACAGGGCTAAGGTTCAGATTTGAAGGGCTATAGGCTCAAGCTGCTTTCAGCATATAACAGACTAAGATGGAAAGAAATCTTGTGAAATCACCTAATTCCGTGACACCTCTGCCAGGCTGAACATTGGAAATTTTTGAGAATCTCCTAAAATAATTTCTCCATACCTAGATTGTAAATTCTTTAGGGCAGGGTCTGTCATTTTGTATTATATTTATTAGTATGTTGGGGTTCTGATCATGATGGGAGCCTACAGGTGCTATCCCAATACAAATTAATAATAATCGGAGTCAGAAAATATACCCCATGCAGTTTAGGATTAGAGCTGGAATCAACGCTGTAAGGGAAGGAGGGTTCTAGTTTTGTTTTGTCTCTGCTGGTGATTAACAATGAATGAACACTAGTACATTAATTAGCCTTGCTCTTTGTCTCTGATTATTTTCATTTTTATCCATAATTTCAAGAAAAAAATACTTTGCACGTTTATAGCTGCTTTCAGCCAAGTTTGCCAAAGCACTTTAAAAACATTCATCCTTTCAACATCTGCATTATGTAAATATTATCATCCCCATCATGTTCCATCTGGGAAAACTGAGGCTCAGAGAGGTTATAACTTACTGCTGAGCCAGTGGGACTTTCAGCAAAGCCAGGAATACTGTGGCGCCCAGGTACCTTGATTCCCAATCTACTGCTTTAACCAGATCACATTTCCCTCCTCATTGACCATTAAAGAGAGGTAAAAATTGTCACAGGAGACCTCCCTATGCACAAGTAGTGCCCATAGATATGGCAGCGCAGTGTTTGTATTTACAGAAGCATCAAACAATAGTTTCCATGGCAGTCATTGTGATATCTTAAATGGTCAAAGGTGCCAAGGGGTTGTAATTTAGTAACAAGCTTTACAATTACCTAGAACAGGGTTTCTCAACCTTTTTGATACCAGGGACCAGCTTTCCGCCTTCCTAAACTGTGTCAGGGAGATCTCAGGGACTGACACCAGTCCACGGATCAGTCATTGAGAAACACTGACTTGGAAGGTACAAACAAAACCCCTGATGAGCAATGTGTTTATTTTGTTGTTGGAAATCTATTTTAAATGGCAGAATAATTTTATATCCTTTAATAAACATTCACAGCATAACCCTACTCCAAAACACTGGTCAAGTATACAGCAGGGAACAATCCTGCACTCATTGAGACTGCAGGTCATTTCCATTTTTGCTGTCTTACGATCATGATAATGTGCTTCAGGGAATATGAAGGGGCGTGAAAAGTGGGTCCATGACTATGATAACGCGCTACCCAAGCCCTTTGCCTATGCGTAGTATATGGACTGCACACCCTCAGAAAGGAAGGATTATATTCCCCCACAGAAATCCCCTGCACAGCACCCATTTACCCAACACTGCAGTATTTGGCCTTAGGTAAAATATGGTTGGTTTATGGGGACAGTTTCCCCCTTCCTTTGAAGCATCAGATATTAGCTGTTGCTAGATATATTAAAGAATGTGGGGCTAGATTTTTAGAGGTATTTAGACACATAGTAGGATTTTCAAAGTGCCTAGGGTTAGGTGTCTAGGCGCTTTTGAAAATCCCCCTAGGCAACTATCTGAATTTTAGGCTCCTAAATACCCTTTAGAAATCTGGCTGTAGATGGATTAAAATGTTTTAAAAAGCAGAAAATAGAGGGAAACTACACTGGGAAAAGTTACAGATTCATTTGTATTATAAAAACAAAAACATTTTTTGTATTCCCCTGCCATTTATCCTAGAGCCCTAACCCATCTTTAATATATTTCAGGGCATAAAATAATGTGCAGTGCTGCACATTTTGTGTACTAATAGGCAAAAAATGTGTTGTAATCTCCTTGAACATGTGCAATAAGTATATTAATATTAATTTATATCTTTTGGAAATTACTATAGATTTGCTGACTTGTACAAGTGCAATACATAAATACATACATAAAAGTTTAATGCATGCATATTCCTGTAGCAACCATGAGTGTGTGTTGGCACATTTTTAGTATTTCCTTATTGATGATTTCTAGCCCTTTCAAAAATAAAAATAAAAATGATAAAGTGTTTAAAATGGATGGGAGATAAATACACAAATGTAACAATGCTCTGGGTTGGGTCATTTGCGGGAATTGAACCTGGAATCATTAATTCAAAAAGCATAAGCCTCTACTGCTTGTCTTAAAAGAGAGGCACATAAACCTCCTTACATGGTTCACTAGAGGGTGACAAAGACCAATGCTGGGTTAATGTGCATTACACACTGCCCTGGCTGGAGAAGCTTGTCTTGAGTGTCAGAGGTCTACAGCAGTGCAAATCCTCATACTGGCCAACACTTAGTAACAAATCTGCTGGTCAGGTCATTGGTGGGGGTTGAAACCTCTGGATCTAAAAGCATGAACCTCAACCATCTGAGATAAAGGGTTGGGTTTGGGTCCATTACCACAAAGGTAATAGCAGACTCATAAACCTCTTCATGAGGTCAAGCCACAAGACAGGGACCAAGATACATGCAGAACTATACGCCTGCCTACAAGGATGGTAAAACACAACACAGCACAGATTAATCCACTTAGGAAATATCTACCAGAAATATGCATTAGGTGCTAAATCTTGCTGTTGGACAAGCAGTTACATGGGAGTGATGGAAAGGATGCTCAAAACTCTGAATCCAGTGCACTAGCAGCATTGGCTTGATCCAAAGTAATTGAACGCAGTGGAAAGACAACCCATTGACTTCATTGGGTTTTAAATCCAGACGGTAACATGGGTGAGCAGAGAGCATTCTGCCATGACACACAAGTTGGTGTGCCTAATGTGATAGGCACTGCTCCATGTCCAATAGAGCATGACTGCCTCACAGTCCAACAAGTGAGTAAATGCAACAAGCAGTAACTGGCAGCAATTATGACATGCTCAATGCTCCTGCAGAGAGATGCAGTTTAACAACATGATGTTTAACAGCCGGTCAGGAGACATCCTGCCTTGCAAAATGTTGCTTTAAAAACATATCCATCTAGGCACTGCTACCTTCCCTGTGCAGGACTTGGTTGTAAAACCTCGTTTAGACTTGTTTCTCTCTAGCAATCTGTCCGATATATAGACATACAAACGCCAGGTACAAAATCTGCAAATTTGCTATTTCAGATTATCAAGAACCCTCATTCCATCATATAGGCTTGGTTCAATGCTGGGTTTCCACCAGTGTATCTCAGGGCACAAGATCAGCAGTGACAGTCAGTCTCCCTGAACGAGATTGCAGAGATGTGGTTCCCTCAACCTCTGTTCTGTTGGAGGGGCCTGAGGTGGGAAGCAATGCCCCAATGTGTGGCACTACCTATAAATGGGGCATGGTTTAGGCAGCTGAGGCGTGTGCTGAATCAGGGCTTAATCTGACTCATACTGAAGTAAATGATAATGTTCCAATTGACTTAATATCAGTTATATTGGATGATGTCCCCAGACAGTCTCCAGGAGCAGGAATCCTATGGAGCCCAGCTGCAGTTTAAAGCTGCCCTCACCTCATGGGAGTTAGTGGTGCAAATGCTTGGAAAAGAACATGTGAAGATATTCAGTGGGATTTTTTGTTTGTTTGTTTTGATGGGTTTTCTTTCAGCTATGCAATGTTGTTGTTATGCCCAGAGAGATTGAATATAAAGAACTTGCATCAGAGATTTTGAAAATCCTGTGATATGTATAACATTTGTTTGTTTAAAATCTAGTTTATTTTCTCAGATTATGGAATATTTAGTATAGTGCCCAGTTTCTAAATAAATAAATACTGTGAGAACACATTGCCTTTTCTGCCATACTTTCCCCCCTTCGTGTTATTTTTGTTACCCATGCACTCTAAAAGTATTATGTAAATTTTTTAAAGCTATACTACACCAATTAAAAAGTAAAATATTCATACAACCCTGAAGCTTTTTCTTCTAGGTCCTTGCATTTAAACATGCTTAAGTGAATCCTTATTCAGCAAAGAACTTAAACATGTGTTAAGTCCCATTGACTGCTGAATTGGAGTCTTCCTTCAGAGGACCATTTCTGGTGTTGAGGAAAGAGGAGTAAGAAATACTGGGGTTTTTAAATATAAAATTTCAGTAATTGTCAGTAATTGACTATACAAAAATGCCTGATTATGAAATAAAAAGATAAATAGACATTTCAAAATTGTCACATAGCATGAAAACAAATACACAGAAAACAAAACAAAACAAAACCTCTTTGAAAGGATAAGCTTTTTCTTTAGAAATATGCAATTACAAAATCCCGAATAATATTAACCATACAAATATTGTAGGATTTGAAATAAATATGTGATGGATTTTCTGCTTCAAGACATGATTTATTTCTTTTATGTTTTATTATTATTTCTGCGAATCCCATACAGAACTCTATTAATTAAAACTCAGCCTGACACTTTAGCTCCATAAGATTTAGGAATTAGTGGGATTTTATCTCATTAGTGCATTTATTGCAGTGCTCGTCCTTTTAATTAAGCATTAAGTCCCTCCAAGGTGAGTTTTATCATCCCATAATGCATCTGGGCTTCCACTACTTGTCTAAATGTACATTATGGGATGACAGCCACTTTGGAGAGACCTTAAGTGTGGTATCAGTGAAGTCTGATCTTTTGTCTTTCTCTCTCTCTCTCCTTTTTGATGGCTCAGTTTGTAATTTTTTACCCCTGGCCTTTTCGAAATATTCAGGAATTGCATTGTTAAGAACTGTGTGTAAATTCAAATCAAGGCCCACTTCCATATTATCTCACAACACTAAGAAATCTGTTTTCAAAGGATTTTAGCAAATGCCTTTCCATACATAGTTTCTTTTATAATAATAATAATAATCAATAATAATAATTAATTTTAGTGCTGATAAAAGGCCTGATCCAAAGCCCAGTGAAGTAAATAGGAGTCTTTCTACTGACTTGACCGGGGTTTGGATCAGGTCCAAAAGGTATTGTATCAAGAACCCTGAAGTCTGATTTTCCTTCTTTATGCACAGCACAGGCACAGCACAAGCAGTATAAGCTTCCCACCCCCTCTATGCCTCACCGCTTTCATTTCTGTGTGAGAGAGTTGTGCAGGAAGCAAGGCTCATTCAGTTCAATACCTTGTCAGCGAAGTCGGTCATCAAGTGTGCTAATCATTATCATTGTCATTTGTCTTGCGGTAGCACTGAGAGGCCCCAGTCAGGGAGCAAGTCCCCAGTGTGCGAGGTACTGTACATGCATGTAACAGAAAAGACAGTCCCTGCCCCAAAGACCTTACAGTGTCTGCATATGATGAGAAACACATGGGTACAACAAACTAATGGGGGTGGGGAGAGAAGGACAAAGTCACAATGAAATTATCATAGTTAATAAACAGCAGTCACTATCCTCTTGTGTGGGTGGCTTTTGTGATACGGACACTGGTGCAGCAGAAACTGCAGTGATACCATCAACTCATATTAGGCAGGCCACCCTGCTGCTAGCAGATGGCACTGAAACAATGTTTCATGACTAGCAATCATGAACTAACAATGTTGCCAGCTCACAATATTTGGCATCTTTCTTTAAGCCCCAGCTCCTGGACTCATATTATTTAACGAGGATCTTGGCTTTCTTTCTTTTTCTTTTTCTTTTTTAAAGCAAGTTTCTAGCTCTCATGGTTGCGCTCAAGGAAAGCTTGAAAACATCACCTAACTTCACCCTGAAGGCTTAAAAACAATGAGGCAAATAAAAAGAACTCTGAATGGATTTTTTTTTTAAAACCCTCATGATTTTTAAGCCAATCTCATGATTTTGGGGGTCTGACTCATGATTTGTGAACCATTTGGGTTGGCAGTACTATGTATGGTGGTCTGTCGCATCTGACAATGACATCAGGGTGTCTTGTGGCTGTACAGTCCAATCTGCAAAGAGCAAAGTCGTGAGCAGATGTCATAGGAATGTGTAGGGCTCCTACTTAAGACTTGGCATGATGCTTGGGTCTCTTTTCAATCAGTTTTTTTATGCCTGTTTTTCTCAGTGTTTCCAATTTTTATTGATAGTTGCTCTCCATCAGGTCTGTTCTTGACTGTGTATTCGAAGTTATTAATAATTATGCTGCATGAGTTGAGTTCTGCTCATGGGTATCCTTGAAGCTCTTATGTTGATCACCCTGCTTGCATTTTCAAAGTTTCAGCTCACCATAGAGAACTTTTTTGGGGAGTCTATCATCACCCATTCTGATAACAAGACTTGTCTATTTAAGATGAGCTTTGACAATCATTGCCTCGATGATGGTTGTTTTTGCTCTTTCAAGGATGTCATGTTTGACACTTTGTCTTGCCAGCGGACCTTATGAATAAAGTGAAGATAGCACATGTGAAATTTATGAAGTTGCTTGATGTGTCTGAGGTAATAGTCTGAGGTAAATAGTTTCACACCTCTATAAAAGGGGTGCTACCACTGCTGCATTGTATATCATCAGTTTTGTTGACAGTCTGTTGGTATGCTGGCTGAATATCCTATGGCAAAGTCTTCCAAAAGCCTGGCTTGCTTTTTGTATTCTGTTTGATAATTCTTGACCCAGTGAGCCATCACTTGAAATGGTACTGCCAAGGTATACACAGAAATTGACATTCAAAGTTTGGCTCAGCGGTAGTGATCAATGGGGCTGGCTGAAAGAAGTCTTCAATTTTTGCCAGGCTGATGATGAATCCAAATTGTTTAGTTGCTTCTGAGAAGCTATAAAGGATAAGCTGTAGGTCACTTTCACTATGACTAAGTAGAGCACCATCATCTGTAAAAGGCTGATACTATAGATGTGACCTAGTAACATACAGGTGAAGGGCCAGAAAATCAGGCCCCTTTAAAGTATCTCAAATTAGATTCCCCAAAATGGAGGGCCACCAAATTATCATTAGTCACTTTTGAAAACCTTGGCTTACATGTGTATTAATTTATTTATTGAATAAAATGGGAATTTTGCCTGAGAAAGGACTGCAGAATCTGGGAAGTTTGGGAAATATTTAGAAAATCTCAGTGTAATTGATATGTGGTTCATTAACTTTTATTGTAAAACTTGAAGGTAAATTTGGTTATAGTCACTAATTTTAAAAGTGAAAGTTAATTTATTTTAATCATTAAATTGCTTTTTTCTTTTCTTGCCACCAAAATAAAATGTAATCATAGAAATATCCCAGGCATTTTAACTGACCACTGAATCTACTTTTAGCAGATAGAGGAGATAAATGTGCCTGTATGTAAGCAAGGTTGTAGGGACAAGTGTATTTTTTCAATGTAAAAACATCTCATCTCCTTTTTTGGCTGCCTCACCATTAATTATATAGCGTTCCACTTAATATTCCAGCCACCATTTAGGCTAGTTGTTTTTTGTTTTTTTTGTAATATTTCTGTTACTTAAAAGACCTTCTCCATCCCCCAGGAAATTTCACTGTTGTATAAATCTGAGGATGTAAAGAAAAAAACAAAACAAAAAAGTTAACTGCAACGTGCAAGTAATCTTCATATAAAATGTCAATTCACAATTGGATGCGTGAAACCATAAAGAGATTGCACTCCCCAAAACTGACCTACCCAAACAGATACCAAGCTCAAATGTATTTGTCATCCTGACTGCTTCTCTTGCTACTGACTGACAACAGTGAGGTCCACACTGAAAGCTAAACTTTGCCTAGCATCATGTTTTCCCTCTCTATCCCCAGGCCTCCCATTAACAATAGGTGCCACACTTTTGCCAGCTGCAGCAGAGGAAAACTTGCTAAGCCATAAGCTTCTCAGAATCTTCCTGGCTATCATCAGTGCAGCATGCATAATTCTAGGCCCAAATCCTAAATCCAGCCCCATTACCCAGGCTAGGTGCTGTGAAGATGTATGGGTGGGTGGAGGACAGGAATCCTTTCCCCCTCCCGAAGGCTGCAGAGCAACCATAGAGGGAGGGAGGGGTGTGCGTGTGTGTTGGGAGTGGGGGGTACTGACCCTATGGCTATAAGAGACTCTGAAGGTCTTTGTGTGGTCCCCTTTGCCCCCGAATGGGAAGGAACAAGGGCTCTGTGCAGCAGCAGATTCACTATAAAATTCTGTTCTTGGATGTGTGTGTGTGCTGCTCCCACTGAAGTTAATGAAAACCATGTGTACATCCAGATGCTGATTGCATCCCTAGAACTTATTACATTGCCTTACAAACAGGATATTATTTGCTGATTTGACTTCAAGACCCTTTAGTTAAGACCCTCTTGCCCTCTTCCAGCATATAAAATCTGTGCTTCAACCAGAGAAGTGCAAGTCCTCTTCAGGTTATGTATTTGAAGACAGAGGTCCTGGAGTCAAGGGAGACCTGATCAGAGATTATCTGGTGAATCACACAATGGCATTATTTTGGTATTTTTCTTAATATTAAGGCTGGTGTTTTCAAAAGGGCCTGTGGGAGCAGGGGCGGCTCTGTGTATTTTGCCACCCCAAGCACGGCAGTCAGACAGCCTTCGGCGGCATGCCTGCGGGAGGTCCTTTGGTAATGCGGATTCAGCAGCATGCCTGCGGGAGGTCCTTTGGTAATGCGGATTCAGCAGCATGCCTGCTGGAGGTCCGCCAATCCCGCGCCTTTGGCGTACCCGCCGCCGAATTGCCGCTGAAACCGCGGGACCGGCTGCCATACTGCCGCCTTCACAGCGACCGGCACGCCACCCCCCGCGGCTTGCCGCCCCAAGCACGCGCTTGGTGCGCTGGTGCCTGGAGCCGCCCCTGTGTGGGAGTTAGGAGGTCAGCTGTGTTACCAGATTTGCCCGTTACTTTGGGGTACATTCATTTATTAGGGTTACTCTTCTGGAGGGGGAGGTTTCTGTAATTCTATCAATGTACTGCTTGTGTCACTTGTGTCTTCATACGGAGCTCTACTTCTCCCTTCTGCAAGTTCCCTCCCAATGGAGCTATCCTGCAGGACCTAGGTTCCCCAGGGCTGGTTTCCTCCAGCTCCAGAATCAGAGAGAAAGTGAGAGTGTTGGGTTCTCATCACTCCGTGAAGCTTGAACTGGTCGGGGTTCCCACGTGGTGGTGGTAGCTAAGGGTTCAGAGTGCTGGAAACAGGCAGAGCCCCCAGGATGATCAATCAGGAGAAGATGAAGTCCCAATGGAACCGATGCAGATTTTGGATCCAGGCATCAGAACATTTACTTGAGTGTGCGTAGGAGTTTTTTGTAGGGAAACAACAATGGTTCAAGGGAGAACACTAGATTTGTTTGTGGATAAACTGATGACTCAAGGGAGTATACCAAAGTTCTTTTGTTCAGGCTAGACAATAGGATCTGATCATTCCTGGCCATGGGCGGTGTTCCTTCCAGGGAGCTCACAATGCAATTAGGCAGCTTCAGTAGTTTGGATACCAGTAAAGGATTTATTACTGGAATTGGTCTGATAACTACTGAGCTGGGTGTGTGCAGGCGTGGGTTCATTACCATATGGAGCAGAGATCCCTCATCATGCACTGCTTCCCTGCTTTTCTGGTCCCAGAGTTCTGTGTGGTTCTTGCCTTGGAATCTCTGTTCTCCATTCTGTATGCTAATGGAGATGCCTCCCTGTCCCATCTTCAATGCAAAAGAGGCTGGAGGAGTTGCCTTAATCCTGTCACCCTTGTCCCGAGGGGTGTAGGTGTCTCCCACTGTCTTTTCATTGCTTTTTGTAAGTCTTTCTTCTGATCGGTTTTGGTTCATGCAGAGGGTGGGGGGTGTCCTTCGTGAGTCAGACAGGCTGGGTACTGCGCCCTGGTTCCCCAAGAACACAGAGCTGACAGCTAACAGCTGCTATTGAGTTTCAATGGGATTTGAATACCTAACTCCCGTAGGCTTTTTTTTTTTTTTAAACCAGCCTGATTTGTTATCACATTTTAAAATACTGTTTCTGCTGTCCACATTGTCCAAACTCCATGTTGCTTTGTCTTTTATCTTTATCCAGACTTTCACTTACAGGCAAAGAGAAAACCAGTCCAGGTTCCAAAGCATGTTGAGTGCCATTGTTGCCTGCCATATTCCTTGTTACATCCTATTGATTCGAGACAAAGTGCAGCTTTTGGGCCTGTTTCTCCTCTCTTACTCCAGTGTAAATCAGAAGGAACTCAACTGAACTCAGTGGAGCTAGGATAGGGTAAAAGTGCTGTGAGAGGAGAATCAGATCTACAATATCTCAGTTTATGCAGCAATACAGCATGCATGATACATCTCTCATTTAGTGCTGCAAAATAAAATTCCTCAAACTTTAGATTTTTCCTGAGTAAACAATCTTAGCATCGTCCTCTGTGAGAATGATGGGATTACTCAGCTAGAGACAGTGCAATTGCAATATGTCTGTGGTAGAGGTCCAGGTGTGCAGACTCACCCTTTTCTGTTTAAAGAGATTATCAACTCTGAATATAATCTAAGGAAAAGTTACTTTGCCCTGCTTCAGTAATGAAAAGTCACCTATTTCCCCAACAAATTAAAAGAAAAGCCTTTCTACTGTATGAGAAATTCAGCCTAGCATTCCAGCGATGGGGCAAGGCAATCACCTTTTGATCCCAAATCTGGGTGCTCAAGTTTGTAAATTTAATAAAAAAGATAAAAATGTGGCAGTGTTTATATCAGAAGCAATAAACTCTGATTAGATCTCACTGGTTTTGTATTGAAGTCTCTTTGGGTAGCACGAAGGTGAGAGCTTTGTGCAAGATAATAGTGTCAGACAAATGTGAAAGTGTATGAAGTTTTAAGAGCCTTTCAGATCTCAAAGAGTTTAGGAAATTAAAATAATTGGTATGACTTTTGTCATAGTTTCATTGTGTGTAACTGTCTATGTCACTCCATCATGCATCCTTCCGTTGTGAGATAATCTGTTTCTCTTCTTATGTGTGGACTTTGTACCTGCACGGAATGACTATCTCATTTGCTCATTCTTATTAGCTTTTAAAATAGAGAAGGGCCAGAATCGAACTTTCTATTGTCTTATGGTACCATCAAACTAAGAAAGGCCTGCTTCCCCACTGCATTGCCTCTTATGTGGTCATTTACAAATATGCAAAGGGAATGTGAAAAGCGATGAAAACAAAATTCGCCACTCATTTATCCTGGTTATTTGCTCTCACTTTGAATTGGTGCAATTATTACACAAGATACAAGGCTGTGGAGAATCAAGTTTTAAGATATCAATCCATTAGCTCTACCTACCTGGCATCCATAAGGGTTCAGCGATAGGGCTCTATTGTTTAACTAACCTGCCTCTCTAGATTGAGGAACTTTGTTGATGTTAAGATGAGAGCTGGCTGGGTGTGGGTTACAATGCATTGTCATAATTGTGCATGACTGCCTGGAGTTGAACCAAGAACTGGATCAGCAACATTTAGCTCCACTTCTACAAGGTAAAGGACAATGTTTAATTGTTCTCATTGGGTTTAAGGAGTAAGGTGCTACTCGACATAAGTGAGTTGAAAAGAATAGGGCCTTACATTTTAAAAAAAGGTGAAATGTCCTTTATTGCAGGTATATCTATACTTCCACTTTCAATTTAAAAAAAAGCAGACGCTCATACAACTGTTTGTCAACTGAACTTTCTTGGACCTCAGTAAAGATTTAGGTGCAGTTTACTTCAAGTGTATCATTCATCTTTACAATGCTCATCACCATAGAATCTATGGACAAATTAAGAATTGTTTGGATTGGTTTTTATTCTATTATCTCAAGCCATAGTAAATTAGGAAGTACCTGAAATTTCATGAGAGCATGATGCTTTCTAAGGCCCCCGTCTAGACCAAAGAGATTTTTTCATCTTCAAATAAATATCTGAATGTTTGGGTGCTTATATAAACCAAACCGCTAAGACTTTTGAAATTGGCTCATCCGTACTTTGAGTTGATCGTCGGCTTATCCCAGATGACTACTTCTTTTGTTTCAAGAACAAAACCAAAATACTACTACTACTACTGCTAATTTGCATTTTTATAGTACTTTTAATCCAAAGATCTTAAAGTTCTATATAAATCTTAATCAAGCCTGACTACACACCTACTGAAGTATTGTAAATGAACATTATCACGCTTTTACATGAGGTTAAACTAAGAAACAGAAGCTCACAACCAGATTTTCAAAAACTTGGAAGGCCGGGCTATCTGCATATTGATATGCTGACCAATATTTTCAAATTGTTCATTTGTGCTCCCCTGTCTGCGTCCATCTGTTGTCTCTTGTCTTATAATTAGTCCCTGTCCCAAGGAGCTTGTAGTCTATCTTTTTGTTCTGGGTTTGTACAGCGCCTAGCACAATGATGCCCTGGCCCATGACTGGGACTTCTCAGTGCTATGGTAATACAAGCAATATAATAAATAATAAACATGTGCTGAAATTATATGCTTAACATGTTAAAATATTTACCACAATTGAACATGCAAATTTAGTATTTGCATGAACAAATGGTCACCTACACACACAATCACAGTAACTGCATGTTCACATTGGACCCTAATTCAGCCAAACACTTGAATCCTTTGTTTAGGGATAGACTTAAGCACATGCTTTACATTTCCATTAAAGTTCAGTGGAACTCGGTGATGTGCCAAAAGTTAAGCATGTGCTTTATGTGCTGTGATGGATAGGCATGGGTGGCTAAATCCAGGCTGAGGTGCACACATTTTTTTGCATGTGACGCTGAGACCCTGCTTTTTTTACGATGAAACTCTGAACAACTTTTTCAGTACGTCAAAGATGAGTACAGATCCCACAAGCCTGGAATCTAATCCTCTGCTCCAACCATTAGACATACTGTGATAAAGCTATATTTAAGTTTCATTTTGGAACATAAATTCTTATTATCTTTTTGTTGCAATGTGCAGAAGAAGACCCTTTGAACCAATATATCCCAGATTTTCATTTTTCTGTTTTAGGTGGACGTTCTCACAATCTGAGGTCGTAAGACACTCTGCAAAGAAAACATCTGGGACCCTGCTCCGGCCCCCTAAATGCTGCTTTGTCAGCACGTAGAGGACATAGAAGAGTTGCAACAGCCCAAGTGGGAAGTCACCTGGAAAGGAACTGTGTAGGGCCATTGTACAAGTTTTAGTCTGCAAGTCCCCCTCCCCCTGCAGTTCTTGGCTTACGAAAGGTGCCACAGAGGATGGGCATGTTGGGGGCAGGAGGGAAAGATGGGCATAGTGCTGAGCACCTTGGACATTCTGGGCTTGAAATAGCCCATTTGTGGCTGCAGAGAGGTTGCCTTAAGTTAGTGTTTCAGTTTATGCTGCATAGTAAACAGAACATTGCATTCACTCAGAGAATACTGCAGAATACTGTTTTAAATGCAGAAATCATCACAAGACACAAAATGCCAAAGGGGGTGGGCGGGGAATATCCAGCCTACCCATATCACATTTTAAGACGATCACATAATATGAAGTGAGCGTTGAAGTCATTAAGGACAGGATATTAAAAGCACTAAGAGGGAGGGGTGAGCTGGGGTGGGGAAGAAAGCCCATTAATCTGTTTGTTATTTTGAAGACTTGTGCCAAATGGTTCATCAGCAATTTGGGCACCTTCCAGCACGGATACTCCACAATCAAAAGGCAGCTTTTGCACTTCCCTGCCCACAAAGCTCCAATGTCCATAGAAAGTGGGTGGTGACTGACCACTCAATGTAAACTGCTTGGCAGAAAGGGGGCTTCTTCTTTTCATAAGAAAAACACACACTTGGGACCAAAAACAAAAACAAAAAACAGACCAAAACAGGTGAGTTTCTGCTCATAGAGTGTTTTCCAGACTATCCCATCATAACGGCAGGATTCGAGCCATTACATGGCAACGAATTTAGCCTGCTTAGCAAACAGATGTGCGGATCTTGGAATACCCACAGAGGCCTCCACAGTGATTTCTGAGGGGATATGATCAATGGCAGCATGACTTCTACAGGAGTCATGCACAGAGGCGGAGGGGGACCAATGAGTAACCATCCCCTGAAAGATCTGTGAGGTACTTTCCACACTGATTCTTCAGAACCATAGGGTTGGAAGACTTTATCACCCAGCAAACTGTAGTCCTCCAACAACCCCACTGCACAACAGGAGGCAACCCTTGCAGAGTTTTCTGATCCCCTCCCACAGATTTCTTTGATCAAGGTCCTATTGAGCCAGGTGCTGAACATATACGTAGTAAAAAACATTGCCCTAAAGATCTTACACTCTACAGGTATGCCTACGCTGCAATCAAAGGCGTGATTGAAGCTCAGGTAGCCATACCTGCACTAGTTTTAATCTAGCTAGCGTGACTAAAAATAGCAGTAAAGAGCAGGTAGCTGGGATTTAGCGTGGGCTGTATTAGCCCATTTGGAACCCTGGCTATGTACTCGCTTTGCTAGTCTGTGCTAACATCTGTGCTGCTATGTCTTTACTGCCATTTTTAGGAGCTAGCTAGATTAGCTAATGTGGGTATGCTCTCACAAGATGCAGTCACATATCTAGTTGCAATGTAGGCATATCCTATGTAGACAAGACAGGGTAAGATAAAAAAAATTATCCCCATTTTACAGATTGGGAAACTCAGGCACATAATAATGAAGTGACTTGCCCAAAGTCACACAGGAAGTCTATGGTAGAACCAGGAACTGAATCTATATGCCCTGAGTCCCAATCCAGTGCCTTATCCACAAGATCATCCTTCCTCTGTGGATTTATTCAGTAAAGCGATTTGTGCAAACTCAAGTACACTGTACCAGCATATATACTAATTGGACCAAGTCTTACAGCCTTATTTAGTTTTTATGTAGGCAAAATTTTCTGTGCCTTGAATAGGAGTTTTGCATGTGTGAAGACAGCAGTATTTGTCTCTAGAACTGTTTATTATTTTTTAGAGTTGTCTACACTATAATTCTCCCCAAACCAGGGGGAAAGAAATATTTAGATAAATGATGTTATTGCAAACAATTTAAAATAGTTAATCCTTCATTAGCCAGTGGAGAAATATATGCCCTTACTGGCACTAATAATAAACAGTTCTGAAAGTAAAAATACCCTTGCTCCCATTTAGGGTAAACATTTTCCAATCCAGGTAATCTAAGTAATACATTCCTTTACATACATATTTCCAAAGCTATATAAAATTAAGTCTTCCTGAGTGTTCTTTAGGCTTTAAATAGCCAAAATTCATTGCAAATATTGAATATTTTCTCATTAATTTGAGAGATATTTGGCCAGATCCTCAGCTGGTGTAAATTGGCATAGCTCCACTGAAGTCAATGAAGAATCACTGACTTGTATTAACTGGCACACTGTAGTTTGACTCTAACCACATCAAGTATTTCATTGATTTCACTGTGGTGTACAGAGCTGTGGTGTAGGCCAGCTCTCTAGTGAGAATCAGTCTGGTGAAGGGCATATAACGAAATTTCTACTTATCTGTATGGACTGTAGTCTGAAGTCCTTTCATTTACTGTTCTCTACAGGCCAGGAGTGGTGCAGACCCGTGGCCAGATTCACTCTTGCTGTCACAAAGTTGGTAGCTGCCTTGGAAGGGATATACACTCCTTGGGAGGATGGGTGGTAGTAGTACGGCCAGCAAATCTGCACAAAGATCCATAGGAACCAGCATGGGATTGGGAGAGGTATTGAATCAATGCATTTGCTGGTTGGCCCGGATCTGGTCTCCTTGGACACACCTCCCAGTTTTGAGACTGCACCTCTGGCTGGAATTTGCAGTTGCAACTTAGGAAGTGGTGCAACTCAGGAAGTGAACTGAGGCCCATATGTGGCCAGTAGAGATAACGGGGACAATTACTGAGATCATAATCTACATTGTAAGTTAAATTAAGATTAGTATTGGATTCACTATGGCAAAATCATGTGTCTTCTGTAATAACCATCAGAAACAGTATGCAGATTATGACTAGGACTGGACTTGAACCAAAACTCCCAACTTTGGGAAAGTTTGTATCTAGATCTGTAGCTGAACTTTGGAGTAGGCCTCTACTTCTGTAAAGGATTGAGTAATGTTTAGGCCCTAAACATTTAGGGAGCACTCAGGTTTATCAGGAGAGATGTCACAACACTTCTAACTGTACAAACATTCAACTCAGTCTAAGTCTGCTCAGGTGTCTAACTCACACTGGGCATGCTCAGGGGCTTAAAACAGGTGTCACCAGATTCTGCTGTTACACTATCTCATTAGCATGATCGCTCTCATATTTGTATCCAGAACTGGTCAAAACTAGGAATTTCCGTTATGCGAGAAATTGCAATATTTCAACATTTATTTTTGTTCTGAATTGGAATGAAATAAAAAAAAATCAAAATTTCCCATGAAAATTGTTTTAGGCCAGTTGAAACATTCTCTTTCAAATTTGACTTAGTTTATTTTTTTTAACTTTTATTTATAGTTTTTATTTTATAAAATATATTTTGAAATGAAGTCATTTGAAAATGAAGATTTGAAACATTCCATTTTGACTTTATTGAAATGCTTTGTTTTGATTTTTTTGCTAAATAAAGTTTTGTCAAAATTGACATGTTCCCATGAAACATTTTTTATTTCGACAAATCAACATTTTTCAATGGAAAATGTTCCATTGCAAAATTTTTGACCAGCACTAATTGTATCTATTTTTTCTGAAAACTTGGCTTCAAAATTCCAAACGTAGGGAAAATTTGGACCTGAAACTGGATCCAAATTTTGTAGTTGGGTCCATCTCTATTCATGAGATTCTCATTTACAAATTACTCTCAACATTTGAAACTACTTATGCTGGTAGGTTAAGCCTGGATCCTTTGAGCACTAGGATCTGCAGTCCAGACTGAGAGGGGTCCTTCCACTCTAGGAAGCAATGAGAATGCATCATAGATAATTGCTGTTGGCCACCTGCTGCTGATTTAGGAGAGGGATGTTGCTGAGGGAAGAGGAGTGGGGAGAGTTCAGGATGATACCTGACACCTGCTTCATTGTCTAGAGCACAAGGCAGGAGCTTTTGGAAGAGGGAGGTGAGAGCTGCACTTCACCTCTGAAGGACCAACAGATGTTTTAGTTGTATACAGAGAATGAGACTGGTTAAAGATTATTGATTCAGATCCTTGATGGAGGGCTGTGACCCAGAGAGTATGGGTGAAAGCTTGGACTTCTGCTCAGGCTTTTGTTTCCCTGGAGTTTTGTTACCATGGAGAGGGTGATGTTGGGTTGTGTTTGAGAACTGAACTATCAAGGGCAATTGAGGCAATGGCCACATTACTATGGAGATACGGTAGGACCCCCATCTTTACTCTTCAGTAGTTAAGGCATAAGCTGTGATCGTCACACTGCAGCACTGATGCACTGTGAGGGTACATCTACACAGGGATAAAAGCACCATGGAACAATTATGGCTGGCCAAGGTCAGCTGACTTGGGCTCATGGGGCTTAAACTGCGGGGCTAAAAATTGCTCTGTCGACGTTCGGGTTCAGACTGGATCCCAAGCTCTGGGACCCTCCAGCCCAAACATCTGCACAGCCCCAGAGCCTGAACCCTACGAGTCTGACTCAGCGGATCTGGGCCAGCCGTGGGTTTTTTATCCCCTTGTAGACATACCAGAGGCATTAGGCCTAGTTTACTTTGGGCCCTGCTGCCTGCTACAGGGAGCAGAGAATTGTGGAATATCTCCTCTCTCTTCAGACTAGGGATGGGATCTGGGTCAATAGAAGAGATTTAGTGACTGTGGCTAGGAAGAAGAAAACATCAGGGAGCTAGCGAATGAGAGCAAGCAAATAGGAAAGAAAGGCTAGATTGAAAGGGAACATTGCGGAGGAGAAAGAGAATGTGGGCGAAAGAGCCTGGGATGATCAGAAAAAAAGAGGGAACATGGAGGAAGTTTAAAGAGTGAATAAGAAGTTGATGATGAGAGAGGAAAAATCAGAGAGGACCCATGTCTGGAAGAAAGAGAAGAGATGAAAGAGGACTAACTTTAGAGAAAAATAAACTGAACAATTTTAAAAGTAGAGAATGAACAGTGAATTAGATTTAGGGAGGCTGAAATTGAAAAAGAAAGAGGAGGAGGAATACCAAGAAGAAAGCAGAGAGGGAGAGAGGTGTGACAGCTTATACATATATATAGATAGATAAATAAGATTGGACATAGAGGTACAGTATTGCTATATATAGATTTGTTATGATAAGTGAATGTACATAGAGATATGCTGTATGAACCAAGTTCATCTCAGGTCTAAAGGCCTCATAGCAGGAATTGATTTGACTGGACCTCTATGTTGATAAATTCTTCATAATACATCAGAGAGGGTGAAGTATGCACAGCAGAGTGGGGACTGATAATAGGTTTTGCTGCCTTTTACCTCTAGGTGACTTGTTTGAATTTGATCCAAGTGGCAGATAGTGTCCAAAAGTTGTTACTATTTTAGGAGTGTTTGGTGGGCTAGACAAAATACATTGGTGGTTTCTTAATCGTGTGCTATAATAGACAGCTCTCTTCACCATAAAACCATCATTGCAGATGGTACTTTTTGTCAGCACGCTCATGAAAGCAGGAAAGGATTGGATGAGCACGTAGACTGAACTACCTTCTAACCCTTGGAGGTTAGACCCTGTAGAACAGGTGCAACAATTGGGTTGGGTGTGGAAACATGCATCTAATCTATCTACTTTTTTCCAAGGTGACCTAAATGCCACCATGATATCTACATGCCACTGCCCATGCTTTGCCTCTTCTTTGAATCTGTAGAGGAGATAGATTTCATAGCCTACTGATATGTCACCTTCCATTAGCTCTAAACTCACTTCTGTAAGGAAAATATTTTAAAAAGCAAAGGGCACATCCGGTATTTAAAAAAAAAAAGCTCATCTTGATGCCAAATTTAGTCTTGACGCCAAATCTTGTCACCCCACTTTTTTTGCGGGGGGAAGGCTGGGAACTCAAATAGTTAAGGAGGTTTCTCTACAAATACACCTGCCCCCTTTCCCTTTTTGGGTTTCTGTATCTTTTTATCCGATGCTGTTTTCATTATATTAATCCATGTGTTAAAATACAATAACTCTTGCCACCAAATTATCCACCCATTTGATCAGATTTTGCCCATTCTTTCATATTACCTCGGGAAGACTAGATGCCAGCCCAGCCCCACCACTCTTAGTAAGCTAAACAAATACAGCTGCAAATTGTTATATACTATCCTCCCTGCCTCCAGTCACTTCCTCCCCTCCGGTCATGGACCATATAAAAAGATGACACTTTAGAGACAAAGTTTATAAATAATTTAATGACAGATATTAAAAGCATCTTTTTTTTTAAACAGGCTTTTTTGGGTAAATCTGTCTACATGAAAAATATTCCTAGCAAAGTTTGCACACTGAGAAGGCTTGAAGTTATTATTAGGCATATAAATTGACTGCTTTCTCATTTATATGCAGGCAAATTTCTTTAATTTATTAATCTGATTTGCATATAAAATTATGGCACTCATTGGCACTGAGAATTCTCGATTAGGGAAGATTTTCCAAACACTATTATAATTAAGCAGGTATTAAAGAGAAAATACGTGAGGGGTTTTTTGTTGTGTTGTTTTGTTTTTTAAATATCTATTTCTCTAGCTCAGGAAGAAAGTTTAAATAAGAAAGTTTTATTCCCAGTGCAATAGCCTGGAAGCACCTCTGGAATCATCTCATGAGCACACACTTGGTATTTATTATTAACTGGTAACAGACAAAAAAATGTTTGAAGTTAAGTTCACGGGGGGAAATAGCTTAAAGGAACTGTCTTATTGTAATGTAGGAAGACACTATATTAACTCAAGCTTCATTGAAAACTATAGTGTAAATCTTTTCAAAATGAATCAAAGTCCACGCTGAATTATGGCTTGCCCAAGTTTTACAGTCAGAAAGATCTTAAATCAGAAAGGCTTGTCTTGATCTGAGAGCTGTGTTAGTGTTTCTACATCCTCTGCAAGCTCATTCATTCTTGGATGAGAAAGTCTCTGCC
Organism: Emys orbicularis; assembly: GCF_028017835.1. NCBI lineage: Eukaryota > Metazoa > Chordata > Testudines > Emydidae > Emys > Emys orbicularis. The sequence continues at coordinate 27,846,024 of NC_088687.1, read as the reverse complement.
TTGGGTCCATTTGCTATAGCAACAGCTGGCTTTTTGAGGCAATGCATTAGCTGCCTACAATTAAAAACCATTCCAGCTAATCTGAGTCTGAGCAGATGAGGAACATCATTGACAGTGAGTTTTTTCCCCTCCTCCATTTGTTTTTTAAAATTTTTATTTTATTTTAATCACTCTTCAGAGACACTGTTGCTGGAGCTGTCACTTTGTCATGGTGTTCAGTTGAGAAACTGCTCTCAGAACCTTCTGAGGCAAAAGTAGGGAGCACGCTGCAGATGTGCAAGGGTGGTAGCTTGGGGAAGCAATGACAATTAAAGAACATGTGGTCAATAATAAATCTGTACCTTAGTGCCAGTCCATATTAATCACAAGATTAAGAATAATAGCACATTCATACAAGTAGTGTGGTAAATCTCCTATTACAGTTACTAGGCTTAATGTATATGTATGTTTATAAGGGCATCTTATAAGATATAGTAGATGAAGTGAGGGAGGATTTATGGTACAGTTTGTGTAAATGTACCCTGATAAAACAGCAGAAAAGGGCAAGATAAAACATTAACATCTGGAAACACATATGTCACTACAACACAGAACAAATCTGTCTGTGACTATGTGACAGGGAGCAGTAGAATAAGATTCTTAACCTAACAGAACAGTAATGTGCCAAGTTCCTTACAAGTCTTGGAGAAATCATAATCCAGGATTTTTTCATCTCATGTTTTAAATTTAGGAGGTCTCATGCCATGCTGTAGTTAACTCCTTATTCTGCCTTGAATTATTTCTCTATTTTATAGATTTATTCCCCATCACATTTCGCAGGAAATCTAGACTCTTTTGCAACATTTAGTAGCAATGGCACTTGTGCTTTTGAAAATTTCCCCCACAATAGCTGTTATTCCCTTCTACATCCCATGATCTTATTCACAATGTAAATCTCCACATAGGAAAGGCATCTATCTGATGTGAATTGGTTCATATTATGTGGTTAAATACTATTTTTAATACTTATATGACTCTTGTCACTGTTATATCTGAGCAGCTCACAGTCCTCAAAGTATTTATCCTCTTAACACTTCTGTGAAATAGGGAATTACTGTTATCCCCATTTAACACATGAGGAATTGAGGCACAGAGAGAATAAGTGAGACTAAAAAATTTATTTGGGCATAAGCTTTCGTGGGTAAAAAACCCACTTCTTCAGATGCATCTGGATCTGAGATAAAACACTGAATGCCCATGTTTAACTAGTGTAATTGGAGAAGAATGACCAGATGATCTGGGGTGCCCAAGCTGTGCTTGGTGAAAGACCTGAGACAGTGGATGCAAAGGTGATTTTTGGCCACATACACATCTTCCAAATCCTGGTGTACATCTTCATCTTCAGTAATCCGCTTGCGGCAGCCAGGGATTGCGGGGGAGTAGGACAACCGACACACCCACTTTTCATGGACACTGTTCCTGCTCAGGGAAAGGGATGAGGCAAGAGTCCCTATGACAGCTCTGCACTGCTCCAAGATTCTCCAAGGGTATGTCTACACTACCGCGGTAGTTCGACGGCTGGCAATCGAAGTTCCGGGTTCGATTTATCGCGTCTGGTGTGGACGCGATAAATCGAACCAGGAAGCGCTCGCCGTCGACTGCGGTACTCCAGCTAGACGAGAGGAGTACCGCGGAGTCGACGGGGGAGCCTGCCTGCCGCGTGTGGACCGCGTCCAAGAGAGTCAGTCAACTTTGTCATCCTTGAGCTGCCAGAGCAGCTCAAAGCAGCCCAGAGCAAGGCTGAGGATACTAACCTTTAGGAAAGTATTCTGCTCTAGCAAGGGGAAGAACTAGATGAGCTAACAGATTTTCTTTTACATGTCAAATTTCTATGATTTATTAACAGCTTAACTCCCTGTATGGCACCAACAAACACCTTGGCAGAAGAGTCCCTTGGTTTAATAATAATAATAATAATTAAAAAAAAAAGTTAGTATTCTTCCCTTGGCCATGATCTGCTACCCTTTCCTCATTTTGGATACAACCTTACACTGCAAATCTGCAAATAGTTTCAGTAAAATCCCTGGAATCATTTGCATAGTCAGATACTTCTCATTGACCCTGATTTAGAAAAGCTCTTTGCCCCTAATTCAGCAAGGTATTTAAGCAAGGTCTAACTTTAAGTAGCAGTATCACCAGCCCCAAATGTTCAAAATTCATGATTCAGGCTCCCAAACATCACGAGGTTGACTTAAAAATCATAAGAATTTTTTTTAAATAATAAATTCAGGGTTCTTTGTATTTACCTTCTGGTTTTTGAGCCTTCAAAGGGTCCATTTGGGTCACATTAACATGCTTTTTTGTTTTGTTTTAACCATGAAGGCTAGAAATGCCCTTTTTACATTTATTTATTTATTTTAAATTGAAAGCTGAGATTCCCATGGCTCCAAGAGCCAGGGCTTTAAGGAAAATATCCAATATTGCAAGACTCATGATAAAATTGCAAGAGTTGGCAATGGCTGGAGTAGCCCCATTAGGGTCAACAGGATTACTCACAAGCCTACATTTAGGTAGAGGCCTCAGAACCCTGCTGAACTATAACTATATGTGTATGCCCTTTCCTGTTCACCAAAGTACTTAAGCATGTATTTAAGTGCTTTGTTGAATCAGGACCATTGTGAGACAGATAAGTGTCAGAAAAATAGTTATAACTATTGTTATAATTAAAACTATTTTTATCTTAATGATTAATTCCTTCTCCAATGTATGTGACTGTATGATTAGTTATTTGCAGGCTATGTAATTATATTGACTAAAAGGAATTACAGTCATAGACTTTAAGGTCAGAAGGGACCATCATGATTGTCTAGTCTGACCTCCTGCACAACGCAGGTCACAGAATCTCACCCAGCCACTCCCGCAACAAACCCCTGACCTATGTCTGAGCCATTGAAGTCCTCAAATCATGGTTTAAAGACTTTAAGGTGCAGAGAATCCTCCAGCAAGTGACCCGTGCCCCACGCTGCAGAGGAAGGCGAAAACCCCCCAGGGCCTCTGCCAATCTGCCCTGGAGGAAAATTCCTTCCTGACCCCAAATATGGCATTCAGCTAAATCCTGAGCATGTGGGCAAGGCTCATCAGCCAGACACCCAGGAAAGAATTCTCTGTAGTAACTCAGATCTCACCCCATCTAACATCCCATCACAGGCCATTGGGCATATATACCGCTAATAGTCAGATCAATTAATTGCCAAAATTAGGCTATCCCATCATACCATCCCCTCCATAAACTTATCAAGCTTAGTCTTGAAGCCAGAAAAGTCTTTTGTCCCCACTGCTCCCCTTGGAAGGCTCTTCCAGAACTTCACTCCTCTGATGATTAGAAACCTTCATCTAAATTTAAGTCTAAACTTCCTGATGGCCAGTTTATATTCATTTGTTCTTGTGTCCACATTGGTACTGAGCTTAAATAATTCCTCTCCCTCCCTGGTATTTATCCCTCTAATATATTTATAGAGAGCAATCATATCTCCCCTCAACCTTCTTTTGGTTAGGCTAAACAAGCCGAGCTCTTTGAGTCTCCTTTCATAAGACAGGTTTTCCATTCCTCGGATCATCCTAGTAGCCCTTCTCTGTACCTGTTCCAGTTTGAATTCATCCTTTTTAAACATGGGAGACCAGAACTGCACACAGTATTCCAGATGAGGTCTCACCAGTGCCTTGTATAACAGTACTAACACCTCCCTATCTCTACTGGAAATACCTCGCCTAATTCATCCCAAGACCGCAATAGCTTTTTTCATGGCCATATCACATTGGCAGCTCATAGTCATCCTGTGATCAACCAATACTCTGAGGTCCTTCTACTCCTCTGTTACTTCTAACTTGTTATTAATCCCTAAATGCATGACCTTGCACTTTTCACTATTAAATTTCATCCTATTACTATTACTCCAGTTTACAAGGTCATCCAGATCTTCCTGTATGATATCCCAGTCCTTCTCTGTATTGGCAATACCTCCCAGCTTTGTGTCATCCGCAAACTTTATTAGCACACTCCCACTTTTTTGTGCCAAGGTCAGTAATAAAAAGATTAAATAAGATTGGTCCCAAAACCGATCCCTGAGGAACTCCACTAGTAACCTCCCTCCAGCCTGACAGTTCACCTTTCAGTATGACCCATTGTAGTCTCCTCTTTAACCAGTTCCTTATCCACCTTTCAATTTTCATATTGATCCCCATCTTTTCCAATTTAACTAATAATTTCCCATGTGGAACCATATCAAATGCCGTACTGAAATCAAGGTAAATTAGATCCACTGCATTTTCTTTATCTAAAAAATCTGTTACCTTCTCAAAGAAGGAGATCAGGTTGGTTTGGCACGATCTACCTTTTGTAAAACCATGTTGTATTTTGTCCCAATTACCATTGACCTCAATGTCCTTAACTACTTTCTCCTTCAAAATTTTTTCCAAGACCTTGCATACTACAGATGTCAAACTGACAGGCCTGTAGTTACCTGGCTCACTTTTTTTCCCCTTTCTTAAAAATAGGAACTATGTTAATAATTCTCCAGTCATATGGTACAACCCCTGAGTTTACAGATTAATTACAAATTCTTGCTAATGGGCTTGCAATTTCATGTGCCAGTTCCTTTAATATTCTTGGATGAAGATTATCTGGGCCTCCCAATTTAGTCCCATTAAGCTGTTTGAATTTAGCTTCTACCTCAGATGTGGTAATATCTACCTCCATATCCTCATTCCCATTGGTCATCCTGCCATTATCCTTAAGCTCCTCATTAGCCTCTTTAAAGACTGAGGCAAAGTATTTGTTTAGATATTGGGCCATGCCTAGATTATCCTTAACCTCCACTCCATCCTCAGTGTTTAGAAGTCCCACTTCTTCTTTCTTTGTTTTCTTCTTCTTTATATGGCTATAGATCCTTTTACTATTGGTTTTAATTCCCTTTGCAAGGTCCAACTCTACATGGCTTTTGTCCTTTCTCACTTTATCCCTACATGTTCTGACCTCAATAAGGTAGCTTTCCGTGCTGATCCCTCCCATCTTCCACTCCTTGTAGGCTTTCTCAAGGATCCATACTACAACAAATGTCTTGATTCTGCTTCAGCTTGATTTTGCTGCCATTGCAGACAGTCCCTGCACTTCATTTGAGAAGTGAGTGCATCGTTTATCTGTAACAATATTACCACATTAGACCAAGAGATGAAATTCATCCCATGCAGAGAGTCAGCATAAGGACTATGCAATTTGATGTTTCACTTTTGAACGCTTACATGATTCATGGACCCTGTGCTGGCTTTCTGCATGGGATGAATCTCCCCTTTCATGAACAAATTTTTGTTTAAATATGTAGAACTGTGATGATTAGAATGCATGCAAGAAACATCCCAACAAACAACCGCAAGACCCATTTTTTTATTTGCCTGAATGCCAGTATGAAAATTCCTCCTTGAAGATCTTATAATAACTTACAATGAATGAGCAGTAAACTCAAGACCATTGCACTGAATGTAAACACAGTAAGCTAACTAGTTCCTGAATTCCTCTTACAAGAATGGAAGGAATGATTATAATGCTGTAGCTTTTTTAGGTGGACAGTAACCTTCTGCTGGTCAGCATCTCATTTTTCACCCAGAGTCTTCTGTTCCTTTCTGGCTTCTTCCCATCCACACTATATGTGTACAGCAGCCCTCCTAGATTTACTGTCTTGCCATCTGAACAAGGAAGCAGCTGCTGATGTGATGATGCATGCAATCTAAGGTTGCCAGGTTTTTATGCCTTTCTATTGGGGATTCTTTTGCTTCTACTGGGAAGTTTATTGGACATGTCCAGGGCTTTAGGACAGTTTGGGGACATGGTTAAAATACAGTTAATAAGGCCTGTCTGCACTGCAAGACTCAACAATGTTTTAACCATGTTGTAACTGGATCTCCCGACGTGACGGTATTTATAATATAGACAAGCTCTAAAATGGGTTTTTGTGGTTTCTTAATCACCCACATTTGCATACAGGGTTTATTATGATTTTTTAAAGATAATTTATCAACAGTTTTTTTCAGGAATACAATGCAGGGCTTTGTGGGGCTCAGCTGTATATGTGCTGCAGATGAAAATCACTGCTTTCCAGAATTCTTCTAGGTTTCATAAATTCAGTGGCAAACTAAACTGAAACTGTTCCAAATTAAGAGAATAATATTTTCTGAATGAAGATGAACTCCAGGACTCCTGGGTTCAATTCTCAGAGCTTGCTCTCTCTCTTTCTCCCCCACCCATTATATATCCCCATCACAGGAGTATCTTATCACCTGAGCTCAGCTTTGCTATTGAGTCACTGTGTGACCTTAGATAAATCTCTTAGGGCAACAGTCTGCTACCCTTACTTACACTGGCTAGTATATTATTCTATAAAAAATTCCGTTAATTACAATTACTGTGCCTAGAGCAACATGAACAAGGGTACCAGAAAGTGTCCCTTAATTAATATTTGTAAAATAGCTTGAATTCCAACAGCATAGAGCAATAATAATAATAATAATCATAATAGTGAAAATGTGTTTAAAGTAGTTTCTCAGGAGATTGACAAACAGCAGTCTCTTAAGCGTGATGATCTCTTAATAAAGCTGGATGAAATTTGAAAAGGCTAAAAGGAATGACATAAAATAATTCAGTCATACTTATTTGCTTCCAAAAGTTATTTGCTTGCTTACACTTCAGTTACTAATAACTTAAAAACTAATCCTTTTATTTTTATAAAACAATTGAAATACAAATGCTATTAGGAACAGATGTTTAAATATAGAAAAGGTCACTTGTAGCCAGAGCATTGATCTGTCTGCCAATTTCCCTAGACATAGGTGAAATAACATCAATCAAATTTATTATATATAACTGCTGCCTAGGGTTCCAGTCTAAAAATCTTAAACAATACACAGAACTCTGTGACTGCAGTGTGCTGTCTCCTGTACAGTCTCCCATGTGCATGCACTGTAGGCGAAATCCAAAGAGCCAGCACAGGGTTTATAATCCCACTTAAGCCCTATTTTGAGGATTTAAGTGGTGTATACACGTGAATTTCACCCTGTGTATCTTATGGGCACTGACATCCAAAACAATTAAGCCACTCTCCTAGGAGATGGTGCAGCTGACCCCGGCATGACTGCTGGGTGATCTCTGATCATTTAATTCAGGTAATTTAACATTGTGAAATTCTTTGGGGAGACTTCTGAGTGGTGACTTAATAAATGTTATCTTCAACAAATGTTTAACTTTGTATCACCCAGATTCATCACAGCACTTAAGCTTGTGGATACCTTTCAGTCCCACTAAAGTTAAAGCTTAAATTTTAGTGTGTGCTTACATGCTTTGCTAAATCAGGGCCATAGCAAACACTTTCCATCTTTATTATGTAAGTGTATTCTAGTACATTGCTTAAGTGAACAAATGTTGTTTTTAATTATTGAAATCTCAGCCATCTAGCAATGGAACTGCTACACCTACATTTTTTAAAAGTCCCTTTCCTTAAGATACATCACTTGGTTGGAATTATTTCCGAAACAAACGCACTAACATTAATTGAATCTTATGGGACTGGCTAGTTTCCCTGTATAAGTAACACCAGATGGCTGAAAGTTTTCTGGTCTTTCCTGTATTTTCACTGTATGTACTTTGTATGCCTAATATCAGGAAAAGTTTCTAGCTCTGCGGAGTTGAGGCAAGCCTCATCCTAGCACAAGTTGCAAAATAGCCCAACTAGCCTGCCTGATGTTGACAACCCTCCCTGATTTCCACTGTGTGCATGCAATTCCAACCTTAGCTTCAGGTCGGACTTAAGCAGGTCAGCAGGGAACCCATGACTAGGAGGATCAGGGAGGAACCCGGCCTGGATCTGAAGTAAATATAAGAGAAGTGGACCAGCAGTCCATGTGGGCTGGGAGAGGAAAGGGATTGGCATGTAGAGGCAGTCAGGGTGGGTAGGATACTCTATGGAGAAGGGGGTATTGCCTAGCGGGTAGGAGGGTGGAAGGAGCTTTTAGGGGGAGAGAGAATAAGATTTACAATGAAGATCTAGGTATCTGTTGTGGATGGGGGAAAGGGAGGACGCAAACACAGGAATTGCCATACCAGATCAGAGCATCTAAGTCCAGTGCCCCATCTCTGGCATTGAGGCAGGATAATTCCAACCAAGTGCCTCTCCCAGTCTTCTTTGCTTGCTTACACTTCAGAGTAAGATGCAAGACCCAGTAGTGAATAATTATGGATTAATCTGCCTAATGGTGGAGTTTCTTCCTGGCTCCAATTAGACAGTGGATGTCTTCCATCCTGAAGGGAAAGGGTTTATATCCCTTCTTAAAAGAATGTCTGGTTTTTTCCTATCTAATAAGTATGGGGGCTGTGTCACTGCCCATATGACTATCTGATCCTTTTTGGGGGGATCCTATCGAGCGTTCAGCTTGGACATTTTGTGGCAATGAGGGCCACAGGTGAATTATGCATTATGTTCACACATTTTCTTTTTACCAGTTTTAAATGTGCTTTCAGTTACATTGGCTGTGCCCATATTTGTTAAGACTTGTTCTTAGTTCTCTACGAGTTAATGTGAAACAGCAGCCAGCTTGTCCTGTTGAAGTCTTCATTCTTTAGAAAGAATCACTGTGATGACTGAATGTTTCAGGCCTAGTGAGAGAGGTTGGGGGAACCCTAAACGTTGCATGTTTCCAGAATCAGTCTTTCAATGAGAAGACATTTTTTCCTCATATGTAGCATGAAGAGGCCTTACAAAGGTTGCAGGAAACTGCCTTTGAACACTGGATATTTTATAGCTACCCTATGGTGCAGAATTTTACCATATGTTCAAAGGCCCGTTCCAGACCTGATTTTTTTTTTTTTTTTTTAACATATGGAAGTCAACCTTAAATGGTAAGCTTGAATTTTGTATGAAAATTTTGTAGGGTCTCAAATGTGCATGGAACTGTATGTCATTTCCCTGAAGCTGAACACTTTCACAATCATATGCCATTCTGTGTTGTGAAGATAATTAGATGTATAATGAGGATGTGGTGATTTTTCTCAAAGCTTCATAATCTAGTGGTGATTTGTGTCCCAATTCAGCATGGTACTGAAGTGCACGCTTGTAGCCCCGTTGACTTCGGTAAGACTAGTTACATACTTAATATTAGGCACTTTGCTGAATTGCATTCTGGGTGAATTACAGTGGTGAGAGGAAGCAAAGACTTCTCCTTCTGATTATGGTGTGATGTTATGTGTTCCAAACAGGAATTACAGCTCATTTCCAAAGGTCAGGCTCTACCACAAGGTCAGTTCCCTGAGGTGGTGAGAGGCAGATATTAGTAGACATTGGTCCTTTCCATCCTCCTCATCTTCTTCTAATGTGTTCAGCACCTAGTTAGGCAGACACACTTCACAGACTAAGGCTGTCCATACTTCCTGTGTTAATTCCTTCAAGAAAAGTCCTATATAATTTAATAGGGAATTCAGTAGGGTTCTACAGAAATTTAATAGGGTTCCATAGAAATTAATCTAAAAATCTATGGAGTATAACAGAAAATATCCTTCCTATATGTTTTTGAACTACCTTATAAGAATCTTATTGCAAGGATTTAATTCTCTATTAAAATCTATTAGATTATTTTTAAAAAGCTGTAGAAAGGTTTTCATTTTCTATTTAATTCCATAGAATTTTTCCATAAGGGTCCCCATCCTCAAAAGTCTGCACAAATCTACTCCTACCTCGATCTCTGTTCTCATTTCTTTCTATTCCTCATCTTAGTACATATTAAGGCTATGCTTTGTATTCTGCTCTGACTATGAATGTCATACCAATTTTCTTCCCCCCTCCCCTCCTTTTAAGCTTGTAGAAGTTAACTTTAATTGCTTTGTCTTGGGTCCCAAATACTAGTCAAATACGGATCTGCAGTGGAAAGGGGATTTTGGCCTGAAATACTACACAACACCTGAATTTAAACAAGCAACCAAAACCATTACAAGGAGAAACCTATCCATCCATAAGGGGGCTTCCTGCCACCCCCAAATCCTACTTAGCATCTATGCCCAAGGTACCCTGAAGTATTAAAGTAGCCTGAGGTGATGTCTAAAGGCCTGATCCTGTAGCTAAGAGGATCTCTGGGAGCATTCTCACTGACTTCTGTGTGCTCAGGACAAGCCCTAAGTCAGCAGCTGCCTAGCATTTGTAATCATCCCCATCAAAGCACACAACAGCACTTGATCCCCAGGGAACTTCCTGGGGCCTACCAAATGCAAGAATAGAGACAGCAGCAAAACTCCTCATTGTAGGTTTTATTCTCTTTGGGGGCGGTGAGTGCTCTGCAACTGCACTGCAGACACTGGAGCTTTTCCAGTTCTTTGGCTATTTGGAGGACATGAGGGCAAAATTTCCTTCCGAGCCAAATTTATGTCTATAACAGACCTTTGGACTGCTATCTGAAAGAGGCTGAGTACTGGGCTGGCTGCCCATACTTAATATACATACAGAGAGCTGTTGTGAGGGTTTTCGTGGGATTAAAGGGGTTCATAGACCTTTCACTGGCCTTCTGCACAGAAGTGAATTTAACCCAGAGAGTACTGGAGAAAGACTATGAGGCAGATCCTCGGCTACTGTAATTTGGCATGGGTTCACTGAAGTCAATAGAGCTGTGCCAGTAAACACAAACCAAGGATCTAGCTCAATCTGTTCTACCTGAACTAGTTAATTTGTAGTCAGTTGCAGACAGACTATCACACAGAAATTCACAGATGGAGAACTACACAGGAAAGTTAAAACTGCATAGAAGTGTAAACAATGAAACAAAATATATTTATTTATGTGTTGATTTGCCACAAGGTGTGTTAGTGGTTAAAGGTTCTGGTTAATTTTTGAAGTGTGAGTTTGTGTATCTACTCTACTATACCACTGTGGCATTGGCATAGGCAAGGATGCTCATTACATATTCTAGACCACTCCAGAATGTTAACAAATCATTAATATGCGTAGGTGCAGATATCTGTCTGTTGTTTTATAATGCTATTCCATTTATATAGTGCTAGTACTTGAAGGATGTAAGAGACTCCATGTTCAGCTAGAGAGATTCCTAAATAAAACCAGCAAGTTATTGCAGAAGTAATCAGACAGCTCATAAGAGTTCAGGTTCAGATGTCTCTCTCTATATTAGCCCAGCTCTTGAGTTCCAGCTCAAACATCTCTCCATGTGTCCCAGTATATCCTCTCTCCCTAACTGACAGTTCGCTATTATAAGCTTCTGTTTTGATGGAATCCCTTAAGACACTGGAGCAGGAGTTTAGATGGTAAGCAAGCTGACTTCCTCTTCTATCCCCCAGCTTTTTGTCTGGAATTATATTCTGCCACCAGTGTTTGTTTTAAAATGCACCTGTTTGCAATGCAAAGAAAACTTACGCTTAGTATAGTGCTGACGCTCATGACAAAGGGTAACATTTCTTTAGCTAATAGGGCTGGTTGAAGTGAAATACTTTGTGTGTGTGTTAGTTTCTAAGGAAAGTTAGTGCTGGTGAGAAATGCCAGATCGAAAACCCTGGGGACTGAGGACCCTTGTTTAATCCACAGAACAGGTAGAGCATGGGCAACAGCAGTGCAAGATTCTTCACTAATGGCCTGTTCCACAGTCTGTTGAAATCAATGGGAAAATGCCAACTGATTTCAATGGACCTGGATCTGGCCCTTAATGTACCTAAAGCTTGCCATGGAAAAAACAACCTGAGGCATGAAAGAGTGCATCAGTCTCCACGTGTACTTTCATACTTGTGCTTCTGCTAAGGACGACAGCAGTTCCTGCTGGTGGGTTTTGTGACACGTGTTCCATTGGGGCTGGATTAATACTACTGTCTCCTCTTCCATAGATCCCTGAATGTTACCTCATGGTAATAATTTTCAGTCACTACCAGCCTAAGCCTCAAATCAGTAAAGCACCCAAACAAACATGTTTAAGTCCATCCCTAAGTGTGGGTTAACTTTAAGCATGTGCTTAAACCCAATGGTCTTATTTTAAAAAGTCTGAGGAATGCTCTCTTCAAATTAAGAAATTCATAGTTTGCAGGAAAACATTTTGGCTGCAATATTTAAATGAACCTAAGGCAATTAGGCACCCAGCTCTCATTGAATTTCATGAGGCTCCTTTAAAAATCCCAGTTTTTAAGCTGTGTAGCATTAGTGTTATATTAATTGTATGTTTGGGCATGTAGAACCTTGTATAGGCATTTATTTTATTACCATCATTTAAACTGAAATAAATACTTAAAATAAGCAATAAAAACATAAATAAAAGTTGTCAGGTATTTAACCTACAGTAAAAATAACTAGTTTTTCAAATATTTATGGCAAAAAATCCCTTCAGAAATATTTACTGCTTCTAGGGAATTGTATGAAAAAACATCTGTGTCTTTGATGTGATGCTAGTTGACTATTTTTTTTAAAGATAAACATAATTTAATTTAGTGAATTTTGTGATATAAGTTGCCAAGTGGCACTGCAAATGCCTACCAATTCACATAAAGTTTACTGCATGGTCTTGGAAAATAAGGACATGGAATTTAATTCTTTGTATTCTCCAAAGGCTTGTTAAGAGTTAGCATTCCTTTATAATTGCCTTCAGGAGATACTTCCTAACAGTGACCTATATGTGGCCCTCCTTATGGAAGTGACTATGCTGAAAACTCCACTGGCTTCTGTGTATTGAGAATGGGCTGTATCGGGGCAGGGAAATGTCAAGGGGCATGACAGATCAAACGTGTGGGTCAGAAATCTGTGGAAACTCCATCCTAAATAATGCTGTTCTAAGCCTAATGCACAAGGTGGACACTCTACACAGATCTAAACCCTCATGCAGCAGCATGGCCTTCTGCACTACTGTGATACCAATGGCTCTCCTCTTGTAACAGAGCGATAGTGTATGGAAGAAAGTAATATTGAATGAACCATCATGAATTTCTATACAGTAATACACTGATGTTTTACTCCCCAACTCCTCTTCCTTCATTTATAGGCTACTTCCTGAGGGCATTCTGCGCCAAAAAAAAAAAAAAAAATTCTGCACACAATATTTTAAAATTCTACAAATTTTATTTGTCAAATAAATGTGGAGGCTCCAGCATGGCACTGGGGAGCACAGGCCGCTGGCTGCACAGAGGTGGGAGATCACTCTGCAGCTCCTCCGTCCCCACCCGGGACAAGGACTCTGTGGTGAGGCTGCACCTAACCCTGACACAGTGGAAGGACCCGGCCTGCCCCAGAAACACCCCAGGGACCTGCCTCTCTGTGTGGGCAGGCAGGCTCAGCAAGGCAGGATCTAAGTGTAGAGGGGCTTAATGTGGGGGAATCCAGGTAAGGGTTGAGAGGATTCCGTGTGGGGCAATCTGGATGTGGGTGGTTCAGTGGGGGATCTGGGTGGGAGGGATCTGGATGCACAGGGGATTATTGGGGGTTCTGGGTGCAACAGTAATGGGACTCTGCAAGGGAGTATAGGTGAAGGTGGGTGGAGCTCAGCGGGGGGGAAGATTTGGGTGGGGGGATAGAGCTCGGCAGGAGGGTCTGGGTGTGGGGGGCTCAATGGGGAGTCCAGATGCTGGTAGAGTGGGGCTCAGTGAGGTGGGGATCCAGGTGCAACTGGTTGGGGCTTGGTGGGATGGGGATCCAGGTAGCTCATTGGGGTGGTCCAGTTGCAGAGGGAGTGGGGCTCATGGGGGGGGGGGGTTCTGAGTACTGGAGGGTGAGGCTCAGCAGGAGGGTCTGGGTATGAGAGGGTCTGGATGCACGGGGGTTAGACGGATGGGGGAGCAGCTCCCTGTACAGGAATCCCTCCCCCTGCAGTTGAGGAGCAATGAGTGCAGGAAGCAGGGGCATGGGGTGGGAGTTTGCAGAGCTTCCTATAGCCAGGGGAGAAATCTGGGTGTAGGTCTAACTTGGTGACATGCAGAGGAAGAGGAAGTCCTGTCCTCCCCAGCCCAGCTGTGACTAGCAGCTGAATCCGGCGCAGGGTAGGAGCCACCAGCTGGGTCTTCCCCAGTCCTGCCTTTTGCATCACAGTGATTTACCTCTCTGCTGGCCACCCTGGGTACGCGAAACATACTGCTGGGGAAGGTCACATGACTGCTCTTGTGGCTTCCCTTTGCTTCCCCATCAAAAAGTCATTTTTCTGTGGGGAAGCAAAGCAATCTGCAGGGGACATAAATTCTGCACATGCACACTGGCTCAAAATTCCCCAGGAGTAGTACATTCAGTCAGCAAATAGTTCCTCTTTAACTGCATGCTGTCCATGCTTACCTAAATGTGCATTATTGGTCAATGCGTGTTGGGAAAGCACGCCTCACATATACCTTTCCACTCTGCACTGTTCCTCCAACTAGGATACTGTGCTTCTACCCTCCTTTCTGCTGTTCAACTGCACTAGCATATAATAATGTCTAGACAGAGCTTTGAGACTATGGAAAAGTCTCCCATGGGGAATGGAATAGACATTGGAGACATTTAAAACTGGACTGACCAAATCACAGGAGAATATGCTGTAGGGAACAACTGGCAGGTGGATGAACTCGGTGACATAATCAGTCTTTTCTATCTGTAACTTCAATGATTCTATTAACTGTAATTCCTTGTTTTCATTTTGTGCTTGGGCTCTTCAAGATTTATTTTATGTTATGATATGGAAATCCAATATTTGTAGTGAATGGTTTATAAAAAGAAATATAACAACCTGAGTACTCTCCAAAGGATTGCCAACTGTGATAAATATTTTATCTTTTAAACACTCCAAATATTGTTCTGCTTTCCTTGTGCTATTGCCTAGCTGAATGTGTACCCTATGAAAATGTGCTTTTGAAAAACTGTAACTTGATCATCAGGCACATTTGCCTTGGAGAAAAGCTACTTGAAAGAAGAGCAAAAGCAAAAAATATTTAAACAGAATTTACATTTGTATTTGTGCCAGGGCATATCCAGTGGTGGGAGAGGATAAAACATGTTAAAAAGGCAAACTTTAGTGGACTATATATAATTGTGCACTTTGTCTTGATCAGCTACTCAGAATTCATCTGATTTATTAGCACATATCATGTCAGTTTGTCTGCTTTCCTAGCCCTCGATGGGTTGTTTTCAGATGAAGCCTTCCTTTGCAGGGAGCAGTACAGATATCCATTCGTTATTATTTTCTAGCACCCACAAGTGTGCTAGGCATTTCAGACATATATTCAGCAAAACAATTAAACATATGCTTAAGTTTAGGCACATGCTTAAATCTCATTGAAGTCAATGGGAACTAAGCACGTGCTTAAATCCTTTAATGAATCGGGGCCTTACTCTCCAAGGGCCTGATCCAACACCTAATTAAATTAGTGAGAGTCTTTCCATTGACTTCAGTGGGCTTTGGATCGATATAGGTTTTTTTTAAAAAAACATATAGTTGATTTTTATTATCATAATATTTACATATTATTTATAGATCATTTTAAGAAGTTATAATATTGCTTTTCTCTCCTATGGCACATTTCAGCCAAAGACATCAAAATGATGTTTCTGAAGGTTAATTTTCACAACATTTATGGGAGGCAGGTAAATGCTGTCCCACCTATTTTACAGGCAGATTAACTGGGGCACAAAGAGTTCAGTGACTTGACAAAGTTCACCTCATAAGTCAGGAGCAGAGCTGGAAATTGAGCCTAGAGAGCCTACTGTTCTGGTCTTTATTTTAACCATTAGATCACACTCTCTGAATTTAGGATGGAGTAATCAGAAAATTAAATTAATATGGCTACGTGTGCTTTGCATATCTTCTGTGTAATATGGTTTGTACAATGTAGACATCCAGATCATGGATGCAGATGCTCCTCTATTTTCTAAAATTAATGACAATTATCTCTGCCTTTGATGGCAAACAATGTCGTGAGCCTCTCATTTCCACAATCTATCATGCCACGAAGACTTGCTGACTTATACTTTGTGATGGGCCAGTGCAAAATATATACAAACTCATATGCCAATGTTGCAAATCAATTCTGCAGCAAAGTGGAAATAACTCTTACACCAATAAGCAGCAAAACCTATGAAAAATATCTTTTTTTCCCCTAAATTTTCAACTTGCAGATAGAAAGAGAAACCATCAATCATGCTGGAGAGCCTCTATTCCGGAGATGTTGTTCTTAAAGACAAGCCAGATGAAATCAGACAAGACCAGAATATGCAAAGACTTTTTTGTAGGTATGAAAGGAGGGAAACTTCTTCTTCTTCTTCTTTTTTTTTTTAAAGGCAAACTTGTAGCCTGGCAAAGGCATGTATGTTGGCTAAGTTTACTGACAAAATGACTAATTAATCGCTTCACAAATGGCTATTAATCATACATTAATGAGAGAGTCTCTTTTCTTTGGCAAATACAGGTTCTGTGGCAATCCTTTCTCCTTGGTACCCCGAGCAGGCTAAAAGCATGTAGGACTCAATTAATCTTAGAGCAGCATGGGGTGTTCGAAACTGCTCACAAGCTGAAAAGAAGCAAATAGCTGAGACATTTAAACTGTCCATATTTCACTGTGTAAATCCAGAGGCACTTAATCATCCCTCCAAGCATTCTTTGTTCCTTTTCTCTCTCTGCCTTGTTATATGTATGTTTCAAGCCCACTCTGGACAAAAAAGGAAAGGATAAAGGTTCTAATAAATCTGATTCCAAACACATTCAGGTAACCATGCAATGGATAGATACAGATGTGCAACTGTTCTTCTTACAAAAATGCCCAGATCATTTTGTTTAAAGCAAATACAAATTACAACAGAGCAGTCCATACTCAGAGCATCTCTCGAAATCTACCTGTGTTTAGCAAAAGGGAAGGGTCTTGTTTCACCACATTGTGACTCCAGTTTCACTTCCAAGGAGTTACACTGACATAGAACTGGAGTTACTACAGTGGCAAATTAGATACAGAATGTGCAATGCTAATTGGTTGAAAGGTCCATTAGGCTAGATTCTCACCTGGTGTAAATTGGTGCAGCTTCACTGAAGTCAGTGGAGCAGTGTGGTGATTTACACCAGCTGAGCATTGCGCCTAGTAGACCCTATAGTATGCCATTACTATGTATTGTTATAAACACATATGTAGTGTCTGTCTGAAGACTCCATTGGAAAAAATAGATCATGTAAGGCTAAATCCCATGGTTCTTCTTGAACAAGGACTGAAGGATTTGGCCTGTTGTTTGTATAGCTATCCTAAGAGCCATTTGAGAGCAATACAGCAGTTCTACTTCTCTTTTTATCTCTAATAACAATGTAAGAGCTGAAAGGAGCACTGTATTGGGGGGAGGAGTGTGACTGGGGTTGTGAGATATTGTGGGGGATAACGCAACCTCTGACTATTGGGAGTTTAGGAGGAAATTTTCCCTAAGGTATGTTACTCCATAACTGCTTTCTGCAGGGTTTCTTGCACCTTCTTCTGATGCATCTGGTACTGGCCACTGTCAGTGAGAGGATGCTGGATTAGATGGACCACTGGTCTGATCCAACATGTCAATCCCTGTTCCTGTGTACCTCTTGGTCGCCAGTTTAAATCCATCCCAGACTAATAGCAATAGAAAGTTATTCCCTTCTGCTGCGTATTCTATAGTCTATGTGAGGTGAATTTGGTGGTCTAAGTATAGTGTCCACATTGCAAAAATCATCACTGTAATTGACTCTAAATAACATCCTTGCCTGATGTCGCAGCAGACTGGTCAGGGATTGAATGGTTGTGCCCTCTGAGCTGTAGAGGTGAGTTAGGTCAGGATAGGTCTAGTCGGGGTTGAGGAACATTGCCAGGATGGTATGGAGAAGCTCGCACTGCTGCTTCCTCGGCAGCAAGTCGTCACAGGGGAGTCAGGTCTCCAGAATTCTCAATCATAGATGTTGCAGGGCATTAGTCTCATCATTTTAAAAGCGCTCTGTTAACTATTATTATTATTATTTATTATTATTGTTAACAAGAATACAATGACTGAAGGCATTAAAACATAGACTTCACCTTTTCTCCACATCTCTGTCCCATGTCAGTCTTTGCTGCCCATTTCTACTCTCTAGGAGCTTTCTTCCCATGTCTCCTTTCCCACGTGGCGGCCCATTACCAACATGGTATTGAAGTAGCCAAGATAATAAGGGACCAAAGCCGTTCCTTGAAGTGGCTTTGTGGCTTGTCCTACAAAGAAGAATGTGTGTTATCTGTGTGGATGGATGAATTGATTCAAATAAAATAAGAATCCATGACGAACTTCCTGTTAAACTCAAATGGATCCTTTTTGGACATTTAAAAAATAAATAAATTCTGATGTGTTTATACTGCCTGGCTTTCAAAGGGTCTGGAAACTGTTTGTGCAAATTATCCAGCAAATATCTATGAATAATAAATTCACTTATGGAAGCCAAAATCAGTTAATGAACAATGTGAAAACCAAAAAAAAGGGTCTACATTGGTAATTAATATTACTTGTAACAAATCATTTGACCTTCTCTGCTAGCTGGCCAAGTGTAAACAACTCAAAACATATTAGAAAGTAGTCTCATAGTTATGTGTGTCATGTGCAATTCATTACCCAATTGATGAAATTTTAATTTACTCTCCCCTTGTCCCTTCCAAATGGCAAAATCTTATTTTTTCCACGCCTGTATTTTTAAATATTCATCTTCTGGGGGAAATGCACTTTGTTTTCCAAAGGGTACTGTAGAGTGCTCTCCTTTGCCTACCGGCTGATGAAAACAATAAATTATCCAGCCTAAGAATATCTACAATGCTGACTCATAGCTAGTTCTGATTTTTTTAGGCCTTGTTTTCATTAACTTCTCCATTAATAGTCCAAATCTGTAGTCGGATTGAAATGTCCTATGAAATTGCCCTGTTCTCCTCAAACCTGGAAGCCCTCAACCTCTAGCAAGTGTTCTGAGATATTGTTTCTGATTCTGTGAAATAAAATATGGTCTAGATTTGACAAGAAAAGATTAAGCTGTAACGATTTGTTGGCTACCCCTCCCCATAAGACAGAATGTGTTGCCTCTACAGCGGCAACCAGGGCAGGAGTTGTTATTAGAGAATGCATCAAAATGACCTTTTCTTAACTGTTGAGCTCTATCTCTGCCTTGCCTCTTTCATAATGAAAACAAAGAAATAAGTTCAGGGGACACCAGAGCAAAGTAGAGTCTTGGATAATTTTTGCTCTTTCATTCACAGAATATATTTAGCAATCAATCAATCAATAAATCCAGGTCATGTAAACCATAAATATTTTTTCACCCTATATAAAATGTACATTGGAAAACATTCATTCTTTGTACCTTGAAATACAATACACCGGCATGTTCATCAGCCAAAATATACTGTCAATATGTACCAATATATACAAAATATATATTACAGTAATGTGGAGCCAGATCCCACAGTCCTTACTCACAGGAGTAATCCCTACTCATGTGAGTAGTTCCACTTACTTCAACGAGATTACTTACGTGAGGAGAAAGGATTGCAGGAGGTTGAATGTTGCACTGGAATAAAAACCTTGGATTCAGAAATATCCATCCTTTTGTGCTGAGTGATATAGATACACAGATTACATAGGAGAAATGGATTAAAAATTAATTCCATAAGATTCCAAGTTTTATAGTTTATAAAATAATTTGATTTTGTGTGTCTTACGGCTTTGTGTGTCTCAGTTATGGCTTGTCCCATGACTGGAGCAGCCTGTAGCTGCGCTGCCCCAGGAGTAGCCTGGGAAACAGATTGCTACTGAATCACAACCCTCCTGGTTTCCCCTCATTCCAGGAAGGACGTACCCTGTGCCAGCCCCATACCTGGCAAGGAGCGGTGGTTCCCTGGCAAGACAGCCCAGCTGTGCTGCCGGCGCATAGGGCTCTCTGCAGTCGCTCCCTACATCATGATGGTGTGGCATTTTCACTGTATTTTGGGCCTTATGAGCCTACTATTATTACCTATTATTTATTTGCACTACAGTAGTGCCTTTGGGCCCTGATCACAGATCTTGTTTAGTGTGACAACGACTGTGACAATTAACATATGCTGCAAGATCCTACCCCTGTTGTTGTTTTGTCTCCCCGTTCTACTTACATGTCTATTTTATTCACCTGTTGCATATTATCTAAATCCTAGATAGTCAGTACAGTGTCTAGAACAATGAGATCCTGATCTCTGGAATTTCTAGGAACTGCCATAGTAGAAATAATAAAATGATATTAAAGGGATCTCATGTGCTAGGCACTGTACAAATACATAGGCAGTTCCCACCCCAGAGTGCTCATAATTTAAGCTTATGAGAAGATGCAACAAATGGAAGAAATGGATTGGCTGTCAGACATGAAAGACAACAGTAGAATGAGCATTTTTTGTCATAACAATCTGTAGTCTCACACCTGTGTATGAGGACAGAATTTGCGCCCTAAAATATTTAGAAACTGGTGAGGAACATCTTACATTTATAGGAAGCATTTAAAATAAAATTAAATGTACTGCTCTGTTGCTGAGAAATTAAAAAAAAAAACCCAACAATGTTTCTGTAGGGCCTAGACAAAAACAGTGTTTTATGCTATTGTGCTCCTTGCAGTTGGATAAACAGCAAATGTTTTCCCGCAGTCAGCATTCTTTGCTCTACTACCACCACTTCCGCACAAACAAGGAAGTGAACATGAGAAGACTTGGGCCGATTGTGCCTCCCAATTGCTCTTTATTTGGTCTTTTGTCAAATAATTTATGTAAGACTAATTTTTTTTTCTTTATTCAGGTAGTTCTACTGTTAATACATTTACATCACCACTTTGAAACTGTATTCCACTCAGCTGTTGTACTGTAACAATGTGTGATCACCAAACAAACCTTTCAGTATTCCTGAATGATGTCAAGGTTAGTTGCATGATTCGTTATGCTTTATCTTAAATATTATTTTTATTGATTTCTACTAGCTGCTAATCACTTTTAATGACAGCTTATAAACAAGCTAATTTTATGTGAAATTGTACTAATTGTCCTATATGAAATGTAGGATGTTTCAGAAAATACCAAACACACTACTTTTTTTTGTGGTGGGGTGGGGGGGGGAGGGTAGGGGTTGTTAAGGATTTAGGCCATGATACAGCAAAGCACTAAGTCCCATCTCTATTTACTAAAGCACTTAAGGATGTGCTTAAGTCCCACTCAGGTATTGTGTTGGATAATGGAATTCTGGAAGCAAAGTACGAATGCTCATTTGCATGTCACTAACAATAATGAACTTCTAGCACATAGCTACTTCACAGTTGTGCTAGGAACAAACTGAAAGACCTAGATGTCCTTGAGTGTACAGGATTCTTTTCCATGCACTTTCCAAACAAAAACTGTGGAAGACTTTTCTCACTTTCATCTTCAACGTCTCCTTTGGGTATGAAATAAACGCAAATAACATAAATTCCCCTCCTCCCTCATTATATCAAGGAGGTAGTTTTTCCTATTTGTACTGCAAATGTCATTGTTTTCTAGGATTCTTGTCAGAATCTTTTCATCTATACTATTGTGCTTCCCATATCCCCTCTCCAACAATTGCATTCTTTTCTAAACATGGAAACACTTCCATATATTTAGACAGTCCTGGGAATTTTCCTTTCGTATTTGTGAAAACAACAAACTAACAAGCTTCTTCTTGGCATGACACAGCATGTGTCAATCTATGTCATTTCCAGGCTACTTTGTTCATAGTTAATTTGTTAAATTCTTTGTGGGAACAGACATGTTCCCCACTGAGCACTCAGCACAGCTGCAAGGAGAGCCAGTGGCCAAACAGAACCCACTGTGTGATGTGCATTGACAACTTTGATACTATGGTCAGATTTGAGGACAGTAAAGTTCAAAGAAAACACACCTGCTTTGGGGGTTCTCTCCATAACTAGAATGATAAGTAAACCCATGAAGCTGCAGGCTCATGTTTCATCAGCAAATGTATAAAAGGAGAAGAGAGAAAGAGAGAGATTTTCCTTGCCTTTATACTCTCTTGTGTCATCAGCAGGTGATAATTCTGTAGTTTCAAACATTTCAGCACAGTTGCTGTTCACTTTAATCATTGTATGGTTCTGTTTTGGTAACTTACTAGTAGGCTACACCTGACACAATTTGACAGAGTCAGAAAAATTAATATTGTGAGCCCCTGTGGGTGCAGAGACCACGTGGTGGTGATATGAAAACAAAAGCGAACACTACTCCTTCTACAATCCAATCAGCAGAGATTAAGAAAAGGGCCTGTGACGTCACCTTGGACTATGCTTTAACATTCAAACTTAAGTTAAGATATCATCATAACTTCACAAGAACCCCACAGGCTTTACTTTGCCCTGAGAATGGCTGCCCTTTGGTATTCTGCTGCTTGGATTGCATGGATATCACACCGGACAGTTGTGTGTGACCTACTGTTTCTTCTCATTATAACCATTTAAAAAAAAAAATATTTTAGATGACTAGTGGGTGGTGGTGAAGTTTCCTTTGTTTGTTGCATAACCGACTTCTATCTGGTCACAGTTTTGCACATACTGTCATGGGCATGAGTTAGATCCAGCTGTTTTTCATGCTAAGTTTTCCAAAGTGGCTAGTGATTAAGATGCCTCAATTATTTGCTGCCAGTTTCAGACCTTCAAAGGGCCTGGTTTTCAAAAGGTGCTGAGCAGCCCAATGCTCTGAAAACTAGGCCTCTTTAGAGTGTCTCAAACTGGGCACCGAAAAACAGAGGCACCCAAAACCACTAGTAATTTTTGAAAATGGAGTCCATCATCATTGGGGGAGGAAGGGGAGATTAAGTCACTGTGTTTACCATTGTTCATCACTGCAGACCCTGGGGAATGGATCAACGTGATCATTCAATTTCATTTCACAAAGAGCTGTAGAATTCTAATGAGATTTTGTCAGATTTTTTTTTTTTAATTTGGAAGATGAGGAAGTTGGCATAGCAGATTCCCACCCGAATCGGAGATTGTGCTCCACCCTATTTTACTCTATTTTCTGTGACTTCTTCACTAATCTAGTACAATATCAAAAGGTGTCGATACACATGCCAGGAAATTCCAACTGGTTCCCTTGTGTTCTGCATTACAACTGGTGATGTGGGAAGAATCTGAAGAAGACCCCTTGCCTCCCAGTTGTTTTTGACTCCAAAAGAGTTTGTGCAGCAAAGGATTTTCCTTCCTGTGACTGGTGCACCCTTACTGTACCTTTCCATTGATCAAATCACATTATTAAAGCGTAGTTCTGTTGTGCGGAGTAAGTGATCGGTCTTTTTCTCCTCCTCCCCTTTGCCGCCATTTGTAGAGCCCCAGCAGATCTTGTCATGGCTCTGTGAAAGTTAAACAGGCTGTGTGGTTTCAATGTCACCGCCAATATCAACTGGCAGAATTGGAGGCCAGGTCTCTGGCCAGATGCTAGCATTTTAAATGGGATATTGAGGTTTTTCATTATGCTAGATTTAAACCTGACATTTATGCCATTCTTCTGCTTAAGTGATTTCTGTAGCTATGTTGTGATTGTGGAGGAATGTGGTCAACTCTGAGGTGACATGGGGTATGTTTTCGCTTTGTATAAATGTTAGGGCAAAGTTGGGTGAGCTTATTGTCCACAGGTTTATGGAGCTGGTTTTTACAAACAGAGGAAGGTCAGAGCCAGGGCTGAATGCTTTCCTTCGTTGCCCTCTTTCTGATTTCTGAACGTCATTTGACTTTCAACAGAGTATATAATGGTGATGATCTGGTACTCTCAGAAAGTTGTATTCTTAATTTTCAATCAAGTTAATGCTGGCCTACATTGTGCCCCAGGGGATTCTGAAGTAAAGAGAGAGATTGCTAAACATACACGGGTTCTCTGATTTGTAACCCATTGACATACTGTATGAGCAGCTGGGTTTTTATTTCCAGGTCAGATCCAAATTTGGTATTAAATGCTAATAGCTCCAGGGACCATTGCATTCCCTGTCCTTGGAGAAGGATAAGCCTGTTTCCTCACTGAACCACTGAGTCCTATATTGCCCCAAAGGAGTTTGGGAGAAGGGAGAGCCATGGCATCTCTGCACTTAAAAGATGGTGCAGAATGCCCGCCCTGCCTGCCCCTCCTCTGCTGCCACATACACACAGGGGAGTGCAGAGAGGGTTTGTGCTTACTTAACGGACAAGCCTGCCCTGAGGTCCCCTGGAGGTGCAGTTTCTCGTGCCCCCCTACCAAGGGCTGTGCTTATCTAGCCCTTCAAGTATTTCTGAACAGAATTTGGTGTCTGTCTGTGACTTGGTCTATTTTCAAGGAGTCATTGAGCCAAATTGGGAACTACTAGCAAGAAGCCAACCCACTGACCCACACAACTGCATTTAAAGCATTTTGATACCCCCAATGTCATGCTTGTTGCTCTCACATATGTGTGTTGCTTGGCCTAAACACTCCTTGTAAGCTTTCTGCAGTTTTTCTGAGCTATAAGGGGAAACCAGTCACCTCTGAAAGAAATCATCTTAGGTTAACTTCCAGCAGGCCTTCTGACTTCATCTGCATTCCTGAAAAAACAAAAGAGAGAGAGACATAAGTGTATACTCATTTGAAAATGGCAACAATGATGCACTGAGATTGCCTTGGTGCTTTTTTTTTTTTTTATCTCCCTCCGGTCGGGGGGGAGTTTGTTATAAAAAGGTCAAACACATAACTTTGCAGCTTTCAGCCGTCTCTATTCTTTTCTTTTGCAATTCTTCTCTCTGATTAAACTTCCAGATAAGTCTAGGCACTGTTGCCCAGCCCTTCACATTTAATGATTTTATGCATCACTTGCTCTTGGCACTGCTCAGAGCCCTGCCATCTCCACTGCAGCCTGTGATCTTTGCCTTTCAGTGTTTGACATCCACCAGCATTTCTCTCAGATTTCAAGATGCCTTTTTTGTTTTTCAGGGGAGGATGGAGAGGGAAGGTGATGATGGGTACCCCAGAGGGGAATTGCATAATACCCCAGGTTCTTTTCAGCCTCAACACTTTTAATCGCTGTTAATCTCCTTCCTTTTCTCTTTAATTTTTAAAAAAACCAGCACTAAGGTTAGGTAATTAGAGAGATGTACTTGTTGAATTCCTAGCTGAATGAAGGGCTGAGACTAAATTGGGGGGGGGGAGGGTGTCAAAAGATGACCCCCCATCCCAGACTCACAATGGACGATACTTATTATTCATAACCAGAAGGATTGCATGTGTGTCTGTGTGTGCAGACAGTAGACGAGGATGAGGTTTTCCATGTAAAATTTCATTTTTTGCCATGGAAATGTTGAAAATGACAGAATATTGAATAGCTGAGATAGTACAAACTGTGAGAGGTTCAAAGAGCAGCAGAGACAAGCTTAGCACAATTCCTATTGGCTAAGATGAAGTGGAGAGAAGGGTATACAAAAGAGGTTTCTTTTCAGATCACCTGGCAGAGTTTCTAATGACCACAGTGGTCCTGATTTGAGTCTTAGCCCTGGTCTACACTACGAGTTTAGGTCGACTTTAGCAGGGTTAAATCGAATTAAGCCTGGACACGTCCACACGACGAAGCCCTTTCTTTCGACTTAAAGGGCCCTTTAAACCGGTTTCTTTACTCCACCTCCGACGAGGGGATTAGCGCTAAAATTGGCCTTTGCGGGTCGGAATTGGGGTAGTGTGGACGGAATTCGACGTTATTGGCCTCCGGGAGCTATCCCACAGTGCTTCACTGTGACCGCTCTGGACAGCACTCTCAACTCAGATGCACTGACCAGGTAGACAGGAAAAGCCCCGCGAACTTTTGAATTTCATTTCCTGTTTGCCCAGCGAGGAGAGCACAGGTGACCATGCAGAGCTGATCAGCACAGGTAACCATGATGGAGTCCCAGGATCGCAAAAGAGCTCCATCATGGACCGAACGGGAGGTACGGGATCTGCTCGCCATATGGGGAGATGAATCAGTGCTAGCTGAACTCCGTAACAGTAAACGAAATGGCAAAATATTAGAAAAGGTCTCAAAGGCCATGAAGACAGAGGCCATAACAGGGACGCACAGCAGTGCCGTGTGAAAATTAAGGAGCTAAGGCAAGCCTACCACAAAGCCAGAGAGGCAAACGGAAGGTCCGGGGCAGAGCCGCAAACATGCCGCTTCTACGCGGAGCTGCATGCGATCCTAGGGGGTGCAGCCACCACTACCCCAACCGTGTGCTATGACTCCGTCAATGGAGAAACACGCAACAGGGAAGCGGGTTCGGGGTACGAGGAAGATGAGGATGAAGATAATGTAGATAGCTCACAGCAGCAAGGAAGCGGAGAAACCGGTTTCCCCAACAGCCAGGATATGTTTGTCACCCTGGAACTGGAACTAGTAACCCCCGAACTCACCCAAGGCGTGCTCCCAGACCCTGAGGGCACACAGGGGACCTCTGGTGAGTGTACCTTTGTAAATATTACACATGGTTTAAAAGCAAGCGTGTTTAATGATTAATGATTAATTTGCCCTGGCAATCGCGGCCAGTACAGCTACTGGAAAAGTCTGTTAACGTGTATGGGGATGGAGCGGAAATCCTCCAGGGACATCTCCAGAAAGCTCTCCTTCATGTACTCCCAAAGCCTTTGCAAAAGGTTTCTGGGGAGGGCTGCCTTATCCCGTCCGCCATGGTAGGACACTTTACCACGCCAGGCCAGTAGCACGTAGTCTGGAATCATTGCATAACAAAGCATGGCAGCGTATGGTCCCGGTGTTTGCTGGCATGCAGACAACATCCATTCCTTATCTCTCTTTGTTATCCTCAGGAGAGTGATATCATTCACGGTCACCTGGTTGAAATGGGGTGATTTTACTAAGAGGACATTCAGAGGTGCCCGTTCCTGCTCGGCTGAACAGAAATGTTCCCCTCTGTTAGCCACGCGGTAGGGGGGAGGGGTGAAGTGATCATCCCAGAGAATTGGGTGTGTGGGGGGGGGAGTTGGGTTTGTGCTGCATGTTAACCCAGAAACCGCAGCCCCTCCTTTTACATTGCAAACCCATTTTAAATGGCCAACCCAAGGGGTTCTTGGTATGGGAAATGAGGGCGCTACTGTTTGAAACCATTCCCACATGTTAAGAAGGTTAAAAAAGCCAAAAGACTGTGTCTTACCATGGCTGCCTACAAGCCGAAATCTGTTGCCTGGCACTGCGTGAGTGATCTCTCACACCAAACCGGCAGGCCATCAATATAAGAGGAAAAATGATACCTTGTAACGAAAGCACATGTGCTGTGTAATGTGAACAGCAAAATTTAACGTGAAAGAGTGTACCCATTGTTCTCTAAAATGTGTCTTTTTTAACCACCTCCCCCTTCTCCTCCACCAGCTGCAAATGTTTCTCCTTCACAGAGGCTAGTGAAGATTAGAAGGAGAAAATGGCGGACTCGGGATATGTTCTCGGAGCTCCAGATGTCCTCCCACGCTGACAGAGCACAGCAGAATGCATGGAGGCAGTCAATGTCAGACTACAGAAAAGCACAGTATGAATGAGAGGAGAGGTGGCGGGCTGAATCGCGGGATGAACAGAGCAAGTGGTGGGCTGAAGATGATAGGTGGCCTCAGCTTGCAGACAGAAGGCAAGAGTCGATGCTCCGGCTGCTGGAGCATCAAACTGATATGCTCCAGCATATGGTTGAGCTGCAGGAAAGGCAGCAGGAGCAGAGACCGCCGCTACAGCCCCTGTGTAACCAACAGCCCTCCTCCCCAAGTTCCATAGCCTCCTCACCCAGACGCCCAAGAACACGGTGGGGGGGCCTCCGGCCACCCAGTCAGTCCACCCCAGATGATTGCCTGAGCATCAGAAGGCTGGCCTTCAATAAGAGCTAAAGTTTTAAACTGCAGTGTGTCCTTTTCCTTCCCTCCTCCCCAACCCATCCCGGGCTACCTTGGCAAATATCCTCCTAGTTGTGTGATGAATTAATAAAGAATGCATGAATGTGAAGTAACAATGACTTTATTGCCTCTGCAAGCGGTGCTCAAAGGGGGGAGGGGAAGATGGGGTGGTTGGTTTACAGGGAAGTAGAGTGAACCGGGTGGGAGGGGCGGAGGGTTCATCAAGGAGAAACAAACAGAAGTTTCACACCGTAGCCTGGCCAGTCACAAAACTCGTTTTCAAAGCTTCTCTGATGCGCACTGCACCCTGCTGCGCTCTTCTAACCGCCCTGGTGTCTGGCTGCGCGTAATCAGCGGCCAGGCGATTTGCCTCAACCTCCCACCCCGCCATAAATGTCTCCCCCTTACTCTCACAGATATTGTGGAGTGCACAGCAAGCAGCAATAACAATGGGGATATTCTTTTTGCTGAGGTCTGAGCAAGTCAGTAAGCTGCGCCAGCGCGCTTTTAAATGTCCAAATGCACATTCCACCACCATTCGGCACTTGCTCAGCCTGTAGTTGAACAGGTCCTGACTACTGTCCAGGCTGCCTGTGTACGGCTTCATGAGCCATGGCATTAAGGGGTAGGCTGGGTCCCCAAGGATCACGATAGGCATTTCAACATCCCCAACGGTTAGTTTCTGGTCCGGGAAGAAAGTCCCTTCCTCCAGCTTTCGAAACGGACCAGAGTGCCTGAAGACGCGAGCATCATGTACCTTTCCCGGCCATCCCATGTTGATGTCGGTGAAACGTCCCTTGTGATCCACCAGGGCTTGCAGCAGCATTGAAAAGTACCCCTTGCGGTTTATGTACTCGGTGGCTTGGTGCTCCAGTGACAAGATAGGGATATGGGTTCCGTCTATCGCCCCACCACAGTTTGGGAATCCCATTGCAGCAAAGCCATCCACTATGGCCTGTACGTTCCCCAGAGTCACTACCCTTGATATCACCAGGTCTTTGATTGCCCTGGCAACTTGGATCACAGCAGCCCCCACAGTAGATTTGCCCACTCCAAATTGATTCCCGACTGACCGCTAGCTGTCTGGCATTGCAAGCTTCCACAGGACTATCGCCACTTGCTTTTCAACTGTGAGGGCTGCTCTCATCCTGGTATTCTGGCGCTTCAAGGCAGGGGAAAGCAAGTCACAAAGTTCCATGGAAGTGCCCTTACGCATGCGAAAGTTTCGCAGCCACTGGGAATCGTCCCACACCTGCAACACGATGTGGTCCCACCAGTCAGTGCTTGTTTCCCGGGCCCAGAATCAGCGTTCCACGGCATGAACCTGCCCCAGTAACACCATGATTTGCACATTGCTGGGGCCTGTACCTTCTGTGAGGTCTATGTCCATGTCAATTTCCTCATCACTCTCGTCGCCGCGCTGCAATCGCCTCATCGGCTGGTCCTGGTTTTGCTTTGGTATGTCCTGGCTCTGCATATACTCCAGGACAATGCGCGTGGTGTTCATAGTGCTCATAATTGCCACGGTGATCTGAGCGGGCTCCATGATCCCAGTGCTATGGCGTCTGGTCTGAAAAAAAGCGCGAAACTATTGTCTGACGGAGGGAGGGAGGGAGGGTCGAGTGACGACATGGCGTACAGGTACAGGGAATTAAAATCAACAAAGGTGGCTGTGCATCAGGGAGAAACACAAACAACTGTCACACAGAATGGCCCCCCCAAAGATTGAACTCAAAACCCTGGGTTTAGCAGGCCGTTGATTTCACGGAGGGAGGGGGAAGCAAATGAATACAGAACAAATCTATTTTTTACATCTTAAGCTGGCAGCCGACGGTGCAGCATGACTGATAGCCCTCGGCATCTTCTGGGTGCTTGGCAGAAAATACTGGGCGCTTGGCAGAAAATAGTGTACTACGACTGATAGCCACCATCATCATTGGGAAGGCAGCAGAATATGACTGGGGGACATACGGAGTTTCAGCCATCATCTGATGATACCAGTCGTAATACACCATCTACTGCCAAAAGGCAAGGGGCTGCTGCTGTGTAGCAATGCAGCCCCACGTCTGCCAGCCCCACGTCTGCCAGCACCCAGATCGCCAATGAAGGCTACCAGTCATACTGCACCGTCTACTGCCAAAAGGCAATTAGCTGCTGCTGTGTAGCAATGCAGTACCACGTCTGCCGGCACCCAGATGACATATGGTGACGGTGAGCTGAGCTGAGCGGGCTCCATGCTTGGCGTGGTATGTTGTCTGCACAGGTAACCCAGGTAAAAAGGCGCGAATCGATTGTCTGCCGTTGCTCTGACGGAGGGGGAGGGGCCTGATGACATGTACCCAGAACCCCCCGCGACACTGTTTTGCATCATTCAGGCATTGGGATCTCAACCCAGAATTCCAATGGGCGGCGGAGACTGCGGGAACTGTGGGATAGCTACCCACAGTGCAACGCTCCGGAAGTCAACGCTAGCCTCGGTACTGTTGACGCGGTCTGCCGACTTAATGCGCTTAGAGCATTTTATGTGGGGACACAGACAATCGGCTGTATACAACCGATTTCTGTAAAACCGGCTTCTATAAATTCGACCTAATTTCGTAGTGTAGACATACCCTCAGATGCACTAATGCACCAGGTAATTGGGTGTTGGGGGTCCTGCAAATTTTGGCACTCTCTCTATTGTCTGGTTATCAGCTGGGCAGACCCAATGTAAACCATGGTAATGACTGACTCAGAAACATCATTGTCATAAATGTCAATGTAGTAAGGACTGTTACATTGGGTGACAGCCTAACACAATATCACCCCAAGACCTGCAGTCATGTTCACCTCTCAGACGTAGGATTTTCCATTAAGCGTGGATTTTCCATGAAGTAGGATTTTCCATTAAGCATGTCAAAATTACATGGACTCAACTGTATTTGAAAATCAGAGTATCCTTCCTATCAAGATCTGAGTTCAGGGTTCCAGTTTTCTCCTATGAAGACTGATGATGTCAAGAGAAGCCAAAGCTTCCATTATATTGGATGGCTGTGATGTCCTTAACTTTAGCAGGAGATCATGAAACCTTAGCTCTCGGCAGGTAAGTGCAGAGGAAACTGATTCAAATATTTTGCTTAAAAATAGAAATGTATTTGAAATGTGTAAGCATACGTTATGGAGCACAGGCAATGACTCCATAGTTAGATTATTCTGAAGCAGTTGCTATGATACATTGATTGTTATTGAAATGTTGCCATTTACTATTTGAAAATAATTAATACTAGCAGAAATATTGGAAATTAAAAAGACAACTTTCTGAGAGTACCAGATCATCACCATTATATACTGTGTTGGCTTCTCCATGGCGTTTGTAATATCTGTCTTCCCAGCAATTGCTACAGTAGTTCATGGCCTTTATAATATAATCTGTCTGTTTCTCTATGGGGATTGTAATAGCTGTAAATCCAGAAATAGCCCATTCATAAATACAATAAACTCTGTTGGCTCCTTTGTGGAGTTTATAATAGCTAGGAGTATAGAATAGCCGGTTCATGACCATTACAAACTGTCATCTTGTCAGAGTCGTTTATATTAGCTATGATGCCTGAAACACAGTATTCATAGGGGTTATGAATCCACACCCTTATAAGGAGAGCTCCAGGGGCCTGATTCTCTAACACTTTACTTGCATAACTAGTCTTGCTAAAGCCAATGAGGCTATTTGTATGACTTCTTCTTCTTTGTATGGCTGATGTAGAGCAACAACTGTAATTTTACCTTTAGGTGGTTAAGCCAGATGATTGTGTCAGGAGTAGAGGACTGTATTGCTGTGATACCACCTTCATATTTGTGAATCGGACATTGAGTCATTATATGTTCCAGGGTCTGTTCTGGGCGACCACAGTTGCACACTGGAGAGTCTTTAATTTTCCATTTGTCCATCAAGTACTCACATCTGCCTTGGTTTGTGTGGATGTGGTTTAGGATTGCCCATAAGCGTCATGGAAGATCGAAGCCAGGGATCTTCTACATTGGGTCTTTCACAAGGTGTTTTGTTTGTGGCTCTATGTGAACTCCATTCCGCTTTCCAAGCTTCATCAGGGTTGAAGTCACATTGTCGAAGATAACGACGTAGGTCCAAAAGTGCTTGCGTGACTTCAAGCGGTGGTGAGGGATATCACCGAGGTCCTGGTGTATGGGGAGACGTTCGTTTTCCTTGATTCACTGGAGTTCCCGGAGGGTTGAGGCATTGTGGCGAATGGGTGGGGGAGCCATGAGTGACAGCACAGGCAGCCAGGGTGTTGGGGTCGACTTGAGGATTCCAGTGAATGACTAAGGACTACTAACATGAGTAAAGTTTCCAGGATCAGGCTGAGATATTGATGAAAAACATGAGTTATAAAAACTTGTTATCACTACAAAAAGTAATTTTCCCTCTGTTGATATTCACCCCTTCTTGTCAACTGTTGGAAATGGGCCACATCCACCCTAATTGAATTGGCCTCATTAGCACTGACCCCCCACTCGGTAAGGCAACTCCCATCTTTTCATGTTCTGTGTATTTATACCTGCTTACTGTATTTTCCACTCCATGCATCTGATGAAGTGGGTTATAGCCCATGAAAGCTTATGCCCAGATAAATGTGTTAGTCTCTAAAATGCCACAAGGACTCCTTGTTGTTTTTGCTGATATAGACTAACACGGCTGCCCCCCTGAAACCTGTCATTGGAGCTTTTGTTACTGGTTTATTTACTTGTGCCAGACAGAGAACACCTACCCCACATTGGTGAGCAATTACTCAATGCACTGTAGTCAGAGGGACTAATCATGTGAGTAACTAATGACCAGTATGAATAAAAGAGTAACAAATTGGCCCATGAATTTACATACAATTGGTGGGGGCACTTCCCTGTCCTGTATGGGAGTTTCAATCCTAACTTTGTCCCATTGCTTTTCATCCAGGATAAGTAAGTCTAACATGTAAGGTTCCTTAGCAGCTTGATCTTTTGAAGAATTGTGTAGCAATCGGTATGTGGCACACTCCACATGGATGATATTTTGACATGTGCTAGTTCAGAAGGGAGATCCCGAGTAAAGATTTGCCTAACAAAGTATTTTCTGTTGCATTCAGCACATAAAAGAAATGTCTGCTTTGGAGATACCTATAGAAATATCTATGTCAGAGATTAAATTTAGTTTTCTAGTCTTGCTATGACACCTTTTAGGAATACATTTATAATTTCTACCTAGTCTTTCAGATTTAATCTTTTAAAATGAGGGTCATCTTATCTTGGGATAAGTCCCACCACCCAATTGAAGGTATATTTAGACATTTGACTTTGATGGACAATGGATTAGTCCTTCAGTTATTTCCCGCTGTACTGGGATAGTTGTCCATATAATTGGAATTGTAGACACTTATATAGGTGTTTTGAGATTGTTATTATGTATCAGATTATCAAGAGCCAGAGGTTTACAGTTATTTTCCTTGGTATTTTGCCAGATAAGTTTATTTTCTGGAGTTTCCTGAGAGCATAACCTATGACAGAAGTATACTGCCTAGCTGTTAAATTTCCAGTTTGGTAAATGAATCCCTCCTGTTTCATTTTCCATTGCATTTTCATGAATCTGATCTGTCCTTTTGTCCTTGACAGTCAAACTCTATGTACATTTTTCTTTATTACATCAGTTGGGATCAGTGTGGGTAAAATTTGAAAGAAATGTAGTGTGCATGTGAAATGTATTTTGATTAATCTAGCTCTTCCAAAAAGAGAGAGAGGTAGGTTGTGCTATCTCTTGAAAACTTCCTATATATCTGTGATATTGCTAGGTTGCAGATATAGTATTTAATTGGCAAGTATAGAACTATATTCTGTCATTCATACTCACGTGGAGTATCACCTTACCCCAGGAATAACTTTGTTGAAATAAATGGGGCTATCCATAGAGTAAAGAGAGTAAAGGTGGCAGAATCTAGTGAATAGTTATTAAGATTTGCATAGAGATTTTCATAGTGGATTCAAGAATGTTTGCAGACGTGGTGTGAAATGGAATGAAATCAATTTACCCATGTTTTGGGACAGTTCCATTCCCAGATATTTAAATCATCAGTCATTACTACTTAGACTGCAAGCGCTTCAGGGCAGGGATCATCTCTGTTATATATCTGTACAGTACCTTGCACAAGAGTGCCCTGACCTTTAGATGCTACTGCAATGAAAATAATGAGCAAGGTAACAGTAATTAAGCGTGGTTTTCATTCACTAGCATTGGTTCTGATTTATTTATGTTGATAAAGAAGCCTGAGATTATACCATATTCTTGAAGTGCATCTAGTGATTTATGCAGTCTTTAGCATTACCTAACTGGCGTACAGTTTTGTCTGCAAAAAGGGGTCTACCTTGTTCTCTTTTTCATTGATCTTAATTCCAATTATAACTAGTTGTTTGCAGACAGCAATTGCTAGTGGTTCTACTAAGATGGTAAACAACAAAGGGCACCCTTGCTTCAGTCCACATCACAGGGAAAAGTTTCTGTTGATTTCCGTTTGAAGTTTAATGAAGCTTATGGTGAAGTGTAGCAAACTCACATTGCAGAGGTCAAATTTTGACCAAAATGAAGGGTCAGATTATGCCTGGCCCTAGTGCGGCTTCACTAAGGAAGGAAAGAATGCAATTTGAGACTTGATATTCAAAATAGAGCTGTCAAGCGATTAAAAAAACTAATCACGATTAATTGCGTGATAAAAAAAATTAATCCAGATTAATCATGCGATTAATTGTGCTGTTAATAATAGAATACCATTTATTTAAATATTTTTGGATGTTTTCTACATTTTCAAATATATTGATTTCAATTCCAACACAGAATACAAAGTGTACTGTGCTCACTTGATATTTATTTTTGATTACAAATATTTGCACTGTAACAAACAAAAGAAATACTATTTTTCAATTCACCTAATACACCTCTACCTCGATATAACGCTGTCCTCAGGAGCCAAAAAATCTTACCGCGTTATAGGTGAAACCGCGTTATATTGAACTTGCTTTGATCCACCGGAGTGTGCAGCCCCGCCCCCCCGGAGTGCTGCTTTACCGCGTTATATCTGAATTCGTGTTGTATTGTGTCGCGTTATATCAAGGTAGCGGTGTACAAGTACTGTAGTGCAATCTCTTTATCATGAAAGTTGAACTTAAAAATGTAGAATTATGTACAAAAAAACCCTGCATTCAAAAATAAAACAATGTAAAACTTTAGAGTCTACAATTCCAATCCGTCCTACTTCTTGTTCAGCCAATCACTCAGACAAACAAGTTTGTTTACATTTGCAGAAGATAATGCTGCATGCTTTTTGTTTACAATGTCACCTGAAAGTGAGAACAGGCATTTGCATGGTACTGTTGTAGCTGGCATTGCAAGATATTTACATGCCAGATGTGCTAAAGGTTCATATGTCCCTTGATGCTTCAACCACCATTCCAGAGGACATGCGTCCATGCTGATGACGGATTCTGTTCGATAACGATCCAAAGTAGTGCAGACCGACGCATGTTCATTTTCATCATTTGAGTCAGATGCCACTAGCAGAAGGTTGTTGGGTGGTTTTTTGGGTTTTTTTTGGTGGTTTGGGTTCTGTAGTTTCCGCAACAGTGTTGCTCTTTTAAGACTTCTGAAAGCATGCTCCACCTCATCCCACTCAGATTTTGGAAGGCACTTCAGATTCTTAAAGCTTGGGTTGAGTGGTGTAGCTATCTTTAGAAATGTCACATTGGTATCTTCTTTGCATTTTGTCAAATTTGCAGCGAAAGTGCTCTTAAAATGAACAACATGTGCAGGGTCACCATCTGAGACTGCTATAACATGAAATATATGGCAGAATGTGGGTAAAACAGGGCAGAAGACATACAATTCTCCCCCCAAGGAGTTCAGTCACAAATTTAATTAATGCATTTTTTTTAACGAACGTCATCAGCATGGAAGCATGTCCTCTGGAACAATGGCCAAAGCATGAAGAGGCATGTGAATCTTTAGCGCATCTGGCACATAAATATATTGCGACACCAGCTACAGCAGTGCCATGTGAATGCCTGTTCTCACTTTCAGGTGACATTGTAATTATGAAGTGGGCAGCATTATCTCCCATAAATGTAAACAAACTTGTTTCTCTTAGTGATTGGCTGAACAAGAAGTAGGACTGAATGGACTTATAGGTGCTAACTTTTTTTTTTTTTTTAGTTCAGTTATGTAACAAAAAAACCCTACATTTGTAAGTTACACTTTCATGATTAATTTTTTTATTGTGATTAATTTTTTTTGTTAATCACATGAGTTAACTGTGATTAATCGACAGCCCTAATTCAAAATGCTACTGTGCCTAATTTTGATTGATGCCATAAGTCACATAATATTGTTTCTTTTCCCTGATTGGCTGAGTTTAATGTTTATAATCCGATTTCTCATTCAAGTGCTGATGGAAAACAAATTTTAAATTCGCTTTCCACAAGCATTTAAATATGTGAGCTTAACATTCACTTCTGAGAGCATGTGTACTAGTAAAGACCAACTGAATGGATTTTCACAGAAGGTAAGCAATAGGGGTGTGTGCGGATATAGCTAAAACAAATTTTTACTTACACTCAGATGAATATTAGTGGGAAATGTTTTGCATGATTCACCCAACTGTAGTTCAGAGGCATGTTTCTGAAACCCTGTCCTTCTAGACACAAGATGTGACAGAAATAGGAGTGGGTCCACTCTGAGAGAGTATGCACTATAGTTGCAGTGCTTCAAACCATTGGAGTTCTTCTGTGGTTTGAAAGACAACATTCTTTTGTGAATGTGATTTCATTTTCCAATATGTAAGACAGGTTTTCATTAATCACAATTGCTCCTCTTTGCCTGTCTGGGGTAAAGGAGGCTGAATAGGCTGGCTTGACACAATCATTATCAAGGTGTGTTTCCTGTAGGAGGCCTGTAGTGAAATGCTCTTTTTGAAGAGACACAATGATATTCTTCCATTCTGTAGGGTGGTATTCCCTGGATAGTCCATGTAACATTTTGTTCAATTTTGAAATACTTGAAAGTAAAACTGGGTGAAAATTTTTGGATGAAACTTTTTTAGCCAAAACACAGTTTCAGATCAACCAAAATATTTCATGAAGTTGTGTCAAATTTATTGAATTGTTTGTGTCAAAAACAAAACAATTTCCAAAAAAAAAGAGAGAGAAATGTTTCATTTCAACATTTTTGGGTTGACCTGAAACAAATTTATTTTTTAATGTTTTGGTTTGGCCACTGAACCATAAAAATCAGTTATTCACACAAATCTTCTTGAAAGTTCACTGTGGGATGTACTACACAATAGCAAGAATTTGAAGCTACTGCCAATTCACCAGTTCCCAGAAAAGAGTTCACATGGGAAAAGTTTCAGGTACTATTGATCTAGTGGACAAGGACAGATAAATTGACAACATTTAATACAATAGCAAAAATAAAATTATCAAAAGGAACTATCAGACTTTTCATTACTTTTGATAAACATACCGCTTAAAAGCTTTGTTTTAAGTATTGACTAAAATATAAACTAACCATATCTTCCACATTTCCTGTGAGTTACCAATATGACCAGGATCTCTCTCTCTATCCCCCTACCTACCTACAACCTGTGAGCACACACACACACAGCCTTGTTTGCTAGCTATTTTTGTTTTGCATTGTACTTATTTATGCTCAGATTAGGCCATTAAGGTTGGAGCCCTAAGTAAGGGTGGTGAAGAGCTCCCAGGGACATTGTCAGGATACCTCCTGGAGCTGATGGGAAGCATGTCTTAAGAGGATGTAATATGCATCTCACCTTAGAGGAGTGTAGTATATTCTTCTCTCTGTGACTGGCCAGATCTGTTGGCTAATATGGAAGAAGGGCAAGGATTGGCTTCCCTTCTTTCCCACCCCCTCCCATCTGGAGAGACCACTGCCTGTAGTGACACTAGCTATGGCAGCTCTTACAGTTGAGGAAAGGGAAAGGTCCTTGTGCCCTCCCTCCTTGTGCTCTCTGTACACAGATGCTAGCCACAGTCTATATTAAAGGGATCTGTGGGGGTAGCATTTTACAATAATCAGTAGGCACTTTAGATCAGCCATAAGTTGAAAGAAAACTAAAATTGTAGCATGGGCTGGCAAAAAAAAAACCTGATTAATTCTTAAGATATCTAGAGTCTGAGCAACTCCCAAAGCAATAATCTGGTCTCAGGGTTTGTGCTCCTCAGTTCCCCGGGACATTTTCAGTACTGCAGGAGGAAAAGAACACAAGAACCTCAAAGAACAAATAAGAGATGCTCTATGATGCCAGCAGAATCATTGTGTGCACCTTGAGTAGGCCATTTACACAAGTGCAAGATGAGGGGAAGTGGGCGTAAATGCAGCTATTCTTGTCTGATAGCATTTTTATACTCGCTTTGCACTAATGTAAATGACTGCACATGGTGCAGGGCAATGGTGAGTTGGGCCCTTCTCCCTTGTAGATATTGGACTGAGTGGGAGAGGGTTACATGATACAATGCTAGTAGGAGAGTGAGCATGCCTAGTGAGATCTTTGAGGTCTGATTCTCCATTGTCGAGCACCTTGTGTAGCTATTTGCACCTGTGCCATTCTGATCATACACCCACTTTGCACTTCCTTTGCACTGAAATAAACAGCTATACGTGATGCAGAGCAATGGAGAATCAGGCCATACATGTTTCCAGAAGTCTGAGCAGAATCAGACTGAGTTGAATGCTAGTTAGTAAGAGTATTTTGCCTTCTCTCCTGAAAATCATAATTCCTGAATGCTTACTAACCAAAGCAGTAAAACAGCATGCGGCCCAATGAATGTGTAGCATAAAAGATGCATCTGGCCTAATTCTCCTCACATTTTATACCAGTTCTACACCAGTGCAATTCACTGGCTTCAATGGAGATACTCCTGATTTACATTGGTATGAGCAGAGAATCAGGTCCATTGTCTGCAATATATGTATTATTTTTCAAATGTAGCAAACTAAGTCCTGATAATGTTATATTTTTAATAAAATATCTATTAACTTTTTCCATCAATGAGATAATAAATTGTTTTTAAAGCAAAACAATTGCCAACTGAAATTTCACAAATTTAAGAAGTAGTTAGATAAAGAACAGTTCAGCCACATAAAGATGTATTACCTATAAAAACAGCCACATTACAAGGATTAGGGGGCTAATTTGGTTCCTCATATGCAAAGCTCTAATTTGAAGCAAGGAAACCAAATTAGTCTTAATTAAAGTCTTGTTTGACATGACCATTTAAACATGTGCTCCTTTCTACTAGGGCTGATTTTGCAGATGATGTGTCACATATTTACTAGACTAATATGTTCTCTTTCCAAATTTACTTTTACATGTGAGATGTTTTGGATCAGATTTTATTTCCTCTCTTTTAAATAAAATCTTTAACTGGAAAGGATTGGCAAATCATATTTGTGGAAGGAAATGTGAATGGTTTAAATGACAGAGATCTTTATAGGCTTAATAAAGTGTCTTTGGGCAACTACTATAGTTTCTTTTGAGGTAGGACAGTTTAAGAATAACTCCTTATGCATAAATGAATAGCATCTCATGAAATGTCTGAACACCAAGCCTTCTTTCCATTAAAAATAAATCTTTCCACAAACATTGTCTAGGTTTCCTCTAAACATTGAATTTGCTTATTTCACCTATCCGATGCCGTGATGTACAAATGTCTTGTATTGGCTAGTGTGCTAATTTGCATCCCAGCTTGCACAGAGAAGTCTCAGAAGGAAACCACAGAAAGCGTCTCTTCCCCCCCCCCCCTTTCTGTCTGTCTTTTTGTCCCCAATTGAATAAAGTCCTACAACAAGAAATAAGGATCTTTTTCATAGGTTGTAACATTGAAAAATCACCAAAGTACTCTCCAATATAGCTGAAATTAGACAGGAAAGCAGAGACTTTTGTCTCCAGTAGATCATGTGAAAATATTTACTAGAGAAGATAATGTTACCCAGGGGAAGCTGACAACAACTTAAACATGAAATGCAACCATCAGGAGATTGTAGACTGTCACATCAAGCTGGTGACATGAAAGCCTCGGTCATGCTGTTTAAGAGAACGAGACTTTGTATTTGAACTGGGTCATCAGAAGTTTCCCTTTGACCTCGACTGTTTCTAACTGGCAAAGGCTGCCTGCTAACATTTGTAGTTTAATTGTCAATGGCCAATAAGCATGACTCTGCAAGCATTTGTTCTTTCTTTTTTTCTTTTTCTTTCTTTCTGTTGCTTTGGATGGCTAGAGCAGTGGCAAATGCTATATGTGGCTGTGCAGGCAGATGCTGTGGAGCAACAGAAATGCCCAATAGTCCTGTTCTCCTACGTAGATACCACTTTACAGATTGCATAAACTATTCATTTTAAACACGAGATTACATAACTGTGCATAAACGTTAATCTTCACAATACCCCAGGGAGGTACGTATCATCATCCCCATTTTTTTATCAGAACATATCTATTGGATACTGAATTTAGATCACCTCTAAATGCAGGGCTAACACATTAACCCATCTTTCTTCAGGCTATTATTAACAAAGTCTGAGATACAACTTTTACTTAAAGCAGGTGGAGTTGTGAGTGGTATACATCTTTATTAGTTTGTTTACTTTGATGAGGAACCTTATCATCATCATCATCATCATCTTCATCTTCATCTTCTTCTAGCAATACTGAATCTAAACCTCCTTGATGGTTTAATTTCAGCACTTTTTATGATTATCATGATCATTTATTTCCATAGTTCTGCGGGCATACATAATGCTTTACAGAAATGGAAATATATAAAGCAAAAAAATAAAACCTGTGCCCTCCACATTTTCCCCTTTGTCCTCTATTAAATAAAGCCCTACAACAAGAAATGAGGATCTTTTTCAGAGAGATGCCAGAGAGGCAAAATTCAGCATCCCAAAGCTCAGTGTGTACAGATCTAGGGGTTTGAGTCAAACCATAAATTGGGAGCCAGTTATGCAATTCTAACCCTGCTCTGGGCTTTGAGTCTCCCAAAGTCCAGGGTTGTTTAAGTATGATGTTTGGGTTGGGACACTCTCTGCTCTGTTACTCACATGTTGCAGAGATACACAGATATCGTGGAAGTTTAACCAAATAGAAATTGGACCCAGCAACTGAGTGAGAATACGTTTTTTTCCCCGAGTTCAGTAAAATGGGCAGTTCATATAAATACGTTTTAATAGACATCCCATTACCCCCAGCAACTTTCCATTCCCCAATTCTCATCCCGCCACCATTACTCTTTGTCTACCACTACAAAATATAGGGAAGACTTGGTGTTTACTGATATCTCCCTCAGTACACACACATAGCACAAACTGCAACTGCAAGTCAGTTTCACTCAGATATACTCCCTTATCAGCTAGTTAAAATAATTTGATCAACAGAACAACATTTTTAACTCCTGAGTTTTGACAAAAATGGGGGAAGGGAATAGAGTTTTTCATGGTCACTTTGTCACTGAAAAGGAAAAATAATTACCGGAAAAATAATATTTTCACTGACAGTTCAGGGTAATTAGTTTCCCAGGGAGAAGGCGTTGGTAGCAAGGGGCTTTACACAGGGAGTCTTTGTCGTTTTATGGATGCTCATCTGTCAACTGTCAGGTTGTTTCAAAGGAGCTCTGGCCATAATGTTTTCCCTCTGCACCTTTCCCATCGTGGTGGCCCAAATTTGCCTGAATAACCATTCGTCTTCCTGTTTGCCTAGTCTGGGCACTTACAATAAGCTGGGATGGAGCGGTGCTGCTGGAGCTGCACAGCATGGGGCTTGTTGGGGAGAGTGTTTAACATTTTATAATGGCTTTGATGCAGAAGGATGTTCTGGTTGGATAAACTTTATTTTTCTGGACAAAGTATGCTTGGCAAATTAGAGACAGGCTCCTTAACTTGCAAAAGTAAGGATGGGTCAGTACTTTTTCCTGTAGGGAAGAACTTCCCCTCGGCCCAAATACATTGATAAGAAATCTCCTGCATTTTTAGTACACTGCATTTGTTCCTAGAAACCCCATAACTCTTATGCACTCATCCATTATATGTCTCTCTCTTTTTAGATACAGATATTCTC
Organism: Emys orbicularis; assembly: GCF_028017835.1. NCBI lineage: Eukaryota > Metazoa > Chordata > Testudines > Emydidae > Emys > Emys orbicularis. Next base: position 27,804,029 of record NC_088687.1, on the reverse strand, counting down.
AGACAAAAATCTTTGTTAAACTGGAGTTAAAGTTGTAAAACCATATTAAGGCCAAGTTTTCAAACCTGGATGCCTTAAATTAGGCAGCTAACTAGGTATCCTGATTGTCAGACGTGCTGATTTCAGTGGGAGTTGTAGATAAAATCAGACCACTTATTTAGGTGGCTAGATATGGATGTAAGTTCCTAATTGTAGGCATCTAAGTCCAAAACATTTGACCCAATAATTTATTGGAGGGGGGGAGTATTAGTGATTTAGGGTTAAAATATGCAAATATCTGAATTCCAGGAAATTCAGAGTTAAAATCTTAACTCTGTCTTCCTGTCCCTGTCTGCTCTGCAGGTTCAAGACATGAATTATCAGTAGCTGACAAGTCAGGATGTAGTCCTAAATGATCTGGGCCCTAGTTATGCGATTGCCATTGTGGCAATTAGGGTCAGTTGGTCAGAACTCAAGTTCATGTCTAGTAATAGCAGGGGTTTTCAATTGAGTGATTTCCCACCTTTACAATTCACTCCCATAAAATGTTAATAGAAAAAAAATGCACCCTCTTTAGAAGTTCATCAGAGTCCCATTTCAGTGACCGTCAGCTGAGATACTTGTATTTAGTCTGGAACAAGCAGTTTTGTTTTGTTTCTGATCTTTATATCTTATCTGATTTTGAACGCCTCATTGCCGTAGTGGTAGGTGCTGTAGAAATTAATGAATTAATCGTTTTACATTCTGCATACTTTCCTACTCAGCCCGGAACCTGGGAGGCTGCAGACCTCTTAAAAGACATCCACTGTGGTTTATGGAGGAAAGTGCATGTAGTCTAATGTCAGGAAAACCAGTAATAGTAAACAGTGAAGGATATAAGCCCCAGTTCTGGAATGCATCCTAAGCACATGCCTACCTTAAAGAATATGAGTAGCTCCACTGAAGGATTACATGGCTCTCTCTCATCTTGGGTGGGAAATCTTTCTTTGCAGATTTTATGTTTGTCTAGAGGGGCCTGGATTGCTGAATGGGACCTGCCATGTCACGTGTTCCGTTGACCTCTGCTAGTCCATTCCGCTCCTCCCACTCTCCCTGATTTCTGGCACTTCACTCAGCTTCTCTACAGAGCACTGGCTGTGACCATGATCACAGGAAGTAGTGCTGTACAGGGGAACTTACCCACTCAGGTCCCAGTTCAGCCATGTGCTCAACCTTAAGTGCATGAGTAGTCCCATGGACTTCAATGGGAAAAGCCACATGCTTAAGTGCTTTGTTGGACCGAGTACTTGTATTTTTTTCAGTGGGACTATTCGTAGGAGGAGAATCAGAGAATCGTAAAACTATAGGTTTATAAGGGACCACAAGGGGTATCTAGTCTAACTCCCTGCCAAGATGCAGGATTTGTTATCTAAACCATCCAAGACAAATGGCTATCCAGCCTCCTTTTGAAAACCTCCAGTAAGTCCTCACCTAAGAGAATTAGGATTCAGCAATCTGGCTCAAAGTATCTTTTCACTAAAATTTGGAAAGGATCACAACAAAAAGGATGATTCATCCAATTTGAAAAGATACAAGAGAGAAAGCAAAATAATTTTACTAATTAATAATGGCATGACTGATAGTTGACATTATTTTAATATGGCAAGTAGTTTTATAGTTTGCATTTTTTTCTGGACATATCCCCTAATTTTGATCAATTGAATAAATAAACTACACAGAGACCCCAAAAGGACAAATTCACAGCTCTATGGATTTTATTGGGTGTCACTAAACAAATATAAAAATTAAGGCCAACTACCACCAGCTCTTTTCAATTTCCACTTTGGTCACTCAGTGATACTTAAGAGTAAATGCAAATGCTCCCTTGATGGAGTCAGATTGCTTCTTTATTAATTCCATTCATAAATACACACGGGGTGTCCAGGGGAGCACTTGAAACCCTGATAATCAAAAGCTTATTGTGTGTTTGAGGAGCTTGAAAAGGAAATTGAAGTAAATACCAAGGGAGAATAGAATAAAGTTGGAGTTCTTCCTTCTAAACCAGCAGGAGGTCGTCTAAGTATAATGTTATGCACAACTTGTAGCTTTAGGGCCGGGGTTTGTCTGTGTGTGCAATTACAGTAGTAAAGTCACTGTTCTATGCATAATTAATTTGGCACTCCACAGATGGTAGAATCCCAGTACAGCATTAACATCTATATTATGGGCCGATGTGTATGTTTGATGTTTTGAAGACTAATAGCTTTAGCTCAGGTTAGTATTGAACTCAGTAGAACAAAATATTGAAAAGCAAAACCAACTTGTACAACATAGAGGTAAAGAGCAGCTCTGACGACTTGAGCAGGGCAGGATATTCCTCTTCTACTCTGTCTTGTAAAGGAAGAAGCACTAGGTTTTTGGTTTAAAAAAAAAAAAAACACAATTTCTTTGAAGACATTAGAAATATGCAACATTAGTGTGTTATAAAACAAATGTGTGTGTGAGAGAGAGGGAGAGATACATAAACAGAGGGTCAGACCTTCAACTAGTATAAAATCACTATGTTTTCATGGACTTCAGTGGTGCTTTGTCAGTTTATTCCAGCTGAAGATCTAGAGAGAGTATACCTACTGCACACTACTTAAAAGAAATGCATTCCTGCTTTTGAACTGGCGTTACCTCACCTCTATAGCATACAAACCAGCACCCATGTGAATGGATTAAAAGATAAATAAATGAAGTCTGAATGCCACAGTATAATTAACATGGCATATATTGATTGTATATGATTTGAACTGTAGCAAAGTGTTTGTAAAAAAGATCACAGTCTGTTTGGTGAAAAGCAACAGAGGGTCCTGTGGCACCTTTAAGACTAACAGAAGTATTGGGAGCATAAGCTTTCGTGGGTAAGAACCTCACTTCTTCAGATGCCTGTCTGTTTGGTGAAGAGGATGGATACAAAATGATGGCTGTTTGCTATAGTTTTTGGTGGATCTACCACCTCCATTTCTTCTGCAATTTAAGGCAGTGTTGCATTTCCAACTAGAAAAGGGATGAACTGTTGTTGCCATAAGCTTCTCTCTGATATAGACCTATCCTTGATACAAAACAGTGTACTATGACTCTTAAATTCACCCATCTCTCTGTACCACAAATAAATTCTCGGTTCAGCACACTTCTCAACTGTCCCTCATTTTAAAGGATGGCCCAAATGGATCCCCAGTGCCACTCCATGAAAACTCAGAGCCAAATCCTGCAGTCCTCTTAAAAGGGCTGATCCATAGCCTCTTATTTATATGAGCTAATTCAATGGGACTCCAGCAAAACTCCCATTAGTGTCAAATGGAGTGAGTAAGGACTGGAAGATTTGGCCTCTAGTGTTTTTATAATGTTGCTATGAATAATTATTTCCACTAAAATGCTGACTGATTAAACTATAGCAGAAATGTTTATGATAAAAGAATTAATCACACACCATTTTAAGCTTCCTTCTTTTTACGTTGTGTCCCATATTTTGACTCTCTCATCTCTCACATTTGAATGTTGGCAAGTTAATAGATACTGGGCTGAATTCAGATGTGGAATACATTGTGCTGTACAGTATATTACACATTGATAAGTGGGAGCAACTTACACAGTAAGTGTCTGATTGTTCACCACCTTGAACCTCATGTGGCCATTTCCATGACTACCCAAGGCACCAAGGCAGTAAAGAATCCCAGATGAGGAGCTCTGGGAAGTGCTGAGAATTGGAAATAAAGACACCACTAAGATAAACAATTACACTGACCTCGGGGAGGAAACAAAATTGACTGAGTAATGTTAGGTCTCTCCCAGGACCCCCATGTCTGGGTCTTTGCAACCTCAAGGACTGAACAGCTCATATTATGGGCAGCATAGGTTCCTTCTTACTCACTGTGATCTGGAGAAATACAAAGTTGGACTTGATTTCTTTTCCCTCTAGCTTACCTAAATATGACAGTCTGAGCACACTGTTTTATTTTCCTCCTCAAAACAAACTAATAAAATAGGGAGAGCTCGAGCTCCTAAATCACTGGACTAGTAATAACCATATTGAGTTCAGCAAGGTTATGTGTGTGCATAAGGCAAGTAGGATATAGCCAAAATTATTTGACAGTAAAAAACAAAGACCTACCCCCAGTTATTTATTTTGAGGGAAAAGCAGCAAAGAAAATCAATGATTTGGCTCAAAGGCCTTATTACAGGTAAACTGGGACTGAAAAGGTGATTTCCTGGGTCTCTGGTGAAGTTTATCATCTTCTTTGCAATATCCTGCTTCATCCTTGCCATGGCCGAGTTTTATTCCTGTTTCTTTTCCTTTTCGGAGTGTATCAGATTGTCCCTGATGGTCAGTCCTCCAGACCTTCCTGTAAGGGACCCAAATCTGTTACCCTTGCATCAACATCAGTGGGACTGCTTTCCCAGTAAGGTATTACTGTTGCCCCTTCCCTTCCCCCCCCCCCCTGAAAATTGTTCCACACTGCTAGAATCCTGCACTCACATGGAGCCCCAGTGAAACCAAGGGGTCTGTACGAGGGTTGCAGGGATCCATCTGCATAGAACAGCTTTCAGGATCAGAGCTTAAATTCAACCTACACAGGCGAAAAGTGATGGTGGGCAATAACCAGGGAAGGTAACAAAAGGACAGGAGTTGCAACATTTACAAACACATGAATTGCTTTTACCATATGCATCCTGTTTTTTAAAAACAGTTTTAGTATTTCCCCAGGGACTGGAGACAAACATATGGGGGATGTGTGTGGTTATTTGTGAGGCCATGATACTTATGGCATTTCCTCTTGATATTGCATCAGATAGAATTTTCTCATGGCTTATGAGTTTATAAAATAAAAAATGGGGAAAGGCAGTAAATCATTCAGGATCAGACAAGAGAACTTTAAAAAAAAGGCCCCACCAAAACAATGGATATTTAAGCAGAAAGTGTTCCAGCTCCTTCTGACAAAGACCCTCCAGAGGATTACAATACAGTCAATGTTGCTTTAATTAAATTTAATGCTGTGTGAAATGCACTCGGAGAAACTTTGATGAATGACTGGGGCAATTCACACAGCTCACTAAAGGGCATCCAGCCCTTGCAGGGGTGTCAAGCCACGATGAATTGGTTAGTACAGGCATGTTTATAGACTGCCTAAGGAACCTTGTATCTGTGTGGTAATGTCAGAGATAATGTTATGATTCGCTGGACCTTGGGGGGCTTTGATGACACGGTTAATGAGATGTCCCAGGGAGCGTCCCAGCAGGTTACTCTCAGACCTCCCACATCAAACGAAGCAGCTTTGCTTCTTCAGAGCCTGCCGTCCTCCAAATCCCTCAGCTGGGCTTTTCTTTCCATAGGGCCACTTTTTTTATTTTTTTGTCCTTAGTCAACATTAACTTTGTCTGGCAGCTGAAATGCAAAAGTTGTTAGTTTTTAATTTGGTTTCTCTTTGACCTGCCTATACAATGGCTTTCTAGTATTTTACAGAAAGGGGAAAAAGAGGATAAAGCAACGGAGGAAAAATGAGGAAACAAAAACTTTTTAAAAAGCAGAGGAATGTTTCCTTCACGCAGACCTTGGTTGCAAAACAATGAGCTGTGATAGTGGAACTGGGTCTTTTATCTGTTTCACCCAAAGAAGCGAAGAAGAAGAACCCAATGGATTAATTGATAAATACAAGTCTGTTGTTGAAGTTTGTTTTAAAGGGTTGATTGTCGAGCTATAATAAAGGTTGTTGTTTAGCAATTTCTCTTTGTAGGGGGAAAAAACTCACTATAGGTTTGGTTAAAAGTGAGGTTAAATGGTAAGTAAACATTCTTATAATAATACATCTATCTCTGCAAAATTCCCAGGGCAGGAAATGGACTTGAAGTATTACATCATTAAAGAGGGATGTACATCAAAGTGAACACAAGACCATCTCAAATGACCCTTCTCAAATATAAAAACTGTATTTTTTTGGTATCTTTGAAGTTCTGCGAAAATGTTTTGGGCTGATAATGGCTCACAGATTTGACAGATCTGTGAATGGCATCAGCCATTGGAAACACCCTCATTTGGACCATGTAACTGATTAAGGCAAGAAGTCCTATGATCCGCTAGACAGAGAAACAATGTTTGAGAAAAATTAAGATGGACACCACTGAAATTACATCTACAATATTGTAATTGTGCACAAGAACACCCTGAGACATACCACAGTGGGGTGCAGTGATCTGTATTCTGATGTGCAATGCTTTATGGGATTGATACATTTCTTTTGACTGATTATATTATCATTGGTGTGCAGCAATACGACTATCTAATTATTACAGACAATAGCCAAGACACTAACAAAAAATGGGCCGGATTCCCATTTCCAGAAAGGCCACATGGCGTCGCTAAGGCAGTGTAAAGGGGCTGTCAAGTGGGCATAATTTATACTTATACTCACTTGAAGGCCCTTTACACTGCTAGAGCAGTGTAAAGTGGCTTTAGTGTAAATGTGAATTAGAGCCAAAATCTTAGGGTCAGATTCTCAGCCAGATCTGATCCAAAGCCCATTGAAATCAGTGGAAGTCTTTCCATTGACTCTAACAAGCTTTGGATCAGATCCGTGGTGTAAACCGGTGTAGCGCCACGGAAGACAATGTAGATATGCTGATTTATGCTAGTACTGTGTACTGAGATCGTATGCAGTGTAACTGTAGCCGTGTCGGTGCCAGGATATTAGAGAGACAAAGTTGGTGACGTACAGTTTTCTATTGGACCAACTTCCAATAAAAGATAGGACCTCTCCTCCCTTGTCTCTGTATTAAGGCCGCACAGCTTGTCATGGATTTTTTTTTTTCAATTTTTCACTGAAATTGAGTTTTTGACAAAGCAGGAAATATAAAGCTTGGAATGTTTAGTGCAATATGGTTTCAGCCCCATCGCACATCCAACATATGGATGTACATTTTGTGGTGTGTGTATATATTGAAAACACTTAGAAGTGATACATAAGATAGATGTTTAGAAACAGCCACAAAACAGGAAACAGAAATTACTATGGGCCAGACTGACTTGGACTATATGCCCCCATGCAAGAGAGTGAGAGGGAGTCAGACTATGCCACTCCCTTTATACCCCTGCACATGCTATCTGGTACCTTGAATTTGGCTTTCAGAAGTAAGAGGGCACAGCACATCTTCTTACTCCCTCGAGCAACTGGGTTGGGGAAGAACAAGAAGGGACAGGAATTGGGTGGTGCCTTCCCGTTGTGTCTGTAGAAGTGCACTCAGCTTTAGTTGTACAATTAATACAAATGCACACGGACTGCCTAGTTCATAGACAACTGATACTTTGTTTAAACAAACTGCACCAGTTCTTCCATCAGTTCAGCAAAGTGGCAGAAGAGGCAACCCCAGCCAGCTGGAGTGAGATGGACCAAAGAACGGATTGTGTAACCCCTCCCTACCAGGAGGAGAATGGACTGGACGGTCCCAGCCCACTCCCTTCTCTCTGTATCTGTGTAGTCAGAACCAACTATCCAAGTAGAAACATTTAAAGTTAAATGGCATTTATTTAATATGTTACTCACTGCTGGCCAATATTGTTATAATGAAGTTGAAACTAGATCACAGAAGAAGCAAATGCCAGATTTGTTTTGTCTTGTAGGAAAAGACAAAGTAACCTGTCTTGTAGGAAAAAAAACAACAGAAGAGCAGGCTGGAGTGTTTTCCAAGACTCTAATCTATTTTTAAATAGGTGTCTTTCTAAAATGTAGCAGCAACAACAATCTCTGCTATCGTTAATGGGCTGTCAGTGCTTTCATTATTTGAATGACTGCTTTCTGAATCAGAAGTTAAAGACATCATGTCATTGTCACTGAGTCAATGGCAGTAAATTTAACAAAGGACCTTGACGTCATTGGGAGCAACAGTCTCTGTCAGTTTCAAACAAGATAGCAAGGTCAGCAAAGAGTCAAAGATGGCTAAGTTTCAGAGTAGCAGCCGTGTTAGTCTGTATCCGCAAAAAGAACACATCCGAAGAAGTGGGCTGTAGCCCACGAAAGCTTATGCGCTAATAAATTTGTTAGTCTGTAAGGTGCCACAAGTACTCCTGTTTTTTTTAAAGATGGCTAACAGTGTCATGGCCTCACCAACATAGCCAAGCACGGTGAGCTTGTGAGGCAAGCCTATAGTATAAGAAAAGACTCACTTTATGGTGGACTCTTAGCGATAATAAGCATGTCTTATTTCTTATATAGTAGAAGCATCTGTTACCTGAAACCTCCAAAATAGATTTTTTGTACAGTGTTGTTTTAAAAATTAAATATAAAATCAACGAGCCAGAACCTCCCAACACACTCAAGGAGTGCACCAATAGCTCACCTAGGCGAAACCTGCTGTGCTATTGCTATGTTACAAACCCAACAGACTGTTTAGACTGAAGTCCCTGATACAAGAGTGGTTACTGTCCTGCGGCCCAGTCTCACAAGCCTTTAATATACAGAGCTCCCGGTGACTTCAGTGGGAGTACCACACGCTGAGGTCCTGCAGAACTTGGACCTAGCCCTTTAAATGTTTGGAGAAGACCAATGCTGTAAGCAGAACACCAACTCCTTGACAGTATGCAATTCAATTTTTAACACATAAAGAGGCAATTTTTTTCTTTAGATACTATTTTCATGGTACATAATTGCTATAATGACCTTCAGTTGAGGCACTGCCTGGTATATAATGACTGATTAGCTTAAGGGCTTTCGTCTTCACCTTGGTTCCTAGACTCTTCCAGCCAGTCATTAATTACCAGAAAAATCTCTGACCTGGAGGTCATTATTGTTTGAAGACAGAGTGCCTGGTCTGCAAAGGCCAGTTGATACTGCATAAGTACAACCAGAAAAAAAAAGTGGCCAGAGATGCTAGCAGAGAAATCCTCAATGTGCAGGGGAACTCTAAACTGGCACAAATCTGGAAAAGGTGGCTCTGCCAATTTCTGTGCCAGCTGCTCCCTCCCTAGTCTCTGGTGTATGGAAAAAGAGGGGGCATGTTGGAGACGTTGCAGGGGCCAGGCATGGTCAGGATAGGTAGGGGAAGGGGCATAGCAGAGTAGAGCTCCACTGTTGTTATTTAATATTTGTATTCCTACAGGGACCCAGTCAGATCAGGACCACATTGTGCTAGGCGCTGCTGAAACACAGAACAAAAAGACAGCAGTTGCCCCTGTTTACAATCTAGGTATGTGCTATGCTCTATCCTCAACATGAGTAAGTGAAGACTGCCCCTGTGCAGCCCCAAATGGTACTGCAACTGGAAGCCACAACTAGCACACTGCAGTCACCACAATCCATTACATCCAAGTAGAGAATCATGACTAGATTATCTTCAGCGCATACACTGCAAAGTCTCCTTAGTCATCTTTCCCTTAAACAAATTTGTCTTAAACAAATTATTTTTCAACACTTGCTCAAGCAGCCATCTCTTGGTGCTGATAATCTTGCCAATTATTATCCTGTCTTCAATCTCCCTTTTTTAAGGGGAACGTCCCTGATAAGGTTGTGGCAATGCACTTATGGCAAAACCTGAAGTCCTCAGACTAACTTGACTGCTCTCGCCTGTTTTGTTTTAGGCCTGGGTATGCTCTGATCTCATGGATCAATGACCTCCCCCTGGCAATGGACAAAGGTTAAACGGCCACACCAGTTTTATTAGATCTGTCAGCTGCCTTAATCCTGTTGGCTATTGTATTGTTGGCAAATCTGTGGATTTTAGCAGGGATAGATGGAGCTGCTTTCAAGTGGCTCCACTCATTTTACTCTGAGAGAACCTCGAGACAGTAATGGATAATTGCAACCTAACACCAACTGTTCTGTTATGGGGCTTGACAGAGGTCTGTTCTGTCTGGGCTGACCAGATAGCAAGTGTCAAAAATCGGGACAGGAGGTGGGGGGTAATAGGTGCCTATGTGAGAAAAAGACCCCAAAATCGGGACTGTCCCTATAAAATCGGGACATCTGGTCACCATAGTTCTGTCACTCTTCTTGTTGAATGTGAATGTATGATTATTAAGGGAGATACTGGAGCAGTATAGGCTGTGGTTCCTCCTAGATGCATGCACACATGTGTCTATATCACCCAGAGAGCATGGCTGGTCAGCTAGTGTCTAGTAGGAGTTTGAATGAGGGTTAGCTACTTGAGGGGCAACCAGATTAAGAGTACTGTGATGTTAGTAAGAGGAAGCAACTGAAGGAACTAATGGTGATGATATCTGCCCCCTAGATTGCGGGTGTTTGCCTGCCTTTTGATGTGCTTCTAGATGTGCAGATAGCATCAGAGGCTGAGAATTCTTCTTTCAATCTGCACTTACCCAGGAGGTTATTACCTTTCCTCTTAGATATGGACTTGCCAGAGTTTTCCATACCTTTGCTACCTCCAGATTGCAATACCGCAGGGAACTCTGCATGAGAGGAAGGTTTTGATTTTGATCTAAAAAGCTGTAAATAGGCTTAAGTCCTGGCTACCTCAAGTATCTTCTCTCTCCTCATGTGATATCAAAGCAACTGAGGACAACTGAGTCATTCAAGCCAGCAACTCTAGGTTTAGATGGGAGGATAACATGGTGTCATAACGAGGAGTTCTTGACTCTTGGAATTCACTCCGCTCCTTTGTCCAGCATGGTCTGAATGTATTGACTTTTCCGGTCTCGTTGTGAAGCAGATCTTTTTTCCCAGGATGTCAATGGTGGTAAGTTTGTTAAGTGAGTGAGATGAGGAGAGTCTTGATTTTTTTCTGGGTGGAGTTCAGCTGTGGTCACCGAACCTTTTTGAATTTTGTATGCATTTTATAAACAGTTTGATACATGAATCTAGAGCTACTGACAAGTGCATTTGAAATAAATAGAAATAAAACATACATCAGTGTATAATAAATTATTATACAGAATCAGTTAATGTTAGCTAGTTAGAAGATATGAAACTGGTTTCAGGGGAACTTTATAATAGCACATCTTCTGTTTTTACTTGTTTTAAAAGAAATATTACCACAAAAATGGAAACTAAATGAATCCCATTGAGCCTCTGTAATACTGTATATCATCTCCCACCATTGGATGATTTTACTACCATACGGGTTGCAGTGTCTGGACCCAATATGGTGGCTGAAGCTGAAGTTCCATCCTTCACTTGGACTTTCTTTCCTTTAGCAGGTTGTAATCAGACCTTTAACGTTATTTTAACATAGGTTTTTTGTATTCAGTTTCCTTGTGTGGTTTAAAATTCATTTCCAGGCTATGATCTAATAGCAGTAATTACCTTAGAAGTGTGTACAGTACAGGGTATGTTTATTTTAGTATCAGCCAAGGCAAATGATTACAGGTCTTGGCTTCACTTCAGGGATCAGTTGTGTTGGGAGAGCCAAAAACAACAGCTACCTTTGCAATCTGGCAAGCAGGTCCAAAATACCTTACAAGAATGTTTGATTTAACGATATGAAGGGCAGTGAGAGCAACAGAGCAAAGCCCTTTGAGTCCTGTTGTTGTAGCGGGTGGCTGGAGTGCAAATCCCTCTGTAGCTCTACGTTGTGGTCTGAACCAGACTTGTCATATAATGACTGCTATTCCCTAATTTCAAATGGCAATTTACTCTCTAGGTTCTATGAGTTTCTGAGGTACATTGCAAGCAGATTATAGCTAATGCTGGCAACAGGAGGGAAGCGAGGAATAATTGAATAATTTGATACTGCACGGTATATATAGATATAGACGAAACAATTTTAAAAATATACTAAGTTTGTATGCTTGCACATTCACAGGTCAGGTAGCATGTGCAAGCGTAGCTCTGCCTCCTATGTGTATTTGTTGTTGGCAGTGTTTGTGTAGGGAAGGTCTGTGTGCGGGCCGATTTAGATATACATGGGTTTCAGCAGACAATTGTTGTCAGTGTGAGGCGACACAGCAGGCACAGCAAGATAGAAGATGGGTACTTGTTTAGAACGGATTTTCTTTACATTTGACTTCATAGATTTCTCTGACCCTTAAAAAAATCAAGCTAAGGGCCAGACTGTGTGCAGTCTCTGTAAGGTCATGCAGGGATGGAGGGGCAAGCAAGAAATGTCTTCTCCCCACCCCCTCCTTGTACTGCTACACAAGAGCCATACACAATAGCAGTCTCAGTGCTATATAGAGGGCAGGTCTGCCTGTTCCGTTCATGGCATACACACAGAGAAGTTAGATAAAAACATAAATACTCTTCCTGTAAGGTGCAATGTAACACTACTTTATTTCTTAGAATTCAGAATGATAACACACAAGAACAAAACAGAGAGACAAAACAGGCTGCTCCCTAAAACAGATGCACAACTCACCCCACTAGGCTCTCTGTCTGCAAGCTGACTCTTTATCACATGCTTTCCTACAGAGATGCTTAGTTTGCAACCAGGACCAGGAAAGCCCTTACAAATTAAAGTGACAATCTACAGAACTAACACAGTTTTCAAATACAACATACTGCCTATTTGTGGTTCCCTCACCTGGGAGCAGGGTGCCAAAGGCGGGGCAAAGAGGATGCCGGACTATGACGCCACCTTCTCTCTGCACCGGCCCAGAGTTGGACTGGTGAAGAAGGGGAGCAATTTGCTCCATGCCTATTGGATAGAGCAGACTGCTAACCTTCCCCCTGATTTTACAGGGATTACTGTAGTGTTATGTTATCAAGTTGGACACTGAGACTAAAATTTTCAAATTTTGGGTACCTAAAGTTAGACTCCTAAGTCCATATTTAGGCACCTAAATAAGTGCTTTTCAAACGTGCTGAGCAGATTGCAACTGTCATTGACTTCAATGGGAGCCAAGGGTGCTTAGCACTCAGTGAAATCAGGTCATTTACATAGGTGCCAAAATATGGACTAGGGTGTCCCATTTCAGATATCTGTGGCCTGATTTTCAGAGACGCTGAACACTGACAATCCTCCTGAAATCAATGGGAGCTGCCAGTGCTCAGCACCATTGAAAATAGGGCCACCATGCTTGAGAATTTTGTTTGACTAAGTCTGGTTTCTAGCAGAATGAGACTTGATATGATATCACATTCCAGTCTTAGTTATTCCCTATTTTCACCTGGGTAACTCCAGTGGCTTCAATAGAGTTACTCTGGATTTACACTGGAATAGCTGAGATCAAACTCTGGCCCCTTGAAAAAAAAATACTATTTTAATATTTCCTGGCTTTCTCACTTGACTTCACAATCTGAATTTCTCTCCTGCCACAGAGCCCCTCACTCAGATCTACATTTAAAATTTAAAAGCAATATATATTTAAATGTAAAACAATATGTGTAAGTAATTGTTAAATTTTCAAGAGTTTTGGATTCTGTCTTGAATTGTGAAGCCTACAGAATCTATCTTAAATCATACACAAAAGCTAACAATTAAAAAGACTGTCATTCTCTTTTGAAATAGGATCGGTATCATTCCATATTAGAGCGCATCTCACTTTCATTTAGTCTGAGCTGCTCATCATTTCAGGTGAGGGTTGTTGCTTCTAATAGCATCTGAATTTATTTCCACAGTCAACAATATCATTAAACTGCTTATTCTCTCATTCGGAGAAGACTGAACAGTTTGAAGTGTATCACTTACATTTTGTTAACCTCTGCAGATAAGATCCAGTAGCTCTACCAAAAGTGCAAGATTGAACTTCTCTGAGATTGGGCCTCAACCCTGCCCTGGAAAAGCCCCCTGTAGGGATAGCTCAGAATACATCAACCTGGAGCTCTGCTCTTCGCACTGGCTCCCAACTGAGTCCATACTTAGTCAATCCTTGGCCCTCCTCTGAGATTATCCACCTATCTGTTAGACATTTATATGGGCCCCATCACTATAGTAACTAAGAATTTAAAAATAGAAATAACAATCTCTCTTCTCCCCTCCCCCCCGCCCCTCAGCCTGTAGAACAAATAGCTTGATTAGTCTGCCTGTTGTGTGTGTGTGTGTGTGTGTGTGTGTGTGTGTGTGTGTGTGTGTGTGTGTGTGTGTGTGTGGAACTTGGTGTGTTTTTTTACATTTATATTTTGCGTTAGGGGTGTGATTCCCCCCCTTGTGTATGCACACTTGCTCTAGCTCTCATAGAGCTAGTGTGAGTATAAATAATAGGGTTGCCACAAGCAGCAGCCACTGTGCTTACTACAAAACTACCTGAAACTGGTGAGTACATACTTGGCACAGCAAAGCCATGCCGCCGCTACCATGGCTAAACTGCTATTTATACTCACGCTATTGTGACTATGCAAGTAGGGGAATCAGACCTCTGACTCGTAGTGTAGACAAAGCCTGAAAGTGGTCGGGTGTGTGGTCATTCTTATCTCTTGCAGGAGTGATTTCTGTAGTGTAAGGTTGTCAGGTCTCACAGGGTCTCAAACCCAGGTCTGTGGTGGTCATCACACACCAATCCCCCCCACCCAGCAGCTTATAGACAACTGCTGGGACCAAAGTCCATGAAGTCCATCTAGGGCAGAAGCCATGCCCCTATGTTCTGATTGAGAGAGATCTAAGGCTCCTGATTGGGCTGCAGCCCCTATTTATTTCCAGAGAAGGAAACTGGAAGTTGTCCATACAAGTGGGGTTCATTCTGCCATGGACCGCTGGTCTGGTGTTTTCCTGTTCCTGCCTTCTGATCCTGACCTACTGGTATCCTGACTCGGCCTGACTCTTAGTAACTGACTCTTGATCCCTGCCCACCAGTTTCTCTCATGATTCTGATGCTCTGGTGTTCCAGCCCAGCCTGATAACTGGTAGCTGGACCCTCGTTCCATGCCTGATGCTAACCCTTAGGCAGGCTGCCTATCCCCTGACAGCGGTCCAGCTTCTGAGAGAGTTCTGTCTCCCACACTCATGAGACCTGCGCTATTGGTCAATAGTGTAATGGTTCCAGTAGAACGTAACTGTTGAGGGGAGGCCACGCCCACACAGCGAGAGGCTCTCTCTCTAAGGTAGCAGGTCCAATTTCATGAAGGCCGATAAATATCTGGACTCAGTTGGGAGCCAGTGCAAAGAGCAGAGCTCCAGGTTGATGTATTCACAGGGACCTGAATTGCTAAGCAGACAGGTTGATGTAATTCTAACAGTTGGACTTTTCAGGGTCTGTGCCTTGATTCCTAGATATAATTAACTTCAAATAGTGTCAGTTATGATGTAGACACTTGTCCAGTAGGAACTGGATTGAGTCCAGGACCTACTTTCAAACAGACCATCAGATGGTAACAACATTTTTGTCATTGCCAACCTGATGTACATTTGACCTGGTGACACAGAGGTAAAAAGTTTTCTATCTATCTCATTTGTAATCTCCTGAGAGATCCTCTGGATTAAAACTGCTTCTTAAAAGACTGACTTTGGAATTGAGAGCAAAGCTGTTCATATAAAGCCACAAGCTGGTGTGGCAGGATTTTATAGGTCCTACGAGGACCTATGTTTATAGGTGACACTGTTTCATATGTTAAATAACCTGAATGACAAAATTTAATATAGCTCACATATCATATGAATATTTTCCCAAGAAGATTTTGAAGGTGGATATTAAAGTCATCCCAGTTTTCTTGAAACAATTGACAGCGTTTACATTAACATGGCTATTGTGATTACTGTAGTAACCAGTAGTTACTGTTATTAAAATGGGGGGGGATGACAATATTATTATACCAAGAAAGGTCTCTCAATGACTCCAACTCAGATAAAACAAAACAAAAGTTTAAAAGCCTATGAAAACATATCTTTAATTGGACCAACTTCTGTTGGTGAAAAAGAGCACAAAAGCTTGTCTCTTTCACTAACAGAATCTGGTCCAATTAAAGATATTACCTCACCCACCTTGTCTCTCACATACCCCAGGAACAATACGTCTACAACACTGCAAATGTGAAAATATAGCTACACTCTGTCATTAGCTTCAAACCCCAAAATATTAAGAAGCCAAGATACTCAAAACTAAAGGAAAAGGCCAAAAAAAGCATTTTAAAATGGTCCTAGTCCCATAAACATTAGAAAAGCACAGATAAACTCCAAAAGCAACCTTCAGACTCTAAACAGACTCAAATTAAAGACATATACACTCTTCCATGAGTGATTGTTCATGTCCATTCCAATAGATGTGTGTGTGCATGCACCGCATGCATGATCGTTGGAAGGTTTTACCTCAGCGGTACCCGTCGGGTTGGCCATGGATCCCCCTGGAGTGGCGCCTTTATGGCGGTGTATATAGGTCCCTGTCGACCCGCTGCCTGCTTAGTTCCTTCTTACCGCCAGTGACAGTCATTGGAGCAACTGGTCTCTTGCTTTGCAAGTGTTTCCTAGCGTTTTTCCATGTATACAGTTATTACTTTTCATTAGATCATTAGCTTAAACCCCGCAGCTGCAGGGGTTTAAGCCATGCGAGAGGTGTGGTAAGCCTATGCCCACAGGGGATCCGCATGCAGCTTGTCTGAAGTGCTTAGAAGAGGGCCATTTGCAAGACAAGTGCACCATTTGCAGAGGATTCAAGCCCAGAACTAAGAGAAAGAGAGAGATTATTGCCTCAAGCTCCTCTTAATGGAGTCCGCGCTTTGGCCCCAACCGGCTCAAGCGTCGGCACCAGCAGCCTCAGTACATAGCATACCGGCCTTAGTGCGGGACACATGGGCACTGAGGAAGGACTTGCATAAGAAGCATCGACACTGGTCCCCCGCGCGGAAGGCCGACTCATCAGCGCTGAACCGTTCACAATCCCCGGTGCTGCATAGTAATAAGAAGAAGGTGGAGCGGTGCCGCTCCCCTGTCAAGAATAGTAGGCAGACTCCAGCGCGGTGCATCCCACGTCGGGATACCACAAGGCTGGCCCATCAGTCCTGGCACTGTCGACTCTGGCCTCGAAGGCAGGTCCGTTGAGTCCAGTGTTCATGGACTCCCCAGTCTGGGAAGTGTTGGAGGAGGACCTGGACCTCCCCTCCACACCAAATACTTTTGAGGCCACGCGGGACTTAACTGCCATGACAGCACAGTCCCCAGCCTCTCATTCCCGTGTACTGGCTCCAGTACAGTCCGCGCAGGCCCAGGCGGCTGCACCATCTGCGGCACCATCTGCGGCACCGATGGCGGCACCTCCTATCTGGCATCGAGGCAAGGCCACCATGATGCGGCACCATTCTCCATTACCGCAGCACCGCTTCCTGGCACTGTCAAGATCTGACTCTCTCTGGTCGGGCTCAGACTACTCATTGGAGTCGTCTGTATCCTGACGCAGCCGGTACTGCTCGAGATCCCAGCACCAGTTTCGGCACCGCGGGGTGCAGGAACCCTCGATACCGATGGTGTCCTGGCCTCCCCAGGAGGAAGAGGAGCCGGGGCAGGGTAGCCCCAGAGGGAGTGAGCCCCGGAGAGCAGGACGTGGGCCCCGCACGGCAGCACCCTGCCCTCTATGGCCCTGCTGCTGCTGCTGCTCCTGGCCGCCCTGCCGCAGCCCCTGGGCGGCTCGGGCCGCTTCGCCCAGCCCCGGCTGCAGCGCTGGGGGGCGGCCGCCCTGTGGCACGTGCAGGCGGCTCTGTGTGCCCCGCGGGGCGGCCCCCAGCCCAAGTGTCCTCCGCTTGGAACCTGCCCGGCCCAGCCACAAGGTGCGGGCGCTGCTCCCTCGCGGCGCGAACCGCAGCGGCCCCAGGGCGCCCCACGCACGACGCACTGCTACTGCCAGGGCCGACTCTAGGCTTTTGCTGCCGGAAGCAAAAAAAAAAAAATTATGTCCGGAATGCCGCCCCTGAAAATGTGCCACCCCAAGCACGTGCTTGGTTTGCTGGAGCCTAGAGCCAGCCCTGCCCAGAGGGAGTGACCCTAACAGGTAATGATCAAGTGATCTCTCTCCTGCCATCCATCTCCACCCTCTGACAAACAGAGGCTAGGGACACCATTCCTTACCCATCCTGGCTAATAGTCATTAATGGACCTAACCTCCATTAATTTATCCAGTTCTCTTTTAAACCCTGTTATAGTCCTAGCCTTCACAATCTCCTCAGGCAAGGGGTTCCACAAGTTGACTGTGTGCTGTGTGAAGAAGAACTTCCTTTTATTTGTTTTAAACCTGCTGCCCATTAATTTCATTTGGTGGCCCCTAGTTCTTATATTATGGGAACAAGTAAATAACTTTTCCTTATTCACTTTCTCCACACCACTCATGATTTTATATACCTCTATCATATCCCCCCTTAGTCTCCTCTTTTCCAAGCTGAAAAGTCCTAACCTCTTTAATCTCTCCTCATATGGGACCCGTTCCAAACCCCTAATTATTTTAGTTGCCCTTTTCTGAACTTTTTCTCATGAGAGTATATCTTTTTTGAGATGAGGAGACCACATCTGTACGCAGTATTCAAGATGTGGGCGTACCATGGATTTATATAAGGGCAATAAGATATTCTCCGTCTTATTCTCTATCCCTTTTTGAATGATCCCTAACATCCTGTTTGCTTTTTTGACTGCTGCTGCACACTGCGTGGACATCTTCAGAGAACTATCCATGATGACTCCAAGATCTCTTTCCTGATTAGTTGTAGCTAAATTAGCCCCCATCATATTGTATGTATAGTTGGGGTTATTTTTTCCAGTGTGCATTACTTTACATTTATCCCCATTAAATTTCATTTGCCATTTTGTTGCCCAATCACTTAGTTTTGTGAGATCTTTTTGAAGTTCTTCAAAGGGCTCCCCATCTTGTCACAGCGTATTTCATCGTGGATCACGTCCTTCATCAGAATGTGCCATGACCTAGCTAAAATTCCAGTCCCGCCGTTAACGGCACACTCCACAAGAGCTCAGGCGTCATCCGTCGCATTTCTTGCGCAGGTCCCTATCCAAGATATATGGAAGACAGCAAAGTGGTCTTCCATCCACACCTTTACGTTGTACTATGCCATCACCCAACAGGTGAGGGACGATGCGGCCTTCAGCAGGGCAGTACTGCAATCAACAACTCAGTGAACTCAGACCCCTCCTCCATCGAAACTGCTTGGAAACCTATTGGAATGGACATGAGCAATCACTCGAAGAAGAGAAGATGGTTACCTACCTTTCGTAACTGTTGTTCTTCGAGATGTGTTGCTCATGTCCATTCCAAATACCACTCGCCTCCCCTCTGTCGAGGTATTCTGGCAAGAAGGAACTGAGCAGGCAGCGGGTCGGCAGGGACCTATATACACCGCCATAAAAGCGCCACTGCAGGGGCTCCACAGTCAACCCGACGGGTACCTCTGGGGTAAAGCCTTCCAACGATCATGCACGCGGCGTGCGCACACACCTATTGGAATGGACATGAGCAACACATCTCGAAGAACAACAGTTACGAAAGGTAGGTAACCGTCTTTTCGATACACTTAGCTACCCTGTTAAATAATGGGAGAAACTTTTCTAAAAATAGACCTTCCCCAGCTAAATTTTTATGAATCAAAAGAATTCCTGCTACAAAAACTAAATTTTCCTCAGTGTTGTAGCTGAGAATTTAAATATTACCAAATGCTAAAAATATTGGGACATTTTCAGGTAAAATTCCAACAAAATGTTTTCTCTGTCCCCACATCTGCCACATATGGATCAGAGACACTCTCACCCTGCTGCCCAGCGAATCTTGATTCTACCAATGCCTCCTCTCCATCCCTCCATCTCCAGTGTACCCTCCCAGTAGAGGCCAACAACCACAACCACCTCTACCCAATTCACCGTCTGCAGTCCACATTTGTAATATCTCCTGGAACCTTTCCTTTCCCCCCTATGGTCAGTCCACACTTCTGATATGGGTTGGGAAGGTGTATTTGCTTTCTCCTACCTTTTCTAAGTCTTGCCTTTTCAGATTATAACTCTCCAGGGCAGGAATTATTACTTACCATGTGTATATAGAGTGTCCCACACAATGGAATCCCAATCCCAGTTGGGATCTGTAGTTGCTACTATAATACATCCAGTAATAAGACAGACACATAAAACCAGGCCCTGTCACATTTTACAATTGGCCTGGCTGTTTCAGATCACTTCTATGTAGGGCTAGACAAGGTGGGTGAGGGAATATCTTTAATTGAACTAACTTCTGTTGGTGAAAGAGACAAGCTTCCCAGATACACAGAACTCTTCTTCAGATCTGGGAAAGGTCTATATAGGGCTTTAATTCATACTAAATGTAAGTGAATCGTTGTAGAATGTCAGTAATTTTCAGCCATATCCAAGAATGGTACTAGTTGTGCTTAAAATTATGTCACTTTGAGAAACATGAAGAGTTTTTAATTGAATAAAGGTCGCCCCTAAGTATTTTCCCCTTGTGTAAATACAACACACACAACCAACCAAACAAAAAAGAAGAATAACAGAGGCAAAGGGGATAGTGTACAGTATGAGCTGGATTTTCAAAAGAGCTCAGACCAATTTTTCAAAAGCTCAACACCTACAACTGGGGCCAGATTTTCAAAAAAGCTTAGCACGCAACAGCTTCTACTGAGACATTTATGGCTGTGGATGCTGAGATCTTTTGAAAACCTGCCCCTATATCTTTGTCTAGAACAATTTTATGTTATTTTTTTACTTACGTCCACTAGTAGCTGAGCCCAGCTCATTTCAAGCAAGAAAGACTTGTAATATCAAAGATGTACTTAATTTTCATTGCCGCACATAAAGCATCTGACAATATTTGCCGAGAAAACCAAAATGTCTTGCTTTGTTTGAACAAGCAAAAGGAAAAGTACAGTGTATCCGTCTGCAAATGAACATCAAAGCACCTCCACAGAATGCAGGGATGGTGACATATATTTGGAGAAACAGTATGAGAGCCGTCTGTTGCAGTCATGGGGGGTCCCTGCACTTACCAAGAATAATCCTGATTGGAGCTGCATCTTTTCTTTTTTCTCTTTATTATCGCTTCATGGTTAACATCTGTTGATGAGTAGGATTAACAGCACATTTTCGGTGACATTTAGCTCTTTTAACAAGCTCTCTCCAGTCAAAGGTGGCTGGCCTGAAAAAAGGAGAAAAGTCATTAAGCAAACAAATCTTTGCCAAGATTTGATGCTAAACATGCCATCGCCCTGTGTGAGTTATTCACTGTATATGAAATTTATTCCACAAGACTGTGACCTTGATGTTGATTAACCAGAAATCCCTTCTTTTCTTGTCATTATTAACAGCTTTAGGTGCCTGAAATGGCCTCTCTCTTTTTTTTAAAAAAATCCATTAAAGAGGATTTTCTTAATTTATCATTTATTTAGTAATGTGGCTCGTCAGCACAGCCTCACGAGACACAACAGCTCAATTCCATGAAAGTGCCAGAGATGGCAGCAGGGGATTCATGCAGTCAGTCTCCTCCTCTATGCTTAGTACATCCACAGCCATACGAATAATTACTGACCTGTGACAAACAGGGAACAGCCCTCATGAGTTACCTAGGTGTTCATTTACAGTGATGACACATTTGAAGGGTCTTATAGATTCATCCCAATTTCGGGGATTGCATGGGTGATGTTTTATTGTTTCAGGCAACTTAGTCCATTATTCTGAGATTGGTAGGCAAATGGGGTTCTTTCTTGGTTGTGCTTTCCTATTCTGGATTTTCTGGGTCACACTAAGGCCCTTTTATGCCAGTCTGGTGAGCCCTCAAAGTGGGTGGAAAGTGCTTGCGGAGAATACGCTCGGCATAGAAAGCTTCTGCAGCCAGTGCAGAACTGGTGGAAAGGGTTCCAATGGGTGTTGGTCCTGCTTTGAGCAGGGGATTGGACTAGATGACCTCCTGAGATATCTTCCAACCCTAATATTCTATGATTCTATTAGTCATGGTCCTTATGGAGGGGCCCTGTTATGGGACATGGCTGGGATACACAGTGCTATGGTTATTCTCATCTTCCAAGGACCTCTAGGAGGACATGGGAGCAGAGCATAAGTTAGAGTAGCCCCGAAGTTGCTCTAATTTACATCAGTGGCCAGCAAAGCCTTGCTCATTGCCAGAATATGGGGCAAACACAGAAGGCTTAAATCCACCCTTGTCTGTTCCCTTCTATCTCTATCCCAAACACAGGACCAGAGTAACTGAGAATCAGGCCCTTTGTGTGCCTGTTACTGAGTGTAAACTGAGGTAGTGAACAGAGAGGGAAAGGTGGAGCTACCTAACCTGTAAAACATTCACCTGCGTCAGTGCCCTATGAAAGAGAGAGAAAGAAAAGGCAGGTATGTATCCTAAGATTCTGTTTAGATGGAGTTACACAGTGATAAATTGCATAGACACGGAGTATTGTAAACCTAACTTGTTATAAGGCATGATTTGATTATATTACATTACAGAGAAGAGCTGGCAGCTATTGCTATAAAGAGAGCCTTGCTGCCTTAGCCTTTATGGCAATTTGCATAAATTAACTCATAATGCTTTGTGATGTTACTGTTAAACTGTCACCTTTGGCAGCCTCTTGGAACTCTCTGTTATGGTGGGACATCAAACTTTATCACTGCAGTTTATGAGATTGTACCTGCATGCAAAGCCGCCATAATCAATTATTGATCATCAGAATCTATCATTGTCTCTCTGTCAATTGGGGCTATATACACACTTCTGGTTCTTATTCTTTTTCAAGTACTGTTGTTATTCACACTGCACATATGGTATTACATACAAACAGCCTACAACAATAAAACATTATTGCAAAGAACAAGGTTGCAAAGTCAAGCACTCAGCAGTTCATATTAACAAATATTTCATTGTAGTTGGGCATAATCTATATCAGTGAACATTTCAGTCCAGCTTTACATTCTGTATTGTCAAACTTCAAGCTGCATCGACTGGGTTTTATGCTGTAGTGGAAGTCACATGGGGTTTGTGGTATTCCTGGTTGGCTGAGCCTCCTTCGTTTACTCAGGAGAGTCAGCAGAAGCCATTCTGGTTTTGACGGCCTGTTTTGAGGAGAGGGAAAAGAGATGTCAGCAAAAAGTGCCTGAAGAGGAACAAAGTCTTCCATCCACCAAAGGTGCCAGACATGCGTAGCAGGAAGACACCAGTATGACAATGCCAGATAGAGGGAATGAAGATTGTTAGCAGGAGGCTCTGCAGCAGGATATGTTGGGCCATGAACACTGGGTGTGGAGAAAGGAAGCTATGGAGCCTAGATGGTCCAATACATTTGATAAGCATTCAAACATTTGACTGTTTATAGGCTCTCACATTGTTAGACTTGTATGCTAGGCTAGAGATTCTTCCAGTGCAGAGTCTGGTTTACTATGTACTTTTCTTTTATATAGTATTGCTGTGAGGAGGTTAGTTCATGGCATGCTGTTTAATTTGATTCGGTCTGGAGGGACTCATACATAGCTTTGCTATAGTAATGCTGGGTTGTGCATGTTTTTGTTTTGATGCCCTTGTAGTCCTAGACACAGGACAAAAATTATTTAAAAGAAAATATTATTTCAGGAGAAACTTGGAAAATATAAAATACTTCATTATAGACCTTTAACTCAAAAACAAGAATTACCTTGCCTTCTCCTGTCTATAATCTTTAAGTGGCTGATCAACAGTCATCCTATTCCTTTATAAGTCAAAATCATTTTTGCATGGCTGAGTGCTATTTTCCCTTTTGTTTCTGATTATTTGAATTGCATATATTACATCTATGTGGCCTAATTGTTTACTGGCATGTGTGAAAGCCCAAACAGGTGTCGTAACAATGGAGAGAAAGTATCTCATGGACATTTCTGCTGGTGCTGTGAGGAATAAGTTGCTGGAGCAGGAAAGTGATCTGTAAATGGTCAAGGGACAGAATGACAAGGAGATATAGCCTAATGTTGACCTGGGCTAGTTAAGGTAAAAAAAAAAAAAAAAAAACTATAAGAACTACAATGTCCTCACACTACCTTTCATTTCTCCCCTGCAGTAGGCAATGTCAGCTTCTCTTGCAGCCTGCAGATGTTTTTCACTGCATGCCCACAGGACAAATTTAAAGGCAACTGCTGTTTTCTCTGCAGCATCCCAGGCATAATATTTCACAGCCTGCTACTGTGTAAAGAAATCTGCAAGGGCCAACTGAATCTCTCACTAAATGTAGCTAGTTCCTTGAAATTTCCAAGGATGAACTTAACTTTCTCTTTTTTAACACCGCCTTTTACTCTAGCTCTTGATAGACCAGTCTCACTGACTGGTGGTCTCATTCTATAACACAGGTCAACTTGCACTTTAAAAATGTTTCAGTTGAAATTTGTCTTTCTCCTTCTGGCTGGGAAGAGATGCTGTAGCAGTTGGCTATAATGACCTCTTTACAAGGTCATAGGGCATATGGATGGGAGCAACTAGCCCAGCAGTGGGGGGATCTATGAGCTCTACTCAACTCTTCCTCTTCTCTCGCCACTCTCTCCTAAACTGGGCATCTTTAGGCAGATGGAGGAAGGGGCACCAGGTTTATGGGACAGGTCTTTCCACCTTCAGTGGACAGTTCTTTGTGTACTAGTAGGGAGTCTTATTGTCTCTCATGACACCATAGGCTGATGACGCTACTTCTTTCATGCACAAAACATCTGAGTCTCTGTAATGTTCAAGTTTCCTGTTCACTCTCTTTCTGAAGGACTTGAGGAGTAATCTGTCATTGCCAGCTTTCTTGGCAGAGCTGCCTGCATAACTGACCCATTCTGGTGAGGATAGGACTGTCCACGTCTCCAGGTGCTGTCGCTCTGAATTTGGGATATGACCTGCAGAGTACCTTCTCTTGGCTCTGATTCTTCCCCATGCCAGAGATGCCACCTCCCTCTAGATAGCTCCTGCCACAGGAAGAGATGCTATCAAGTGGAGGATGTGGACCACCAATGTGATTATGCAGCGAAGAGACAAAAGGCTGACATAATATGGTGAATTAAGTCATATAAGCATATAGATAGGTGGGTAGAGGGAAATATAGAAAGTCCCTCAGTGCAATAACCAAATTATGTACAGAACAGTGGAGCCAGAAACAAGCCTTGAGATACCAAAAACCTAAGAATTTTCCTCCCTCCAAAAGAAGTGTGGGGTTGAACAAGCTTAGAGGGACAAAGATAGCCTTGTATCCTTCTATTGGTCTTTTCTTTGTAGAAGTAATCACTAATACTTGCACCTAGGGCATTTCCACCCTTTATTTTCTCCCAGCCCTAGTGAATCCTTTATTAGTAGGTGTGTGTTTGGGGAGCATTTACAGTGAACTCACCAAGGGCTAGAGCCTAGGGATAGTGCTTACCATGCTTAACTTTGAGCTTGGGGTTTACATAGCTTGCTATTGTACCAAATATCTGAAAGGGTTTGGGGTACGTTAATACTGACAGGACCCCCAAATAGGGCGTCTGGTTACCATACCTTGTGCATTTGAGTCAGGAGTTCTTCAGCTGCTTGAAACCAAACAGTTCTTCCGTCCTTGCTTTGTAGTAGAGGTGAGCCCTAAACTGATTCCAAATCTGAAGGCGTAGGCTGTGGAGACAAACACAAATAGCGTCAGTCCTTATGGAAGACCCAAAATTGCAATTGACAGGCAATTTCAGATCCTTTTAAAACTAATCCAGAATGTTTTGAAAAATACAATTATGCAGGCAGTTAATAAAAATCAGTAGACTAAACATTTTTGTTGTATTTTGAAAATTGAAAAGAAAAACTATATGACCTGGTTAATTGTCACAATTTTGGCTTTAAAACATAGAATTAGCAGCATGATAAATCTATGAATTAGCTTAATTCTCATTCAGTACCTGCCTCAGACCAAGAGAAGATATTATAACAAATATCAGTAACAAATATATGTCAATGCAATATTAAGATTGACGATTGAAATGCACAATAAGCCGAACAACCTGAGCCAGTTTCTCTGAACTCAGTGGAGTTTTGCCAGCAGAATTTAGCCCTCTAAAGTGAAAGCTCTCATATCAACATTACTAGCTCCCTTCCCTTGTGTTTCTGTAACATTTTTATGACTGAATATGTTGTTCAAAATGTTCAGAGTGACTGAGTTAAAATTGTCCTGAGTTTTTAGGCTTAAATTTTCAAATTTAACATCCTGTGGACGGAGTTCTTGCATTTAATCTCCTTGGTTTGTATTTTTAAAAAAGAAAGAAAAAAGGAGGGAATGGTGAAAAGATTAAAAGACTGGTGCATTTGTTTAATTTTATTTGTATATGAATGTGTGATTATAACTCTTGCAATATAGAAACTAACAAGTGAGTCAACATTCTATCTTTAGTTATGACAAGCAAGAAAATGAATCGGAGGTCTCTGCTTTAAAAGTCACATAGATAAAAAGTATTAGAGGGGTAGCCGTGTTAGTCTGTATCCACAAAAACAACGAGGAGTCCGGTGGCACCGTAAAGACTAACAGATTTATTTGGGCATAAGCTTTTGTGGGTAAAAAACCCACTTCTTCAGATTCATGGAGTGAAAATTACAGCTTCAGGCATAAATATATATTGGCACATGAAGAGAAGGAAGTTACCTTACAAGTGGAGAACCAATGTTGAAGGCCAATTTAGTCAGGGTGGATGTGCTCCACTCCCAATAACTGATGAGGAGGTGTCAATACCAAGAGAGGGGAAATTGCTTGGGGTTTGTTTTATGTTTGTTTACTTTTTTTGTACCTTTATCTGTGTCTTAGGTAGTTTGAGGTTAACAAAAGAATTATTACTATAAGACAGTGGTTAATTTTTGTTCATTTGTGTCACATAAAGCTGCACAAAGCAGCCTTATAGCCAGTTTAAGTGCCCAGTGGAGGATTCCTTTTGTCGAGGAGAATCCTCTAAAAGTGTAGGACTCGCACATAGCAGCTTCCATGCCATTGTTCACCCTCCCTACCCCCAGAATAGAAGCAAGGCCAGAAGAAAAGAAACATGGAGTATTGCTAGAGCATCCCTGTGCCCCAGCAACCTCGAGCTACCAGAGCACCCCTTTGGGGCTGTGGCCAACCAGCTGTAAAGTTGAGCAGCCCTAAGATTGCTTCATTTATATTGTGGACTGACCCCGTAGCCAACTGGCCTGCAGTATCAGGGGGCCCACAAAGGTGTCTTAAATCCACCTTGCTCCTCTCTTTAGTTCTGCACCAAACCAGACCAGAGATTGTGGCTCATTGAATCTAACATCCTATGAGAAGTAAACATGTCTTATTATCTTACAGCTCAGCACTGAGGTCAGAGAGATTTCCATTACTCAGCTGGTTCAGCCACTCAAAATTGTCCTGTTGTCCAACAAATCCGGTATCTCTAAGCAAGAAGAATGAGCAAGGCCTCTACTGGCATTGTTCACAAGCTAAAGAGGACCCTCTTTTTTTAGCACTGTTCCAATTACTGAGGATTTCCATAGCGAAATAAGTCAGGGAAGAGCATCAAGGCATCACATCATTGTTGTAGTTACAATTCTTGTCTTGACAGTGTCACAGAAATGAATTGCCTGAATTTGCCTTGCAAGCTGCAAAATGGTCTTGATATGATACTAAACTAGTAACACATTTGGGAGCGCAGCTACTGCATCCAGTGAATATTTGTTCACTTTCCAAATACTTTTGCCTTTTATTTCTAATCAGGAAAACTCTTGAAAAAGGAACAGATCTATTTCTGGTTATGGACTTCCATAGGACTGCTGAAGGTGCTGAAAGTTTAACATGTGCTTAAGTGCTGTGCTGAATCGGGACCTGTAGAGTCTTCCATCAACCCTATAAAAGGCTTGTCTTTTCTAAGATTCTGCATGTGTCATTATAAGGTATCACTGAATTTCTGAAACACCAATAATGAAATTATGCCTTGAAGAGCCAGTAAGATCTCTTGCCTACTTCACAGTTTTTACAGCTATTGGATCAATTTCTGTTAAATCAATGGACTTGCACTGGTCTGCAGAATTTAGCCCACTTAGTTTGATACACATACAAATAGTTCTTTGCTCTTAGCTCTTGCAGTGGCAACAAATCTCTCTTTCTTCACAAATTGAACACATTTATCAGTTCTTTACCACATCATCACAGACAAGTTCAGACATGATTTTTTAATTGAAGAAATATAAGTAGCAATTTTTTTTTTCATTTTGATGGGGTGGTTGGTGGTCAAATAAAAAATGTGCAAGTGTATAGGAATTTTAGACAGATATTTCCAAAGCATTTTACAAACTTTAATTAAGCCCCATGAGACCCTCTCTGTTTATTCTGATATCTGTTTTACAGCTTGACAAATGAGGCATAAAGATGTTACTTGACCTGTTGAAGGTTGCACAACAGGTCAGTGTTAGTGTTAGGACTAGAACATTAATATTCTTGACTTGCTGTCCCTTACTCTATGTGCTAGTCTACATTTCTTTCCTGAGTGCTAAGTGTTTTAATTGACAACAAATAGTTAAAGAAAGCTCAGTGGTAGCAAGTCAAGGGCAGATTCTACTGCTAATCAAAAGCTGTTCAGGCTTTTGCTCTCACTGTTCTGGATATAACCAGGACTTCCTTCCATTCAGGTATTGCCATCTGAGACCATACATTATTCTACCTTGATAGCAGCATAACTGTCTCAGCGACTGCACAAGCTTCCTTTAAACTGGCAGCACAAACTGCCACATTCACTTCATCAAGCGTAAGTGTTAACTACTTCCCATTAACTCAAATGTTCCCAGGTTCAGGATCAGCAGAGCCTCTTTAAGCAAAGCATCTGTCTGAGTTTCTTTCAAGTTAATGTTCCATACAGTATTCTTCTGAAAGGTTGGCGAGAGAGGAGGAGGAAAAAGGATAGAAGAACCCTTGTAAATATTTTCTTTCTTCCCTGAATTTGGGGAAGAGACTGCATATGTTTGTGTCACTTGCTTACATCCCTGTAGTTAAGGATCTTCATTGTAAACTAATATTTCAGAAGGGGGGAGAGAGAGAGAAAGAGAGCGGCCCTGCGGTCTGATCACAGAGAAAGATGCCAGGAATTTCCAAACTCGGACATTTGATCCCCACAACATCTCAATTCACAAACTGCTGAGCAGACTTGGAAACCAAATAGTACAGTATTCATGACATGAATTTAACAACATGTCCAACAGCAAAAATTAAAGGTGGTCTCTTTAATTGGAAAGAGAGTTCAATGGGGCCAGACTGAGATGGATGGTATTTAGCACAAAATCATCATAACAAGTATTAATGTTATGAAGTAGTGAACTTTAAAATATTCCCAGTAGGCCCAAATTTCATTTCAGGTATAGTGATGCATCTCCCATTGAAGTCAATTGAAGTAACCAAGGGCAGGATTAGTATGTGCAAAAGACTATGAAGAAGCACACCCGTGTTTAAAAACCCATGGCATTTGTTGGATCATGGTTGGCTTCTCATCCAGAAATATGAATAATCTATCATATAAGAATAATCTACCTGAGGGGAACTTCCTATGGTGTGAAACCCCTTGGTGTGTGGGTGTGTGAATTTGCTTTGGGGTGTGTGTGTGTGTGTGTGTGTGTGTGTGTGTGTGTGTAGTTCAGATCTAGACTTTCGCAAAGGTTGGATGTATTTTGATGTGGTATGTTCACTCAGACCATTTTTAACATAAGGCTACAAATTTCTACTCTGAATCCAAATTTTGCCAAAGTTCTGGATGTTTGGATTTTAACAACAGAATTCACTGATACAACAGAATACACTGATTGTATCGACAGTTCACATGTACACAGGAACTACAACAGTGGCTACAGAGCAGAACTGGACCAATTCTCTCTGCTAATCAAATACAGAACAGAATATTCAACTTGTGTGTTATTTTGGTCAAAGCAGAAAATGCTCCCTCCACTGCAAAGCAGTAAGATCAACAGTTCAATCCAAATGCCAACATGATACACTTCTGTATATTAATATTATCCACAGGCTCCACAATTCTAACCTCCTGACCAACACAGCAGTCAATTCCTCACACACACACACACACACACACACACACACACACACACACACACACACACACACACACAAAACCAAAAATTATTCAGGATGCTAGACCAGTATGTAAAATACCAATAAACAAGTCAGTGAAGAACAAATCAAAAAGAGCATCAAGCTAGACTGATGCAGATCTCTACACTGAACTATCATACTAGCAGACTGCTTCACAGTGAAATGTGCAAAATGAAGGCAGACTCTCACCAAATTTGGCATCAGTAACCATACACTAGAGGTAGAAATGAAAAGACACAATGCACCGTCTGAATCCAGAGAAGACCAATGGTGCAGCCATTGTGACAGAGGCAAGACTGAAAGAGAGGCCCTTTCTACTCTCACATCTGAAATACAAGGGAGCGCGAGAAAGAGATTTCTTCACATTATCAGGAATCATAAAAGGCTTCTGGGCAAAAAGCAACAGGGGAAAATTTTGAGAAGAGAGAGAGAAGGCAATTGTGGCATTGCCGTGCATAGCAACCTGACTTGGAGCAGGAACAGGCACTGCCAACAAATGAAGTCCCGGTCAAGCAGCAAACACTATATCTAGCCCCATTGTCGGTGGATCTTGCCTACTTCTGACAGATCCCCCAAGGTTTTGCCTCTGTCTTACATATTGGCAGCACTTGTTTAGCTTGTTGTTGCCAATAATGTCTCACTGAATTGATGTGGCTCTTGCTGTTTGGGTCACATCCTTCAGCTCACTCACTCGCTCACTGTGGGGCATTGACCCAATCCCCAATGTTTGGAGTTCAGCTGCTCCATGCTATGTATCCATCATGTGATTGGAAAAAAGAAAAAAAATCCTTAAACTCCAATGCAGTTAATTTCCCTTTCCCCGTTTCACTGTGCTGTCACGTTGCTGCAGTTCCTTTCTAACGTCAGCTGGTGGCTGCTGAGGCTTGCAGGAGGTCAGAATGCTCCTTTTCCTCCTAGGAGCACTAAAAAGTTCACAGGAATTTTTTAAGCTCATTCTAAGGACCCATTGTTCAAAAGATTTTTTTCTTCTTCCTGGTTTTTAGGATCTGATGCTGCAATCTTTCTTTAGGCACAACTCCCATTGCCTTCAGTGCTTGAGTAAAGAGTGCAGGATCAGGGCCAGAAGGTTTTATTCTGATCTCACTCATACTGGTTTTACATTTTGATTCCTCCTGATTTATCCTTAAATGAGACCAGAATCAAGCCCTTAGTCCTTAGGAAAAATTTTCCTTTACACACCTTCCTCCCACAATTCATTCCATGTACCCAATTAACTGAGTCTGGGGTAAAGTGGATAGTGAATTGTCGCATGCTGGATTTTTCTACACCATTACTCCTCATTTTCCCCTTTCCTTCACCCACATGGAGGGATAGATTAGAGCTAAATGCAGCCATGGTTGAGCAAAAAAGCAAGGCCCAAAATTCACTCCTGTTGCTCCTGGGGAAACAGGTACCTCATGTATTTCTGTAGGGATTCTTTTTCTGTATTCACTAATCTCTAAACATGGGGGAGTCCCTTTGGAGTATAGTTAAGACACTTATAAAGTGCAAATGCATAGAGTGCCTGATCCAAAAGCCACTGAAGTCAAGGAAAAGACTCCCATTAATTTCACTAAATTTTGGATTAGGCCCTAAATCCTTTCAATCTGACCTCCATAGTCACTGCTTGCATAGCTAGTGGGTTGCCATCGTATTACCCTATTTCCTCACCCTATAACATTATATCAGTTTTGTGGTTCAATTAGTGGCTAGCAGCCTGCAGCATTGTGAGCCAGTGGGTAGAGTACCAATCTGAGAGCCTGAATATCCTAGTTCTTCCACCCTCTTGCTGTGAAATTTTAGGCAAGTCACATAAGGTATGTCTACACTACAGTCACAGGGTGTGATTGCCTCTTGTGTAGACTTAACCTGAGTTAGTGTTAATCTAGTAACCTTGGGTACCGACAGCAGTGACTTCAGCACAGGCTAGCCACCCAGGTAATTATCTAGGATCCCGGAGAGGCTTGTACAGCCCATGCTATTGCCGATTCCCTGCTATTGGTACTTACGCCAGCTGGACTAAAGCTAGCTTGGATATGTCTACCCATGCTGCAAATACACCGCTGATTGTAGTGTAGACATACCCTGAATCTCTCTCTGCCTCAGTGTCCCCATGGCAATGTTAATGCCAACTGACTTTTGACAAGCACTTTTATGAAAAGGCCTAGTTAAGTGATAAGTGTTATTAGCCAGTTGTACCTATTCCAACAGGATTCGAAATCCAACACTTTTGGAATCTGGGTTTAGTTCAGAGAAGCACAGAGAGTGTGAGGGGAATGGAGGTGTAGACTCCCCTCTGTTACTCCTCCCTATCTCCAGAGGGAGTAGGACCAGAGAGGGCTACCGCCACCCCCATTATTTCAGGTAAAGGAAGTAGCCTAACACCCCCATAGTCAGTGGGAAGATGAAAATCACTTCCTCTCAATTGCGAATCATGGCCTTGGTGGACTTGGGGATTTGCTATAAGCCACCCCTCCCTTCCAGAGAATATGCAGGCAGCCACACAGTGTCCCCCAGAAGACCCAGAAAGAGTAGTTAAATAACAGTGAGCAAGAGCAGCACAACTCCCCTTCCGCTGCTGAAAGCAGAGGGAAATTCCTCATCCCTCTCCCTTTGTCTCGAGGGTGGAGGAGAGCTCCCCCAAAGCTCCTCCTTGGCTGGTATGTTAAGAGCTCCCAATCCTATTTCAATCTATTTTAACCACCGGGGCTGCTGTACAAGGCAACAGAATGAGGGAGGTAAGGCTGCCAAGCCCCCTTGAAGACAACTGGTAAGTAGAGAGTGCTAGGACTTAAGAGAAGAGGTGGGGGGGCTGACGGCCTGGCTGGAATGGGACGGATGTCTGGCTGTGTGATCTCTCTCACCTCAGGTGTACTGATTTTTGCGGAACGTGGCTGGTGTTTTTACGGGGCCATGAACATCAGACCCACTCTGGTTTCAGGTGTGATCCCAGTTCTAGTTAGACCTCTGACACAACCCTGTCTGGTAATCTCTTGTTTCCAATGCTTCTGCTTTACTTATGTCTCTTGCCCCTCACTCACCCATCTTATTGCTTCACAGTTTTCTCTGCTCTGCTGAGAATGGTATCTCTGTTCTGCCCTTTCATTCTCTTTACCTCCATTTGTTTTCCATACAGTATTTAGATTGCCCCCCATCACCACCCCAGCTCCCACTTTCTTTTCTGAGCTGCCCAC
Source organism: Emys orbicularis (assembly GCF_028017835.1). Lineage (NCBI taxonomy): Eukaryota > Metazoa > Chordata > Testudines > Emydidae > Emys > Emys orbicularis. The sequence goes on along the minus strand of NC_088687.1, from coordinate 27,770,977 downwards.
AGAGACGTGTGTGTGTGTGTGTGTGTGTGTGTGTGTGAGAGAGAGAGAGAGAGAGAGAGAGAGAGAGAGAGTATTCATGGAAGCCTAACACCCTTTTTGGAGGGATGGCAGTCTGTGTGGTACTAAAACATTCTGAACTCTCAGTAGGGGAACTCTCTGTGGATGAAATGCTTCAAAGGGGAAATTCTGCCAACGATAAAAAAATCTTTAAATAACACTGAGCAATGGGGAAAAGTCTGATGTGCTCAGTGACAGGAAGCACGTGGGCTGCACTCAGCCTTGGTGTAAGTTGGTGACACCCCATTAACTTCAGAGGAGTTACAGCAGCTTACACCAGTTGTCAAGCTGTCCTGCAGTGGCTCAAGAGCGTGATTCCCAACCTCAGGGCAGACTGCTAAGAAGCAGGCTACAAACCCCCAGTTGGTTGCATGTTCTATGCTTAAATTTCAGCAACCAATTATCAAGTGCAAACTCCTCAAGCACGATGATAGCTTTAACAGGGAGTCTCAGACAGTCCCCTGGGGCACTCCGATCTATCTTGCCACCCAGGTGAGCTTACCTTTGTGATAGATGTCCCTTACACCAAAGATCACAGCAATATTCAGGTTACTTCCAGTCACTTAGTTGCAGTCAATTGCACCTTAGAACTCACACCAAAGACTGTGTTTTGTAGCCAATCCTATAATAAATTAAAGATTTATTAACTAGGAAAAGGATATAAGAGTTATTTACAAGGTTAAAGCAGGTAAACCTATATACACACAAATGAGTTCCAATCTTAGGTTTCAAAAAATAATAGAAGCTTCTATAATAAGCAAACTCTATATGTCCTTTAAGGCTAACTCAGGCCAAGCACTAGGGATCTTTTGCTTTTGCTTAGTAATCTTTGCCTGTCAAAGTCCAAGCAGCATAAAAGATACAGTTCCTCCTTGTTAGGGCTTTTTATTCCTTCCCCCATTCTGCTTTGAGTTGCAAATTCAGTTCTTGGGACGAATTCAGTTCTTGGGACGAATCTACTCTTCATTGGTGGGGGGGGGGGGAGATAGCAATCAACAAAGTCTTTTGTCCTCTGATGTTCCACAACAGTTTGTCTGGTGCTGATGGGCCTCCTTTTGGGGGCAGAAGATAACACCTCCTGTTGGAAACTAGTGTTTCATACTTGTTAATGCTTCTCTCCTGTCTGATTATTTACAGTCATACTTAAATATTAGTTTATAACATGGGATACAGATGTTATAAGTGAGATTAATGCATGCAGCAATTTACAAGCATTTCATAGAGTCTGAATTCAGTCTTATAATTCTAATACCTATTGTAACAACACTAACACACAGGTGAGCCAGACTGGCTCCAGCTATGTATTTGTCACTGTTCAGTTGAGACCTAGTGCTGTTGGCATGAGCTGGCATCTGGTCTGCCAGTGTCACACCAGGCAGGAATTTAGCCCAGTGCATCTAATATCTTATTCAGGCTGTAGTTGGTTAAATAATTCCTTTGCCCTGTTTCTGGATCTTTGTCCTAATAATAGGTGCTTGAATACTTGTTGGCCTTAGTTTTGGTGAGAAAGCGTTAGTCGTGTTGTGGGAGGGGACTTGAGAGAAATCCTTCTTAAAATTCCACCACTGAACTGAAAAGAAAATCTCTCCAACTTTCCAAAAAATTCACCCAGGAATGAAAAAAAATCAGCCTGAAGGTGAAACTTACGGAAAACTACAAGCAACAGAGAACAAGCAGTTATAATGGAATCCCTTTGCCTGCTTTGAAAATAATGGTCACTAGCATGCTAGTTACAATAAAACAGTTTAAAGGAAACACTTTTTTTTATGACACACTCTGTACAAGTTACATCTAGTATTCATTGCTACAGGAAACTCTTGAGGAAAACAGTTTAGTAACATTTTAAAACAGGGAAGTTTGTGGCATAGATATTACTGACACGTGCCTGCTGGCCTAGCTCTTGGAGTCACTTGATTATGAAATAAACTCAGCTTTTTTAAAATGCTTCTAACCCTCATGTTTGCAAAGAAAATCTCAAGCATGATCCAAGTGTAACTGATGTATCAGTCTCTGCCTGAGGCAGCAGAGAGCCTGAAACAATAGCTCTGAGGTGTAAACTTCCCTTTTCATCTTCGTGGGTTGTTAACTCTGTTCAGGGACCCCCAGTGACACTACACCAGCAGAGGACTCTGTGGGTGAGAGCCCTTGCTGCTGCTGCTCCTTCATGACTCTGTTGGGACAGTGTCAGAGGGAAACTCACACAACGGAATCCTTTGCTCAAGTGGGTGGGGCCTGAGTCCTCCCTCCTTTGAGGTTGACCTCAGCCCATCTGAACTCAAGGAGCAGTGGTTCAGGCAGGAGGGACGCCCAGCCTGCCCAAAGAGGAGTGGTGGTGGGCCCCCATTCATCCCAGAAGATGGTTCTTGAGGGGAGGGGCCCTCCCATTGTTGCTCCAAGGAGAGGCATGGCCCTGTCACCAAACTAGGAGAGTCCCCATATGTGGGAGTGTCTAGGGCCTTGCACTGCCTTAATACAGTCCTAGTGAGGTTACTCGCTCAGGGCTGAACCCTGCGAGATGGTATATTATGGTCTTTGCAATCACACCCTACCACATTACACAACGACAGCTACTCCACACACTGAGCACCTTCAGGCCATGGGAGTTGAGGGCACTCAATACCCAGCAGTACCTTGCAACTTCATGATTGTTAAAGCAGTTGTGCATGACAGAGCTTGTCTATGCTTATGTGGACACTACCTATGCCAAACGGAGGGGTTCTCCTGTTGGTGTAGGCAATCCACCTCCGCAAGAGGCAGTAGCTAGGTTGACAGAAGAATTCTTCCACTGACCTAGCGCTGTCTACATGGGGACTTAGGTCGGCTTAACAACGCCACTCGGGTGTAGATTTTTCACACCCCTGACTGACGTAATTAAACCGACCTATTTTTCTAGTGTAGACCAGGGCTAAGTTTCAGGTTTCCCTTGTAAAAGTTGTCCCTCAAGCTCCTGATGAATAGATGACATTGGATAGAAGATAAATAAACATGAAATTGCCTAGAATATCCCTAGAGGCCAAGGTCTGCCAACTCTCCAGGTTATTTTAGGCAGTATTTACAGTGTCTTTTTCTTGAAGACATTACTTGGATTGGGATTGTTGCCTTTGGTATGCATATCATTTGAAATATCTGCCTCAGAGTCTATTACCCAATTATTCTGGAAACTTGTGGCCACACTGCTTCTGCATTGGTGGGGGGTGAGAGAATCCAAATATATTTAAAAAACAAAGACAGGAATAGATTTTAAATGTGTTTAAAATGCCATGTGTTTTTCTCTCTTTAATGTTGGGTGGGAAAGACTTGTCTAAAAACATCATTGAAAAAAAATCTCAAGGGTTGTTTTACTGTCATGTGGGGAGGGGGAAGGGAAGTTTTACACATCTGCACTAAGTGTTTCATGTTTCCACATTTCACTTATTTATGATACTTCTGCCCAGCTAATTTCCCCAATCTAGCAATTGAGTTCTGTATAGTAACAGTACTGTACATTAATACAGTACCTTCTATCTATTATTTATATTAGCGTCCAAAGGCCCCAACAATCTCTGAGCCCCTTTGGGCTAGGGGCTAAACAAAAGAGACAGTTGCTGCCCCACAGTGTTTAGAATATAAATACATAAAACAGACAAGGGGTGAGAGAAAGGAAGTATCATTATCTGCTCTTCATAGATTAGGAACTGAGACACAGAGCGATTAAGTGACTCACCAAAGGACACAGAGGAGGTATGTAGCAGAGCCAGGAATCAAACGCAGATTTCCAGTCCAGGGCATTTACTCCACGACCATGCTTCCTCTCTTCAGTGCCTAATACTTGCAAATCATGTTCTTTAAAAAGTAAACCTTACAGCAGTCCTGAGAGGCAGTATTATATTATCCTCATTTTATAGATGGGGAAACTGAGTCATGGGTGAAATGACCAGTCCAAGATCGCAGATGGAACTGAGAATAGAACTCAGGAATTCTGACTCCCAGGATGTGCCCTAATCACAAGACTTCCTCCTTATTAAATTAAAAGGACAGCAATGTTTTTACAGTACTAGTTTTTTTTTAAACCAAGTTACCTTTGCCCTTTCTCCAACATAAACCCATCCCTTTGTTTAACATACTGAAATTTATCGCCAGCAACACCTGTTGAGGAAGGGGGTCATTGGAGCTCTGTAATCTTCTCTTCAGTGGATTGGAGTGTGTAGCAGATGCGCTGCTCTCCTTCCCCATAGTACCAACACGTCTCCTGAATCAGCACAAGGGAAACTTTACGGCTAAATGTGGCCTGAATAAGCTAATAACATGGGATTGCAAACCTGCTGCTGGGTAGGGGTGGAGAGGAAACGCTAGCAATAATGTTGGGTGAGCCCTGTAAATCTGCTTTTTGGGGATGGTCCTGGGGAAATTATTTTGGACCATGAGAACCAGATCAGCTGGTCCATTTGATCCTGTCTTAATTCACCACTGGGAGCAGTGCCACACGGATTCCATTGTCATCCAATAGACACAGGGAGCCACATCCAGCCCTGGAACAAGATTATTAAAGTTAATGGAGTTGAGCCCACTTACACCAGGACTAAAGTTGTCCTTTCATTCCCAAGGGGTGGTTGGATACCACAGTACATAAGAACCTAGACAGATGATAGCTAGACAAAATAGATTAGATACATTCAAATGCCTCTATCATGCAACTAGATCTACTAGCATGAACTCCTGCCAATCCAATTGCAGAATCAGGACTTAAAGTAGCAAAGATTCTACTGTTGGCGAAATCCCATGCACCAGAGAACAGAAGGGTGAGGCAAGAAAACAGAATGTGAATTAACCATTTACAAATTTGAACCCAGTGCTAAATTACAACTAATTACTCTGAAAAGTATAGTAGAATAAAAAAGGCATTTGAATGTACCATTGCAGATTGTAAGCAAATGATTCTGGCAGGCCTAGATAACGCTGTAACTATTATGATGATGATATTATTGCTGTGTACTTCAGAAGTACAGAGAACACTACTTTTTATTGGACTGTTAATGTGTTCGCGATTATAAATTATGTTGTTATACACTGCTATCCAGTGAAACTAGTCTTCAGAAATGGCATGGCATTCATACTGTCAGACACTCGTTATTTCTGCTTGGTGGCAGGAAGACATCAGCCTATGTGTAAATATTGAAGCAAGCTGGAAAATCCTCTACTGAAGGAATAAATGTAAACACAAATGAATGAGAATAGGCTGGAAGTGAGAAAAGCCAAGGTGACTAGGAAATAAGGAAAAAACATACTGATTACTTATATTTATAAGTCCCCTGTTTTCAGAAGACATTGCTAAGAGGAAATGTATTGTGACTAGAACTGGTCAGAAAAAAACATTTTCATGTAAAATTTTGATTTATTGGTGAAAAATCAAAATCCCAAATATTTTAGCCAAAAACTGAAATATTTCAATTCTGAATGCTGCTGTCATGCCTCATGGGCATTATAGTTGTGGAGCCTTATGTTTCCATTCTCCTCTATAGGCTGGGCTTCCTGGTTGGACTACACTTTCCATGATGTAGCCGGGTTTCTCTCCATTGTGAGAGGTGGTGGTGCTTCATGCCTGTAGTGTACCATGAGATATGAAGTCCATCTGGGGATCTTGGCCCATACAGAACAGGGACATATGTGAGGCACCAAACTACAAAACCCATGAGATATCATGGTGACATTTTAGAACTGAAATATTTTAAGTTTTGGCTGAAAGCTTTTCAGTTTTCATGTGTTCAGTTTTTCAAAGAAAAATCCAAATTTTTCCTCAGAAAGCAGATTCTTTTATGACAAAATGTTGTTCAGTCAAAAAGCCAATTTTCTGTCAAAACACAGTTTTGATGGAAAAAAATTTACTCACCCATACATTGACACATTTCAGTCTTCTGGATTATTTATTTAAATGATGTTACATCTCAGGTTATGGGGAGCTCCTTAGATCAAAGCACTGAAATAGGAGGGTGAGTACATAAGTTTAAATATGAGCATTTTTGATCATGTCTGGACAGCGTGAGTATTCACTCAGAATAGACAAAATTCCCAAAGGCTTGTCCCAGCATGCATTGGGCTCAGTTTAAAATGTGGGAAGGATTCTCTGGGGGAAACCTTTGATTTGGCTATTCAATGGAGGTGATATCCCCAGGGAATGGCAAGTAATTTCATAAAGATTTCTGGTGCACCACAGAAGTAGTTTGAAAAAACCAAACTGTAACAGTCCACCCAGAGTGCACTTATCTGTCTCATTTTGTTCAATAGCAGCACTACCTCTGCACATGAGGAATTCTTCTCCCACATCTGCATGATGACTCAAGACACAGGCAACCTTTCACTTGTGTAAATGGGAATTCTGTGCATGTAGGACAAAATTCATTCTCCCTCAGGGGTCCAAAACTAGGCTTATGCTCCACGTAAGTCATACTTAAGCCCTGTTTTAAGGACCTAACTGACTCAAATCTCTTACCTGTAGAGAGAGCTGAATGTCAGATCTGAGAGCAGAATTTTCTCTCTAAATTGCTGATGATTTTTTTAAAAACTTTCTCTATCTAGCCTTTCATGTGTTCTTGCATGAATCAATCCAGTGAAACCTCAGAGATCATTTTGCTCTTTTGTTTAATAAAAAGTTTTTAAGTTATCTTCCCCCCCCCCCAAAAAAAACCCATTGTTTTTGAGAGTTGGATATATTTTATTTTACTTTGAAGTTTGCTAATATCTTTAAACCAGCCATACAAATTCCTCAGATCTCTAGTTATGGACTTCTTAATGTGTAAATGTAAACAAACCCCACAGCCACAAATAAGGATCTTGCTACTTACTGAGTCGTTTTCTGAAAACTAACTGTAGTAGCATAGTTAAACTGTATACAGCTCTTTTATAAACACCATGTAGAGCAGTGATTCTCAAAGTTTAGGACCCAGCGCACCATATCTAAAACTCAAAAGTACTTGGCATACTGTTATTGTAATTTCATTCAGTGCAGTTACAATGGATTCTTAATCTGATAAACCAAACCATTGCAGACCATAGTTTGAGAACTGTCATTCAAAGAAAATTGCAGAAGTTACAGTATATGACTAGCAATGAGAAACGCTCAACTTTGCTATTCAATCAAGACCACCCTAGACCCATGTGGTGACCCAGTCAAGGGCTGGAATGAAGAGCTCATTAAAAACAGTTGCTCTTTCCCAACATCTCCAACTCTGCAGATAAAGGACATGAGTAGAAAGAATATGGTTCAGTCTCATAACACAAATGGGAAGATTGGGTTAATAGCAATAAAATGTCATCATTTCTAAAGCCACAATAAGCAGTAAAACCCATTCTGCATGGTCACATCTGATCATTCTGTTTTAATCATCCCACTCATTTCCCTAGTGCCCTCAGTCTTTGCACTGTCAACATCTGCAGATGCAAAACAAAGGAATGAACTATTAAAAAAGGGTTATTTACAGAAATTCCAATGCACGTCACTTTCCATAAAGTGTACGTATGTATCCAGACATGGATACATATGACATCCATTGGACGCCAACAATACACAGTCATCAGATTGTATGTGTCTGAAAGCTTGACTCTGAAGTTTGACAGACAGCTGCTAAATGTGAGTTTGGCTTTCAAAAGCTGAGCAAAGGGGGAATTTTGAAAAAATGGAGACTGAAGAAAAGCAAATGATAGGCAAGTGCCAGACTCATGTTAGCAAGAAACAGACCATTGATATCAAAATAGAACCATCTATAGGGGAAAGTTGTGCGTGTATCAATAAACATGGTTTAGATTTAACTGATATTATTATTTACATAGTGCCAAAAGTGTGATAAACACATCACAAAAAAAATGCCTGCCTGTGACCCTAAAAACTCCTCAAAGCCAACTGGAAAAGAGTTCACCGTTCTGTAACAGCCACTCCTATCTGCCTGACAAACTCACTAGACCTAACACACTGCTTTCATAAAATTTACCCAAAAAGGGTCGTGTGAGGTGTTGAATGGAAGCGCCTTTGATCTGAGGATCTCCAATTGACTTATTGTGTTAGGTAATAATTATCCCCAATTTATAAATGGGGAAATGACACTGAAGAGCTGTCACATATAAAGGTTCAGGGCCTGATTCTGATAGACCAGGAATCCAAAGTAACCCCACTGGAGTTACCACAATCTAAGATCAGCATCAGTCAGATCAGAATCAGGCCTGAATGTTTTGCCCAACTGTCACATTCTGACTGATAATCAGGATTAGAAGCCAAGTGGGCCCACTGGCATTCCCCTTTTCTAATCACTAGCCAATGTTATCTACTTATCCATCCAACCAAATTCTGTCCTCGGTTATATGTGTGCAATAGGAGTGAACAGGAGATGTGGTCATGAACTTGAGGGCAGAATCTATCTGTGTGTGTGTGTGTGTGTGTGTGTGTGTGTGTGTGTGTGTGTGTGTGTGTGTGTGGTACATTTATATGAATTGGAATGAGGTAGAGAGAAATTCAGTTGTATCTTTGGAAGCGTGCTCTATTGTAATGTATTTCAACACATATTATTTGATTTAGCCAAAACTAATCGGCATCACTCCAAAAAAGCTATATAACTACAAATGTACTCACATTCTTTATTGTGAAGGACAGAAGAGACAGACAGGAAACGATAATGTTTCTGCCAAAGTGGTCTGTATCGTTCCAGTTGTCAGAGGAACGTGGCCCTAATTCTCTCTCAGATGCCAAGGAAGTGCTCCGGGGTAAGTGTTCCACTCATCTGGCTGCCTACTGCACCAGCTGGGAAGAAAAACCCATAAACTCAGTTTAGTCAGAGTGCTTGGTCTTGGGGCCACTTCATCTCTTTGTTACAGTAACAAGGTGCATTGTATTAAACCAGTGGTTCTCAACCAGGGATATTTGTACCCCTGGGGGTACAGAGAGATCTTCCAGAGGGTTCATCAACTCATCTAGATAGTTGCCTAGTTTTACAACAGGCTACCTAAAAAGCACTAGCGAAGTCAGTACCAACTAAAATTTCATACAGACAAACTGAGAACGTAAGCAATTTTCCAGTAATAGTGTGCAGTGACTCTTTTGTATTTTTATGTCTGATTTTGTAAGCAAGTAGTTTTTAAGTCAGGCGAAACTTTAGGATATGCAAGACAAATCCGACTCCTGAAAGGGGTACAGTAGTCTGGAAAGGTTGAGAACCACTGTATTAATTTATATATTTTGTCCCAGATTCCCAGAAATGCCCTTGTATAATTTCTCACATGTAACTTACTACAGACATGGACATTTGTCCATGAGCAGTCCTGAAAACCTGGGCCTTTGTGTTTCAGTGCACCAGACAAGGTAAGCAATGAGTTCATATCCAAATGTGTTTGCCTAGGGCAAGTTTTTAGGCCCAGCTCCTCAGCCGATGTAAATCCCCATAACAGAGTTACACCAATTCAGTTACAGAGTTACATCAGTTAAACATTTGGCCCTTAGTGTATCTTTGGCCATGTTTTATTATTTTCCTTGGTCTTTTCTGTTTGTCAGTGTGGTCAAACCTTGATTACCTGAACCCCAGTTAATCAACACTCTCAGTTATCCAGAGGGTGGATACGTGTCCAGAAATTTGACTTCAGCTCATAAGTCTTTATGTGCTAGTGGGACGACAAGGAGCCAGAGCAGGTGCAAGGATGGCCCTGGTCTCTAGTATGAAATCTCTGGTATCAGGCATGGGACATTTGGTCTTCTCATCAGGGAAAGCCAGACCACCCTCTCAAAGGATGATAGGGAAGAAATCCTCAGTGAGTGTTCCATGCCATAAGCCCCCTTCCTCTGATTTTCATTAGCCCCATAGATTTCAAATAGGGGGGAAATATTTTTTTTAATTAATTCATGTTTTTATTCCCTATATTTTACATACCATAGAAAGGGATCTATTTGATATTTGTTGAATGTGTACACTGTGCATTTGTCATGAGGTTAATATATGTGTAATACATTTTGCGAAACAAATCAGAGCTATATGAAAGAACTAGGCAGCATGGAACAGCACTTCTAAAGTATGTCCAGAAGCCTGTGAGTGAAAAAAGCTTGACAGAAAAGCAGGTGGTTGAGAAGAGCCTTGATCATGCTGTTTACATATGACTTCTAAAGGAAAGATCCAGAAAGAGACACTAATGAAAGGGCATTACAGAGCTAATGATAATGAAGGGATATTTTAAGAATGCTCAGTGATTTTCCAGTTATATTTCTCAATACCCATAAATAATACTGCAGGGACATCAAATAGCAGGCCTCCTTGGCACAAGAAAACAATGTGATTTTTATAAAAAGCATCATTCTGATTAAAATACAAAAGATTTATATGATTACATCTCCAATGTACTGATGGGAAAGCAGAGTCCTGAGTATTTTATAATGCTGGTCTAACTCTGAAAAGTGATTGTAAAAACTGCATCATGGGCTTCTATAGCTTTTCTCTCTGGTTTTCTTAACTGTCAGCAGGCAGCACACACTCAGCCTGGAAGCTGAAAGTCAAGCTGTGTTCTTTTTGGCTCACACATCACCAACAATAAAGATTCTGCAAGTAGAACCTAGGGCCTGGTCCGGAGCCCTTTAAAATTGATGGGAGTCTCTCTATTGACTTTAACAAGAGTTGATTCAATCCCTTAATGATTTCGGAGCTCACATATGTTTTTTTAAAACTTCGCATTTCACCTTTTAAATTGTAAACATCTGACTTTGCTCAAACGTCCCATGCTCTTTTCTCCAAGGGGGCTTCTTGTGGAGAAAGTACTCCTCAACCTTTTTAAGGGTAGCAAAACCTGCCCACAACAGAATAAGTGTAGACTTAAAGAGCCAGATTAGCAAATGTGTTCAGCACCAACCACTTGGGTCACATTTTCAAAACTGATCACATCCCATTTAGGTACTTAGGTGAAGGAACCCAATTTTCAAAGGAGCTCTGCACCCAGGAGCTCCCAAATCTGTCCATAAAATGACAAAGTAAAAGGACACTCACTGTTAGCTATAAATAAAAGAATACTTTGTGTTACTAATAACACTCTAGACTGTTGAAGCTAAAATATCCTTTTCACACTGATGGTATGTTGCTTTGCATTTTGCTGAGCTAAGGGGTGGCACATCCAGCCTCCCCATGGGCTTGCTGTGTGGGAACTGGATTTTTCATTTTGCAAGGAATTCTACAATTTTGAATTTTTTTTCATTCTGAAATAGTACAAAAACAAAAGTTTTGATATTTCCCACAGAACAAAATTCCAATAAATAAATAAAATAATAGTTTCAAGCTGATCAAAATGTTTCATTTAGGTAAATCTGAAATGTTTCAGTCTGAATTTTGAGTTTTTTAATGTTTTTATATAAAATAAAATTTGAAATGAAAAATCATTCCAAAATGAAAAACTAATATGTTTTATTCCGGAAATGTTGCAATGGGATGTTTTGACATTTTAAAAATGCTTTGTTTCAATTTATTTTCTCTCCAAGTGAAATTTCATCACAATTGACTTGTTTCCATGAAGCAGTTTGTTTTCAGTGAATCAGCATTTTCTGACAGGCTTTCTTGGAACTTTTCCCATGAATTAGTCAAGCACCTGCTTACTCAAAGGAGCAATAAGAAGCCCTGATCTCTTTGTTACAGTGGTGTAAATGAGGAGTAACTCCACCGGGATCAGTGGAGTGACACGAGTGCAAAACAAGTGCCCTTGAGAGAACCAGGCCCATTGTATTTGCTAAAAGAACAAGAGTACTTGTGGCACCTTAGAGACTAACAAATTTATTAGAGCATAAGCTTTCGTGGGCTACAACCCACTTCTTCGGATGCATATAGAGTGAAACATATATTGAGGAGATATATATACACACCCATACAGAGAGCATGAACAGGTGGGAGTTGTCTTACCAACTCTGAGAGGCCAATTAAGTAAGGCTTTGTCTTCACTACCCGCCGATCCGGCGGGTAGCAATCGGTCTATCGGGGATCGACTTACCGTGTCTAGTGAAGACGCGGTAAAATCGATCCCTGATCGCTCTGCCGTCGACTCCGGAAATCCACCTCGGCAAGAGGCGGCAGCGGAGTCGGCGGCAGCGCGGCAGCGGTCGACTTTCCCGCGTCCTCACCGCCAGGTAAGCCGACCTAAAATACGCAACTTCAGCTACGGTATTCACGTAGCTGAAGTTGCGTATCTTAGGTCGGACCCCCGCTGTAGTGTAGACCTAGCCTGAGAGAAAAAATACTTTTGAAGTGATAATCAAGATGGCTCAGTACAGACAGTTTGATAGCAAGTGTGAAAATACTTACAAGGGGAGATAGATTCAATGTTTGTAATGGCTCAGCCATTCCCAGTCTTTATTTAATCCTGTGTTGATTGTGTCTAGTTTGCATATCAATTCCAGCTCAGCAGTCTCTCGTTGGAGTCACTTCAGAAGTTTTTTTTCTCTTACTTAATTGGCCTCTCAGAGTTGGTAAGACAACTCCCACCTGTTCATGCTCTCTGTATGGGTGTGTATATATATCTCCTCAATATATGTTTCACTCTATATGCATCCGAAGAAGTGGGTTGTAGCCCACGATAGCTTATGCTCTAATAAATTTGTTAGTCTCTAAGGTGCCACAAGTACTCCTGTTCTTTTTGCGGATACAGACTAACACGGCTGCTACTCTGAAACATTGTATTTGCTGACTCTGAACTGTCCTGATGTGCAACTACAGAATAGCTCTGATGCCAGAAGTACAGCTGACTCAGCTCAGCTGCCCACCTCTCCACTCCCTTGGATAAGGATAGGGGTTAGCCCATGTTCTGTTAATTATTTGGGATGATGTATAGTTTTTAAAATATTTTTTACAAAAGCTTTGTCATTCACCATTAAAGAATGAAAATGACAATATCTGGGGGAACAGCAGCGCAATCATTTAAAACACTCTTGCCATGTAACATGGTTTCACATTAAGCTTCCTGACACCAATGCTGCAGAAGAGATGAATGAAAATGAAGTGTCTGTTATGATGAGAAATGTCAAGGGCAGATATGAGGCAAATGCACATGATTTTACATGAAGAACTGACCTTACATAACAACAGATAATGGTGCTGCCCACCTTTCTTTATCCTAGTTCTTTTGCACTCTTCTTCCCTTAGCAATAAACTACTCCTGAGCTTAAATATATATAAATCCTGAGAGGTCACTGAATTATGAAATATAAATAGCTGCATGTCTGAACATAACAATGTTCTGAAACACTGCCCTCTTGTGGCAGTTTCATTATACCACCATGGCTGCAGTAGCATACAGCCTTGCTACAGGTCAAAGGCAGATGTCAGGGGCACCTAGCTGAAGGCAGGAGACAAAATGGAAACGTCTTCAAATTGCAGAGATGAAGATAGAGAGTTGGTTTTGTGCAAAAAGAAAATGAATCAGATGAGACAGGTGCCCAGTCAGATGATGACAAGCTAACTGAACTGCTGCCAAGTGAAAAGCAGCCTCGGATTCCCTTGATGGTTTTCTGCACTTCCGTGAGTCTCAGAGCACGTAGAATGCAGTCACCTTGCTGGAGCAGTTCAGTGTCTACATCGACAGACGGTCAAGAAGGTTTACAACTCAGGAAGGCAGGTGACCCTGGATGGCTTTTTCAAAAACTGAACTTGCTTCTTTTTCAAGTCAAATTTGCTCTTCAGCATCCAGCACATCCTGTCATATAAACCCAGTACAAAGTGTTACAGTCATTTTTCAATAAATATCAGGTGAAGGTATCCTAAATAACATGAATCTTTTTTCTCCGAGGATAAGTCAGGAGATTTCCTGCAATGGATTGTTTCAATATTCATTATTTAATTTTAAAAAAATCATGTTCTTACTGTATGAGTTCTGCTTATTGGTAGTATTTTACCATGTGCTCTCCATTGTGCTTTTAAAAATGAATCAGCATCTGTCTTAATTTTTTTGCTATGCTCATTATTAACTAGGGTTATAGCTTTTTGTGTTAATAATGCTGCAGGAATTAGAAGTTTTCTACTAAGGGAGTTTGTAAATTAAATACCAAACCATTTTCAGAACACATGCTTTACGCAGGATAAAAAGTGTGCATGCAGACAAGGTCAGCCTATATAGCTGGCAGTCTATTTAAGGCCTGATCCAAAGCCCATAGAAGCCAATGTGAGTCTTTCCATTGACTGCAATAGGCTTAGAATCAGACCCTTAATGAACAAATTTCTTGTCCCATGCTAAATGTATTGACCTCCAGTCCAGTGATTAATCTATGCCAGAATTTATATGGCTCCAGTCGAATGAATTATATACCACAATCTACCCCAAGATTTGATTAGAAGTTCTTGTGAGGCTGTGAGACTCCGAAGTCCTAGGAAGGTAAGTGTTTCGTGGTTTAACACCTCTACTGTTGTCTGTTTTTTGATATAGCTAATGGATATCACACCCTGAGTGGCCATTGCCATTCTCATTTTGTTTTGATGATGCTGGTTATAGAATCTCCCATTAAGATGTCTATTTCTGTCTATTTCTTTTTTGTTTGTACACAGAGAAAAGTGGGTATAGATACTAACAATGTTTCATCTGTATACAACAAAAGACCTAGAAAACATATTTTGTCTATAAATCTGCTTTAACATAGTTCATCTAAAGAGTAAATAGACTTAAGTAAAATTGCTGGATTTAGGGGATTTTTTAAAAAAAATCATTTATTTACATGGAAAACTTCAATTGTAATATTTGGTTTTCAGTGACGATTTAGGGCCCAATCCTGCTTCTGTTGTCTTTAATGGGAACAGGGTTAGGCCCATGGATTTTAGCAGCTGGGTTTACTGAGACCCAAAGGATTAACACATGACTTGCCTAAAATCCTCCAGTGGGTAATAGAACTATAATTAGCTCATTAGAACTGGCTCATAGAACTAGAATCATAGGACAAAATTCTTAAACGTGGGTGCCTACACTTAGGCATCTAATTAAGTGGGCTGCTTTTCAAAAACGCTGAACAAGTACAACTCCCACTGAAGTCAGTGGCAGACTGCCCAAGGTTCTGAGCTCTCTGGCCCTGATCCAGCAAAGCACTTAAATGCATGCTTAATGTTAAGCATGCGAGTAGTCTCACTGAAGTTAATGCGAGAACTCTCCTGCTTAAAGTTAAGCACATACTTAAGTGTTCTGCTGGACCAGAATGCTCAACATCTTGCAAGATCAAGCCTGTAACTGCCAAAGGCCCCAGTCCTGTTGTGCCAACATGACTCATTTTAGTAATCCCAATGAAATTATATGAGTAATCCCATTAACCTATAGTAATAATCTGCCAGTACAACAAATAGGAACTGAAAGTACAGCTGGTTATTAAATCCATATAAATGAAAACTTAGTAAGATTTTATGATTACCATATTTGGAATAGACTTAAATGGGACTATGGGCAGGAGAATAGGTTTGCAGGGAAGGTCCTAAGTGCTAAAGAGTGTTGTTGTCACTGACTCATTCTGTGAGTTTGGACAAGTTACTTTGACAACCTGGTCCTCAGTTTCCCCATCTGTAAAATGGGGATAAAAATGTTTATTCATCTTTGTAAAACTCCTTCAAACTCTAAAATGAAAGTGTTCTATCAGTGGAAAATATTATTATCATCATCAATGCAGGAGACCTGCATCTGGGAGCAATGCACATTGGGGATCTGGAGACTGACTGTCACAAACTGACATGTTTAAAAGCTGGTTGAGTTCTCGGATGCAGAATTTGACCCTTGGCCTTCAGAAGGAAGGTGTGAGGAAAGAAACAGAAAGGAAAAAAGATGCTGGTTGCTTGTTTCCAGAGCATCTGTTACAGTATAAAATATCCAAATGCTGGTCTCACCTTCTGGAGATTATTAGGGGGCAGAATGAGAATGGGAAGGTGGGGATCAGCTGTGAAAAGTCACACCTGGTGCTTGAGGTACACTGATTCATCCAATCACTAGGGCCTCATCTACACTAGGATTTATCAGATCTATGGTTCCCAATGGGTGCAGCTCCAGCAGTGATACCACCAGTGAAACCTATAAAGCAGACCAGTCTCTCAGGAACTCCGGCTCTAGATGATAAAATGGCAAAATCATATGATCTTTGTCTCTGCAGTAGCCTCCATTGCTGCTGCCTCCAATGAAGCTCCAACTATTAGGAATTACAGCTAGAGCTGGATGAAACTTTTTTTTGACAAACCAAGTTTTGTGTTGAAAAAAGCATTTTTGGGGTCCTGAAGCCTATTCGTTGAATTCAGTGAAAGAGTCGAAAACCATTTAGTTTGGAAAGAGTTGGAATGTTTCAATTCGACTTTTCGATTTGAAATGATGTTTCAAATTGACATTGGTCAATTTAAAAAAAACCACACACCAAAAAGGGTGAAAAACACCCCAAATGGCCAAATTGAAATGACCTTCCTCCCCCCCCCTCCAAAAAAAAATCATTTTGAGTTGACTTGAAATGACTTTTCTTTTTCGAGTTTTTGTTTCAATGAAATCTTTCAGGAGAAAATATTTTGGTTTGAATTTAAATGGATTTTTTTCGGATTTTCGGTTCTGCCCCCACAAACCAAAAAAAACCCCATTATTCATTCAGCTCTGATTACAGGTCCAGAAATAGCCATGGTCTGCTCCTTTCCTTCTGATCTGCACTCCACTCCCTCATACTGTTCTCATGTTATTTTACAGCTATATGATTACACAGGTAGGCATCTATAGTATTTATAGCAGCTTATAGAAGATAAGCTGTCTGTACTGAGCCATCTTGATTATCACTTCAAAAGTTTTTTTTCTCTTACTTAATTGGCCTCTCAGAGTTGGTAAGACAACTCCCACCTGTTCATGCTCTCTGTATGGGTGTGTATATATATCTCCTCAATATATGTTTCACTCTATATGCATCCGAAGAAGTGGGTTGTAGCCCACTAAAGCTTATGCTCTAATAAATTTGTTAGTCTCTAAGGTGCCACAAGTACTCCTGTTCTTTTTATAGAAGATTGTTAATAAAGAGACAACGTGGGGAAATACTCTAACCAACTGAAACTGCAATCTATATTTTGACAGGCAGAATAAATGACCCACATTGAAATTTGGTCAGACAACTGGACCAGAATTAACACCTACTCTTATGAAAGTGTCTTGGACTCTTTAATGACCCTTGGTGATCAGGACCTTGGCTTTGTATCTCCTATTAAAACTGTACCTCAGCAGCTCAGTGGCACCTGACACCGTGCTGAAACAAAGATTAATTACTGACTCAGTGGGGTGTGAGATTTTAGTAGATCCCTTCCAATGGAATCTCAGCCTTATTGTATGCACAGTATTTTTTATACTCTATAATTCCAGTGGGGAACTAAGACCTCTAGGAACTGAGCAACCCCACAGAATCACAACAAAATTATGAATCCTTCATTTTTAGTGTGTCTTTGATTTTCAGCAGCCCCTCTCCCCAGCCATATAAAAACAGTATTAGATAGGTTAAGCAAATAATGATTTTTTCAGTTCTGTTTGAACCAACACTGATTTTTTTCTTTCATTTTTTCTCACAAAAAGAAAAGAAAATCATTTCAAGTTGAATGAAACATATTGTTCAACCCAAAGGAGATTTTATTTTGCTTTTTGTTTTGTTTCAGGTGTTTTTCACCTTTTAAAAAATGAAATGAAACACCATTTCAAAATGAAATGTCAAAACATTTTGTTTCAGCAATGTGAAAACAAAACATTTAAACATTTCCAAACAATTTTTTCCACTTTTTCCAGATGAAACTATTTGCTAAATTCACCCAGAATTTGTGAATAGTTCTGATGCTCTGAAAAAATGTGTTTTCCCACATATTTACTATTCACTGAATTTTTTTCTCCCAGCTGTATTATCAGGGTCATATCCTTAGCTCATGTAAATCAGCATAGCTCCATTGAAATATATGTCTACACTGCAGCTGAGAGGTGTGATGCCCAGTGCAGGAAGACAGACTCACACTAGCTCCATTTGAACTAGCACACTAAAAATAGCAGTTTGAATGTTGCAGCATGGGTGGCGGCTCTGGCAAGCTACCCCAGTGCAAGCCCACCTGACGCCCTGAGTCCAAGTGTGGGTGGCTAGCCTGAAGTGCTGCCTGTGCTGCAACATCCACACAGCTATTTTTAGGGAGCTTGCTTGAGGTGAGCTAGTGAGAGTCTGTCTATCTGTGCTGGGAATCACAACCTCCCAGCTGCAGTGCAGACATACCTGAAGCTAGTGGTGCTAGCATACCCCAGCTGAGGCTCTTAAAGTATAAATCTTCACTTCTGCTCTGTGCGCGTCTCTATCTGTGTATATGGCTGGGAGTCGGGTTGGACACTGGACGATGTCAATTTATAAGCAAGATAAAAGGCAGATGAATGGTTTTCTCTACGCTTCTTTTTGGTTGGATTAGTCAGGCTCCAGGAGCAGCTGAAACTTGTCATTTTGTACAAGATCACTTAATAAACTGATAGGCACCTTACTGCTGCCTCAAAGTCACTCCGCTTTTAGGGATGTCCAAACAGATTAAATATCAAAAACAAACTGTGGAGGACAGCCTTGTGAGAAGTGGCTTATGCTAACTGAAGATCAAAGAAAGCTAACTCACAGCTAGCCCTCGGGTTCATTTGAAGACATAGCAGAGAAAGGTAAGTTATGAGACCTTAGCTGATCAAAATTTCTTTACTCATCAGAATGACTGAGGGGTTGGGGTGACACACAGCAAATCATAGTTCAGACAATACTGTTCCTATAACAAGATAATTCACCTCACGCCATATGAAGTGCCCTGCAATCGAGTGACCTGATGTTAACTTTATTAAGGAAATTTGGGGGTACGTTTGACAAAATTGTGAACAGAGGGGAAAAAAGCACTGGAAAGTATGCATGAACCATGGGATATGAGGAAAAAAAGACTATGGACCAATGTTCCATAAGGTGATATGCAGTTTATTTATCACATCAGTACATGTGGAGCTCAGACACTATGGTGATGAGTGCTTTCTAAATGCATGTAAAAAATACAAACCATCTCTCCAGAATCCCAGTCCTGTGCGCTGACCTCTTGACCACAGTGCTCATTATCTTTGTCATCACATTGACGCTGATCTGATCTGAGATGCAAGAAACTTGGGTTCTGTTCCCACCTCTTCTATTGACCTACTGCAGTGGTTCCCAAACTTGTTCCGCTGCTTGTGCAGGGAAAGCCCCTGGCGGGCCGGGCCAGTTTGTTTACCTGCCGTGTCCGCAGGTTCGGCTGATCGCGGCTCCCAGTGGCCGCGGTTCGCTGCTCCGGGCCAATGGAAGCAGCTCCCATTGGCCTGGAGCAGCGAACCGCAGCCACTGGAAGCCGCGATTGGCCGAACCTGCGGATGCGGCAGGTACACAAACCGGCCCGGCCCGCCAGGGGCTTTCCCTGCACAGAACAAGTTTGGGAGCCACTGACCTACTGTGTGACTTTGAGTAAGTCACTTCCCCTTTCTGGGCTTTAGTTTTCCAATCTATAAAATAAGGAGCAAGATAAGTTTACCTCTCTTAGTAAAGTACTTTGAGATCTACTGATGAAAAGTACTCTGTTGAGAACTAAGTGTTATTATTTATTATTCTCTTGCAGTGGAAAGTAACTTTTTGAAATGGTTTATTCCTTTAAAAGATATTCGACTTTCTCAAATTTCTCTATATGTTTGGTTTAATGTATAGAAAATATATTCCTGTTATGTGTCTATCTCCTTAACAGACTACCTTGTCTCAAGTCAGATCAACTCTGTTTTGTTTAACTGACACAATAAATCACATAGCAAGAGACTTGAAAAAAGCAACACTAATAGCCCTCATCTAGAGTTGGCATTTTTTTCCTCTTCCAACATTTTAAATGCTGATATATCAGAGTATAAAACACTAAAGAGAGACCTGATCTTTGTTGCCAAGACAATTAAAATGAAGAGCAAATGATATAATAATGGATGAATATGTTACTGTGGGAGCAACTGTGTTAGACCCTTACAGTAATGAAATTTACTATTTGATAGAGCAAAGTGAATACTGTAAAAGGAATTCTGCAAATATTCATTCAGATTCAGTTGAGTCATTCAGTTTTAATGACTTCATTGCTACTAAGCGAGTGCTCTTTTATGTTTCCTCTCCCTGAATATTATAGCCAAGGAGTTTACAATACAAATGTTTGTGGAAACAGAAATTTTGCATAATATTCATAAAAAGCACATTTCAAATTCATGATATATTTGCACTGGAAACCTGATTCTGGCCCTGATTCAGGAAAGCAGCCTTAATCAGGCAAGCACTTGTGCTTAACTTTAAGCTTGTACTTAAGTCCCATTCTCTTTTGCTACCATTGAAGACAATGGGAGTTTTGCCACTGATGTCAATGATAGCAGGTTTGGGCAGTTTCTTCAGCGAGCTCCAGATGATATTCCAATCCTTTATTTATCGACTTCTGAATTTAAACAAAGTTCTAGATGGAGCTGTCAGCAGGCTTCAGACATCTCTGGTGGTCATCCTTGGTTCCATCTCCCCAATTGGCCACTCAGGAATGTTGTGGGAGGTATCATTTCTCACCCAACTGGCTACTCTGCCCCCTTGCTGTCATATTTGGAAGAGACGGTGGAGTCATAGGGTGAGATTTAGAGCGGGTCAGGTTTGTCTAATAGTTTTTCATCTGAAAATGCCAAAAACCACAACGTCCCATGGGAAGGTGTCAGTGTTGGCAACTCCTCCATTTTGAAAAAAAAATTGTAACAACTAAGAACATGTAGAAATATTGTGATTTTTCACGTATAAATTTGGGGAAAAGTAAATTAATAAAAGTGAAAGTCAAAATGAAACATTTTGAATTTATCAAAACAAAATGTTTTACCTTTTTTTGTTCAGTTCACAAGATTTTTCAAATTTCAGCTTTTTGTCCCAATTCAGGATGATGAGCGGTTACTGAAAACCAATTTCATCAAATGTAGGGTCCTTCTAATCCCAAGAGATCAGCCACTTAGCCAGGTTTTACCCAATAATCACACTGATGCCAATCCTTTAGTAACTAAAGTCTAAAGGTATAATAATAAAAGAAAAGAACAGAGTTAATAATGGTTAATAGATCATATACATACAAATAATTGCAAAGTCCTTATATCAGGTTTGTAGCAGTGATAGAATAGACTTCTGACTTGTAAAGACTCTCTGGCAATATTGGAAGGTCCTCAGTCCATAGTTCAAAATGCTCCTTTAGTTGTAAATCCACAGTCCAAAGAATCAAGGCAGGAAAGAGGCAAAATGGAGATATCTCAGTGGTCTTCTCAAACAAAATTCACAGCCTTTGTGGAAAGTTACTGGCCCAAGATGGAGTCCAGGGTCACATGAGCATATCACATTTCCTTACATGGCTTGATGACTCACAACGGGTGGCCATTGGCCCCTTGGAGTCAGAGACATCCACAAGAAGATCTATCTGGGTGAACTGAGTTTCTTCTATGGCCCATTGTGAGAGCCAAGTGACTTTGGTGGGCCATCAAAACGCAGCTGTCTGGCCTTAATGTTCATTTTACCTGGTGGGTGTTACCCAGGTATACAATACGTGTATGATGCCAGCAAATATCCAATATTCATATCTCCAGATACAAAGATGATACATGCATAGAAACAGGATAATCATACTTAGCAAATCATAACTTTTCCATTGACCCCTTACGTAACATACTTTGTACAAGATTTGTTGCAGTTGTATAACAGTGGCAATATCAATTATATAAATGGTCATATTCAATCATACAGCATCGCAGATGGGAAATCAGTTCTAGCTCCAGTGAGATTCTTTGCTGTGCCTCTGAGTAGTACAGCATAAAACACATAGCCTAAGGCAGCAAAAGGGAGTATGGTGGTTTTAAGAAGCCCCTGGAATAATTTTAACAGCCCTGAAGACCTGTCTAAATTATAGCACTAACACTGCATTGCTGAAAGCCCCTGCCTCATGCCACCAGCCCTGCCCTTCACACATCCCCTACACCAGGACATGCAAAGGGGGTCCTCAGAAGGTAGCCTTATGACTGTCTGCAGCAGTGTTTGCAGCAGGTGAATTCTTGATCCGAGCTTTTAGAGCCCTTTTCTGCTGTTCCTACCCCTTTCTCTGGTGTAAAGGAACTGGATGCGAGAATCTCACATGTGAATTCTACCTCAGAAAGGGGCTGGTTGACCATAAACGAACACTGGAAACATTGCTGAGGGGCCTCCCCACTCACAATCTGCTGTGGTGGAGCCTGGCTGAGCCTCAGAGCTCTGGCTGGGCTTCACGCCCACTCAGCAGGTCCATTGGGATGGAAAAACAGGTAACCAATAGAAATGCCATTGCTGTGTAAATACTTGCAGCCCAATCCTTTCTACTCACCATTAGAACTAGGCAAATAATAGATTTTGCTTTGCTGGCAATTCCAAAAAAAATAGGAAAAAAAAATATTTCAAGCTGACTTGAAACGGAAGTTTTTTTAAACATTTGGTGAATCAAAAAGTTGGGAGAAAAAATGGTTTGAGGTAAAAAAAAAAAAACATTTTGGTCAACCCTAAACTAAATGTTTCATTTTGGTTTCTAGCTTTTAAAAATGTTTTAAATCAAATTGAAGACAATTTCAAAATGAAGAGTTGTTTTGAACAGAAAAATTGAAACATTTTGTTTCAAAAGTGTCAGAACAAACATTTTGATGTTGAGGAGTTTTCTGTTTGGTTTGGTTTGGTTTTGCTTTTGTTTTGACCAAAACAATTAGCGAACACAATATGAATTGGCAAAATATTTCAATGTAGTTGAAGCTACATGTTTTGTCAAAAAAACCTTTCAGCTGAAGAATTCACCCAGCTCTACTCATTATCCCTTGGATAAATCCAACTTAACATGTGCTTTGAAAATAGACAATTTTCTGGGAAAATGTGGTTGAAGGAATCAAAGTTTAGGGAGGGAAATACTTTATAAATATGTTTCTGATTTTATTTTTTTTAAACTCCTTGCCTCTAGATAAGGATCCATCTGGTTCTTTTAGGAGAATCACATCTGACCGGGCTTCAATACCAGGGCCGGTTCTAGGCACCAGCGTTCCAAGCACGTGCTTGGGGCAGCACTTTTCAAGGGGCGGCATTCCGGCTCTTTGGGGCGGCACTCCGACTTTTTGTTTTGTTTTGTTTCGTTTCGGTGGCACTCCGGCTTTTTTTTTTTTTTTTTTTGCTTGGGGTGGCATAAAACCTGGAGCCGGCCCTGTTCAATACTCCTCAAACTTTCCACTAGTTGGTGGAAACAAACAGATAACCACTGATCAGCACATCTCTGGTTGGGATCCAACTTGATTTGCTAAGGACAGAAGGGGACAGACACTGAAGTCTGGCTCTATCTAACACTCCCCAAAGCAGGTGGTTCACCAACTAAGTACACGAGCCACTTGCACCTGTTTTAGCCGATGCCTCGTCTTCATACTCTCAGGGCTGTTTTCTTCTAAGTAGCTTTTGTTGAGCACATTGAGCTCTGGCATAGCAATGCCAACTCCTCCGCCTTCCCTTTTATATGAGAGAGACAGAGAGTACTCTGCTGGCACAGACAGTGTAGCTGGTGTTTAGATCGAGTTTCACATGACAGTGCCCTCCTCTGGAAGCTGTTAGGATAAGAGTGAATGCCTGTTGTGCCACACAGCGATGCTAGTTAATTGATGAGCCTGTAAAGAGATTCGTAGGCTGATTGGGGAGTGCATTGTTAATGCTATTAAATATTACTTAGACTACAGCAAGCTGCATGTTCAACAGTTTAAATTTTAATTGCTTGCTGATGCAGACACAAGACTGAATATATGTAAATCCTATTGAAAGCTAATATCATTTTGGCTGCTCAGATGGATTAGCAGTCGCTACAATTAGCAGCATGTGCAGCTAATGATATTAGTGGAGAATCCATCATACAGTGGCGTGGGGTGCATTTAAATTTGAGCACAAGAGATGTGCCTCTTTTTTCCCCGCTGTAGGGGTATTTCCAACCAGATTATGTACAACCCATACCATATTCTTTAGGGGAGGGCCAGGAGCTAGCAGAAAATGTGACTGACTTACTATAACCTTGAGTGTTTCTCCCCTTTCTCATTATGTTCATGGTTTATGATTTCAGCTGAGAAGCAAATGCCTCATCCATTTCCCCCCCGCCCTGCTCTTTTCCTGTGACATGGCAATGTTTGCTTGGGGGGTGAAGGCGGAGAGAGAAAGGGGAAAAAAAAGAAACTTCTTTCATGTGGCTAATGCAGTCATTCCAAAACTCATGCCCTATAAAACCTCTATATCGTGTGTATGTGTGTGCCTTATACATAAAAAACTACATTAAAAATGTTAAGGTTGCAAAGTCAAACATTCAAAAGTTAGGAAATGCCGGAATTGTCTGTGTAAAATGCTATGTTTATTGCACACTATTCAAACCCTGCTCTGAATACAGAATTATTACTTTCCATGTGGGCTTTTCAATGGCACTCATCACTATGGTATCTGAGTGCTTCACAAACATTAATGAATGTACTTTCACAACTTCCTTGCCAGGATATTGGT
This sequence comes from Emys orbicularis, assembly GCF_028017835.1. Taxonomy (NCBI): domain Eukaryota; kingdom Metazoa; phylum Chordata; order Testudines; family Emydidae; genus Emys; species Emys orbicularis. The sequence goes on along the minus strand of NC_088687.1, from coordinate 27,746,379 downwards.
ATATTATTATCCTCATTTTACAAATGGGGAATGGATGCAAAAAGAGATTAAGGTCAAAAGTGTTCACTGATCTTGGGTGTCAAGTCACCTAAGGCTGATTTTTATATAATTAGCATTATATAGCACTTTATATGTTTAAAGCACAGCTCCTATGGACTTCAGTTGCAATTGTGAACGCTCAGACCTTCTGTAAATCAGACCCAGCATCTCAAGTCCAGCACCCAGAAAATGAGGAACATAAAATTAGTGACTACCTGCTAAAAGTTTGGTTTAAGTGACTTTCCCAGTATCACCCAGGAATTCCGTGACAGAGGTAGAGTATAATTCTCCTGGACAACATTCAACTGCCTTACCCATGTGTCCATTCTTTCTCTTCCTGCAATCCCTTGCCTCATTCACTACATGTCTTCCAACTTCTGCAACGAATGAAGCAGGGGTCCTACAGACAACAGCTTCTGTCACTACACAATCCTGATTGGTCCCTGGAGCAGGTCCAGCCTGTGCACTGAATGAGGGAGTCCTGTGGAAAAAAATAGTAAGGGATCATGTAATTAATGACTGTATCATAATGGAAACACACAAGGGGTCTGATTTGCACAGGCAGTCTTAATGTTAGCATTTCCTCATTTTTGAGTGCTTGACTTTGCAACTGAAATGTTCTTTTAACATAGTTTTTTGTGTGTGATTTCCTAGATTTTTCTGGTAGCAGTAATAGGTTGTCATCCTCCATGGTGATAAGTTCTAGAGGGGAATGAGAGAGAGAATTTGCCAATGGGCTTCACAACTTTTACTGACAGCAGAGGAATGTTGAGACTCGGGAATTCAGAGTTCAGTTCCAGGTTCTGGAAGGGAGTGTGCTCTTGTGGCCACAGATCTTCTGCCCTGTTCTCTCAAGCCTGTCCCCTCCAGCCTGTCCTGGCCTCAGTCCTCTTCTTTCTTTCCCTGTCCCCAGCTCCTCATCTCAGTCTCCTTGCCTAGGAAGCCCCAGTCTCCACTGTACTGGGCTTTTTATCCTAGTCTTAGTCTCCTTGCCCAGCCAGTCCCAGTCTTCCCCCCAACCCACTCGGACTCTTGTCCCAGTAATCTCTTTGTCTAGTCAGTCACAGTTCTCCCACTCTCACCCTGACTCTTACAATCTCAGTCTCTTCCCCAGCTGCAAGCTTCCAGTCTACTTTGCCATATTCCCAGACCTCTCTTTTGTCCCATCTGCATTCCAGTCAGGCAGTTTCCTTCTCTATGCCGCCTGGCTGACAACAGGGTGAGCATTGAGGACACAGGAGAGAGAGTCTCCTGCTTTCAGTTCCTTTTCCTGGCACCACAGCAGCCTGGAGCAGCAATTTCAGTGAAGACAAGGCCTAAAGTTTGACACCTAAAAGTATATTTTGGCCTGTGAGTAAATGGCCTGATTTTCAGAATTGCTCAGCACCGATAGCTTCTCCTTATATCAGTGACCCAGAACCTCTGTAAATCAGGCCACCTATTTAGGTGCCTAACTCAAGCTACCTTACTTCAGGCCCCCAGTTTTGAAAAATTTGGCGTCGGTGTTTAAAGCTAAGCAAGAAAAAACGAAGACCACCTTCAACATCAGAGGCGGTTTTAGAAAAGTATTGCCCATCTGCATATGCAAATAACATTTGCACGCATGCAAATCTAAGAGAGGTTTTATGCTCAAAATTTTGCACACACAAAACTAGAGTTGCAAATGGAAAGGCTGCTTTGGAGCCTGAGCAAATCAAGTAACTTTACTTCAATTATAAGCTCTTTTGGGCAGGAGGCCATCTTGTTGTTTTGCATTTGTACAGCATCTCACACAATGGGGTCCTACTCTAAGACTTCTAGGCACTATGGAAATACTATAAATAATAGTAATAATAATGATAACTTAGAGCTTTTAAGAGTTCTTAGCCACAGCAGCAATACTCCTAGAAATAGCCATCTCTTGAGACAGGTGGCTGACAAATGGCTAGCTCATGATAGCATACCACATATGTCACAAAAGGGGCATAGACAATACTGTTCAGTTGCTTCTTATTTCAAGTGATTTCTTCATTGCAGAGAACCACATTTATCTTCATTCTACGCAGATCTCCTGTTATCCCATTTTTCTGTTGCTTAAATAATTGGCTTAAGAAATAATGGATAATGAAACTGTAATAATCACATTATTTATATGTATATATTAAATGATCTCACATCATTTCAAGCTTCCTCCTTCACTCTTTTCTATTGTGTCCTTTATTGTGGGGATTCATTTGACACATGGTCCCTGGTAAGTTTTGGGCAGCATGAGAACTGTTACTATAAGCGTTTCTAAAAAGGAGGAGTGAAATCGTGACCTCACTGAAGTCAATAGTTGACTTCATTTGCCATTGATTTCAATGTGTCCACAATTTCTCTCTGGGTTTTTTATTGGGGTTGAGAGAGGTGTTAGGTGACTTCAGTACCATGAAAGGTGCCTGCTTGACAAATCTGGAATGAAGTCTTCTGCTTTGTGCACATGTAACTCAAAGTCAAAATACAAATTTTTTTCCCCTCTGGTTAGCCCACCCCTTCTAGGCTAGAACTTCAGCATGTGACCTAGAGGTAAAAGTCTCCATTGACCTGCTGTATTGTTTTTAATTGTGATTTTGAGGTGTTTTCTTTTTTACTGAGTGGTCCTTGAAGGTCATTTTTCAAAGCAACTAATGGAAGTCCTACAGCTAACTCCCCAGACACCATTTTGAAAATCCCTGTGCACAGGTAAATCCATATACCGTACATTGCTAAATCACATGTACTGCTTTTTAAAATGTAGCTTTAAGCTGCAGTGCTGTTCCATTAGTTTCATTATGTTTGAATTATAGGTGCAGCAGTGGGGCCATGTGTAGCCATCCAAGACAGTGGGACAAACACCAGGAAGAATATACAAGCCATGAAAGTACATCTTGGGAAGGGAGAACCACTGGTTTTTCCTGTTTGAAAAAGGCTTTTAGACAATGCTGTTATGAAATATTGCTGCCCCATTATTTAAGATCCTTTTAAGGAGCAGTCTTCTTCTTCCACATCCCCACCTCAGAAATGTTAATCTTATCACAGGTATCAATCGTTTGGGTAAAAGAAGAGGAACTGCTTCTTAAAAGGATTTTAAATAATGTCATTAAGAAATATAGCAGCATTTTTCCCCAAATGAGAGTACAAGCCAAGAGTGTACTAAAGGGAAGGGATCTTTTTAAAAGGTCTTTAAATAATGTTACTATACTTCTTGGCAATACTTTTTAAAGCCATTTAAAAAGCAGCCCTACTTTGGACAGCTTGACAGCTCAGTTAGTTGTGTGTGACTGTAACACACATTCCCAGGAGAGACTGAAGAACTTGTGAATGATGCTTGCATTTCAGGCTGGTTGGATTTGGGAGCACTATGACTACATAGCTTTATGTCTTCAAGGGTGAGGAATGGTTATTTAGCGAAGCACCATACAAGTTGATGAGATTGGGTCTTCTGTTCTCAGATGATCATATGAGTGCTAGTGGGGCTACATTGCAGAGGTTTGTGAAACCACATTGCTTGGTTTGGGATTTTGTTACAAAATAGAAATTTGGTTCAAGTTTGCCAAAAGATTAGTCAAGTTCAATCAAGCCAAACTTCAAGGGACGATTTTTTTAAATTTGGGTCTGTGGTGGGGCCAGGCTACCCCGCCTTAGCCTGGAAGGAGTTAAGCCCCAGGGACTAGGTGGCGGGGCCAGGCTACCCCGTCTTAACCCGGAAGGAGTTAAGCCCCAGGGACTGACAGCGGAAGTCCCGCCTCCCTGGGCGGACTGGGCATGCTCCAAGTGCTATAGGAGTATAGAGGGAGGGAGACCAGCTCATTCTGGGCTGGAGCCCGTAGGCGAAGGACCTGCCGGGGAAGCTCCTGCAGCGGACCAGCCACAGCCGTTGGCTGCGCCGGGAAGAGACGCCGTCCACGGCCCGCCGGCGCCCCGGCGGTTGGAGGAGACCCAGGGGACGACCGAACCCGCCGAGTACCAAGGACCCGTCGACTCCTGGGAGTCCCCAACGGAGACTCTGGTAGGAAGGGACCCCGGGAGGGTGACAGAGTGGTACCTCCCCCCCCCCCCCCGGGGAAACTCGGTCGGAACCCCCCCGCTGAGTTGGTGAAAAAAAGCCCTACGCTTCGGTTAGGGCCCCGGGTCGGGGCCCCCCTACTGGGGCTGTCACAGCCCAATGACATGGACTCCAGCCGCTAGGCCACGCTACCCTCCACCCGAGGGTTGCTCCTGGGACTCCGGCCGCTAGGCCACGCTACCCTCCACCCGAGGGTTGCTCTTGGGACTCCGGCCGCTAGGCCACACTACCCTCCACCCGAGGGTTGCTTCCGGGACTCTGGCCAATAGGCCCTACCGCCCTGTAACCGAGGGCTGTGTTACAGACTCCTGCCGTTAGGCCGCGTCTCCTTGAGGAAAAGGGGATGTCATAGACTCTGGCCGCTAGGCCATACTGCCCTGGACCGAAGGGCTATTTGACAGACGGTGGCGGATAGTCCACGCCGCTTGCAACCTTAGGGGCGTGGACCGTCACAGGGTCCTTCAAGCTCAAAATCCAAAGCAAAGCAAAACTCATGGCGCAAATGCCCCATGAAGAACAAAAAGGTTTCAGCAAACCCCGGTGAACCAAAACTGCAGAGTGTCACAGAGCTCTAGCCATTCAGGGCAGGTCTACACTGCAATTAAACACCTGCAGCTGGCCCATGTCAGCTGACTTGGGCTCATGGGGCTTGGGCTATAGGGCTGTTTAATTGCAGTGTAGGTGTTTTGGCTCAGGCTGCAGCCCAGTCTCCGGGACCTTCCCACCTTGTGGGATCCCAGTGCCCAGGCTCCAGCCTGAGCCTGAATGTCTATGCTGCAGTTAAACAATCCCATAGCTCGAGCCCCACAAGCCCGAGTCAACTGACATGGGCCAACCGCAGGTGTTTAATTGCAGTGTAGACATACCCTCGGAAGATCCAGGATCAGAATTTGGATCTATGCATGCCTCTTCACTGGATACCATACGTGCATTAGAGTCCTGTCACTTTGAATTTATCAAAATGTTGGCCCATCAGTAGGAACTCAATACCAGATTATCCCAGCCCAAGCACCCTCACCCCCAGCAGAGTAAAAGGGTGTAATTTGCACCAGTGCCTACAAAGAGCCCAAAGTACCCAACAGTCAGCGCAATAATGCACCCCCTCCTCCTTCTGAGCATAGTACTGTGTGGAGAGCATTGCACCAGCTATGCACCGTCAACAATCGCAGTCAGGATAAGGGCTATGGCCTGTGTAAACAGAGAGGGTGGGTGGCTGAAAGGAGCTTCTCTGAAGGTCCCAGACCAAACCTATGTAATCACAGTGACTAAAGGAAGGCATAGTGTCAAGCTGCCCCAGCATCTTTAAACTACCATAAACCCCATAGTCACAGTAGGAAGGGGAGTTCATGGAGTCTGGTTCATGGTTGTATGTCTTCATGGGTATTGATGGCCTGTGGTCATATTGGATCATCTTGTGTGATGGGACATGATCCTGGGAAGAGAATGGGGACAAGGGAATGAATGTATCTTAAGGAGTCCATGTCCCGAAGAGGCCTTGAGCCAGCCAGCCAAAAACAGTAACGTCTTACCTGCCTTGGTGTGTTAGTATGCACCATATGTCTTCTATAAGCACTCCTATTTAGTGTCCCAGTTTAGGGACCATTGTAGAATGTCCCTTGCATTCTTACTTGGCTTTGGGAAACATGGATACATAGTGCCAAATGCACATTCAGGGCCAGTTCTTGTACAATCCCTATTGAATTGTTCACCTTCCAGTGGAACATTGGCAATTGGAAAAACACCAGTGCTAGCAGCAAAGACGCAGAAGGTTTTAGGAACAACATGATTAAATATGTCATCTGTGTATTTTTCATTAGTTCCTTTGCTTGTTTGCTAGTAACTCAGATGATTATGTGTCCTGATCATTATTGTTTTTGTAGTTGTTAATTTTTAATGAGCTGAAACAGAAAAAGCTCTTGTTCATCACTCACATGACCAGAATGTGAGGCAATTTTTTCCATCTACTCTCAATTATTTCAGGAGAGTTTGGCAAACATCCCATAGCCAAGGATCCAAGGACAACTTAATCTTTCATCTCTCAGCTGCACAACTTCTCATTACAATGTGAAAAGATTTAGTGTAAAATCTGGGGTTGGGGTGTAATATTTGTGTAATATTCTACTCCCTTGTTTCTAAATTCATAAATTCCTAGATTCTAAGCCCAGAAGGGACCATTATAGTCACCTTGTCTGACCTCCTGCATAACACAGACCATAATAGTTTAATGTTTAAACTTGTTTTGCTGACCAAATTTGTTTATACCTAGAGTTTTATGTAGACCAGTAACAATTCAAATGGCTGAAATCCATAAATATTATATCAGACCACCTGGTGCTGTGAAGCATACCTTTTAAGGAAGGTTACTCCTATCCCATAGCAGCTTGAAAGATAGAGATTTGAAGTTGCGACTATTGCAAAGAGCAAATCTATGGCTCCATGTTCGATAAGATTCATACTCTGAAACCTGATTTGTTGCAGATGTATATTATATTTCTCCATAGACAAAGATCAAGTGTGTATTTTCAGTCTGGATCACTTAGATTTGTCTCCATGACAAAGCACAGTGTGTGTGATTCACTGTGTCAAAGCAGCCATCTTGGTGTGACAGGGAATGCCCCTGCAGATAGGTTAGAGGGGCAAAGTCTACACTTAAAGGTGCAACCCATAGAAAACAGCCTTACAGGTACATAGCAATATACATCACATTATATCTTAAAAATTCATCTGAATAGCTGAAAAGTAGTGTTTAAATATTACTGATGTCCCATGGCATGTGACTGAGGATGTGTTGAGTGTCTCTAATGAAAAGATTCTGCCTCAGCATCCCTGTTTTAAACAAAAATAAAAAGGATTCCCCCAATTCCCCCGAATCGGGCCCCGCGCCTAAGAGGGCCCCGCGCTCACGCCTGAGAGGGCCCCCGCACTCTAAAGAAGAGCGGCTAACTTAGACGCCTTTTTAATTTTTACTCACCCGGCGGCACTCTGGGTTTTCAGCGGCACTTCAGCGGCGGGCCCTTCACTCGCTCCAGGTCTTCGGCGGCATTTTGGCAGCGGGTCCTTCGGTGCCGCCGAAGACTCGGAGCGAGTGAAGGACCCGCCACCGAAGTGCTGCCGAAGACCCGGAGCGCCGCCGGGTGAGTCATCCCTGCCGGGGCCCTGTCGAAAGTATTTGAATTGGGACCCGCACTTCCAAAAGCCAGCCCTGTCAGGCTGAGCAGCTGTCTCTGTGATACCAGTCTTATACATGATGGTTGTGGTTTCATAGCCTGTTGCTCATATTAGAATCTTGCATGTGTGTTCAGCAGTTAAGTATAGACCCACCACATAAAAATCACAAGTTGTTTCTTGATGATTAACATATCAGTTTGAAATATTCCAAATGCTGCTGTCTTGCCTGATAAAAAGAATAATATATTGGGTGTGAATGTGACTAGCAAGGGGTGCGGGGGGCAGGGGGAGAGAGACAAGAATGTAAGCCCAGCTTCAGTTTTCTGAGAATGGAACAGCTTTCAGAAAAACAGTCTTTTTTTTTTTTTCTCCCCCCTCCAGATGTTTGTAAGCCGGATGCTTGCCACTGATCTGCAAACTTTGTTTTACTGGAGTGCTTTGAGGGCTGCCCAGGATAGGAGAACAGAAAAGATTCCACAAATGAACCATAACATAAACATTTTGCTGGCTCATAAGACATTCTGGTAAGAGTGCCTTTTCAAATCAATCGACAAAGGAGGTAGGAAGGGTTTCAAGATCCCCACAGATTACAGAATCCTGTAGCAGAATAAAGCAATTTATAAATTCTTGTCCAGCCATTTTTCAAATCCATACCTTGCATGGAGCTAGCCTTTGCGTGTTCTGTTCCCCTGCTCTCGAGCTTAACACATGCCTTCTTATTCCACTGATGAGCAGAGTGTCTAGATTCACAGAGCTGGTGGTATGTTCTTTTTCTGTGCACATATATGGACATACACAAACTCACTATCTCTCAGAGGCAGATCAGCAGTCAGACATGGAATGCATCACGCATATCAAACCTAATATCTAGTATATTCAGATTTTCACAAAGACAAACATGCATGCTATGTAAGTGAAATACAGTAATAAAGTGGAGATTATCTTGAGTGTGTGAAATATAACATTAGATTCTGTCTGACACATAATGAGACATAGTGGGTCTTCTAGACTGAAAAACAAACAAACAAACAAACAAAAAACCCACAGCAACAAGTCTCTGGATCAATAGACTCGAGCTCACAGGTCTTGTGTTACAGCACCAAAACCAGCAGCGTAGTTGCTGGAGGTCCATCTCTGAAACCTGGGGGAGGCAGGCTCCAGAGCCTGAGCTCTAGCCCAAGCAGCAACCTCTACACTGCTCTTTTTTGCCCCATGAGCCCAAGTCTGTAGACCCAGGTTCTGAGACTCACCTCCTCTACTGGGTTTTTTTTTCTCAGTGTCGACATACCCTATATTTCTCCTCTCACCTTTTAGAGAGACATGTTGGGTGAGGTAATATTTTTTATTGGACCAACTTCTGTTGGTGAGAGAGACAAACTTTCGAGCTAGACAGAGCTCTTCTTCAGGTCTGGAAAAGGTACTAAAGAGTGTCACAGTTAAATACAAGATCAAACAGATAGTTTAGCGTAAGTAGTTAGCACAGATTCTAAAGAACCATTCAAGGTGAAGTGGCCTATTGATACCCCTATAGCCATAGGACAATATGGAAGGTTAGTGGGTTACAGATTGTTGTAATAAACCATAAATACCGTGTCTTTCAGACCATGATTTTTAGTATCTTGCAGAGTAATGAATTTAAGCTCCCAAGCTTGTCTTCTGAAGGTGTTGTGGAGGTTTCCTCTGAAGAGGAGAACTGATAGGTCACCTATAGAGTTATTGCTTTGTGAAAAGTGTTCACTCACAGATGATATGGTGGTGTTGTCTTTCATCATTTTCTTGTGTGAGGTCATTGGAGAGTGTAATGATTATCTGGTTTCACCCACATAATTGTTATTGGTTGGGGGAGGGGGGCGATGGGGTGTTCACCCCACACTTGCCCTGAAAGGCTTAATGAAGACTAAGAAAGGGGCTAAGTAACTCAACAGGCCACAGGAGAGGAATCCTGTGGCTAAGTAATTCCCTGACTGAGTGAGGAAGCACAATTAGGGAGGAACGAGCTTGGCTGGGGCTATAAAGGCAAGAAATTGGCAGCAGAAGGAGGCTGTTAGAAAAGTCTGCAGTCATTCCCTGAGAGAAGGGAGGTGTGTTAGGGCTGGCAAACCCAGGGAGGGGGGAAGCCAGGAAGATAAGACAGGGGTCAGGGAAAGGCAGTAAGGTCTAGATCAGGGGTCAGCAACCTATGGCATGCGTGCCAAAGGTGGCACACAAGATGATTTTAGTGGCACTCACACTGCCCGGGTCTTAGCCACCAGTCCCAGGGGCTCTGCTGCCGGCCAAGGGTCCTACTGCTGGCCCCTGGCCACCTGGGGTCCCATCCGCCAGCCCCGCTCAGCCCGCTGCTGGCCCCGGGTCCCGGCCACTGGTCCCAGGGGCTCTTTTGCCATCCTCGGGTCCTGGCCGCCGGCCCGAGGCTCTGCAGCCGCCCCCAGCTGTGGCCCACTGGCCCAGCCTGGGGCAGTGAGGGGTGCAGACGGGGGCAAGAGGGGGCACAGCTCGGCACCCACACTTTAAAAATTGTTCCAGCACCACTGTACTGGGATATTTTTAAGTTCTGATTTGCTGCTTACATCACTATCCCGTCACATGGAACAGCACATTGTGTTTGACGTTGTGTGTGTCGTCTGTCGCCATATTTTTTTCCGCTGTGAGTTGTGGGGTACATTTGACAAAATGTCAGCTCCTAAGAAAGCAAAGTTAGACCATTCATTTCAGCCTTCTTGGACAGATACATTTGGATTTATTAAAAAGAAGGACCTTGCTGTTTGTGCTTTCTGTTGTGAAAGTGTTGTTTGTCGCACATCAAGTGTTCGACGACATTTTGAAACGAAGCACGAGAAAGCCTTTCTTGATGAAGGAGACAAGACTGAATCGATCAAAAAGGCAGTAGCAGGATATGAGAAGCAAAGCAGTGTTTTTAAATGCTTAAGTGTAAGTAAAAATCAAACTACAGAAGGAAGTTACAAGATTGCACAGTGCACTGCAAAAAACAGAAAGCCATTTACAGATGGGGAATATATAAAAGAAGCTTTTCTCAGCAGTTCAGAGGTTTTGTTCAATGATTTGCCAAATAAAGATGCGATCGTATCTAGAATAAAAGAACTGCCTGTCTTTGCCAGAACAGTTGAGAGACGCATAAGCGAAATAGCAGAAAACATTAATGAAAAGCAGACTACTGCATTAAAAGACTAAGCAGTGCTTAGTGTTGCAGTTGATGAGAGCGTGGATATAAACGACGTTCCATGTTTGGCAGTTGTTGCAAGATATTGTGCTTCCGATGAAATCCAAGAGGAACTTTGTTGCCTAAAACCCCTGCATGGCACAACAAAGGGGGAAGATATAGTGGAAAGTTTTGTAAACCATTTTGTAAACCATTTTGACATCAGAAAAATATTTTGTGTGACAACAGATGATGCTCCTGCCATGGTCGGAAAACAAAAGGGATTTGTAAAGTTACTTAAAGATCAAATTGGCCGCCCAACAGTCAAATTTCACTATATCATCCATCAAGAAAACCTGTGTGCTAAAATTTCTAATTCAGAGCTTAATAATGTGATGAATACAGTGGTGCGAATTGTGAATTTCCTTGTTCCTCGATCTGCTTTGACTCACAGACAGTTTCAAGTACTGCTAGAAGAGAGGGACAGTGCTTATAATGACATTCCACTTCACAGCAACATTCGGTGGCTAAGTCGTAGCAAGGTTTTGGTGTGTTTTGTAAACTGTTTTGATGCAATCAAGGCCTTTTTGTCTGAAAAAGCACAAAACTACCCCAAACTGGATGATGACAAATGGCTGTGTAAGCTCATGTTTCTAACTGACATCACTGCTCACCTAAACGAACTCAACCTCTGTCTCCAGGGTGCAGGGAAAACGGTTCTGGATCTTTATGAAGCCTGGAAGGCATTTGTTGTAAAACTAGCAGTTTTTTCTCGGGATATTCAAACTTTTGACTTTCTGCTACTTCCAATACATAAAAGAGCTATCGATACGTTGCACTGTCAGTGTTGATGAGATTGGAATGTACATGCAAGCAGGGCTGGCTCCAGGCACCAGCCAAGCAAGCTCGTGCTTGGGGCGGCAGATTCCAAGGGGCGGGATTCCATCTAATCCCTTTTTTTTTTTTTTTTGCACTTCACCGCTTTGACCGTCCCTGCAAGTTTTTTCTTTTTTCTTTTTGGTTTGCTGCTCCCGCCGCCCTGTAGGGGGCGGAGGACGGGAGTGCCCTGCAGCAAGCCCGGCAGGGCAGCCCGCGTCCTTCCCTGCCTGCCGACCGGAGCGGCGGAGCCCTCCCAGCAGGCGGCGCAGTGGGAGGGGCCGCGTGGCAAGCACCCCGCTTAAGGAAGCCCTGGCCGCCCCCCTTCTCTCTCTCCCCACTAGCTAGCCAGGGTGCACAGTCTGCTGCCCGGGGTCTGCAGGGCCCGGGAGTCCTCCTGCACCCACGCTCCCGCCGCCCCGCAGATATTTTTTTGTTTGTTTGTTTTTTCTTTCCTTCACCGCTCCAGCCGGCCAGTTTGTTTCCTCCCCCCCTTCGCCGCTCCAGCCGGGGGCAGGTTTGTTTCCCGGCCCCCCCCTTCGCTGCTCCGGCCGGCCAGTTTGTCCCGCCCCCCTTTGCTGTTCCAGCCAGCCGGTTTGTTCTCCCCCCCTTCGCCGCTCCGGCCGGGGGCAGGTTTGTTTTCCTCCTCCTCCCCCCCCCCCCCTTTTGCTTCTCCGGCCGGCCGGGCATTTTTTGCTTGGGGCAGCAAAAAAGCCAGAGCCGGCCCTGCATGCAAGAACTGGAATCAGAATTTTCTGACAGATTTCAAGATTTCCAGCGATTTGGCCCAATGCTTTCTTTCCTAATTAAACCTGAAAAGTTCAACGAAAGCAACTTGAATTTGTCTGTATTTCAGTGGATGGGTGTTGAAGATTTCAAAATGCAGCTCATTCAGTTAAAAAGCTCAGAATTGTGGGTATCAATGTTTGGAGATCTGCAGAGTGCACTTGAAGCTACCGAGAGAGATCATGGGGCCTCTGTTCTGACCTGCTGGATGTCTCTGCCAGTGTAATTTTACTGTTTGAAGAAAATTGCGTTTGCAATGCTTTCAGCATTTGGATCCACATACCTGTGTGAACAGGTATTTTCACACATGAAATCCGTCCTCGGTCCCTCTCGGAGCCGGTTAACAACTGATCACTCAGAAGCCTGTGTGCAGCTTAAACTATCCAAATACGTGCCAGACATTGGAAAACTCAGCAAGGAAAAGCAAGGGCAAGGATCACACTAAACTGATAAGATCTGCATTTTAATTTAATTTTAAATAAAGCGTCTGAAACATTTTGAAAACCTTGTTTACTTTATATATAACAGTAGTTTGGTTATATAATATATAGACTTATAGAGAGACCTTCTAAAAAATGTTAAAATGTATTACTGGCATGCAAAAACTTAAATTACAGTGAATAAATGAAGACTTGGCACACCACTTCTGAAAGGTTGCTAACCCCTGGTCTAGATTAAGGAAACAGACCTTGACTGCTGGTTAGAGGGTCCTTGAACCCGGAGTAGAAGGTGGGCCTGGGTTCCCTTGCCAGCCACTGGTCTATCTATTGGTCTGTTAATGCTTTCCTGATGAGTGGCAATGATAATTTGTTACTGTGAAACCCATAATGACTTTTAATTGTGGCTCCTAATGTCATACACTGTCATTTAAATCTCAATGCCTGTCACTTCCTTGTTCTAGCCCTGAGAAAATACAGCCTTTCCCCCCTTCAAACAGCTGCATTAGCACATAGTTTATGCCTGCCTAGGATGGGCTAAGTGAGTCAGAAAATGCTGGCTTCTGAAATTATCTGCTGTGATTTAGCCAGGGTGAAAAAACATAACCTATTAGTTACTATTATTCCCATGCTCTAAATATAAAAGATGTACTGCCATTTTAAATGTGCCAAATTACATGTTTTGTTTGTTTGTTTGTTTTAAAGTACTCTAGCATGTGGCTCTTGCTCTGTTTTCTAGAATGAGACAAAACATGGTTTAAGAAATTACCAGTGTGGTTGCTTTCATGTCCAAGGACACAATTCTGGCCCCGTTGAAGTCCGTAGGAGTTTTACCTTTGTGTTCAATGGGGTCAGGATGTCACCCTTGGAACTTTTAAATAACCATATTTTTTTCTACCATTTTGTAGAAGGTAAAGGTTACCTAGAGGATCACACCAATAAGACAGCAAATAATGTTAGTGAAGTTCTTATTCAAGAAATGTACTGCAAATTAAAGTGCTTGAACACTCAGCTAATTTCCAAATTTCAATGAAAGTCACTTATGTAAACTGCCTAGTACACAAGCTTACAAGCAAGGGTTGAATCAGAAAAATACCCCAATAGAAGACCTAATTGCTTTACTACTTCTTCATATGGCTGATGTAAATGTAGAGCAACAACTACCATTTTGCATTCAAATGGTTAAGCCAGATAATTGTGTCAGGAGTAGCGGAGTGTATCGCTGTGATGCCTCCTTCGTATTTGTGAATCAGGCATTGAGTTGTTATATGTTCCAGGGTCTGTTCTGGGTGACTACAGTCGCACACTGGAGAGTCTTTAATTTTCCATTTGTGAGCGAGTATCTGCATCTGCCATGGTTTGTGCAGATGCGATTTAGGGTTGCCCAGGAGCTTTGCAGGAAATCGAAGCCAGGGATCCCCTGCACCAGGTCTTTCATTAGGTGTTCGACTTCTTGTGAACTCCATTCGGCTTTCCAAGCTTCATTGGAGTTGAAGTTGCATTGACGAAGGTTAAACGTATGGGTCCAAAAGGGCTTACACAACTTCAAGCAGTAGTGAGGGATGTTGTTAAATTCCTGGTGGATGAGGAGCTGTTCATTTTCCATGATCCGCTGGAATTCCCAAAGTTTTGTGTCATCACAGCGAATGGCTGGGGGAGCAATGTGTGATAGCACCGGCAGCCCAGGTGATGGGGTCAACTTGAGGGTTCCAGTGATGTGCCACATTGCAGTGTTCAGTTGACATCAACAAGTGGAGTTTGGCTACTTCTGGTCCATAGTGGTGCAGAGTTCACTGTACGACATGACCCCACTCCAACCTATCTCAGAGTGAAGTTGCATCGCATGCTAACCTTCCACAACCATCTGAAGAAGGTAGCCACCAAGACGAGGGTCAACCTGGTCCAGAAACTGGCAAGCACAAGTTGGGGAGCATCAGCTCAGTGTTACGGACATCACTGATGGCCCTTGTGTACTCTGTAGGCGAGTACTGTGCATCTGTATGGACCAGAAGTAGCCACACTCGACTTGTTGATTTACTAAATATTACTCTACTTATATAAGACTAAGGGTACGTCTATACCCAGCCGCTAGTTCGGCGGCTGGCAATCGAACTTCTGGGTTCGACTTATCGCGTCTTGTCTGGACGTGATAAGTCGAACCCGGAAGTGCTCGCCGTCGACTGCGGTACTCCTGCTCAGCGAGAGGAGTACCGCGGAGTCGACGGGGGAGCCTGCCTGCCGCGTCTGGACCGAGGTAAGTTCGAACTAAGGTACTTCGAACTTCAGCTATGTTATTCACATAGCTGAAGTTGCGTACCTTAGTTCGATTTGGGGGGTTAGTGTAGACCAAGCCTAAGACTATTGATGAAAGCTAGGTATGGGCTAGCAAAGAACTTTGAAAAATGAATACATTTTCAAAGAGCTGTTCATGAACAATTCACAAAACTCACTGAATAGATTGGCTGCAATGAATAAATCAACCAGTTCTAGTGGTAGACACTGCAGAGACCATTTGTCTTGTTATGAACCTGCACTAAGAAAAGTGGGACTGTTTTGTAAATAGCATGGTCCCCTTTATCCTGGGAGAAATATAGAATTCAATAAAAATATCATAAGCACCTGGTGAGTGACTTCCAAAGGTGAATGGCAATGTGAAGTCAGCACCTTTATACTGCCAGTGTGGCATAAAGAGGCCTTAGTATAAATGTGGGGGAGGGATAGCTCAGTGGTTTGAGCATTGGCCTGCTAAACCCAGGGTTGTGAGCTCAATCCTTGAGGGGGCCATTTAGGGAACTGGAGTAAAAATCTGTCTGGGGATTGGTCCTGCTTTGAGCAGGGGGTTGGACTAGATGACCTCCTGAGGTCCCTTCTAACCCTGATATTCTATGAAAACCTAACCTGGGACCTCTGGATCTTAAAACATAAGTCTGTACAACTTGAGCTAAACAACAGTAACAGATGAATAAAACTTTTGCATGATTCAGTCAGTGGAGTGGGACAAAAACACAACTGGCCAGTGTATTTATGTGTGGTTAGCTATCTCTGCTGTTAACCAGGCAAGAATGCCCACAGCAAAGGAATGAGCAGGAAATGGACAGGAAATTGCGAGTTTGTGACTTTGTTCCATTTACTGCTTTGATTTTTCTAAACCCAAAGTTGAACGTTATAAATGTTCATATTAATAGTCATGAATAATAATACAAGAGAGAATGTAGGCTAGGATTTTCAACTGAGCCTAAAGGAGTTAGGCACTCAACACCCATTGAACTACAAAGGGAGCTGAGTGCCTGATTCCCATAGGCTTCTTATTCTTGCAAATAAGTGTCTTCCTGAAATACTAGGATTCATGAAAGTATAGATCATTGTTTTGTTTTGTTTTTTAAATTGCTCTTGCACCCTGATTGATTTTATCCTCCTTGCTTAATTTTCACCATTCTCATTAGTTGTCGTCGTTTGACAGAATGGTATCAGCACAACTGTTTGTACAAGCTGCTGTCAGATTCTTTTATGGACTTATTATAGAAGTATAAAACATTCTTCCTCCACTGAGCTATCAAAGACACACTATCTGTCAACATGTCATCCAGAACAAAGTGACATTCTCGTCTAGCAACTCTGAAAGCTGTTGACTATTGGAGAACCCCAGCAGCTTGTATGCTTTATTAAAAATCTTATATCCTCACTGCATCCCTAATGCAACCCCTTTGGTACATTCCCACACACAGCACTAGGCACTTGTGTTGTGTAGGTTACTGTACTGCATGCCTTTTGTTTTGTTGAAAATACTATAGTTTGTATTACTGGGGTGAGAATAGGAAAGGGCAAGAGGGATGTATCACATTGTGAGGAGCTATTGTACTTAAAAACGGTGGTGCTTTCTAAACTATGATGACATTGCAGTCTGCTTTATGTGGAGGTGGTTTCTAAATAGGGTGGCAGAAGGTGAAAAGGGTTGGTTTTCCCATTACCAGCAACCTTCATCCTTCCCTCTCTTTTGCAGAGACTTAGGTTTTATGTCCACTCACCGTCATCTTTACCAACACCTAGCAAATAAGGTAACCCGCTGAAGGCAGGTCTTTGTCCCATTTAGTCCTGTGGGAAAGGTATGCATCAGTGAGAACTCTTCATGCTCCCTGTGAGCCACATTGTGTCTGGCTGCTCCATGGATGTGCAAGAGAATGAGACGGTACAAGAAGTCTCTCCACCTTGTGCCGCCTACACAGTAACGACACAATCGCGGTTGCTGCAGGTTAGAGGAGGTTCAGCACAGGGACCTGAAGGAGAGTAGAAATGGGTGTGTTCTCCAGCATGTTCAGGAGCTCCAGAATGGATTATACAGCCACCCTCGGGCACAATCCCTCCAGGCCATCCCACTGGGCAGCGTGACATTGCACCTTCCTGTACGTGTGCCAGTATTTAAAGGCCACCCTTGAGCCCTATAACAACAATGGCAGGGTAAATGCTATATGGCTCCTTCCTGAAATTTGTTTGCCATGGGGTTGGGTGGAGGCCATGGGGGTGGATGTGGTAGTTGGATATAGACCCTTTTAGCTCTAGAACATCAATTCAGAGTCAATGCGGAAAATTCTTGCCACCAGATGGTTGTTTGGTATGCCATGTGTGAAATGAGTCTGTAGTCTCAGCCTGGACCCCAGAAGATAAGTGACTGCAAGTGTCATTAACTAGCAGCCCCATTGATAAACCCAGGATACAGAGGGCACAGAACTAATCACTCTCCTAACTAGAGCTGTGAGAATCGCTGATTTTGTTTGTTTGTTTGTTTTCTGGCAGTTCTGGAAAAAAATATATTGTTTTGGTTTGACCCAAAACAGTTTGTTCATGCCAAAATGAAACATTTTGATTTGGGGTCTCTTTTTGCATTTAAGATTGATGGAAACTTAGAAACAAAACCTTGGGTAAAAAGTCAAAACGTTTTAATTTTTAAGAAATTGTGTTTTCGGGAAGAGGGGGTTGGCCAAAACAATTCAGTCAATTCGACATGAATTCACAAAATAGTTCCGTCGACCCAAAGCAGCCTTTTTCTTTGAAAAACTTCACCCAGCTCTACCTCTGAGTCCTAGAGGCAGATTCTCCTGATCAGTCCTGAGGCACGTTGGCAGTGCAGCATAGAGATGCTTCCACAGCAGCTGCATATACTGTACCTGTTCAGGGATAAACTGAGGACTTCAATTGCCAGTGCTATTAATAGGGCATCCTTCGTGAGTTCTGAGGCATTTATTTTTTTACCCTGAATACCCTGAAATGCAGCCTGATAGCACTGCTAGTACTACCTCTCGTCATGCCTTAGATACACCTCCCACAGCAGCTGATGGGACCACTTTCAATAAAATGTTTTGGAGGTTGCCCTCAGCCCTGCTCTGGATGCACCAAGCACAGCAGCCTGTCACCAAGCTGCTCTGTATTGCAGTGAGAGAAAGAAAGAATTGTACATTTGTGGGGCTGGAGTGGGGAGGGGGGTTAAATTGGCAGCCGGAGAAGATGCTGTATGTTAGTTTCTGTGGTATAAAATGCCCCAGTAGAGCTCAATGCAACATCTGCCCTGCTTGTCTTGTGCATGCCTACATATTCATGCACAGCTTTCTGAACCCTCAAGAGACGCTTGAGCATATAGGAAGAAGAGTTCCAATGAGCTGCAGGAGCTTTCGCTGATGGGAGATGAAACCTTCTTTCACTGCTGTACTTTTGTCTTCAAAGACCTTTCCAGCATTTGAAAAAAGCGCATCTTTTATCTGCCCTAACCTGTTTCCAGCGAGGTGGGGAGAGCAAGCAGGGTGTGTATCTGTGGATTAGCACATCTTTGTACAGGCACCATTGTTTAAGGCTGTGTAAGTAAATCAGGATCTCAGGAACAAACTGCAGTTTTAGCAGGATGTAGACGGCAGTGTGGTGGGTAGAGGGGGGGGGGAGTGGTTCCTAAAACACAGTGCAGAATGTTTTCTAAAAATCTTGGGCCAGATCCTCAGCCCTGCTCTGGCTGTGTTGTATTATTTCAGGGACACAAAGCAACCCTAAAGCCAGTTTAACAAAGGGAAATCACTGGGGGATGTAGAACCACTGTAGCAGTCATTCCTATGTCTCCCAGCCTACCTCCCAGCACAGGGAGTGTTACCCAGACAAAGGGGTGTCTATCTCCCCAGGCATCCCTGAACTGTCAACATAGTCCCTTAGGGGTATGAGCAAACCAATGGTAAGTTAGAGCAAACCGGAGCCTTCTTTAATTTACCCTAGGGCTGCCCCAGGGACAAGGGAATGTGAAGGTAGCTTAGGATCAGCTTTGCCCTCTCCCCCCATTCTTGCAGTAGGTGCAGCTTGGCCAGACCAAAAGATCTGGCCCATAGTCTGATAGATGGATAGACTGTGCCAGCCTCTTGAAACATTAGGGTTACTGACATTAAGACTCTGACTAG
This sequence comes from Emys orbicularis, assembly GCF_028017835.1. Classification (NCBI taxonomy): domain Eukaryota; kingdom Metazoa; phylum Chordata; order Testudines; family Emydidae; genus Emys; species Emys orbicularis. Next base: position 27,727,425 of record NC_088687.1, on the reverse strand, counting down.
CCTACAACACCTTTTTCTGTCCCTTTCTTTTGAAAGGAGTCACCAAATCACCCTTGTCCTCAACACACACGTCTTGTCATTGTGCCTCAGACATATAGGGCAAAGCTCTTCTCTTTGATCTGCACTGCATGGCTCTTATCACCTTGCCGACTCTTGTGTAGAGTTTACTGTAACTTGTATTTCTTTCTTTCTCTCTCTCTCTCTCTCTCTCTCTCTTTTTTTTTTTTAAGTAACAACTGGTTTAAAATTGTCATGTGCATTTGTCTCGTAGTCCATTATTTGACCACTGGTTCACATGTCATTACCAATGTTAACCTGATGAGCATGCGCTGTTCTTAGCTGACTCTTGCTGCTCATCATATCCCAAGTGCAATGATGGAGCAGTCTTAACAAAGAAGAAAGTATAGTGTGAAGTTGGTGCAGTACCATGCAACCTAACAGCTCAAATTTTGCCTTTTCACACTGTCAGCCACCTACTGTTCTCGAGGCAGAGCAGTGTGTGCATTTTCAAAGTTGCACTTAGAAGTTTCTGTGTTTGCTGTTGCTGTGTCCAACTCTCATCCCACAAATCTTCAAGGTGTGACAGTGAAATTGGGTTTGATGTTTGGTTGCTAGTAAGAATAATTTGAAAAAAGTGACGTGCATTTGAAAATATCCCTGGCATAAAGATATTAAGTTCATTGACGAGGGATATCAAGGGCTAGATTCTTAAAATTTGGCCTCCCTTTTTACCCCACACTTACTGAAATTGGTACCCTAATGTGCATTGTACTGGCACAGCAGGACTGGCAGCAGTCCCTGCCCCAAAGAGGTTACAGATAAAACTGGTCAAAATGATTTCAACAACAACAAAGTAGGAAAAAGGATTTTTTTTTTTTACAAAAAAACCCTGAAACTTTCACCAAAAAAAGTAATTGAAATTTTCCAGTTTTTTTCATCTTTCTCTCCCATTTCCCCCTTTTTCACTAGTAAAAAGGAAATGGGGAGGGGGGCTGTCTTTTTGTTGTTTGTACATTAACTAGCACAATGCAGTGCTGGTCAGTGGTTGGGGCTCCCAGGCGCTGCTGTAATACATGTTATAAAAAATAATAAAGGGGGGGAAGGATGAAGAGAACTAACCCTGGATCAGAACATTTTCTAACTTAGTTCTTTTCTAAAACTTTTAAATGAAAACATTTTTAAAATTTCAAAAATATTTGCAATTATTTTTTCTGTTTTTCGACCAGGTCAACTTACAATCTAAACAGACGGCATGGGAGAAAGAAAGTGCTACAAGCCCCATTTTACAGCTGAGGCCTGAGCCACAGAGTAAAATAAGTCAGTGGCTCTCAACAAAATCTTTCCAGACAACTGTACCCCTTTGAGGAGTCTGATTTGTCTTGCATACCCACAAGTTAAAACCTCACTTAAAAAGTACTTGCTTACAAAATCAGACATAAAAAACAAAAGTGTCACAGCACACTATTACTGAAAAATTGCTGACTTTCTCATTTTTACCATAGAAAAATTATACAATAAATCAATTGGAATATATATTTTGTACTTACATTTCAGTGTATGGAGCAGTATAAACAAGTCGTATGAAATTTTAGTTTGTACTGACTTCACTAGTGGTTTTTATGTAGGCTGTTGTAAAACTAGGCAAATATCTAGATAAGTTGATGTACCCCCTGGAAGACCTTTGCGTACCCCCTGGTTGAGAAGCACTTGACTAACTGACTTGCTCAATGTCAGACAGGAAGTCTGTGATGCAGTCAGAAACTGACATCATGTCTGAGCCCTAGATTCATTCTTCACTCATGGGGAAAGGATCAATGGGTAAGACTGGGAACCACTGGTATAGTAAAATTCACTTAACTGGAATCCTGATTTTTAAAAGAGCATATGATTAACTGGTACTAATTAAGTATTCATGGTCATTCACAAGTGTTAATTGGTGTTTCTTGGCTTAAAGTTCCTACTGTGTGATCCTCTGTTCACTTCAGACTGTTTCCCTGCCTAATTATGGTTGCTACGTAAGTCAGTCCTACCTAGGAGCCTCTAATGAGTCGTACCTAGGAGCCTCTAATAAGGAGGGCCGTCACTTAATTTAATTTGTACCAGAGGGGTAGCCGTGTTAGTCTGGATCTGTAAAAAGCAACAGAGAGTCCTGTGGCACCTTTAAGACTAACAGATGTATTGGAGCATAAGCTTTCGTGGGTGAATACGTCTGACAAAGTGGGTATTCACCCACGAAAGCTTATGCTCCAATACATCTGTTAGTCTTAAAGGTGCCACAGGACTCTCTGTTGCTTAATTTGTACTTTACTGCTTCCACTGGGATCTGTGATAAATTCAGCTAAGAAAATGCTACAGTCTGATGATGTTTATAGGGCTTGATTTGGATCTTGCTTCAGCTGGTGTAAATCAGGAGTGACTTCACTAAAATCAATAGTTACATCACTGTAAATTCAGTGTGAGATCAGAATCAGGTCCACATAGTAGAGAATATTATTACTATTGGAGTCGCTTCACAAGGAGATTAATTGCAGGGGGGGAATGGAAATTAAAGGACGTGTCTACCCACACAAGATGTACTGCGTAACTATATCAGGATAGTTAAAACAGTACACCCCACCCTCTAATGTGGATGCAGCTTGAGCAGTGTAAAGATGCTTATGCCATTATAGCCTTCTCACACAGGAAGGGGAATAAGATATACTAGTATAGGGCACCTTCATACTGGTATATCGGCATCTACTCCAGGGTTGTAGTGATATTAGTATACTGGTTTTTTTTTAAATCCCATCCCTAATCAAAATAGTTATACTGGTAGAAACACAGGATGTAGACCAGGCCTTGCTTAAGTTTTATGATTTCTTAAAATTCACTCTTAAAAGTGGAACTAATCATACTGATGTTTTAGGACAAAATCCTGCCTTCTGCAGCATTGGGAAAAGGGCAGCGGGAAGAGCAGGACAGACTCACAATCCCCACACCCACTGTGCAGGATCGGGGCAGGATTGCAAGCTACCCTTTGAGAAAATCTGGGGTGATACAGGACCGCAAGGGCAGATACACCTCACTTCTGTGTCTGCGAGCTTGGGATTGTGGTCAGACCTGTGTCCACCAGGAGCTGGGGGGAGGTTTATGCTGTTGCTTTTGATTCTGAAGCAGTCAGAGGGCCACCTAGCCCCACCTCCAAGCCTTCCTCTCCTGTGCCAGCACGATGGCTCCAAGCACTTCTGTTCTCCCCCTGTTCTGTGGCTCTAATTAGCAAGGGGAAGATTTTGCCCCTAACAGCACCTCTTTTCCCTAGATTGTGTATGCTTCTGATCACTACAGAAGGAAATGCCCCCACAGATAGACGTGAGCAACTGAGAACCCCACTGTAGTCTAGAGACATGTCTACACTGAGGCTTTAGCCACCGGCTTAGCTGCACAGGTTCTGCACCATGCCAAACTCCTACAGTAGACACACTGCTCCAGTGTAAAAAAAGTGACTTATGCCAGTCCACTTGCTCCAGTTTGCAGCACATCCACAGTAGGGGTTTGCACCAGCACGGCTGCATTGCTGTTGATGTCCTGATGGCTGAAGCTGCAGTATTGACTACCCCAGTAAGGTGAGTCACTTTCCATTGACCTGAACGGAGATAACACTAACTTTATAAGGACTATGTGGCTGAATTCACCCTTGTGACTTTTCTGCCATTCATAAACAACTCTAGCTGCACGCTGGCAGAACTCCATCAGTGAATGACAACCACTTAGTCACCCCTTGGCTACTTATCCTGTGTGTACTTTTACATGTAAAATTCCAGGGATTAAGTCACTTGAGCTTTCAAGCCTCATGGTGTTTCAGGGCTTTTGGATGAAATAGTTAGAACTGAGGATTAAGGAAAACAGGCTGGAGGGGACCAGCTCATTTTTGTCTTTTTAAAAGCCCACCCCATCAGGGAAACTTGCTTAACATCAATGAAGAATTTCAAAGAAAGGAACAAATAATTAGGGCAGCCATATGTAGTGAAAAAAACCCAAAAGGAAATACCAGAGGGGCCAGTGCCAGTCTGCAATGATGTCAAGAATCAAGAATATCATATAAGAAAAAAATGATGGCAAAATTCTCTTCTGTTCCATGTGTTGGATCACCCTGGTGTCAAGAATTGAGTGGGGCTATGTGGCATAGAGCTGGCTTTATAGGGATTCCCCTTTCACAAGGTGAATCCTCAGATGGCTTGTTATGACTGTTAGCAGAAATAATGATCTCTACAATGACAATTCTCCAACAGGAAAAGGGCTACATGGGACAAGAAAATTGCTCATAGTGACTAGCTCGTGCAGGTCTAACTGAGGCGTTTGTAACTCGCTCAGAACACTCTCCCACTCATTCTTCATCTGTGCTGTTGATTCCCATATTTGGATGCATGGAAATCTCCCCGAGACTCAGTGGTGAACAAGTGACTTTTTTAGGCTTTTAATTGATCTTCATTGCCTGAGAAAGGGCATTTTTATCCTCGTAAAAGATTGGGAAGTGACTGGGCACGCAGCAGTGTGGGTTGGAAGGCTTTAATTACCCATGCTCCATGTCTTGTACAGTTGTCAAATGTATAGCCACATGCAGGCATATTCTGCTGGGGTGAAATTCAGCCCTGGTCAAAGGGGCCCAGCTCCAGCTGAAGTCCCATTTAAGACCTACTGGACTTCAATAGTGCATAGGCATTGTTTTGGCCCTCTGCCAAAGGGTGAATTTTACACTTCAGGCCAGACTTTCACAAGCTGAGCAACGATTCAGGCACCAAATTGATCAAACCTCCTTGAAATTAGGGACAAAACTTCCATTGGCTTCTAGAGTGCTGGGTTGGGGCCTACATGGGAAGATTTTTTTCCATGGGGCTCAGCATATTCAGGTGCTGAGCTCTTTTGCAAGTCTAGCCGTTACTCGTATAACATTTACTGTACACTTGACCTCCAGGGGGAAAATGTCCCAAGAACAAATTTATGTGCAATGGCATAGTATCACGCTTCAATCTGGAAAGCCCCAACTATCAAAGCATCCATAGGTTACACTTTTAATGTAAATACATTTTTTGACTGTTAAATGCAAGATCTAATCATTATAATAAAGCTGGAATGGCAGAAAGGTTTCATGCCACTTCGACATGTTTTGACAGAGAGCCCAAACTAGGATTTACATAAGATTCTAGTCCTCTAAAAAGTACTCATAATTCTTGCTTAATTTCCACATGTTGAACTACAATTAATGAGAAAACAAAGCAAAGAAAAGGGTCTAATCCCAGATAAAAGTAGAAACAACATGATTAAAGTGCCCTTCTGTTTATTTTGATAAGTGCAGTGGGTTAACATGAGAGCCCTATTGTTGATGTCAGCATCACAAGCCAAAGATAAACACCACTTTTCTGCACTTACATCATATTTTCAGGGCATTTTTCTTCCTTAATGAGAATTTTCCTCTCTGAAGGAAAAGAATGGCTTTATCATACATTTAATGGCTTCTGATCTTAAGAGTCCTTTTCTGGGTTTCTTAGTTTGTTTGTGGGTTTTTTTACTTTTGAAAAAATTCACTCATTTTTAAAATTAGCTTTGGATTCCTTTCAATACCCATTTTTGATTCTCATTTACTTTGGGCCTTTATCTGTTTTTTCAATGCTGTTATTTCCTCTTTCAGAATAATTTAATTCTTTACATGTATGTTCTCTCTGGTTATGGCTGTGATTTTACATTAAAGGAAAACATTTTAAAATTGAGCCTCTTGCTTCTATAAAGTGCCAGATTTCTTGTGGGCTGAAGCTGAATACAATGTGTATCTACTAGTTTGTTTGGTTGGTATTTTTTCAAAATTTATTTTCTTTCATTTTGGTTAGATTCATTATTGGGAGAACCGTCCTAGTTGTTTTAACAGTAAAGTACATGTAGTCATTTGTTTTAGAAAGACTGGAGGATATTGTCCTGTCCATAATTTTACCCTGGCTTTGTCCTCCCCCTTACTTCTTTGTGAAGCCTGGGACTGGGAGGTAGGGGAACACGTTCAGGCACTCCCAATATGGATCAGGAAGCTGGAGCTAAAATGTGACTTCCAAAGCTGGGGGAGGGCAGTTAGGACATTTAACTTGCTGGTGCCAGAATCAAATGGGATATGGATTATCAGGAAGAAAGTATGGTTCTCTAGTATTAAGGGGGGGGGGGAAGGTTCAACTGGAAAAGTGGGACTTTATGAGCCAAATTTTTTCCAAAGGTTTTTAGGCCCTTAAAGATGCAGACAGGTGCCTAGTGGATTTTTCCAAAGCACCTAAGCAGGTTAGGTGCCTAGCTCCCATTGGGAGTTTTTGCAAATCCCCTTGGCTCCTATTTGCATCACTAAGCACCTACATACCTTTGAAAATATGACCCCATGAGGCTGCATCCCTGTAAGATGTAAAGGTATGAAGCTGTCACTGGATCAGTGCTTTTATAATTGCTATAAGAAGATAAATTTGATTGGATAATTACATGGGGATTTTGTAAACCCAGAAACTGTCTTGCATTATCTGTTAAATGTTTAGCCACCCATCAGTAATAGGAAACACAATGTCACTTCATTATCTTAAGCTATTTATGATAGGTATTTTTGAAGTAGTGCATAAGACCCAAGTCTAGGTCCGAATGTCTCCCCTGAAATGCCTGCGCACAGTTCCCACTGATGCTTCCTGGTATTGTACATACTTACCTGAGGGAAGAACATGTCCTCTAAATATCTGTACATTGTTATTAGCAGGAATTGTTCAGTGTAAATCTTGTCTGCCTTGAGTAACAACTTTGGGCACTTAATCCTTGATGATCCATTTAATGCACTGCACTTATTGAATTAAATGGACTTATTTTTCAGAGACCAAGAGGAAGAGAAATCAGAAACCTTTAAAAGGAATTCAGCAACAGTTTGACTTTTGGATAACATGGAGCTTGAGTCCAAGGCATTGGAAAAAGTAGGATCTATTTCAATATATGTAAGTAGGAAGATACATATGTGTGCGGATATATACAATATACTATTACTAATACACCTATAATGCTGTATGTATATACAAATACACAGTTCTTAGTATTGTATCCAGCTCTGAACACACAACTTGCAATCTATAAATAGGGATATTCTGAGAGATAAATAGGGGGAACTACTTTTACCTCTATTGAAATAAACGGGATTAGGAGAAGTTTTGGAGGGGCACATTTGAAAGATGGTTAAGAGTTTGCTTGATAATATTCAGAGTGGTAGCCGTGTTAGTCTGTATCAGCAAAAACAACGAGGAGTCCTCGTGGCACTTTAGAGACTAACAAATTTATTTGGGCATAAGCTTTCGTGGGCTAGAATCCACTTCATCAGATGCATGGAGTGGAACATACAGTAGGGAGGTATAAATACACCGTATATGAAAAGATAGGAGTTGCCTTACCAAGTGGGGGGGTCAGTGCTAACGAGCCAATTCAATTTAAGTTGGAAGTAGGCAATTCTCAACGGTTGACAAGAAGGAGTGGATATATGCCATCATGTGCCAGCAATGCCCCTCTGCCATGTACATTGGCCAAACCGGACAGTCTCTACGCAAAAGAATAAATGGACACAAATCTGACATCAGGAATTATAACATTCAAAAACCAGTAGGAGAACACTTCAATCTCCCTGGTCACTCAGTAACAGACTTAAAAGTGGCAGTTCTTCAACAAAAAAACTTCAAAAACAGATTCCAATGAGAAACTGCAGAACTGGATTTAATTTGCAAACTGGACACCATCAAATTAGGCATGAATAGAGACTGGAAGTGGATGGGTCACTACAGAAACTAAATTGATTTGTTAGCCTCTAAGGTGCCACAAGTACTCCTCCTTGTTTTTACAAAAACTAATTTCCCCTTGCTAAATACTCACACCTTCTTGCCAATTGTTGCTTGATAATAGGTATTGTCCCATCTAAATAAGGGCTGGTGGCACATAGTTCATAACTCTTGTGTCTGCTGTTGTATCTACTAAACATGTGACCAAATGTTTTACCAAACTCTGGACACTTAAGGTGAAATCTTGGCTCTGTTGAAGCCAATGGGAGTCTTGCTATTGACTTCAATGGGGACAGAATTTCATCCTTAGATTACTTTTTAATTTATTTATTTAAAGAAGATTTTGTCTTTATACTTTTAAACACAAGTTTTACTTTCATTCTAGAAGTGATAGAAAACAAGGGTTAGATACTCTGGGTTACCCCTCATCTGCTTGGTTCAGCATGATGCAGGCAGAACTCCATCAGGGAGCCAGCTAGAGCTTCCTGATTCTATGGACTGAGCTGGCCCTTGCATGAACTGGAACAGCCTAGGGAATTCTCTAATTTATGCCATTGGTGTATAGTCCCCAAGGACTCATATACTACCTAAGGCTCGGCAGAGGGCTGCCCTCTTCCTGCTCCTCCCTACCACACAAAAATCCCCCTACACCAAGGTTGAGGGTGGAGTAAACAAAGAAGCACGGTCTGTGATTAGGGTTCTAATCTGGAGTTTAGGTTCAATTCCCTTCTTTGCCATAGATTTCCTGTGTGAACTTCACTATGTCACTCTGTGCTTCAGTTCCCTATCTGCATAAACAGGTGGCAGTAGCACTGCCTTTCCTCACTAGAATGGTATAAAAGGATTGCAAGGTGCTCAGATAGTATGATGATGGGGGGTCATATTGGTACCCAAGACAGACGGGGTGCCAGGACAATGTTAGCTTTATTCCATCTGAGAGCTCTCTGTCCCTGCCATAGAAATTCTCAGCTGGCCACTTATGGCCAGAATGCAGTTCTTCTGCACAATGGCAAGCCTTCTTGCAATCAAGTTTTACCAGTATAAACATGAATTTTTGTTCTTACTTGCAGAAAACGTGTTTCCCAAGTCTCTTTCTGCAGACATTCACACTTGGAACTTGATTATGAGTTAAACTTCTTCAATCAGGGAACCAGGGCCGGCTCCAGGCACCAGCTTACCAAGCAGGTGCTTGGGGCGGCCCCTCCGGAGAGGGGCGGCACGTCCAGCTGTTCCGCGGCAATTTGACGGACGGTCCCTCACTCACTCCGGAGCGAAGGACCTCCTGCTGAATTGTCGCCACAGATTGCGATCGCGGCTTTATTTTTTTAATTTTTTTTTATTTTATTTTTTTGTTTGGCTGCTTGGGGCAGCCAAAACCCTGGAGCCGGCCCTGCAGGGAACAGAAATAATAATGTGATATCCTTAATCAATTACACCTACCCAACACTGCTTGAATATCAAGCCATAGAGTCAAAGATACTGACCACAAATTTTCATTGAGTAATTTTGAATAAATAAATTCAAAAAAATAACAATTCTGTTCAGAAACGGAAAAGAGCTACAATTCTTTGAATAAACTATTCATTATGAAATATTTGCTCGGCTGTGATCTCAGTGCTGTCTGTTTTTTCTAGACTTAAAATCCTGGTGCAGGAAGCTGAAGACAGATTTAAAAGGCATCATGCGAGATGGACAGGAAAGCAGGTAACTGACTGGTTAAGTTAAATTATAGTGGCAACATGGTGACTGTTAAATTATAGAGGCAGTCAATGGAAGCAAGCAGCCCTGAAAGGATCCTGCTCTGTGGGATAAAAAGCACAGAAATAAACAGCATATTGTCAGCAAGTAATGTTTTTTCTGGCCATCTTTGAACCATTTAGCAGCACAAATGACATTTTTATGGACATTGCACAGCAAATAAACAGATAAAGATCAGCTTTTCATAGTTAGGTGTACTAAATTTGACAGATTGGTCTGTGCCTTGTTTACACATATGTGCAAATATCTCATGTGTACATGCAAATCATGTATTTGCATATATATAAATGTGTGCACATCAAGTATTTGTGCATCTATCTATCTATCATCACTATAGTATCTGAGCACCAACGTAGGCACCTAAAAATGTGTGTGGAAAGTTCAGCCCCTTTCTCCCCCCAACTAACTTTGAGCATCTACCTCTTAAAAAAATAATTCATGGATACCCTGATGATCCACACTCTTGTGGCTAAAATACTTAGCAAGAGCATGGTGCTGTTTTGTATAGAGCTAGGTGGGACTGAAGGAAACCTGCCTACTGAGAAGGCATAAGGGTTTTCCTAGTTCAGGGTTGACCAATGAGCATTCCAAGAACCAAGCCACCCTTTTTGGTAAATGTACGATGAAGACGTAGCCAATCATCTGTGGAGTCTTCTTGCCATTGAATTCAGACAGCAATTATTTTGTATTCTCTACAGTGATCACCATAAAAGGTGGAGGAAGGATGGCCTTCCGGTTAAAACACTGGATTGGGACTCAGGAAACCTGGGTTGAATTCCTGGTTGTGCCATACACTTCTTGTATGACCTTGGGTAAGTCACTTAATCTGATCATGCCTCATTTCCATATCTGTGAAATAGGGATGATAATAATAGAACTTCCCTTCCTCACCGGGGTCTGGTGAGGTTAAATTCATTAATGTTTGTCAGGTGATCTGATATTATGGTGATGATGACAGAAAGTCAACATTTACTGTAGTTACTATATGATCGGATCGGAGATACCTTCATGATTTCGATGCAAAATATAGGGATAAACAGAAGTCTATGAAAACTTAGACATCACTGTGTGGTAACGGTTTTTCTCTATTTCCAGTTTTATCCATAACGAGACTATGTCAGAATCTCACTTGACATGACATCAGGGCCAGATAATGAGGCAATTTCTAAATGGTCTCTGACTGTCAAGCCCCTGGCTCCTGTATCTTTCTTTATTTTAAGTGTTATTAATCATTTCATCACACATCCTTCCGTAACAATGAGTGAAACAAAGTCCATAAGGAAAAACACTTCTTTTAACAGCATGTACAAGAAAATTATTTAGGGCCTTGAAGAGAAAACAAAAAGACCTCTGGGGCTTAGAACAAAACAGAATAGGTCACTAGACTTCAAAACAAATTAAAGGGGGGTTTCCCTAGCCTCATTTACAATTAATCAGAAAGCAGATATGGCAAGCATATATTCTAAACTAATCAGATTACAGTATCATTCAACTGAGTAGCTCATCCTCCGTACCAAGCTCACAGCTATAAAGAGCAAAGCTTAAACTTGAACAAAGTCATATTGCTTCTCCTGCATAATTTGTAATTATTTAAATAACAATACTACAGATAATGAATTCAAAGTTAATCAAATTGTTGTACCAATGAACTTGGTAGTTCATCTTCAATATCAAGCTCACAGGATCCTTTCTGGTCAACTGTCTAAAAAGAAAAGCCTTGTCTTCATCAAAAGTATAGTCTATTTGGTTTTACTGATCTGTGTCAAGATGAGGTTTAGCTGGAAGTAAAACAGAAGCTTAAAGCCAAAGAACTACATTTGCACTCTGAGAATCAAATAGCCTTTTTCTCCATTGTACAGTTCTGGTTTTTGATGTCTCTGGAATTATACAAATCTTTTTATTTTGAAAATAGAATTTCACCTTTTCTTCTCTTCCTGTCCTGGTTTATTAGTCTTTCATGGTCCAGGGGTGAAAAAGAAAGATAGTTATAATCATACATGTAATGGATTTTCCCAAAAGAATTGAAAGAGAGAAATGAAATAGTTTTTGATGGGTGATGGGGAGGATTAAAATCACTGATATATTTTAAAGTTTTAAACATAAAATTTTACAGATCTTTCCCTTCAAAATCTCCAAGAAAACCCCAAATTCTCTCATTTTCTATGTGGTCCCCAACCTTGCCAAAATATCACAGAGACTCTTCTGTATCTGTTCCAGGTTCTTCCCTATAGCTACTTTTTTTTTCTTAAATACCTGCTTCCCATCAAGGTGCCTACAAGATGGCACTGAAGTTCAGTATAGCCCTTATTATTATACTAAAATACACTTAGCCTACACAAAATAGACTAGATTTATTATTATGTTGGACGGCGGCACCACTATAGTTAAGGTTACATCACATCTGCGGTTTCAAAGTCAACATTTCAAAGTCCACTAAAATTGACATGCTAAATCAAGTTCCTTTGAAATTTGGTGTGCCTGAAGAAGGTGAAGGGTAGGGTTGGTGACCCAAATTTGGGCTCGTTTGATATACTGGTTGTGGAAATATAAGCCCCCTAAAATATCCATTTTTCAAAAACTTTCTAAATGGGCTGGTTTTGGGGCAGAGCTAATGATCAAACTATTTCTGTGAAGTGAATAAAAATGATCTCAATCTATCAAGTTTTATTCAAGGTAGTGCATGGCATGCACTAAATCTTTGGGACAACCAAATTGAGAATGGTATTAAGAAAATATAGATTTTTACAGTGCGCATGCGCCAAGACAGAAAAATGGCAAGAGGGTTTCCATTCCCACCATTTTCTGTGCTCTAAAGCTTGACTTTCGTAAGTGCTGTAAAATCTAAATGGTTACTCATATCGCTTTGAAACACAGTGCGTCTCACTGAAGTGCATGGTAATGTTAGTGATCCAAATCTGGGGTCATTTGACTGAGGGTTCCACGATTACAGCCACCCCTCAAAAAAACCCATTTTCCTTCTGCTGCCTTGTACTGTTAAACTGAGAAACCAGATCATGTACAATGTGGGTAAGCAATTCCCTGGCCCAAGCAGACCTGAGGTGGCTGCTGTGTGGAGGAGGGAAGAACAGGGAGCAGAAGGGGTGGCAGGGTGGGGACCAGAATTTGCCCCCCTTCAAGAAATATCAGAACTGGCACCATTGATTCTTACTTGGCAGCTTAAATGCTTTTCAATCAGAAATCAAATAATTTAATAGGAAAATGTACTGCAAAAAGGTACATATTGGGGGTTGAGTGGTAACCATTCAACAAAGGGAAATTGTGTTTCCCTCTCTACATTATCTCTCTGGGTAAAAGTCTTCATTTTTAACTGAAGAGACATAGTTCCCTTCCCAGCTCCCATGCACTGGGAATGATCCTGCCATCCAGTCAGGGCCGGCTCTGGCTTTTTGGCCACCCCAAGCAAAAAAAAAAAAAAAAAAACCTGCGGCGCGGCCGGAGCCAGGGTGCAGGGGGACTCCCTGCACTGCAGATGTGCCCTGGCTAGCGGGGGGAGGCGGAGGGAGCGGGGGGAGAGAGAGAAGGGGGGCAGCCAGGGCTTCAGCGGGGCGCTATCACACGGCCCCGCCGCCTGCCGGGAGGGCTCTGCGCTGCTCTGGTTGGCTGGGAGGGAAGGACGCGGGCTGCCCTGACGGGCTTGCTGCAGGGCACTCCCGTCCTTCGCGCCGCCGCCCCCTACAGGGCGGCCGGAGCGGAACACCACACCAAAAAAAAAAAAAAAAGCGGCCGTGCCGCCCTAGGATTGGGCGGAATGCTGCCTCCTACAAGCTGCCGCCCCAAGCACCAGCTTGCTTGGCTGGTGCCTGGAGCCGGCCCTGCATCCAGTGCAATCAGTAATAAAACTCTCTTTAAATTCAATGGGAACAGGACTGATCCCAATATGAACCCTGCCTATAGCTCATGTTTTTGAGGAGTGTACTGGGCAGGGGGAAGGGTGATGAGAAAGTGGGAGATACAAGCAATGAGAAATCTTAAGCCATTGTACCACATGATTGATATGGAAGAGCATCCATTACAGAAAGTAGTGACCATATTAAGGACACAGACTGGCACAGAAAGGGTCCATTTATGCAACCGGCTTTTATCCTAATGTCATAGTATCAGATCATTCATTGAGGGGGGAGGGAGAGAAAACTGCCCTGGGAAATGGATCTGTGAAGTGCTAGTGTGCAAGCATATGTGCTTGAAGCATCTGAGTGTTAACACATGGTCTCCCTATCAAAGGTCTGTATATGAAACTCAGCTGCTAGAGTGACAGAAGATTTTGTGTTGTTAACGCACACTTAATTAAAATACCAACTGAAATCCAAGTCTGAATCCCACAGTTTGTGTTAGCTGATAACACTCAATCACTTCTAATTACAGTTAATACGGCTTTAAAATAATATTTTGTTGTAATAAGGGTCCCAGTATGACAACTAAGAGCTGGCATCCAGAGCAGGAATCACAGGAAAGGGTGTAAATGCATCCGGGGGCTCACAAGGCCGCTTTTACTTCACACTAAAGCTTCCCTCAGCAGCCCTGAAAAAATATATCTGGGATTCAATAATCTACAAGGAAAAAATTGAGTCAAATATTCATTAATATTTATGCCTCCAACTATGAAATGTGCTTTAAGAAATTAACTAGACAATAGCGAGGTCACCTTCAATAAACTAGGCACTCTCACGTTCTGGGTAGAAGAACCCATGGTATATGCTCCTATTTATTTTAGATGCTCCAATCCTGCAGAGCACTTGCAGGAATGTGTAACTTTAAGAATGGGAGTATTCCCTTGAAATCAATTAGACTAACTCATGTGCTTGAATTCTGGTATGTGCTTATGTGTTTTACACGAACAGTATGATTATGTAAAGCTAATCAGACAAACATCTAACCTTGATTACTGTTTTCTAACACTAGTAATTACTAGGGATCTATCTTAGGCTATGGCTGCATTGCTAGAAATGTGTGATTTTTACAGCGAAATAACTAACGCACATTAGCGATCTGAAACACAGTTAGACACTTTTTACTTCAAATGTAGTTAGGTGAAGTTAACACCGTACACCATCCCCACCTGGGGTTGACCTCACCTAGCTACATTGAGGCAAAAACTACAGAACCTTGTATCCAGTAGGATTTTAGAGTGGGATAGTTAATGCAAATTAGTTATTTTGCTGTAAAAACACATCTTTTTGGACAGTGAAGACATAGCCTTCATTTTATGTATCAAACCTATCCGCATTCTAACTAAGCAGTAACAGAAGACAGTGCGAGGGAGAAACGTGATTAAATTTCTCAAATGTTGTAGGTGCAAGCCTTGTACCACTATTAAACATATGAATTAAAATGTTCCCCCCCAGAAAATCATATCATTGTGTTTTTATGTTACTTTTGTTACTTTCTTCCACTGGTGACTTTTTTAAAAACACTCGGGTGAGTGCCTTATGAAACTTTAATAAGACTTTTTATTGACGTATCAGATCTTTTCAGAGGTTTTATGTTGAATCTATTTCCTGAAATTTCTTTAAGAAAGAAGCAATCTCTCAAAGCTTTTAGCCAGTCATATCTAATGTCTGTGCTATATATTTATGACGATAAAATTATATGTTGCAAAAAACACATGACATTACTTATGTGATATACAGACAGTTTCAAATCAAAACCCTTTACCCTTCTTGCTGAGGAGCTCAGATGACCTAATGGTCCAAATGATGGCATAGTTGATCACCTCTGGTTGTGGATCTAATTGCACAGAAAAAAGGAAAAATCAATAGACAAAAATATCTTTGAACAGATAGAAGAAAAGAACCTGAGATAGTCAGGGCTCTGGCATTCACCATTTGTTGTTGTTTTGTTTTATTTTGGTCACAACTTTGGAGGTCAGCTGAGCAACAATTTCACTGCTGGATTCTTAAATGTCAAAAAATCACGAGAATTATTCTGTCAAGTAATGGTTTTATTTTTGAGTAGGAGAAACTAAGAGCTCTGTTCCTCACTATCAATTTGTTTTTCTAATTTTGTAGAGTCATATTTTAATGCCTGAAGAGAACATTGTGATCATCTAGTCTGACCTCAGGTCAAAAAACCTCATCCAATAATTTCTGCATTCATGTAGTGACAGCTAGATACTTTGGGGATGTGTGCTTTAGAAATAATAAAAAATAATTAGTATTATTTATCCCATGTGAGGTCTCCTCTCTCTCCATCTCCACACATGCATACTTTTCATAAGTAGTGTGCATCATTCTGAAATTGCTTGTATTTTTAGAATTGCTGCATATGGAGAAGCATCAATAAAAAATAAATATCTCCCCTTCTCCTGTTTCTTATTCAAACTGAACAGACTATTTCATGAATTATTATATAGTTTACGGCAGTGGTGGGAAAACTACGGCCCGCCAGCCATTTTAAGCCAGCCTTCGAGCTCCCGCTGGATAGCGGGGTCTGGGGCTTGCCCCGCTCCAGCACTCCAGCCGGGGAGCAGGGTCAGGGGCCACTCCACGCAGCTCCCGGAAGCCGCGGCATGGCCCCCCCTCCAGCGCTCCTATGGGAACTGCAGGGGCGCTGCCTGCGGACGGGGCAGCGTGCAGAGCTGCCTGGCCATGCCTTGGCGTAGGAGCCAGAGAAGAGACATGCCACTGCTTCCGGGAGCTGCTTGAGGTAAGTGCCGCCCAGAGCCTGTACCCCTGAGCCTCTCCCCACGCCCCAACCCCCTGCCCCAGCCCTGATCCCCCTCCCACCCTCCGAACCCCTCGGTCTCCTCATTTCTGGCCCCACCCCAGAGCCCGCACCCCCAACCAGAACCCTCATCCCCTCCCATACCCAAACCCCAATTTTCTGAGCATTCATGGCCGCCATACAATTTATATTCCCAGATGTGGCCCACAGGCCAAAAAGTTTGCCCATCCCTGGTTTACGGGGATGTTTAGGTGGCTTGTTCCATTTTTCAGTTGAAAATGGAATAAGATAAAGGGAAAACAGACATTAGAGGAAGGGAGAAATTCAGTCCTGTCACAATTCCACTAATTTCAGTAGACTTTGGTCCTTTTATATCAGGGCTGAATTTTGGCCCAAAGATTCTGTTTGACCTGATTGATGGAATATAAAAGTCCAAGTGGATTCAGAAGCTATGTTCAGCTTTATCCAAAGCTTGGGTCTGATCCTGTGAGGAGCTGAGTGCCCTCTATTGCCCTAGAAGTTCATGAGTGCTAGAAGTTCACTGCACCTTGATGCACTGGTTCATTATCTGGACTATATGAACTTATTGAGTGTACATCACTGGGCCTGGAAATGTCACATGGTATTTCTGGTATTTTCTGGTCCTTTCAAGCTGTAAATACTACAAGAACTGCCTTGCTTATGTATTTAAGCGCTTGCCCTTGAGGTCCTACTTGGAATCCAGAAAGGCAGAGCTCCAGAGGGATAAAAACAATGGAACTTTTCAAACCTCAAAATAGATTTAATTTGGGTTCAATCAGAGTTTGGGGCAAAGGTTTGGGATCTTTCTTATTTGAATCCAGCCAGATGGCTCACTCCCCTCAACTTTCAATGTCAAAGACCAGCAGAATTGGCTTGCAGATCCATTTAAAAAAAACAGATCCACCTCAGTTCATGCTTTGGCAATTTTTAAAAGCTCTTAAAAAAAAAATAACTTCCCACAGGTTCCAGGACCACTATCACTCTAGCTTAAGTAGTTATACATTTATTTCAAAACACAAAACACAATATCAACATATACATCTTTTTCACCACCATTGCAACCAAAACAAAAATTATATATAAAACTGCATTTTGATATCATTTAAATCATTATTGAAACCCTTCCAGAACATGAAAGTTATTCTGGCGTCTTGTTGAAGGTTAACTTTAGCATTCTGGAAGGATTTCAATAGTAATGAAAAGGACAGTAAAGTGAGTAAAGCTACATTCCTGGAGGATAATGCTGGCATGATGAAAAGATTTCTGTAGTAGGCTAGAGGACCGCAAAATTATTTCTGAAGTATTCTTGAAGGATCATTTTAATAATCTAGTAGTATTTTAAAAATAGTTGTTCTGTGGTGATAAAATCTATATGGCACATCCCTGAAAGGTAATTTCATTTTTCCAAATAACAAGGTAAATCATCAAAAGTGTAAAGCCCACTCCTAGAAAACTACATCTTTAAGAAAACAGTTGTTCAAGTATTTAAATCTAGATTCTGCTAAGGCACCCTTGACAAAATTCCCAAAAGATAAAAGGTGACATTCACCCCGAGCAGAGGGCCAGCACAAAAACTGTCAAAAGTCAAAAGATGGCATACCTTAAGTCCCCATGTAAGCCTACACCGCAATTTAAGGTGTAATTGTAGCACCCTTAAGCAGAGTATAAGGTATTCCAGTGAGGACAGTTCTGATAGAGCAAGCAGAGGAAGAGGCCCTGGGCAAGGCGGTGACGACGAATTTTAATAACTGGACCAGGTTCTTGCTTCTTTCTCTGGGGGCCCCGGAGCTAGAGATTCTAGTAGAGAGTGGGAAAGAACTGGGGCCATGAGAGAGACTGTGTACGATTGGGTTATTTTCTAATTTTTGTCCTGGAAGGAGTGAGGTTTTATATTTAGCTGTAGGACTGAACTACTCCACCAGTGAGAGGGAAATGGAGGCAGCGGACACTTCTGCATGGTGAAACGTAAGCTACTGCTACATTGCCTCTTTTCCAATAAGCCTTCTACTTCCGTCTTTATTGTACTTGAATGACTTTGTTTTCAGTTGGGCTACTATGTCATAATTTTGTTTTGTACAAAGTACAGAAAGTATCCATAAGACAGATTTTTAAAAAATAACTATTTCCTTTACTTTCAATATCTCTTTAACAAAAGCCACCCTCAGACAAAAATTAACAAAACACACTAATCATTATTATTATTTATTTTATTAATTTGTGGTAGCATCCACTACGTGCTAGGTATTTTCCAAATACTTAAAAAGGATAGTCCTTGCTCCAAGAACCGTACCATCTAAGGCCAAAACAAGTCACACAGATATGAATAAAATAAATACCTCTGTTATTAAAAAATTATCATAAGAATAATTTCTAAGAATTGTAACAAATCCTCATTTGCACCCCGTTAAAATCAGTCCTGATTGGCTTTCACTCATCAACAGTGGGGAGTTTTTTATTCCAAAAGACACAAGATGACATTGGTTATAATTCCTTCCTGACTTATGTAGATTAATTATAAGGGCAAACATTAGGCTCAGACATGAGGTTCTCTTTTCTGTTCAGCTAAGAATCCAACAGTATGTAAATTGAATAGGAAATTTCACCAGTCAGGTTCTCCTGAAGGGCAAGTGCTACTTGGGGTTGACTAAGCTGGAAATACCATGAGAACAATCTGTTTTATAGTGTTTCAACTCTTAAGTTCCAGCTGAAGTTGGGAAGAGTGGAGGCATGTAGAAACTAAATAATATAATTTAGAAACTAATAATATAACTAACCAAACTTTCCAGCCCCACTAAAGTTTTATTTGGTTTGAATAAAATTTCAGGCCACAGATCTAGCTGGTCTCTCTCTCTCTCTCTCTCTCTCTGTATATATATATATATATTTAATTGCGCAACTAATCACGATTAATTTTTTAATCACTTGACAGCCCTAATATATATATATATATATATATATATATATATATTAAATGTTTTATTTGGTTTAAATAAAAATTTGGACAACAGATCTAGCCGGCCTATATAGTATTGGTCATAGCATTTCCAGTTTCGTCAACCCCAGGTAGCACTATCCCTTCAGGAGAACCTGAATGCTGAAATTTCCTATTCAATTTCCAGACTATTGGATTCCAGACTGTTGGTCTATATAGACCGGCTAGATCTGTTGTCCGAAATTTTATTCAAACCAAATACAACTTTTATTATAATATACATAATATTATATAATATATAACATATTATTATATATAATTAAAAATAATCACAATTAAAAATTAATTGTGATTAATCACATTGTTAAACAATAATAGAATATGATTTATTTAAATATTTTAGGATGTTTTCTACCTTTTCAAATATATTGATTTCAATTATAACACAGAATGCAAAGTGTACACTGCTCACTTTGTATTTATTTTTGATTACAAATATCTGCACTGTAAAAAAACAAAAGAAATAGTATTTTTCAATTCACTTAGTACAATCTCTTTATCGTGAAAGTTGAGCTTACAAATGTAGAATTATGTACAATAAAACAATGTAAAATGTTAGAGCCTGCAAGTACACTTGTTTGTCTTAGCCATTGACTAAACAAGAAGCAGGACTGAGTGCACTTGTAGGCTCTGAAGTTTTACATTGTTTTGTTTTTGAGTGCAGTTCTGTAACAAAAAAATCTACATTTGTAAATTGCACTTTCACGATAAAGAGATTGCACTACAGTACTTGTATGAGGTGAATTGAAAAATACTATTTCTTTGGTTAATCATTTTTACAGTGCAAATATTTATAATAAAAAATAATATACACTTTGATTTCAATTACAACACAGAATACAATATATATGAAAATGTAGAAAAACATCCAAAATATTTAATAAATTTCAGTTGGTATTCTATTGTTTAACAGTGCGATTAAAACTGTGATTAACCACGCTTAATTTTTTTGAGTTAATCGTGTTTAATTTTTTTGAGTTAATCACGTGAGTTAACTGTGATTAATTGACAGCCCTAATATATATACTATATATATATTCCCTTCCTCCCTCCCCCATCTAGTACACCCATTTCAGCTGCACTGTGCTGGGCACAAATGGTTCAACACAATCACTTCAGAACATTTGAATCCACACTATTAATGCACTGGGGGGCGCCCCCATGGTTTGCAACATTCCTGGAAATCTTCCCCTTGCTCCCCCACCCACATCTAAGGTTGGTGATCTGATTTGGATTAAATCAACCCTTGCTGCCTTGTTTGGGTGAACTGGGCAAGTGACAGTCTTACCCTGTAAGTAAATGCTGTAGTTTTCCAGAGGAGATCAATTAATCCCGTCTTTAAGAAATAGTGCAAAACCTTCCTCTTCGAAAAAGCCTTTTCACCATAAGAATTACACAACACTGACACCTCCTTTTACCTACAATCCTAATAACAAAAAAAATGTAAATTAACAAAATCTTTAAAAAAAACCTCCGACCCTAACTCTGAAAAGAAAGACATGCCAGAGACTCCATTAGGGATTTCACTATCGCTAATGATTTTACATGGAAGTTTCTCAGATACTATGGTGATGGGCAGAAGTATAAAACCCATAGATAGATAGAAAGTTTACAGATGGTAAATTTCAAATGCACTTTCCATGAGCGCTCACATGGGAAACTTGATGCTAGGAGCCATGCATTGACTGATCACACATCTCAGAGTTCCAATAGTGAATACTTATAATGAGCTGCTCACAAATGATCTACACATCACGAATTATTCACAGAAATTATTTGGTGAATCATTTTGAATGATGAATATATTCAACAAAAGTGCAATCTGCTTGCAAATTGGGGCTGGTGCAGGGAATGGTGAAAGGGTCTAATACATTATTTGCCATGAAATATCTGTCCAGATCTAACGAACATTATAGAATCAGCAAAGAGTCCTGTGGCACCTTATAGACTAACAGACGTATTGGAGCATGAGCTTTCGTGGGTGAATACCCACTTCTTCAGATGCAATGATTATAGAATCATTTTCTCAAGAAGCATCTATCAGATATGGTGACCCCTACCAATTGCAAATGCCCATGGATATTTTGCCCTGTCCATTCTGTGTATTCTCCAGAAATACTTCCCTTATCTTTTGCCTTTTAAGTCAATTTACCAAAATCCAGGGTTTTCCCTTGTATATAGTGGGGTATTCTATTAGTTGCTCTGAATTCTGCAGTATCATTGTTGGAAGGTGCAGTGTTTTAGATCAGTACTGTAGAATACAGGAGCACTCTTTTTATAAGGGTTACTTATACACCCTTATAAAAAGGCTGCATTAGTTGGACTATCTAAATCTCATCCAGCTGCTTTTCACATTTATGAAGTAGGAATTCACAGGTTCCAATAGTACCATCATTTGCATACCCTGAAGAGAGGAGATTAGATTTATCAGCATTTTTTTTTTAATGGATATCCTTCAAGGACATCCCCCAGAAAGCAGAGGTCAGTGCAGTAAAAGTAGCTGCATTAATCATCTTCACCATTTGAAATAAGGAAGAATAAATAAATAAACAGCAAAGCATCATGATCGTGTATCAAAGGGTCACTTTAGGTCACACCCGCATTAAATATGATCTCAAGGATGTCAGGAGCAATGTCATGAATGTTTATATAAATGTTATTAGAAATAGGAGCATATAACCTTAAATTAAGCTATATAATCATGCTATCAATAATAACAGCATACATATGCTACAGTGTGTAGTGAGAGGGCGTGGCCTCCCTCTGAGACTGACAGGGAGGAACCACCGCCCATCCCCTCGTGGGCGGAGCTGGGACAGCCACACACACCCACCAGAAGCAAAGGGGCAGGACACGAAGTATAAAAGGCAGGCCCTGCCGCTCAGTTGGGCCAGAGCCAGCGAAGGAAACAGACGCCTCTCACCTGTCGCTGGAGCGGGAACCCAAAGAGGACGTCTGCAGCACTGAGGACTCGGAGGAACTGCCAGAGCTGCCTGCCGACAGGGATGCCGAAGAGCTGCTGGGACTGCTGCTAGCTGCGTACCCCAAAGAAAGAAAGGTTGCCCATGGAGTGAAGGTACCCCCAGGTCAGATTGGCAGAGACCTGGGGGGGGGGGGGGTTGCCTTCCTCTGCAGCATGGGTCATGGGTCATGTGTAGGTTTAAACTAGTGTAAATGGTGGATTCTCTGTAACTTGAAGTCTTTAAATCATGATCTGAGGATTTCAGTAACGCAGGCAAAGGTTAGGGGTCTATTTCAAGAGTGGGTGAGGTTCTGTGGCCTGCAGTATGCAGGAGGTCAGACTACATGATCACGATGGTCCCTTTTGACCTTAAAGTCTGTCACATAGTACCACTGAAAAATTCTCCGATGATACCTTGCATTCATTGCCTATGTGAACTGGATTCAAATGAGATGAAAGGCTCCTTAGTACTTCAGCAATCAGAGCAGTCCACCTTAAACAATGAACTTCTTTAATGGCTGGCCACTAGAAGAGTAAGTCTGTCAATGATCACTTCTGCTGTAAGATCTTCCTACCTCATTAAAATGCTTACTAGGATGTCCTTTTTCAGTGGCGACATGCACATTTTTATTTAAATATTGACTTTGCTTTGTAAACCTTGTTCTAAAAACAAAAAATCCCCATCACGGAGCTGAATAGGTTAATTGGTATTGCAATAACTGCATGGCACAGCTGACTCACAGGTTGCAAACGGACATGCTGAGCCTTGTTTTGAAAACAACCCTCCCATTTTTGCTCCTGCAAGTAACTGCCTGTGCAATGTTGCAGGTTGAACTAATTACAAGCAGAAATGAACTGCCTGACTGTGCCCGCAAATCAGGACATCCTAATTGCCATTGGTTGCACCAGCAGTGCCACTTTGTAGTGTCAGAATTGCAGGTACAAAATGGGAGGGCAGTTTTCACAATGAGATCCAATCTATTTATAAAGCTTAAATTTGTAGCAGTGTCTGCAGTTATCCAATCTTATAAATTAAGGCCTCAATTTTGCAAAAATGTAGTCAGTTGCATAACTTTGCACACATGAGTAGTTCCCCTGCAGTCAATGGAACTAGTAATGTGCATACAATTACATACACTGGTTCCTGGATAGGGTCCTTAGAGAATCTGGGTCTGGGGACTGAAATTTTGTTTTATAAAAATATATACTAGAGCTTGTCCAAATCGTTCACACTAAAAACTGTTTTGTTGTTAAAAATGGCCTTTTCTCAGACAGCACTTTTCACAAAACACTGTCAATGTTATCTAAATACGTCTGACATTTTTACCAAAATCCTTTTCAAAATATTCCATTCCCTAAAATTTCTTCGTGAAAAGCAGTTATTCAATAAACACAAAATGTGGATAAAATGTTTGTAAAAAATATCGCTGAAAATTTCATGAAAAACAAAAGATGGATCCATTTCTAGTTCCCACATAACAGACACAAAATTATGCATGACGTAATTGTCCTGTTTTTCAACCCAATCTGGTATTTACTGAGCAAGAACAGTAACCACTTCTCATCCTTGTATATTTTAGGCATTTCATTTAATTTTTATTTATAACCACTGGAAGCAATTTGAAGATATTCTGGGATGGATGGCTACCAAAGTTCTTTTGTTTAAATTTGTTTTTGAGTTGTCAAATTATTTAAAAGTACGTTTTTTACTGATAATACTTTTTTAAAAGCTAATTTGGTTTGTTGAGGTTATATTTATTCATGTATTAACGAATTTGCTTCTGGTAGGTGGTAGGTTTTATAATGGAAATGCTGAGACAACCTTCAATACAGCCACGGCAGCAAGCACTATTCTAACAACTCAGCTGAATAAATACCAGACAGCATTTAGTTATTTTCCCAGGAACTGGATAAACAGCCACTTCCTTTTTAGTGTCTCTTTTTAAAGTAAAAGTTCCATGGCCAGCTAATTGTCACTATAAAATTTTCTATTTAAAAGAAAAAATGTTTTGTTTTGTTTATTTTACAAAATCTTTGTGGCTCCATATTAGTCATGTAAAAAAACCCCAAACAAATAAACCTATTTGCCAATGAGCTACATCTTGACCTATTTCAAAGTGTACTGTTTCTAAATGCACAGCAAGTCTTTCATCTGAGAACAAGAGATGGGCCCAGCTGAAATATTCAAACGCAGAACCAGATTTCAAAAGTTCAAGATTGTTCAGATGGGGAGTTTTGGTCCTGACCATTATTATGGAGGAGCTGAACATGACTCTGTAATTAGGTTTAAGTTGACTTATGTGCTTGAAGTAGGGACTCAGCCTCTTTGGGTATGACTACGCTGCATCCTGTTGGTGTGATTCTGCTCCAGCTAGTGTGATTAAAAATAACCGTGTGAACACTGCAGCACAGACAGCTGCTTGAGCCGGCTGCCCGAGTCCAAGCCCACCTAACTCTCAGATCTGAGCTCAGGTGGCTAGCCTGAGCCACCACCCATGCAACAACATCCACACGGCTATTTTTTAGCATGCTAGCTGTCTACCCTTGCTGGGAGTCACAGCTCCCAGCTGCAATGTAGATGTACCTTTTGTTAGGTATAAAGGATGAATTGTACCCTCCCCAAAACTACAGCACTTACCCTTTGAGTAGCGAAGGAATTTTCTGAGAATTTACAAGTACATCCATTCGTTAGTTTGAGTTTTAAAAGTATTTTAAAAATGGATCCTTCCAGAAATTTAGCACTGGTGTCAGATCTATTTTGTTTATTTTTATTTTTTTTGTCCCAAATTATCTTAAGTGATTGATGCTCTCTGGTCACACCATGAAGAAAGAAAACAGGGGGGGGGAATCATGTAGGCCAGATCCCTGGGCTAGTGTAGATCAGCATAGCTCTACTTTCTTAATTGGGAGCCATGCTGATTTACAACAATCTGCCCTGTGACTTTAAAAATCAATTTAATCTAATCTGAAACTACAAAATGCGCTAATCATGGATGGTATGTTTATTGCCTTATGTCACTACAGGGCCTCATTAGAGGTGTTTGGATGCCTTAATTGTACAGGTCCATACTTTAAGATGAGAGCTTGTTGGAATTTATATTCCCCCCCCCCCGAAAATTTTATTTTTAGTTGAAAAACTGAAACATTTTCAGGTTTTTGACAAAGTCAAAGTCTTCCACAGAAAGCAGACACTTTCTGCAAACATTTTTGTTTAGTCAGAAACCCAGTTTTTCATCAAGAACCAATTTGGAGGGGAAATTATTGACCACGTCTGCTTAACATGTTTGGATTGCTGGTAAGAGTAACCTTAACTTCGTAATTCCTAGACTTGCATGGCTTGTTGTTGATATAATGACAACATCCCTGTAACTTTTTTAGCCCTTAAGTTACTGCGCAGTACTCAGCCTTTACTTCAATTTTATAAAGTTTTGTCAGGTAACAGAGAGAGGTTGAGGGCTAAGAGCCCAGTCTTGCAAACCTTTAAAAATACATATTCTGAATACTATAGTGTGTGGGAATGAGAAAAAGAGATGGGAGAAATGAGATGATTGGTTAGGAGAAATAGAGAACTAGTCATGTACATGTCCTCACTATTTTCCAAGTTTTGACCTCAAAGCTCTGAGACCACTCCTTCCTCACTGAAATTGGGAGTCTGTGTGTTGCCCACATATAACATGTTGAGGTAATCTTCTGATGGAGAGTCTAGTACAGAAGGCCAATTGTAGATAGGCATTGTGGTAGAGAAGGGAACATGTGTTAGATCGATCCCATTGTGGCCTGTACTTGTTCAATGTTTAAGGAGCTCTTCCTCTCTCCAACCCACTTAGATTCTTCTTTGTATAATTGGAAAATCCTATCCAGTAATAAAATCAAAGTCTAGTATGCCTAAGGAGCATTTTAAACTTGTACTTAATGACAAAACTTGGTTGGAAAGTTTCAAAATGTTGACAAAAATTTAAAAAAGCTGTCCACACTTTTTTTTTTAAGACAGTTGCCCCCCTCATTTTTATGGTGATCTTCTGAGACCATGTCTTCATAT
This sequence comes from Emys orbicularis, assembly GCF_028017835.1. Taxonomy (NCBI): domain Eukaryota; kingdom Metazoa; phylum Chordata; order Testudines; family Emydidae; genus Emys; species Emys orbicularis. The sequence goes on along the minus strand of NC_088687.1, from coordinate 27,701,167 downwards.
GCCCCACCCTAATTTCAAGAGAAAATTATGGTAATGACCTGGATAGGACAGAAATTGTCAACCCTTTTACCATGACAAACCCCAAAATCATCCATTCATTGCAACTTGGACACCATATCTTGGAACTGCCCAAGGGAATTTTAGGTAGGCTGGTATGGAATCATCCAAACTGTAATTTAGCTAGGGTGACAGGATTAACACCACCCTGATTTTGCAAAAAGTGACATAGAATTGTACTGATGGTCATGGCTTTGAGTTCACATCTTATCTCCTCTTCCCCCACCCCCAAAAATATTATTGGAATTAGTTCATTACATTTTTTGCCTAGAATCTTTACTAAGAGAAGATTCAGAAATGAAGAGATCATTCCATTTTGAGGTCAAAGGCTCCTGCCCTCATTTATTATTTAAAAACTAATTTCTTTAAAGGGGAAAAACACAATGTAAGCATGAGCCACTTCCAGCTTTATATTATAGTCTCCCATGCATTCTGGCTACTGCTGCTTTGACACTATAATGGTGTTATTTCTTGTCACATGAGGCTACTCTGGGGCTCATTAGACATAAATATTACCCATGGAAAGTGTAAAAGTCAACATCAATAGGCACTAATAGTGTATTTCACCTACTGTTATTCTAAGTATCTGAGCACAGTAGAAATCTGCTCAATGCCTATTCATATTGCCCTTTCGGAAACATCCCTCTACCAGGTCCGTTTCTCTGCTGCACACAGGGTTATCCTAGTGGGTTTTTTAAAACATGTTTTAGTTTGTTGAACTAAATGAAGCAATTTTATTTGAAGAAGAATGAAGTGCTCTCATTTATTATTCTCCTAGGCAAAGTCTTTACTCCAAAAATGTGTTTTTACTGGTGTTTGGACAACATTTTTCAGATGAAACTTTTTCCCCCTAAAATGCAGATTCAGGTCGACTTAAACATTTTGTGAATTCATGACAAATTTGCCAAATTGTTTCAGCTGGGAAAAAAATTCCAAAAACAAGTCAAAACTTTCCTTGACATTTCCGAAACATTTCAATTTTTTTATTTGAAATGACTTTTTGTTTAGAATTTTATTCAAAACAAAAGATTTTTTAAAACCCTCAAATGAAGTAAAATATTTCATTCAACCTGGAACAAAAAAATGATTTTTTTTTCTATTTGGCGAGTGAATTGAAAAATCAGTTATTTGCACAGCTCTTGGGTTTTTTCCATTAGTTAGCAATCTCAGTGTAAGATCCCAGTTGAGAAAAGGCACTGTAATTTTTACATTGATGTGGCTAGTTGAGGTAAATCTCAGTTTGGGCGTGGGGTATAGTGTTGATCTCAACCAACTACAATTACGTATTAAAAAATTACCCGTGTGGCTTATCTCCACTGGGGTTTTATATTGAGTTAGCTGTCTCAGTATAAAAACACAACTTATTTGCAGTGACGACAAATCCCTGGTGGATCAGTTTTACCCCTTAGTACACTGATCAGGGGTTTAAGGCTAAAATTGTGAGCACCTCAACCTAGACCCTGCCAAGGTCCTCTGAGTTGACCATTGTGGAGCAGAGGACACCACTTGTCAGGCACCTCATGTACTTCTGCCATGTGCCCTGTACCAAATTCCCTTTTCTCCCTGTGCTGGGGAGAAGAGTGAAAGCACCTCCTTACTGCTACAATGGGGATCCCCTCTTGACTTTTCAGCCCTTGCAAAGAGTAAACCCTCTCCCTACAAAACCTGTCTGGGCTATTCCTTGTGCCTCCTCTTAAACAGTGTGGCTGAGATTTTCACCAGCAGCAGCTATAGTTAAGGTTGCCCAAGCATTTGCATTATACTGATGGTGCAGCTAATTAAGGATGAAACTCACTGGCTGACAGTGTGTATTTTCATATTAATCATGTATTAAACACAATGGATATGAAAATACTGTATATAGCTTCTACATGCAGCATTGCATCAGAGAAAAATACATCTCTCTATCACATGCCCTTTGGTTACCCATCTTTAACTTTTTTTTTTTAATACCTGAAATCTGCTAGACTGAAAGAGTTGCAGATGAATTGATTGTGAACTGATTTATGATCCTTATTGCACCAGAGAAGTAATTTTATGCATATAACTTCTTTTACAATTACCTCCACAATGATTTCAAAGGAGTTCACTGCTTATGGGAGGCCATCAATAAGTGGCACTTGCATATTCATCCATTTCAATCTGAAATTTTTTCAGACTCAGGGGAATAGAACAGAACCACTGGAAATTAATTTTTTCAGCAAGTTTGCTCTTTTATTTTTTTGGATAGCTGAGACTCCGTGAAGATTTTTAGACTGATAGTATTCTTAAATCCACAAATACTGAAAGCAGAAGGTTTTCTTTGGAGCACAGAGATTTTTCCACATCATCCTTACCCTTTCATTTGATTGAATGTAAGTCATGTATCTGGGCCTTTTGCAGACTATTTTTGTAAGTAAGCTGAATTAGCATCTCATCCCAGCTGAGGGAACTGAAACTATTTTTGGAGCATCAGAGTTTGTTCATTAACTAGAAAACCAACATTTCTTTGTTAACTTAATTAAAAGAGGTGTCCTTCTAAGATTGCCGCGTTTAGTGTCTCCCTTGGAATGCCCTGACAGCAATGAAGTATTTGAGGAATGCCTTTTCCTGACAAGTTTACTTCTCTCTTTGGGCCAAACTCTGCACTGACTTATGTTGTATCAGCAGAGAGACAAATCTACAACTGATCCAGAGTTAGGTAACAACAGTCAATGTTTGCTGATGGATCAGCAGATTCACTTCACCAACTTGCAAAGAAACATCATATAAGAACATAAGAACGGCCGTATCGGGTCAGACCAAAGGTCCATCTAGCCCAGGATCTAACCACTGTCTAACCACAGTGGCCAATGCCAGGTGCCCCAGAGGGAGTGGACCTAACAGGCAATGATCAAGTGATCTCTCTCCTGCCATCCATCTCCATCCTCTGACAAACAGAGGCTAGGGACACCATTCCTTACCCATCCTGGCTAATAGCCATTAATGGACTTAACCACCATGAATTTATCCAGTTCTCTTTTAAATGCTGTTATAGTCCTAGCCTTCACAACCTCCTCAGATAAGGAGTTCCACAAGTTGACTGTGCGCTGCATGAAGAAAAACTTCCTTGTATTTGTTTTAAACCTGCTGCCTATTAATTTCATTTGGTGACCCCTAGTTCTTGTATTATGGGAATAAGTAAATAACTTTTCCTTATCTACTTTCTCCACATCACTCATGATTTTATATCTCTATCATATCCCCCCTTAGTCTCCTCTTTTTCAAGCTGAAGCGTCCTAGTCTCTTTAATCTCTCCTCGTATGGGACCCATTCCAAACCCCTAATCATTTTAGTTGCCCTTCTCTGAACCTTTTCTAGTGCCAGTATATCTTTTTTGAGATGAGGAGACCACATCTGTACGCAGTATTCGAGATGTGGGTGTACCATTGATTTATATAAGGGCAATAATATATTCTCAGTCTTATTCTCTATCCCCTTTTTAATGATTCCTAACATCCTGTTTGCTTTTTTGACCACCTCTGCACACTGCGTGGACATCTTCAGAGAACTATCCACGATGACTCAAAGATCTTTTTCCTGACTTGTTGTAGCTAAATTAGCCCCCCTCATATTGTATGTATAGTTGGGGTTATTTTTTCCAATGTGCATTACTTTACATTTATCCACATTAAATTTCATTTGCCATTTTGTTGCCCAATCACTTAGTTTTGTGAGATCTTTTTGAAGTTCGTAACAGTCTGCTTTGGTCTTAACTATCTTGAGCAGTTTAGTATCGTCTGCAAACTTTGTCACCTCACTGTTTACACCTTTCTCCAGATCATTTATGAATAAGTTGAATAGGATTGGTCCGAGGACTGACCTTTGGGGAACACCACTAGTTACCCCTCTCCATTCTGAGAATTTACCATTAATTCCTACCCTTTGTTCCCTGTCTTTTAACCAGTTCTCAGTCCATGAAAGGACCTTCCCTTTTATATCATGAATCTGGGGCATTCAAGTAAGCATCACTAATGCAGCCTTAAACACCTTATATTCCACGCCTCGTGATACTACAGTATGATCAATAGACATCACATTAGCATTTCATTGGAGTCCCACCATGAGTCTTATCTGGCTGCAGGTTTCTTAGAATTAGGGTGACCAGATAGCAACTGTGAAAAAGTCCCAAAAAACAGGACTGTCCCTATAAAAACGGGACATCTGATCACCCTACTTAGAACTGCCTGAATAGGTCCTGTTGATTTCTCTGCTGGGTACTTTTGCCCCCACTCTGGCCACTGCTAAATCATCCCTGCCAGAGATCACTTATCCTTGGGGCTCATAAAACTATTTCTTTGTGAGAACTCTTCTGCTTGTGGAATGCTCAATACTGTAGTCTCTCCTTTCTGCATACACCTACACCCCGAGTTCCCAAGTTTATCAGAGGCTAAGGAGAGACATCTTTGTGGGAGACCCTGATGAAAATATTGATAACACCTCACCAGATTTCTGCAGTCAAGTTATATTTAAGTACTGGAGTGAACTGAAAACACTTCAAAAATTCCTTTTTAATTTGTAACCAATCCATTTTGGACGTCCCTTAGGCTGTTTGGTTCTGGCATTGATCATATACTCATTCATATTTCACAACGAAAGCCTTTCTAACAATCTGCAAGCAGCATCTGTTTCATGGGGCTGATTTCTGTTGAGCAAGGCAAATGCAGGTTAATTAGGCCAAAGGAACTGATGCAGACACAGACAGAAACACAGAGGTTGCAAGACAAAATCCATCAACATGTTGACAGATGCCTTCTTTGCTTATTCATTATTTGCTAAGGGGGTTGTTTACATAATCATATAGAAATGTATGTACTTTTTTTGTTATAACAAGTGCACTGTAATAAAAGGTCTTAGTTCACTGGAGTTGCATGATGCAGTCAAGCAGAACTCCACCCTCTCAAGAATACAAGGAAATTAAACTCTGGAGCTGGTGATGTCAGAGAGTTCCAGCTGGGTGGGTAGAACCCTATAAAGGTGTCCTCATGGCATCTCCAAGGCAACAGAAATGCACATTCTATGTGCATCTTGTATTTATGGGCTAACTTTGAAAGTGAGGTGAGGGCTGGAGACTAAACCTGGCAGAGGAGCTGAGGAGGAGTGCTCTGTTTCATAGGTCAGCAGAGCACCATACTTCAGAACAAAGAAGTCTTTGGTATGCCCTGATTCTTTGGAGGTGGAAGATATGTTTGTGAAAATATGAGAGGGAATAAAGTGCCTTAGAGGAAGGTTGGAGTCTGAGGCTGAAACATCTGCTATCTGAGAAAAGGAGGTGAGCACTGGGGCTTCATCAGATTATCTGGCTTGATACTAAATGGACATCTAGATGATCCAAGAATTCGTATGAGTCTGTTGGCAATCCTTTCAGTAGAAATTGGTTTAGATCAGGGTCTCTAATGCTGAAATACTTTTTCATGCACAGTGTGTAGAAAATGATTTTCATTCTATAAAACGTTCAAGGTCACATATTATTCTCTGTTCTTTCATACTTATATAATTAGTTGATCATTTTTAACTGTTAGAATAAATTTGTTTTAATATCTCTCTCCCTGGGCTAACCCATGATGTTCTTGCTCAATTTTTAATCAGTGCTCACTCAGGTAAACTCCTGTTGAAGTGCCTGGAATCAACACTGATGATGGACACCACGATTTGGCCCCTTTTGACTTTATTTGTAGTTTATAATGAACTTGAGGATGGACTGAGCCTAATCACCTTGGACACTTAGTGCTCTTACCTCTGTGCACTTCTAGGATCTACAGAGAGAAAGAGGAGAGAGAGATTTAAACTGGAACTCTAATGGTTGTTGTTAAATAGTTCTAAGATAAGTTGCAGTTACAGGATTTCTTCTATTTGTGCTGTTCACCCTTTCACCAGATTTTTAAAGGTGTGTGGATTGATATATAACAAACTTCTTGGACTGAAATTGATCTTAGCAGACTTCTCCTAAGACACACATTTTCCCAACAACACAACACTAGTTTTTGAGTTTTAGCGAAGGTGTCATTTATTTCATTTCCAATGCCAAATTAGGACACCACACAACTTGTGCTGTTCCATTTAACCAGCTTCTTAAGATTTACCTCAGTTCTCTTTACAACTCTTATAGTCTGTGTGTCTATGTCTGGAACTGGAAGATTCCAGAATCAAATTCCTCATCCCCTGAATATAAATGAAGGGACAGACAAATGGTAGAACTTAGGGATTGCCATACTGAATCAGACCAGGGATTCCTATGGTCCACCTTCCTCTCTCCAAGAGTGGCCGACACTAGATGCTTCGGAGGGAGGTGCCGGACTTTCAGTGGAGTTATGCTTGATTTACACCAGTGTAAATGAGAATAGAATTTAGCCATTGGTATCTATCCCTATTTGTAACCTTTGGATGATGAATGATGGCCATTTCTATGAGTGTCTCCCTCTCTCTGAGTTATCCCCAGCTCCCATCAGGCACCAACCTCAAACATCAAATGTTTCTAAATATCTCCTTGCACTGAGGAAGAGGAAAAAAAAGCAACATGACTTGTCAGGATTACTTTTAAGTACTGTTGGGCACAACCATGCAGAAATATTGAGTCAATCTGCTCAGATACTTACCTGGATTCCATTCCAGATAATTCTATGTTAAATCTGTCTCAGCCCTTTTCAAAGATATTAGTCAAACTGGGTTTGACTGCAATGAGAGCAAAGATGAATGTCTGTTTTGCACATCTTTCCAGTTCTCCTTAGATTTTCTAGCTTTGATCATTCTGAGAACATGCCAATTTTATCTAGAAATTCCACATGAATGTCAAACTCCTCAGATTTTACCTGTTTCTGACAGTTATTGATCTGGTTTCAGACAGCATGACCTGGATTTATCCCTATACACTGTTCCGGTCTCTTGGTCAGCAAAAGAGAAAGTTAATCAGAGAAGAATCCTAGTCAGTATCAAGAAATAAACATGATTTAACTCAACCTTAGCACAGGCCTCAGCAGTTAGTTGTAATAAATTCATCCCATCCTGATGTCCTTGCAGTATATTAAGTGCAATTCCCCATATACCATTTTACGCAAGGTGGATCCTTTTGGCACTACTGTAATTTCCTGCCCCATTTCTTAACATATCATCCCCACCCCTCCAGTCTCTAGACAACTCTTTTCCTCCCAGTTCCCTTGGTTGTATTAATGGGGGAAGGACTTGATAGACTGTCTCTCTTCCTGTTCCCTCCTGGAGTTCAAAGGCTGCTCCCTATCAAGTCCTTCCCCCATTAATACAACCAAGGGAACTGGGAGGAAAAGTGTTGTCTAGAGACTAGAGGGGTGGGGATGATATGTTAAGAAATGGGTTATGGAAACTTCAACAGCCCAGGTCTAGCAGACTTTAGAGGATCTGGGCTGAAATTTGAGGTCACAATACAACCTCAAACCCACCTTAATTTTGAGAGGGATCAGAGTTCCATGCAAATCTTTTGCATATCCCTAATAACATAGCCCCTGGACTTCTGCAATGTGGTCTGTATTAGGGGGCTACTCCAGAAGGGCATCTGCCTCCCGTGGCTGGTGTAGAATGCGAAAGCATGACCACTCCAGGGCTGGACAGGGAGGGAGTCTCACAGCCTGCTGCTTTGCATGTTGCGCTGGCCGGCTGTTTGTTTGCAAAATCAAGTTAATATTTTAGTTTTAAAACTTAAAGCCCCCAAATGTACCTTATTAGGCCCCAAATATCTTTTCAAGCCTCTGATGCCCAGTATTCCATCTAACTAGAGCTCTGCTGGCCAGCCCGAAAAAGTAAAAATAAACAAAAATTATTTCGGGTTAAATAAAACATTTAGTTTCAACTGAAACAAAATGTTTAGTTTTTCGGGACTTTTAAAGTAATTTTAAATGTTGTGGGTTTTTTAAATAAAATTGTGGGAAATTCCAAAATGAAACTTTTTCTGAAATGAAATGTCAAAAAAAAATTGTTTTGACCTTTCCAAATATTTTTTTTTTAATGTCAAAACAATTTGCTGAAATTGAGCCGAAATTACAAATCGTTTTGGTTGACCCAATCTACATTTTTCATTGAAAAAAATTTTCTCATGAAAAATTTCACTGAGCGCTATCTCTGACCCTCTAAGATGGGAAACAGAGGAAGTTTTGGTACCTAGGGCTTGCAGGGAGAGACTAATTACAGCGTATGGGCTAAATCTTCATCTGGTGCCCAGTAGAGCTTTGCTGATTCATACCAGCTAAGGTTGTATCTTTATATCCCTGTGTCCCAGGTCTGTGGATTGCCTTATTTTGAAATTTGATTTGGTTAATTTTCAAAGAGATGTAAAGAACTTTTCATCAGAGAATGCTTTTGTCATGGCTCAGTGATTTAAGAGTAACTTATTTATGTGATTTTATCTTTTTTATGTTTAAATGGTTTTAACTTTATTGTTGTGAAGCGCCTGGAGTGCTTTAAGCATCATAAAATAAAATTTATTATTATTTTCTTACAAACACTGGATTTTGGAGGCATCAGTGAATGAATTATGCAGGAAGAGCAGGAGGCTTATAAACCAGAAAATGTTTATTTTTAATTAATCCTCAGGAGTGATTGGAAAGGAGATGTAAAAAATGTACACGGCCAGTCCATGACGATGTCAGTGGTTCTTTAATGGGGATTTGCATGATGTACCATGTTCCATCCTTCTAGGACTTGTCAGCCTCTTTGCAGGCAATACTCTTATTTGCTATTTGTATTGTGGGGGCATCTGGCAGCTTGAGCCCCATTATGCCAGGTGCTGTACAAACCCACAACAAAAAGCTGCTCCCTGTTCCAAAAAGCTTTGGAATGAGAATATATTTTGGCCAAAGTATTCAGACTTGGATGTCTAAAATTACACTCCAACTGGTGGGTTTTCAAAGGCTGAAATAGCACTTAAATGCTTACCTCCCATTGACCTTCGGAGGGAGTTAGCTGCCTCAGTGCCATTTGTGCCTTTGCAGTCTACCCCTTAATCCATATTTAGGCCTGATTTTCCAATGTGTTGAGCCCTTGAAGCTCCTGTTGACTTTAGGGACTTGTGTTCGCTCATCATTTCTGAAAAGCAGACTGATTATATTCACATGTCTGAATGTGGCTTTAGGAGTCTAATTTTAGATACTCATGTTTGAAAATGTTGACCTGAAGGAACAATTATGCTCAGGCTTTTCTACCTCATAGGGGAATCATGAAGATAAATTAGGTAGGGCCAAATTCTCCTCTCAGTTATGCCAGTATAAGTCTGAAACGCTTGGTTTCAGGTAAATATGGAGTCACTACACTGACGTTAATGGAGTGACTCTATATTTACACTGGTGTAACTGAGAGCAGAATTAAGCCCACTGATATTTTTGAGCACCGAGATTCTGTAATAATGAGTGTCTCAGAAAAGCCTATAAATAACTAACTAGTCAGCTCTTTCTATGACCTGAAATTCCTACAGGGTATATCCTGGATGTAGCTTTAAAAAAAAAAAGTGTGGTTGGTGGGGGGGAGGGAATGGAGGACAAAGCTTTAAGATGGACAGTTTAATACGAAGGGTGGAGTGTGTTTCAGAAAAGAGACACCTGGAAAAGAGGTGATATTAAACAAGCTTCTTGGGGCTTCGAGCTCTCGCAAGTGGTTGTAAGAGAACAGTTGGAAAGCTTTAAGTCAGGGTGCCTTTCTCCTATGCAGCTGACCAAGTGTGTTGCTTACAGTTACAATGTGTCAAGATGTTTCTTGTTCATTGCAGTCTCTCTTGTTCATTGGTTTTATATTGATGGAAAGCAACTTTAAATCACTCTTTAGAGGAATCTGCCGTGAGATATGCCAGCTGTGTGCCATTTGAAGGAGTTGTAAAGACGTGTTAGACAGGCAAGAATATACCAGAGAGAGAGAGATTTAAAGTCATGGGAAAGATAATTACTCGGCACTCACAGATTAGCCAAAGGAAAGGAAAGAATTATACTCTGCCTTCATTAGAAGGCTTTCTGTTATAGCTCTCTCTCTCTCTCTCTCTCTCTCGTGTGTGTGAGTGAGAGACAGAGACAGACAGGTGTGTTTTACTGTCATGGTTTCAGAATAGTCAGGAAAGTTTAGGGCTACAGGAGTAGAATCAGTCCTTGTTGGAAGAGAAAGAAATGAGTGGACACAGATTCAGGATTTTCTTTCTTATTGTATTTACATACAGTATGGACATAGGGGGAGATTTTCCAAGGCACAACGGGAATTAGGATCCCAGCTCTCTAGGGATGTTGGAAAATATACCCCCAAGTGATTACTCTAAGGCAATTTTGACAGATAGAAATGGGCCCAATGCCTCTGGAAACACTGGGGAAGTCTGTGCTGTAGCAACCACTCTGACACCTGTGTTTGCCCAGCTCTGCTGTCTGAGGCACAGCAGGGTGGCAGGGCCATGGTCCCATTTTTGTCTCACCCATTAGGGAATTTTTAGTAACATTGTCATCACTAGACTCTCCTGATCTTTGTGTGCCAGGAACACAAGCACCAAGTTTATGTCTGGCCCCTGCCCACAGGCACAAGTGGCATGATCTCCACTTCTAGATTCCTTTGACATGGTACATTATTGTGCAAGAAGAACATTTAGCCAGACATTTTTCCAAAAGTCCAGGACTGCATTTATGACACAAACAGTGATAGTCATAAAAGTCTACCAGCTGTATTTAAGGTCTACTCTGTCATTTATATTGGCTGTAGAAAGAGTGCCTGAGAAATAATGCACGAGGATTATTATTATTTATTTGTATTGCAGTAGCACCTAGGAGCCCCAGTCATGGTCCAGGACCCCATTGTGGTAGGCTCTAACAGAATGATGGTCCCAGCTCCAAAGAGCTTACAATTTAAGTACCTCTTCAATATCACACATAGGCACATATGGTCACTATAAGCACCGCCGAGAGCACTAAAAAAATTAGATTTTACTTTTGGAAACAATGAGTTAACTTTTAAGAACAGTGACCTTTTAAACTCCGTCTCAATTACCTCAGTTGATTCAGCTTGGGGCCTGAATACCAGATAGCAGTTTATACAGAATAAGAGGCTATCTCCAGGAAACACCATCACCCACCTGAAAGCAGGGTGATTCTAGAGCTGTGCAGAGGATCGAAATTCCATTTCACAAAGGATTTCAGATTTTGGTATTTCATCTTTGTTAGAATTAATATTAAAATTCTCTGCCAAAAAATCTGAAAATTAGTTTTGGGTTGATTGAAATGTTTTGACAAAATCAAAACATTTCATTTTGGTTATGTCTTTTTACTTTATTTTTATTATAATATAAGATGCAATAAAATGCTAAACTAAGTCATTTCAAAATGAAAAATCAAAATGTTTTCTTCTGAAAATGTCAAAATGGGACGTGTCAATGCTGTTGGAACTTCATTTTTCCAGTTTCTCTCCTAAATGAAATTTCGGCAAAATGGACACAATTTCGCAAAGCATTTTTAAGTCTACGGAACTGCATTCTCCAACGGAAAATGGTTCGGTCGAAGTTTTTCCAACTTGCTCTAGTTGGTTCTAATGCATGTAAAATCTCTGTTAGAGATGGTCACAAAATTTGTATTGTGATCTGGATTTTATACACCCATGCCAAAATATGATAGTATTTGGGTCCTGAGGTCTCTACTTTAATCTCTGTTATTTGTAATTACCACCAGTGAAATCCTCTTTTTGTCTTTTTTTCCCCATCTTTTTATCTAAGTGAAAGTTTCTTTACAAGAAATTTCATTATGCTCATTGAGCAGGGCTTTAATAACTGCAAACAATACCATGATGAGTTCGTCACCTCTAGCTTCAGATGGGAATTATGTCCATATGAAATCTCTATAACACAATCCTATTGTCTGTCTCCTTCTCTCTCTTTAAATGGCTCTGTGCATGGATGGACCATTTGGAAAGTTATAATTTGGATGCGAAACAATTATCCTAAAACAGTTAGCCAGAGCAGAGTGGACATACAAATTTATCTTCTCTCTCTCTCTTTTGGTGAAGAACATCTATCTTCCATGACCTCTTGATTACTGAAGCCTTCAAAATATATTCTTTGGTCTGTGACACTGAGCTCAGCACAGGGCTGAGCATTAAATATCACCCTCTATGATTAATTGGAAGTTAATTAAATCTATCACTGAAACAATGGGAAGGCAATGAGCTATGTAATCATTGAAATAGTAAATGAAATGATATAAGGGCTCTCCATTTCGCTTATTGACAGTGATGGAGGGGTAGCAAAGCCCTGCTGCTCAGCTGTGTTTTCTCCCTGACCACACAGGCCTGCTCAGTCAGTCACAAACTTTCCAATGAGCTGAGTTGCGAAGCAAAATTAATAGTGGCTCTGTGGATGCTGTATTCCCTTTTTCCTTTGGTCTCTTTTGGTACGGCTCTCAAAACCCTTGAAGCAACTCCAGCATTTTGTGTACAGTGCAAGTTGCTTAAATCCATCCCTCCTGAGATGGTGTCTCCAAAAAAATGATGGACGGGGCAGTCTTGCAATGATATACATTCACAGCAATCACTGATCAGTTCTGCAGGGTTTTTATTTTCAACCTGAAGGAAAATATCACTAATAGAGCTGGTCGGAAAAACTTTGACAGTACCATTTTCCACTGGAGCATGCAATTATGTCAGATTTGATATGCTTTGCGACATCATGTCAGTTTGGACACAATTCCATTTAGGAGAAAAAATCCCCAAAATCCTCTGTTTCCATTTTCAGAATGAAACATTTCAATTTTTCATTTTGAAGTGACTTTTTGTATTTAATTTTTATTTTGTATTATATGATATAATATACAATTTTTAAAAGACAAAATGGCACCAAAATGCGTTAATGTTGTTGGAACTAAATGTTTCAATTGATCCAAAATTATTTTTTCATAATTTTCTTTCATGGAGAATTTCAAAAATTTCAGCTTTTGTGCCTAATAGAAATGAAGACAAATGCCAAAATCTCAAAATTTATCATGAAACAGAATTTTTGTTCTCGACACAGCTCTAACCACCATACTAATCACTTGATAAACAATATCGTGCATTAAAAAAAACTCACTTCTTTATTTATGATTTTGATACCTATGAACCTTACACAGTATTAGTCTCCATCTGTATAAGGGATGCTTTCCTTGTCACTCCTGCATAACTATTAAAATGGGATCACACAGGAATAATGAATAAATGAAAGCAAAGATGGAAAATATGTCACCTAACCCATCCTCCTGCCAATGCATGATTGGCCCTGGTGGGGGGGTTTGGTGCAGGAGTGTATGTCCACTCTAGTTTTAAATAACTCAAGAACTGGGTCTTCCTTTCTGGAGGATATTCCACAGTATAATAAGTCTCACTTAGGAAGTTTCTTGATATTTAGTGTTTAATTGTATTTGCTCAATGTCAACTGATATTCTCTTGTACCACCTTAAACAAATCCTTTCCCTCCTTAACGTTTAAGTATTTATATATGGCTATCATAGATTGTGCCTTCTCAATGGGCCTCAGTAAAGGTAGCTGCCCAGTCAAACAGCTGTGGTCAGTAGAAATTGTTTATATATGTTATTACTTTCTTTCTCTAACCAATAGAGAACTTATTTCATACTCAGTCATAATGAACTAACCTGTTCCAAGAATGTTAAGAAGACTTGATCCTGGATTCACCAGAAGTTGGCTTGCTTCCTTTGTAATTGATGGGCAGGTACCAGATTTGGAGGGTTATACTGTAGCTTAGTTAGATAAGCTGAACTCCTGGCCAGAAACCATCACATCCAGTCAAATAGGCTCAGTCTGCAAGGCCAGCCTGGGATCTGAAAATCAAGTTGGGGGGGGGGGGGTTCCTGCCTCTTATAGCATTACCAGCAAAGATTTTGCAGTCTGAACTTAGCTGACAGTTCTGTTGATGAGTTGGAAGACAGCAAAGTGTCCTACCACTGCCGTAGCTGTTCAAGGCTAACAGCAATACTGTATACACATTTTTTTCAGCAAAGAAAACAGATATGACTCAAAAACAGATATGGAACAGATGTTTCAGGTAAGAAGTGTCACTTTTGTGTAGTCAGGTTTCTGATTATATCTGCATTTCAACCATTGTGGGAGTATTTCTGGGGAAAACAGAACTCTGAACTCTTTGGCAGGCAAAGAATTGTTTAGAACACCGTTTAATATTCAAGGTCAAATCACTATGTTTTATTATTTATTGAGCACCATTGGTGCATTCAGCATTGCACAATACATGAAGGAAGACAGACTCTATCCTGATTGATTTGCAATATAAATTATACAATACAACAGATATTGGTTCATATTATATCTGCTGTCCAAATGAAGGTCCAATGTCAAAACAGTACAGATGTTTCTTAAAAGTTTTTTTTTAGCAGATTATCAGTGAGAAGATGCTTAATTTTTTTAAAGATCAATTGAATAATCCACCTAAAAATTAAAATATTCACTTAAATATTTTATGTAAATTTAGTGCTTATGAAAGATGCTGGTTTGACAACACTAGAGACCTTTGTCCTCTGTTTATCCACAGAGCAGATATGGCACAGAGAGTGTCAGTCCAAGCTGGAGGGACCAATTAATGTAAATTGATACAGCTATTTTTGTGAAGTTAAAGCCTTAGATGAGGCCACCAGCTCATTACATGTGGCCCATCAAAGAGCCATCATTTAGTAATGACTTTCAGTCACTACTAACTTGGACTTGAACTGGGTCCATGACTGAATTTGTTTGATAGTGCATTTTTTTTATTCTCCACGGTGCGAGGATATTCTAGGCCGTATTAATCCTTTTGGAAGAAAAAAAATACATAGGATTTGATTTTTCTCTTCTGTTACACCAGTTGCATACCAGAGAAATTCCACTGATGTCAGAGAGGTTACATCAGTTTTACCTACTGTAATGTTGTGGTGAATGAGGACCTTAAAGTGTGATTCAGCCCCAGTCAGTGACACTGTGAAAATGGCTGTAGGCGGTTCCATGTTTATTGTGCCTGACTACTAGACTTTGAATTTGCATTTCAAAAAATAGCTGTGTGATGCCACATGTAGCCTTAGTGATAACACATATAAGGAGGTTCAAGCAATGGCAAACTGAGGCATGATCCAACTGCAGTTGATTCAGCACCCATGCTCTGACAAGACCACACACACCTACACACACACACGAGCCATTTTCAGAAGTAATAGCCATCATCATCTGCTTGTGGATTTTCTCAGAATCACTTCCTCACGTGCAAACCTTTATATATACACACACACACACACACACACACACCCTGTGCTCTAGATTGCTTCTGCTCATTTTAAGCCTTATAACACCCCTGAAATAAAGAGCATATTATTCCAAACACATAAAATTTTGCTTCCAGAGCCTCATGTTTCAGACCAGAGCAAACAATCTACTTATTATTATTTTTAATTGCATAGCAGTAGCAATGGGGATTATGCCAGATCCTGAACATACCGATGACTAAAAGTTGTCGCCTGCCCCAAAGAGTTTACAATCTAACTAGAATTTACAATCTAAGGTACTTGGAGTCTGGGCCCTAATCTCCTTTTCAACATCAATTTTACACCAGATTAGCTCTGATTGCAGAGTTACATCTGATTTACACCAGTGAGAGTGAGAGGAGAGAATCAATTCCCATGCCTCTTTTGGGGTCTATGTCTACAGAAAAAATAGTAGACATGTAGGATCGTCAGCTGGTGTAAATTGGAATAGCTCCATTGAACTCAATAGAGCTACACGAGCTGGGCATCTGTCCCATGTATCTCTTGAGATCTGCTCTTCTTAGACCAATGAGAATAGAGGAGGAACCAAAATTCAGCAAAAATGGCTGCTGCCAGTTAGCCCTTAAAGGCATAAATAAAAACAAATTCAGGAGACCTACCGTGCAGATATGATAGGGGAACATGGCCCTGAGACTTTCTATAAGAATAAATCTTATCAACACAGACAGCAACAAAATATTAATGAGATGAGAAAAGAGGGAAATAACTCTTTTAAAATCACAGCAAAATAAATGATACAA